>NC_045428.1:282863606-285263606 GCF_902635505.1 Sarcophilus harrisii | reverse complement strand
AAAACCAAAGCTTATAGAAATTGATTGGCTTAAAGTCATTGCTTTAGTCAGTAGAAGACAAAGTAATTTGTAAAAAGAGGGAAAAAGTAACCAGAAGGCTTTTTTTCATTAGAGTCCAAGTAATATTGCTTATATAGTAAGGTTACTATGAAAAAATTGAATGACACCTTCAGTAGTTATATATTTTCTATATCTATGACAACCAAGGTTTCCTTTATTAAGTACTTGTGGTAAAAACAACAAAAATATCAACAATAACAACTAGTGATACATATAAAACCACCACAAACCTTTTAATTATTTTAATATAATATTCTTTTAAAATCATTCATCTATAAAATTTTTCAGATTATGTCATCATCACCACTGAGTATCGCCTTCTCCTATACATTCACTTATTTGTACGCATGTTGTATTTCTCCAATAAAAGAATGGTTTAATTTTTATCTTTGAATTCCTATAGCCTAGTGCTTGGTACATAGCATGTTAAACACATGTTTAAACATGTTAAACATGTGACATGAGTCACTGTTGAATTGAATTAGCTATATATCATTGGCCAATATAATGGGGTAAGTACAAATATCTTGTTGCCTCAAATTTTCTGTAATTTTTGCAACGTTGTTTCCCCAAATCCTCTGTGTGTTTATATGTGTATGTATGCATATATGTGTATTTTTAAATGATGTTCTTTTGTCAAATACCAATTTATACAGGCTGTGAGAGAATAATAACGTCAATAACTAGGAAGACCAAATACTTTTTAAATCCGCTTATATCAGTAAAAATTGACCTGAAATGGCTCAAAAAATTGGTCTCTAGTCAACTATCACCAACCAAAGGAGATATCTATCTTAGGGGTAGTTATTTTGCCTCTTTAGACCTCATTTACATAGATTTTCTTCATTTATAAAACAAAGGTATTGAACTAGAAAATCTGTCATCTTTCTTAGCTTTAATTATTTGAAATTGTGTATCAGAAAGAATGGAATTACAACTCATAAAACTTAGATTTATAATCTACTGTTGTCATTGACTTTTTGGAGATGACTCTTGATAAACCATTTAACTTAATAACAATGAAGATCCTTGGTGTCTTGATCATTAATATGATCCAAATTTATTGTGAAGACACTCATCTAATTTTCTAATCTGAGGATTAACATAAAATCATGATAAAGTTAATTACAACAATATATCCATCCCTCAGATTTTGAATTGAGTTCTGAAGAGATTAAGTAACTTAGTTAATGTTACTTAGGTAGTAAATGATAGAGAATTCAAACCTACTCAGCAACAAGATCAACCAAATCATTTCCAATGGAGCAGTAATGAACTGAACCAGCTATGCCTAGAGAAAGAACTCTGGGAGATGACTAAAAACCATTACATTGAATTCCCAATACCTATATTTATGCCCACCTGCATTTTTGATTTCCTTCACAAGCTAATTGTACAATATTTCAGAGTCTGATTCTTTTTGTACAGCAAAATAACGGTTTGGTCATGTATACTTATTGTGTATTTAATTTATATTTTAATATATTTAACATCTACTGATCATCCTGCCATCTAGGGGAGGGGGTGGGGGGGTAAGAGGTAAAAAATTGGAACAAGAGGTTTGGCCATTGTTAATGCTGTAAAGTTACCCATGCATATATCCTGTAAATAAAAGGCTATTAAATAAAAAAAAAAAAAAGAGAGAATTCAAACCTAGATCTGGTTTTAAATCTAGAGCCTTTTCAGTGCCTATGCCTTGATCTATAAATTTCATTAACATTTTATGAAATTATGAAATTTTTGAATATTTCATTTAATTCACAAGATCATTTCAATTGAAACATTTTAAAAAGAAACATTAAGCTTTGTCCTCAGCACAGAGCTTTTTATATACTGGGTTTTAATATTTGGTTGAATGGAAAAAATACTAATGTGTGTATCAGAAGTAATAACTACTAAAATTGCTTCTTCAAAGTTAAAGCCATTTCTAGTCATATGAAAAATGCTCTAAATAACTATTGATTAGAGAAATGCAAACTGAGACAGCTCTGAGGTACTACAGCACACTTCATGCACTAAGATGACAGTAAAGAATGGTGATAAATGTTGGAGGGGATGTGGAAAAATCGGGGCACAAATACATTGTTGGTGGAGTTGTGAATTGATCCAGCCATTCTGGAACTAACAGGATATCAAACTGTGTATAATCTTTGAAATAAATAATAAAAGAAAGAAAATGACCCATATGGACAAAAATATTTGTGGCAGCCCTTTTTGTAGTGACAAGGAATTGGAAACTGAAGAATGCCCATCTATTGAAGAATGGCTGAATAAATTATTGTATATGAATGTTATGGAATGTATATTGTTCTATAAGAAACGATCAGCAAGATGATTTCAGAAAGGCTTGGAGAGACTTACAGGAACTGATGCTGAATAAAGTGAGTAGAAGAGGGCCATTGTACATGGCAACAAGAAGATTGTGTGATGATCAACTCTGATAGGCATGACTCTATTCAACAATGAGATGATTCAGGCCAGTTCCAATGATCTTGTGATGGCAAGAGCCATCTGCATCCAGAGAGAGGACTGTGAGGACTGATTGTAGATGAAAACATAGTATTTTCACTTTTTTGCTATTGTATGCTTGCTTTTTTTTCTTTCTCATTTTTTCCTTTTTAGATCTGATTTTTCTTGTGTAGCATGATAAGTGTGGAAATATGTATAGCAGAATTACACGTTTAACATATATAGTATTGTTTGTTATCTTGGGAAGAAGAGTGGGGAGACAGAAGGGAGAAACATTGTTGAGGATTGTCTTGCATGTATTTTGAAAATGAAGAACTATTATTTAAAAAATAATAATAAACTAAATAAAAAAATTGTTTCTTCAGTACTTTGTTCCAGCTTTGGGAAAAGCAAATAGCTCAATAAATGTTCATTAACTGTGTAGTAATCAGTCACTGTGGGACCTGCCACATTATTACAGTTCTGTCCATTCAAAATTTACTCCTGGAAGTTTTAAGATACAGGACAAACAGAGGATTCCCAGATATCCTCACTTTACTATGGCAAAGACAAGATTTATCACATATGGTTCAAATCTCAAAGAACTCAAACAAGAAGGAATAATGGAACAAAGCTCTAATATCATGATAGGTTGCAATTAAAATGTTGAATTGATGATCAGATTCTAAATAGTTATTCCTAAATAATTATCAGTGCTAATCCTATGCATTCTGTCTCAATAAAATTGCATGTATGCTGTAATCACAACTGCAAGCATAACATAATTAATTCATTTGATAAGCATTTTTTCCATGTATTTATTGTGAGCATATTAGCAGTATAGTTAAGTGGTGCAGTGGCCTGAAGTCAAGAAGATATTTTCCTGAGTTCAAATCTGACCTCAGATACTTAGTAGTTTTGTGACTGTGGGTAATTCATTTAACCATATTTGCCTCAATTTTTTTATCTGTAAAGTGAGCTGGAGAAGTAAATAGCAAATTAGTCCAGTATCTTTGCCAAGAAAACCCAGGTAGGAGAGCCATCTGCATCCAGAAGAGAACTATGGAGATTGAATATGGACCCAAGCATTGTACTTTCACTTTTTGTTGTTGTTTGTTTACTTTTATTCCTATGTTTTCTTTTTTTTTTTCTTTTGATCTGATTTTATTTTTTATAGTATGATGAATGTGGAAATATGTTTAGAAAAATTGCAACATTTAACCTATATTGGATAGCTCTAGGGTAGAGGGAAAGGGGGAAGGGAGAAAGAAAAATTTGCAAAACCTTGTTTTTCAAAGATGAATGTTAAAAACTGTCTTTGCATGTATTTGGAAAAATGAAAAAAAACTATTTTAAAAAATGAAGAAGACCCCAGGTAGAGTCACAAAGAGTTGGACAAAACTGAAAAGCCTGAAGAACAACATGAGCAATACAATGTGCTAGGTCTGGGTATGGAAAGACAAAGATGAGAAAATTATTTCCTTTAAGGAGTTTACATTCTATTGAACTTACATTTCACTGTATCTCTACATATATATCTATGTCATCTATCTATCTATCTATCTACCTATCTGTCTATGAAGATAAATCAAAATCAAATATTCACAAAATAAAAGCTAAATAATTTCATGGTAAAAGAGGATACAGACAGCTTGGAATCTCTAGAAAGGCCTTATTAAGAAAGTGAACCTTGAGGGAAGATAATGTCTCTATTAGGAAAAGATAGGTAAAACATTTCCTGAAGACCTGGACATTAGCACATGCAAAGTCAGAGAAGTTGGAGATAAGACTGAATAATTGTATCTCTTATAGATACATAGTCAAAATCATTGTTTTAAAGAGGCAATTGAAGTCTTTGAAGCCTAACAAGACAGCTTCTCCTCTGTTGTGGTGGATGTTACTTACTCATCCTACAAATTGCTCTCTATGGCTCTGTTTCCAATAGACTCTCATGTAGGTATTGGGCAATTTTCTAACATTATTAACATGAAGTTATTATATTATAACAATCATAACATTACATTAATATATGTACATATATATGTATTGCTATTTTTATTACTAGTATTGTAACTTGCCCTTGAATGAAAAGTCAAGCTGACTTATGGAATTTACAATGAGAAAGAATATTAAGGCCCAATATGCAAAATTGCTGCTTAAAAAAAAAATGTCAAAGATAACTGCAATGATTTCTTTATCATATTTTAAAATGTTTCATTTCTCTTGAATTTTTCATTCTTTTTATTGAAATATGCTATAGAATGATGTTGGTTTTATATATATATATATATATGTACATAAAATATATTAATTTAAAATTTTTAATATGCATTTTTAAATTTTTTTAAATTTTGAAATGCACAAACCTATCTATTCTAATGACCATCTATTCCAAAAGATCATGTTTCCCTAATCTTTTACATGCGACAACCCCAGCAGAATAATCAGGCTTTGAAAACAAATTTTTTTTTTGAATTCTGAAAGAAAAGAAAGGTATGTAAATAATAGGATTTCACCATTGTAGTGTTAAGCAGTTTGGCAAATTTCCTTTAAAAAGAGGTTATTTAATTGCTTATTTTACCTGGAAGTAGAACAATCTATTTCTATCTATCACATTGTAATGAGAAGTCATTATCTTGAACTCTTCTTTAATTAACATCAATCCTGACTAGTCAGAATAAATTAGACTCTTTGTTCCCACAGTAGTAGACCTTATAGTCAGGGAGGCATTTAATTACATGTTTTCAGATTCACATAGTGTCAGTGTAATTATTTTACTGTAGTTCATATGTTTACAGCATATTTGAATTTAAAAATGCAAAATTTTGTATTTCTGTCTTTCTCTAACAGTATAGAAGAGAACACAAAGTACAGTGCTTTAAAGCAACAATATCGAAAGGATTCTCTTCGCCTCCATATTCATAAAACAGAAGTAATAACATCAACATGCAATTCAGGTTACTTTACATAGCTCAGGGATTCCAGCAGCTAGCAGAACATCTGTGCCCTAATAGAAAGAATGTACAAATCAACATACACATTTGGAAAATTAGATATCCTAAATAGCAGCTAAGATTCATTTCCTCTAATTAAATTGAGCTTTGAACATTTAAGTATTGAGGTGAGGAATCCTAGAAATATTACTTTCAAGAGCCATGGGCTGGGACTTTTAAAGACAAAGTCTCAAAATGAAAATATTGAGCTTAGTTTTAGATAAAGTTCATCCAACAATTGCAAAGCCAAAAGACAAGATTAAGTATTTGATTAATCTATGCCTCCAGTAAGAAATAAATTGCCCCTAATATTGTAATTACAATGTATAATTGGCAAAAATGTAGTAATAAAGGTTTTATATCTAAAGTGATTAAATGGTTATGATAAATAATAGACTTTAAAAGTTAGCAAAGACTTCTGAAATCATGCTGTATACTGCCCTTATTGGCCACATGTAACATGTTCATGCTCCGGTATCCAGGTACCACATTTCAGAAACACCACACACACAACAACCACCATCACCAACAACCCAACATTGATTAGATAAAGAGTAAGGAGGGAAGACAGTCAAATTGGGGAATTTTATTGAGATCAGGATATTTGAAATCACTTTGCATTGAATCATTTGAAGAACTGAGTGTGTTTAACCTGGAGAGGATTCCAGGAAATATAAAAACTTTTTTCAAATATTTGAAGGGTTGTCATGTAGAAGACCAATTACACTGCTTTGGATGACTCCAAAGAAACAGAAGCAAGGAGCCATGATTAGAAATTTCAGAGAGACAAGTTTCAGTATGATATAGAAAAAAAAAACCGCTTAATGTTTAGAGCCAACCAAGGTAGATAGAATAGACTGACCTAGTGAGAAGGATTTACTTTATTTGAAGTCATCAAGTAAAGCCAGATGACCTTTAGTCAGGCATTCTGTGGCTGTAATTCTTCTTCATGAGATCTTTTCTAAAACTGACATTCTGTGAAGATCTTTTCTAAATCTGAAATTCTGTGAAGTCCCCTTATCTAACTCAAAGTATGAATGCCATCTCCAAGATCAGCACCAAGGGAAAATCCCAAATTACTTTAATTGCTTTAAGTTTGGGAAGTTCAGTATCTCCAAGGAAGTCCACTCTCTTTTGGGGCGGTTTTAATTATCAGTTATTGTTTCCTGATATTTAACTAACAGTCTTTTCTATATATCTACCACCCAGTGATAGCTGTGCACCTGGGACAGATCATATATCTGATCACAGGGTAATAAAAACGTACTCAATTTGGGAAATTAAATTGACCTGAAGACCTGTTTTTATTGTTATGGATGCCACTTGTTACTCTATATTGGGGATATGTGTGTGTGTGTGTGTGTGTGTGTGTGTGTGTGTGTGTAAATAGTTACCTGCTTGCCTCTTGATAACTTCAAGTTACTGAGTCCTAATAGTTGCTGTGATGTCTGAATCATATAACTAATAGCATATGAGAGAAATGGAAGGAAACTCCTTAGAAATGCTGACGTTGTCCAGATATTCCTCTCTGCTAATGAACCTGTGTTAGCTGTGTCAAGCACCCCCAATCCGGCTTAATGAAGAGCTTGTTAAATGAGATCCACAGCATTCAAAATAGGTCACCCTTCTAATTGTCACAGGAAAAATCAAATAGATCAACCTATTGGACAGGTTATGAAATATATTTGGAAGGGCAATCAACTGAGGTCACCATCAGCACAAATACCTTAATCATATACCTCAAATGGACAATATAATGGGCCCAAGATTGAATAGTAGATACAAAGTGAATTAGATTCCTTTTGGAAAAATATACAAATCTCTTGCTTCCCTAGAAATAAGAGCATATAATCTTTTTAATATTTTCTCCCAGCGGAACTCCACAAGGCAAAATAATCAAAGTCATCTATGAAATCTATCTGTTAATTCAATGTGAAGAGAGGCCAGGTGGATGTTTCTTACATAAGAGCAACGATACCTTGAGCAGAAAAAACTGGTATAAAATACATCATGGGGAAAATGTGCTGTCAAAATAGAAGTCAATTCAGTATAGCAAGAAAAGAGAATAGGAGGAAGGAAACAAGGATTTATTAAGTACTATGTAGCAAGGAAAGGATTAAGCACTTTACAAATATCTCATTCAAACTTTACAACATTTTTGGGAGATGGATGATATAATTATACCCATTATATAGTTGAGGAAAATGAGATGGACAAAAAGTTAAGTGGTTTGCTCAGAGCAAGTGGGTGTCTGATATCAGATTTGAATTTAAATCTTCCAGATCTCTGGCCTAGCAATCTATTCACTTTGCCTCTTACCTGCTACTTGTGCTACTTAGCAACCCAAGAAATTCATACTGAAGAAACATTAAAACACTTTGGGCCCAGTAGATTTCATAAAGGGAATTTATTGGAGATATGGACAGGGATTGCATGGGATGAGAATGTGTAGACAAGTTGTGATGTTCATACAACGATGTTCACGTTGGAAGGAATACTTATATTTATGAAATCACATATCCATTGAACCATGAAAATAAATGAGGAGGTAGAGAAAAGTGGAGATTTCTTTATCAGACAAATAATTAGAAGGAGAATAATGTTTGACTGGCTCCCTGATTAGCTAGAATCTGCACATGATGTCAACTTCTTTACTACATATTCCTTCAAATAGATAAATATTATTTTCAGAATCAGGAATGAACTAAGCTGATGCTGTTTGAAGAAAGTTTGTACTGTGCTTTGGCTGCTTTTGAGAGAAAACCTTATTTCCTAGTCATTTTTGGTTAAATTTTAAAGATCAAAACACTCAATAAAAGAGAAATTTCCAGAGCTAGAAAAAGTTGTAGAACATGAAAGATTATAGGAAGTGAGCAAAGATTTATTTATCCCTTTGGATGATTTATCATGGTTGTAGATTTTGTACCTGGATTTTCTCTGCTTGCTCATACTGATTGGTTCAGCACTTCCACTATAAAAATGAAGAAAAGTCAGTTGAGCTGATGTATTTAACTTGGCATGAAATAGTTTATCTCTCTACTTTTTAAGTTATATTTATCTTAGTGTAACATTTATTTATACTCTTTAAGGTTAATCAATTATGACTTAAATTGAAAAGCAAACAACAAGAGAATCATCTCTATCTTGCTTGATCTATCAACATTAAAGATGGAAAAGGGAAGTATATCATGCCAGGAATAAACCACGAACTTGATTTCAAACTAAAAAGACTTTTAATTGAGTTGGTCTTTCTAATTCTATTACTTGCCATGGGCATCTGACTAAAAACTCATCATTTGAGTATCATCAGAAATATTGAAGATGAAAGCAATATAGAATCTAATTTCCATTTCGTTCTGGTTTAATAGAGATGATCTAGAAATAAAGGGGGGGGGTGACAGGAGGCCTTAGCTAATAACACTGAGGAAGGCAGATTTGGTAACAGAAATTACTATAGAAGAGAAAGATCAACCTTACTGATAGAAGGTGACAGGTCAGGAAAGATATCAACACAGGTAAATAATTACATCTTATTATTCATTGTACAGAGACAATGAGTTAGAGTGGATACATGTGCAATCTTGGAAACTGGAAGATTCCACACTTCAAACCCTATGGTACCTCCTGGTATGTGACAATAGGCAAGTCACTTAAGCTCTCAGTGCCTCAAGCAATATCCAAGATATATTGCTTAGGTCTTCATTACTTCTCATCTGAACTATTTTAGCACTATTATTCTTTTTGGTATAGGTTCATTTTTGTAAAAACATACTTCACATATTTCATAATTTATTTTCCCCAGTTACATGTAAAAACAATTTTAACAGTTTTTTTCCTTAAACATTGAGATTCAAATTCTCTCTCTCTTTCTTCCTCCCCATTCCACTTTATTGAGAAGGCAAGCAATTATGTCTAGATTATATATGTGCAGTCATGCAAAACACTCCCATATTAGTTATGTGAAAGAAAACAGAACAAAAACAAGCCCAAAGAAAAGTAAAAAGCAGGATGTCAGAGTAAAGTCAGGAAGCTGCTTGAGCTCTCCCAGTTTCCTGCAAAAACCACATGAAACCAAGTCTCTGAGCAGAGTCTAACACAATGAAATAACTCTTCAGCTCAAGATAGACTAAAAAACCTTCAAGAAAGGTCATTTTCAGGGGTGAAAATGGTGTTCAGCCCAGCTCAGTCAAATTCTGGGAAAGCTGGTGAGAGGGTCTTAATCTCAGCAAATCAGCAACCAAGACCCTCATTCCTGGCTCAGTGGAAGAGAAGAACAAATCAGGTGGGCAGCTTTCTGTCCTAGCTGAGAATGCAAACTGTGAAACGGAGGCTGTTTCCTGGATAGAGCAGGCAAAATTACTGCCTACAAACATAAGGGACCCCTGTATTCAAAGCCAAGGCTCAGAACAAGAAGCTTAGGACAGCACTCCCTATACCCCAGGAGAAGAGCTCAACCATAAAAGTTAAAAAAAAAAAAAAAAAAAAAAAAAAGAGGAAATATCAAAAGAGAAGAAATGAAAATGAGCAAGAAACAGAAAAGAATCTTTGCTACTGAAAGCTACTATGATGACAGAACAGACAAAAACTCAAACTCAAATGAGGACAAAATGTGCACAAAACAGATCTCAAAGAGTGATATGAGGTCTCACACACAAAAAAGACTTCTTGGAAGTGCTCTTAAAATACTTTAAAAGGAAAATTAGAGAGGTGGAATTAAAAAATGAAAAAGGAAATCAGGTATGCATGAGAAAGTCAACATGTTGGAAAAGGAAGAAAAAATTATCTGAAGAAAATAACTCCTTAAAAAGTAGAATAAATCAAATGGAAAAAAGAGATACAAAAACTAACTGAAGAAAAATCACACATTAAAAACTAGAAAGGGGGAAGGGTGGAGCCAAGATAGTGGAGAGCAGACACAACTTTCTGTGGCCTTCTGTGACCTTCTCTCAAACTAACAGAAGATTAAAACTCTAAAGTGGTTTTGGAGTCAAAGAATCCACAAATATTTAGAGCAAAACACATTTGCAGAAAGAGATACCTTGGAAGAACTTCAGAACAGGTCTATTTCAAATGGGCAAGGGACAGTCTGCTAAGCCCAGACTGCAACACAGAGAGACTACTGTGCACCAAGGCGCTGGGGTGGGGAGTCAGAACATCGCAGCTTCCATGCACCTGGGAATCTTCTGTGAGCCTCTTAGATTACTCTGTCCTAAATGCAAGCAGGTGGTTTGGCAGATTTGTTACAAAAGGCAAATGGTAAACCACTGAGTCCCAGAATGTGAGACCTAACCCTGATTAAGCAGCACTGGAAGTCAATCAACAGAACTGCCAAATTAAATTAAATTTAAATTAAAACTTTTAATTTAAAACTTTTCTGTTAAGAACAGACCTCAAGCCTTACAAAAATAAGCAAAAAATTAAAAAGAACTCTTATTATAGACAGCTTTTATGGAGAGAGAAGACAGACTTCAAATCCTGAAGTCCCTAAAGGCAAATCAACTCCAGATGAAGCTCCAAAGGTAGATAAGCTGGTCTCTTCTTCACAAGGCTTTTCTTGGAAGATTTCATAAAGGATCTTAAAAGACAGTTAGAAGACAAATGGGGAAAGGAAATGAGATCTTTGCAAAAAGGCATGGCAAAAGCATGATTAGCACCCTAGAAAATAGATTGGACAAAATGGAAAAAGCATATAACTCCTTACAAAATAAATATGAAAAAGATACAATTTGTTGAAAAACAAAATTTGTGAAATGGAAAAAAACGCAATGAACAAAACAATTGAATTGGCCAAATACAAAAGGAGCTAAAAAAGGTAACTGAAGAAAATCATATACTAAAAATTAGAATTAAACAAATAGAAATGAATGATGCAATAAGACTTCAAGAATCAGTCAAACAACAACAAAATAAAATAAAAAAAAACAGAAGAAAATATGAAATATCTTTTAGGAAAAAACAGCTGACTGAAAATCTAGGAGAGGCAATCTAAGGATTATTGGACTTCCTGAAAGCCATGATGAAAAAAAAAAAGAACTTAGATATTATCTTACAGGAAATCTTAAAGGGAAACAATAAATTAGGACATTTTTATATTAAAGGGTTTTGATAAAGGCCTCATTTCTAAAATATATGAAGAATTGAATCAAATTTATAAGAATTCAAGCCATTGGGGGAGGTGTGGAGCCAAGACGGTGGAGAGGACACGTGTTTCTTTCTTATCTGTTTCCCATTACCATCAGACTAATTAACAAATTCAGTCTCTGCATTAGTTCTGGATTGTCAGAACCCACAGACTAAAAGCAAATTTTCTTCAGATGAAGCCCCAAAATGTAATGTCCAGATTCTTTTTTTTTGTTGTTGTTTGCTTGCTTTTTTTTCTTTCTCATTTTTTCCCTTTTTGATCTGATTTTTCTTATTCAATAGTTCAGTAATTCAAATGCCATCTGCATCAAGAAAAAGATAAGAAAACAATGTAAACTGAATGTTCACTTCTTTTTTGTTTTTTATTTCTCCTGTCTTTTTCCCTTTTTGCTCTAATTTTCTCTCCCAATATGATTCATAAAGTAATATGTATTAAAAATAAATAAATTTAGTATAAGAAAAGGAAAAAAAGAAAACCATGTATGCTTCAATCTATATTCAGACAGCATCAGTTTTTCCCCCCTCTGGGAGTAGATATCATTTTTCATCTTAGGTCCTTCAGAATTGTCTTGGATTATCATGTTGCTGAAAATAGTTAAGTCATTCCCCAGACAGTCATTTTATATTGCTATTACTTATACACAGTACATGTCACTTTGATTTAACTCATGTAAGTCTTTCGAGGTTTTTCTGAGAGCATCTTGCTCATCATTTCTTGTAGCACAATTATATTCCATAATACTCCCATATCACAATTTGTTCAGCTATTCCTCAATTGAAGGACATTCCCTGAACTTCTAATTCTTTGGTGCCAGCAAAGAACTGTTATGAATATTGTTCTACATGTAGATCCTTTTTAAAAAATCTCTTTTGTGATACATACCTATGACCATGCTAGGCCATAGTTCCAAATTGCTCTACACAATGGTTGAATTAGTTCATAATTCCACCAACAGTGAGTTAATGTATTATTTTTTCCCCACAAACATTCTACTATTTGCCATGTTCCTTTTCTGCCTTCTTAGCAAGTCTTGTAGATATGAGGTAGTACCTTAAAATTATTTTAATTTGCATTTCCCTAATCAACAGTGAGAGCATTTGTTTTCATATAGCTATAGATAACTTTGGTTACTTTAATCTGAAAACTACTCATAACTTTTATCATTTATCAGTTGGGAAATGGCTCTTTTTTCTTTTTTATAAATTTGACTCAGTTCTCTATATGTTTGAGAAATGAGACATTTATCAGAGAAATTTGCTTCAAAATTTTTTCACTGATACTTTTATTAACTATATTTTCCTCCCTGAATCCTATTTTCCTCCCCCATTTTTTGTTTTCTTTCTCCTTTCATTTTATCCTTCCTTAAAAGTGTTTTGATTCTGATTACCCTCCTCAACGTATCTTACCTTTTATCATTCCCCATTGTCTTATTGCTTCCCCCTCCTACTTTTCTGTAGGATAAGGATATATTACTATGCCCAATTGAGTATGTTCCCTCTTTAAGCCAATTCTGATGAGAGTAAAGTTGACTCCCTTCCCTTACTTCCCCCTTCTTCCACTCCATTGTAAAAGCTTTTGCTTGCTACCTTTTTCACCCCATTTTACTTCTTCCTTTCCCTTTCTCTAAATACATTCCTCTCTCACCCCTTAATTTTATTTTTTAGATATTGTCCCTTCATATTCAGTTCACACTTGGGCTCTTTATCTATCTACTAATCTAATAAGGAGAAAAGTTCTTATGACTTATAAATAATATCTTCCTATGTAGGAATATAAACAGTTTAACCTTCTTAAATCCCTTATGATTTCCCTTTCCTTTTTATTTTTTATGCTTCTCTTGAGTCTTATATTTGAAAGTCAAATTTTCAATTCAGCTGTGATCTTTTTATCATGATTGATAGTCCTCTATTCCATTGAATGCCCAGCTTTTCCCCTGAAGCATTATACTCTGTTTTTCTGGATAGGTGATTGTTGGTGGTAAGCTTAACTCCTTTGAATCTAGAATAACATATTCTAAGCTCTTTGATCCTTTAAAGTAAAAGTTGCTAAATCTGGTGCTATTCTGACTGTGGCTCCATGATACTTGAATGACAGATAAGGAAAGACATGATATGAACAATATGAAATATATAAATCATAATTATATATGTATATTTGCCTCTCCAGTGTGTGTGATGCGTATGTATCTATACATATATGTATATGTATATAGCACATACATATCAATATTTTGCCTCTCCAGTGTGTAATGTGTATTGTATATATATATATATATATATATATATATATATGTATGTATAACACACATATATATGCACACTCATATATACAACATACATATATTCATACATAAATATACTTATTGTTTAGTCATGTCTAACTCTTTAAGATCCCATGGATGCCAAATGTTTCTGTTCTCCACTATCCTGAAGTTTAAGCCCATATTCATTGCTGCCATGATACGATCGATCCATGTTTTCCTTTTTCCTTCATTGTTTTTTAATTTCAGAGTCTTTTTCAATGAGTCCCATTTTTCCCCAAGTGGCCAAAGTATTCAAGTTTCAATTTTAGTATTTGAACTTCCTTTGAATAGTCTAAATGTATTTTTCAAAGTAATTTCTGATTTGATTTCTACTGTCCAAAGGCCTCTCAAAAGTCTCTTCCAAAATCATAGTACCAAAGTGTCGACTTGATGTGAGTAGAATCAGTTTTGTACAAGTTTTTACACATTCTCTAGTGTTTTGATCTCAGGGTGGCTTCCTTGCCTGTGGTGGTGTTCAGACCAAGATTGGGTAAGCAGACTTTTTAGTGCACCTTTTCTAGCTTTTTCCTCACACCTTGAAGGTGAGCAGTCCAATCCTTAAAAGGCTGTTTGAACACCTACAGGGCTGCCAAATCCTACTGCTGTTTCCAGTGATAAGATGATCCTATGGTGTGTACTACCTATGTGTAAGGTTGGGATTACAACTCCCAATGTCTGTGCACCTGCTGCTTTGTCACTCACCCATCACCAAAGAACTTTGATACACCCAAAATGGTAAAATGTTATGATGATGTCTTTTGATTTGTGTGTAAAATGGTTTTAAGTGAGGCAGAGTTGGATGAAATTGTTAGTTTCCCTCTTTCTTCCAGAGTGATCACTGTCCAGTGACAGTCAAAATGACTGACGATGATTTGTCATGCAGTGGGTAACCCTGGGGTCTTCAATGTCTAATCAAGCTCTAAGCACTCCATACTACCAGATTCAACTGCCCACATGGCTGTTGGAACAATTTGCTCTCATTTGTCTATTCCACTAATGGAAGCCTTCACATGTTTGGGGGAGATGCTCCTCTAACTCACCATAGAGTTTGAGATCTTTTAGTTACCTTCAGCCTGATTTAGCTGTCTCCTGAAATGGTTTACCTTGGTATAGCCACTATGGTTGTTACAGTTTCTTTGCAGCCACAGGTGAGAGTTAAGGGGATCAGATGGACATCAAAAGTGGAAAGTAATTGTATAAAGGGCTCAGCAGCTCTCACCCAGAGATATCCCTGACCACATGTTACATCCCACAAACACACACCAAATAAAATACACATACACATTCATTTTCATAATTTCACAAATTTGCATTGAAGTCATCAGATATCACAGTATGCATTGATTTAATTTGAACATTCTTTTTAGAATTTCTCAACTCAATTTATACTTAGCAATTAAAATTAACATGTAAGTTATAGTTATTTTAATTGTTGTCTTTTTTAGTGTTAGATTTCTTTTTTGCTGGTTTTTATTTAAAACTAAATGCAAACTCAATCAAGAAAGAAATTTACATTTTATGTCAGTCATATTATTATTGTTTTAGATGCATGTCTACATGTGTCTAAGTGTATATATGCATGTATGTATGCATCATATATGTATGCAGGTAATTACAAGCATGTATATAGATGTGTGTATTATTTGGTTGGGCTATGAATATATATGTATGTATGTGTGTGTGCATGTAGTATATACTGGTGCTTTACTATAGCCTGTTTGAGAAAAATACACAATAGAGAACAAAATAATAATCCACAAGCAAGCAAAGAAAAGATGGAGAAAATCAAAATAGACAAAGACAAAAAAGGAAAATAAAGCAAAAATAATATTGTCAGTTGCCCAGCAGAACATTAGAGAGGATTAAAAATATGTAAGAGTAAATTTCCATTTCAAGAAAGCAAATATAATAGTGATATATCTCCATCTTTTCTTCGCTTGCTTGTAGATTATTATTTTATATATAATATATATAATATCTAATATTCCAGGACCTACAGTCTTTCATTGTAGCTGCTGATAAATCTTATATATTTCTAATTGTAGCTTCAGCATATTTAAATCATTTTTGTTTCTTTGTTGGAGAATTGTCTCTTTGATTTGGGGTTTCAAAATTTTGCAATGATATTCCTGGGTGTTTTCCATGCAGGATCTCTTTGAGGTTGTGTCCAGTATATTTTTTTCTACTTCTAATTTCCTCCTTCTTTTATCAATCCAAGACAATTTTGTTTGATTATTTCTGCATTACTAGGTCAAGGTTCTTTTTTTGATCACAGTTTTCAGGAAATCCAATTATTTTTATATTTTATCTTCTTGCTCTGTTCTCCAGACCTGTTGTTTTTTCTTATAAATTGTTTCACATTCCATTCTACTTTTTCATTCTTCACATTCTGTTATTACTTTGTTTCTTATACCTTCACTTATAACTTTCCATTTTCTAATTCCAATTTTCAAAGAATTATTTTCTTCAAGAGTATGGATCTCCTACATTGTTGGTAGAATTGAGAATAGATCCAACCATTCTGGAGAGCAATCTGAAACTATGCTCAAAAAGTTATCAAATTGTGAATACCCTTTGATCCAGCAGTATTTCTCCTGGGGCTATATCCCAAAAAGATCTTAAAGGAGGGAAAGGAACCCATATGTGCAAAAATGTTTGTGGCAGCCCTTTTTGTAGTGGCAAGAAACTGGAAACTGAGTGGATGCCCATCAATTGAAGAATGGCTGAATAAATTATGGTATATGAATGTTATGGAATGTTATTGTTCTGTATGAAAGGATGAGCAGGATGATTTCAGAGAGGTTTGGAGAGACTCACATGAACTGATGCTAAGTGAAATGAACAGAATCAGGAGATCATTATACATGGCAACAAGAAGATTATATGAAGATCAGTTCTGATTACATGATTACTCTTCAACAATGAGATGATTCAAACCAATTCCAATTCGTCAGTGATGAAGAGAGCCATCTACACCCAAAAAGAGGATTGTGGATGCAGAGTGTAGACCACAACATGGCATTTTCACTCTTTATGTTATTGGTTGCTTGCATTTAATTTAAAAACAAAAGACCATGGGTCTCCTTTTCTATTTGGTTGACTTTTTCTCATAATCTTGTTTTTCTTGGATGGTTATTGTTCTATTTTCATGTAGTTTAATTTAGTTTTCCCTCAATCTCTGATATTTGATTTTTGAGGATTGTTTTGAATTCTATATATTTTTTTCTGAGTGGATAGCTATTTAATATTACTCTTTGAGGTAGAAGAAACATTTTTTATTTCACTGTCATCTTCTGAAGATGAATCCTGGTTCTCCATATTGCCATAGTAAGTTTCTATGGTAGGGTTCTTTCTTCTTTCACTGTACATTTTTTTTTTAATGAGAACTATTACTGTAAGCATCTCTAATCCTGACAGGAGGAGGATTTTAGGGGGAAAGATGGTACTTCTAACTTCATTTCCATCATATCCTCTGACCTGGAATCTCAAACCAAAAGCTCTACCTTTCTGCCAGATTCTGAAGCTAGCAGCTTCTCTACCTGATTGCTTCTTCACTCACCGAATGTGCTGGTTCCTTCTTGCCCAGGGTCATGTTTCAGTAGAGCTGGCCTAACATTCCTAATCAGCAGAATTTCCCTGAGTCTTCTCTGATTCAGATCCCTGGCTATTCATACAAAAAGGTAAAGTTCTTATGGTTTAGGCTGAGGCTACCACTAAACTCAGATATCCCCAATCCTCCACACTTGCTCTTTCTGAGGAGCTAGTCTGGGGGGTGTCATTTCACACTGGTTAAACCTCCATCCTCAGGCCTTTTTTTTCAGGTCTTCTCTGATTGTCCCATGAGTACTCCTGTTCAGCCCCAAATCTTATTTTTCTACTGGTCTATGTAAACCTGAGGTACATTTTTTTTTTGGGGGGGGGGGGAAGAGAATCTGAAATTTCCTGACCTCCATCTTTTCCCAGAATCTTCTATGTTAGGCTTAATTGGATCTTTTTTTTTTTTATAAATATTTCTGAATAGTACAACAATTTAAAATAAGCGGATGTCCATAAAATAATCTCTAATTTCTTTAGAACATATGAGAAGAGTCTATAGTACCTATACCACCTTTTGCCTTTCACAGGAGTACCTGTGAGTTTTTTTTTTTCATGTAACTCCAACTTCTTTCTTTTTTGTTGGCTTTATAAGAAATGAATGCCTAGATTTCCATGATTTAGCTCCACTAATACAATATCTACTTACTGATCATTAGATAAAGACTAATGATTTATATTAAATTTTACAGCTAATATAAAAACAGTAGGTTTCTTTGAATTCAGAATTTTATGAATGAAACCAAAGTAATCCTTGGGGATTATTAGCAACACTTTTATTAGCAACAACAAAAAAGAAACAAATGAATGAATTTGGAATGCAGCTAAAATTAATAGAAAATCAACATGTGGAAAAAAATCACAATTAAATTCTAAAAGAAAAGTCTTTGAAATTAAAGAAAATATTAAATGCTTAAAACCTATTGAATTAATTAACTTGGAGCTCAATTAAACAATAAAACATACATAATAAGCTAAGGAAAAATATTAAAAATGAAAACAATGAGAATTCAAAACAAATGAAGAGGAGAAAATGAACAAATAAAGAAATAAAAATATTGGAATCCATCTTGCCCAAGATATGTCAATAGGACTAACAATTTAAATTAAATTCAATGAAAATTCACTTATATTACAAAATAAGAATAATATCTATAGAGCCAGCATAAAATATAGTGAATTTAAATAACTCAATTTCAGAGAAAAGAAAATCAAAATAAACTAACTTCTCTCAAAAAATATCTAGGGTCAGATTCATAAGTGAATTTTGTTAAACATTTTAAGAACAATTAATTCTGAAGTTATGTGATTTTTTTTTTTGCAACTATAGCATGACAGAATTCTATCAAATCCTTTATATGACACAGATCTTTTTTCCCTTTCTCCCAGACTGAACAATATTAATAGCTATTTTGTTAGTTTTTTATATTCATATGGACAAAATTCATAAATGAATGCAAGTCATTGGTGGTAAGTCTTTTTATACTTACATAATTGAATTGTTTTTCCTAAACCGATTTTGATTTTTATTATGGCTTTACTCAATACCTTTCCAGAATGGTTGAAATCTTCAAATCTTTCTTTCCACTGGCATAATCCTGAAGAATCAAGGGTTCTCTCCATATTATCATGAAGCATTACAATAGGATTTTGGTAAAGTTCACCTATCATCTATAGGAAAATAATCCTAAAAACTATCTTACTGTATTTCCAGTGGTCCATAGGACAACTACACAAGGTGGAATAGACTTAACATGCCAAAAACTGAATTCATCTAAAATATCCTATTTTCCCTATATCTACTTCACACAGTCAAGTTCTTTTTCAGAGGGTTATTTCTGTTAATGACATCATAGTTTTCCAATCATCACAGTTCAAAATCTTCTACTAATTTTTGTAACTCTTCCCTCTCCTTTCAACACAATTGAGTTCTTTAAATTTAAGACCCACAATATTACCTTTCTTCTGTTCTCCTTTCTGTTTTTATTATCACTGCCTTCCTTCACTGTTTTGTTTATCTAGATGTTACATTCCATCATATTAAAATTATACTCATCCTTTGAGATATTACTGAAAAACCCATTCCAGTTTGAAGCCTTTAATCTTTACACTCCTTTTAAAACAAACAAACAAAAAACTTGGTTATGATTTTTTTCTCAGAATCCTAACAAGGAAGGGAAGAAGGATTTAATAACTACCTCCCCATGTGCCAGGAATTTTGCTAAGCACTTTTTATGAATATTATCTCATTTGATCCTCATGATTATCCTGTGAGAATAGGTACAATTATGATTGCAATTTTATAGTTCAGAAAACTGAAGAAAACAAAAGTTAAACTACTTGCCCAGGGTCATAAAAGTAATAAAGTCTTGAGGCTAGATTTGACCTAAAGTTTTCTTGACTTCAGGCTCAGTTCTCTATCCATTGTGTCTCTTGGTTACCTCAATAGTGCCCTTTATGCATTCTTCTTTTTAAAAAAAATTTGTTTAGAATTATTTCATTTTTAAAAATTAATTAATTTATTTTCATATATATTGTTTTATGAAGCGTATTGGGAGAGAAAAATCAGAAGAAAAGGAAAAAATATGGGAGAGGAAAAAAAAACAATCAGAAAAAAGAAGTGAACATAGCATATGTTGATTTACATTCAGTCTCCTTATTTCTTTTTCTGGATGCAGAAGTTATTTTCTGTCCAAAATCCATTGGGATTGCTTTGGATCACTGAACCACTGAGAAGAACTAAGTTTTTCATAGTTGATCATTGCATATTCTTGCTGCTATTGTGTACAATGCATCCTAATTTTTTTGTTTTGTTTTGTTTTGTTTTTTGCTTTTCTCAATATCAATTCATGTAAATATTTCCAGGCCTTTCTAAAATCAGCTTGGTCACAATTTTTATAGAGCAATAATTTCCTTCATATACCACAGTTTATTCAGCCATTCCCCAAATGATGGATGGGCATTCACTCCTTTTCCAATTCTTTGGTAGCACAAAAAGAGTTGCTACATTTTTGCACATCTGGGGCCTTTTCCCTCCTTTATGATTTCCTTGGGATACAGACTGGGCACTGCTGGGTCAAAGAGTATGCACAATTTTATAGCCCTTTGCATATAGTTATTGAATGTTCTCCAGCAGTGACATTGATCCTATTTATTTTTGTGCTATTAATATATATCTATTTATGTATTTATACATAATGTGAGCTCCTTGAGGGCAAGATCCATGTCTTAATCATCCTTTTTTGTACTTCAATGTCATCACAGTTCCCTACCCATTATAAATCCTTAGAAATAATTATCAAAATGAAAATAGTTTGAATGATTTGAATTATAACATAATTATTAAAATAAGACTTTATAATTTATCATTCATTTACAGTTGCTAGAAGGTTATCTTTAAATGATTAGTCTTCAGAATAATTCTAGTTATCTAAAAGATATTCCATTTCTATTTCCATCCCTATCATTTGGAGATCTATTTCTTCTTTGAACTGAGGAACTTCTAAAAAGTTAAATTTCCTAGCAAATGTGACCTCTCACTTCTTGGGCTTTGGGTTAACAATCCTATTTATAGTTTATATTTTCTCCCATGCCATCCCCTTATGACCATCTGTCTGCCACACAAAGCCACAACACAACCTAACAGCCTTCAGCATGATTGACAGTCTCTGTTTCAGTGATGCCCAGGGCAGGGACACCATGGGAGTTTGGGGTCAGGATTTAGGAGTGCAGGATGCTTGAGTAGGGAATAAGATTGCCACCTGTCCTGAAAATTGCAGAGTTGTCTTGGTTTCCTGCACCGTGTTCAGAATCTTCCCCATTCCATAGCCATAAGGTCTTAATTTTCCATTACATCTGCCATCATGTATCACCCCATCATGGCAATTTGTCATGCAACGAAGTTATAAAACCTGGAAAGCTTAATGCCTGGCAGAGCTATTAGTCACCTTTTTTTATGAGACCCAGAATTTATTGGCTTTATTTACAATATCTGGCTTCACCGAAATGCAAATTTATATGAAATTTCAAGGCATCAAAAATCCTGAAGTGTTTGCTCTTTGTTTCTTGTATAAGTACCAAACTCATCCAAGAAAATAAACACAAGTAGAAAGTCAGGTCCTCCTGAATGAGATCCATGATAACTGAGAAGGATTGCCTTACCACTTCCCATAGGAAAAATGAAATATATTTTAAAATCCCTATTTACTAGACTATGGCATGCATTATATGAATTATTGTAGTACATAAGCATAAATATCCAGGAGAAACATTAAAGATGGACATTACATTAGACACAGAATTAAAGAATTAAATAGAAGAAAAAGGCAGAGTTGGATTGCATTGGGGAAATTTTGCAGTGCTTTAAGTTGTTCCCTGACAAAGATATCCATAGTTTGAATGTGAATATTCTCCTGATAATATAGTGAAAATCTTGAAAGTATCTAGCAGCAAAAGAATGAAAATTGCTGGGATTCAAAGGCACTGGAAAGATGCTTGCTGGATATGAGTAGGCTGCAGTGTTTCCAACAATGACTTGTGTGAAAGAAAAAGGCTAAGTGGTGTAAGAAGACATGCATGACCAGAAAAGGAAAGGGATTGTTCATGTAGACAAAGCAACAGTAAATAGTTTGAGAACCTGCTTGTATCATAGATACCCATGGAGCAACAAAGATACATCTTGTATATAAACCTGAACCTCTACAGGAGATCGGTGGAAAATGATGTACATCAATAGCACTGCATGAAAAGGCGTTCATGGGTTACAATTTACATGAACTACATTCATTAAATCACAGAACTAATGAAATGTTGAAATCAAACTCAATAAACTACCAGAAATTGGAGAAACTGTGTCACTGTTGAGTCAAGTTTTCAAAGTATTTTAATACCCTATTAAATATCTTTTAGCATCTCCCATTTCTTCCTTTTTTCTCTAATTATACAACAATTAAACTAGTTAAACCTTTATCACCCCTACTCTGAACTATTACAACAGTTTCTTTGTTGGTTACCTTGAATCTGCCATCATCCCCAGTGGTGTGTTGGTGAATATTTGACCACTGGAAGGAGGGTTATATGGACAATACATGCACACATTTTAAAGTTCAACACCCTACTTTTAAGTTTAATCCACGTTTTACCTTTTCTCCATCACTACCTGGAGTCTAGACAATTAACAAAATAATAAATGAAATTCTAATTTTGATTTCTAAGGTACAAATGGTCACATTGAAAATTTAACAATGCTCTGACCTGACACCAGCTGAATTCATCATGTCCCTAAATCCTCTCTCCAATGCATCCTTCCCACAGTTACCAAATTGATATCCTTACAGCAGAAGCCTAATTATATCACTTCTTTACTCAAGAGGCCTTAATGGTTCTCTCTAGTTTCTGGGATAACTTCACAGCATGGTATTTTTAAACTCTTTCAGCAATCCATCTTTACAGACTGACTGAACATTATTTCCTTTCCATACATTTTACATTCTGGCCATCTAGCCTGCTGTTTGCTCCTCTCATATGATATGCAGCCTCTATCTCTGTGACGAGAATATGTTCTTCTCTCCCTGGACTCTTGATTTTTCTAAGTTTCTTTCAAGTTTCAGCTTAGAAGCCACCTCCTTCAAGGAGTCCTGCTTAATTCTTATAGTTGTAATTGTATCACCCCCAAATAAAACTGCATATACACACACAGACATAGATACAGACACACAAATTTATGCACATATACAAACATATAATATACACATATAATACATATATATGTATGTAAATATATATGTATATATGTAATGTGTGTATTAATTTTCTTATTCTTTATGTATTTTATTTCCACTTAGGAAATTTATATGTTGGCTCCCTAAAAGATCGCTTTTTTTCTTTGTATCTTCTGTCACCCTGAGTCACACAAGTAGTCATTAATATATTTGGCGCCTCAACTATCAAATGGGGATAAAAACAGCACCTTGTCCCATGAGATAATATTTACACACCTAGCAGAGTGCCTGTCACATAGTGGATGCTATATAAATGCATATTTCTTTCTTTTCATATGTAGTAAGCACTTAATACATGCATATTGAATTGAATTGTGTCTCCTTAGTTCAGAGCATTTCAGAAGATGTGGAAGGCACAGTGCTTGGGGCATAGTAAAAACTTAAAATAATTGCTTGTTGAATAAAGGACATCTAAATATAAGAGATGTCCCTTACTATCATAGAGTTTTTGTTGATTTTTAAAAATTATAATATCTTTAATATTAAGTGAAAAGGCATTGCTGCAAATACTTTTTTATTGAGTTTTCAATGTTTGTTTTTTTTAACATAAGGTATTGAATCCCAATATTAAGCTAATGGTGTCAAACAAAAGTCAAACTAAGTGTCCTCAGGCTTCAATTAAAATTTTTTTTAAGGGCTGATTTATGAGAGTAGGACAGCAGTCTATTCCCTTGGACAACTATTTGAGTAGCTGTTAGAAATTCCTTTTAATGCCAATTAACCCTCTATGGAAATCTTCTGCCCCCCACACCTATTTTAGAGTTTCTACCAGCAAATCTCACAAGAGTTGAGTAGAAGCTGGATTTCAAATATGACTTCATATCTCTGAATCTCATCATGCAAATAGATGAATGGAAGGAAGTAAAAGGAGAAAAAAAAAAAAAAAAAACTTGGTTTGCAGCAAGGTTAGCATCCTGCTTGTTTCTCAAAACATTTATTTCAAATCCTCTTAGGTACTGAGCTACTCTGCCTTCTATTTAGAGTTGGCAAATATTTATTCACCACATACTCTGAGCAAAGCTTCCAATAAAGCACTATGGAGGGATACAAAGAATTACTGTTTTCATCAGTTATATGAGGGGATTGGATTAGCTAATCTCTAAGATTCCTTCTACCTCTAAACCTTGTGATCCTAGGATCAATAAAACCCAGTTGTGGCTCCAAGGGAGCTCACAATCTAGTTTTATCATTTCTGGAGGCTGAAAACATGTTATATCTTTGATGAAAATTTCCCCACAGCACTATTTACATTGATTCATGATATGCTTAAAGATGGCTATAGTTAAAAGAAAATTTCTCAGTATGTTAATCAATAAATTGAAGACAAACCAGCTGATAAAAAAACATAGGGTAAAGAGCATTTTCAACTGATTACTGTGGAGGAAAGCACTATTGTGCACAGCAAGACATCACAGAGAAAATGAAGTGAAGGAAATTAATAAAGTAAATTTATTTAATATTAAAAATCAGTGAAGATAGAAACAATATAATGTTATGGCTGAAGATCAGTGCAGTACAGTACAGATCTTAAACTTTTTGGTCTCACAATTCCTTTTCACTCCTGCACATAATTGAGAACCTCAAAAAGCTTTTGATTATGTGGCTTATATCTATTGGTATTTATGATATTAGAAATTAAAATGGATAAAATTCTAAAATATTCACAAATTCATTTAAAATAACACTAATGAACCAATTAAACTGTAAGATAGATATTTTATTTTATAAATATTTACATTGTTTTCCAAAACATAAAATAGTGAAAAGAATGACATTCTTTTATTTATATATTCAAATCTTTTTAGTTTCTTTTAAGAAAAGACAGCTGGAAACACCTATCTGCTTCCGTATTTAATTGTGTTGCCATATGTTGCTTTGCCTAAAGTAACTGAAGAAAATCTTGCTTCACAGAGATATGGACCTAGAAAAAGGGAGATCTTAGAATTACTATTAAAAAACATTGTCACCTATACCCTGAATTGAATGAGTAGTCCCCTCCAGATCAGTAGACCACACTTTGAGGGTCATTAATCTACTCCATTTGTTCATTGACAGATGAGAACTCCAGGAAGGTGAATAGATTTTTTTTCAATATCATATCATTAAAATTAGAATCTTTATTAGCATTCAATTTTTCTTAACTTCAGTTCAGCTTTGGTGCTATATTTCTCCAATATGGAAGCTTCTTGAGGGTTGCTCTTGGAATGCTCATTGTCAGAAGAAATAGTTTCATTCTTTGTACTCATAGCCATGTTACTTTGCAAATACTAAGTTCTTAATAAATGCTTGTTAATTGAATTATTTTGACTCGTGCATCCCAAATATCTTTCCTTCCTTTATGATTTGTGATTTCATCTGTATGGCGAAAATTCCAGGTAAAGAAACATCCTCCAGAATTTGAATTTACAGTTTTAGAGATTTGCTTTAAGGTTAAATGATTTTTTCCAGGGTCACATAGCAGTCTATGAACCCAGGTCATTCTGGCTCTGAAGCCAACTCTGTTCACTTAAGCATGCTCCTATTCCCCTTGCTTTGGTCTAGTCAGTACTTAATAAATGTTTGATGAATAAAATTAATTTGAATTACTTAAAATATGCTATCTCAACAATCTGTTATAGAACCAGGATGAAGCAGAAAGGGACTTTATTTCTCATGTTATTTTATTTCTTCTTCTTGAAAGATTATGTTACTATTGTGTTGTTACAGGAGTCTCTTTAGAAAATGAAATTATTTCTTTTGTCTCATTTCAGGCAATTTACAATAGCCACTCCCAAAGACTTTTTAATCTAGAATACTGACTAGCTGAGGAACACTCTAAAACACCATGTGGATTTATCTATCTATTTAGCCCTTGTGAATTAGTGCCACAAGGACAGGCTGTTAAAAGCCTTCTGTTTATCAAGACTGCCATTTATACTAAAATAAACAGTCCCGTTTTAAATTTAGCTGAAATAGCTTCTAAATATCTCATTAGCATTTATAATGGGGAAGAATATTTTAAATGCATTGCTGTAGATTTCTCTCTAAGCTTAGGTCACTTTGTTTGACTGGGTTTTCTCAGCAACTACAAATAACAAGCATTTATTAAGCACTTACTATGTGCTAGATACAGTGTTAAGCCTGTGGAGAAAATACAAATAGACCCTGGTCTTTAGCAGGTTACATTTTAATAAGAGAATGGCAATATATAAAAGGGAAAGGGAGAAGAGGAGGAAGAGAGGAAGCACTTATACTAGATCTTGATAGCCAAATTTAAAGAGTCAAAACAAAATCATGAAGGGAGTAAAGTAATGTTGGTCTTAGTTCATTCCCAAAATGCTTGGTAGATGCATGTTTCAAAATGAGAAGACTTAAGAGATTCTCTATTTTGAGAAGACATAAGAAATGGTGGTGATATCCAGAGAATTCAGAGCATAACCAGTTGTTCTAGTTGGCAATGTAGACATTTCCTTTTTGTAAATATTGTCACATTGTGGCCATTTTTCTATATTGTCAAAGCAGTCTATTAAATCAAAGAGCGAATAGTATGTCAAAACAAAGATTTTTGACACTGATAAGACAAAACAATTCATTGATTGAATGGATTTTAAAAGTTTTGTGGAAACACAACAAATCTAGGAGGTATAAATTTATTTGTACATTCAGAAGAAACAAATGTGAAGCTCCATACAAAAATAAATACTATAAATAAAGAGTGATTATCTTTCTCTTACATGCCACAATTCTTCCGCAACATCATTGTTGAGATTTCTCATAGGAATGATATTATTGACTCATAGTAAGATGGCTCTCCCACCATCTTTTTGCCATGTTGCTATGATTCACCTTTCTCCTTTCACCCTGGTTTCTGATTGTTGAAATTTTAGAATAAGCTAATCCATTCTAAAACTACCTCATTACTGTCCTGCTATGCTATCTGCTATCTTTTCTTTTCATTCCCTAAACTGTAACTCTGGAAACAAGTCAAATTTCTGAAGGTGAATTCTAATCACTTTCCCTTTTGACTTTACTTGCTATCCTTATGACGCATTACTTTCATTTCTGGGGACTCCCATTTCCTGGTACCTTCCCATCTTTTAACTTAAGCTCCTTTGAAATAAAAAATTATTTCATATAAATATAAATAGATGTATGTATACACCATGCTTAGCATAATGCTTGACGTAAAGTAAGCTGTTAATAAATATGAGCTGTTTTGTAGTTGTTCTTGTTCTTAGCAATTAATTGTCAATCAATTTGTGGATTGCTTGGATATTTCTCTGATATTTCCATGAAACAAATTATTTTATAAAATAAGAATAAATTATTATAAAATAATAATTTTGAGCAAGTAAATACCTGAGAGACTTGGAACCATTTCAATATTGACTCTTTCTTTACTTTTTCATCTAGCCATTTAGCTGAGTGTGAAGTGAAGCATCAGGGTTATTTCATATTCAAATTTATCTTAAAATTTGTGTTTTGAAGTGCTTCATATGGTTGTACAGATTTTTTTGGCAATTTTTTTGAAAACTGTTTATACCTATCATTTGACTCATATGTATTAGAGAATATTTTCAATCTTCTATATTCCTATTGTTGATGGATATCAGACTATTTGCAGAGATATTTGATGCAAAGAATATTTCACTGGTTTACCATGTCTCTTGTTTTAGATGCATTAATCTTTTTCACATAGAAGTTTTTTTATTTAATGTAAAAACAAGTATCTTTTTTTGTAATTAGCTCTACTCCTTGTTTAATTAAGAATTCATCTCCTATTCATAGTGGAAAAAATAAAATGGTACAATTCCTACTGTTTCTTATGGTTTGATCTCTAAATTTCACATTTCTTGTCTATTTTTAAATTATTGCAGAATATGGTATTACATGCTGTCCTAAACCTAATTCCTGTTAGGCTGCTCTCCAGTCTTTTCCTGCAATTTTTATTAAATAGGAATTCTTTCATAGATAATTTTATTTGTGAGTACTTCATACTTGAGTAGTATTCTATTTTTCCAATTAAAAGCCAGTAACAAAAAATAATAGTGATTGCTGCTTTATAATATAATTTAATGAATACAAGTGTTACCTTTCTTCAATGAAACATATTTTTCATCATTTCTTTTAATATTCTACATATTTTGTTCCTGCAACTGAATTTTGTTTTTATTTTGTTTATCTTGATAGTTTGAATGATGTAGCACTAAACCAAGGAACTAGTTTTGGTAGATGTTATTTTTATCATATTGACACAGCATAGCCATGAGCATTGAGGAATATTCTTGCAGGCATTATAGTTACTCTTATTTTTTTGCAGAGTACATTTTAATGAAATATATATATATATATATATATATATATATATATGTATTTTGTATGCTTTACTACATTGAACCCCAAATTTATTTGTCTTTTATACTTATTTCAATCAGAAATTTCTTTTCTGTTATTGTCTCTTAAATTGTTCCTGCTATTCAGAAATTATATTGATTTGGGGGATATATTTTCTAAGCTGCATATTGAGTGAAGCTGTTAATTGTCTTAGTTTCTTTTCTGATTGCCTTGGAATTTCTGAATAAAGCATTGTATCAATAGAAAATAAGGATTTTTTTTCTCTGATATATATATATATATATATATATATATATATATGCTTCTAATTTCCTTTTCTTGTCTTATTGATATTACTAGTATTTCTAGAAATATTTCAACCATGTGAGGAAAGAAAATATTCTTGCTTTATTCCTTTATTTGTTAATAGATCTAGTATTTTCCTTTTGCATATAGTGCTTCCTTCTGGTTTAGATAGATCTTTTTTGACATTAAAAAAGATCTCTGCCTATAATTCATAGGGCTTTTAGAATAAATTATCATTTTACTTTGTTGTAGGCTTTTTCTATATCTATTGAGATAATTCTGTAGTTTTTTATTTTTTTTGTTGTTAATATATTTAAATGTATTATTTGTTCCCCTACTGTTGAACCACCATTTAATTTCTTGGATAAATACAATAATAAAAATCAATGATTTGGGGGGAAGTTGTAATAGTCTTTTTGCCAGGATTTTATTTAAAATTTTAATAGATATGTATTAATGGTAACTATCTATTGTTTCTCTTGCTTTATTTTTCTCTCATTTAAGCATTTACACTGGATTTATCTCATAAAATTGTTTTAGTGGGATACTTTTTCTTCTGCTTTTGAAAAGAATTCATGGAGTATATTAATTGTTGTTAAAAAGTTGATAGAATTCTTTTGTGTATCTATGAGGACCAGGAGATTTGTTCATTTATTTTTTTCTAATCCATAGAGATTTAGAACATTTTTTTCACATTGCTATAGATATAGATAGTTTTGAAAGCTTTCTGTTTATATTCATGACAACTTCTCAATTGGAGAATGGCTCTTATTTAAAATAAAAATTAAGTTTTATTCAGTTCCTTATATATTTGATAAATTAGGTTTTTATCAGGGAGATTTACTTTAATTTTTTTTTTTTTTTTTTTTTGCTATTACTTCATTGTCAATGATACCTTTTGGCAAAATATGGTTTTCCTGATAATATCATTTAAGTAGGTATACTTTTACTTTTACTTTGAGATTATGATTTTAGTTCTTATCTTTTTGTTCATAATAGGTCTTATTCAAGCCCTTTATTTTAATTCTGTGTGTATCTTTCTATTTTATGTGTATCTTTTGAAACAACATATGATTAGATTCTGGTTTCTAGTCCCTTCTGCTATACCTGCTTCCTTTTTATGGATGAGCTCATCCCATTAAAAATCAATCAATATCATTACTGTATATTACCCCTCAATCTTCTTTTATTTTTTCTCTCTTTTTATTCTGCCTCTTCTCAAAAGTGTATTTTGCTTCTGACTACTGCTTCCTTTAATTTAATCTCTGTTTTTTAAATCTCTCCCCCTTTCACCCTCCACCATATCTGTTATTCCTTTCCTTCCTATTTCCCTAGTGCATAAGATAGATTTTACTACCTAATTTAGTGTATGTATGTGTACATTCTTACCTTTTTGACTCAATTCTGACAAGAATGAAATTCAAGCATTGTCTGTCACTCCCCATCCCTCACTAATTACTCCACCACAAAAGTTCTTCTTTATATGATTCTTTTATGTGAGAAAAATTTCCTCATTTTCCCTCTCCTTTTTGTCTTCTCCAATGCACACTTCTTTCTCACCACTTTATTTATTTATTTATTGAAGAGCATTCCAAAATAATAGACACTTTTATGTTTTCTGTCTATGCAAAGTCCTTCTAACTTCCTACTCCTGATAACGTTCTTAGGAGTTAGATGTATTATCTTCTATATAAAAATGTATCTTTATTGAGTTACTTATGATTACTATTTCATGTTTACTTTCTATACTTCTCTTGAGTTCTCTTGGAATGTTAGAAATTTTATATCTCTAGAGGGCTACTTGCATAAAATAAAGAAAGAAAAGGCCAATGAATTGGGCTTGCAACTAAAAATGCTAGAAAAGGAACAAATTAAAAACCCCCAGTCAAACACTAAACTTGAAATTCTAAAAATAAAAATTTAAAATTTCCCCTTATTACCTTTCATCCTTTAATGTGGACACTGCTAGATCCTAAGTAATCCTTATTGTGGCTCCTCTATATTTGAATTGATTTTTTTCTAGCAGCTTGCAGCACTTTTTCCTTCATTTGATAGTTCTGGAATTTGTCCACCATATTTCTTGGGATTTTGATTTTAGGGTCCCTTTCAGTAGGTGAATGATGAATTCTTTCAATGTCTATTTTACCCTCTGTTTTTACAACATCTGGGCAGTTCTCTTTGATAGTTTCCTGGAAAATAGTGTCCAGGTTCTTTTTTTCCATCATATTTTTCAGGAAGTCCAATGATTCTCAGATTATCTCTCCTAGATCTATTTTCCAGCTCTGTTGTTTTCCCACAAAAGTATTTGACATTGTGTGTGTCCTCTCTGCCAGCTTGGCCGGAAGTCAAACGCTGGGATTTTCATGAGAAATGCTTGAAAACCTTCTCTTTCATATATATATATATATATATATATATATATATATATATATATATATATATATTTCCTTAAGTGCTATACACAATTATGCTGGATAGATTATTCTTATTTGTAATCTTAACTGCTTTGTTTTCTGGATCGTCATATTCTAACTCTTCCTTCCTTGAAATGGTCCAGACTATGGCTCTGTGATATTTGAAATGTTTCTTTCTGGCTGCTTACAATACACACACACACACACACACACACACACACACAGAGAGAGAGAGAGAGAGAGAGAGAGAGAGAGAGAGAGAGAGAGAGAGAGATTTATCCTGAGAGCTTTGGATATTCCTGGGAGATTTCATTTTGAAATCTTCTTCATGAGATGATTAGTGGATTTTTTCTATATGTTACCTTCTTAATCTAAGATAATGATACAATTTTTTTATAATTTTTAAAACATGTTTAAATTATTTTTGATCATAACTTTCTAGTTGTCCAAAAATTTTAAATTCTCTTTCCTGGATATATTTTCCTTCTCAGTTGTTTTTCCAATGACATATTTCATGTTTTCTTCTAGCTTTTCATTTTTTAAAAATTTTGTTATATTAACAAGGAATCCTTCACTCCTCATGGATTTATTAGCTTCTGCTCACCCTATTCTAATTTTTAAGGGATTGTTTTCTTCAGGAAAATTTTATCCCATCTTTCCCACTTGGCCAGTTCTACTTTTTAAGAAGTTCTTTAATTTAATGAATTCTTGTGCCCCCCCCTTTTTTTTTTTACTTTTGAGTCATTTTATTTTTATGTTCTTTTCTTTGATATTTTTTGTCTCTACTACCAAACTTTTCATAATTTTTTTGTATCACTTCATTTCTTTTCCCAATGTTTTCTCTATTACTCTTAGCTCTCTCTATCTTTTTACCTCCTTTGACAATTCTTCTTGTGCTTGGGGTCCAATTAACATTTTTCTTTGAAACTTTCAAAAAGATTTTTCACATTGTTGTCTTATTCTGAATTTATGTCTTGGATTTCATTGCCATCATCAAGCCTTTTATTGATCACTTCCCTTTTTTGTTGTTTGTTCATCTTCCAGATTATTTTTTATTCTGAATTTTATATTAAAATTGGATTCTGCTAACTTTGGTGTCAAGAGATAGGAAACCACTGTCCTAAGCTTCAGGTTTTTTCATGCTGTTATTTTCAGATCTAGTGCTAGGGGTCTACTAGTTTTTGATGCTTTTAAATGGTGTTATCTGGGAAGAGTTGTGGTCACGGCTTTCCTGATCTGGGGTCTGGTCTTTGTATATGAAGGGCCTGGCTCCTCTGTATTCACAAGTGCTAGCATTCTTTTTTGCTTTGGAACTGTGACCTGCCCTCTCTCCCCTTGTAGTAACAAATGCTAGTGCTCTTCTTTTTTTGAACTCTGATCAGGATTTCTGAACCCTTGTGACAGAACAGAAGCATTCCTCTCCACCCCAAAACTGGAACTTACAACTGCTTATAAACAACATAAATACCAAATAGCTCCATTTGCACTTTGTGCCAGAAAAAAATTTCCCATGATCTTTCTTTTTGACCTCTTTCTCATCTCTATGCTTAGAGCCCCTGAAGCTGCTAGTGCTGCAGTGCTATTAGCATCCTTCGATATCCACTGCTAGTGCTGCTGTTGTGCTTTTCAGCTGGCTGAATTCCCCTTCTAATATCACAGAGATCCACTGCTAGTGATGTTATTGTGCTTTTCAGCTGGCTGAATTCCCCTTCTAATATCACAGACCATTTCTGTTGACTTCCTAAGTTATCTTAGTCTGTAAAAATGTCTCATGTTGACCTTTTGTTTGCATTGCTACTCCAAAATTTAATTTGAAGAGTTATTTTATTGTTGTTTGGAGAAGAAGATTAGGCAAGTTCAACTAGATTTCTGCCTTTACTTTGTCATCTTGGTTCTGTTTCTTCTTTTTTGTGATTGAATTATTTAATAATTACATGTTGGGTTCTGTTTCATTATTTAAAGATTGTGCATAAATTCCTAAAACCAGGTTCTCTGGTTTTAGTAAAACTTCATCTAACTTTTAAAAAATCTTAATAATTAAAATGTATTTTAAGCTTGATTTATTATTATTTAAAGCATTAAACCAAAATAACAACAGGACCAAAATCAATGAAAACACCATTCATTATTTTGCACAAGGACATCCACCACACATCTTAGCTTCTTGGGTATCACTTTTGTAACTAAGTAGTTACTTCCTTCTTCTTACTTTACATTCTTATATGAAGAAGCAAGGCAATTGAAAAAGAACTATCCACTTAATTTTGCTTATGCTATGGAAATGAGTCTAACCTTGACTCTAACTTTAGATAGCTAACAGAACGATAGAACCCAACGCAATGCTAACATCTTCAGAAGCAATGGCAAAAATTGAAATTAGCAGTTGAGAAAGGAGGAATATCTTTCATTTTAAGAAAACTAATAAACAAAAAGGAATTAGATTCTGCATTATAAATTGGCTTATATTTGAATTTCAGAGCCAAAATTTTAATCATAGAAATCATTGATTTGATTATGTGTATAATTATAGATAGCTTTAAATATTACAAAATTCTTTACAAATATCATCCCAGGTTATTCTTACTACAAACCTGGGAATCGGATGCTGTTATTTTCCTTATTGCAGAGATGAGGAAACTGAAACAGAGCTTCTGTGACTATGTCCATGACCATGGTCACACAGCAAGCAAATATCTGAGGAAAGATTCAAATTGAGGTTTTCCAGGATTTTAAGCCAGTGATCTATCCATTATACTACCTTTTCTCTTTCTTAAAAAAATAGAATGGTATAAGTAGAAAGCATTTTGACTATGGACCCAGAGAACATGGCTAAAATCCCCAATCAATCATTACATTACCTTTGTCACTTAAGGAATTTTGTGAACCTATAATCTATGTGATGCTCATTTTTTTTTTTTCAGCTGAAAAGTGATGATCAAGTAAATTTCTTTTTAGGTCTCTTTTATTTTAAATTCTATGGTACTAAAAGTCAGTAATCAGATGAAAATAAATCAGCATTTGAATTATTCTAAACATATTGTCAAATAAATTGGGGAAAAGTGGATGGAGACAGGAAAAAGATATTTTGAGGCTTTGGATGCAGGAGCTTTGACTTTGTTATCTTCTTATTTGAAGAATGAAGAATGAAGAAACATATTGTAGAATATATTTTGATCTTTCTTGTCACCATAGTAACATTCTGTGGTTAGACTTCTTTTTTTCTATTCTTTTTTCATTTTCCCAACTTATTTCTTGAGTTTTAACTTTTTTGTTAAAGTGGAACTCTGCTTTCAGCATGGTAGGGGCACTTTTCTAAGCTTCAGGAATTTTGTGCAACTGTTTTCAGAGATACTCCTAGGAACCTATAAGTTTTTAGTTCTTCTAAGGTGATAAGATCTAAGAAGAGTTGTATTTTTAACTCTCTTGGCTTGTGCTCTGGTCTGACCACAAGCAATCTTTTTTCCCCCTGGAATTATGAGGCAGCTCTCAGCTCAACTAGGATCCCAAGCTCTGATGTACTCCTCCTCACCCTGAAATTGCCACTCAGGTCTGCAAAGTGGACATGAGTATGGACAGAGCAACAGAGTGCTGTTCCCAGTACTAGCAAAGAGATCCTGTAATCTCCTGACCAGATGTTTGACTCTCTTACCATAAAGGGCTCAATTTGCACTGATGCTAGCACACTGCCACTCATTTAGGTTTAACAGTTCTTTCCTGTTGACCTTCTAAGTTGACTTGGTCAGAAAAATTGTTTCACTTTGTCCTTTTGTGCAGTCTGCTACTCCAAAATTTGTTTCTTGGCATTATTTAAAGGCGTACAGAAGGGTTTGGGGAAAATTTCACTGCCCCCCACCCCCCAAGTTGACTGTGCTCCTGGAAAAAAGACTGATATATCATATTTTGAATTTTTTTAGATTTTATTTTAAACATGCTAGTTTGAAGGTCTGAAATTAAGTATCTAGGAGTTTTTTTTTAGAGAAGAAGGAAACGTTTGGAGAATATAAGACTCAATAGAGAAGAAAAACAAAACTAGAGCCAACTAAAATTAGCTAGCAATTTAAATGTGAAATTTACTCAAGATAAAGAGACCTTTATCTCATGAGTCTTTAAATCTCAATTTGAACTTTTAGAGTTTTCACAGGTGTTTTGTCATTTTTTTTCACACTATTGTCTGCTATATAGTTTTTCTAATTAAAATTCTTATAATACTGCTAATGTATATATCCTGTGAGATGAATATGTTATAATGTTAGTTTTTATTCCATTAAAGTTTTAGTTATGCTTTTTGTGTCACCATTTTTATATGCTAAAATATTTTAATAAGTTCTAAGCAATGGCAATATATGAGGCAGAAGTATCAAATACTTATAGATCAGACTTATAATATGCTTTTTCCTCTCTCCCTTTCTTCCCTCCATCTTTCATTCACCATCTCTCTCTCTCCATGACCCTCTTTACCTCTTCCTTCTTTCCTTCTTTCCTTCCTTCCTTCCTTCCTTCCTCCCTCCCTCCCCCTCCCTTTCTGCATCCCTTCTTCACTCCCTTCCTCCCTTCATCTCTTCTTCCCTCCATCTCTTCCCTCTTCCCTACTTTCTTCCCCACCTCCCATGCTTTCTTTGGTTTAGTTCATACTCTTTCAAATCTAGATCTGAAAGACAAACTTATCTGAAAGACAAACTTTATTTTCATGATTTGATCTTTATTTATATGTAATATTTAGATTCTATATTCTTTTGGAGCATATTATGTTAAGAAGGATACATAGGATTATGTTTGTCTGTTTTATCAATGAATTTTTCCCTTTGTTCCTTAGTCCCAAATAGTCTTGATGATTATTGTATTTTAATATAACTCAGAATCTGGTATTTTTCTAGTTTCTTAAGTTTTACTTTTTAAAAAATCATCTTGGAATTCTAGACCTTATATTCTGACAAATTTTGTTATTTCATTTTTTAAATGTTTTCATCATGTTACACTGATTCCATCCTAAACTGAAACTTTGTGACTATAAAATTCAACTGTTTAAAAGAGTTTAAGCATTGTCTTCTTATTGATATGATACATAATCTGACAAAAGGAATGTGAACTTAATGATATTGGTCAACTATGTGGTGTATAAATATGATCATATTTGAAGCTTGCAACAATTAATTTTATTTTTTCAAATGGAGAAACTGAGGCTTGAAGATGTAGAATGATTTGCTTAGTCATTCCCCCGGGATCACATAGCTACTTAAGTATCAAAGGCAGGATTCAAACACAGTTCTTTCATGCCCCTAGATCCATCAATTTCTCCCCTTAGGGCATATTGATTCTACTCATGGAAGTTTATCAACATAGATTAAATAATCAAGTATATTCAGGCTGATCTGAAATAAGCTGATGACTATGAGAAACTTTATTAGAATAAAATTTACTTAAAGGTTCTGCTCATGCATTAAAGTTTAAACATTTTTTTAAGTGTAGAGTGAAATTGTAGAGTGAAAGGTTACCAACCGAAATTCCCTTTTATTCCCATAACCTGGTGAAGGAAAGCTGTGAATAGTTAGGAGTCATTGGTGGATTAAGAATTTCATGAATCTAGACTAGGGAATCAAAGGAATGAAGATTTGGAGGCTTTTTTATACTCTGGAATTAAAAATAAATTATGCTGTCATACTGATAACAAAAATCCTAACACTTTAAGAAATGAAAATTACTTACAATTTTTATTAACAAGTTTAGATAAACATTTTTGTTTTTTAAGACTGAAATATTTTACAAATCTTATGCTCCATTTTAATTTTTATAATGTAACAAGTTATTACAAACATTTAAAAACAAAACGATTTTGAAACTATGAACAGCTACGGATTGTAAAGGGAAGGGAACTATAATAATATAATTTTAAAAAAGATTTGGGAGAAGCTGACAATCTCTAAATGAATTATCAAAAACTTGAAAAATAAATTATTTTCACAAAATAACTTAAAACAAAGAGTCACACTGTGAGGCTTGTGTGTGATACAGTGAAGAGAGTGCAGAATTTGACAATAAGACTTGGATTCAAATCCCACTAATGATACTTATTAGGTCTGTGACTATAGGCAAGTCACTATATCTCTCTCAGCCTCACATGGGTCCTGGAAAATTATTTGTTGATTTAGAAATGAGTGGCATCCACAGTTGTATAGATCAACAAAAAATAATACATACCTATTCACTATTACAATGCTAGGTGTCCCACTCCTAGTCACTGCTATTTGGAAATAGCAGAGCAGTTTGTTGTTACACAAAGAAGGTTTTCTTTTGTTCTCTGTTGTGTACTTTTTACTTTATTTTTTGCCCTTCCTCTACCACCACTAAGAAGAGTACAATTGAGCATGTGTGTGTCTCTCTCTATATAGCTATGTGTCTATATATATATATATATATATATATAGATATAGATATAGATATTGATGTAAAGATATGTCCATATATGTGTATATGTATGTATATATTTTACAGGTATGCATAGCTATATCTATCTATCTGTCTATCTATCTATCTATCTATATACACATGTGTCTATATATAAAGAAAACCTACAAGAAAAAAATGGACAGCTCTTTATGTGGTGTGTAGTATTTATTATATAGGCTTTCTTGAAAGGGAAATTTATTGCTTTATATTTTGAATGCTTTTCTGTTCACGTGGTAGTTTTTTTTTTCTTTTTTAATTTTGTATTTGTTTAAAATTAATAAAAAGAAATGACTGAACTGGGCTGTCCACATATTCTAGAAATTCATGCTTTGGATTCATAATAACTAGTCCTGGACTGAAAGCTTCAAGAGTTATGTCATTAGAAAGGCTAGCCTGATACCCTCCAACTAATTGTATAATCAAGCTTACATCTTTCTGTCTTGTTGATTAGAATGTCATGTGGAACAGAAGCAAAAGTCTTCCTGAAGGGCAGATATGCTATATTTATTGCTTCCTCCTTGTCTACGTGTCCAGCACTTTATCACCATTGCGATACAAGTTAATAAGAGCCAAATAAATCTTTGATGCTTTTGGCTGACCCTTCCATTAACACGAGCCACTGCAAAGTCAGAACAAACCACAGTCTAAGAAGCAGTTGAAGGAATTGGCAGAGTTCTGAAAAGAGTACTCAAAGTCAATTAAGGTTTATGGAAAATATGACCTATGTAGAAATGTTAAAGGAACTAGGGCTATTCTTTGAGAGAAAGGGAGCCAGAGAGGTGATCTAATAACTGTCTGCAAGACTTTTAATGTGTATTAATCATTTGTTAACCATTACTACTGAGAGTACAATAGGAAACATAAGGAATTGATAAAGGGAGTTCTTCCCCCAGTCCAGAGAAGCACTGAAATTTTGATAGTATCTTCTGACAGAATGAGTCAATATGCTCATTTATCACTCCTAGAGGTTGAATTGTGTTGTAGAGGAGAGAATACCAAGAGGAACTATTTAGTAACCACTATTGTAGGATTGACTATTTGGAGAAAATCCACTCGTTTTATCTGAATTTCCAAATAGTTTAACTCCAAAAATATCAAATCTTGCAACTCATAGAGCTAGTACTGAGCTCTCATCAGTTATTCCTAGATAAAAAAATGAATTAAAAATAATTATAAAATATTTAGTACATGAAAAGCATTACACTCAGAGCTGGAGATATGAATAGGAAAATAAGACATGGTTCCTAACTTTGATGACATTCTAATAAGGAAAAATGATTTATAAAAGATGGCTCAGTCATAGGACAGATTGAAAGTTCCAGTAATCTTTAAGATATAGCAATGTTTCTTTAGCATCTTTCGTATCGACAAACTATAACTTTTAATATTGAGCCATTTAATAGTTCCAAGGACTTTATGGTGAGAAGTTTCTTCTTAAGGTATTCAGTAGCTTTGCTTCCTGAGAAGACAGAGGATCTGTCACCTGAAAAGGCAGTTTCTCGGTAGGGAAGGAAGTAAACTAACATCTATCAGTTGCTTATTATGTACCAGGAACTGTGTTAAATGCTTTACAAATATTTTATTTGATCCTCAACACTAACCTCAAAGATAGATGCTATTATTCACACTTTATAGTTGAGGAAAATGATCAGAGGTTAAATGACATTCCCAGGTTTACAATACGAGTAAAGTTTTGATTTCTCTATAGATTTCCTAATGGCAGCTAAGTGGCTCAGTGGATAAAACTCTGGTACTGAAGTTAGGAAACCTGAGTTCAACTTCTGTCTTAGACATTTAGACACAACTGTGTGATCCTGAGAAAATCACTTAACTTCTATTTGTTTTGAGGCACTGGAGAAGAAAATGACAAACTGCTCCAGTGTTTTTGCCAAGAAATCATATGGACAGCAGTAGGGTACCATAATCCACAGGATTATGAATAATCAGATGATTGAACAACAACATAGGTTCTCTTATAAATATAGGTTTTGGCTGTCTTGGACTATGGCCAGGATAGAAAAAGGGCTGGTGGTCTGTTGGATTCTGCTATTTTGGAGGCTTTTCATACATCATCCTGGGTGGCATAAAATACAGATGATCCAGATAGTAGAGATTTACAAATACTATCTTTATCAGAAAGACTTCTCCTCCATCTTTCTTATATTATGCATGATTGTTATTGCAAACAAATACAAGTTTGTATTTTGTTTCATTTTATTTTTAGATAACATACAAATTTAAAAAAGAGAGAGACATCAGATTCTTGTTTGTGATTGGGCTTCATTCTAGAAGTAGGCCAAATTATGACTGTCAAGATATAATAACAGAAACAAGAAGAAGAAATGTCAGATTTTAAATCAGATTCTTTGAAAAACCACTTTAGAAAGCAGGAAATGGGAAAAAAGAGCTTCATAATCATTACTTTGTTTATTTTTGGAATGAAATGAGTATTGAAATCATAGAACCACAGATTGTTAGTGATGAATGGCATTGAATCCAATGCCCTCATTCTGCATATGAGGAAGCTGAGAATCAATGATGGCCCCAATTAATGTTTTGTTGATGACAGAGCCCGAATGAACATATAGTCCTTCTGAATCCTAGTCTAATTTTATTTCTATTGCATCTCAATTTTTCTGTTGCATTTGTATTACACTTAAGAACATGGAAAATATTATTTTATTTATTCACTTATTTGATGCCTACAAATGATAGAGGATCTGGTTTTCATCCTTATTTTTTAATCATATGAAAAGATTATAAAATAAAAAAATATTCTAGACATTGGTGAGGGAAAGAAAAGTATAAGCTATGACATTCTTCATGTTTCTTGGATTAAATAGCATCCTTCATCCTATAGCTGAATGCCCTTCTTCCTCTAAGCCTGCTTGCCTGCAAAGAGCAATAATTTGGATTGGGGGACTAAGAACAAATGTGGCATGATATAGTAGCAGCTGAAAAAACTTTCAGGTTTTAAGATTGAAGAAGGAAACCAAGACAATGATAGTAGCAGAAATGAGACCAAAGAATAGTCTAGAAGCAATGAATGTGTTCACTCAATATGTTTTGTGATGAGTTAGCTATTCCCAGAACAAACTGAAGATTCTTTCCAGTACCAACTTCACTGAATTCTAGTATAAATTCAGATCCTTAGATTTCTAAGACTTTGGGGACACATTCCATGTTATTAATCTCATTTCTAGAGAAACTTCACAAGGTTTATGTTGACCTATTCAGTATGCTGATAAATGTTTAACCAGCTCCCTGAAAATATATAATTTTTAAATTTTAATTTGCATTATTAATATTTTCTACAAAATTTTTTCTGTCTAGATAATCAACAAAACTATAGATAAATTCTTAATTTGAAGCCTTTTGGGATTTTTGAGATATAAATGCCCATATTAAGCAGTTACTGTTTAAGTCTTTTGGTTCAAGCTGGTGCCAGTGCACTCCAGAATATGATGGCTATGTGAATCTATTTAAACTGTGGTGTAAATGCATGCATGTGTGTGTGTTTATGTGTATGTATGTGTATATTCAGGCTTTTTAACCTTATTGCATACTCCAAGGATGTTTGAATTTTTCATTTCCAAATTCAGATGTATTCTATTATGTTAAATTTCTGAAATTTAGGACAGAGACTGGCTTGAGCTACATGGTAGATGTTTATTATATATTGTTACCTTTTTACATATGGCTAATTGTTTATTGATTATATGTAGAATATCGTGTACCGTGTCTAAACATATATCTCTTCTAAAACTAACTTCATTATGCCAAGGTCACATGACCAGGACTCATAATATAACTAGTTCATGGGAGAAGTATGTTTGAGGAATAGGTAGAAACTTAGTGACAAATTCTCTTAAGGATAAATCCAAAAATCCATACATCAAACTATCATAAGTTGTGCTTTTCAATACAGAGGTATCATAGTTAAATTTTCCAGAACAATAGAGAACATAACTTTTACCCAGGATTTTTGCTCAACAAGGAATTCATAAGTAACCATAATAAATATGGAATTCCTTAGGAGCTGAATAGGATTAGGAGAAGGTCCATCAATGAAATCTGCTATTTTAAAGTCAACAGAAAACAGGATTCTGGGAAGATGGTGGACTAGATCAGAAAATTCTAAGCTCTCCAGCTTTTCTCCACAAACAAAGGCAAATGTGGAACAGTAAAACATACAGAACTTGGGGCAGAAGAGTTATCTCCTGGGGTAATTGGAGAAGATTAAAAAAATATCAGGAATGAGATTTGGTACCTGTGAAGTCTAAACATGTGTAAGCTACTTCCACTGAAACAACAAACTCTGTTTGTTCTCCAGCAAACTCTGGAGAAATAGTTTTCACCTACAATAGAGTGTGGGGATTCAGGAGTTTGAGTCTGGGAAAAATGAAGAAGCCTATGATAAAAGGAATACCAGATCAAGCTGTGCTGCTGAGACCCAGCTCTGGGTGAGAAGGAAGCAGCACATACCAGAGGAATGCAGAAGTTGTTGAGCAGAGATGCTGCTGTTGGCTATGAGCATTTGCAAAAGGGGGTAGTTCTTGGTTTCTGATTCTAGGCCATAGGGGAGAACTGAAGAAGAATCTTAGATTAGAGGCACTATCCTCCGTATCCCTGAATTAGAGGTTATTACACAGACAATATGGTACCAAAAATAAGAAAATAAAAAAGATCAGGCAAAGAAGTAAGAACCCAACCATAGAAAGTTAATATAAGAATAGGGAAGATTGAGGTTCATCTTCAGAGAAGGAAATTGAAGCAAAAGAACTCTCCTATCCCAAAGAGTAATGTTAAATGGTTATCTCTACAAAAAGGATTCATAGAACCCAAAACAACCTTTAAAAATCAAATTGAGAGATTGAGGAAAAACTTAAAAGAAACAAATAAACCAAAAATCTAAGAAAAACAAGAAAATTGTGAAAACAAAGTCAACCAACTAGAAAAGTAGATCCAGACTCTTAAGGGAAAAAATAATTTCTTGAAACCTAGAATTGGGCAAGGAAAAGTCAGTGAAAATATCAGACCAAAGATAATAAAATATAAAGATTGAAAACATAAGAGAATATAAGACAGCTGTTAAGAAAATTGATGAATCTGGAAAACAGATCAAGAAGAGGAAACATAAGAATGATCAGATTATCTGAAAGCTACAATAAAAAAAAAAAAGAATCTTGATCTTTCTTAAAGAAAATTGTCCTGAAGTGTTAGAACAAGAGAGATAAGCAGAAATAGGAAAAATCCATTAAACAATACTTGAAAGAGGTCTTACCAAAAAAAAAAAAAAAAAACAAAACAAAAAAAACTACAGAAACATCATAGTCAAGTTTCAAAACCCCCAGGTCAAGAGAAAAACATCAGCAATAAGAAAAAATAAACAATTCAAATGTAGTGTAGCCACAGTTGGAATCACACTAGACTTACCAATGACTACTTTAAAAGTCTCCAGGTCTTGGAACACTATATCAAAGAGCAAAAGAATTAGAGTTGTAGCAAAAAAATGTCAAACTCAGAAGTTAAGCATAATCTTGAACAACAACAACAAAAGGATACTTGATGAATTGTCAGACTTTCAGGATTTTTTTTTTGCAAAAAGACCTGAACTTAATAGAAACTTTGACTTATAAAACCTAAGAGAAATATTAGGTAAACATTAAAGACTAATTTTAAGAGTCAATAAGGACAGACTGTTCTATACATGGGAATGTAAATCATATATCTAAGACAATCATTAATAATTGGGTAGTTCAAAAGAAAAATGGGGTTAGAGATGAGTATGATGTGATACTAAAAACAAAATTAGGTAAGAAAATTAGAAGAAAAGTAAGAAAATATATAACATATTTTGTTATATGAATGAGGTTCTAGAGGAAGAAATGGTACAGAGGAATTAGATGGTGAGGAAGGCTGTAGTTCTGTCATCCTACTCATATGTGGAATGAGTAAAAAAGGAACTATATATTTGTACATATATATATATATATATATATATATGAATATAAAAATATCCTGCATTTATAAAGACATAAAATGTGGGAGGGTATAGAATAAAGGAGTACTATAGAAGGGTGTACAGATTAACCTGAGAGGAAAAGGATAGGGGGAGAGGGTAAGGGAGGAACCACTAGGGGTAGGTTAAGTAATAACAAAGCAAAGTAATAAGTAGAAGTAAGTAGAATTTATATATAAAAGACAGCAGTAGTAGTCATTGATATCAGATAAAGTAAGACAAAAAAATAGATTTAATCCAAAGAGGAAAATAGGGAAAGTATATGTAAGTCATACTAATCATTATTGTTTTAGATTATTTAAAATAACTATACAGTATAAAATTGGAATATTGCTGTGCTGTAGCAAATGATGAGTTGGTAGATTTAGAAAAACAGAAAGACTTGGCCTTATGAAGGATGATTTTACTCATTTTCAGAGAAACAGGGCAAACAAGCATAGTACATAAATGCATATGAGTGTATATATGTAAATATCAGTCACATAGCTACAAATTTGACCAACTTTATTACTACTGACAGGTAGAGAAGAAGCCCAACCATCAGCAGAGACAATTTCAGTTTGTAGTCTCCCTGCCTGTAGTGAGCAGTACCCAGGAAGGTACTACCTTCTCATTCAGAAAGGTTCAGATATGAGCTCTCAAAGTTCAACCCATTCAAGAAAAAGAGTTAACATGATACCAATGGGAGACTATCTAGTTAGACATAAAATCAGGAAAATAAAAGTTGTTTTCTAAATAATCTAATGAAGACAGAGAAATGTGGAACAGAAAAGAAGAAATGAAGAATAGGAAATTAAGAATCTTAACACTATTAGTAGCATTCCAACAAGAAGCTGAAATTAGATACTGAGGCCATACCAGTCAAAAGAGTTTTCACTAGTTGACAAGAGAAATTAGACCTCCTTAATAGAGTGGAATGAAAAATGTATGCAAAACAATGCAAACTTCAATGTGCTTTATAAAATTAAACTCTTATAATTAAATACTAGAATATATGGTATAGCCTGCTATAGAAGAGAATGAATCTTGTGAAGGTTGAAATAGTATGGAAAGACTTAATGGAAGAGTTAGAACTTGGGACAATGGAAGGATAGAGTGAAAAGCGTATTGGCTTTGGGTTGAAATCTTACCCTGGCCATTTAATACCTGTGTTCTTAGGTAAGTGACAACTAATTTTTATTTATTTATTGAAGGTTTTTTTATTTTCAAAACATATGCAAGGATACTTTTTTCAACATTGACTCTTGAAAAACCTTATGTTCCAATTTCTTCCCCCTTCCCTTCCCCCCTCCCCTAGATGGCATGTAATCCAATATATGGTAAACCTGGTAAATTATGTTGAATCCAATATATGTATACATATTTATACAATTATCTTGCTGCACAAGAAAAATCAGATCAAAAAAATGAGAAAGAAAATAAAATTCAAGCAAATCACAACAAAAAAGAATGAAATGCTACAATAGTGATCCACCCTCAGTGCCCACAGTCCTCTCTCTGGGTGTAGATGGCCCTCATCATCACAAGATCATTGAAGCAAGTCTGAATCATCTCATTGTTGAAAAGAGCCACGTCCAGCAGAATTGATCATTGTATAATCATCATTGTATAATTTTGTTGTTCCTGTGTAAAATGATCTCCTGATTCTGCTCATTTCACTTAGCGTAGTTCATGTAAGTCTCTCCAGGCATCTCTGAAATTATTCTGCTGATTGTTTCTTATAGAACAATAATGTTCCATAACATTCATATACTATAATTTATCCAGTCATTTTCCAATTTTATTGGCATCCATTCATTTTCCAGTTTCTAGCCATTACTAAAAGGGCTGCCACAAACATTTTTGCACATGTGGGTCCCTTTTACTCCTTTAAGATCTCTTTGGGATATAGGCTCAGTAGAAACACTGCTGGATCAAAGGGTATACATAGTTTGATAGACCTTTGGGCTCTCCAGAATAGTTGTATTCTTTCACAAATCCACCAACAGTATATTAGTGGCCCAGTTTTCCTCACATCCCCTTCAACATTTGTCATTATCTTTTCCTGTCATTTTAGCCAGAGAGAGAGAGCCATTGTGTAATGGTATCTCAAAGTTATCTTTCCCTCAATTATAGAAATGACAGCTTTCATGTCCCTCAGTTTTCTTTCTTTCTTCCTCCCTCTCCCTTTCTCTTTTTTTCTCTCCCTCCTTCCCTCCCTCTTTAACTCCCTTCCCTTTTCCCTCTGTTTCTTCCTCTCTCCCTGTCTCTCTGTCTCTATCTTTCTCTCTCTCTCTCTCAGTCTCTCTCTCTCTCTCTCTCTCTCTTTCTCTCTCTCTCTCTCTCTCTCTCTGTCTTCCCCTCTCTCTTCAAATTTGTGAAACTGAGAATGGTAGCCTGCACACTTCAGGAAATTCCTTCCAGTTCTATGTTTATTATCCATATGACCTATATATTGAATAGTGGCCTGAATTAATTTTGTTTAAGGGAGGTATAGCATAGTAGATAGAGTGCTGGACCTGGATTCATAAGACTCATCTTCATGAGTTCAAATCTGGATTCAAATACTAACTGTGTGAACCTGGGCAAGTCACTTTACCCCATTTACCTCAGTTTCCTCATGTGTTAAATGAGTTGGAGAAGTATATGACAAACCACTCGGTTATCTTTGTTAAGAAAATCCCAAATGGGATTAATAAGAGGTGGGTACAACAAAAAATTACTTAATAACAACAAACAACAAAAGTAAGACAATCAACTATTAAAGAACAAACAACAGAAGTCAATCAACAAAAAATAAGAGAAAGGTAAGGAAGTCTCATGAGAAGACATTTCTTCCTTTGCATGAGAGAATGAACATGAATAAAAGCTCAGAGGAAAGAAGAAGCTTACTATTCATTCATTTATTCAAACTTTGTAAGCAAATATTATGTGTTAGCCATTGAAAGAACCACCTACTAAGACATGAGTATGCATTATGGTAGATATTAGATAGTTGGAGCCTTATCATGAGATTTCAAGGATGTTGATGCAGTACATATCCTTGAATAAGTAATGTTTAAGGAAGTCTGATAAGACTTCTGATAAGTCAGATAGATAGATTAGATTGCCAAAGCTTTATAGTATTTAGTTGTCCTATAATAAAAAGGTAAACTCTGATTCTTCTTTCTATTATTTTTAGTAGACTCAAAGGAATTAGTATCAGCAGAGAAGTTTAAAATGTTTGGCTACAGGTGAGTTAGTTATATCTACTCTTGTAAGTTCTGATGTGGGGAAACTTTGTAGAGAGATGGAATTACTCTACAGAATAATGGAATAAGAAATACTGCAAATGATATTAGGGCCCACACACATTTGGCAGGATAATAGAAGATATGTCTAAAAATCTGCTGCATCTATTATGGGTATTTTACATTCTAACTTATAAGATATTTATCACAATTTCTCCACTTTACTGTCATTTGGGTTTTCAGACAAATTTGGAAGAAAATATCCATAAAAGCTTAGCAAAATTGAAGTGAAATTTTAAAAATGAAATTAGGGATCACTGTCTTTTAAGTCAAATTTATTTCCCTTATCTTTGGGGAAGAAACTCCAGTGATCTTTGAAGAATGCTTAATCATTTTCACACTATGCTAGAACATCAGAGGAGCTGATCCATAACATGGTGGATAACCATTAAGGCATGAATTCAAATACAGTCTCACACATGTGATAATTATGTGACTCTGGGCAAGTGAATAATTATCTGTCTGTCTCAATGTCCTAATCTGTAAAAGGGGGATAACAATAGCATCTACTTCTCAAGTTTGTTGTAACTATATATTTGTAAAATATATAAAGCTAGAAAATATCATTTCATATCCAAAGATGAAAACAATTTTTTCAATTTTGTGCAAAAAAAGCAATTTAAAAAATGTTTGTTTTTCAAAGACACGATAGTTTTTAACATTCACACCTTTGCAAAACCCACTGTTCTAATTTTTTTTTCTTTTCCTACCCTCATAGACAACAAGCAATCCAATAAAGGTTAAACAACAACAATAGCAACAATGAAAAATAGATGAAAAGACAATGATTTGATCTATAATCAGTCTTCATACTTCTCTGTGGCTCTTTTCATCATAACTCTATTGGAATTGCCTTGAATCACTTTATTTTTATTTTATTTTTTTGCATGAGGATCAATTACATCTATATTCACTAAGATCTAGGTGAAATTTAGTATTTCTTTCAATTATGCATTTAAGTAACAAATGACATGCAGGGAAATTTTTTTTTCACCAGAAGAAGCCCATGACACACACAAAAATTTAAAAATAGTTTGGATTTGAAAATCCATGTTCCTGAACCATTGTGTTTTACCGTACAAATTTCTAAGATCAGTGATATTTTTCTTTGGAGGCAGTTAGGACTAAGTGACTTGGCCAGAATCACATATCTAGTAAGTATTGGACCCTGGATTTGAACTTAGGTCCTGCTGAACATTCTTTCTCAATAGTTTTTAAATATACAATGTTTTATGAATCATGTTGGGAGAGACAATTCACCACAAAAGGTAAAAACCATGGGAGAGAAAAGAAAACAAATAAAAAAGAGAAGTAAACATGGTATTTACATTCAATCTCCATAGTTCTTTTTCTGGGTGCAGATGGCATTTTCTATCCAAAGGCTATTGTAATTGCCTTTGATTACTGAACCACTGAAAAGAACTAAATCTTTCACAAGCTGATCATGACACATTCTTGTTGTTATTGTGTACAATATATTCCTGGTTCTGCTTGTTTCATTCAGCATTAGTTCATGTAAATCTATTCAGGCCTTTCTAAAATCAGCTTTTTCATAATTTTTATAAAACAATAATATTCCATTACCTTCATATACCACCATTTATTCAACCATTCCCCAACTGATGAGCATGTTCTCATTTTCCAATTCTTTGCTACCACAAAAAGAACTGCTACAAACATTTTTGTGCATGTGGGTCCTTTTTTCTCCTTTAAGATTTCCTTGAAATAAAGACCCAGTAGTGGCATTGATGGATCAAAAGGTATACACAGTTTTATTACTCTTGGGGCATAGTTCTAGATTGCTCACGAGAATAGCTGGATCATTTTACAACTTCACCTACAATGCATTAGTGTCCCAATTTTCTCACATCCCCTCTAACATTTACGATTACTGTTTCCTGTCATCTTAACCAATCTGAGAGATGTGAAGTGCTATCTCAGAGTTGTTTTAACTTTTATTTCTCTAATCAATAGTAATTAAGAGAATTTTATTCATATGGCTACAGAGGGCTTTAATTTTATTTTCTGAAAATTGTCTGTTCTTATCTTCTGACCTTTTATCTATTGGGGAATGACTTGTATTCTTACAAATTTGACACAGTTCTTAGACATGAGACCTTTATCAGTAACACTTGCTGTACAAATTTTTCCCAAATTTATATTTCCTTTTTAATCTTGTTTCTGTTAGTTTTGTTTGTGCAAAATCTTTTTAATTTAATGTAATCAAAGTTTTCCATTTTGCCTTTCATTATGTTCTCTAGTTCCTTGATCATAAATTCCTCTGTTCTCAAAAGATCTGGTAGATAAATTATCTCTTGCTTTTCAAATTTGCTTATGGTATCACTATTTATGCCCAATTCATGTACCCATTTTTACCTTATTTTACTATGGGGGTGTGAGATATAGGTCAAAGCCAAGTTTCTGACATATTATATTCCAGTTTTCCCTACCAATATAATAAATCTATTCCCCTGATCCACCAGAATCACATCATTGTTGAAAAGTGCCAAATCCATCACAGATGATCCTCACATAATCTTATTGTTGTGTACAATATTCTCTTGTTTCTACATACTTAGTTTAGCACCAATTCCCGGAAGTCTTTTTTAGGCTTTTCTGAAATCAGCTTGTTTATTGTTTCTTATATAAAAATAATACTCTATTACATTCAGAAGTTATTACAGGCCATCAATTATTCAGCCATTCTGCAACTTAAGGGCATTCATTCAATTTCCAGGTTCTTGCCACTATAAAAAGGGCTTCTATGAGCATTTTTGTACATGTGGGTTTTTTTTTCCTTTTAAAAAGCGATTTTAAACAGGGATTGTGAATAGATGTTACTTCCTTGCTCATGTTGTTTGATATGATTATATCATTTTTTAAAAAGCTCAGATGGATTCTTGTGATAGCAACAAAGTTTTCAAGATGGTTGAACAAACACATAGACATACAGAACATAGACACACAGAAACAAAGAAACATGCAGACACACACACACATACACACACACACACACACTTATTCTTGCCTTTTCAACCACTGCAGAAAGCTAGGGGGAAAAAGGTGAAACTTACTTTATGTTTCATAAAAGTTTCCTCAATTGGTCTCACTATAAGATAAGGAAACAGAGAACTGGATGTGGAGTCAGAAAGACCTAGTTTCAAATCCTACCTAAAAACATTACTAACTGGATACATTCCTAAAAACTCTGGTCTTCAATTTCACCATTTATAAAATTAGGGGGATTGGATTCATTTTCAACTTTAGATCACTGATGATTTTTCTTGAATACCATGATGAATATGGAAATATGTTTAGAAGAACTACACATGTTTAACCTATATTAAGATTGTTTGTTCTCTAAGGAAGCTCAGGTTCAAATATTGGCTCTGCTTTTTATTATCTACACAACCTTTGTTAGTTATTATTTTCTTTGAGAAAGAATGAACAAAAATCCCCTTGGCTAAGCTGCTTAATCTCGCTGGCTCTCAGGTCTCTCATTCATAAAATGAACTAGTTGGATTATATGACATCTAAGATCCTTTTCAACTCTAGGTCTGTGATCTCTGAGCTTTTTATGCAGCCTTTGCAGATCAAATAAAAATAAATTTTAGCTACTATCAAAACTTCAGGGATTGAGATGTTTCCTTGTAGTTTTCCATTTCTCTTAGTCACTTCCCTGTGTCTAAAAGTCTCCATGTGCCCCATGTGTAAGTATTTAATAGGAGGAAGAGTTCTTTGTTATTAGCATGTCAGTCATTATTAGATAAAAAAGTAAATAAGTACATTTTCCCCAAATCTGATTGATTAAGAAAAAATAGTACAAGAAAAAGTTACAGAACTCCATAAGAAGGAACATTGGCATTAAACTTGTATAAAAGCTACAATTTTGTTTTCATAATTTGAATTGAAAATTTCATAAGTGAAAAATTAAGTTTTGCAATTTTTTTCCATGCCCATGATAGAATTTTGGTTAAAATTATGTTTTTAAAAAAGGATAACATCATTTTTCTGAGAGAGTTTTATGCCTTTCTCCTTGTTTATAATGTTTGACATATGAGACTATTGTGTTTTCTTTCCTTGTCTAGAAAGAAAGTCATAAATGTCACAAATGATCACTTTAGCACATTGTGACATGATTCAGGAGCTCTATTCCATGGCCACATTAGCTTAGCTAAGAGATTAAAGATGATAGGCACAATGGAATGAATATTTTCCTTTTTTATTTGTAATATGCAAATATAAAGGCAATCTGACTTCAGCAATTAAATAATATCCATCTGGTTACTCCATATAGAGTGATATTTCTTAGTAAATCAATTACAAATGTTCAAACTAATACAATTGTAATGAAGACACTGTAACCTAGAATATTAGACTTCAAATTGTTTTTATTTTGGATTATACAGTTTAGCCTGTGTTCAATTCTATTTGCCCACTAATTCCCTGTCTGCTTCCTAAGCTTCTGAGTTATGTCAACCAGTCAATCCATCCATCCATCAACCAATTTGTATAAAGCACTTTAAGCCCAACACTATATAACACACTTAGACATCCATACTTTGAGAAATCTGATATCCTATCAATGCTGGCACTGCCTCTAAAAGTACAAATTGTTGCTCAGCAAAAATATTTTCTCTTCCTGTATGATTCTTTGCCATGTATTTCCCCAATTCCTCCATATGGTATCCATCCAAGGAGTTGAAGACTTTTCTCAAATTCTTTTAATATTTCATGATACTAATGCAGCACTCAAACTGTCCACCTGGTATGCTTTATCCCAGGTTATTGCTATTTCCATTTACAAATGTGTCTGCAAAGATACATTTCGTATCACTTCTCATGAATGAGTCATTATTTATAATATGCTGTATCATCTCTTACCCATGATGAATCTTTCTGTGCTGGTCACCTGTAATTATGATACTCCTAGTATTTTTTTTTGTTTATAATTCACATTCCTATGCAACCAGGTAGCTAAGCTAGAATGCTGGGACTGGATTCAGGGAGACCTGAGTTCAAATCATTCCTTACTAACTAGTGACCCTAAGCTAGTTCTTTTTCCTTGCTCTGCCTCAGTTTTCTTAACTGTACAGTGGGGATAAAAATACCCCCAACGTTCAAGGTTGTTTGTGAGTATCAAATGAGATATTTGTGGCTGGTACATAGTAGGTATTTAATAAATGGTTATTTTCTTTTTTATTTCCAAATAGTAAGACAAAAACAGTTTTAACATCATAAATAAAAATTTTACAGCAGAAAAGCTTATAAAAAGACTGGAACAATTCTTTATGACAGATAGTATGGCCTTCTAATGTAGTTTAAGTTCATACCTACTCATGAAGAGCTTACAATATCATGGACACAGAAGATATAATCACAAAAGGAAAATGCAGCATATATACATATATTTACATATATATGTATACATATGTGTATACACAAATGTATTTGTACACATTTATATATTATATAATGTATATACATATTCATAGATGCACACATATACACATGTATATATACATGCATACATGTATATATATACATATATTCATCTATATCCATATCTATATTTCTATTGGGGTTAAGTGACTTGTCCTGCATCACATAACCTGTGAGTATCTGAGGCTGGATTTTTATTCAGGAACTCCTGACTCCAGCGTCACTGCTGTACTTACTGAGCCATTTGGCTGCCCATAAATAAAGTGCATGTTTATACTTTTCTGCACATATACTTAGACATAGCTTAAAGCCATATTTGAGAGAATGTAATCTAATCCCTACCCTTTTATTGATGAGGAAAATGAGACTCAGAGAGACTAAGCAAGTTAGCTAAAATTGTACCCAAAATGTGAGTTGGAGAACTGTGTAGATCCATTTCCATTTTGCTTGTCTATGCTATTTTATGATTTGTGATCAAGAGAATGTATGTTAAAAATAGAGTATTTTTTTCTTTTCTTTTGTTCCTTCCTTCCTTTCTCCCTTCCCTCCTTTCTTTTTTCTTTCTTTTGTCTGTTTTTAACAACATGATTAACAGAAATATGGTTTGCAGAACTGCATATGTATAATCTTTATCAAATAGCTTGCCTTCTCAATGAGAGGAAAAGAGAGAAAGGGAGGAAGAGAATTTAGAAATCAATTTTTCTAAAAAATAAATGTTAAAATTGTTTTTGCATGTAATTGCAAGGAAATAGAATATAAAATAATTTTTAAAATAAAATGGTATAGTTTTTATTTAGGAAAGCTTGGAATCACTGAGAGTATTGCAGGTATAGCCTGCTGTCTTTCCCCTATTCGGTTATTAACTCAGTTCATTGTCCCAGCATACAGGCTGTGACAGAGTAAATTTGTTCTATTTCTATCTAGAAAATAAGTATTCTTCATATATTTGATTTTTCTTGTGTGAAAAGTTAGGCTGAACTCCTATGAATAGTTTAGATATCTTTCAGGAGATTGCAATGTCCCAGGGGACATAGTGACTTAAAATGATTAAACTATCACAGCCATAAGGAATTTGAAATGGTTAAAATTCCTGCACAATTTTCCAAATGTGGAAATCTATATTGCTCATCCAATATTTTTCAGTGAGGTTGGTTACATTGATTTCTTTTGAATGACTTAATAGATTTTATAGTGATCTATTTCTTGATAGAATGGCATTCTATTTGTCCCTAATCTATTATAGAATCTTCCAAGCTCATATTAGTCTGAGAAGTCAAACTTTACCTTTACCCTGACATAGTGATATCATTTTGGTTCTTATGGAGAATGATGAACAATATCCAACCAACAAAAAGTATAAGGTCATCGTTGCTGGGGACATTTTTGACAACTTGACCATTGATATGAATTCTTCTTTCATATGGTGGGTACCTAGTAACCATAAATCTTTATTTCTTATGTATTTGTTAATGTGAATAGTCAAAGAATGACAATACAAAATTATGCTTGTGTTTTTATCTGTTAAAGAATTATGTATGATTTTAATGTACATGCACATGTTAGTGACAACATCTTCCAGGAGAGTTGTTAAGACTATATTCTATTCAATTGGGTTAAATGATCTTAAACATACCAGCAAACAACAGCTGTGGTGGTTCTTGGTAAATTTTGTGATTGTGGGTGTATAGTCTGCTGTGGATGATCAATTATGGAAGCTTGACAGCTTCCTTCCTCTGATTTCATCTAAAGGAGCCTCAATTCATATAAATATCATTCTCACTAATTAATCAACAAGTTTTTATTAAAATGCTTATTAGATGTTAGGTATTAGGCAAAGCACCAACAATACATCTGCAAAGAATGAAATAATCCCTATTCTCAAGGAATATATGAACTTTATAAATGTGAGAAAATAGACCCGTGGCTTAATCATTCCTGGTGTCTGTTTAGTCATGCTAAAGTTTGTTGTTGTTTGTTAAAAGAACTATCTATTATATTTTCCATTCTTTTGGAATTTCCTACTCCTTGAGATATCTTAAAAACTCTCGTTAAGTGCTTCTAAATTTCTGTCAGTTCCAGTACAAATTTTCTCAGCATTTATTTGAACAGATCTAGTCATTCATCCAAATGAAATTTTCTTAAATAGAATAAATATTTAATCACATGTGTATTGGGTAAGAGGTGAAGCATTCCAAGAATTGTTGTTCTGCTGTCATTTCTGGGAAGAATAAATCACTATAAAATAATAGTAAAACTATTCTATTAAATTTTATCATTTTTTCCATTTTTTCTACAAATAGTCTAGCTTAGCCAGGTGTTATATTATATTCTGCAGGCTTTTGAAAAATCGTCAGTATTTTTTAAATTTTATGAGCAGATGTTTATACTCTTCTGTCATCCTACATATAAGATGTTTCACAAATGAGATTGGATTCCAAACAGGTGTTGCTTTTGGCTGCTATTTCTTTCTATTGGGCAAGGAAATTGGATTTTTATCCCCTGAGGTAATTTGTAGTCATTTTTGCCCACCACATTTTTGATAATTGTTTTGCATCAGTTAAATTTCTGTTAAAATATGGTACCATTGTCAGAAATGTCCAGCAAGGATCTTGAGTAATTAGTATCAAATGATTAGAAATGGAAATGGAAACATTGAAAAGTATAGATCTTGTGTACACATATAGTAAACAAATATGTAATGTGAATAATAGCATAATAGCATTATCCATATAACATGGTAATATGTGATACTCATTGTGGTCTGTAGAATATAAATTCCCTTCAAACATTCTTCATATTCAGATACTCATATGTCTTCAGCACTTAGTGCCATACCTGGCACATGATACTTAAATGATTGTTAGTGGATTGTAAAAGATAAACTGAATAAATAAATGCATAAATAGAAAACAATATTAAGTACTTATTAGTACAAAGCATTAAGTTAATCATTGAGAATACAAAAACAAAAATAAACAGTTCTTGTTCTCAGGAAGTTCATGTTCGATTGGTAGAAACAATGCATTATAGATGGTCAGATATAGACTCATGACATTAAACAAGTTTTTCAGTTGAATAAAGAATAAAGAGATATGAATGGAAGAGAAAATGAAAAGCATGATAAATGTTATAGGGGCCCCATTCAGTGAGGGGAAAGTTTTCTAGTAAGATGAGGCTAGATTTTGGCAGATTAAAAAATTTCTCCTTAGAAGTGTTTAATTAAGTCTCAGAGCTGGCAGAAACCTTGGAGATAATCTGCAAGCATGATTACTTTATGGATGACAAGGAGGTCCAGAAAAGAAGAAATAATAAGTTGCTCAGGGTCATGAATGAATTTGCTCATAGAAATACAACAAGAACTCTAGTCTCCACTTACTTATTTGTTCAGCTAACTCTAATAGAGGTTTAGATTTTCTCTCTAGAGTCCTGTCATTTAAAGGCACTGGCATGGTAGATAAGACCTGACCTTGGAAAGAGGAAGATTGATTCAAGAGCTGCCTCTGTCATTTACTAATTATGTGACTCAAAGCCATTGATTGACCTCTCTGTGTTCTTAGCAACTCTAAGACTACAAGTTGCAAAGGAAATGATGATCTTCACTCACAGAGGAATCTTCTACCATGAGTTCCCTTCACTATTAAAATCATGGGCCCTAGTCTCCATTCATGAGATATGGCAAAAAGATGGTACATGGTATAAAGTGCTAGATCTGATAAAGAAATACCTTACTAAGAAATGATCAGTAGAATGATTTCAGAAAGGCCTGGAGAGACTTATATGAACTGATGTTAAATGAAGTGAGTAGAACCAAGAGAACACTTTATATGGCAAAAGAAGATTCTATGAAGACCAATTCTGATCAACAGTGACATGATACTGGCCAGTTCCAATGGTCTTGTGATGAAAAGAGCCATCTTCACTCTGAGAGAGGACTGTGAGGACAGAGTGTGAGTGACAGGATAGCATTTTCACTTTTTTCTTGTTGTTTGCTTGCATTTTGTTTTTTCTCATTTTTTAATTTTTTAATCTGATTTTTTCTTGTGCAGCATGATAATTGTGGAAATATATAGAATAATTATAGATGTTGAACATATATTGGATTTTTTGCCATCTAGAGCTGTGGGTGGGGGGAAGGGAGATAAAAAAAATGGAACACAAGATTTTGCAAGGATAAATGGTGAAAACTATCAATAAAAAAAGAAATTGAGGACAATAGTAGTAATAAAAAAGAAATACCTTAGTTCAAATCCAGCCTCAGAAACTTATCTTTATTACCCTAAACAAGTCATTTAGTCTATTTGTCTCAGTTTACTCATCTGTACATAATATATAATAACATCTATCTATCTAATAACAATAGCTGCTTCCAGGGTTGTTGTAAGGATGAAATGAGATAATATATGTAAACAATTACACAGTACCTGGCAGATATTAGGGACTATATACTTATTCCTTTCCCCTATTCCCCCATGGTATAGATTTTTATCTCTCATCCTCCATTATTTATTTCAACTCTCACTTTTCCAATTATGGGGAATTTCAAAAATTCTTTATTCAGTCAAAATTCTAATAAGTACAAACTATTAATATTCTAAAATCTTTAGTGAAGGATGTTTTAAAATAAGATGTTTAATTATTATTAAAAGGGAATGATTTACGTAGCATATTTATATCTTCTGGCTTTAGTAGTGGCTACAATGTACCTATCCCTTTTTTATGGGAAGGAGAGGGATGGTACAGGGGATATTCCCTTTAGATTTCAATTCAGTATCTGACTTAAAATTGTTGTAGCAGAATTGATTGAAATTGCTACAAGATTCCTTCATTGCTTCTGCAAAGACATGTCTACTGAATTTAGAATGCCATCCCCCAAATCATTGAGCAACAAGTCATGATTTCTCCTATGCCTGTTCTGTTCATTTGAAAGGCAAGTTCTCCTTGGAAGAACAAGGGTAAAAATAAGGCCATTTGGTCTGTTTTTTATTCCCTTTTGGTCTCATGTCAAGTTTGTTTCTCAAGACAAATATGGCAACTATCCAGGTACTTCAGAGAATAAGAAGAGCCATGCTCTTTATAAATAAAATTCATTCAGTTAATGGTCATATTAACAGATGGTATTTCTAACTGACATCTTCCCAATCTAACCTATGATATATGTCAAGTTTTTTTTCATCCAATTGCAAATCATGATTGGTGGCTAAGATTATCATGAAACAGATGATGAGCAACAAAGAATAGAGGTCAACTTACCTGTATTTCCATCACCTTAGCTGGACTGTACAATGCATAGTTCAAATAATGATTTTCTTGTTATCTTGCCAAGGATTTTAGGTACCTGAAACAAATATTCTTTGCATAAGCCCAAAGAATATTTCTTTCAGGTATCTAAAATAAAATCTATAACATCGCTTTTATAGGCTACATTAATATGAACAAAGAAAAGATTGCTATTCTTTGGCACAAAGAAACTTCTGATCTGTTTTTTTCCTGAGGTAATTGGGGTTAAATGACTCACCCAGAGTCACACACGTAGGAAGTGTTAAGAGTCTGAGGTCAAATTTGAATTCAGGTCTTCCTGGCTTCAGGACTGGTGCTCAACGCACTGTGCTACTAGCTGCCCCTTCTGATCTGTTTTAAAAAATGAGCTCATTCTCTAACTTTTCATAGTTCACTCTTTCCAGGTTTTGATGATTTCAGATCCAGATTTATTCTCTCTTTGGCTATCCTTGTCACTGTGGGATGCTCCCTTTAGTGCCATATATACTGAGCTCATAGAAATAATTGTTCTATTTCCTACCCTGCCATACTCCTTTTAGATCTTTCCTCTGATACCATTCCTAAAAGCTCTCTCATGAAAAATGTATTTATTATATGCCTAAATATTTGTTGCTATAACAGGTTAATTTCTAGGTCACCTTTCCTCTTCTCTTTAGAAATTCAGTATTTGTCTCTTTGTGTTCCTCTCTGCTCTACCACAGCTTTCATTCTGGGTACTTCAGTAGTGATGTCTCTTCAAAACAGAGAAAAACATTAAGTTAAAAAGTTGTTGCACAAACAAAACCAATGCAGACAAAATTAGAAGGAAAGCAATGAATTTGGAAAATATTTTTATATTCAAAGGTTTTGAAAAATGCCTCATTTCTAAAATATGTAGTTGACTCAAATTTCTAAGAATTCAAGCCATTTTGCAATTGATAAATGGTCAAAGGATATGAAGAGGCAATTTTCAGATGAAAAAATTAAAACAATTGAATATATAGTTTTGAACTGATTGAATCATTCTGGAGAGCAATTTGGAACTATGCTCAAAAGGCTATCAAGCTGTGCATACCCTTTGATCCAGCAGTGTTTCTACTGGGCTCATATCCCAAGGAGATCTTAAAGAAGGGAAAGGGATCCACATGTGCAAAAATGTTTGTGGCAGCCCTTTTTGTAGTGGCAAGAAACTGGAAACTGAGTGGATATCCATCATTTGGGGAATATTCTAATAACTTATGGTATATGAATGTTATGGAATATTATTGTTCCATAAGAAATCACCAGCAGGATGATTTCAGAGAGACCCGTAAATATTTACATGAACTGATGCTAAGTGAAATAAGCAGAAACAGGAGATCATTGTACACAACAAGAAGATTAAATGATGATCAATTCTGATGGAATTGGCTCTCGTTAACAATGAGGTTATTCAGATAAGTTCCAAAGGTCTTGTGATAAAGAAAGCCATCTGCACCCACAGAGAGGACAGTGGGAACTGAATATGGACTACAACATAGTATTTTCACTTATTTTGTTGTTGTTTGCTTGCATTTTATTTTCTTTCTATTTTTTCTTTTGGATCTGATTTTTCTTGTGCAGCATATATTTGGGGAAATATGTAGAGAGGAATTGCACATGTTTAACATATATTGGATCACTTGATGACTGGGAGAGGGGAGAGAAGGGAGGGAACAATTAGAACAGGATTTTGTAACAGTGAATGTCAAAAATCCATGTATATATTTTGAAAATAAAAAGTTATAATTTAAAAAATAAAATAAAATAAAAAACTGCCATCTGTGTTAGTAAAGAGAAGTTATAAAAATAGAGATAGAAATATCAGTCAACTATTTGGATTTACAGAATGAAGGAGAAAAAATAATTGAATAAAACCAAGATTTTAAATCTCTGATGTTGAAAGAATAGAAATGCCTTCAACAGAAATAGATAAATTTGAAAATTCAGATATGGCTTTGAAGAAATGATAATGAGTATAGATTTGGACATAATGGATTTATATCTTCAGAATATGCACAACATAAAAGGATCATACATATATATTCAATTTAATAAACATCGATAAAGGCCTTACTATGTACCAAGCACTGTATTAAACACTTGGAATACAAATAAGAAAAAGAAAAAAAAAACAATTCTTGACCTTAGGATTTTTATAAATAGGAGAAAATAATAATAAAAAAAGGAAGCTGAAAATGGATATGTTTGACACCAGAGAATACTTGGCCTAACAAATAATGTTCATGGAGTTGAAAAAAAATATAATTGTTGAAGGAAAGAAGAGTTACCTGGAACCTCTGAAGATAAACTTTAGGAAGAGATTGATGCTTTAAGATCCAACTCTCCAATCAGGGGACAGAGACAATTGAGGATGCTAAGTACATGTTGAGTAACAAAAACTGAATCAATCTTCATGCTTATGAGAGCTCAGATACTCAGCTTGTCTTGGAGGATGCATGGTGTTTCTAGAGTTAAAACAAAACAGAGAAAGGGCAGCTAGGTGGTGTACTGGATAGAGCACTGGCCCTGAAGTTGGGAGGATCTGAGGTCAAATCTGGTCTCAGACACTTAACACTTCCTAGTTGTGTGATCCTGGATAAGTCACTTAATCCCAATTGCCTCAGCAAACACATACACACACACACACACACACACAGAGAGAGAGAGAGAGAGAGAGAGAGAGAGAGAGAGAGAGAGAAAACAGAGCTGTTAATGGAAAACATGTCTTGAAATATCTGCATTGAAACATGCAGGTAAATATGAATTTATCCATGCTGTCGAGAGAGGTAAAAGAACTGAGCACATTCCTTATATTTTCACTGGTTATCCCTTATGCCCTTCCTCATCTATTTTCCCTGGCTTCTTTCAGATCTTAACTAAAATCCTACCTTTTATAAGAAGGCTTTCCCAACACTCCTTACCCTTTGTGGTTATCTTCAACTTATCCAACACACACATACACACACATACACACACACACACACATTCATATATAGAGTTACATAATTATTTGCACATTTTCTTCCCAAGTAAACTGAATTACCTCCTGTGAGCAAAAATTCTTCCTCCTTCTTCTTTCTTCCTTCATCTTGTTCCTTCTCCTTTTTTTCTATCTTCTTCTACTTTTCTTTATAGCCCTAGTGTTCAGCACAAAGCCTCATTGTATGTGCTTGCTACATGCATTTTGACTTGACTTAGTAGAACCTAAGTAACAAACCAGAGTTGATGATAGAGAGCAGAAAATGTCAAAAAGGAAAGAGTCTCAAATTCTAAAATAAACTATACTTACTATGTGAAGAGAGTACAATGGAAAAATACTAATTAATTTATAAACTATACTCTTAGAAATCTACTTGAGAATGAGGTTATTTAATGTTTATAGAAACTTCTAGCCAAGTAATTGGAATGGGTCTCATAAACTAGGTCATTGTGTTGATGGTCACTCTGTTAAGACTATAATTTATAAATTAAATGCATGTGAATCAAAGTATAGTCTTTTCACCATTTTTGTTGGTTTTTTCTTTGTTGATTTTTCCTTTCTCATTTTTTTTTCCTTTTTGATATAATTTTTTTTCTTGCTCAGCATGATGAATATAGAAATATGTTTAGGAAAATTGTACTTGTTTATCCTATATTGGATTGCTTGCTGTGTAGAGAGGGAGGAAGGGGAAAGAGTGAGAAAAATTTGGAACACAGGGTAAATGCTGAAAACTATCTTTTCATGTATTTGGAAAAATAAAAGTTATTATTAAAAAAAATAAAAGTTTATTAAATCTCTTCATCCTAAGTCTCCTGTGTTCTGGAAAATATGTGATAAATCATATTATCAACTACTTTGCTGGTTTTAAATTTTTCTATGTGAGTACTTAGTCTTTGAAATGTTCCACAAAAAAAAAAAATCATTATTTATTTGGATTCATTATAGCTGAAAGTCATTTTCTCAACTGAAATATCACTTCTAGATACCAATGAATTTTTCTCATTTCAAGTACTAAATTTTGCTACAGTAGGCAAATAGGAAGTGGCTATAAAAATCACACAAACAACAAAACAGTTTTTAAAATGTTGTAACAAACATTAGGATATGTTCCCTAATGTGTGTATCTATTCCTAATACATTTATTAGTTCTTAAATAATTCCAAAAATGAAGTAGCTTATTTTAGCCTAATATAGAAACCATTAGGACATACTTTTGTACTAAGACTCAAGGAATTCAATTAATATAAATTTAGATATATGCAGATTGTTTTTTCTGTTTAGAAAAAATGCTTGGTAAATCCTTATATTTTTTCAGAAATTAAAAAAAAATATGATGCCTACATCAAAACATTTCACAGAAGTAATTCTGAATAATTACATCTGTTAAATTATACCATGTGGGACAACAACATGAAAAAACAGGTTTTCAGTAAAAGGTCAATCATCATCAAGTTAAAATATAGCCAAGAAAAATTCTTTTTAGAACAGGTATTTTGTTTTGATATGCAAACATGATTTCCTTCGGTATGGTAGATGGCAGCCTACTCTTCTGTATACGCATGATCCAAAGTGTAAGTTCAGCTATTAACAAGCATCATTTAACATTAGATTGACTAATATTCAATTTTAACAAGAGTAATTTAATATGATACATATTACAAGTTTAGTGAAGAATAAATTACTTTAGAGTAAAAAGTGGCAAATAGTGATGAATTAAAATGAATTGATAATGTATCAATTAGAAATCCTTTAATTAAAAGATCTTCCTTTCATTAAGAAGAAATTCTAGAGCTAACCAAATAACCAATAGCTGAGGCACTTAATATAATAATATCCTCATACTAGCTTTCAAACACAGATAGGAATTTTAGAAGTACAAATTCATTTATGTGCAGATTGCTGTTTAACAGAAACTTCCCTACTGTTTCCAATTCAATTCAACAATTATTTATGCTATTTGTACAATGTTCAAAGTGTATTGGGCATCATAAAGGTGATTAAGGCAATCTCTGTTCATAATTAATCTGGGGTTCAGTAAGGGAGGGATTATTTGGTAATAAAACATCAATTGCAATTACAGAGATGAATGGTATCTTTACCTTGGAACCAAATGTGGACAGTAACTAAACTGTCCTGGATCAACCATGCTCTCCAGTAGCTGATTCTTTTTTCTTACTTCTCTATCATCTCCTCTCTTCACTCACAGATTGTATTATTATATTCCTTTCCTCTTGTTATTGCCAGTCCAAGGAAATATTTGCATCCACTTTAATGGCCTTTTTAGTTATTCTAAATACTTTGACTTTTATAGTTTCATTTAGTAGTAGTAGTAGTAATAGTAATAGTAGTGATAGTCATAGTCGTCATAGTAGTAGTAAGTGTTTATAGTAAACAAAGAACATAGTTTGCAAAGTTCTTTTTATATACATTCTTATTTTATTCTCACCATAACATTATGATTTGATTCCATGGAAGGGATGGTTCCAATTCTTCTTTCAAGATTGGGCTAGACTCCCTTTGCTCAAGATATAACAAATTTTAACTATAGTTACTGAATTCTAATTCTGAAGATTAAAAAAGTAAATGCAAAAATGTATATAAAACACCACAAGTTACACTTTTTTTAATTAACTGAAAAAATTTTACCAAAGGCTGCTGAAATTATTCATTTTTTTTCAAAGCATTGTAGAGACTCACTAGTCATAATGTCATGTGGGGAAAAATTAAAAAAACAAAATTTATTTTGCACTCCTCTGAGATGAGAACCAAAAGGTAACCCCACTATAATGTGAATTTAATCTCCTTAACAATAACAATAACAATAATAATAAATACATAATAATATTACATATTATTGCATAATAATAATGCGTATATTATATACATATATATGTATATTACATAATAATATACATAATAAAATACCTAAATAATAAATAATAATAAAACAAAATTTCCAAATACCTTACCAATTTACCAAAAACTGACAGTAGAAGGAAAAGATACAGAGTTCATGGTTTTAAGCACCAGAATAAAATAATAACAGCCTACTTAATCTGTATGGACAGGAAATTATATTGAGCTCTTTGGCAATGTGAAACAACATGGCTAATGTCTTAGCCACCCCTCATACCACAGTGAAAAGAATTATGTTCCTCAAGCATTATCTAAGGAAGAAATATAACAAAATAATGAATTAAATATGAATATAGCATTTCTATCTGAATACCTTAATTAAAAGGTCTTTCTTTCATTAAAGAGAAATTACAAGTCAAATCCAATGATCAATAATTCAATCACTTCATATAATAGCATCATCATTATAGCTTTCAAAATAGATGGGATGACATTTCCTTTGAAGTATATGAGGACTTCCATTTGCTTCCCAAATTGAATTTAAACTTAACTGATCTCAGGTTTCAGAACTATTTTGCCATCTTCTCCTCCACTTAAAAAATCTAGGTTATGTTTCAATCAAAAGGACCAATTTACTATGGAACTAGGGATCTAAGTGACTCAGACCTAGAGGAAGAGAGATTCATTTTCTTGAGTTCAAATCTGGCCTCAGGAACTTCCTAGCTATGTGACCTTTGGAGAGTCACTTAATTGTTTGCCTCAGTTTTCTTATCTATAAAATGAGCAGGAGAAGGAAATGACAAATAATTCCTGCATCTTTACCTAAAAAACCCAAATGTGATTATAAAGAGTAGGACATCAGTGAAACAACTGAACAACACAACCATGGAGCTTTTTTAATTCCATCTTCCTGTGGTCTCCTCAATCTTTCAGCAGAACCATAGGGCTACGATAGCTTTCAGTACAATTACAACTGGACTCATAGATCAATGGTGTCAAAATCAAATAGAAATAGGAGTCAGTAAGCCCTTTATAAGGAACCCTATTGGGTACTTACTAACTTAGGAAACCATTACCATTTTCTACATTTTATTATATTTTCATTTATTTTTTTAAACATTTCTTACATTTTAATCTGGCTTACCCACACTCAAGAATGTTGCAGGTCTCATGCAGCATGCGGGCTATAATTTGAAACCTCTGTCATAGATTACCTCTGTGATTGGATGAACTCGACCTCTTTCAAGGTCAGTTTGCTGAACTTTGGATACTAGTAGCTCCTAACTCATAAGGTTGTTGTGAGACTATCATAAATGAGAGAATGATGTAAAGTGCTTTACAAAATTCAGGGAATTATATAAACATAAAAATTATCACTAGAACTAGCTATTTTTAAAATCTTCTGTAGCTTCATAGGCAATTACTCAGGCTGCCTTATCAGATCTGAAACTCTAAGATAAGTTTCACAGAATGTTGAGGGTATCTTCAGTTGAAATTTTGTGGGGGATATGAACAAAATTCTTAGAGAATGGGCATATATGTCTTGGGTTCAATCTGCATGATTTTAGGTCTGGGACACAATTATGAAATAACAGATCCATGCAAATATTGTAGTAAAAAGCAAGGCTTTCCCCCCATTTCTTTGGGTATACTAAAAATCCCTTTCTCATATATACCCTCCATCAATAGTGGGAAAAGTTTGAATTCTTTCACAAACAGTGGAGATTATTTTATCTATACTCTCTTAATCAATATCCTTTTGCCTACTAGCATATGTTGATTAGATTTCTTTCAGAAATTAGGGTATCAGTTTTAATATTGGAAGTTAACTGGTTTCCATAGAGATAAAATCTAGAATGTTGGAGGAATTTCATTAACCCTACATTCTAATCACCTAGTCATAATATGCTCCATAGCACCCAGTACAATTAGAACTCACTAAATCCTGTTGATTCAAAGTATAATCTAGTAGACAATACTTGCAGATATGCTACTTAGAAACAATTTTCATTAGAAATATAATTACCATGCCAGAAAATTTAATTTTATTAACCATAAAATCAAGAATTAAATGCAAATCATTCTGGTTCTCTTCCCAATGTAACTTCCAGGGAAACTAAACTCCCTTGCTATCCAACCATTTTTTGCAACAAATGCCACCATTGCTTACTTATTGAGTAATTCAGAATCAGTGTTATTCTGCTTGTACAAATTGAGATACATTCATGTTTCTCAGCATAATTTCTCTTGGGAATAAACATGAATAGCCAAAGGACTATGTTCATGGAAACTAGATTCCTGAAATGAAGTCTTTACCATTTTGCTTTGTGAATCACTCTCTTTGATTGTCAAACAGGTGCTTCACAAGAATGTGTGTTTCATGTCTCCAAACCTGAATGCTGACTTACTGGAGACAGAATAATGACAACAACTCACACGAGCTGGTGGTTTTAGAAGTGATGGTTGGCTTTTTGCCCCTCCCAGAAATATGTTAGGCTGCAGTTGATGAAAAATGGGAGATGAAAGGGATGTGCATATAAACGCATGGCTGGTACCACACGTCACTGTTTGGTTTCCAAATGGATTTTTCACCGAGCATGAAATTGTACGAAAGCTGCTTTCAGCTTGTATGAAATTGTTTCTTGAGCTCAAATGCCAACTCAACAGATTATACTCTTAGAAAATAATTGTTTGGGTCTTAATTCCTTGGAAGTTACTTCTATTGTGCTTTCAGAATTCTATCAAATAGAACTAATTTTAGACACAAATCCAGATTTTCATAGCATACATTTAAGATTACATCTGTGAAACAAAAGCCAGCTTTTTGATTTCTTCTCTTCCTCAACTAATTTTCTTTCTCTTTATCAAAAAATGCTAAAATATTATCACATTTTAACAAGGGCAAACCTCTGAAAATCCATCTAATGTAGTTTAAGTAATAAGAAAACTATAACTCAAACCCATATTAATTCAATGAGATAATAACCATTTTATTATTTGACTCTGTCTTGATGTCAGTGCATGGAGGTGTCAGTGGACTTGTTGATCATAACTGATTAGGTAGCAAGTGGATAGAGAACTGGGCCTGAAATCAGAAATTCCTGAATTCAAATCTTGCCTCAGAGACTTATTAGCTCTTTGACCTTATACAATTCATTTAAATACTATTTATTTGCCTTAGTTTCCTCAGTTATAAAATGGGAATTATAATAGGACTTCCTTTCAAGGATTGTGGTGAGGATTAAATGAGATAACATTGTAAAGCATTTACCACAGTTCCTGGCACATAGTAGGTGACAAAATATCCCCATCCCTTGAACCCCCAATACATAATTACAATAAAATATACTCCCTGGGAAGTCTTAGAGGAGAGCTAAGAGATTAGAAAGCATAATGAACAGACTAATAATGAATTTTTTTAAACATAAACCTTTTTTGACTGCTGGTTTTAGTCTACCTGATATGTTAGAAAGTTGTAGCCCATTTGATATTCTGACCTGTTAATTGGCATTTATAATCCTAGTTCAGTTCTTCTTGAATAACTGTCCAGAATCCTTAATATATAATGAGTGTGATAATCAGTGCCATAAGCTGGTTTATTTGTTGGCAGGCCCAGCAGATAAATTAAAAATTAAAGAACTGTGAAAGCTGCAGTTTGCCCAGAAGAGTAAGAAGTAAATCTTGGTGATTTAAAATGGGTCTAGTTTGACTTGGTAATGGTACATGGGGGGGGGGCATTTAATTTGATTGGTGTATATAGACAAATTCAATTTCTTTGACTAAATTTTTAAGAAATTCTTATACTAAATGCAATAACAAAAACAACTTCTAAAACAGTATATGTATTAATATATGAAGAGGTGAGTTGGATCCAGTTCAAACCAGTTCATGAAATTTAATTGTTAAATTTCCAATGTGAGCATTTATACCTCAAAAGCAGATAGATGCTACAAGTCAAGACTTAATTTATTGTTCTGTTAATTGTCTATATTTAAGAAAATAATGGAAAATGTTCACAATGCAGGTTGAACTTAAAATTATGTTGTGTATATATTTTTGGGGAGAGGAAAACCAATTGTTAAATATTTTCTAAGTTATTGTTATGTATATGTGCATTTGTGCACACATATATGTGTGCATATGTAGGTGTGCATTTACAATATAAATACAGATATGTGCATGTGTGTATATATACTTATTTTATGTGAATGTATATGCAAAAAGTTTATATACATTATGTTGATGTTGACATATATATACATATATTAGCAGGGATAATTTTAAGAGGAAATGTTGAATTATAGTGCTTTCAAAATAAAAATATTTAGTACTTATATAATAACTTAAGGCTGCCAAATGCTTTATATGTATGAATTTAGACTTTGAGGAAAGGAAACAAGTATACTTCTTAGAAGTGGAGATCTAGAAGCCGATGGAGTGGGAGACCTGTCCTTTAGATGGCATAAAGCTTAAGTTTTCTCATGTGAACTGTATCAAGCTCTGATCTGATATGAATCGAAGGTTTTGTTTTTGTTTTTTGGCCTTTTCCTCCTGCTTGTGGTTTGGGGAGAACCTCTTCTGTTTCTTGGAGTCCTAGAGAATTTGAGGAAGTGTAATCATATTAGATTCTGAGATTTTAGAATTAAGATTAAATAGCAATACTCTTCCTTTTGTTGTGATTCACATGAAATTATAATTGTTATTAATAGCCATATTAGTAGGTAGGCCTTTCCCTTAATTTGCTAGTGTTCAGATAATCTAATAATCACAGTATCTCAGCATTCTCTCTCTCTCCGTAGTAATAATTCCTATAAAACCCCTGGTACCATCTTTCTCCAGCTCTTTAAGTTCCTGTAGCAATTTTAACTAGATCCTCTTCCATCCAGTTTCCATCAGCTGAAGGTAAAGCCTGGCACTCATATTCCTATTTAAGATTTTTGCAGAAAGTAGCCCTAATCACTAAAGAGAACTGTTGGGTATGTTTGAATGTTTCCACCCATCACCAAGGGAGATCCCCTTCTGACTGCATACTCCCCCCTTCCCCTCAATGGCAGGGGAGCTGGTTATGGAATAGGTTCATTTACAATTTCATTTCCTACATTGCCATCAGAGAGAAAAAGAAGTCTTGAGTAGTCTCTGTTCTGAAAATAGGACTTCCTTAGGGTATTGACCAGATTAATCAAGAGTTCACCTGCACGGAGAGACCTTTGCCAGTGGAACCCTGAAAAGGTGTGATGAGTAGCCAGATAGCCGCCTAACCTGACAGATGTTCCACTTGGGCTATTTGAGCTATGGTCTGCTCTGAGATATGTAGGCATAAGACAGAAGTTCACATGACCTCCCTTGATAATCAGACTCTGCTTAATGGGAAATAATCATACCTGGCATTCACACATATCTTATACTCCCAAAGGGATACATTTAAAAATTGAGGTTCCATGATGACACTAAGTTAAATGATCTTAGTGATATCCAGGGCTGAGGGAGTATTTTCTTTCAGAGTATTCTTTCCTTATTAGGATAATAGTTAACCACGTTGCCATCCTTAGATTTATTAATGCTTTCTTAAAAGATTCATGAATAAATATCAGCAATGTCAAATCATTTCTAACATAAATAAAGTCAGACAATTAATGCCGCAGAATCTCATAGCCCTTGATTATTTACTAGCTAGCCAAGGAAATGGCTTAATGGGGGCTAAATAACATCATAATTAAATTAAGTGCCTTAGTGGAGTTGGATGTTATACCTTTCTATCTGATCAAATATGAAACATTATCTATTATCTAACTGAATTGGAAAATTAGGTTTAGAATTAGAACACATTAAACATCAGGAAATATCTCAGTGGGACATTTGGGGTTGGTTGTAAGGTTCAGGCTGCTTTATAGTAGTTTTGAAAACCTGGTGCCTGTGTGACCCTGAGCAAGTCACTTAACCCAATTGCGTTAGCAAAAAAATAAATAATTAAAGAAAGAAAAGCTTGTGCTTTATGATACCAATAATAGTTATTGTATTAATTTTGCTTTTTTCTAGTATACTGTGTTTCCCAATGATTGTATCTGTCTTTGGAAATTCCTGCCAACAAACATAGGAGGGTATATCCTGAGAAGAAATTGATAAATTGTATAAGAATGTAGTACTAGATTAACCATACTTGTAATCTAGGACTGAATGTGGTATGTGATAAGAGAAAGGCACTGATGGAAAAAAAACCCTCTGGCTTAGATTCTTACTGCCATTGTGATAAGAAAATGACTGTAATGGGAAAGAAATTGGCTCCGACTGCCACTATAACAAGAAAAGAATACTGCCTCAGTGTCTGTTTTGAGCTTCTGGACATTGTTTCTAGAAGCCAGATAATGCCTCTGGCAAAAATCAAGTTTGAGATATAAGCCACAGCTCTAATGACCAGCTGTTTCCTAAGGCAGATATCTTTATCTTTTCCTTCTATTACTGGTTTCATATGTGTATGTCTGTCTGTCCCTCCTGTTTTCTGTGAAATTCTAATTTCCTATGCTGTTTATATATTCATTTTTTATCCATAAGGATGCTTTGTGCTCACTGCTGTATACAATTGGTATATTCTCTGCTCTGAACACAATTAAAACTTCAGTTTGCTCTCTTTGCATTGTTCATTTACAACATTACCTAATTAATTGATACTTGGACAAGTTTATCTCATCTTTCACACAGTTTAGCAAAAAAAAAAAAAAAGTTAAAATCCAATATTGCCTGACCTGTGGAGATACTATTTAGCAGTTTGTGAAACTTGACACTGTCATAAGCTATTGAGAGCAACACACAAAGTTAAATAACTAATCATACAGTTTTACTCAGTAATCATGTTGCTTCTATGTCCTAAAGATGTCATTAAATGGAACAAAATGACCCTATCCTTAAAATATTCACACTAATTATATTTATGAAAGACAGTATTGCACAGTGGAATGAGTGCTAGCCTTAGATTTGGGGAGACTTGACTTGGATTTTCTCTGCATCAAAGCTTCTGCATTTTCATCAAATGGAAATGTTACTAGATATAGTACATGAGTCTTATATTTATGTTATTTCAGATGAAATACCATGTTAAATGTCTGTTAACTTTAAAGTTCAGTGTAGATGTCAGCTATTCTTATTAACTGGTTGGAAGGGGTGGCTAGATAAATTATAGTTTATTTGTATAATGAAACATGTTAGAAACAAGGACAATGAAAGGGAATGTATAAAGTCTTATATGAAGTGATGGCGAAGCTAGATCTGTGGAATTAGAATAACATTTATGTTTTTTACACATATGTATGTGTATCTTCAGAACTTTTGTAAGTGCACAATGGCCTTAGAGCAAATAAATATATTTTTTTTCATTTTGTTAAAAAAAAGGAAACTGAGGCTGAGAGAGGTTAAGTGACTACCCTAGTCTCATACTCTGACAGGATTTAAACTCATGTCTTCCTCTTACAAATCCCATACTCTATTCATTCTGCCTTCTTTCAAATGGGGTGCTGACTTGATTGGGTAGACTCTAAATGTCATTGTATATGCAAAGTTCTGTTGTAAGAATGGGAGGTGTTTAACTTGGAGAAAGGAAGAGTTAAGGACTATTTTATAGCCAATTTCTAATATTCAGAAGACTCATGAGAAAGAAGAGAGAATAGTAATAGCTGAAAGCTATGGAGATGCAAGTATGACATCAATATAAGGAAGAAAATTTGAAACAAAGAGTGATGGTGAGCTTTATGAAGTAATCTCCTCCCATGACTGTACTTGTTCCATGGGTGATTAGAAAATTTCTTAATAGAAATATTAGAAAGAAAATTCCTGTATTAGGTGAGACATTGGACTAGAGAAATCATCTTTACTGATTGTATACCTCTTGTAAAATTTTTTGAGCATGATTGTGTATATTTCTTTCATAAAATACATTCTGTAATGCATTAATGATCATTATAAAACTCATACAAAAAGAAAATGTTAAAGCATGAGATAAATATGAAATAATATTGGGACCTAAGATTTGCTAATTCCTAATCGGCTGAGGCAGTGTTCCTAGACTCAGATCCCAACTCCACAAACAGTCTGGTAAATGAAAGTCTGTGATTGTTGCCGAGGTTCCAGCCACACCCAGCTAGTCCCAGGACTTCCCACTTAATGTTGCTGTGGAGCTATCTCCGAAGTGTTTGTACTTCTCATTGAATAATCCCAGGTCCTAGGTCTTTCTTTGGATCTTGGATTGTACCTTGAGAATCCCAGGTCTGTCCCAAGTCTTCTTGATTTTTCACCAGTCTATGTTCACCTAAGATACAAATTTGTTCTATTTGTGAGAGAAATCTGGAAAGCTTAAAATTTACTATCCTACTTCCCCATCTGTCCAAATCAATTCAAATCTACTGGAGCTACAGTTAGAATGTACAGGATTTATCAGCAGCCACAATAAAAGACTGAGGTCCTGGAATCATATCTAACAACAATCAAAAGAACTAGGCCTGATGCCAAAAATATTACATCCAACAAAATTGTCTATCATACTAAATGAAAAAAAATGGACATTCAATGAACTTGCAGATTTTCAAGACTTTCTATCAACCAAACCCAACTTAATAGAAAATTTAACATGTAAGGATCAATATCAAAGATCAATTTCATAGAATTCAAAAGGGACAAATTGTTTATCTTTTTTTACATAGGAAATATATACCATATGTTTAAGATTGATATTAACAATAGGATAGCTTTCTTTTCTTAATTATAGCCTGCTTGAGGGTGAGGGAATGAAAAAGGGAAAAAGAATAAAATAAAAAAGGTGTGCAGCAGTGAACAAAAGATCAATGTACAAGGAGGTAAAGAAAAGATAGACACTCATGAATATACTTTCTTCTACTAATGTATATATATTTTCTTGAACTGGTGATGTGTTGTTATAAATTTTGAATCCTTCCTGATGTTTTGCTGGGCATATGACAATGCTTTCTTTTGTTTTTATTATTTTTCTATTTTTCGTTTTTCTTATCCTTTCTTGTTTAAATTAAAAAAACATTATTGCACCAGTATTTTTCAAAAGCAATAAGAGCCTAAATGGAGATGATGGCCATAATAGTAGAGAGGAAAGAGTGAATTTTAGAAATATTGCCAAGGTAGATTCAACAAGACTTGTCAATAGTTTGGATATGTGTGGTGAGTGAATTTGAGGAGTTGAAGGTGAAATTGTGATTGATTAGAAGGATACTGCTGATCTTGAACAAAATAAAGAGACCTAAAAAGGAATGGGTTAGTAAAAAGGAAGGGAGATAATGTAATAAGATAAAAAGAAAAGATTTTTTAATATCTTCCAGACCAAACCATCCAAACCGGTTCATCCTGTGTGGTTCATTTTATCCTATAAAAATCCAACACAGGGAGGGAAAAGGCAGTTACCATATCCAAAATTGATCTAGAAGAAAGATTGTGGCCACATTGTGAGTGGTGGAGTTTTAAAGGTGTGTGGCCATGTCAGGGCTATATTACAAGCCCTGCCTACTCCCACAAATGAGCACTGGATGTCAAAAGGCAGAAGTTAGGAGCTTATTTAGCTATCCAGATTGATAGCAGGAAGGAAGGCTGATTGTTAATTATTTGTAATAATGGGTGAAAGGACGGGGTTGTGGTTAAGATAATCCAAATTACTGGGTATTGTAGGAAGTATATGTTGTTCTTCATTTTTCCAGCCTGCAATTGGTTAATCTTTGATTCATGATAGGGTCCTTTTGAGTTCACTCTCTTGCTCACTTCCAAATCTAAGGTTGTATGATAAGAAAATGTTTTTACTCTTTTAAAGAGAGATGATAGTAATCAAATATTATCCTTAGCCTCTTACTATTTAGGTTCTTTGTTCTTATTAAGTCAACATCTTTATAGAAGACATTCTATGATTTTCATCTTCCTTGCTCCAACTTATATCATATTCTTAAACATTTGAAAATACTTGAAGGATATAGAAGGGAGAACTTCTAGTGTGGTACTTTCCACTGGTGAAGACAGCAACCTTTCAGTGCCATAATAGGTATGTTCTAAGAAATTTCTTCTGGATAAGTCCTAGAGTTCTTATAGTGATTAAGTAATTAGGAAAACAAGAAGCAGAATTTGAACATAGTGCTTCCTTTGTGGCAAACCCAACATGTCTGATATCTTTAATTATATGCATGTCTTTTCTAGCTTTAAAACTTTGAAAGGGAAAACAATTTTGCCTTAAATCAGCTTTCATTCTTGCTCTGTATTAAACAGGTGGGAAGGAGGGAAAAAGAAGATAATAAGGAGGGGAGGGAGATAGTTGGATGGTAGATTATTTTCCTTTTTTTTTTTTTGGCTTTGTTCCACTTATGTCATTACCTTCCTGTGTGATTATTTCCATTCAGTACCTCTTGGTGTTTGTTTGCAAAAAAGGCATTTAATTTTCAGCCCCACTGAATAACATTTTGATCTTTTTCTTTGTTCCTAGTAGCATCTGGAGAAGGATGCTAGGTTTTTGTCTGCCCATCTAGCGCAATCACTGAATCAAGAGCTTCGTGTCAAGAAAAAAATGAAAATTTGTAAAATTAATCTGCTCCCTGAGTTTCATTTGTTATTCTGGATGCCCAGAGCTTGATGTGTTTGACATGAGGCTAATTTTGCCATACTTAGGACAAGTTTTCCTAAGTTCATCAGAGCTCGAGTTCACATACCTGCTTTACAAATAATGTCTTCTCTCCTGGGGCAGCGGCTCACAGCATCAGCTCATATGCTTGGTAATAAACTATGAAAGGTATGACGAGAGGTGAAGGTTGTGGGATCTGGGAGGATGGCCAGTATTCATCAGATGCTGTATTCTCTGAAGTTTCATAATTTTCCCCATGTTACTAAAAAGCAGAGCTGACATTTGAAATTAAAGCAAAAGAAATGAAGAAAATCCACAGAGTTTTCTAATAGACTTGCCTTTTTTCTCGGAGGTTTTGCACAATTCCCAAACCACCATACAATTTGACTGACTTCATAATGCTGGCCAAACAAAGTTTTAATTTTGTTTGATAAATGAAAGCATTGCCTTGAGCCAATACAGATGTAGCTGTTAAAACTGACACTGTTTAAATAAATGATTTTAAAATATGTTCTATGTTGATTCAGCCCTCTATAGGGACCATATTTCAGTCTTTCTTTGACAAGAATACCAACTTTATTCGTGAACACAGCCTTAATTTCTCTTCTATCTGTTTTCAAATAAACTTTTTACAGCTGATTGCAACGACTAATTTATCAGACATTTATTCAGGGCCTACTAAGCAGTGGGTCTTAAGAGAAAGTTATAAAGATCAGTCATTCCCAATTCACTCTTCAGACTTCGCTAGCCAGAAGCTTTGCCATCATTGAGATGCCGCTGCCTCTGGTCCTGTTCTGATTGGTGAGTCTCTAGGCCATACCTCTATTTCATGAGGAGCCCCAGTCATGCTAATTTCCCTCCCAGGTCAATTCACTCTTCTGACTTCATTTCATCTTCACCAGCTCCCATTTATGTATCATCTTCTCACTGGAATGTAATCTCTTCGAGTGGAGAGATATATCTTGTATTATTTTTATCTTTGCGATTTGGCAAAGTGCCTGACACATATCATTTTACTTCTCTATCTAATTTTTTTATAGAGTTTCTAATCTAGTAAAGGATTTGTGTCATATGTGCAAAACTAAATTGGTAAAGAGAATTTGATCACATGGGAGAGGTGCTAATGGTTATGTCAGGGAGGAGGAAAGCTAGATCATCTCTAATTTAGTGGGAATCAAGAAGGGAGACTTTTTGGAGTAGCTGTCTTTTGTGCTGAATCTTGAAGAATGAGTCATTTTACCTTCCAAAATGTTTTAAGCACCTCAACATATTGTTTTATTACCACTTATGGAATTAGAGAGGTTTTTTATTCTTGTTTTCCCCAATAGCAAACAACTGTTAGGAATGGAATCTGCTCTTGAAATAAAGGATATTTGGATTTAAGTGTTCCCTCTGACACATTCTTTCTGAGGACCATGAGCATTTCGCTTACTTACTCAGGTACCTAGGAAATTCTTTAAATCTCTTAGTTACAGATAAGTTGCCAATCTGCAGTTTATAAGCAGAAATTGTTCACACTATAATGATGAAATCACAGGTCTAGACTAATAAAATAAAAAATACTAAGATACTACTGACTCATTGTCAAGAGGACATATATTTTGCAATATATCTAAGAAAGAATGTATTGTTCTAATCTAGCCACATATCTAGGACAAAATAGATATTTATGGAGTCAGCAGAAGGGTACTATGGTAAAGTTCTCTGTTCCCAAATATATTTTTACTACTTCTTATAGTAACTAACAATCCATAATTATAGATTAATTTCCTTGAACCTGAAAGTTATTTTCCTCTGTCATCTTTAAGGTTTTTATTAAAATGCAAGTACTCCAGTTATTCTATCTACTGACTCATTTCTTATTGTCTATATGTCCATGTCTTTCCCATCTGAAAACCAAACCCAAAACAAAACAAAACAAAAAACTAACAAAACCTCACTTTTATTTTGACATATCTCTTATTTTTTGATATATCTCTTATTTTTGACATTATTTTGACATATCTCTTAAGCTTTTTTGTAGCTGTCATTAAAAAATGCTGTCTACAACATGTACCTCCACTTTCTCTACTCTTGTTCTCTTCTTAACACCTCATAAGGGTTAACCTCTCTTCATAGTTAACAATGATGTCTTAGTTGATAAATCCATTGCCTTTTCTACAGTCCTCATGCTCCTTGACCTCTCTGTAGCCTTTAACATTTATGGTCACTCTTCTCTCTTGGTTCTTAGGATACTATTTTGACTTGGTTCTTCCCTTATTTATCAGTTTGCTTTTCTGGCCTTCATCCAAATTGTACACTCTAATTATAAATGTTTATTAGGGCTCTATCCTGAACACTCTTCTTTTCTCCCCCTATCCCACTTCACTTTGTAATTTTATAGGTTCCCAAGGATTTAATAACCATTTCTGTGATAATGATTCTCAGATCCGCATTTCTTGCTCCAACTTCCCTCCTGCCTCCAATCTTGCTTTTCCAATTGTCTTACACACACTTTGAAGTGGCTATCCAATGGATATCTAAACTAAACATATCCCAAAAAGAAGTTATTATCTTGCCCCTTAAATCCTTTCCCCCTTCTTTCTGTAGAAAACAACACTACCTTCCTACTCCCTTAGATCCACAATTAAGGCATTATTCTGGATTTTTCATTATTTCTCATGCCCCCATATCCAAACTCTTGCCAATGCCTGTCAGTTTAATCTCTGTAACATCTGTCCAATATTTCCCCTTCTTTCATCTGACATGGCCACTATTCTAGGGTCAACCTTTATCACCTCAGCCTTGAACTATTACAATATATTTCAAGGTGGGAGGGGGAGTGCCTGCCTTGAGTGTCTCCCTACTCTAATCCATCCTCTATTCAGTCACTAAAGTTCAAGTCCAATCACCTTACTGTCCTCCTTCTACCCACTACCCTCCAAATGAATAAACTCCAAAGACTTTCTTTTCCAGTCTTTGGAACATTTTCTTTGATCTTGGCACATTAGTCTTCTGGCTGTTCCACAGACAAAACTTTACATCTCTTAGTGCCAATAATTTTCTCTTGCTATCTCGAATGTTCAAAATGTTTCAACTAAAATCCCACATTTTATGAGACTTTTATAAACCCTTTTAAATATAGTATCTTACTAATCTTAATTATTTCCTATTTGTCCTATGCATAGCTTGTGTTTATTTGTATGTTGTCTCTCCCAATAGATTCTAAGTTCTTTTAATGGAGGGATTGACATAGTGAAACACTGATTTGATCTTATAGTTTTGATTTTCACTATGCACTGAGGGAAGAGAAGGTTTGCAAACTATAGTAGCATTCATGTTCTAGATTATTTTTCTTTGTACATTCCCACCTTATTAACAATTCATTTGGAAGAAGGGAAAATGATTTCTCATGCTTTTCAAGTTAGCCTGGACATGTTCTGATGAGAAATGCACAGCTTTAATTAACATTATCATTTTTCTTAAGTGATTCAATCACAGAGTTTGTTAATATCATTTACATAATATATTTTAATTTAATTCTGTGTCATTAGCCAGGAAATGTACCAACTAGACAATAACTTATTTGCACTGTGGGAAGACCAAGATACTGATCATGTTTACCTACAGAATAATATATTATATTATGGTTAGAGTTGAAATATAATTAACAATCTAGGGCTAGATTCTAAATGGTTTTTAAAAGATGTCTTGTTAGGTGATAGTGAGGTCAGAGATTTTTCATTTATGCTCCAGAAACTTACTCTTGTAATGGGCTGAGGTTTGAGCTGATGCACTGAGGTCCCAAGTACATGAGGCTAGATAGTAATTGGGCTATACTCTATTAATATACACGATTGGATTAAGAATGGTCCCTGCCCACTCTCCTTGCAAGTCCTGATGTGTTGTATAGGAAATGACGATTTTGGTGGGTGGAGGCAGAGAGGGAAGAAGACAAGCTGGGGGAGATTGGGCTGGGTTCGAGACTCCGAGCTGCTGGTTGTGTGGCTACTGGTCGAGCTAGCTTCTTGACTCAGCTGCACACATTGCTATCGCCGATTCTCTTCCACCTCCAATCCTTCTTCACTGAGAATAAAGACTGACGATTTTCCCCTAACCTGAATTCCTGTCTCGTGCTGATCTTAAAATACACGATCTTCACACCCAAGGACCTTATACTTTATGCGGAAGATATATCAAGTACAAAAATAAGAAAACACACACTAATTTAAGTCAGTAGAGTTTTATATACAATTATGTATGTATACACATCATTGATGTATCTAATCAATTTCTATGTTCTCTTAGGAGGATTTTAAAGTAATTAAGAAAAGAAATTGCTGATTATTTACAACCTTGAAGTCCTGAACATTTTCCATCTAACTAGCTCTGCTAGTTTAGGAGGGAAGAAGAATTTCATGTGTGAAACTGACTAACTAATTTCATAGGACATCATAGAAAAATTTGAGATTGTAGAAAACTATTCCAATCAGTGAAATAAATTATTTTGACCTTGCAAATTCACCCACTTTGTACATCATTTCTACACACTTCTCTCCCAAGAGAATCATGCTTTATGACTTGGATTTCTCATTTCTTTTTGGAATCTGTTGGCTGATTGGTCACTATACCTCCATTTTAAACTTATCAACATTCAACTACATGAGTTTGCCAATTCTAATTCACTTCAGATTTTGAGAAAGGTTTTCAGAATAGGTTCTTGGCTCACTCCTTCAATTCAATTCAACAATAAGTCTACTGGAATTCCCATGTATCCATGTTCTGGATGAGACTGCTGTCTCTTTTTTGTACTTTAGCCTCCATTTGGATATGTTACCTTCATATTGCAATAGAGAAAAGCTTAATGCAACATATCTGTCTCTTTATGCAGATGTAAGAAGCACTGAGGAAATTAATCACAAAAAAAGCATAAGATTATCCCATTGTATTCTGTCATAAATATTTTAGAGACAAAATCAAAATATCTAGAACCAAACTTACCAGCTTGTTCCACCTGCAAATTAACTTTTCTAGTTGTGTTGATAACTTAGCCATTTTCCCAGTAATCTAACCTGGAAACTTTTGAACCCTATATTATTTTTTCCTTCTGTTTCATGTTCAAAAGCTCTGTCAAGCTTTTCTACATAAACTTCATTTAGTATATTTCCTTCTGGTCATTTTATTTTGTTTATGTCTATAAGTCTCGTTCATTCCTCATCTCTTTCTTATACTATTATAATGTCTTTCTAGCTCTTCTAGTTTATCTTATAAAAACTGTTAACTAGGATGCAGTGATTATCCCCATGTTATAAATGAGGAAAGTGGGGTTCAGAAAATTTAAATGACTGGCCCAAAGATATATTCCTGATATGTATCTGAAGAAGGATTTGAACTCAGTTCTTCTCAACTACAAGTTCAATACTGTATTCATTACCCCCACCTAGTTCCTTACTACTAGTTCTGCTCTCTAATAGCCTGGAATGTTCCACTTATTTCATGCTCCTATCAAAGCACAACTCATCCCTCATATTTTACCACCTTCATGAAACCTTTCCTTATTTGCTCAAATGATGATGAAGAAGATGATGTTTTACATTTATATAGTTCTTACCATGTGCCAAGCACTGTCTAAACACTTTACAATCATTATGTCATTTGATCCTTACAATACATGAATCTTTATTCATTGAAGTCATAATTCCAGAAGTGAATATACTAAATGTGCTAAATAAAAATTAGTTTTTAATAATAAAAATTTAGGAGATCAAAAATAGATAAAAGTAATTATTCTTTATATTTATATAAAATACCCCCAATAATCCAGTGAACTATATAGTTAGAATTTTACATTCTAACAACCTTTTGACAGAAAGGTCCCTATTCTTATCCACTACTTTATGGTAGGTGTTTAGTGCAGAATTTTTTTTTTTATTTAGTTGTTTGTGACTGTCATCCCATTTGAGTTTTCTTGTCAGAAATACTGGAGTGGTTTGCCATTTCCTTCTACTCATTTTACAGATGAGGAAATACAAGCAAAGTTAAGTGACTTGCCCAATATCAAATAGCTAGGAAGTATGTGAAGCTGGTTTTGAACTCAGGAAGGTATCTTCCTGAATTCAGGCCCAACACTCTAAACTGGGTCACCTAGATGCCCTTCGGACAAAGTTGGAGATCAGTATCTATTACACTGGAAATAGGGATAAGGTAAGTAAGATATACAAAAGAAATGTAATGCATTAGACAGTATCAGGGAGCTTCTTCAGTGTAATTTTACACTCAATGGTGGACATAAAAAGTTTTATTTATGCAACAAAAACAACAATAACTTACTTTTATGTGAACCTTTAAGGTTTGTAAAACTTTAAAAAATTCTTAATTGTTTTTTTCCCAAATATGTGCAAATATATGAATATTTACTTTCCACAAAAACTTATGTTCCAAATTTTTTCTCCCTCTCCTCCTCTCCTCCCCTAGATGTCAAACAATATGATATAGGTTAAATGTGTGGAACTCTTGTAAACATATTTCCATATTTGTAATGCTGTGCAAAAAAAATCAGAACAAAAGGGGAAAAATGATAAGGGAAGAAAACAACAAGTAAACAAACAACAAAAAGATGAAAATACATAGTTCTCTCTCTGGATGTGGATGACACGTTCCATAACAAGTCTATTGGAATTCCTTTGAATCATCTCATTGTAGAAAATAGATCACAAATGATCATTACTTAATTTTGTTGTTTGTAAAGTGCTTTTACAAATATTTTCTCATCATCACAATTACTCATTAGTCTGTGAGTTCCTTCAGAGGAAGACTATTTTTTCTTTCTTTCTGGCTTTTGATTGTTTCTATAAATTCCTAGTACTGTGCTTGTGGATACTTGCTAAGTACTTGGTGATTGACTAGGAAAAAAATACTATTATTATTCCCATTTCACAGATGAAAAAAACTGAAACTGAGAGGGGTTAAATGATTTGTCCAGGTTATGCACATGGAAAGTATCTATAGCAGGAAGTGAACTTGGGTTTTTCTGACTTCAAGGCAACATTCTATTCACTACACTGGTTTGCTTTTGATACTTATCATATAATGCCTAAATGCAATTATCATATTTGACTTTAAAAAAGCAACAACCAGATTAGTTAAAAATACATATTGTCTATGTCCCTGCTGGAATATTTGAGGGAGAAAGAATATGTTTTGGACTTCTGATATTTTTTTTCTTTTTTAAGAAACATTGAATATGGAAACTTTCTTAATTTAATCTATGCCTGAATATGTCAGTCAGTCAATACACATTTATTTAAATAAACTCCTTTTAAGTGCCAGGCACTTTGTTAAATTCTCGGGATAAAAATATATAAAAAAGTAGTTCCTCCTCTTAAGGAACATATTCTAATGAAGCAAGACAACCTACATAAAGGAAGTTGAAAAGGTTTTTTGTTTAAAAAAAAAAACAGCTCTTAAAATCTTTATCACTTCAATGTATTTGAAGCTCTCATCACTCTCAGAGTGTAGGATGATCCAATAAAACTGCAGAAGCAGCAGGATATCTTAAGCAAGCTGATCATGAGTCTAAGAGAGCTCTTTCCCCTCACTATGGAGCTGTATTGCATGCATTTTGAAAAATAAAAAGCTATTATTATTTTAAAAAGAGACTGTGTATGTGTAAATAACAGTTAAGTATATTACCAATGATGTGAGAGTGTCAAGGCTAAAGCAATCTCACCAGATGATATATTTATTGATGATGTGGGTCCCAAGGCCATAATTCAGGCCAGTCTAAGAAGGAAAGCTGGGGAAAAGATGCCTGGTCTGGAGGCTCAAGAAGAGCTCTTTACTCTGGCTTCCAGCCCTCTGATCAGAGGAGCAGAGGGTATGGAAGGCACTAGAGGTTTGAGTTGTGTGTCTGTAACTTATAGCCTTAGATAGGGCACTGAGAGGTTAAATAATATGTCCAATTCATGATCACACATTTACTTATCAGTGGCAGCATTTGAATCTAGATCTTTCTTATTCTAAGATTGTCCATCCAATTTCTAAGTAACACCAGTAAACAGGAAAAGATCAAAACAAAAAAAATTGTTTGCCTGATTTTAAGTAGTTTGCATTTTAAGCATCCAAATCCTCTTTTCTAAGAAGAAATCCAGCCCTTGGCAAAATTTTTTATTGAGTTAGACCCTCAATAATTTGCTATATACAGCAAAGGGAAATTTTTTAAAAATTCTATTTATGTAGAATTTCTTTCACTTACCTATGAAAGATGAGAACTGTTCTTTCATCAGGAAAAGTGAAATATAAAGGAGAGATTGGTTATTGGAAAATGACTATGGTTGAAAATAGCATTAATGAAAAAAATTTCATGAGAGAAAATAACACAAGTCATGACAGCATGGGCATGAGTGAGTAATAAAGGTCTCTTTTTCCTGTGGTGAAAAGATAATCAGATGTTCTGGTTGATTCAGCCTATTTATGCACTTCATCCTCTCAGTTTATTTAAATCTAAAATTACCAAAGAACATTTGTGCTAAAAGGGATGACAACAAGAAGCTGACTGAATTTTGAAAGAATAGTTGGAGTTGGAGGTACAGAATCAGGGTTCAAATTCTGCTGCTGTTACTTCTTAGCTGTATGATCCTGGGAAAATCTCTTAGCATGTCTTATCTGTAAAAAAATTTTTTTTTCTTATCTGTAAAAAATGGAGGTCCAACTTGAGGTCCCTTTCAGATCTAGGCTTATGTCTCACTGTGGTTTACATGAGTAACTCCTTAGATACTTCTGTATACTAAGCAAAGTGGGAAGATAAGTTTTTTTAAGATAAATTTGGAATGACTACATATATAAAATATATACACAAATATATATCATATACATGTGCTCTCTCTGTCTCTGTCTTTGTCTCTCTCTGTTTCTCTGTCTCTGTCTCTCTCTCTCTCTCTCTCTCTCTCTCTCTCTCTAACATTTCCCAGTGAATATTCTCCTTCTTCCTCCCTGAAATCCATCCCTATAAGAACGCATGAAAAGAGGTTGTGTCAACATAGAAATTCCACCTTTTTTTTCGTTGTTTGCTTAGTTTTTTTTTTTTCCTTTCTCATATTCCCCATTTTGATCTGATTTTTCTTGTGCAGCATGTTGAATGTGGAAATATATTTAGAAGAATTGCACATGTTTAACCTATATTGGATTACTTGCTGCCTAGAGGAGGGAGGGTGGGAGGAAGGAGGGAGAAAAATTTGGAATACAAGGTTTTGCAAGGATAAATGTTGAAAATTATCTTGTATCATGTGTTTTGAAAAAAAATGAAAAGGTATTTTTTGAAAAAGAGGGTGTGTTTGTGTGGAAACAGCAGGTAAGAAAAACATAGGATGAGAAACTTTAATCAGAATGTAGATTTCAAAAAAGATTTTGAGATATATAAGATAAAAATCTAATATGGATATATTAAAATTCATATCAGTTTTGCAACTGTAAGTTGGGGATATGTATAGTTATATAAAAGCTTTCATTAAAAAAAGGTTTGAGGCTTTTTATTGTTGAAATCCTAGTGTCAACTCAACTTGAAACAAGGTGAAAACTCAAGGGTGATGTCAGGGTTCTGGTGTTAACTCAATAGAATTGATACAGTGCTTGTTGGTTCACACCTTAGAGTGAATCCTCGCAGGGGATGGGTTGCTAATACTGATAGACAATAATGCTTGTGTTCACACCCCCCTTGAAGTTCTTAGGACCAGAGAGCACTCTGGGAAATAACCCATAATCCCTGCCTCCAGAAGGAGGAGTTAACGTTTGGGAGATAATATATATGGAGGAAGCTCTTAGAGCTGGAAGGAATTTCTCCGGAACATTGACTGGGGTCGGAGAGGAGCAGGCTGGGAGGAAGCCCACAAGCCCTATCTTTGAGTCAAGAGAGATTCATTGCATCTTCCAACGTGGTGCTGGCTGGAGGCTGAAGAAAGCAGAGGCAGAAGCCAAGGACAAAGCTGCAAGAGCTCTTGGAACCAAGCAGAAAGATAGACCTCTAAGAAAGCTAACCAGGCTATATTGAAGGACACAATAAAAGATCTGAACTTTTATCAGCTGGCTGGGATTTTGGAGTAATTATTTACTTGTAACTGAAACTAAGGCTGCCTCCAGAAAACTTCCCTGAGAAACCTGCTTTCTCCCAGAGAGAACTATTATTATTATATTAAAGAAGAAAAAAAAACACCAACATTTTATAGACTACAAGTTTTTGAATATGGATGGCAGCAAAACAATAATAAGCTAATACAATGTGAACTTGCATTGAAATAGATATAGAGACAGTGACACTAGACCATGAGCACATGACATCAGGAGTCAGTCCTGTGTTCATTTAAGAGACCTATGCTTAATAAAGGAAGCTAGGAACCAAACAGAGGAAAACAACCATGATGGAAAAAGGCCAGGAAATTATGACATATGTAGATTAGTCAAAGGAACTGGGAATATTTAATTTAGAGAACAGAGGATTTAGGAGAAACAGGAAAACTCTCTTCATAAAATTGAAGAATTCTCATGTGGGAGGTGACTTAGAATTATTTTACTTTTCCCCAATGGGAAGAGCTAGGAGTACTGTATGGAAGCTGCAGGAAGAGAAAACAAAAAGAAAAAGAAAGAAAGAAAGAAAACAAGAAAAAGAAAGCAAAAAGAAGAAAGGTAGAAGGCAGGAAGAAAAGAAGAATGCAAAGAGGAAAGGAAGGGAATAAATAAAAAGCAGAAAGATAGAAAAAGAAAGGATGGAAGGAAGAAAGGAAGGAGTGAGGAAGATAAGAGGGAAAAAGAAAAAGAAAAAAGGAAGGATGGATGGAAGGAACAAAGGAAAGAAAGAAGGGAGGAATAGAACAAAATAAAGAAGAAAGGATGTATGAAAATAAGGGGGGAATTCTGGCAAATAGAAGTGTTCATAAGTATATTAATATAATTTGGTACATATTATGGCTTTAAGTGGTTGGGTATATTCTTGGAGTTGGGAGTTAGGAATCTTGGAGATTCTTGGAGATCTAAGTTTTATTAGAAATCATTCATTTCCAAATGTCTTGGATTGCTGTGACTTTATAGAGTACTTAAATCCCAAAGCTGACCAGCTTTTTTCAATTTACAATTGCAATGGTGAAGTCCATGAACAATATAGGTTGCAATTCTAGGACATCTTCTTAAGAACCTCAACGATTTCACTACTAGTTTGTTGTGATTGATTGATATCAATTCATTGATTGAGAGGCAGTGTAGTGTATTGAAAAGAGGAAGAAAATTCAAAATGTGTTTGATTCTTAAGGCTTCTGGATCCTATATGCATAACTTTAGATGGCTCACAGTTTCCTCATTAAAAAAGGAAATTATAGATTAAAATTTCTGGATTTTTTCTAACATCCTTACCATTTTCATTCTTGTGAGCTGATGCTATTGCCTTAAGTGTTAAAAAAAAAAAAAAAGAAAAAGAAAAAAAGAAAGAAATCAGTTTGTCTTTGTGAACACAATCTGACATGAATTACTTGGATGTAAAAGGATTCCAGATTAGATTAAACAGCTAAGACTGGAAACATATTTAGTTGGCTATTAAGAAATGGGGCAGGTATAGGAATCATTGGTTAATACAAAAAAATATTTAAGACTGGTTAGTTCTCCTTGATTCCCCCCTCCAAAATCTACCAAATTAATTTAGCACACTACTGGGCCTTAGAAAAATAATGACTTTTCAATTTCAAGTGATATTAAAAGTCTAACTTGTAAGAAAAGGAATATCAGCTATAATAATAGTTCTGGTTGATCATAATCTTAAAAATGGTAATATATCTTTATTAGTGTGACTCGAGTCCCAAAATTCTTTGCTCTGGGACTTTCACTTCATTAAGGAGATGAATGACTGCAGTCTGAGAAATGACTGAGTAGATTCCGTAGGAGCAAAGTAAGAGTATTACATTCTCCAGCTCTTGCTCCCACCAATTTCACGTTGTCCCTAATGCAATTGTAGGCCACCAATTAGGAGAAAGACCAATATAAATGTGATGTTTGGACTTGAGTTAATATTATCATTATGTATATATAAGCTAGCATATTAAGACCAGTCCTTTACAATGTAACTATTGCAGTTTGGGTGCTACTTTTCTGCCTCTATCAGGAAATGAAAAATTGTCTTTTCATGGAAAAACTACTTGTAATATGGAATTCTTCCAACCATTGTCATCTTTGCAAATAGGAATAAAAACTTTCTTTTTCACAAACTGGCACTCCTTTTGATTCTATAAGTTTTAGTAAGTACTTTTTGTGACATTTAAAAAGTTCAAGGAATGAAATTTCTAGGTAGTTAGCTATTTTATTAACAATGCTAGCATTTTGTTAATAAAAGAAATGGTCATTTGGCCATCTCTTACAGAACAAAAATGATCTTGGTGGTTTCATGTTTTATATGCTCTTGGAAAAATGGGTGTTCCATGAGAAAATGAATATTACAATGAGAAGAGAGCTTACTGCATTGAGGGACTGAGAGAGTGACATCATGTCACTCTTGGACAAAGAGATTAGTCTTCTTTACACTCAGGATACTCCCAGACTTGAATAACCTAAACAAAAGACATACCTCCACTCAAACCTGCTCAAGTAAAACACAATGGACAGGAATTAACCTTACATAAAATGATTTAAGTGAGATAAATTTGGGCAGAGATCAGTAATGTTCTTTAAAAGCTTGGCTCTGAAAAAGGAAATAGGACAGGGAAAAAGCCTGGATCTTCCTCATATTTGGTTATTAATAATAATTTCTCTCATTATTCTACTCTTAAAGCAACTAGATGCCTCAGTGAATAGTGTGGCAGGTCTGGAGTTAGAAATGCCTGAATTCAAATTCAAATATTTACTAGCTGTGTGACTCTGGTCAAGTCATTTAATCTCTGTCTTAATTCACTGGGGAAGGAAATGTCTATCTTTGCCAAGAAAACTCCATGAATAGTATAGTTCTCAGAGGCATGAAGAGTTGGACTTGATTGAGTGACTGAAGACAATATTCTATCTGGTTTCCAGTTTCTTTCATTTATAAACTCATTGTCATCCTTGACTTCAATTTCTTTTATCTCATGTGATCAATTAATTGCCAAATCTAGCTATGAAGATCTCCACAACATCTCTCGTTCTCCTCACAACCACCACCTTAGATTATGCTCTATGATTAGTATCCCTGTCTTAAATCTGTCCTATTTTATTGTTTTATCAACTTCTGCCAAAGTCATTTTTTTAGACACATATCTGACTACTGCACTTCTTTACTCCACAAATTCTCGTAGTTCTCTATTAACTCTCTGATAAAATATAAAATCTTCCATTAAGCTTTTAAGGTTTAACATCCCCTTCTTCTTCTCCTCAGTAACAGCAGCAACAGCACCAGCATCAAGAGCAGCATAATAAGTAGTATTTTGTAGACATTATCTCATTCTATCTTTCCATTAGACCTGGTAAGCACTATTATAATCTGAATTCCAACCTATCTTTTTAGTCTTCCTGGATAATGTTCCCCCAGCCCCAAACTCTGTGATTCAGCTAAATTAGACTTTTCTGCATTTAAAATAAAAGACTCTGCATTACCTGTGGTTCTTTCTATACTGTCATCCCTCATGCCCATGCTCTCATACCTCACAGTCCCTCTCCTCCTTTAAGAAGCAGCACAATGATAATTGTGGAAATATGTCTAGAAGAATTGCACATGTTTAACATATATTGGATTACCATCTATGGGAGAGGGTGAGATACGGTAGGAAAAAATTTTGGAACACAAGATTTGGCAAGGGTGAATGTTGAAAATTATCTTTGCATATGTTTTGAAAATAAAAAAGCTCTAATTGAAAAAGATATATCTCATATACACCTTCTACATGATTACTCTCTTTAATACCTGCAATTTCTACTCCCTCTATCCCAAATTACCTTGTAGTTAACTTTGTCCTTGTTATTCAGTTTTGTCCAACTCTTCATCACCCCATTTAGGGGTTTTCTTGGAAAAGATACTTGAGTTTTTTTTGCCATTCCTTCTCCAGATCATTTTATAGAGGAGGAAACTGAGGCCAAAAGGATTAAGTGTCTTACCTATGATTAAATAGTTAATAAGTTTCTGAGGCTAGATTTGAACTCCCAAATATGAGTCTTTCTTACCCCAGGTTTTATACTCTATTCACTGTACCACTATTTTATATTTTTGTGTATTTATTTTGTATATTTTTATGTTTACTTCTTTCTCAATTATAATGTAAACTCTTTGTGACTCATCAGTGTATATTACATACTGTTTGTATTCCCAGCATCTGGAACAGTACCTGAAGAATGATAGGTGCTTAATCAATGCTGGTTGAGTGATTGGTTTTTTAATTAAATTTTATTTTATCTTTGGTAGATTTTACAAGGTTGTCTTAGGAAATCCATTCATTTGTAAATATACTCTACTTTCAAGGTACATTGGTCTTTCAATCAGTCACTGGAGGCATTCACTTCAAAGAGAAATGTATGTTCTATATAAATAAGTGATCCCTGCTAAAATGTTACACCATTGATTCTGTGTGAATTCTAGAAGATAATCCTAGAGGGTGCCAGTCCTATATTCCCTATCAGTCTGAAAAGCTTCAAGTTTGGTCTTGATGATAGTTTAGCTAAGATCAGAATGGTTGGCCAGAGGGTGGTACCATTGAGTGATGATTTTTTTTTTTTTTTTTTTTACAGATGGAGGGCACAACTCTTAAAATTAGTCAATACTCTGTGAAGTGGTTGAAGTTGATACTGGTGAAGGGAATATGCATACTAATGAAGAAAATGGTCTTTTGAAGTACTGGAAATCTTTTTGTCTGTTTTATAATCTACTTCTTAGTATGGAGTTATAAACATTTTCAACCTTGGACTGTGCACAGTTTTTGGTCTTTAAATCTAGGATTAAGCTTTTCATCAGGGGGTTCTTAAACTTGTTTGTGTCATGGATTATTTTTGCAGTCTGATGAAACATATGGGCCCCTTCTCAGAATACTGTTTTAAAAATGAATAAAGCAAAAATACATAGTATTGCAAAGGATGCTAATTTTATTGAAATAAAACGATCAATTTAAAAAAATCATGAACCCAATTTTAAGAATCCTACACTAAATAAATTATAGAAAATATAGAATGTGTAAATAATTTTGAAATGAAAAAAATGTAATATTCTTGGGAGTTTTTGATAGATCTAAAACCTCACCAATGTGGACAATATCTCCACATGTATAGATCTCATCATCTGCACATGCTTATATAATAAAATATCACAGAATTTAGAAGTTTGAAGAATATTGACCAGTTCTAGACAACATTAGATGCATTTTAAGAAAGTGGCTATGTAAAGCAAACGTAAGTTTGATAGGATAGTTGATAGGAGTATAAGAGTTGAGGGGCAGGCAAAGTCTTCAGTACAGTAAGGCTGTCTTTAAATAAATCATTTAACTTCTTTAGGCCTCCTCTTTAAAATGAGAGTCTTGGTTATATGATATCTGAAATCCTTCCATCCCTTAATTTATTATCTTATTTAAAAGGTTGTCACCTGAAAGGTAATCTGATTTATTTTGCTTTTTCCAAAAGGCAGAACACATGGGAGCAATGAGGGAAAGATTCAGTTGGCCAGCCAATAAGCATTGATTAAGAGCTTACTATATATCAGAAACTCTTCTAAGCATTGGAGATATAAAGAAAGTTAAAAACTCAGTCCCTGCTCTCAAGGGGCTCACATTCTAATGGGGATAAATGTGGGGATCTCAAACAACATATAAACTATATACATATGAAGTATTTTCAGAATTGGTAAAAGGAACTTTTAAAGGCAAGGTACTTGCAAAGGGAGAATAGAAAAGGTTCCTAAAGAAGATGAAGCTTAAGCTTAGTCTTCAGGAAAATAGGGAAGCCAGGAGGTAGAAGTGAGGGAGAGTATTCCAGATATAAGGGAACAACTGTTGCAAATGCTTTGGGTCTAAAGATGGAGTGTCTTTTATGAGAAACAGAAAGTAGTCCAGGGTGATTGGATTGTAGATTGAAGTTGTGAATGCCTTCAATTGACAAATAAAGGATATTTGATTCCAAATATATTAGAGAATCTTTGCAGTTTATTGAGTAGTGTGTGACATACTAATACCAGTTCTTAAGGAAGATTATTTTGACAGTAGAATGGAGGGTGGATTGGAATTGGGCAGAGAATTGAGCAAGAGAGAACAATTATATACTATTAAAATAGTTCATGCATTAGGTGATGAATGCCTAGATAGCAACAGTGTTTATATAAGAGAAAGGAATGTAAAGGAGTAATATTGTGAACATTTGACAATCAATTGACTAGATGGGGTGGAATGAGTGAGGAGTCAAAGGTACTATCAAGGCCGAAAAAAGAGGTAATTAGGAGAATGTTAGTACCTTGGACAGTGATAATGGTAGGAAAGGGGGAATTTTCTTGAAAAGATAATGAATTCTGCTTCAGACATGTAGATTTTGAGATTTTTATGGAATGTCTAGTTCAAAGCTTCTGAGGTAGTAGGTGATGGGATTGAAGTCAGGAACGAGATTAAGGTTAGATATAAAGATATTGATTGTCAGTTCAGTAGTGCAGTAGATGGAGAGCTGAATCTGAAATCAGGAAGACTCATCTCCCTGAGTAAAAATCTCAAACACATAGCAGCTATGTGACCTTGGGCAAGTCACAAAATAGTGTTTGCATCAGTTTTCTCATTTATAAAATGATTTGGAGAAGGAAAGGGCAAACCACTCCAATATCTTGGTCAACCCCAAATGAGGTCATGCACATCTGTACATTACTAAAATGATGACTGAACAGCAACAAAAAAACAATTGAGACATAGGAATAACTGAACCCAATGGAACTAACTGATGGGAACATTATATGAGAAAGTAACAAAAAGAAGAGGGTTCAGGACAGAGGCTAAGGACAGAGGAGAGGATGGGATATTCCTAATGAATGAACATGGTCTGTTGAAAGATTTGTCAAAGGAAAATTAGAAAGAGTAGACAAAGAAGTAACAGGAGAACCAGAAAAGACAACCCAAAGAGGAGAAAGACTCCAGGAAGAGACAATTAACAGTGCCAACGACTGAAATCAGGTCAAGAAAGAAAAGACTTGAGAAAGCAACATTTAGTTTGGCAATTAAGATATTTCTGTTGGCTTTGGAGAGACAAGTTTCAATTGAAAGATGAGATCAGAAGCCATATTGCATAGGATTTAGAAATAAGTCATAATTGATAAATAGAAGAATGTATAAAATGATTTTCCATCTGTGTGTGTGTATGTGTGTGTGTGTGTGTGTGTGTGTGTGTGTATGTGTATAATTATCCTGTATCAAATGGTGGCCTTCTCTAGCATAGGGCAAGGAGAGAGAAAGGAAGCTGATTTGCAATTTAAAATATAATGAAAAGGAAAGAACCTTAAATGATAAAAGAGCCATCTATTGTTGATGAGTTTTCAAGGAATTTAGCCATGAAAAATAGGAAAAATGATAGGATAACATCTTATGGGGATGATTAAATCAAGTGAGGAAGTTTTTTTCCCCTTGATTTTTAGGAATATCAGGACATGATCAGTAGCAGGGAAAAAGAAAATAGGGAGAGAGTGAAGGTTAGAGAATTTGTGAAGAATACAAGGTCAATTTTCTAGAAAATGTAGAAGAGCATGGGATCAAGGATGCATAGAGAGGAGTTTCCTCTCTTTTGATAATAATAAGGCCATCTTTTCCTATGAGACAGAGGGTGAAGTAAGAAATTGGGAGGGAAGATTTATAAGTGTTATCAGATAAAAAAATAGAAGAATGAGCTCTCTGTGAATGATCTCAACTTTTTTAGTAAGTTATAAAGGGAGGTTCTCAGTTGATAAAAAGAGGGATCAGTGCCATGAGACACCTGAGGTGAGATGAAAAGATTTGGAATAACTGCTGTGATGTGTGAGACAGTGAAATCAATTTGAGAGATATAAAAAAATTGTCTTGCTGCACTGAGGGCCCAAGTGACATTTTGTAGTATAATTTGTAGTAGAACAAATCAGCATGCTTCTGTGATTTCCTCCAGCTCTGTTTAGCAATGTGTATGTGAATAGGAGCAAAGGGAGCAGATGGTGGGAATATTTATTTCAAGGATAGAGTTTGGCAAAGAAAGATCAGTCATAAGACTTAGAGACAAGGGATTTGAGTAGAGAAAATAGAGTAGATTTGAACTGATTCAGTGGAGGATTGAGATTAAGAAAGGAAGAAAGTGTAACAAGTGCAGAGGTGATGGCTTGTTAAAGAACAGAGGACTAGAACAAATGGAGATCATGGTGAAAACAAAGAAAAGAGAGTTTCTGAGAAATGGGAAAAATGGAATGATAAAATATTATGATAAAATAAAGAAATGTCAAAAGAAACATGGACATGAAAGTGGACATCATGATCATTTTTGTGTACAACTAAGGTCATATGGAATAGAGACATTAAACCCAGAAATGGGAGCTGCATGTTGACTTAGAAAACTACAAATTAATATTATATATGTTGTATTATATTTTATTTGTTTTGTTACATATTTTCTGATTACATTTTAATCTGGTTTAGGACATACTCCAGAGCTTCTACTTGCAGGTTGGCAGTTCTTGGGAATTGAGTTGAATAAGGAATTGAGAATTTAGAGAAGTTGAGAAAGAGCAGTAAATATATAGAAGTATTTTATTTAGAGGGTAACATCTTTGGGAGGAGAGAACATATGTGAACCTTATAGTGAACTCATTCAGAAAAGGATAAAGTGTTGGGAATTGTTATTTTGGCCATCAGGGTCTGGATTGGGTGAAATCTCCAGACTGAAAAAAAGCTTAAAAGAAGAATGCTTACTAAGCTATGATGGTAGAGAGAATTTAGACTGAAGATCGAGTAGTATTCTGACTTTGTTATGATTACCAGTGAGCTAGAGGTTTAAATAAAATTTCAAACAATTCTCAGAATACAGACCTGTAATGCAGTATTATAAGGAAAGAGTCAATGACTATCATGACTTATAAAGGAGTCCACTGAGGAGCATAGATGATTAAGTCATTCAATAGCCTTTCCAGAAGTCCAATTTCATTGCAGGGTATATTGTGAAGCCATATTTATGCTTTCATTTGTGAGGAAGGAATTCCTTCAATGTATACTTTGAATATGTTTATTAACTTTATATTTAGTGCAAGCACTTTCACTCTATCTCTATGTCTCTCTTTCTATGTATGTATAAGGTATTTGTGTGTATATACATATGAATACATACATATGCAAGCATACATACATAAACTCATGTGCATATGTCATATTTATGTGTGTATACACACACACACACACACACACACACACACAAAGTTGTCTCTACCATTAAAATGTGAGGTCTTTATGAGTATGTATTGTTTCATTCTTTTGAATTGTATCCCTAAGATCAACTACAGTGCCTAACACATAGTAGACAACCAATATTTCTTGTTGATTGATTGATGTATGGATCAATCCATACATCCTCCAATGCTGAAGATCACAATCTATTTATACCTTATTACCCTATGCAACCATTGTCCCTATTTCTTGCTTGAGTTGGGGATAGAAAGCAAAGATGAAATAGTCTCTCAGGGCCCTTATATTCCATCAAGATATAAAGTGATTGCTCTCTGAGGATTCTCTGAGTTATGATTCTCATTAGGTTGACTGATTTACATTGTCTAAATCTCTTTAGGAAATGATGAAAATACATAGTGATATATATATATATATATATGTCTTTATCTGTTTCCCATCTGTGTAGATGTATAAAGTATATAAGGTAATTATTATTGTTTCTGTTTGGATAACTTCCTCACCCACCACAAATTACAGCTCTTCTGTGAGAGGTTATATCTCTTGTTTAATGAATGAATATCATTTTAAAAATAGCTGCAATTATTCTTTTTTTCCTGAAGAGTTTTAGAGAAGGTCAATGATAGGAGTGGAGGGCAAGAATGAAAACATTTTATTATTAGTCCTTTCTTTGAAGATTTTTAGAATAGCCTATGGTTGATAACATTTTTTAATTTTTAAAAAAAATTAATTGTAATAAGTTTATTTATTTTAATACACATTGCTTTGTTAATCATATTGGGAGAGAAACATCAGAGCAAAAGTGAAAAACCATGGGAGAGACAAAAAATAACAGAAAATAGAAGTGAATACAGCATTTTGATTTACATTCAGGCTCTTTACTTGTTTTTTTTTTTTTCTTGATGCAGGTGATATTCTCTATCCAAAGTCCAATGGGATTAATTTGGATCATTGAAAAATTAAGAATCAAGCTTTTCATATTCTTGCTATTACTGTATACAATGTACATCTGGTTCTGCTTGTTTTGCTCAGCATCAGTTCGTGTAAATCTTTTCAGACCTTTCTATAATCAGCTTGTTCATAATTTTTGTAAAGAACAATAATATTCCATTACCTTGTTGTACCATAACTTATTCTGCCATTCCTCAATTGATGGACATCCCCTCTTTTTCTAATTCTTTGCTATCACAAAAAGATCCACAAACATTTTTGCATATGGGTTCCTTTTCCCTCCTTTATGATTTCCTTGAGATATAGACCCAGTAATGGCACTGCTGCTAGGTCAAAGAGTATGCACAGTTTTATAAGCCATTGGGCATAGTTCCAGATTGCTCTCCAGAATGATTGGATCATTTCACAACTACACCAACAATGCATTACTGTCCCAGTTTTCCTCATCCCCTCCAATATTTATCATTATCTTTTCCTGTCATCTTAGCCAATCTGAGATTTTATTGATGTGAGAAGTGTTTTGTAATTGTCTTCATATAATTCTTGGGTTTGTCTTGGCAGGTAGTACTTTATTTTGTCTACAGTAATTTTAAATGGAATTTATCTTTCTTTTGCTGATGGACTTTGTCAAAAATATATAGAAATACTGAAAATTTGCATGGATTTATTTTATTTGTTTCCAATAGATTTCTGGATGATTTCTTTTTAAGATTCTCTGAGTATATCATCATATCATCTGCAAAGAGTGATAGTTTTATTTCCTCATTGCCTATTTTAATTTGTTCAATTTCTTTATCTTTTCTTATTACTAAAGTCAACATTTCTAGTACAATGTTGAATAATAATTTGATAATAGACATTCTTGTTTTATCCCTGAACTTACTGAGAATGTGTCAAGCTCCTCTCCATTACAAATAATGCTTGTTGTAGGTTTTAGTTAGATACTGTTTATTATTTTAAGGAAAGTTCTCTTTATCCCTATGATCTCTAGTGTTTTTCATAGAAATAAGTACTTTATTATTTCAAATGCTTTGTCTGATCTATTGAAATTATCATATGATTTCTGCTGGTTTTGTTATTGATACAGTCGATTATATTAATAGTTTTCCTAAAATTGAACCAGCCAGGTTTTTCTGGCATAAATCTGCCTTGGTCATAATGTATTATCCTGCTGATTAGTTCCTGTAATCTCTTTGTTAATATTTTATTTAAATTTTTTGCATCAATATTTATTAGGGAGATTGATCTATAATTTTCTTTTCCTGTTTTGGTTCTTCCTGATTTTGGTATCAGTGCCATATTTGTATCATAGAAGGAATTTGGCAATACTCCTTTACCTATTTTCTAAATAGTTTACCTAGTATTGGAATTAATTGTTCTTTAAATGTTTGGTGGAATTTACATGTGAATCCATCTGGCCCTAGAGATATTTTTAGGGAGTTCATTAATGACTTGTTCAATTTCTTTGTTTAAAATGGGAATATTTAAGTATTTTATCTGTTAATCTGTACAATTTATATTTTTATAAATATTCATCCATTTCTGCTAAACTATGAGACTTGCTACTATAGAATTGGGCAAAATAGCTCCTAATTATTGTTTTAATTTCTTTTTTATTGGTACTAATTTCTCCCCTTTCATTTTTGATGCTGATGATTTGGCTGTTTTCTTTCCTTTTTCTGATCAATTTAACCAAAGTTTATCTATTTGGTTAGTTTTTTCATAAAACCAATTCTTACCTTTGTTGGTTTCTATTTTATTAATCTCTCCTTTGAGGTTCACAATTTCCAATTTGGTATTTATTGGAGGATTTTTATTTTCTATTTTTTCTGGCTTTTTTGTTGCATGACTAATTCATTGACCTTCCCTTTTTCTGTTTTATTAATGTAGCTATTTAAAGATATAAAATTTCCCCTAAGGACTGCTTTGGCTGTATCACATAGATTTTGGTATGTTGTCTCATTATTGTCATTTTCTTGGATGAAATTATGTATGCTTTCTGTGATTTGTTGTTTGACCTACTCATTCTTTCAAATTAGATTATTTAATTTTCAATTGTTTTAGCTTATCTTTCCCTAGCTTTTTATGGAATATATTTTTATTTCATTGTGGAGTAAAAAGGAAGCATTTACTTTTTCTGCTTTTTTTGCTATTGATTGTGAGGTTTTTATGCTTTAATACATGATGAATTTTTGTGTAGGTGCCATGTACTGTCAAGAAAAAGGTGTATTCTGTCCCTATTCAATTTTCTTCAAAGGTCTCTCATATCTAGGCTTTCTAGAATCTTATTAACCTTTCTCATTTCTTTCTTATTTACTTTGTGGTCATGTTTGTGTGATTCTGAGAGGGGAAGGTTGAGGTCTCCCACTAGAATAGTTTTGCTATTTCTTCCTGAAATAACTAGCTTAAAATCTTCCCTAGGAATTTGCCTGCTCTACCACTTGGTGCATATACATGTATTATCTTTACTACTTCATTATTTATGGTGTCCTTTATCAAGATGTATTTTCCCTTCTTATCTCTTTTAATAAGATCTACTTTTTTTACTTTTCCTTTATCTTAGATCAGAATTGCTACTCCTGCTTTTTTTTTTACTTCAATTAAAGCATAATGTTTTCTATATAGAATATTCTATATAATTATAGTACACACACACACACACACACACACTCACACATATAACTTTGGACTTTTGCAACAATGATCCTTAGAATTATCCTTGTGTGGTCTCTTTCCAGAGGTGATCAAAGGATTTTTTTCATCAAGTATTTCCCGTTTTGTTTCTAGAATATTGAGACAGTTTTTCATAATGCTCTCTTGTAGAATGTGATTGAGACTCCTTTTTTAGTCATGGCCTTCATGTCGGCCAATAATTTCTAAATTGTCTCTTCTTCCCAGTTGTACTGCTGAGACTTGGTTCTGGGGGAGAAGGAACCAGTATACCTAATGAATGCAGAAGTAGTAGGGCAAGGACCCTATCAGCATGGGTACTTACAGAAGGGTGGAGCCTTTGGTTTGAACTTCCAGGTCAGAGGAGAAAACTAAAGTGAAGCTTAAAAACACATCACCCCAAGATTAGAGGTGCTTCTACTAATAGTTCTCATTTGAAAAATATTTACAGGTAAAAGAGAAAGAGCCCAATCATAGAAAATTACTATGGGAATAGGGAAGACCATGGTTTTTGTTTAGAGCGGAATAGTTTAAAAAGCCTCTTCTATCCGCCCAAAATTAATGTTAAAAGGTTATCTGCCCCCCAAAACTTTATAAAATAATTCAAAACAGACTTTAAAAATTGAATTAAAGAAATTGAGGGAAAACTGAGTTCACACCTTCAGGTTCTATATTCACTATGTTTAATTAGCAAGCTTTCCAGGAAATAAATGGAGGCCACTTCTTTCAATCCCACTGAACAATATTCTATATACAGTTATTCATTTTTATAGCAATAACAATAAATTATAACAATAATGATAATTATTGTAATTATATAAAATAAAGATGTATATGAATGTCCCTGGTAAAGAATACTTAAGTGACTGCCTCACACTCATCTCACTGGAAATGACAAAAAAAAGGAAAATTACAGATGCTGGAGAGGATGTGGAGAAATAGGTACACTAACAACTGTCATGGAGTTGTGAATTGCTTCAGCAATTCAGGAGAACAATTAAGAATTATGCTCAAAGTATTATAAAACTGTGAGTAATATTGCTATAAAGTTTATTATAAAGACAAAAAGAATAAAATAAAACTTAAACTTTAATCCCATATAGTTCAGTTCATGGACATGAATAGGAGAACCTTTAATAGATTTAAATTATCACCAGGAACTAAAAAAATTCAGTACATAATGAAAAGTTCATACTTGTAATGAAAAAAGTTAGTGTACTTAATTATATACAGAAGTAAATGTAAAATTGATACAGAATTTAGAATATATCCTTAGATAACTGCAAAAGCAAAAGATATCTAGTAAGAAAAAAAGCCACATCATTTAAGAAAAAGGAATTTCATTTCTGTGGGTAATTCTTCCTTTTCATCAAAAAAATGTATTGTGTTAAAAGGAAAACAACATCATTCCTCTGAATTGTTAAAAATGTGCTATTGTGCCTGCTGGGGATGAAAACATAATTTCTTATTGTTGGGAACAACCTGAGAGGAAAAAAAAAGTTTAGAGAAAGTCAAAATATATGACTGCTCCTAATCTTGTATTCAAAAAGGAATGACTATTTAGGTCTCATCTACCCCTCTAGCTTTGTTTGCAGTAAGTAGTTTATAATGTCTTTCCTTTGAGAAACCTCCAGCTAGCTGCCTATCTTGAAAATGAAAGAGAGACAGAGACAAAGACATTCAGACAGACAGATAGAGACAGAAACAAAGAGAGAAAGAGCTTTAGTAAAGGAATAATTAGGAAAACATGTGTCTATCTGTGCTTGTGTACTTTAGCTCACAGAGCTTATGTAGATGACTGGATAAACTGCATATTAGAAGGTATATCCTTGAGATTCCTCCAAATCTTTCTGAAAAGATGGGAATATTTCATAAGATGTAGCTGAGAATGTTGCAATGAATACTCCAGAAATCCAGATGCCTTATAGAAATTATTAAGACAATTTTGAGTTCATTATGTCATTTTTATGAGCTTCAGAGCATCAAGCTAGTGTTATATTGACCATTTGGATGCTGTAAGCTGTCATTTATAGAATTTAACTATTCTTTGGCTTTCCACAGTGATTACCTCTGTCAATCAGTTTGCAGAAAGCCTTTTCATTTTTTTTCTCTGTTGATTGTGGTTTAAAGACACTGGCGAGCAAGTAACTAAGCTGGCTTTGCTTTCATTTCAATGTGTTAAAGGAGTATACTTGAAAAAAGCTAAACTTCCCCAAATTGCAGGACAAACCACAGCTAGGCCTGCTTGTCTTAACTTATTTACTGGTTCTTGGACCTCTCCACATTCTCTCAAAGATTATGTAGAGCTTCACAGTAGTAATTATAATGCTGTTGTCAACCTTAACGAACTTCTCTAGTAGGCTCAATTTTGGCCCTTTTACATTAAAAAATCTATCAATGAAAGTGAAGTCAAGCTGGTGAAGTAAAGCCAGAGACTTGCCTTAGTTGTCCCCTATAAAATATTTTAAAATGTGGCCTGAAAATTAATTCTTGAGAAGCAGGGTATCTGAAAGCTCAATGTTGGCATAGAAGATAGAGTGGATTTCCTTAAAATAATCAGCAGCATCTATTTAAAACCATCAGTAAGCATCATATGTAATGGAGACAAACTGCAACCATTCCCAATAAGATCCGGAGTGAAACAAGGTTGCCCACTATCACCGTTACTATTTAATATTGTATTAGAAACGCTAGCTATAGCAATAAGAGCTGAGAAAGAGACTAAAGGAATAAGAATAGGCAATGAGGAAACCAAATTATCACTCTTTGCTGATGACATTATGGTATACTTAGAGAACCCCAGAGACTCTGCTAAAAAGTTATTAGAAATAATCCACAACTTTAGCAAAGTTGCTGGTTATAAAATAAACCCACATAAGTCATCAGCATTCTTATATATCACTAACAAAATCCAACAGTCAGAGTTACAAAGAGAAATTCCATTTAAAGTAACTACTGATAATATAAAATATTTAGGAATCTATCTGCCAAGGGAAAATCAGAAACTTTATGAGCAAAATTACAGACCACTTTTCACACAAATTAAGTCTGATCTAACCAATTGGAAAAATATTAAATGCTCTTGGATAGGGCGAGCAAATATAATAAAGATGACAATATTACCTAAACTAATCTATTTATTTAGCGCTATACCAATCAGACTCCCAAAAAACTATTTTAATGACCTAGAAAAAATAACAACAAAGTTCATATGGAAAAACAAAAGGTCAAGAATTTCAAGGGAAATTAATGAAAAAAAAATCAAATGATGGTGGCTTAGCTGTACCAGATCTAAAATTATATTATAGAGCAGCAGTTACCAAAACTATTTGGTATTGGCTAAGGAATAGATTAGTTGATCAGTGGAATAGATTAGGTTCAAGGGATAAAACAGTCAACAAATATAGCAACCTAGTCTTTGACAAACCCAAAGATCCCAGCTTTTGGGATAAGAACTTACTGTTTGATAAAAATTGCTGGGAAAATTGGAAACTAATATGGCAGAAACTAGGCATTGATCCATACTTAACGCCGTACACCAAGATAAGGTCAAAATGGGTTCATGACCTAGGCATAAAGAATGAAATTATTAATAAATTAGAGGAACATAGGATAGTTTACCTCTCAGACCTGTGGAAGGGGAAGGTCTTTATGACCAAAGCAGAACTAGAGATCATTACTGATCACAAAATAGAAAATTTCGATTATACCAAACTGAAAAGTTTTTGTACAAACAAAACTAATGCAGACAAGATTAGAAGGGAAGCAATAAACTGGGAAAATATTTTTACAGTCAAAGGTTCTGATAAAGGCCTCATTTCCAAAATATATAGAGAATTAACTCTAATTTATAAAAAATCAAGCCATTCTCCAATTGAAAAATGGTCAAAGGATATGAACAGACAATTCTCAGATGAAGAAATTGAAACTATTTCTAGTCATATGAAAAGATGCTCCAAGTCATTATTAATCAGAGAAATGCAAATTAAGACAACTCTAAGATACCACTACACACCTGTCAGATTGGCTAAGATGACAGGAAAAAATAATGATGATTGTTGGAGGGGATGTGGGAAAACTGGGACATTGATTCATTGTTGGTGGAGTTGTGAACGAATCCAACCATTTTGGAGAGTAGTTTGGAACTATGCTCAAAAAGTTATCAAACTGTGCATACCCTTTGATCCAGCAGTGTTACTACTGGGATTATATCCCAAAGAGATTATAAAGAAGGGAAAGGGACCTGTATGTGCACGAATGTTTGTGGCAGCCCTTTTTGTAGTGGCTAGAAACTGGAAACTGAATGGATGTCCATCAGTTGGAGAATGGCTGAATAAATTGTGGTATATGAATATTATGGAATATTACTGTTCTGTAAGAAATGACCAACAGGATGATTTCAGAAAGGCCTGGAGAGACTTACACGAACTGATGCTGAGTGAAATGAGCAGGACCAGGAGATCATTATATACTTCAACAACAATACTATATGATGACCAGTTCTGATGGACCAGGCCATCCTCAGCAACGAGATCAACCAAATCATTTCTAATGGAGCAGTAATGAACTGAACTAGCTATGCCCAGAAAAAGAACTCTGGGAGATGACTAAAAACCATTACATTGAATTCCCAATCCCTATATTTATGCACACGCATTTTTGATTTCCTTCACAAGCTAATTGTACAATATTTCAGAGTCTGATTCTTTGTACAGCAAAATAACGTTTTGGTCAGGTATACTTATTGTGTATCTAATTTATATTTTAATATATTTAACATCTACTGGTCATCCTGCCATCTAGGGGAGGGGGTAGGGGGGTAAAAGGTGAAAAATTGGAACAAGAGCTTTGGCAATTGTTAATGCTGTAAAGTTACCCATGTATATATCCTATAAATAAAAGACTATTAAATTAAAAAAAAAAAAGAAGAAGATAGAGTGGAAGAACAAGACCCAAAACCCTATGTCCAAAATGCAGCAGAGGCTTCCATTGGGCAGAATGTAGATTAACTCAGGGAAATGGGATGTGGGATGTGGAGCCCAGTCCTAGGACCCCGAGCAAAAACACTTGGGGTATGACAGCAACCAAAGTTACATCCAGCGAGTCTTTAGAAGTTCAGTACTGTGACATGATCAATCACAGGAAAAGCAATCAGATGGGAGATAAGGATTACAATTGGGGAGAAGACAAGTTTTATAACCCAACAGAAGAACAGTGCAAGCAGCTCCAATATAATCTCCAGGTGATGCAGAGAGATCCAGAAAGTGGTGAATGGAAGGGACCAGATAGGTTAACTGCTTGGGGGAGAGGATTTGCTTGTATCTCTACAGATGGAGAAGGAATCAGATGAGTATCAACAAGCCATATTCACCTTGTCCAGCAGAGAGAGACAGAAAAAGAGAAGACCCTTGAAACAAAGGAAAAGACCCAAGAAACATCAGATGGTTCCATCTCTGACTACAAGGGCCACTGAAAAAGCATCACGGTTTACCCAAGGTGTATGAAAATTGTTGATGAGACTACTACAGGACTTCAAAATCTTCAGGAATCATGGATTCTCTGACACATGATGAGACTTTTGTAGGACTTCAAAACCTGCAGGAATGATTGCATTCCATGACATATGAAGTAATGGACAATAGATTGGTTTTGGACTATCTCTTGACTGCTAAAAAGGAGGTGTATGTGTGATTGTTATTTATATCCTCTCCTTCTAGAAGTTATGGACATGTATGTTCATATTGTTTGTTATATCACTATGTTGATTTATGTTGTTTATTATATCACTACTAGCCTGTGTTATATTACTATGTGCTTGGGTAATACCCCCCATGCTGATGGATCTATGTATACCTGTTTCAAGTAAGACCCTTCAGTTCAGAGGAAACCTGCTAACAATATCTAGTTTGGTGTTCTCACCTTCCTGAGAAGTCAGGGAGGGTGTGATCACCTCTTTTTTTGGTATTTTCACCTCTCTTCCTGAGAAGTCAAGGAAGGTGTGACCACCTATGTTCTAAAAGAAAAGAAAGAAGGAGATGAAGAGGGCCAGAACTTTGGAAAAGTATACTTGTAACAAGGTTACTAACAATAAGGTGCTAACTCAGTGGAATTGATGAGATGATGGTTCTTTAGTATACATATACTTAGTACTTAGCATGGTGATATAATGATTCTCTAGTTCACACATCCATAGTGTGCTGTAATGATGTAATCATATCAAGGTATTTAAGGGCTGAGAAGGACTGGAAAGAAGACATTCCATCTTTGACCATTCTCATGGTGGCTGTCCTGCCTTCATCACTTCTCCACTAAGACCAAGGACTCAGGCTGATCCTGAGGTCCTCTAGAAAGTTAGCCTGAACATTATATTTACAAAAAACAAAAAACATAAAACATTTTTAATAAATTTGGTCTTTTTCTAGCTTTTTTAGTTGCATGCCCAATTCTTTCTCTTTTTTATGCAAATAAGCATCTAGAAATGTAAAACTTCCCCTAAGAACTGCTTTGGCTGTGTCCCTTAAATTTTGATATGTTGTTTTATTATTGGTATTCTCTTGGATGAAATTATAGATTATGTGTATGATTTATTGTTTCACCCACTCATTCTTTAGGTTCAGATTATTTAATTTCCAATTAAGTTTTGCTATATTTTTCCCTAGGTCTTTATTACATGTGATTCATATTGCAACATGATCTTAAAAAGATGCATTAACTATTTCTCTTTCTGCATTTGATTTTGAGGTTTTTATGCCCTAATGTATGGTCAAATTTTGTGTAGGTTCCATGAACTTCCAAGAAAAAAATTAATTTTTTTTCTCCATTTAATTTTCTTTAAAGGTCTATCATACATAACTTTTCTAACATTTTATTTACTCCTTAACTTCTTATTTATTATGTGGCTCATTTTATCTAGTCCTAAAAGAACACGGTTGAGGTCCTCATTGGTATAGTTTTGCTGTCTATTTCTTTTTGTAGCTCTCTTAACTTCTTCTTTAGGTATTTGGATGCTATTCCACTAAAAATATATTTTAGTGCTATTTTAGTAGTGCTATTGCTTCATTCTCTATGGTACCCTTTAACAAGATATAGTTTCCTTCATTATCTCTTTTAATTAAATATATTTTTGCTTTTGTTTGATCTGAAATCAGGATCACTAATCCTGCTTTTTTTTTTTACTTCACCTGAAACATAATAAATTCTGCTTCAGCTTTTCACCTTTACTCTGTATACATCACTCTGCTTTAATGTATTTCTTATAAACAACATACTGTAGGGTTCTGGCTTTTAATCCAGTCTGCTACCCACTTCTGTTTTATGGTAGAGTTCATCCCATTCACATTCACAGTTAAAATGATTAATTCTGTATTTCTCACCATCTTATTTATCTGGAATTATGCTTTTCTCTTTCCTTTCCCCCTTCCCTCCTCCCCATTATTTTGCTTTCGACAATCACCTCCCTCAAAAAACTCTCCCCTTTTACAGCCTCTTCCTTTTTCTTATAATTTCCCCTACTACTACTATTGTTTTCCCTTTTATCAGCCTGCCCTTTCCTTTCCTCTTTCCCCTCCCACTTCCCTACAGGATGAGACAAGTTTTTCTTTGAAGCCAAATATGCCTGATATTCTCTCTGAGCCAAATCTTATGACAGTAAGATTCACACAATGTTCATCCCCCTCTCTTCTTTCCCTCAATTATAATAGGTCTTCTTTGCCTCTTATGGGATATAATTTACCTTCTTTTACCTCGTTTTTCCCCTTCTTCCGTACAATCCCCTTTCTACCTCTAATTTCTTTTTTATATTATCACAATAAAATCAAATTATACCTGCACCCTTTAAATATACCCATAACAGTCATATAGTTCTTGAGTTCTTTCATTTTTACGTTTTTATGCTTCTCTTGAGGTCTGTGTTTAGAGATCAAATTTTCTGTCCAGCTCTGGTCTTTTTATAGGAAAAAGATGAAATTCACCTATATCATTGAATGTCCATCTTCTTCCCTGAAAGATAATGTGCAATTTAGCTGGATAGTTTACTCTTGGCTGAATTCCAAGTTCCTTTGCCTTTCATAATATCAGATTGCAGATCCTTTGATCCTTTAAGGTAGAAGTTGCTAGATGCTGGATAATTCTGATTGTGGCTCCTCCATATTTGAATTACTTCATTCTGACTGCTTATAATATTTTCTCCTTGATCCAATAATTCTGAAATTTAGGTATGATATTCCTTGGAGTGTTCATTTGGGACTCTCTTTCAAGAGGTGATCAATGAATTCTTTCAATGGCTATTTTACCTTCTGGTTCTAGGACATTGGGTCAGTTTTTCTTGATGCTTTACTGAAAGATGATGTCTATAGAGACTCTTTTTTTTCATCATGATTTTCAGGAAGTCCAATCATCCCTCCTAGATCTATTTTCCATGTCAGTTGTTTTTCCAATGAGGTATTTTAAATTTTCTTCTACTTTTTAAAAAAATTTTGTTTGACTGATTTTTGATATTTCATTGAGTCATTCATCTCCATTTGTTCAATTTTAATTTTTAGTGAATTATTTTCTTCACTTACCTTTTAAAATTCCTTTTGTATTTTGCCAATTGAATTTTTATGAGTTGTTTTGTTCAACAGATTTTTTTCATTTCACAAATTCTGTTTTTGAAGGAGTTTTTTTCTTTTTGCATTTTGTCAGGAGTTATGCTTTTTTCCCATTTCACCAAATCTATTTTGTAAGGAGTTTTCTTCAGATAATTTCTATGTTTCCTTTTCCAAATTCCCTTGCAATTTTCTCATTTCCTTTCCCTATTTTTTTCTAACTCTTTGAAAATGCTTTTTGAATTATTCCCAGAGAATACTGTGAGATGGAAACCAACTCATATCACCCTTTGGGGCTTCATCTGGAGATGATCTGCTTTTAATGTCCTTAGGGCTTGAGATCTGTTCTTCTATTTCTTCATTTAAATATATATATATATATATATATATATATATATATATATATACACACACACACACACACACACACACACACACATATATATATGTTTTTATTTTTTGCTCATTTAAAAAAAAGTTTGATACCTCATCTTAGGGGCTTTTAGGGCAAAGGGGGGCTATGCTACAGTGGCTGTGCTGGGTCAGGGCTTACTAACTTCTGGTGCTGGGTGAGCATGGCCAGGATCTCCCATTGTTCTGGGGTTCAGGGACTCTCTATTTGCTTTTTGTATTTGTGTTGGGTATCTCACAGCCAATCTGCTGATCTGCTGGCTTGCAATCAGGACAGAGTAGTAGATTCCTCCCAGTAGATTCCCCAGCATGTGAACCCCACACTGCCCTGGGTCTCTTCACTGCCTGTGCTTGGCCACCTCTCTTCATGCTTAATGGAAATAGACTTTTTCTGAAGTTCTTCCAAAATCTCTTCTGCTGGAAATCTGTTACACTCCAAATATTTGTGAGTTCTGTCATTCCAAAACCAGTTTAGAACCTTGATTTGTGTTTGATCTGAGGGACATCAGGGAGAGTTCAGATAAAGGTATGTCTCCTGTCCACCATCTTGGCTCTACTTCATTTGTAACTCTTGAGAAATGTATATGTTACTGGGACAGACAGAGGAGGGCTCACATGGACAGAGGGTGTGATTGTGAATGGATTATTGTGATGACATCAAAGAAAAAGGCATTAAGGGATGGGAAAAGGTCTGTACTGGAGGAAGAGGAAAGGGGAGTTATAATGGGACAAATTAGATCACATGAAGAGGCACAAAAGACTTATTACATTGGAGGGAAAGAAAGGAGGGGGATAAGCATTGCCTGAAATTTGATCTCATCAGTGTTTGCTCTAAAAGGGAATAATTAAATTATTCAGTTGGATAGGGAAATTTATGTAACCCTATAAAGAAGTAGGAGGAGAAAGAGGAAAGAAAAGGGAGAGACTGTATAGAAGATAGGGCAGAAACACCAAAAAAAAAAAAAGTTAAGAAAAGTGGGGGGAGTGCTAGAATATAAGATAATGAGTGGGGTGGATTAAAAAAAAAACTACTAAGAGAAGGGGGAAACGTAATAAAAAATAAAGTAGTGGGTAGGGTGGATAAAAAACGGAACCCAAAACATTACTAAGGGCTGGGTGGAAAGAGATAATAAAAGTACATATAGGAGAGAAAATAGGAGGAAAATACATAGCTGGTAGTCATTATTCATGATTATTCTCTCAAAATTCTCCCAAAAAGCAGGAGTGAATAGCAGACTGGATTAAAAAACAGAATCCTACAATATTTTGTTTACAAGAAACACATTTGACACAGAGAGACAAAGAGAGTAAAGGTAAAAGTAACTCTATTATGCTTCAGCAGAAGTTAAAAGAAAAAGCAGGGGTAGCAATTTGGAAATAATGAAGTAGTAACTATATTAAATGTATATACACTAAGGGGTAGAGCATATAAATTCATACAGAATATTTTAAGCCAGTTGCAGAAAGAAATAAACAAAACTTCTGGGAGGGACCTCAATCTTCCCCTCTCAGAATCAGAGAAATCTAACCACAAAATATACAAGAAAGGAACCAGAGATGTTTATAGAATCCTAGAAAACCTAAATATCTGGAGAAAATTGAATAAGGACAGAAAAGAATATACTTTTTTCTTGGCAGTACATTGTATCTACACAAAATTTGACCATGTGTTAGGTTATAAAAACTTCACAATCAAATGCAGAAAAGCAGAATTAGTAAATACTTCCTTTTCAGTTCATAATACAATAAAAATTATATACAATAAATGGACAGAGAATGAGAGACTAAAAACCAATTGGAAATTAAATAATCTAATCATAAAAATGAGTGGGTCAAACAATAAATCACCAAAAAATTCATAATTTCCTCTAAGAGAATGACAATAATGAGACAACATATCAAAACCTATGAGAAAAAGCCAAAGCAGTTCTTAGGGGAAATTTTGTGTCTCTAAATAACTATATGAATAAAAATAGAGAAAAAGGAGATCACTGAATTGGGCAAGTCCCTAAAAAGCTAGAAAAAGAACAAATTAAAAACCACTAATTAATTACCAAATTAGAAATTCTAAAACTGAAAGAAGAAATTAATGAAATGGAACCTAAGAAAACTATGGAACTAATTAATAAAACTAAGACTTAGTTTTTTTAAGCTTCTTATTTTCAAAACATATTCATAGATAATTTTCAATGTCCTTTGCAAAACCTTGTGTTCCAAATTTTCCCTCCCTTTCCCCTACCCTTTCCTTTATACTACAAGTAATTGAATGTGTTAAATATGTGTAATTCTTCTACATATATTTTCACAATTAGCATGCTGCAGAAGAAAAAAATAGCTCACAAAAAGAAAAAATGAGAAAGAAAATAAAATAAAAGCAAAAAACAACAATAAAATGAAAGTACTATGTTGAGATCCATAGTCAGTCTCCACAGTCCTTTCTCTGGGTGCAGATGGTTCTCTTCATTATAAGACCATTGGAACTGAACTGAATGACTTTGCTGTTTAAAGCAGCTACTTTCATCAGAATTGATCATCATATAATCTTGTGGCTATATACAATGTACTCTTGATTCCACTCACTTCACTTAGCATCAGTTCATGTAAATCTCTCCATGACATTCTGAAATCATGCTGCTGAATGTTTCTTATAGAACAATAATATTCCATAACATTCATTTACCCTAACATATTCAGCCATCTCCAACTGATGTATATCCATTCAGTTTCCAGTTCTTTGCCACTACAAAAAGGGCTGCTAGAAACATTTTTCCACATGTGGGTCCTTTCTCCTTTTTTATGACCTTGTTGGGACATGGAACCAGTAAAGACAGTGCTGAATCAAAGGATATGCAGAGTTTGATAGCCCTTTGTGCATAGTTCCATCTTCTTTCCATAATGGTTTGATCAGTCTACAATATCACCTGTTACCAATCTGTTAGCATCCAAGTTTTCCAACATGCCTGCCAGCATTCATCATTATCTTTTCTTGTTATTTTTGATAATCTGAGATGTGTATAGTAGTACTTCAGAGTTGTCTTAATCTGCAGTTCTCTGATCAATATTGATTTAGAGCATTTTATCATATGACTAGAAACGGTTTAAATATTTTCATCTGGAAATCATAATATTTGGTTTTATGAAAAAACCCCAACAAAATAGATAAATGTCTGATTAATTTGATTAGAAAAAGGAAAGAAATAAATCAAAATGCCAGCATCAGAAATGAAAAGGGTGAAATTATCACCAATGAAAAACAAATTAAAGTCATAATTAAGAGTTATTTTACCCAACTCTATGGCAACAAATCTGATATTCTAATCAAAATGGATGAATATTTACAAATATATAAATTGCCTAGATTAAAATAATAAATAATTTACTTACACAGGCTCAATTTAAAAAGGAAATCAAACAAGCCATCAATGAACTGCTTAAGCAAAAATCTCCAGGGCCAGATGGATTCACAAGTGAATTTTACTAAGCATTTAAAGAACAATTAACTTCACTGTTATGTAAACTGTTTGGAAAAACAGGTAAAGATGGAGTGCTGCTAAATTCCTTTTATAACACTAATGTGGTACTGATATGTAAACTAGGAAAAACCAAAACAGGTGAAGAAAATTACAGACCAATATATCTAATGCAAAAATTTTAAATAAAATATTAGCAAAGAGATTATAGCAATTTGTCAGCAGGATAATTATGATTAAGTGAGATTTATACCAGAAATGCAGAGCTGGTCCAATATTAGGGAAAATATTACCATAGTAGATGATATTAATAACAAAACCAACAGAAATTATGATAATCTCAATAGATGCAGAAAAAAAGCTATTGACAAAATACAGCACCTATTCCTTTTAAAGGAATCCTTTAAAACACTACAGAGGATAGGGATAAAGGCAGCTTTTCTTAAAATAATAAGCAGTATCTAATTAAAACCAACAACAAACCTTATTTGTAAATGAGAAGGAACTGGATGCATTCCCAATAAGTTCAAGGATGAGCCAAGGATGTCCAACATCACCACTATTATTCAACATTGTGCTAGAAATGTTGGCTTTTGCCATAAGAAAAGAAAAATAAATTAAAGGAATTAGAATAGCCAATAAGGAAATAATACTATCACTCTTTGTAGATGATACGATGATATACTTAGACAATCCTAGAAAATCATCCAAAAACCTACTGGAATCACTTAACAACTTCAGCAAAGTGGCAGGATATAAAAGAAAACCCCACAAATAATCACCATTTTTATATATTTTAGATAATTTTGTACTGACTGACTGAAGAATCAAAATAGTACTGGCCTCCAAAAAGATTAACCCTACTGATAAATACAGGAAAAACAAAATGGTTGAACAATGTTTATAACTCTCAGATTATTATTGTATTAATCATTACAGTTAATATATATGAAGAGAGAGAGAGAGAGAGAGAGAGAGAGAGAGAGAGAGAGAGAGAAAGAGAGAGAGAGAGAGAGAGAGAAAGAGAGAGAGACTGGAGAGGCACCAAAGGACAAGTGTAACTTAAATCTATAATTAAATTAGGGAAAAAGAAAAGGCTGGGAATTGAATTTGGGAGAGTGTATTCAATAATTCCATGGTGATTCCTGAAAGGAAAACTGCCTTTTAAATATGAATATTCTCTCTGGAATACTGTATGGCTGGAATTCATGGGGCCCACATCTTATGAAGAATTAAAATTTCAGATGACTAAACGCTTAATGAAATTATGCATTGCCATAACAAGCAAGGGGTGAATGGCAGGGTTCCATATTTCAAAAATGATGAATTTAGAGAGCACTCCAAACCTTTGCAGTGCTTTAGCAGCATAGATATAAGAGAGCTGAGTACCTAGTTTACAAAAATAATATACGAAAATAAGAAGCTGTCAAATGTTAGACTGAAATGATCTTTCCTGCTCCATCCTTTTTCCTATTTGAAGATTTGTCACCTTTGGAAACAATCCATATCTTTAGCAAAATTGCAGGATATAAAATAACCCACAAAAACCATCAGCATTTCTATATATTACTGACAAAGCCCATCAGCAAGAGATAGAAATTTCATTTAAAATTACTATAGACAAAAATTAAATACCCCCAAGACAAATTCAAGAACTACATGAATGCAATTACAAAACACTTTTCACACAAATAGAATCAGATCGAAGTAATTGGGTTGCTCATGGATAGGCTGAGCTAATATAATAAAAATGAGAATTCTGCCTAAATTGGTATACTTGTTCAGTGCCATACCAATCAGGCTACATAACATTATTTTTAGAACTATAAAAAAATAATAACAAAATTCATCTGAAAGAACAAAATGTCAGGAATATCAAGTGGATTAATGAAAAAAAAATACAAAAATGGTGGTTTACCAGTACCACATCTAAAACTAAATTATAAAGCAGCAGTCATCAAAACCATTTGGTAATGACTAAGAAATGAGTGGTAGATCAGTGGAATAGATTAGATATATGTGACACAATAATTGAGGCCAGGGCAATATAGCTTTTGCCCCCAAACTCCAACTTCTGGAAAAAGAAGTGACTATTTGACAAAAATTACTGGTAAAATTGGAAAATAACATTTCAGAAACTTGGCATAGACTTGTATCTCACACCCATACCAAAATAAGGTCAAAACGGACACATGGTTTGTGTATAAAGGATAATACCACAAACAAATTAGGAGAACAAGAAATAATTTACCTATCAGATCTTTGGAGAAGGGAGGAATTTATGATCAAAGAAGAATTAGAGAACATTACTAAAGGCAAAATGGGCAACTTTGATTACATTAAATTAAAACATTTTTGCACAAATAAAACCAACAGAAACAAGATTAGGGAAGCAAAATAAGGGAAGTACAAAGCTGAGAGAAAAATCTTAAAAGACAGTATTTCTGACAAAGAACTAATTTCTAAAATATATAAAGAACTGTGTCAAATTTATAAGAATATAAGTCATTTCCCAGTTGATAAATGGTCAAAAAATATGAACAGACAATGAAATTATAGCCATCTATAGTTTATATGAAACAATGTTCTAAACCACTATTGATGAGAGAAATTAAAATTAAAACAATTAAATTGACTAAGATGTCAGGAAAAGATAATTATAAATTTTGAGGGAATGTCAGAAAACTGGTTTACTGATGCATTGTTGGTAGAGTTGTGAAGTGATCCAAGCATTCTAGAGAGCAATCTGAAACTATGCCCAAAAGGCTATAAAACTGTGCATACACGTTGATGCAGCAATATCACTACTGGATTTTTTTCCCAAGGAAATCATAAAGGAGGGAAAAGGATCCACAAGTGCAAAATGTTAGTAGCAGTTCTTTTTGTTGTAGCAAAGAATTGAAAAATGAGTACATGCTCATTAGTTAGGGAATTGATTAGTAAATTGTGGTATATGGAGATAAAGGAATATTATTATTTTATTAAAAATGATGAAAATAAGGATATTTTAGAAAGGCCTGGAAAGATTTACATGAACTGATGCTGAACAACACAAGCAAAACTAGGAATACATTGTACATAATAAAAGCAAGAATGTGTGGTGATCAACTATGAAGGATTGGTTCTTCTCTGTGATTCAGTGATTCGAAGCAATCCCAATAGACTTTAGAGAGAAAAATGTCATCAGCATCCAGAAAAAGAACTAAGGAATATAAATGTAAATCAACACATGCTATGTTCATTTCTTTTTCTGTTTTTTCTTTATTTCTCCCATCTCCTAGTTGCTCTGATTTTTCTTTCCTAACATGATTCCTATATGAAACAACGTGTGTTAAAAATAAATAAATAATTAGATTTAGTTTAGGGGGAAAAAAAAGGTTTCCCAGTCCACCTACCCTGTCCCAATGATATTGAGTAATTTTGTTGATGTTGTCATTCTGATTGTGTTCAAGTTTTTGTGACTGTTTGGAATTTCTTGGCAAAGATATTGGAGTGCTTTGTCATTTCCTTCTCCAGCTCCATTTACAGATGAGGAAACTGAAGCAAATAGGATTAAATAACTTGTCCATGGTACTATAGTCAGTATTTGAGGCTGGATTTGAACTCCAAGGCTTCTTGAATCCTTAATACTGAGCCACTTAATTTCTCCATCCCCAGAAATAGTTTCTTACTAATTTCTCAAGGATTCTGTTTTCTTGATTCAAAGAAATCCTTACTTTATGCTTCTTGCCTAGGGCATTGTGAGTGGCATTTTGTGGTTAAAAAAAATTGTCTAGTAAGGGTTCTGGAGTCATACATAGTAGTAACTATGCTGCAAAATATAACTATTAATGACTGTATTGTAAGAAAAGACATAGGATAGATCCTCCAGGGAATGTATGATTGGAAAAGGAGGAGCATAAGTAATATAAGGAGGGTGAGGGATTGCAGATAGAAGCAGAGTACTGTACTGCTAATCACAAAATGTCAGAACAGCTAGAGGGAGGTCTCAAGAAACCTAAATAGGACCTCCATAGAGCTTATTTTGGAAGACATAGAGAAAAATTGGGCAAGATAATATATTGTGTGTGATTTGTATCATGTCAGAGAGTAGCCACATTGATGAGACAACATATTACAAAGTATCAAAGCACTTCATGGGATTACTAAAGTAGATTCCCATCAAAATAAGAATAAAGGAGATCATTTTATGAACGATACCCATGCAGGAGAGAACAGATTAGGCTTTTTTTTTTTTTTTTTCCCATCCCTAAGATTTGTTTTTCTTTATTTAAATCAATCTAATTAAAATCTTTGTATTCCAACTTGAGTTAATTTTCAGTTTAAGGTCTAGTCCCCCCCCCCCTTCTAACTCACATTGGTTTTTATTATTGCTTCAAGGAGAATTATCACATAGTTTCCATGAAATATTATTCCATGCTTCATTGTAACTCAACTACATAACAGGCATCAACCCCCCACATACATAATCTTTCTCACATTTGTGACAAACTTAATGGAAAGAGACATTTTGCTACAACTGAGTATAATTTGCTATCTGTGGATATATTTAATGTTTGACAACATATTATGCAAATATCAACACAGAACTGGGAATTAATCACTTTTAAAATTGTTCCTAAAGTTATATGATCCATTATAGGTAATTTTTCTTTTGCTGCTGATATGATATGCTTATTTCCATCTAGCTTATTAAAGCAATGGGTTCCCAAAGGAAAGATTGCTGACAGTTAGCCATGGGCCAGAGAAATTTAGAGAATTTCTATCTGAGACCATGTATGTCAATTGACTTCCATTTCTCTATTTCCTTTATTTCCTAATCTCACCCTGGAACATCCTGTTCCCCTTCTCTAACTGATGACTTCCTTCCAGGTAGCTTCATTTTGGAAATAGGTTCAGATCAGTCATGCTTCATTCTCCTCAACTCTGGATGTTGCCGCCATACTTTGAAGGATGCCTTATTTTTTCCTCCTGTATCCTGCCTTTCACCTCTTTTTTATGTTTTTTTTTTCACTCAATTGAATGTAAGCTTCTTGAAAGAAAGGATTGACTTTCTTTTAGTTTCTATTTGTACCCAAGAGCTCAGTACAGTATGAGGCAGGTATTTAGTATAAAATCAATTACCCTACTTGCAAGTCTACCTCCACAAAAAATAACACAGATATTTCTAAAATAGAGATATACTCCCTTATTTTTAAAGTAGATTTTATCTCCTGTTCCAGGATTGTTTCATAATACTCTGTACTCTTAAAAAAATGTAATCTTAGGGGTGAAACAAGGTTGCCCACTATCACCATTACTATTCAATATTGTATTTGAAATTCTAACTTTGGCAATAAAAGAAGAAAAAGAGATTAAAGGAATTTGAGTAGATAATGAGGAAAACAAATTATCACTCTTTGCAGATGATATGATGGTAAACTTAGAGAACTCTAGAGAAACAACTAAAAAACTATTAGAAATAATCCACAACTTTAGCAAAGTTGCAGGATACAAAATAAATCCACATAAATCATCAGAATTTTTATACATCACTAACAAAATATAACAGCAAGAGTTACAAAGAGAAATTCCATTTAAAATAACTGTCGATAGAATAAGATATTTGGGAATCTATCTGCCAAAGGAAGTCAGGAATTATATGAGCAAAATTACAAAGCACTTTCCACAGAAATAAAGTCAGATCTAAACAATTGGAAAAACATCAAGTGCTCTTGGATAGGTAGAGGAAAGATAATAAAGATGACAATACTACTTAATCTATTTATTTAGTGCTATACTGATCAAACTCCTAAGAAACTATTTCATTGACCTAGAAAAAATAACAACAAAATTTATCTGGAAGAACATAAGGTCAATAATTTCAAGGGTATTAATGAAAAAAAAAATCAAGTGAAGGTAGTCTAGCTATACCTGATTTAAAAATATATCATAAAGCAGTGATCATCAAAACCATTTGCTACTGGCTAAGAAATAGAGCAGTTGATCAGTGGAAGAGGTTAGGGTCACAAAACAAAAGAGTCAATGTCTATAGCAATCTAGTGTTTGCCAAACCAAAGACCCCAGTTTTGGGGATAAGAATTCACTATTTGACAAAAACTGCTGAGAAAATTGTAAACTAGTATGGCAGAAACTAGTCATTGACCCACACATAACACCATATACCAACATAAAATTGAAATGGGTTCAGGATCTAGAAATAAAAATGATATTACAAACAAACTAGAAGAACATAAGATAGTTTACCTCTCAGGTCTGTGGAAGAGGAAAGAATTTATGACCAAAGAAGTACTAGAAATCATTATTGATCACAAAATAGATAATTTTGATTATATTAAGTTAAAAAAATTTGTACAAACAAAACTAATGCAGACAAGATTCGAAGGGAAGCAACAAACTGGGAAAACCTTTTTATATTCAAAGACAATTTCTTAGGACTTAATGTTGAAAAATGTTACTCAGCTCTACAGAAAAACACTAAAGGGGTCAATTGTGATTGAAGCATATTTTTTTTTAAAAAAGTGTCTCTTTTTCTGGTCTGTTTTCTTTCACAATATGACTAATATGGAAATATATTTTGTATGAATATACATGTATAATTTATGTCAAATTATTTTCTTCTCAATGAGAGGAAGGGAAAAGAGATGAGAATTTCAAATTTTAAGGTTTTAAGAAATGAATGTTAAAAAGTATTTTAACATGGAAGTGCAGAAAAATAAATCATTAAATTAAGAAAAGAATTGATAAGTGTGATGCATACTGAGAATCCTGGAAGGATCCAAATAAATTGATGCAGAGTGAAGAAAGCAAAGCCAAAAAATTATGTTTGGGGATTAAATCACTCTAAATGGAAAGAATAAAATAACATAAAGTAATACAAAGTAACTGTAACCAATGTAACAAAACTAGAAGGATCCAGTGGAACTTGAATGAAGAGATATTAGTTAAAAGACACTGAATCAATGCCTTGGTAGAGGTGGGAGGTCCACAACTGTTAAGCATTTCATATTTTTTCACTTTCTCAATGTATCTGTCAGTTGTGCCAACATGCTGCTTGTCATGTGGGATGGTCCTCAGGTAGGCTCTGTTTTGACCAGAAACCCTGGAGTCTTCCTCTCCCAGACTGATATTTTAATGAGGTAAACGAGGCCATTCTTTGTCTTATTTCTTATCTATCAATCATTGCCCATCATTGATTGGACGTTGCCTCAGTTAAATTGAGACCTATTAAAAACCTTAGCTTAAAAAGGCCAAGATCTCCCACTGTATCTAGCTTCATCTTCAGTCCCCCAGATCTATATCTGGCTACTGGAACCAGAGGACTGGAGGGGAAAGCAAGGCAGGGGTTTTATACAACCCTCCTTCATTTAAATCCAACTCACTTGCATGCTATAGTATCCCTGCCTGATGTCATAGTCCTTTATGAGAATGCAACCAACCACCAACAATAGGGGGAGGGATTTTATTATATTTTATAATATAAGAATTATATTTTCAAACATTTCCTCCCTGTGTTCTATTGGCCCATACATATATGTTTATTTGCTCACTCATATTTCTCTTCAGCTAAAAATCTTCTACCACCTCCTTTCTCCATGGAATCACATGACCAATAGCCAATTCCCAACATTCCCCTTCTTGCTTAAGATGACATGGTTTCTTTCTTTCTAGGTTTAAGTAATTTTCATGCCTGGAAATGAGATCAAGAATAGCATTTCAGAGAGAATTAGAGAGTCAGGAGGGGCCTTAGAAGTTATTTTGTTCAACTGTCTTATTTTACAGCTGTGGAACCTAAAGCTCAGGGATAGAATTGACTGACAACCTCAGGATTATGCAAGTGATCACCATTCAATTTGGACTCAGGTTGTATAATACCAATAGTGCTCTGACACCATTCCTTGTTGCTTCTCCTACCTTCTGAAGAATGAGATGATTACTAGGGCAAAACAATAATTTCACAGTCTCTCTGTTTTTAGAAGAAAGAGAATTTTAGAAGATTTCTGGACAATTGGAGTGTCTGGGTAATTCTCCTCTACTAGTTAATCTTGCCTACATGCCAGATTTGAGAGTTTCTGGAACTCATCCAATTCTTTCTGTTCAGCCCAAAATAGTTCCTCCCAAATAACTTTTGCTTCTCCCTTCTCATCCAAATGTTTAATACTATGATTTCTTTTAAGGTTTGTGAATTTCCACACTTGAATAAATCTCCTTGATATACAATGTTATTCTATATGCCCTTTTATCTAATCTATTCCTTCAGAATAAAATATCTTTTCATTTTGTTATTCTAGTCACATCTTACAAAATTTATTCTTAATATATGAGGTTGAATTTATTTCTTTGCACTAAGATCTCTGTTTCACCTTGTTTATTATCCTCACACTGATATATAGATATATAAGGACAGATATTATTTCTTGAATTTTACTGGTCATATCTCCTACTATTTTTTATTTTTTACTGAACCTGTTACTTGGTAGATCCATACTTAGAGGTACTAGATAAGAAGTTTCCTCTCTTATACTTCATTTGCAGTTTAAAGGACACTTTGATCTTGTTTTCTAGGAAAATATTTTCTTCTTGAACTTCATTAAATGTACTCCATTCTTGGCCAAGAACCTGCCATTCATTCTTTGAACTCAAGCCCTTGCCAGAAATTAAAGTTTTGTTCTCCAACATTCCACCTAATTTATTTGTCTTCTAAAATCCCTCCTTTAAAAAATTAGAATAACTTTTTATTTTTCCAAATAAATGCAAAGATGGTTTTCAACATTCACTTTTACAAAAACTTGGATTCCATTTTTTTCTCCTTCTTTGAGAAAGAAAGTAACCCACTATAGGTTAAACATATACAAAACTTTTAAACATATTTCCATATTGCTCAAAAATCAAATCAGATGATGAAAAAATACAAAAAAGAGAAAAAAACCCTTAAGTAAACAAAGAACAATGACATTTTTAAAAGGAGAAAATAACAGGCTTTGATCAACATTCCATTTCTATAATTCTCTTTCAGGATGCAAATGGCATTTTCCATTCAACTCTGTTGGAATTGCCTTGAATCACCTCAATGTTGAAAAGAGCCAAGTCTATTACATTGATCAACACATTATCTTGTTGTGTACAATGTTCTCTTGGTTCTCTTCACATCACTTAGCATCAATTCATACACATCTCTCTAGATTTTTTTCAAAATCAGCATGCTTATCTTTCTTATAGAACAATAATATTAAATCACCTTCATAAACCACAACTTATTCAGCCATTCTCCAACTGATGAGCATTCACTCAGTTTACAATTCCTTGCTAGAACAAAAATGGCTGCTACAAACATTTTTACACATCTGGGTAATTTTTACACATCTTTTTCCTTTTTATGATCTCTTTGGGGTACAGACCCAGTAGATTCACTGCAGGATTAAAAGGTATGTACAGTCTGATAGCCCTTTGGGCATAGTTTCAATTTGTTCTCCATGATAGGATCCATTCACAACTCTACCGCTAATCAATTAGTGACCCAGCTTTCTCACATCACCTCCAACATTCATTATTGTCTTTTCCTGTCATTTAGCCAATCTGAGAGGTGTTAAGTGGTACCTCAGAATTATCTTAATTTGCATTTCTCTGATCAATAGTGATTTAGAGCATTTTTTTGATGATGATGAGAAATGCTTTTAATTTCATCACCTGAAAAGTGTCTGTTCATATCTTTTGGCCATTTAGCAATTGGAGCAGGGCTAAAAGTTCTATTTTCATTTAGTAGTTAGGATGAAAAACACAACAACATGAATGTATTCATGATATTGTCTGTTTTCTACCCAGACTTTCCATTTCTTAATGCATTCCTTTTTGTCTCTTCAGATTCACTTTCTTGTTTTCCTCTTGAAACATTTCTTTTATTCTTTCAAGGAATACTTCATTAACTCTGATAAGCCAGAGAGTAGGAGTATATTTCTCTGACCATTTCACTTTTTCATTCTCAGGCAATGTGTACACATGTAATTATTTGATTACTTCTGAAGAATATAAAACATAACATAGTCTTTCCAAGATTCTGGAATTTTCCCTTCTTTTCCACACATTATGAATTTAAGCTGGAGTTCTCTTTTCTCCCAAATCACTACAAAAGTCACTACAAATTGCTATAACAAACTGCTTATTTGCTAAGAGGGAGACCTTATCACATTCATAAAGATATTACCTTTTTTTTTTTTTTTTTTTTTTTTTGCTAAGGCAATTGGGATTAAGTGACTTGCCCAAGGTCACACAGGTAGGAAGTGTTAAGTATCTGAGACCAGATTTGAACTCAGGTCCTCCTGATTTCAGGGCTGGTGCTTTATCTACTGCACCAACTTATTACAGATCCATTTCCAATCCTATCTGCTGAAGATGGAAGAAAGAACTAATAATTTATGATTAAAAAAAAAGATTAGCACAGGGTTGGCAGCACTGTTGCAAGAGAAAGAAAGACCAGAATGAGCTAGGGCTACTACTGAGTGATAAGAACAACAACAGCAAAAGGCAGACTTAAAAAAAAAGTTTTGTTTGATTTTTAGCTGTGCTGGGGGCAATGGGAGGATGAAAGTAGGAAGAAATCTACTGCTCTAGTTAGATACAATGAAGAGAATTAATTTCAGTGAAAAACTTCAAGTACTCGATGAATTTTATTTTTCAAGGAGCATGATTTCTGAATTCTGAAGAATAAAGCCTGAGATGTGCAGAAATAGCCAGGCAACATGTAGTTGTCCTCAATGAGAGCAAGTGAACAGACCTGGAAATTTTGCATTGTGGAGTTCTAATAAAACTGGCAGATTTGATAGCTGGGCAGATGTCAAAGATCTTTGAAAAATCTTGAAGAGTCAAAGAAATGACAAAAGGGAAGGGTTTAACAATTTTCCCAAAAGGGAAAGTGGTAGCTGTGAACAAAAGGTTACAGAGCTGCACTTTTAATTCTTAGGAAAAAGTACAGAATATTTTATTAAAGGGGTGGCTAATAAGCATTTAAAAAAAAGGGGTTGCAATCATTAAGAATCAGTATGATTTCAGTAAAAACAGGTCATGTTTGTTCTAAATAACTAAACTTATTTTTTTTCCACAGGTAACTGGCTGGTAACAGACAGCCAAATGTATAGTGCCCATAGTGGAGTCAGAAAAATTCAAGATTAAATACAGACTTTGACATATATTGGCGCTGTAACTTTGGGCAGTCATAAACTCTCATTGTCCCTAAGAAAATATAGTAGACCATAAAAAGGTTGAGGAGATGGAACAAAGATGCATCTGCTATGTGCCAGGCTTTGTGGTAAGCACTTTACAAATATTATCTTATTTTACTATAACTGGCAGAACAACTGTTACCAATCTGAATTGGGAGAGAGTTTTCTCATTGGAAGTTCTCTCTGTCATAGATCTAGACTTTAAAAAAATGAACTAGTTTGGTAGATCATGTGGATGCTGTAGATAAAATCTGCTTAGATTTCAGCAAATTAACAGAATTTCTAATAATATAGTAGATGGGTTTGTAGCACAAAGATATCATAAACAAGGGAAAAGAATAAACATGTGCAAAAATGTTTGTGGCAGCTCTTTTTTGTAGTGGGAAGGAACTTGAAATTAACTGGATGCCCATCAGTTGGGGAATGGATGAATAAGTTAAGAATATGCATGCAAGGGAATATTATTGTTCTATAAGACATGAGAAGTAAGCAGATTTCAGAAAAGCCTGGAAAGACTTAAATAATCTAATGCTAAGTGAAGAAAGAAAAACCAGGAGAACATTAGACACAACAGCAAGATTATGTGATGATCAACTGTAATGGACATGGCCCTTTTTAACAATAAGGTGATTCAAGGTAGTTCCAAAAGACTTACGAGAGAAAAAAAGCCATCCTCATCACAGAGAGACCTACGAAGATTAAATGTGTATTAAAGTGTAGTATTTTTGCCTTGTTGTTGTTATTGTTTGTTTGTTTGCTTGTGTTATTTTTTTACTTCTCATGTTTTCCCCATTTTCAGTGGATTTTTCTTGTGAAACATGACAAATATGGGAATATGTTTAAAAGAATTGCATATGTTTAATCTATGTAGGAGTGCTTGCTGTCTATAGGAGGAGTGAGGGAAGAGATAGAGAGAAATTTGGAGCACGTGATTTTGGAAAGGTGAATATTAAAAAATAAATAAAAAATAAAAATAAACTACTATTAAAAAAGAATGTAGTAGAATATTATATTGTATTGAGAGGATGCATATGAGGAATACAGAAACATAGGAAAACTTATATGAACTGATACTGAGAGAAAGAAGAGCCATCAGGAGAACCATATACACAATGACTATATATTTAATCATTTTTTCTTCATTAATGTCTGATTATTACTGATACCATTCTGGAATGGTTTACCATTTCTTTCTCTGTTTCATTTTACAGGTGAAGAAACTGAGGCAAACTGACTTGTGACTTGCCCAGGGTCACATAACAAGTGTCTGAGGCTGGATTTGAACTCTGGAAGATGAGTCTTCCTAACTCTATACTCACCACTCTGTCCATTGTGCCACCCACCTTCCCCAGTACATAATATAACGGGCTACTAAGTGGCACAGTGGCTGAGTGATGGGCTTGGAGTCAAGGAGACTAATGAACTGGAGAAGGAAATGGCAAATTACACCAGAACCTTTGCCAAGAAAACCCCAAATGAGGTTATGAAATGTTAAACATGACTGAATTATGATTTAACAACAACAATAAGGTAAATAAAAAAGTAAGCTCTGTGAAGATCGTGTATTTTTAAATCAGCAGGAGTCAGGAATTCAGGTTAGGGGAAAATCGTCAGTCTTTACTCTCAGTGAAGAAGGATCGGAGGTGGAAGAGAATTGGCGATGGCAATGTATGCCGCTGAGTCAAGAAGCTAGCTCGACCAGCAGCCACATAACCAGCAGCTCGGAGTCTCGAACCCAGGCCCAATCTCTCCCAGCTTCTCTTCCTGTCTCTCTCTCTGCCTCCACCCACCAAAATCGTCATTTCCTATACAACACACCAGGACTTGCACAGAGAGTGGGCAGGGACCATTCTTTATCCAATCATGTATATTAATAGAGTATAGCCCAATTACTATTTAGCCTCATGTACTTGGGACCTCAGTGCATCAACTCAAACCTCAGCCCATTACAAAGCTCTAAGTAACTATTTTTAAAATGGATATTAGAATCTGAGAACATATAATGAAATATATATATGAAATATAATGAAATAACTGTCTTATTGCTCTTGACAGAAATCTGAGAAACTATAGGGACAGATTCCTGAATATGTTGTCAGAAATAATACCTGTATTGATATCCTTACTTTTTTTTCATGAATTGCTTGCAGAAGTTCTTTCCTGAATCCTCAGTCATTTATGTCTTTTCCTTTGAAAATATCTCATCTAAATTTTGTATGTACTTTTTGTGGGCATGTTACCCCTGATAGAAGGTATTCGAAGGCATTCATTTCCTTACATTTTTGTCTTGAATTACTAGATCCTAACAAAAGAACTGACAAATAGTATAATTTTTAGTAAGTACTTACGGATTGTTGTTGCTTAACATTTTTCCTTTGTTAATGAAGGAAGTGTCAATTCCAGGAGAGTGATTAATGGATGTGGCCTACATCTATAAATGAATATTATTTTTTAAAAGGCATCAATTAAAACGTAAATTTGAAAATTAATCAAGAAATATTTATTTAAATAGAGATGAAAATTTTTGTATTAACTGCCTCACAATATTCTTGTGAGGATTGAATTAGATAATATTTATAAAGAGCTATGTAACTTTAGTCATTTGGATTAATCTTTGATTTTCTTAATATAGTAAACACCCAGATGAATTTCTTCTGCCAATTAAGGGCAATACCTTCCCTGAATTTTAAAGGGTTGTTTAGAACAGAGGTGTCAAGCACAAATAAAAATGAAGACCATTAAACTATACACACAGATGTCTGTAGGCCTCAAATTGACTCAAAACCCCCATATATATGTATATATATAATATTCATATATAATACATATATAGAAAGACATATTTATACATATATAATGTACATATATGCATATATGTTTTAAAATAATACATCAAGACATTAAAATCAGAAATCAGTTACATTTTAAACTAGTTCAGATATGTTTGACACTTCTATTCTAGAACACTAAGGGTTTAAGTCAGTTACTCAAAGGCACAGAGTAAATATACTTTAGCAATAGGGCTGAATTTGAGTCCTTCTTACTCTCAGGCCAGCCTTTTATTCACTATACCACATTGTCTGTTTGTAATCATATACTATACTGAAATATGTTAAATAAATTTCTTTCTTTTTCAATAGAAAATTTAAAGATCTATGTTTGAAAACAATTATGTTCTGAATGGGTTGGGCCTTGAGTTTCATGGTATATACTCCCTTGTGTGTTCCAGTGAGTAGATCCTTGAAAGAAGAGAACTACCATATCTCTTATTACCTTTGATTTTTCTAATTTCCAGTATTGATTTTTGAAAACAAATGTGCCTGCTAGCCAGTGACTGGCAGGTGGCAGGCAGAATTTAGGAACTTTTATGACAAGAAAGCTAGGGTTGTTGCTGCTAAGCTAATCAAAATTGACTTTTATTGGTATTAATAGCACAATACCCTAAGATTTTATGTGCTTTTATCTAAAACAAAACACAAAGTGGCCATAGATCTATAGTATAATAGCCTACTCAAGGCTCTCAGGATTGGTTTCAACATGGTCCATTATATGGGTCTTGCTTTGTAGCCTCTTTGAAATTTAGTTTTATGATTTTTTTTCTTTCTTTGAGTCATTTTTATCCCCAGGTGATCTGGAATGCTTTGGAAAAAAAGAAGAAGCTATACATGTTCCCAAGCAGCAAGAATATTCTTTGAGCATGTAGGGAGTAGTTGCCAGTGAGTGAAAACAAAGAATTTTCTATCTCAGCCATAAGCATGTCAGGAGATTGACAAAAATAGTCTAAGGAGAAATGATGAGGCTGAAAATTCTTAAGTCTTTCTTTTGTACTTCTTGTTCAGAAGTTTGCAGTAATAAAAAAAAGGAAAATAAAACACTCAACTGCCCAACAGAGAGTTTCAACTATCAGCATCAAAAATATCAAATCTGATTTTCTGTCAAAACTTGGTCTGTTTCCTTCTAAAAGTTCATTACTTCTAAGTTTACAGTGGAAGCTGGGGATACATGTCTTTGAGAAACCAAAGACCAGAGGGGACCATGTTAGCTGTCTCCAGTATATTTTATTGCCAGGAGCATCAAACACAAGCTACAGTTATGAGGTATGACTGTTTGTTAGCCTTAGTAATACTTAGTAGTATAGACCCCTTAATTTTTAACTTGCTAATAAATCAGCAAGGTGAAGTAATCTAAAAGATTTGCAATCCCATTTTCACAAAAAGAAATAATTTGAGAATCCAGTTGTTATGAGGATCACATCTTTTTCCTTGGGAATTGTCTGGAGCCTCATCTATTATGTACACCAGCTACTAAATTAATAACCATTAATACAATTTTCATTATTGTATTTTAGTTCTGTGAGAAGAGAACTGTATTTCAAGTTATAGGATCTCAGTTCAATTTTTCCTTCAGCCATTTATTATGTGAATGAACTTGTACAAGTCTTTGAACTTTATCAGGTATCAGTTTCCTCATTTATTAAATTGAATTAAATGATCTTAGGGCCCTTATAACTCTAGCTCATCATGATGCCATTCATCAATTAGTGGAAATAAGGTCATCATTCCTTTTGGTCTCACAAGTTCCTTGCTGAAATTTTTCCTTTTAATATAACAGGTATTGCAAGAGAGTGCTTGGGAACCAATACAGAAGTTCTCATCTCTGTCTCTCTATTGACATCATTCTGGAAACATTTACCTGGAGCACTGCAAAAGAGACAAAGAGGCCACTTAAAGTTCCAGAGACAGTGTTAAAAGGCCATGGACCCTTCATGACTCACAAGTGTTGGAACTTTAAAAAGAAAGGGAAGAAACAGATAATGGAGCTTATTGAAAGTCAAAGTGATCTGAAGATCACTTGGGACCTAAGTTCAAATGCCTTATTTTACCATGTATGAGACATGTAACCTTGAACTGTTTACTTGATCTCTCTGGACCTCAGTTTCTTCAACTGTAAAATGAGGAAATTAAACTAGACTATAGGACTCCTTCTGGCTCTGGAGTGATCATCTTATGAACATATTATGTCATTAATTTCCCATGGGATACTTCTGGAAAAGCAAAAATGACTTTTTTTTTACATTTCTAGTCAGGTCAATTAATTCACCAAATGTGTGTTTGTGTGTGTGTGTGTGTGTGTGTGTATGTGTGTGTGTGTGTGTGTATGTGTGAGGAGGGATGAAAGAAAGGAAGTCTCATATGTCTGGATGCTAAAGAGGACCTAGGACTTCACAATGTATCATCTTTGCACTAAAAAACTTCCAAAGATGCTCTATAGTTTACTTTAAATTCTTTTAAGGCATTTTCAAAGTCCCTTCACATTCAGTTTCATAGCTCTTGAAATTGAATGACCAGATATGCTTTTAGAAGGTTGTGAGGGCTATGAAATAATGTTTTTTAATTATCATTTTTCTTTTTGTCTATATGTATTATTTCATAATTGTAAAGAAACTCCTTTCACCAATGTAGATTCATGGCAATTGTGTCATTTGAGGCTAAGCTAGTTGCCTGAAAAGCTTATGTTGATAAATATTGCATCTTTCTCATAGAAGGTATGTATGATCCTTGATAGTAGATGCTGATTTCCATTTTCTTTTTTTGTCTTCAGAACCTAGCATTGTGTTATGTAAGCAAGAAGACTTAATAAATGCATAAGGATTGAATTAGATATGTAGTTAGAAGTAGGAAAACAGTCACTGAATGCCTTAACAAGGTGATGATATATGTTTTTTTAATACAACTTTTAAAAATTGTTCTTTCCCCAAAAATCTATACCCTTTCCAAATCTCCTTATTCCTTTTAAAGTCTGGTTTATAATTTCAGCATTATCTTCAGCTCCTTATTTTTCTCCAACTTACACATTCAGTTCCCACAGTCCTTTCTCTGGGTGCAGATGGCTCTCTTCATCACAGGATCATTGGAACTTTTTCCTTCAGAGCCTATGAGTAACACATTCTGGCTATCTGCCCCAAATTATTCCATTTTCAATATCATCTTTTCCTAATAGGAAGGATATATCACTACATGCCAGTTTTAAGTAATGGAGGTTGTGTAGGTTTTTTTGGGGGAAAATCTCTTAATTTTGGTCATTCCATAATTTAGGGACAAGGCTTGGGTAAAGGTAGTACAATTTTAGATCCCATTCTAATTTCTTCTTTTAATTTAGTTGTAGGTTTTTGGGAAAGTCTGGTATCTATATCTTTTTGAAAGATATTTGAGGAAATAGAAATATTCTGCTAGAAATACTCCAATAGTTGAAAAGTTCCAAGACAGGATCCTGCACAAATCTGATAATTAGCTTATGCTTCTATAAGAGGAGTGTAGAACGTTATAGTGATTAAGTTCTAAGTGAGCATTTTAAAAATTAGAGGTGTCCAGTGCTAATTTATAAGGGTTTTCTCTTATTGGGAATATCATCCCCTTTACCCCATGGATTTAGACATGATTTTTAGTGTCTGACACTTAACTTTTTTTTCTTTGAAGTGTAGGATCATTGAAATGATTTTGGACAAAGAAATCATTAACCATGACCCCCTTGGATGTATCTACTTTTAAGGTTTCCTTTTCTGACAATCATAGAGAAAGTTGGAAAATAAGATCCTTTTCCCCACTCTCCACTTCCCCACTCCCCAGCACTCAGGAGAAGTGATATGATATGATATGATATGATATGCAATAGATTAAGTCATGAGTAACCTGAACCAGTTAAGCTTGGTCAAATGTATAAAGGTCAAATTCTCTCTTTAGTTCTACATTTACTTTTCAATTGCACTTAGGTTTTATGCATTGATATTCTATCAAGTGGAATGCAGCCCAAAGACTTCCCACTCCAAAAGGGGACTAAATTATACCTCACCTTCTTCCACCACTTCCACAAACAAAAGTTTTTTTTTTTTTTTTTTTTTTTACAGATAAAATCAAGTTAAAATTAGGATTAAGGAAACCTTTGAGTAATTATTATTGAAAATTGTGTGTATGTGTGTATATGTGTGTGTGTGTGTGTGTGTGTGTGGAGAGAGATAGAAACCGAGAGCATCCTACTTTTCTGCCTACAGTATAATGCAATAGCTTCAATTCAAAAGATATTTCTTGAGGATTTATTGTAAGGAAGACATTCCAAAGCAGAGAAGTAATAAAGCCCAGCAATTGCTATATCTAGATTTTCTACAACCAGAGTAGGTTTGGGTATTTTTACATCAAACAATTATCATTGACTAGATATGTTTGAAGTAGGACTAAAAGGATTCAATTTAGCTCAAGAGACATTGGTTAGACACCTTACTCCATACTGGTCAGGATGAAAGTATATAAGCACAGCTTACTATAAATGCTAAGCTTTTGTACTTATGCAATTAGATTGTGAATTCCTTTTGCCTCTTTTTGTATTCTAGTTCTTAGAAGTGACTGGCACATAGTAGACACTACAAAATGTTAATTGATTATCCAATTACAGATTACTATGATAATTAAAAGTCACACTATAAATTAGTTTGCATAGATTGGGTGCCTTACATAGTCTTAGCTGCTAAGGGTTTATTTTAAATTTATTTTTCATATACTTTATGTTATTTAAAAAGAACTGTTCAAACCAATAGCTTATAATTGCTTTTTTTTTTTTTTTTTATCCATGTTGTCTATAGTTTTTGAATTTTTTTCTTGTGGCATACCATATTTTCCTTGCTTCAGACAGCGTTTCAAAATACAAGAACTGCATCTTTTCTATTTCCTTTAGTCTCAAACTCACCATGGGGTCTTAATAAATCTTTGCTCTAATCAGCTTTGGAAAATGGAAACTCCTGCTTTATAGCAGTCAGTTATGCAGATGGCTTGTCACCAGCACCTTCTTCTTCAACTATCCAATCTTTGTCAGCTTGCTATTCATTCTCTAGTTAGATTCAAGAGCAGGGCCACTTTCAACAACCATATGTTACAACAGAATTCATTTTCTTAGGAACAAGAAATAAAATTCTCTAATATCTTCTTATTTATTAGTCTCTTGGTTATACAGGAAAACTAGGAAACTCCCATGTGTTAGTAGCAGCAGCTCCAAATACAATAAAAATTCAAAGAAATTCAGAGAAACATAACTTTTCAGCATGATCTTCAGGATGTGTGTAGTTCCTGTCTTTAGAATAATATATTAATAGTGTATTTGAATCTGGAGTTTGAATTATTTCTCATTTAGGCATATTTTTCCTTTCATGTAGATGTTGATGTGTCAGTCAGATGAATATGAAAGGCAACCATGTGTTTAAGATTATTAACCACTTTATGTGAAGCAATGACAAAATGTTCCTGACAAATTTGCCTTCCTTCCCAACTCCAGTTATGAAATGTGTATGCTGGAAGATGAGGCTAATGGAGAGTCAGAGTAATTATCTGCAGGTGTAAAAATGTTATGATTGAAAAGAGAGGGCACATTTAAGTAGGAGTGATTAGAAGTGAATCCTTAATTGTAAAGTTACATAAGGGCTTATGCTTTGCTTAGAGATCCTGAGCCTTTAAAAGGTGCTATATAAATGCAAATTACATGTCGTACTATTCACTTCATGTATTCATATAATTGAAAATGGGCATCTGTACTTCACTAGACTTGATAATAAAATACTAAATATTAAAAAATCTATTAAATTCAACTACACTTACATCAGCTAAAAAAAGGAAAATTACTTTTTTCTCCTTTTTCCTGCTAAATATGTACATGTGCTGATGAGATGCCAAATGCTGTCTTTAGACTTGATTGAGAGAAGGAAGTATAAAAATATAGCTCTTCAGGCTGATTAAACTAAAAAACTATAAATGGATTAAAAATTGTATTATTGCAAGTAGTACAGTATTTTAAATAGTTATTTGATGGCAACAATGCACCAGTTGCTGTGTACTCCCAAACTATTCCTCCCTCACTCAATGCTTTGTTTCTAATTTAAAGGGCACCTTTATCCAAGGTCTCAAGAGATTAATTTATAAATTACCACAATATCTTATTGATGTATTTTACTTTGTGTGTGACATCTCCAAACATATTCCATGTCGACTGGTTGAATTGTAGTCCAAGAAACATTTTCTGTGTAAATAGGTTTTCTTATCCACATCAAAAAGCAAAAGGGACTTAGAGATGATATTGAGATTCATTCCACTCTATTGGTCCCTTCCCCCACGTGCAGAATGAATACAATCAAAACATTTATCAAGTTCTTATTATGTTCCAAATCACTCACAAAGAGGTCAAAAGAAACAATACAAAGACATACTCTGGATCTCTTTAGGGAACTTTGGAATCTATTATGAGACATGGGACAGTGACACAGGACCCTAAATCATGGTGACCCCATATCAAAGAAGGCACTATGAGGAAAGAAGAATTTCAATAGCTCAAAAGAACCATGAGATGCACCAGGTTAGAGCCATGTCCACTCCAAGTCTTCATAAGGAATAATTGTGCCTGACCTGTTATAAAACTTTCTGAGCCCATTTCTGAGCCTCCAGTGTAATAGTGTCACTTTGTTCCTCTTCAAGTATGAAGGACAATGACTACTATGCTCTGGCTACTGTGCTAGGTACTAAAGTTACAAGTTGAAATAGTTCTGTTGCTTCTAATAGTACTTCTATACTGCCTACTATGTGTGAGGCAATGCATTAGGTGGTAGGTGCTAAAGATACAATTACAAAGAATCATAATGATGATAATATCTAGCATTTATAAAATACCTACTATGTGCCTGAAAGTCCAAAGAATGGTAGCTAGTATTTTTAGAGTACCTACAATGTGCCTGACACTCTGCTAAGCTGCCTATAAATCATATCTTTTGATATTCATAACAATCTTGGTACATAAGTGCTGCTATTATTACCTTATTTTATAGATTAGAAAACTGAGAGAATAATATGTGGTCACATCTTCCATTATACAGACCACTTTGCACCCAAATCACCAAAATAATATTTAAAAAATTATTTTATTATGAGTATTTAAAATGACAAAGTAGTTTGGTATAATGATTAGGGAGTTGGTCTTAGAGTCAAATAATGTGATTTTCAGTTTAGTCTCCACATATTGGCTTTGTGAATTTAGAGAACTCACTAAATCTTACACATGTTTTTAAGACTCACAGATTAAATAACAGTTACTAATTTGCATTGGTGAAGGCTTTCTTAATCTAGGAACTCACTATACTATTTAAGTTACAAATTCTTTCTTTCCACTCCCCCCACCTTTGCAAATGATGTAGGGATTAAACAATTACTATGACACCATATTGTCATAGAGATGAAATACTAAATAAATTATGACTTTTTAAATCATCCTTTTTTTTTCATCTTCAAACAGGAGTTTTTATATGCACATTTGCCAAGTCTGAATATAACATCAAAGCATTTCATTGAATGCTATAAATACCTTCCGTAAGACTGGATTTTACCTGTGAAATTAAAACATTTTATTATAATGAAGTGATAAGAAATTTGAGACTGAGATATGAATGAATTGGCACAATGGGACAGATAGGTGGTTGATTTCTTTCCTCTAGATATAGATGTGTGTGTATGTGTGTGTGTGTGTGTGTGTGTGTGTGTGTGTGTGTGTGAATAGATTTGCTCTAATAGCATTTTTAGGGAGGTTATTTCCCTTCTCCCCTTTAGAACTGGACCATTTTTTTTTTCAGTTTTTCACTAGCCTTTAAATAATGAATGGATGTTGCCTAAGCACTGAGACCTGGGAAAGACCTTAGCTTAATTAAAAACCAAGGTCTTTTACTTCATCTGGGCCACCGCCAGTTGTCTTGACCTATGTTTTCCGTGGGACTCTGATGACTCTTGAGGAAAGAGTAAAACTAATGATGCACATCTCTGCCTCAATCACATCCAATTCATTTTCAAGTCAAGACATCATCCTCCTGATGTCATTAGTTCTCTTGGAGAATGAAGGACAAACATCAAGGGCAACACAATTAGCTGCATCATTCAGTCATCTTGAGGAACCATTAATTTTTTTCTTCTTTTCTAGTAAATTATTGTGATTATTTTGAATAAACATTAAATTCAATGAAATGTGGTATTATTTCTTTTCTCTTCCACCTCCTGGAATGTAAGTACCCCACAGAGACTGTTTCATTTTTGTTTTTGTACATACCTAGCCAGTGTCTTGTACATAGTGTATACTTAATAAATGCCATTAAATTCTTATGTTCATGATTTATCAGACTTAATATGAATTGCTAATTTAATGTGAACATGGTCTAACTTTAAAAGTCCATAATAAAAACCATGAGTGTGGAGTGTGTCTTGGTTTCAATTGAACCTCAGTTCAGTCATCATATTTGTACTCAGTGTTTGAGTGAGTCTGAAACACAGATGGAAGCAATCATGCTGAAGTTTAATCCAAATAGAGTGGAGGTGATTCAGGGAAGCCAAGGGGATGATTTCTGCTCAGTTCATTAAGATTTTAATTGGTCTGAAGATATTCATAGGGCCTAAAAGGTGGTTGAGCCAACTTAACATTCTTTTTACTTCTGTAGACCGAGAGATTCTGATTGCTCCTTTTTTTCTTGCCGAATTCAGTATAAGTAGTCTACAACTTAGTGACCTTCAAAGTAGATAACCTTTACTTGTAGCCAAATAAATGTCTTAAACACATGTACACACACAAACTCCCAAACACACACACATCACTGACCCACCTCTAAATATCAAGTCAATCTATGAGGTTTTTTTTCTCCCGTACTTTACCCCCTGCATGCTCAACCTCCAAGACAGTTAACTGGCAAAGAAAATGGTAGATCAACCCCATTAACCACAGAAGTCCGAGGTAGGCTGTCCTGAAACAGATGATTTCTTTGCTTTTGAATCTATTGTCAATTTGGTTTTTAATCTATTCAAGTCCTAGAGATGATGAATCCTGATTTATTTTTAATAATTCTCTGTGTTTCATTCTTGCAGTTTAAATCACATAGATCCTAACTTTGATTTAAAAGTCCTGTGGCTGGAAAGTTGTAGAAATTAGAGCCAGAGTACTCTGAATTCCGTTGTCTTTCTTGGGTCAACTCTGCTCCACCATTGCCCTTCATGCTGGTCTGTTTACACAGACCTTTGCCTGAATGATTTGAGAGGGTCTCTTGACTAGATAATTGGGCATTCACTTGGAAGCTTTGTTTTGACAGTAGGTTAATAGGTTAATTCAGAATCCAAAAAAGGCATCCAAAGGTATAGACAGTGGAAGTGTCTTTTAAAATGAATAATGTGCTATCAAGAGAATTGGTTTGGTTTATCTGGAATGCAAACAACTTTTAAACATGGATTTTATTTAACTATGTTTTCAATTCTTCTTCTTCCCCAATCAAGACTTTGCTTTTCTGACAGTGAAACAAATAAGACATTCATAATTCAGACTTACACTATGAAAATAATACAATGTAGGAGTAAGAACTACCTTTTATTATACTCAAGATATAAGGTGAAAGTAATGTATGTCTTGTACAGCTTGCTTATTGCCCTTGGCCTCAAGTGGACCATCATTTATATTCCAGCAACACTACCCTCTGCAATGAAATACTGCCCAAAGGGCAAAGAATTCTCTCCAGAGGTATTCATTGAATACATATTAAACCTGGGTAGAGAACAGATTAACATTGACAGTATGAGAGAAATAATCAGTGTTTGGGGGAAACCTAGTAATTCCAATAAATAACTTCCAAGTGATTTCATTGGATAATTAGAACCTTTCAAATATGAAGATAGGGAAAGAAAGGGAGATACTGACACAATAATATCTCATCATGAAAATGGTTCTTCCTGCTCATTCCCAAATGGGCTACAAATACCACAGTTTATTTTTTCTTTTTCTTTTCTTTTCTTTTTTAATCATTTCATTGGAAGGAGTTGAAAAGAATCATTTGCTGTCACATGATCTATCTGTACCAAATGTACCAAATGTATATGTTCTTTACTGACTAGAGATATGTATAGCAAAAAGTTGTTCAGGTATGATATAGTACAGTTGCTTTGGAATCAGAATGCTCAGATTCAAATCCTGACACTCTCTATGAGTCACGAGTTTTTTCCATAAATAAAATGAGGATAATAATTCCTAATGACTAATCAATGAGTTGTAATATTTAAGTGAAATATGTATACAAAAATGTTTTATAAATTTTTACATTATATACACATATACATTCATTCATTTGTCCATTATGTAGCCGATATCATGATTTTATCAGCTTAAGAAAATATCAGTTAGAAATTTCCTCTGCCAAGATTCATACTTTTCCAACTACTTAGTCTTTGCAAACTGCCTAGGGCAGAGAGTTTAAGTGAGTTAGCCAGGTGACAAGAAGGAAAGACATAAATCCAGCCTTAAAACTAGTTCTCTCCACATATCATGCTACCTGTGTTATATAAATATAAAATACTATTATTATTTTTCACAGTAGAGAACCTCACAAGTGGATGTGGACAGAGATAGGAGAAATATATTTTTCAACTTTACATGCAGTCAAATATCTATATAAAGGGTAATGTAGCTGACAAGAAGTTTGAGTCATAGAGTATCATCATTTCCAATAACAAAAATTATGGGTGGCAATAACTTTATGATGATAAGGTTGTCTAGACAGCAACTTAGATAAGCTCTCTCAGTATTCTCTTGCAAAAGAATTGGAATTTGGAGTGTCAGAGCCAAAAAAGGATCAGAGTGAGACATTTTCCCATCCTAAGACAATTTAGGAGATTGACAGGAATTGTCTGGGACACTAGGTTGGAGCCCTGCTTGGAGTGAAGCAGCAGTAATAGCTTTGGAAGTTTTTAGCTGAGAGATGTTAAGGGAGTTATACAAGTACTCAGAAAGAGATTACAGGGCACCTCTTGCTGGCACTAGGTGCTGTTGGCACTGATCTACAACTCTATTTTTCTGTATGCAACTTGAGGGCCCAATTCTAGGATGGAGAGGAGCACTTGTGATCAATCACACAAAAGCAGGAATCCTTCTCCCAGTTCCAAAGCAGAGAGGAACGCTAGAGATTATGGATTCAGAGAACATAGAATCTGATCAAAGTTCCAGGACCAAGAGGAATGCTAGCACTTGTGGCCAAGAATAAATCCTCTGTAAAGATCAGAGCTGAGACTAATCTCATATTTCCCAAGTCACACAATCTTGGGAGCATGAAAAACTTATAGGCACTTCACCCCTCCCTGAACTAGCTTGGAACACAAAAGTTTTTTGAAGCTTAAGATGGTGCTTCTCCATCCCTAGATAAGCAGACCCCAACTTTAATATAAAGTCAAAGCTAAAGAAATAGACAGAGAAATAAGCCAACAACAGCAACGACAAAAAAATTTGACCATCAACACTACTATGGTGAAGATATAAACTCAACAGAAGACAAAGGTGAAAATAGCTTTAAAAAATCTAAGAATTTGGACGCAAATTCAACAAGAATTCACAGAAGAGTTAAAAAACAGGTAAGGAAAATTAGGAAAAGAAATTATAGTGCTACAAGAAAATTATGAAAAGAAAATGAAAATCTTACACAAAAAAATTACTGAAGAAAATAACATCTCAAAAAATAGCATGGCTCAATGGTAAAGGTGCCACATAAATTCACTGAGAAAGGAGCTCCTCAAAAGACAGAATTGGCTAAATGAAAAAAAAAAAAAGAAAAGAGATCCAAAAATACACTGAAGAAAATAATTTCTTAAAAATTAAAATTCATTAACTCTAATTTATAAAAAATCAAGCCATTCTCCAATTGAAAAATGTCAAAGGATATGAACAGACAATTCTCAGATGAAGAAATTGAAACTATTTCTAGTCATATGAAAAGATGCTCCAAGTCATTATTAATCAGAGAAATGCAAATTAAGACAACTCTAAGATACCACTACACACCTGTCAGATTGGCTAAGATGACAGGAAAAAATAATGATGATTGTTGGAAGGGATGTGGGAAAACTGGGACATTGATGCATTGTTGGTGGAGTTGTGAACGAATCCAACCATTTTGGAGAGTAGTTTGGAACTATGCTCGAAAAGTTATCAAACTGTGCATACCCTTTGATCCAGCAGTGTTACTACTGGGCTTATATCCCAAAGAGATTATAAAGAAGGGAAAGGGACCTGTATGTGCACGAATGTTTGTGGCAGCCCCTTTTGTAGTGGCTAGAAACTGGAAACTGAATGGATGTCCATCAGTTGGAGAATGGCTGAATAAATTGTGGTATATGAATGTTATGGAATATTACTGTTCTGTAAGAAATGACCAACAAGATGATTTCAGAAAGGCCTGGAGAGACTTACACGAACTGATGCTGAGTGAAACGAGCAGGACCAGAAGATTATTATATACTTCAACAACAATACTATATGATGACCAGTTCTGATGGACCTGGCCATCCTCAGCAACAAGATCAACCAAATCATTTCCAATGGAGCAATAATGAACTGAACCAGCTATGCCCAGAGAAAGAACTCTGGGTGATGACTAAAAACCATTACATTGAATTCCCAATCCCTATATTCATGCCCACCTGCATTTTTGATTTCTTTCACAAGCTAATTGTACAATATTTCAGAGTCTGATTCTTTTTCTACAGCAAAATAATGTTTTGGTCATGTATACTTATTGGTTATCTAATTTATATTTTAATGTATTTAACATCTACTGGTCATCCTGCCATCTAGGGGAGGGGGTGGGGGATAAGAGGTGAAAAATTGGAACAAGAGGTTTGGCAATTGTTAACGCTGTAAAGTTACCCATGCATATAACCTGTAAATAAAAGGCTATTAAATAAAAAAATAATAATAATAAAAATAAAAATAAATAAATAAATTTAAAAAAAATTAAAATTCAGTAAGTAGAATCTTAGCTTCACAAGATATCAAGAAACAATTTTTAAAAATGTCATTTCCAGATCACCTCCTGAAAGCTATCCCAAAATGAAAACTTCAGGGAATATTTTAGCAAAATTCTACAATCTCCAGTTCAAAGAGAAAATATTGCAAGAGCCATAAAGAAACCTTCCAAATCTGGAGCCATAGTTAGGATCACCCAAGATTTAGCAGTTTCCAAGTAAAAGGTGCAGAGGGTTTGAATATTGTATTCTAGAACGCAAAAGAGTTAGGATTACAACCAAAAGTAAGCTATCCAACAAAACAGTATAATCTTTCAGGAAAGAAAAAAAATGATATTTAATTAGAGAGAACACTTTTAAGCATTCCTGATAAAAAGACCAGAGCAAAATGGCAATTTGACATTCAAACAAAAGATTCAAGGGAAGTATATAAAGGTAATTATAAGAAGGGATTCAACAAAGTAAAAATATTTATATTCCTATGGGAATATGGGAAGATGATACCCATAACTCATAAGAACTTTATTTGAAATTGGCTCTTTCCAGCAATGATGTGATTCAAGGAAATTCCAATAGATTTGTGGTGGAAAGTGATATCTGCATCCAGATAGAAAACTATGGATACTAAATGTAGATCAAAGCATAGTATTTTCACCTTTTTCTTATTGTTGTTGTTAGCTTTTTTTTCTTTCCTGTGTTTTTTCCCCTTTTGATTTCATTTTTCTTGTTCAGCATGACATATATGGAAATTGTTTAGAAAAACTGCATATATATATATATATATATATATATATATATATATATATATATTAAATATTGGTATTTAAAAATACCAATGAGGGAAAGGGGAGAGAGAAAAATTTGGAACACAAGGTTTTGCAAAAGTGAATGTTGAAAAGTATCTTTGTATGTATTTAGAAAAATAAAATACTATTTAAAAGAACTTTATCATTATTAAAGCACTTGAAGTACGAATATATAGAAGGCATAAGTCAATTATGTTGAGATGATCAACCCCCCAAAAAAATATACATGATTTGCAAAGGTGTGAGAAAAAGGAATACACTAAGAGAAGGAGAAATAGAGAAGTAGAATTGGGACAACTTTCTCACTTAAAAGGTGTACAAGGAAGGTTGTATATTATTTCATACTGCCTAGAAGCTGTAGTTATTAGGGTGCTAGATTTGGATTCAATAACTTTCAATTTTCTATTCAAAGTTCTGTTTGGTTTCAATTCTATGAAGGATGATGTCTCCTACAATTAACCCCTGGTCATCCTATTCCCTGATCTCTTTTATCTTGCTTTTTTTCTTATCTTTCTCTGTTAGGTTGCAAACTCTGTGAGATCAAGGATTCTTTTTTTTTTTTTTCTTATTTATATCTCAAGAACTTAGCAGAGTGTTTTAAAACCTTTATTGTACTTTAAAATAAATCAGTACTGATACTTTACTAGCTGTGTTCCAGCTCAACAAGATATGATATCTCTGACTCAGTTTTCTCACTTGTAAAATGGGGATAAAATAGCATTTATTAGGCATGAAGCCTTGGTTAATAACATTGGGTCAGATGATCTTTAAGCAAGAGAAGAAAAGACTCAAAGAGAGACATGGAAAGCACATTCATGTAGAAAGTTGCCTTATTTTATATGATTCCATGGTGGGGAATTAACACAGATTGAGTTAACTAACAGAAGGACCTTTCTAACTAATAGAACTGCCCTCACAGGGAATGGACTACTTAGCAAAATCAAGAACATTTTATTGCTAGAAGTCTTCTGTCAGAGGTTAGATGACCAATTGGAAATGTTGCAGAGTCAATTTTGAGTCAGGCAGGTGTTGAACTAAATAATCAATTTCTAGCAGCACACAATGGAAAAGTATTCCTAGCGTCTTCCATACTTGACTTCATGTCTTGCACGAAGTACCATATCAAGGCCATAACTAGGATAAGACAACTGAGGCTGAGTATAGAAAACCACATAAAACAAATAGTTCTTTCATGGCTTCTCTGGGGTCTTATCACAAATGTAGGTTGCAGAACACCTCTTTCCAGTAGGGTACAGAAAAATGAAAACTGGACTTATTTTATCAAAAGCTGGATATTTCCGATAATATATTCCATAGGCATCTCAAATGCAATATGTCCAATCAAAGCAGTATTTATTTTATTCCTCCTGAATTTCTTCCCTCCTCTAAATGTTTCTGTTTAAGTAATCACCAATCTTTCAATAATGCTCTTCACAACCTCCCTTTGCTCTCCCCTCACTCCACATGCAATTACCTGCCAAGTATTAGCTGATCTATCTACATTGTTAATATTCTTGCATGTATCCCTTTCACTTTGCTCATCCAGATGCTCCTACTTGCTACTGAATCTCTCCTCCCTCTAAAAGGCATGTGTATACTTTAGTGAAGCAACATGTCGTGGAAAGATGATATCAAACTTAGTGTCTCTATAGCATGCAGCTTTGTCATGTTTTCTGTGGCCTATGAATAACTTAAAGTTGGCTACCAAAGCTTTTTGTTTCTTCCAAACATTGGAGAGCTCTTACATTTAGGTGAAGAAGGCAACTGTTTATGTGGCATGAGGTTACAACACTCCAGTCACTGAAACCAAAACCAACCAACAAAAAATCTCTTGTAGACTGGAATTTCAACTGGTAATTTGTAAGGGTCAGAAGAGGAGCCTAGGATGGCGCAACAAGGAAGTAAAAAGGCCTTAGTGCCTGAGGCACCCAGATGTGACTTCTGTAGCGGGGGAGTGGGGAAACTCTGGCTGCAGGGAAGATGCATCATAACGGGACATGTCTCCTTCTCTTATTGGCTGTGCGTGTGACCTCATAGGCCCAGTATATGGGGGAACAGGAAGGAGAGGAGTCAGGATATGATCGTGTGTCTGGGTGCTCTATTGAACAAAGAACTACTGCTCCATGAAGCAGTGGTCAGAGACGTCCAAAGGCCTAGGATAAGGTAAGACTGGTGACCAGTGACCTGGGTGGTCACAAGTGGCGCCCAACATGGGGCTGCGCTTTCAGGGTCTCCAGGCCCCGCAAGGGAAGGTTCAACAGCCTTATGGAGAGACAAGAAGGCAGGGAAGCATAATGGGTCAGGGATGAGTTTACCTGTAATCAAGCCCAAGGACACAGCTGTGCATGCAGCTCAAGTATATAGAGTCAGAGGAGTGATTCTTTAGCAGAGAACACATCTGATAAGGAGCAAGGGGCTTGCTCCAGAACTCTGAGTGTTTATACCCTTCTTTATTGTCTCTACCAGGGTATACGCCCTTTTCTGACCAAGACAGCGGAGCTGGAAAGAATGCATTAAGAGTTAAACAACAGGGAATTTGGCTTCCAAGCCCATTGAGTACAGCTCAACAAGAAAAAGGGCGGGAGGATGCAGGGGAGGCGCTTAAGCAGTTAGAATAAAATGTACAAAACTCTTCATGACTTCCAACAATTGATAGGAACCTTACAGTGGTGGTGGAACACCCATCCGATCCCCCCTTAGTTATGCACGCCTTTTACTATCTTTTGAAAGGTCCTTTGGTCCTGACATCACCAGGATCATGTTCCACAGAGGTCCACACAGCGTTACAATTTATCCTTTTGCTGTGCGCTTGTCCTACCTCTAGAATTGATCCTTCACAGCTCTTGATGTTGTCGGCATTTGTTGGTAAGCCCTTTTTCACAGTGCTTCACCGAGGTAAGCACTCCACAGAAGGTCCTACTAGACCTTCACATATTCCAACCAATAAGATTGAGACTTGGTTCCTTTTTGTGGAAATGTTGCCAGTGGGCCATACTCAGGCCAACCTCCTCCATTGGCTCTCAGTGTATCATCACAGCAAGTACTCACTGCTGCCCAGGATAACTTAATGTGGGCCGTCCTGTTACAGCTTTGTCCTTGGTGCCTTTGTATACTTCCCAGCCACTTAGGCAGTTATACCGAAGGTTAAAAGTGAGCATTGCCCTGGATCTCTTTCCTCAGAGCCAGTGTGAGGCCCTAATGTTTTCCCTGATGCTACCAAAGATCACAGGACCACTAGATATAGGGAGGACACTCAGGAGACATATGTCCTTGACACCCCTATGATTCCACACAGAAAAATGAGTTATATGCCATCATACATGCCATGCAATGGTATAAAGAGGCTATTAATGCCATTATGGACAGTCTTTATGCCTGCCAAGCCATCCAACAGCTCCCACACGCGTATATACATGCCAGGCCCTCCACCATCACTGATCTCCTTCGGCAGGCTCAGGATGCACTGAACGACAGAGCTGCCCCCTTTTCATCCTGCGTGTTAGGTCTCACGCTGATGGCACTGGTCCCATATTTGAGGGCAATAGGGCAGCTGATGCCCTCCTTTACCTTTGTGTGGCCTCTGCACTGGCTTCACATGCTTTGTTTCACTGATCTGCCCACTCATTACAGCATCTCTAAAGCAGAAGCTGCAGCTACTGTTCCTCATTGCACTACTTGTGCTCATTTTTGTCCTGCTCCATGAAATATGGCGAGGAATCCTCATGATGAGTCACCCAATGCTCTATGGCAAATGGGCATCACCTATGTAAAAAAGCACTGTAGCCACGTAACCGTAGATACACACTCTCAATTACTTGTGGCTTCACTCCATCCTGGGAGAGCAGTTAGACACGTGATCAGTCATCTCTAGCATTGTCTTTTCCATTGCAGGAGTCTCACGTGCACTTGAGATAGATAATGGAACACCTATACATCTTCTGGCTTTGTCATTTTGCATTGAATTTGGCATTGCCCATTCCACTGGCATCCCATATAATCCCACCGACCAAGCCCTTGGTTAAACAGGCTAATCACACCCTAAAAACACTCCTGTCTGAACAAGAGAAGGGAGTGTTGGGGTTTGCACGACCCTCCACCTGACTCATGCAGGCTCACTTAGATGTGGCAATATGTACCTATAATTACCTGCAGTTTTCTTATGCTGTGAATCTTACCCCAGCAAGGCATTTTTGGCACATACAAAAGACACAGTTGAACAACAGACTGGCCTATAAGGACCAGTATCTCTCCTCAGTGATGTGGAAGGGCTTAGATGGCATTTGGAAGGGCCCGGGTTGGGTCAGGGTTTGGGGACCTCGGTGCTCTTGTCATTCCAGATGCTGACTCAACAGAGGAATGGATCCCAACCAGGAACATCTGTGACCTGGGGAACCAAGAAGAGAATGACCAGAAGACAGCCCAGAAGGATTGGCCAGATGTCAGATCCCTGCAGATGCTGATGAGAGTCATGTCCCTCCTGACCATGACACCAAAAATGGCAAACACAGCACCAGTGTCGCAGCTGAATTGGTCTGCTCTGGTTGATGCACAAAGCCTAGAGGCTGGCAGAACTGGACAATGGACTTGGGTGCTTCTCCCACAGCTTCCCATTGTGGGCTGGGGGGGGATCTATAAGTAGTGGGGACAAGGAAGTAGAGCAGTGCAGGATCTGATCACGTACAAACAGACTTGTGCTCCTGTGCCCAGGTGCTCTGGCAACAAGGCAGTGTCCAGAGACATCCAAAGGCCTGGGATAATGTAAAACTGGTGACCAGTGACCTGGGTGGTCACACTCACTAATTAAATGATAAAGGAAGTGCATTGCTTTTAGAAGACCATAATTAAATATTTAAGTTCCATGGGCACCATCTTCTAGCCCTTTCCAATTAATGTCATACCACGGATTTTAGTAGGATAACAAAGGCCCATAAATAATAAACTTTGAATTGAAAAGGGCCTTGAAGATCCTGAGATTTGATTCCTTCATTATACAGTTGAAAGTTATGATCAGTAGAGCTTGCATTTGTTGCCAAAATGTAGTTGATTCAGTCAATATTGAGAACATAGGAACTTTCCAGTACATGGACAAGGGCCTAGCTAGGCTTGAAATAAACCAATCCTTCCAGCAAGTTTCAACTTCCAGCCACTGGTGGAGAGAAATATAAGGACAATGAGATGGGGAGGAGAGGTCTGGAGAAGGCTGTCCCAAAAGAGAAATGTGCTGGAATGAGAAACAGGTCCAAAAGCCAATCTTGAATCGATTCATACTTTCACCTGGGGCAGGCCCTGCAAAAAGGGCAAACTGCCAAACATGTGGCCTCAGTCCAAAAATCATTTTCTTGTCAAATCACACAAAGATCCACTTTTATGCAGTAAATTCACTGCCAGTATCACTACTTACAGTCTGTTCTGAGATTTAAAGTATGCACTTCATCAATGTATATGACCAGATGCAAATACTCCAGAGTGTTGGACAAATCAAATTCTACTGAAGCCATATGTTCAAGTTCATGTCTCTATACTTACAAGGAAGAGAATTTCAAATAAAATAAACTTGTGCTACTTTCAGAAACAATGTGGTGTAATGGATAGAGTACTAAACTTGGAGTTAGGAATCCAAAGGTTCAACTCTTATCTCTGATAATTAGCAGGTAACTTACTTGTGGCAGGTCATTTAATCTCTCTGGACCTCTCTTTGTCCAAATGTAAAGGAAAAAATTGAATTTAATGACTTTTATGTTTCTTTTCAATTCCAAATATATGATCCTATGACTTGTAGTGTAGCTTTATCTGAAGGAGTAGAAGTAATAATAATAATGACAATAACTAGTACGGTGTGCTTGGGAATTAAGAAACAGACTCAAGCTATTTCAGAATTAAAAAGAATATAGGAGATCTTCAAGTTCAGCCCCTAAATACATGTAATTCACCTTCATGGACTTCTTTCAGAATAAATCTCAAGACCTTTTCCTACTAGTGAATGTTTTGGATTGGCATATTATAGCATCAAAGTGTACATGGGAAACTAAAGTCACCCATGGAAATACAAGCAACTATAGTCAGTAAAACATAGCTCTGGTTAGTGTCCTTAAGCTAGACATTCATATTGTAAAATGAAGATGGCTGTATTGGTCTGACTAGCTAAAATATTATGTGAGGTCTAACCTAGAGAAGAAGGCAGGTAGCTAGAAATTAATGGCACAGCCCAGGCATTGAATTCCATTAGAAAGAGTTGTGGAAAGAGTGTGTTTCAGGCATAGGTGATATATAACATAAATGCATGGAAGTAGAAGGGGGTGATGGGAAAGATAGGGGAATGGCGCCAGTTTGGCTGAACCATATGATTTGTGAAGTCAATTTAAAGCTCTTACATTCCATAACTCTGATACTTGTCCACTGATGATTTAGAGAAAACAATATTTTCCCCTCCTTAACTGCTCTCTATTCAAATTCTATCATGTTTGCTTTCTAGCTAAGTACAGAAGTTGGAACTGTTTTCATCTCTAATATTAAAAGAATGAGCTTTCTTCTTTTCCTCACAGTTCTGAGTCAGGATTGATCCAGCATATCGGAACACCACTGATCCAAAACTCTTGCCTCCATGGTATTAATTTAATGTTGCATACTGCACACTGTTGAAATGAAAGTACTACCCAGGAGGAGAGGTATGGCCATCTTCTTCAGCTTCCTGCTACAATTATATTTTAAGGAAAGGTTAATTCACTAGGGAATTTATTTATTCTCTGAGAAGTCACATGTGAAATCCTGATTGATGAAAGCCATGACAGAGAATCTAAGGGTGGAATACAGAATTCCTATTGGGGTGTGTAAAGTCCTAATTGTAGTGAAAGCTATGTCAAAGGAGGTAAAATTCATAACAAGAGAGACAAAAGATATAACAAGGATACAGTGTACAGCAAATAACCTTGTATGTGTCTGGGAACTTACTCAAAATGACCAGCTGTGAATCAAACCATTAGCTGGAATGAATTAATTATGGAGATTGCTCTATAGCTCCTCCTCCTTTTGTCTGATTTCTATACAATTATCATGGGACTTTTTTTTTTTTTTTTAGTAGAGGTTCACTGATTAGTCTGGTTCAGACTGCATGGTGGGCGTCAGAGATCCAGTAAAGTCATCCCCAGACAGCCCCTTTTGTAAGTAACCCTTATAATTATTAAACCACTTATATAACCATAATATAGCTTCCTGTCTTTTTCTTCAGAATAATTAGCTCTCCCCTTGTTTGAGGGTGGGGAAAACATTTGACATTCCTTTGATTAGTAAATTCTGGACCCTTATTAGATCTGGATCCTAATTAGATGTAATATGTTGTTACATATGTTATATGTAAGGTTTTACAACATAGGAACATGGCAATAAGGAACTCTTGGGGAAAGGGAAAGAAAGGGATGACAACAACAACAAAAAAGGAAAGAACAAGTCAGGATGGCTTACTCTGAAAGACTGAAAGTTGGAACAAAAAATGGAAAGATTTTGCAATTTTGTTTTAAAATAATCCTTAGGATCATTGATTTAGAATTAGAAGGGACCTTTAGGATCATCTATAACAATCCTTTATTTTATAGATGAAGAAGCTATATCTTAGAGAGTTTCAAGACTTGAAATTCAAAGTCCCATGAATCCCATGTAGTGGAGCTTGTCATAGTAAAGTCAAGTAGTAGACTTGAATCCAAGTTCTTTTACATATCAATTACTCTCTACACTTTGCCAATACCAGTATTACCTGCCTTAGTAGATATAGAGATTCCCATTCAAATTTAATTTTGGTTAGATGATCTCAGAAATTCTAATTCTGAATTTTAATGAAGTTGTAAAACTTAAAATTATCCAGCAAATTATCAGTGCTGACCTCATCATTTACTAAACTTATGGTTTATAACTAACTACACCTTTTCATTAGAATGCTATTAAATACATAAGGAAAGGGACATTTGAGTAACAGTTTTGTCACCAATGTTTTGGGAAAGTATTTTATATTTCAGTTCTACTTGAATGTTAACTTTTGGAAAGCTTGAATGCAAAAGATGTTAATGGTTAAACTTACCTAATTAAAATACAGATCATAGAATCAAATGGGAATGGGGAGTGAGACAGGAGACAGTAGATATGAAATCTGAAGTCCTGATTCTGAACCTTATCCTCCAATTATTATTTATTTGGCCATGAAGAAGTTAGTTAACCCCTATAAAACATACTCACATCATCTACAAAATAAGGCATTAGATAATCTTTTAGATTCCTTTAAATCTTTGATATAATCATGCTGTGAATTCAAAGATTGAAAAAGAACTGTTCCTAGAAAGGACCAAGAATCATGGAGGCATAGAGGACAGCTTAGGGCCCCAAGAAAACATACTGAGTAGATTCTTCTTTGTCCTCACACTTCTTTAGAATTTGATTATTGAATTTCCAATAGTAAATATATATGCACAAAGTGATAGAGCACAAAAATTCCTGAAGAATATATATTAGCCAGTTATAGAAATAAATAACAAAATTATATTAATGGGAAACCTCAAATCTAACCATAAAATAAACAAGAAAGAAACTAGGGATGTTAATAAGAATTCTAGGAAACCTAGATATAATAGACGTCAAGAATAAACCTTTTTCTTGGCATACATGGCATCTACACAAAAACTGATCATATATTAGGGCAAAAAAAAAAAAAAACCCAACCAAATGTAGAAATAGTAATTGTTTCCTTTTCAAATCACAATGCAATAAGAATTATATACAATAAGGGGCCAGGGAAAGAAAGACAAAAACATTTTGGAAATTTAATAATCAAATTCTAAAGAATGATTGGATCAATTGGTAAATGGCTCAAAGATATGAACAATTTTCAGATGAAGAAATTGAAACAATTTCTAATCATATGAAAAGGTGCTCCAAATCAGTATTGATCAGAGAAATGCAAATTAAGACAATTCTGAGAAACCACTACACACTTCTCAGATTGGCTAAAATGATAGGAAAAGATAATGACCAATTGTTGGATGTGAGAAAACCGGAGACTGATACATTGTTGGTGTGTGAACAGATCCAACCATTCTGGAGAGCAGTTTGGAATTATGCTCTAAAAGCTATCAAACTGTCCATACCCTTTGACCCAGCAGTGTTTCTACTGGAATTGTATCCCAAAGAGATCTTAAAGGAGGGAAAATCACCCCCGTGTGCAAGAATGTTTGTGGCAGCCGTTTTTGTAGTGGCAAGAACCTGGAAACTGAATGGATGCCCTTCAATTGGAGAATAGCTGAATATATTATGGTACATGAATGTTATGGAATATTATTGTTGTATAAGAAATGACCAGCAGGATGATTTCAAAGAGGCCTGGAGAGACTTACATGAACTGATGCTAAGTGACATAAGCAGAACCAGGAGAGCATTATATATGGCAACAACAAGACTATGGGATGATCAGTTCTGAGGGATGTGGCTCTCTTCAACAATGAGATGATTCAAACCAATTCCAATTATTCAGTGATGAAGAAAACCATCCACACCCAGAGCAGCTGAGTGTGAACCACAACATAGCATTCTCACTCTTTCTGTTGATATTTGCTTGTATTTTCTTTCCTTTCTCAGTATTTTTTTCCTTATTGATTGGATTTTTCTTGTTCAGCAAGATAACTGTATAAATATATATATACATATATTGAATTTAACGTATATTTTATTACATTTAACATGTATTTTACTACCTGCCATCTAGGGGAGTGGGTGGGGGAGAAAGAGAGGATAATTTGGAACAGAAGGCTTTGCAAGGATCAATGTTAAAAAATTACCCATGCATATGTTTTATAAATAAAAAGCTTTAATAAAAAAAATGATGATTGGATCAAACAATAAATTGCAGAAATAATCCATAATTTCATCTAAGAGAATGACAATGATGAGACAACATACCAAAACTTATGGGATGCAGCCAAAGCAGTTCTTAGCAGAAATTTTATATCTCTAAATAACAATATGAATAGAATAGAGAAAGAAGAGGTCAATGAATTGGCATCACAACTGAAAAAGCTAGAAAAACAACTAATTAAAAACCCCCAATTAAATACCAAATAAGAAAGTTTGAAACTCTAAGGAAACATTAATAAAATTGAAACTAAGAAAACTATTAAACTAATTAACAAAATTAGGAATTTGTTTTATGAAAAAACTCAACAAAATAAACATTTTATTTGATTGGGAAAAGGTAACCAAAAAAAAAAAAAAAAAAAACCAACTACACATCACCAGCATCAAAAATGAAAAGGGTGAATTAACCACCAATGAAAAAGAAATCAAGACAAATATTAGGAGTTATTTTGGCCAACTGTATACCAGAAAATCTGAGAACCTAACTGAAATGGATGAATATTTATAACAAGATAAATTGCCCAGATTAATAGGAAAGGAAATAAATTACTTAAATAGTCCCAATTTTGAAAAAAAAAATGAACTATTAGTGACCTTCATAAGAAAAAATATACAGGACAGATGGATTCACAAATAAATGCTACCAAACATGTAAAGAACAATTAATTCTAATACTATGTGAAATATATGGAAAATAGGTGAAAAAGGAGTCCTGCCATATTCCTTCTATGACATAAATATGGCACTGATACGTAAATCAGGAAGAGCCAAAACAGATAGAAAATTACTGACCAATCTCCCCAAAGAATATTACTGCAAATAAAATATTAGCAGAGATTAAAACAATTTATCACTAGCATAAAACGCTATGACCAAGTGGGATTTATTCCAGGAATGCAGGGCTGGTTCAGTATCAGGAAAGCTATTACCATAATTAACTATATCGATAATAAAAACCAACAAAAATCATATGAAAATCTCAATAAATATGGGAAAAGCTTTTGACAAAACACAACACTCATTCCTATTAAAAACACTGGCTTTCAAAGGCAGGTAGGTGGTGCAGTGGATAGAGCACAAGCCCTGAAGTCAGAAGGACCCTAGTTCAAATTTGACCTCAAACACAACACTTCCTTGCCCAATTCCTGGGCAAGTCACTTAACCCCAATTGCCTCAGCAAAAAACAAAACAAAACAAAAAAACCCTCTAGTTTTCCTTAAAATAATAAGCCCTATCTCTCTAAAACCAATAGGAAGCAATTTTTCTAATGGAAAGAAGCTGAATGCATTCCCAATGAGAACAGGAATGAAATAAGGATGCTGATATCATCACTATTATTTCACATTGTAGTATAAATGTTGGTTTTAGCAATAAGAAAAGAAAATACACAAAATTTAAAAAATTAGAATAGACAATGAATGAGGTAATAAACCTATGCATAAAAATGTATCAGCATTTCTATATATTACTGACAAAACCCAGCAAGAGATAGAAAGAGAAATTCCATTTAAAATAACTGCAGACAAAATAAAATATTTGGATATCTACCTGCCAAGAGAAACTCAGGATCTATATAAAAAATTTACAAAACACTTCTCATACAAAGTCATATTTAAACAATTGGAAATGCATCAATTTCTCATGGGTAGACTGAGCTAATGTAATAAAAATGACAATTCTGCCTAAATAGGTCTACTTGTTCAGTGCCATATCAATCAAACTGCCAATAATATTTTATAGAACCAGAAAAAATAAGAACAACATTCCTCTGGAAAAACAAAAGATCAAAAAATGAAGGGTATTAATGAAAAAAATTACAAAGTATGATGGTTTGGCAGTTTCAGACTTAAAACTATATCATAAAGCAGCAATCATAAAACCATTTGGTACTAAGAAATAGAGTGTTGAATCAATGGAACAAATTAGATACACATGACACAATAATCAAGGTCTACAGTAATCTAATATTTGATAAACCTCCTAACTCCAGCTTCTTACAAAAATTACTGGGAAACCTGGAAAATGATATGTCAGAAACTTGGTGTAGACATACATATCACATCCCACAACAAAATAAATTCAAAATGGATTCATGATTTGGACATAATGGATGATGCCATAAACAAATTAGGAGAGCAATGGATAATTTATCTATCAGATCTTTGGAGAAGGGAGAAATTTAATCATCAAAGAAGAACTAGAGTATTATGAAAAACAAATGAACAATTTTGATTACATTAAATGAAAAAAATTCACACAAACAAAACCAGTCATAAAGGAAGGAAAAAGACCCACATGTACAAAAATATTTGTAGTAGCTCTTTTTGTGGTAGGTCTGGTAAGATTACATGAACTAATATTGAGTGAAACAAGTAAAGCCAGAAATATATTGTACACAATAACAGTAAGAATGTGTGATGATCAACTATGAAAGACTTGATTCTTTTCAATGGTTCAGTGATCCAAAGCAATCCCAATAGATTTTAGACAGAAAATGCCATCTGAATACAGTAAAAGCATTATGTAGATTGAATGTAAATTAACACATTCTATGTTCACTTTGTTTTTTTTTTTTTCCCTTTCCAATGGTGTTTCCCTTTTGTTGTGATTTTCTTTCCCAACATGATTCATAAAGCAATGTTTATAAAAATTAATTATTTAAATAGAAGCCCCCCCCCCCAAAAAAAAAGAATCCCTACTTTGATGGAAAATAAAAGGAACTTTCCTTACAGGTTCATTAATGTGTAACAAGCAGAGACATAACTTGATCAGGCTTACTTAGCCATATGGCAGAAAATTTAAATAGTTCTGAAAGAACTTGTAGTCATTTTGAATCATATAAGCAACAATTAATGACCTAATTGCCAAAAACAATTAAATAATAAAGGAAGTTATCGATTAGGAGACTGAGATGAACTCATTCTCTATGACACTCTTCCTTGCTTCCCCTAATTAAAGATTTATTTTCTCCTAAATTTGTCATAAATTTATAGTATTTGCCCTCAATACTAAAAAGAGCTATTCCTCTATAAATTACCTTAGCTCTTTCAAATACTACTTTAAGGAGACATTGCTGCCCAGTAAGAAACAAAAGCCAAGATATGATGGAATATGCTCTATTCAAAATCAAGGAGTTTAAGATAATAGCAAAGGCAATGTAGAAGATGATTGTTGAAGGAAATTGCTTTTTGTATAACTGTTTTTTTTTTTTTTTTTTTTTTTTTTTATCCCTGACTTTGCCAGTCTGGCAGTTCTCTTTTAAACTTAGAAATTCCAGATCCATTTTAGGATTTGTCACTACATCTCAAACTCATGTTACTTCTTGTGGTTACAATACCAGCCTACATTATATAAGTTTGAATTCTATCCTTCTAGTTGAGGAATATGAACAAGAGGCATTAGCATGTAAGGAAAGGATAAATTGTCTAAACTCTGATAAATGACATTCGCTATGATTTTCATGTCACTGGTAGAGTTCAGTCAGATGCTTAAGATTCATTCTCTGCACTGAGATGTTTCTTTTATGACATATCAAAATAAGAGAATGAAAGAGATGAGAGGGGAAGCTAGGTGGTACAGTAGAAAAACCTGAGTTAGAAGGACCTGAGTTTAAATGCCAGCTAAGACCCTTGACACTTACTAGCTCTGTGATGCTGGAATGAAACTTAACCCTAATTACAGAGAGAGAGAGAGAGAGAGAGAGAGACAGAGAGAGAGAGAGAGAGAGAGAGAGAGAGAGAGAGAGAGAGAGAGAGAGAGAGAGAGAGAGAGAGAGAGAGAGAGAGAGAGAGAGAGAGAGAGGGAGAGACATAGAGAGAGACAGAGACAGAGAGAGAGACAGAGACAGAGAGAGAGAGAGAGACAGACAGACAGACAGACAGAGACAGAGAGAGAGAGAGAGAGAGAGAGAGACGGGGAGGGATATTCTCATTGGTCACCAATGAAATAGGTTCTGGGCCAAGTCCCATTTGGTTATTGTTTAAATTGACTTATTTTGAATGTAAATAGCAATCATTTCTGCTTTGGCCAGAAATCCTGAGGGTCTTTCCCTCTCAGATTCATTCATATATTTACTTATTTATTTAGATTTCTTTTGGACTAGAAAGAGGAGATTCTTTGACTCAATTTCTATCTAGCATCCATTCTCCCTGAATGGGTGCAGCCTAGATGAAACAGATTTGTTGAAGACCTTAGCTTAAATGGAAGAGTAATAGTTAAAGCAAGAGACAATGGATAAATAGTAAGGTACTTGAGTTGTTCCTCCCCCCACCCAATTTATTATTATCAAAGTAATGGGGGTTGTTCAATGGAAATCCCATCCTTGAAGCATATTGGAATTCTTTTTGCCTTCCTCCAAACCATGTGGGCAGCTGTAATGTTCCTTTTTCTGGAAGTAGGTGATGAAATTTATTGAAGAGCCCTGTTCTTCACTTCAGGGCAAGCTCAGGTATGACTGGCTTCCAAGTAGGCAAACCATCTGCTGAAAAAACAGACTTGATTTTCTGTAGAAGCATCTGAAAGATTCCTAAAGGTAACTTAGCCTTTCTTCCTTCCCTAGTGCCCCAGAAAAGTACAAATTGCTTCTGGGGTCAGGGAGGGACATCCATTCCTTTGGCATTCAGAGTGCATAAAACCATATGAGCATGGCCATATGATTACTGTGTGACATATAAAATGTTTGAGAAATATAATTAGTAAAAGGGATAAGTGACACTCTGAAATGTCAAAGATCCCTCATGTAATCTATTCAGGACATATATGTCCTTGGAATCCTGTTCCTGAGTTAGCATTTGACTGTGATTGGTTAGCAAGTATTGAGAGATAATGAATATTATAATGAGACCTATTTGAATTGGAGGGGAAATACCCTTAGAAGTCAAAATTGGTAGATATAATATATTTGTCTTACTTTGGGAAACTGGCTTTTCAGGAAAAAATCTGGAGTTGGTATAAGGATTCCACATTCATAAATTAATACAGAACTTAAGGACTTAAAAAGCAACTAACACCCAGCCTATGAAGGAGATAATGAGTATTATTACTTAATCTAAAAATATAAGGAAACTAAGATATTTGATTGGTGGACTATCACCCTTTTCCCTTTCCTTTTTTTTTTTTCTTTTCCTCTCACCAGATTTAAGGCAACTTGACTTTGTATGGGGGAATCCCTAAAAAACTTTGATGGAAGTACATTAATTGATGTTTGCCTTAACGAAGAAAATGTAGATAAGACATGATAACCATTTTCAAGAATTTGAAAGATTGTGAGGGGGAGACTTACTTTGGCACCAGAGGATAAAATTATGAATGATGGGAGAAAATTTCAGAAAAAAACAAATTTCAGTTTAATGTAAGAAAACATTTCCTATTAGAGGTAGACAAAAGCAATATATGCTGCCTTTGGTACAAGAATTTTTCAAGTGGAAACCATATGAGTTCTCATCAGATATATTATAGATCAAATATCTGTTCAGTTATGATTTGGCTTTCATTATTTTTTGAAATTTCTACCATCATTTGGAGTCTGGTTTTGTATGGGCACTGGAAGATTCCTGGACATCTTTTTTTCTCAGTGTGTAAATATATAACTGAAGAAGTTGACTGTTTTAGTCCATTTAGTACACATTTTGAAAAACAGCTCTTCACTGTATCTGAGGAAGAAATGTGATCTTTAAACTTGAATTAAACCAAATAATTTTCTTTAATATTTAACAAGAATTTACATGGAGTGAGATTTCTTCATTAATTTTCTCCCAGTTAGTGAACAGCTAATTAGAAAGAAATTATTTGATTCTTTACACTGAAGCCTTGGAAAATATAAGACTATTTTCTAATCAAATTGCAGTTGGAGAAATTGGTAATGCCTGCTGTACTGCCCTCTACCCCTCCGAATTATTTTGCATTAATTCAATTTTATTAAATTAATTTTGAGAAAAAAATGTGGAAAAAACAGGGATCTTACTTACTAGAGAAAAGTATGGCAACAATTGTCCTCCCCAATGTTTTGCCCCAATTCTTGCCTTATGATTTTCATGGGTCACTAGACCTTTCTGATGGTACTGATTATGGGGAAGGAAAAGAAGAGCATCCTCATCTCATTTCATCCAATTTATTGTAGTTTTGCTGGAATCCATGAAAATTATTTATCTATACCAACTGGTTAATCAAAAAATAACCAGGCATTGTAATAAGTACTAAGAATACAAAATATTGTAAAGTAACACGGTCTTTGCTTTCAAGAAATTTACAGTCTAATTGGGTGAGAAAACAGATATATCTTTAAAATAGATTAAGCTTAAAATCCCCTGTGGTCCTTAAGGTACAGTGGCAAAATAGCAAGTGCTAAGATATCTTGTTTAGTGTCTTTTCCATGCATAAAAACATCCTTGGGTTTATCACAGGTCTGGTTAAAAACAGCAACAAAAACAACAAAATTTTTATTTTACTACCCCCTCCCCATTTTAATCTCTCTGAGGACAATGTCTATATACATTTTTTTCTTTTTTTACTTCTTTTGAAAGAAATATCAGAATCAGGAAGACTCATCTTTCTGAGTTCAAATCTGACCTCATTCACTTACTATATGACCCTGGATAAGTCATTTAACCCAGATTGCTCCATTTCCTCATCTGTAAAATGATATGGAAAAGGAAATGACTGAACAAAATCTCCCATTATATATAATGCAAGAGACAAAATTAGGGTAATACAAATGGGGCTTCAAATTAAATGAGACCCATTTCACTTTTCATTATTTCATGCAAGTCTTTCCATGTTTTTCCAAGATCATTAATTTCTCACCTTGAGTACTAATTCCCCACCTACCAACCATGTTTGGTTGTTGTTGCTGGTGCTGTTTTTGTTGCTGCTCTTTTAGAGATAATTTAAAACTAATTTGCCATTCTTCCTGCTTCCTCCAAGTATCAGAATTCTAGTTATAGCTCCCCATTACACAAAACTGAAAGCACAGTAAAAATCCACAAAATTGTTGTTGATTAATTACTCCTATTACAAAATCTAGTACAATGCTCTGCACAGAGCAGGAATAACACCCCCCTCCAAAAAAAAAAAAAGAATAAATCGACATATAAATAAATAAATGCTTCTGAGTGGGATTTTAAAGCAAAAAAAGCAAAGGCACTGACATTTAGGCAAAGAAAATGAAATAATTTAAAGAGGAAATTTTTAATGAATAAGAAATTAATGTTTTTAAGAGATAGAATAATGACTATATGGATAGTGTTTTATGGATTTAGGCAGAGATTGATAATATAAATGAATGTTTGTCTTTTTCTTGATGCTATTTTGGATCATGTTAGATGTCACTTGTTACCAGTGTATGTTTGTTCTATATATATCAATACTTCCTACATGAGAAGAATCAAATAAAAATATAAAAGGCTGTTATGCCACAGTTCTCTTTTATTATCCTGCCTCAGTTTCCCTAATTGTTCTGCTTCAGTTTAGAATTGTCTTTTAGAATATCAGAAAGCCTCTCCCCATCCCAAGTTATTGGAATGTCAGATACTGTCTTATCAAGATCCTTCTCCCCATGTTTGGGGTTCCTCCTCCTATTATGTCATCCCCATCTCTGGTGGCTCACCCCACCCTGTCAGAGTCCCATTCTTGCTCTCAGCACCCTGACTCCACTCCTGCCTCAGTCTACCCCTTGTGTCTGAGCTACATGTATATATGTCATTGAGAACTCACATTGTTTGCTGGATTCTTGGAGACGACAGTCTCATTCAGCCCTGGGACCAAACCATGGATCCATTTGGTCCCAGTAACTCTCTCCCTTTTAAATAAACTATTAAATACTCTCTAATCTTTATCTTGCCTCAGTTTCTCCAGCATTACAAGGCTATATATTAAAGTTAGTACAGCTTTGCTAAAAATTAATTTTTTTAAATTTAATTTTTTTTTTTAAATTTTAGAGCAAAGCCTAAATACTTGATAGCATTTTCTGAAATGCTATCAAGTGATAAATTCTTGGTTATGGATGTAAAGGACGAAGTGGTTGTGCTAAGTGTTTTAGAAAATTGTCTGATATCCATATATACTTGCGAAGTCAATATTCTCCCTAGTCCTGATGAATAGTTCTTGAGTCTCTCTATATGTGAAACCTTCCTTTTGTCCACATATTTATTAAAAAGGAGAGTCTCAAAAATGGGAATTCCCAAATTTTTAGATATGTGGCAGTTTCACTTTAAATCTGAGATATTTTGTAATGCTTGAGAAACTGAGGCAAGATACAGATTAGAGAGTATTTAATATTTTATTTGAAAGGAGACCAAATGGATCCAAGGTTTGGTCCCAGGACTGAATGAGACTATCATCTCCAAGAATCCAGAAAACAATGTGAGTTCTCAATGACTTATATACACATGGCTCAGACACAGGGGGTAGACTGAGGCAGGCTGAGAGCAGGAACAGGACTCTGACAGGGTAGGATGAGCCCCCGGAGATAGGGGGGGGAGGCATCTTGGAGATGGGGAGGGGCATCTTGATAAGACTGACATTCTGATAGCTTGGGATGGGGAGAGGCATTCTGATATTCTAAAATATAAGATCTTTTATACTTATCAAATATTCTGATAGAGAGGGAGGGGAGGTTTTGCAGAACTGAGCTTTGAGCTGATAATTATAAACTGAAGCAGAACAATTAGAGAAACTGAGTCAGGATTGGGTCAGGATAATTAGGGAAACTGAGTCAGGACAATAAAAGAGAACTGTGGCATAACAATTTGAATCTCAAATCCTGCTGAATCAAGGTGTGACCTCTTTAATCTTCCATGGTGAGAAAATATCATTTGAGTATAAAAAGAGGTTACAGAATTTGGCTCTAAATATAAGCTAAAATTGAATCAAACTCTCTTCCATAACCCCAAATCCAAAAAAAAGAAAAGTCAAAGGAAAACTAAGCAGGTATTGAAATCATAAATTAAATAGAGGCAGAAAATTATTTGGAGAATTCAGGAAAATAATCTTTTAGATCTTTTAAAAACAAATTCAAATATTTGAAAAAGTCCTTTCTTAAAGCAATTGTAGTTGGAATAAATATTTGTGTAATATTTCACTTCATTTTGCCCAGCTGGACCAGTAATACATTGTTTCCATGGCATTTGCACTATTTAGTGGGAGAACAACTGAAGTGTACCATGAAGCTTTCATATTTGATTTCTTGAAACTTAACTCTGAAAAAAAGGCTTTAAAATAGTCCATTGTGATTCAAATGGACCTACATTATTATGTCTTTTAATCCAAATCACTCTTTGATTGAATAGTCAATAATAGGCCTGAGCCTCAAGCTACATTGTTTAGTTTTTGATGGCTTAGAGTGTAAGTAGCAATTGTTTTCTCTTCTGTAGAAACTCTGAAATTCTACCTTTGTCAAAGTGATGCTTTCATGATGGTCAACCAGACCATCTTTTGCTTTAATTTTTACCTAGTTTTAAGTCATTGAATGGTCATTTCCTCAAACCAACTGAGACCTGGAAAAGACCTTAATTTGAAAAGACCAGGTCGATGACTGCACCCTGCCAGAAGTCCTTATTTTTGCCTTGCCACTGCACTTTGATGACTTTGGAAGACAGAGTGAGGCTGATGACTTTGCACAGCTCTGCCTCACTTAAATCCAATTCACTAGCAAGTTCAGACAGCACCCTTGTGATATCATTGGTCTTCTTTGAGGGAAAACAACAGCAATTGTTTCCATGGCATAATCAATCATGGGAATTAAAATCCAGGTTTCTTGGCGAAGATACTGGAGTGGTTGTGATGTAATAGAGCTGTGTCCCCCTGATCTTTGGAGGGTGGGCCTGGTTTGGAAAAAACCTAAATCTCAATCCTTCTGGGCTCTGGGAAAACTACCTGGTTCCCACTGGGAAACTCCCACTTCCAATTGATCTGGGAATAACTTTGGTCTGGGAAACTATCACTGCCCTTATTGATTTGGAAATTAGCCCCTAATTGCTCCTTAGCCCCAAACCATAGAAATCTAAATAAAAATCAAGCCTGTATGGTTCAAACTTCATCTAATTGAAGATTTTCCCGATTATTCCACTTTTGGTAATTCCCCCTCAAAACTGTCTTCTATTTATTTGATGCAGATTTTGTATAAACATACAAATTATCTCCCTTGCCTTGAAGGAATATTCTATTTCATTATTGTATTGTAGCACAGAGTGACTGGCACTTCTTGTTGTTGAGTCATTTCAGTTGTATCCTACTCTTCATGATTACATTTGGGATTTTCTTGGCAAAGATACTGGGGTGGTTTGCTTCTCCAGCTCATTTTACAGATGAGGAAACTGAGGCTGTAATGCCGGAGAAACTGAGGCAAGATAGAGATTAGAGAGTATTTAATATTTTATTTGAAAGGGAGAGATTTCCTGGGACCAAATGGATCCATAGTTTGGTCCCAGGGCTGAATGAGACTATCGTCTCCAAGAATCCAGCCAACAATGTGAGTTCTCAATGACCCTATGGCTCAGACTCAGGAGGTAGACTGAGGCAGGGCGGAGTTAGGGTGCTGAGAGTGGGAGCCAGACTCTGACAGGGTGGGGTGAACTTCCAGAGATGGGGGGAAGCATCTTGATAAGACGGTATCTGACATTCAAGCAGCTTGGGATTGGGAGAGGCATTCTGATACTCTAAAACATAAGATCTATAAATCCTTATCAAATATTCTGATTAAGAGGGAGAGGTTTCCCAGGACTGAGCAGACAATTATAAGAACACTTAGGGAAACTGAGTCAGGAAAATTAGGGAAACTGAGTCAGGACAATGAAAAGAAAACTGTGGCATAGTAAGGCAAACAGAGATTAAATGATTTGTGCAAGGTCACACAGGTAGTAAATGGCTAAGGTCAGATTTGAACTCAGGAAGATGAGAATTCTTGATTCCAGGTTGGGCATTCTAAACACTGAGCCATCTAATGGTCATTTGATTGTCATACTCTGTACTTAATAAATTAAATAAGAATAAAAAATAATAATAAATAATTAATGTTTATTGCTTAATTAATTCATTGTTACTGCATTTTGCGTATGTTGTGCTTGTATTCTGTATATGTATATGTAATATAAGCTCCTTAAAAGAAAGGATTGTTTACTATTTGTCTTTTTTGCTCAGTAGCTAGCAAAGTTCCTGGCACATAGTAAGTGCTTCATAAATTCTCACTGAATGATGGATTAATCAATCCTTTCCATTATACCACATAGCCTCTATCTAATAGCTTTATCTTATCAAACAGTTCCAAATTGAAGACTGGAACATCTAGATCATATAAGAGTTATTTACTTTACTAGGGATTAGTCAGTCCCTTCCTCCTACCATCATTAAATTCATTTTTCACTTTAAATGGGTTTGTAATCCCATTTAGCCTATAGCCAGCACGACTTTCTGTGTGAATGTGTTGAGGTTGGACCCAGACTGATGTCCTGAGGTATCTTCAAAGAGAATTTGCAGGCTTGAACCCATCTCCTAGTCAAGGAGCAAACTTTTAATGCAATAGTAATTGTAATACCATTACAAAGAGGGATTGAATTTCTAAAAAGAAGTTAGCAGAGAAACAGAAGCAAGGAGTGATGTTTATCCAGCTTTTATCACTGATATGCTAATTCTATGGTTCATAGGTAGGTAGGAGTGGTCTAAGGGATTTGGTTCTTTCTGACAAAATTACCTGTCAGCAATGAATTGAGAAGTGATTTTATTCACTATTGTCTCAGGAGTTTGATCTGTGGGAATTTCCTGAGGCCAGAAACTATCTGACTAAGAAGTGGTCAGAATCAGACAGATTGGGTGTGGGAGTTTCTTGAGGCAGAAAATCTAGAATCATTGATTTATTGCTAGGAGAGAACCCCACCTAAAATCAGGGGACCACAAAATCATACCATATCATGTGTATGCATGTTATTTGTGTAAGTATAGATACATTTCTACCTTTCTCTACATACATATGTACATATATGCACATGCATGTGAAGACACATATTTATATTGCATGTTGTTACAAATATACATATATGTGTATACATGTATATGTGTATGTGTGTATACTGGCACTCTGTTATTCCACTTAACTACTCAATACATACACACACCAATGAAGAGTATATATAAAATATATGTGAAATGATATTTGTGTTTTCCAATACTGCTTTCCTTCCCTCCCTCCAACAAATACAAAAGACCATTTTTTACAATGCTAAGCATAGCAAATAGAATGCTGGATCTAGAGTCAGGAAGACCTGAGTTCAAACATGGTTTCAGGCACTTACTGGCTGTGTGACTCTGGGTAGATCACTTAATCCTATTTGCCTCAGTTTCCTCATCTGTAAATTGAGTAGAGAAATAAATGGCAAATCACTTTGGTATCTTTGCCAGGAAAAAACCAAATGAGGTCATGAAAATTAAAATGAACAACAAATTCCTTAAAAAAAAAAAACAAAAACCTAAAACAGTTTGTAACAGAAACACTTTCATGCTTTAAAGAGTTTTTAAATAAATTCTCTAAACTTATTTCTTTCATCTCCCCCTCTATTGTAAGTGAGAGATAAGTTTGATAAATACTGAAGAAATATTGACTTGCCTTACAAATGGCAAAGCCTTGAATTCATCATTAATTTTATCATTTTACTTAAAAAAAAAAAAAAATCTGTTGCATTCACAGACCAGCCAAAGCTTCTTGCTGGCAGTTTCTGACATTTTCACATGAGGACTGCAAAAGGATACAATTAACAAATTCAGCTGAACATTTGAAATGTCTTCATTCAGTTTAACTTTGTGGCATTGTTGTCCTTCTGTCAGTTTTGAAGAGTACTTTATAATTAGGGATCAAAGTGAAGATGTAAAGGAAAGTACAGTTTTTTTTTTTTTTTTAGAATTAGCTTTCAATGAGATGTAAACTGCCATTCCTGAACTCAGAAGCTCTTCTGAGATCCAAAAATAAAAAATCTTTTGTCCATTTCTTTGAGAGAAAGATCCCAATTTTAGAAAATTCCAAAATACAAATCAAAGGACATACTGTGCTAATGTATACTAATTCTAAACTAACCAATTTTTAATCAGACAAAATATCTAAATGACGAGTCTGCTTTTATAAATGCCTCATTTAAAAGAGTATATATGGATTTCTAATGTCTAGCAAAATCTATCAACCAAAGTTGTGTTTTCCATTACGTCCTTCTCCTAAAGAGAATGAAGTCAGAATACAACCTTGAATTGGAATACAGGAAATTACCAATTATTTTTTATTACTTGTACTTAGGCATGTTAAGTTAATGTTCCTTAAAATTTTGAATCATAAGCAGAGATATATTTGATGTGCCATTGGACATCTTCTATGGCATAATTGCTGAGAGAATTCTAGTGACTATTTTTATTTTCTCTGCTCTCAAAAATCATTTCTTTCTGTCTTTTAATGTTTGTAGTAGTATTGTGTGTGTGGGGGGTACTTTTTTGTTGTTGTTCATTTCTGTTCTTTTGGATGGATCTAACTTTAAAAGCTTACTTGCTTGAGTAAATTGTTCATAAGAAGACCTTTGGCTGAAATCTTTCTTTGCTCATTTTCCTCTCAGTAAGTCATAATTTGCCCATGGCTTTCAAAAGCTCTTAGCGACTCCTGAAGAATTTTTTTTGTGTGGACTCTGGTGACAATTTCCTGTCTCTCCCTCCAGGTTTTGCTCATTTCTTCTTCTTTATTACTATATTAAAATGATAAATTACTTTCACATTACAAGTATATTCATACTTGTTTTTTGAGGGGGTTACATGTGCCTATTGCTATTATGAAATACTACAGAAATATAAAAACTGGGAAATAAACTATTTCAAATTCTTTACAAGTGAAGGATCATAGGAGAAATTTATTGATGTTTGATACCTTTTATTGATAATAACAGATTTCTGATCATTTCAGGGTGATGGATTCTTCTTCTCATCCATCTTTTATGTCAAGAAATCTTAGCACTTAGAAAGATGAGAAATTAAGAAAGTGAGCTCGGCAGTGTAACAAAAAAAAAGATAAATTCACATAGAGAATAGAGTGACAGAAGCAGCATTTTGTACCCAGGTCAATGACTCTTTCCAAGGCGTGTTGTTGTTGAATCAAATTTACCAAGCTTTACTTTACCTAGGCATGACTTTTTTCCAAATTTAGGAAAATCTTTTGAGTTAATCAAGTCGATGTTTTTAAAAATTATTGTCAGATATATTACCTAAACTAATCTATTTATTTAGTGCTATACCAATCAGACTCCCAAAAAACTATTTTAATGACCTAGAAAAAATAACAACAAAATTCATATGTGATGAGGACAATACAGCCTCGCCCAGGAGAGCATCTGCATTAAAATGTTCCTTTCAGATACACCTTTTTGGATGCAAACCCATCCCAAGAATGTCCCTTTCAGATGTAAAACCTATGCACCTTTTGGATGCAAACCCATCCCAAGTATGTTCCTTTTGAATGCAAAGACCCAAATTGTTTTGTTTCTGTATATAAGTAAGCCCTGAGAAAATGTCTCCTTGCAATTCTCTGATATTGCACACTAAGAGAACATCTTAGTGTCTTTCTCTCTTTAATAAAGTGCCTTTTCTTATCACAGCCTTTAGTGTAGCGTTTCTCCCTGAGAACCGGCCCTAACTTGGTGTTTTGGAGAACTAGGAGACCAACCCATATTCCTGCCACGATCTATACCTCATCATATGGAAAAACAAAAGGTCAAGAATTTCAAGGGAATTAATGAAAAAAAAAAATCAAATGAAGGTGGCTTAGCTGTACCAGATCTAAAATTATATTATAGAGCAGCAGTTACCAAAACCATTTGGTATTGGCTAAGGAATAGATTAGTTGATCAGTGGAATAGGTTAGGTTCAAGGGACAGAACAGTCAACTATAGCAACCTAGTCGTTGACAAACCCAAAGACCCCAGCTTTTGGGATAAGAACTTACTGTTTGATAAAAATTGCTGGGAAAATTGGAAACTAATATGGCAGAAATTAGGCATTGATCCACACTTAACACCGTACACCAAGATAAGGTCAAAATGGGTTCATGACCTAGGCATAAAGAATGAAATTATTAATAAATTAGAGGAACACAGGATAGTTTACCTCTCAGACCTGTGGAAGGGGAAGGAATTTATGACCAAAGAAGAACTAAAGATCATTACTGATCACAAAATAGAAAATTTCAACTATACCAAACTGAAAAGGTTTTGTACAAACAAAACTAATGCAGACAAGATTAGAAGGGAAGCAATAAACTGGGAAAATATTTTTACAGTCAAAGGTTCTGATAAAGGCCTCATTTCCAAAATATATAGAGAATTAACTCTAATTTATAAAAAATCAAGCCATTCTCCAATTGAAAAATGGTCAAAGGATATGAACAGACAATTCTCAGATGAAGAAATTGAAACTATTTCTAGTCATATGAAAAGATGCTCCAAGTCATTATTAATCAGAGAAATGCAAATTAAGACAACTCTAAGATACTACTACACACCTGTCAGATTGGCTAAGATGACAGTAAAAAATAATGATGATTGTTGGAGGGGATGCGGGAAAACTGGGACATTGATGCATTGTTGGTGGAGTTGTGAACGAATCCAACCATTTTGGAGAGTAGTTTGGAACTATGCTCAAAAAGTTATCAAACTGTGCATACCCTTTGATCCAGCAGTGTTACTACTGGGATTATATCCCAAAGAGATTATAAAGAAGGGAAAGGGACCTGTATGTGCCAAAATGTTTGTGGCAGTCCTCTTTGTAGTGGCTAGAAACTGGAAACTGAGTGGATGCCCATCAGTTGGAGAATGCTGAATAAATTGTGGTATATGAATATTATGGAATATTATTGTTCTGTAAGAAATGACCAACAGGATGATTTCAGAAAGGCCTGGAGAGCCTTACACGAATTGATGTTGAGTGAAATGAGCAGGACCAGGAGATCAATATATACTTCAACAACAATACTATATGATGACCAGTTCTGATGGACCTGGCCATCCTCAGCAATGAGATCAACCAAATCAGTTCCACTGGAGGAGTAATGAACTGAATCAGCTATGCCCAGAGAAAGAACTCTGGGAGATGACTAAAAACCATTACATTGAATTCCCAATCCCTATATTTATGCCCACCTGCATTTTTGATTTCCTTCACAGGCTAATTGTACAATATTTCAGAGTCTGATTCTTTTTGTACAGCAAAATAACGGTTTGGTCATGTATACTTATTGTGTATCTAATTTATATTTTAATATATTTAACATCTACTGGTCATCCTGCCATCTAGGGGAGGGGGTGGGGGGTAAGAGGGGAAAAATTGGAACAAGAGGTTTGGTAATTGTTAATGCTGTAAAGTTACCCATACATATAACCTGTAAATAAAAGGCTATTAAATTAAAAAAAATTATTGTCAGAAATTGAAAATGAATTATTCATACTGATGAGATCAGATTCAGGGTAGTCTTCCCTCGATTCCGGGTCAGGGAACCAAATGAGATTAGATTCAGGGAACCAAAATGATGAGATTAGAGTTCCTGGTGATTAGGGAGTTAAATCATGAAGTTAGTGGCAGGTTTGGGGTTCAGGGAATTAAATGGAGGGGTTTGGCTCCCCTAAATCCCTTTTCGGATTCGGCACAGGGTAGGGAGTTGTGGGAACCCCTTTCTGGCGGCTCCGATGTTCTTCATAAAGGAATTTACGAACCCAAAAAGCTAAGCTGATAAAAAGAAGTTTATTATTGGCATTGGGGAGTCAGATTTTGCTATGTATGAAGAGAAAGACTGAATTCCTTAGTGGCAAGGTATAAAGTCTTGTTAGGGAAATAGATGAATGAGTTAAAGAGAGGGAAATGCTGAAAGGGAATATTATTTCAGTGGGCAGAGGTTTGTGGCTATGCCAGGGATGGCATATTAGCTCCTCTTCAAGGACTGAGTTTAAAATTGGCTGTTTTTATGATAGAAGCCTTGGTTACAAGCTGAGGCCTGCTCCCACTGGGGGCTGTTGGGTGGAGTTTGAGCTGGAATTGAATGGAATTGAATGAGCCTTTCTTCAATCCAATAGGGTTAGAAGTTTCTAGGTCAGGACTCAAATAGCCCCACCCAGATAAACCACTTTATCTGATTCCCTGGGGCATTCTCTCACAGAGGCAGAGTTCATGGAGAATCTCTCCTTCAAGGAGCTTCAAGTGCTTTACCTCATGGCTCATTCCCAAAGTCAGAGAGAAAAAAAAAGTTTTGGGGCTCCCCTCGTAATTACTAGAAAGTAGATATTAGATAAATTAGGATGGGATCAAAGCATCATATTAACAAAAGGAAACAAAGCAGAAAAATATTATATATATGAAGGTATACATATATAGTTATACATGCATATATGTATAATATAATAAACTTACACACATATGCATATATTTATAGATACAGACAGACAGACAGACATGTATATCCAGGTAGTGGATTTTCTCTACTTTCTATGCCATATGGGAATAATCATTTTGATGCCAAAGTAAAGAAAAGCAAGCCAATCTCTGTACTTCATTAAAAGATTGAATTATATGATGCATTTGGAGGATTAGTGAAGAAATAGAAATATGGCCATTTACTCTTCCTTTCCAGGCAGCTAGATAGAATAATTAAGAGATCTTTGGATCCAGTCACAAAGAACTGAATATGATTCTTTCTTCAGACATTTACTAGCTGTGTTGTTATTATTCAGTAATGTCTAACTGTTCATGATCCCATTTAGAGATTTTCTTGGCAAAGATCCTAGAGTGTTTCCTTCTCCAGCTCATTTTATAGATGACACAACTGAGGCAAGTAAGGTTAAGTGACTTATGCAAGGTCACACAGTTAGTAAGTGTCTGAGGCCAGATTTAAATTTAGGAAGATAAGTCTTCCTGACTTTAGGCCAAATGATCTATCCCTTGTGTTGTCTAGCTATCCCTTGTTATGTAATCTTAAGGCATCAATTTAACAACACAAAGTTATTTTACATAACAATGATGTCGAGCATGTATGTGGCAATATAAAGTGTGCAAAGCTCTTTATTAATATTATCTCATTTAATTCTCATAGTAACTTTTGAAGATAGGTATTTTACAAAGGGTAAATCACTTGCCTAAGGTCATGCAGTTATTTGGTTTCTGAAACTAGATTTGAACTCAGATCTTCCTTACTAAAGATTCCAGTGTTATAATCACTCTACCACCTAATTGCCTATGTCAACGCCTGATGATGGGAGCTGGAATGTCATGGATTGAAATGGCAAGTAGGCGATATGGCCCTGAGAGAACATTATTATAAATAAATAAAGCAGGCAGAGGTTATATAAGTTCATTTATATTAATTTTTATATTCTCTATATTTTTCTAGCTTGAAATTTTGATGGTTAGATTTCTTTTTATATAGGAATATACATTGATAGAGGTGATGATATTCCCACATTGATTTAGTTTGTATTAAATATATCCCATAGAAGTTCTTTTAAAGTCAGATGTGAAAAAAAATAAAAAAATAAAGTTAGACGTGAATCTGAATTATTCTCATGAGGGTGTGAGATGGTAAATAGAAAAAATAAAAGCAAATGAATAAGAAAATAGGGGATGAGTAGAGAAGGAGGAGTATATATTTGAAACAAAATACAAGAGTCTGAAAAATATAGAAAGTTATAAGAAAGCTCAGCAGTTCATACATTTGTTTTGAGCTCACAAATCTTAACATTTATGGATTTTTATTTCAACAAAGACCCTAAAATGTAAGATGGAAAAAAATATATAGTTCACCAATTCTATCCAAGGCCAGTATTACTTCATGCTGATATAAGAGAACACTGGGAAAACAAGAAAGGTAAAAGTCTTTGGACAGATTGAAAACTCTCAAATTCTGGTCCATTTCCTTAGAAAAGCAGATCTATTCAAGAAGGGGGATTGAATGTCTATATACTGGGTTAACAAGCTCTCCCTGCTGAATGCATGAGGTCTATCATCAGAATTCAAAATCTTGTTGAAGTCTATAGAGACTACAGTTGCTAGGAAACTGGCTCACCCCCCCCCCCCACTCTCTCCCCAATTGCTTTGCTCATCTTACTCCTGATCCCCTATTAATTAGTTAGGATCAACACTTTGTAAAATTCTTTGTTCATTTTTTCTCATTTTAAAGATCCAAAGACAATTCTTCCTAAGGCCTTTGATTAGTACTACAATTCCCCCCCCCCCCCCGGACAGCTGTCCACTGCTTTGTTAAAATGCATAGTTTTTTGGAAGTATCACGTTATATTTTTGATTATATTCTGAAATTGTTTTCTTCAAATAGTTTTTGATTCGTTTGCATTTGGTATCACTGTTTTCCAAGATTACCACTTTCTTATATACATTTCTTTTCATGGTTTTCATCCATAAAGTGGCCTTATTTCAAAGGAATTCTGTGCTTCCGTCAGTAGGGCACCTCAAGGGTTCACGTTCTCTGTTTGAAAACTACAGAGAGCCTTATGGAAATAAAATAATTCAAGAAAAGACCTATGATTTTCTTCTAATGTCAAATCAACAATGTTTTAAAAATCAAATTGCTAGGTCACATGCAATTTGTTGTGGTCTATGGCTTGAAATAATAAGTTATTTTATTTTAATTTTTTGGTCTAGACATACTATTTCACTTGTGTGGGGGACTCCTACTAAAGAAATTTCCAAACAAATCACTGAGATCTAGGGCACTATGGTTTTAAGTGACTTGTCCAGAGTAACAATGTCAATATGAATCAAAGATAGGATTTCAGGACTTGAACCAAGGCCTCTTGACACTAGTTGGCTCTTTACCAATTACATCATTCTGTTTCTCATGTGTTGATGTAAATGTATATTTAAATACATTTTATATCTTACAAAGTACTTTCCTTGTAATAAACCTAAGAGATGGATAATATAGGCATTATTATTTTCATTTTTTCATGAGGAAACTGAGACTCCCTAGAGCATCCCTAAAGAATAAATGACATTCCCTTTGTCACAAGGTTATAAAATGATGCTATTAAAATTAAAAAAAAAAAAAAAAAAACTTAGTTCTTAAGATTATTGCACTAGAACCCTTATCCCCTGCTCCTAGCCCAAATACTTCTTATTGGTTGAAATGATTTCTTTGCCTCCACTTTCTTTCTTCTTTTTATGTTATGAAAATGCTTACTTTCCATAAGTTAAAAATAAAATTTAAAAAAGGAAAACATAAGATGTGATTGAAGAAGTACAATTTGTCAATAAGGAAAAAAAAAAGTTATTGTCTCATATGTTTAGCGATAGGCTAAGGATTTTGCTGCAACAACATGATCTTTAAAAATTGTTAGTGTTAATGTTTGGAAAGAACTTTCATTTGATTCTTACAATAATGCTGAATAGGTAATCCATGTTTTACAGATGAGGAAACTGAGGCTGACCAAAATTATGTAACTTCTTCAGAGTTATAAAGCTAGAACATATCTCTGAGGTAAGATTCAAACTAAAGTCTTCCTGTGTTCAAAATCAGCCTTCTATGCCACCATTTAGATTCAATAACTTGTAAAAGTCAGTCAGGGTCACAAGAGTTTAACAAAATGACTTTTCCAAATTATACATTCTGAACTGTCAGACCGAATAAAGAACCACTTATCAGCATGTGACCAAGCCATAAAGGAAAAAATAAAGGCTTAAAGCTCAAGTTTCATAGCCTCAAATTCAATTGAAAGCACCACAAGAACAGATATTTGTTTTATCTAAATTTTATTTCTATCCCACCATAATGCTCTGTAAAGATCAAAGGATCATGTATTTAAAGCTGGAAGGAGGTCTTAGAGGTCATTTAGTCCTTACCCTTCCTTTTACTGATGACAAAACAGAGGCCTAGAGAGGTTAAATAGCTTTTTAAAGGTCATTTGGACAGTGAATGTGAGAGTCAAGGTAGGGAACCAAATCTTCAATTCCAAATCCATCACACTTCCTTCTGAACCACTGTAAGTGTTTAAGAAATGTTGAACAAACTATATTTCTAGGTGCAAATGTTTTTGAAAATTTAGTAAGTATAAAATAGGAAAGAATTATAAAATTTATTCAATTTCTTTAGGACCATATGCATACCCAGATTATTCATTAAATACATAAGAGCATGGTAGTGGGCCAATAAATTTATAGGAAGTAATTGAAGAGGCAAGTTTAGGTTTTACATTAATTGAAAAAATGAATGAAATTTTTTATTAAAAAAGCATTTATCAAGTGCTTTTATCAAGTGCTTACTATGTGTAAAGTAAAAGAAATGACATTTATGTTGCATTTTAATGTTTGCTAAGTACTTTGCACAAATTATTTCATTTTAGCATTAAAAATCTCTCTGAGGTAACTAATATAATTATTTTCCCCATTTTATAGATGAAGAAAACGATATGACAAAAGTGAGGTATTTTGGTTATTGTCACATAGCAAATACATGTCATATGTTGATAACTCATGTCTTCCTCATTTCACTTTGCATTTTATATAATGTGTACATGGCATATGAAACAGATGATGGCATGAGAAATTCTATCTTGAGGACGGAAGCCATGCTTTACAGCTCTTTACATGATCAAGACCAATATATCATGGGATTAAAACTCTGGAGCTGGAAGGAATTTCAGGAGCCATCTTGTTTAATGCCTTTCCCCCATATTTTATAGATGAGGAGATTGAATAAAGGAAGGTTGTGACTTTCCCAACGTCATATAGATAGTAAACATAATGCTAGGAACAGTGTTCTTTCTAAGGACTCACTAAATATTTTTAATAGTATTTTTACTTTTCTAATTACATGTAAAACTGTCTTTCAACATTTTTTTGTAAGATTTTCCATTCCAAATTTTCTTTTCTCTCTCCCTTACTTCTCCTCTCCCCAAGACATCAAGCAATTTGATATCGGTTGTACATTTATAGTCATTTTAAACATATTTCCACATTAATTATATTGTGAAAAAAATCAGAACAAAAGGCAAGAACTACAAGAAAGGAGAAGCAAACAAATTTCAAAAGGTGAAAAATCCCAATATTTCTTGATGATAAATGAAATGATAAAGTAAGTACAGAGACAATATCTAATCTAGAAGTTCTGAGAAAGAAATGAGCAATATAGGTTAAAATGTGTAGAGAAGTTGCATAGAAGGGGTGATATTTGATCTGGTGTTTGAAAATTAGGAAAAAGCACTGGAATTATGAAAAGAAAGATCTGTTTATGAAGAAGCATACACCAAGATGTGTAGCTGGGAATGAGCAAGACAGGTTTATTTGGTGGTGAGGAGATGAATTGAATTTTCTTGAATATTTCAAAAGCTTTATCACCAACCTTCTCACCTCAGCCTCTTTTTCTTCTAAATTATCTCAATGACATGGTATTTTATTTGTATCCCATAGAAGTTCTTTTAAAGTTAGACGTGAATCTGAATTATTCTCATGAGGGTTTTATTTGTATTATAACTCAAAAAAATCCTCAAAGAAAAGGGAGATTGGGAGATACATTAAAAACCAATAATCACTGAAACTGTAATTTTTATATCATCTTTGACTAACTCCTTATTGCTTTATGTGTCAGGACATACAGTCATTGAGGAGACAAGCATGCAGAAACTATTCAAAATACCCATAAGACACACTCTCTTAGTTTTCTTCCTTGCATAGAAACAAGAAAACCCAGATAGAAGATAAGTTATTTGTGGTCTCCAAACCACAATTTCTCATTCTGAAAATTATTCTTCTTTTCTTCTTTTCCTCACTCTAATGATTTGCTCATTATGTGTTGACAGAACCATGGGATCAGTTTGAGAAAAACATTAGAAGGATTGCATTTCTGGTTCTCCTTCAGAGTAAATTTATTCATTTTGATCCTATAGATTCTGATATACTTGAACAACAATTGTCCCTGCTCCCTTCTCCAACCTTATGGATATCACTATAATTCTTGTCATTTTTTGGTAAATAAAATATTTTTCTGATATATGATTTTTTCTATTTTTTATTTCTGGCTATATTCCTTTAATCATCATTGTTCAAAAATCTTCAAAAATTTTCCATTACCCTTAAATTGTTTTATAAATTTTAGCTCAGCATTTAAAGCACTTCATAATCTACTTCCAACCTAGATTCCCATTCTCATGATTTCTTTTCAGATTTTTTAATGCTTTAATCATACTATCATTCAGAAAAGTAATAGTTGTTATGTGTAACTAAAGTGCCTGACTCTTGTCCTTTTAAGTAGACTGAATCGTTCAGAATGGGAATGAGGTAAATATAAGGCTCCAGGTTTAGAAAGAACAAATCTGCATCATCCAGGTCCTCCCTACCTCCCCCTCAAAAAGACAGAAATGATCCTGCCTCAGTGTCTCTAGGCTGGGAGGCTAATTAGCAGAGATACAGGTGAGAGTGTATATATGTGTGTATATTTCCCTTCTTTAGCTGATTTGTTTCCTTTGGCAGCATTTGGTACCATCTCTGTATTTAAGGTAGACAACTTTCTTGTGATGATAGAAATTTTTGGACAGCTCAAGATGCCTTTCTGATATTGCATTTTGTTTTGAAACTCTTCCTGATAAGGAAGGTTTTGGCTGAGGCCCCAGATATCATACCCTGGCCAAGTCCACAAGTATATGTTATGTATCTTTTATGTGCCAGCCAAAGTGCCAAATGCTGGCAATACAAAGAAGGGTACTGTCCTCAAGAAGTTCACAATCAAATGGGTGAGACAATGTACAAAAAACTATATAGAAAAATGTTTATTTTAGAAAAATTGGAAATAATTTAAGAGGGAAGGCACTAGTTCACTAAGGGAAACCAGTAAAAAATTCTTATAATAAGTGGGATGTTAGCTAAGAGTTAAAGGAACCCAGGAAGCAGAAATAAGAGCGAAGAGCATTCTAGACCTGAAGAATAGCCAGTTGTAAATGACTGGGGTCAGAGATGGAGTGTCTCACTTGAGGAATAGCAAAGAGGTCACTCTTACTGACTCACAGAATACATGGAGATGAGTAAGATTGTAAGATACTGGAGAGGTGAGATAAGGCTTAGTTACAAAGATCTTTAAAAGACAAATGGTGATATATTTGATTTGGGAGATAATAGGCTGGCATGGGGGTTTATTAAATGCAAGCTGGAAGAGATATTTAGACCTACACTTTAAGAAAATTGATTTAACTGAGTAGTGGATAGACTGAGATGAGAAAAGATTTATTTTGAGGAGATAGTCTATATAGACAACAAACAACAGATATGTATTCACTAGGTATATCCTCTAGAATGGTGGCAGGATCAGAGAAAAGCAGGAGGCTTAAACAAGTGATTGTATGAAAGTAACAACAACAGACTTCAGCAACAGATTCGATTTGGAGGAGGGAAAAGAGTGAGAAGTGAAAGATGACCACCCAAGGACACAACATCGATTGCAGGTCTAAGAGGATAAGTTCATACTTAAGCACATGCCTGAAATTCCTGTACTTGTACCTTTCAAAGTACTTTCCATCTTTAATACATCTAGAAAACAGTCTGAGGCATTTGGATTTTTTTTTTTTTTTAATCAGCTAGGCAATGGGATCTCCTAGTTTTTTGAATAGATAAGTATCTTGGTGAAATCAGTGTATTATAAAGATTAATCTAACACTGGTTTGCATTAAAATTTAAAGTGAGGGGACTACCTGAATGTAGGGAAAGGGTTTTGCAGTGAGAAAGGTATAAAGATAATTTACAAGTCAAAGCTAAGGTTGTAGCTGTGAGAATAGAAATAAATAGATAAGAAAAGTCTGCATTCAATTAGTTTAATCGATCCACTTCTATCTCAAAATCTAAGAAATTGTCAACTGTTCTAGAATCTTTTCCTTTTCTCATTTTTGATTCCCTTTACCCTTTCCCCCCTTCTTTCTGAAGCCTGGAGTAATGGATTAATTGGGGATAAAAGAGCAAAAGAAAGTTCTATCAGGGGTCCTCAAACTATGGCCCACGGGCCAGATGTGGCAGCTGAGGATGATTATCCCCCTCAACCAGGGCTATGAAGTTTCTTTATTTAAAGCCTCACAAAGTTTTTGTTTTTACTATAGTCTAGCCTTTCAACAGTCTGAGGGACAGTGAACTGGCCCCCTTTTTTAAAAGTTTGAGGACCCCTGTATCTATTCAACTTTTTTTTTAAATTTCTTTAATCAAACATGAATATAAAATAATGCTTGTCTGGTCTGCTCCAAATTCTCAAGGTTGTGAGGAGTAATCAATTGTTTCTGGGCTCCAACCACAGTGAACCAGGACAATCATATACCTGAATATAAGAGGTGTGAGTTTAAAGTAATGTGATACCCTCAGTTATTACCTCATACCCATCAAACTATCATAGATGTTAAAAGATGGGGAAACTCTTTGTTGCAGGAGCTGGAAAAGACAGGAATGCTAATTTCCTCCTGGGAGAACTATGAATTTGTTTAACTATTCTGGAATATCATTTAAAATTATGCACAAAAAGTTACTAGACTGTTTATTCCTTTTGACCCACAGATTATAATATATGGATGATATCCTAAAGCAATTACTGAGAGCATCAAATAACCCATGTATATAACAATATTCATAATATCATTTTATGATTACAAAGACCTGGGGACAAAATATATTCTCAACAATTGAAGAACTGAATGGATTATGTGTATGGTGGAAAGAACTTTGGCTCAGCGATATCCCCAAGGTATCATTGGACCATGAACCTGGATCTTACACCTCAGTCAGAGTTGCTGAAGACACGTGGGGAGTTAGAAGAATAGGAAAAGTGAACTAGGTCAAAGTTGGAGGTTCTCTTTCACCCAGAACATTTTTTCTCAATGTCAAAGTGAAATAATACAAGTAGGATACTTTGCGTTAAAGCCCATAAAAGGTACCAATTTTGTTTATGTTACTACTACTGCTGCTGCTGCTGCTGCTGCTGCTATTACTACAATCACCACAACTACCTCTCTACTAATATTACTACTACTACTACTACTACTACTACTACTACTACTGCTACTATTACTCTCTCTACCATCACCTCTGCTACTAGTACTAGTACCAACAGGAACATCATCACCATCACTACTGCTGCTGCTACTTCTAGCTAAACCTCTTCTTCTTCTCCTTCTCTTCATTCTATTACTACCAGTATTAGTACTACTATCACTACTACCACAACTACCACAATTACTACTACTAACTACTATAACTACTACTACTACTACTAACTACTATTACAACTACTACTACTACTACTACTACTAACTACTATTACAACTACTACTACTACTACTACTATTACTCCTACTACTATGACTTCTCCTACTACTACTACCACTACTACCACTACTAGTTTTTCCCATGCCTGGAATTCTTTCTTTTCTTTGCTTTTGCCTGTTAACTCCCCCTTTCCCCTGGCTTCTTTTAAATCCCAACTAAAATCTCACCTGCTATAGGAAGCCTTTTCCAATCTCATCTTAATTCCAGTACCTTCCCTTTCTGAATTATTTCCTATTTATCCCATGGATAGTTTGATTTCTAAATATTTGTTTGCATATTGCCAAGCTCCTCTATGGAAGGGATTGTCTTTTGTCTCTTTTTTGTATCCCCAGAACTTAGCACAGTGCCTAACATACTAGATGCTTAATAAGTATTGATTGATTGATTAATGGAAAGAATAACAGAAACTCAAAAGATGTTCTGAGAGAGAGGACACAGAGAAGAGACACTCAGAGGTGCTAAATTACTGGTACTGTGTCACATATATTGATATCCTAAGTAGGGCAGCTAAAGGCCATTAAAGGTACATTAACAAAATTCTGATATTTCCAGAGAAAACTCTAATGGGGATCAACACTAACCAAGTTCTGATGCTTCCGGCAGCAATAGGAACACAAAATATGGACATTTTGTAAGATATTCTCTAAAATCATACCTCAGTCTGCTGTGTCTATGTCCAATTCATAGGTTAAGTTTTTGAGTCATTCATATAATGAAACATCTAGACATATTCTGAAAATTTTTCAGTAAATGCTTCATATATCAGTGCTAGAATATATCTTTTAGTTGCTTTGTTCAGTGTTGTTTGGCTGGTATTCCTATTCTATTAACCCCCCTGGATATTACTGTGGTTTTGTGTTACAGCTGGTCAGATCTATCCATGCATCCTGGGGTCATAGAAGTGGGTTGAGCCACTGACCTGGACTTTATTGCATTGTGCTCTGAACTAACTAGTCAGAGCCAGGATGAAATAGAAGACAAGTTCTTACCATAGCCATCACACAACCACAGAGTGCTCTGTGGTTTTACTCTCTGTGACCCCACTTTGGAAACTCTTATCATAGCTTTGTTTCCCTCTCCAGCTTCACTTTTCACACTCCAATATGAGAAGATTTCAAGTAATATGTTCACTGAAACCAGGACTATTCTATGAGGTCAAAAGGTTCTATTTTGTGTGGAATTTCAAAATGAGCTGAACAATTTTATAGACAGTAATAAAACTAGTGGTTATACCAGCTAAAATAAAAAAGCTAATCAGATCCCATGTTTCAAGACATAAACTTGTCAGAATGTGCATTAACAAGATCCCCTCCCCACCTTGGAAATAAGTACAAAAACCTTCTGTGACTTTTCACTTTTCAGTAATCTTTGTCAGATTTTTGCTCCCGGTCAAAGGCTAGGTGATGAAGTTTATGGATCTGTTTTATCCCTTTGAAGCTGATTCTCCTTCAGTATTTATTTAGTTTAAGAAATCAAATTCTTAATTCAGATGACTAGAGAGCTTCCTTTGAAGTCAGGAATAGTGTCATTGAGCTCTAAATTTCTGTAATCACATATCCCTAACCAAAATGATTGTTGATTTAACATTATTTTGCAATAAATATGTTATTGCCAAGGTCACTTTAAAATCAGAAATTTTACTACAAAGTGAATACTATTTCAATTGAAAGAACATAAGAGTAGTAGTTAGGAAAGCTTGGTCTGAATCCTGACATTAACTGTGTGACCTTGGATAATTTAGGTAACTTCTCAGCCTCACTTTCTTCACTTAAAAAATGAGAAAAGTAATTTTTGTACCAACCAACTTTCACTGGGAAAAGGATCTCCAACTGCCATAGGAATGTAAACAGTTATTACTTGAAAATTTTGGCAGATTTGTAGTCTCAGTAATGTGGGTATCTCCCCATCAGAAGCTATGCTGTGGTTTAATGTCCCATCTTGTGTTCTAATTATATCTTAGGGACAGCTTCATTGACTTTTAGCTTGCAATCTGTATGAGGCTTAATATTGCTCCCACTGAACTGCTGCATAAAATAGTTCATCTAAAGACCTTCTCTGTGAAAAATCTTTTGATAAAAATCTGATCTCTTTTCCATGCCTGCATTTTTGTGCTCCTTCTTTCCATATTTTAACATAAATTTTGCCATTCTATTTGAATGCAAGCTCCATGAGGGAAGCTTCCTTTGTGTACGCATCCCTAGTGACTTGCACATAGTATGCACATTATGATTGTTTGTTGTTGAACTGAGCCAAAATGTAGCATGTGCTTGTCTACTTCATGGGTATCAAAATGAGTGGAATGAAAAAAAGAGCTGTTGGTTGCATTCTTGCAGCTACTGATATGGTTTTGTTTGCTGCTCCTAGGTCTGACTTTGCCTTTTATACTCCTAGATGAGAGAGGGGCTATCTGACTGGCTATGTCCTAGTGGCAGTGCCAGTAGCATACCACAGGATATGGAAAGCATCTCATTCTTATCTATATATCCATACACTATCCTCATCACCAAGAAGATGCTTAAGGAAGCCACCTTATAGTTGTTAGGCTTCCTTAAAGTTTCCCCATTTCTAAAATATAAAAAATTTAAAATTATAGATTATATAATGTGGTAATTTGTTGTGAGAGGGGAAGTCAATAAATATAATTTCTTGCATATAGGGAAGTCTTTGTATGTAGAAATCAGTCAAGAAGGATTTTTTAAGTATTTATTAATGCTTTTTTGCTGGGGCAGCTATGTGATGCAATGAAAACAGTACCAGACTTGGAATGGGGAAGAGTCATCTTCTTGAGTTCAAATCTGGCCTCAAACCTTTACTAATCGTGTGACTCTGGGGATGTTACTTAACCCTGATTGCCTTGGTTTCTTCATTTATAAAAAGAGATGGAGAAGGAAATGGGAAACCATTCCAATATTTCTGCCAAAAATACCCAAAATGGGATCATGAAGAGTCAGATGAGACTGAAGAACCATCACAGTATTTTTTCCCTAAATTCTAGGAATACAAAGAAAAAAAGAAAAAAATCAACCCAACAGCAATAACAAAAAGCAAAAAAAAAAACTTCTTGATTGTGGAGGGTCGGAACTCTAGAGAGGTATAGTTGAAATAAGGATACTTACAACAAGGTGTTAATTCAGTGGAATTGATGAGATGATGATTCTTTAGTATACATATACTTAGTACTTAGCATGGTGATATAATGGTTCACTAGTCCATACATAATCAGTATGCTGTAATGATGTAATTGTAATAGGGTATTTAAGGGTTGAGAGAACTGGAAATGAGATATTCCATCTTTGATCATCCTCCTGGTGGCTCTCCTGCCTCTTGTACTCCTCCACTAAAATCAAGAGTGAGTCATACTGTGACAGACACAGACTCTGAAGGAGACAGACTGTAAAGGAAACAATAAAGACTTTAGACTCTATTCCTGTCCATCTTCATGGTGACTATTCTGCTGAGACCAAACCCGTCTGGAGGACCTCCAGAAAGCTTACATTTTGGTGGCCAAACATGGATGTAAGGACCTACACTCAGCAGCTCCACTGATGTGATCGTAAGTTCAGTGGAAAAGTCCCTTGACCAGGAAATAGGGTGAGTAAACTAATCACTTTGTTTTTTCCGCTAAAATGGGGCAAATACTAAGAAAAGAGCCTTCCTCACAGCAAGGGAAGTGTGTAGCAAGCATAGTTAGGTTAATAAAGAGCAAGGCTTGTTGGTAACTTGGGAGCAGATCTTTGGACTCTTAGATACATTAGAATACATGTCTCCGTGGTTCTCTAAGGAAGAAAAATTAGAGCCAGATAAACAGAAACTAGTGAGAGAACAACTATTTGAATATTACAAAGATAATGGTCCTGATTCAATTCCTGAGGAAACATTTTATATGTACAACATAATACAATTGGCTATAAGGAATTACATAAGTTCTAAAATAAGGAAAAAGGAGAAAGAGCAGGAGGGGTATGGTACTGACAAAGCAGCTGAAAAGCATGAAGAATTGGACAAGAAAAGAGTTAAACACAATGCTATTGAAATTAAGGTGTGTGGTGCTTCTCAGCAGATGCCTTTAGGGTATTCCTTATCTCCTGACCCTCTCCCCTCAATTTCCCCTTTGTGGGTGGAGGGAGGAGGAAGAGTGGGAGGGGCAGTGACAACATCAGCACCAACCATACAGCAGCTTTATCCATCCCCTATGACATGATTACAAAAGGCATTAATTAAAGCTAAAAATGAAGGACAGGATATATCTGATTTGAAAATAGAAGCATACCCTGTGATTGAAGAGTTTGGCTCTTCAGTTCAAGAAAGAAGATACACTCCTTTTAATCTGGAAATTAACAAAGATCTGAAAAAGGCTTGCACTCTTTATGGGTCTACATCGTCTTATGTTAAGATGATATTAGAGAATTTGGCTTTTGAAATTGTAACCCCTAGTGATTGGAAATCTATAGTTAAGACATATTTAGGACCAAGACAAAACTTGTTGTGGCTTTCTGAGTATAGTGAACTCTGTAGGATAGAAGCCCAATTAAATAGGCAACCTGGAGTTAATACACCAATCACCTGTGACCAACATAGGTGTAGGTTCTTATGTAGACACTTCAGTACAGATTAATTACCCTATAGCAGCATATGAGCAAATTGCTGCTGCTGTTATCAAAGCATGGGGCACCCTCCCAGGAAGGCAAGATAGAAGGGAAGCCTTCACAAAAATGGAGCAAGGTCAAAATGAACCCTTTGCTGATTTTGTGGGACGTCTGCAGACATCTGTCATATGAAATATTAGTGAAAATGCAGCAACAGAAATTATGATAAGACAATTTGCTAAGGAAAATGCTAATGAGGGTTGTAGAAGAATTTACTAGGACTATACAAGAATGCTCCTTTAGAGGAGAGCATAAGACATTGTGCCACAGTGGGCACAAATGCCTTTTATATCCAGGCTATGATGCAGACTTCTCAAGATCTGAACATAGGAAGACAGGGTCCCTTTTGTCAAGGGATTGCCAGAGAGATTTGTCAATGCTTTCAATGTGGTAAAGCAGGGCATCTGCAAGCTCAATGTTGGCAGAGAAGAGAGAGTGGGAAAACAAGATCCGATCCAAAGCCCCATGTCCAAAATGCAACAGAGGATTCCATTGGGCATCAGAATGAAGATTGACTCAGGGAAATGGGAAGCAGGACCCAGAAGCAGGGCCCCAGGCAAAAAATACTTGGGGCATGATGACAGCTGATATTATATCCAGAGAGTCTTTAGAAGTTTAGTATTCTGACATCATCAATCAGCTGAGAAGCAACCTTATGGGAGAAAGGGATTGCAATTGGGGAATAATGAAAAGAGTGGCTTTACGTGATTTGCCTGAGGAAATGTTTCATGGTGGACAAAGAGTCATCATTGAGACTAGGAGGACTTCATTCAAGACCTACTTTTGAAATATACTGTCTGTCCTAATATTGTAGCTGCAGAGAAGGTTCTAGTCTACACTAATAAAAGAAGTTTCTTCACTCATGAATTGACTATACTAATGCAGTGGATGGAAATTCAAAGGCAGATAGCCTTCTAACCATGTTAGCCAATATTCCCTTATTTCAGGCAGCCCAAGAATCTCATTCTAAATATCATCATGCTGCTCAAACTTTAAGCTTGCATTTGAGATAATAATAGAGGAAGCTAGGATCATAGTAAAAGCTTATAGCTTGCCTTCCTTTCCACGCTCCTATACTTCCTCCAGGGAATAACCCTTGTGGTTTGAGACCCAATGAAATTTGGCAAATGGATGTGACCCATTATAAATCTTTTGATTGTTTGTCTTTTATCCATGTTGTAGTAGACACCTTTTCAGGATTTACTTTTGCAATACCAGCAGTAAAAGAGACAGCCCAAGTGATCACTGAATTTCTTATACAAACTTTTGCAATTATAGGTGTGCCACAATAAAGCAATAAAAAGAGTTAATGGATCTGCATATACTTCTAAATATTTTGCACATTTTTGTGCACAATATCAGATTTTATACATCACTAGCATACCTTTTAATCCTCAGGGGCAGGCAATATTAGAGAGGAGAGGAAACAATAACAATATCTGGTTTGGTGTTCTCACCTTCCTGAGAAGCCTGAGAAGGCATGACCATCTGTGTTCTAAAACAAAAAAAAGAGGGAGATGTAGAGGGCAGAAACTCTGGAGAGTTCTTGATACATGATCCATGATACATCTTATACTTTAAACAAGGATACTTACAACAAAGTATTAACTCTGGAATTGATGAGATGCTGGTTCTTTAGTATACATATACTTAGTATTTAGCATGGTGATGTAATTGTTCTTAGTTCACACATCTTTGGTATGCTGTAATGATGTAATTATAATAGGGTATTTAAGGGCTGAGAGAACTGGAAATGAGACATATCTTTGACCATCCTCCTGGTGGCTCTCCTGCCTCCTGAATTCTTCCACTGGGTCAGATTGTGACATTTAGAAACTGTGAAGGAGACAGTAAAGACTTTAGACTCTATTCCTGTCTATCCTCATGGTGACTATCCTTCTGAGATTAAGCTAGCCTGAACGTTACACTTGATGTCCTTATTCTAGTTAGGGAGAAAACATAGATATAGCTATATGATGTGCATATAATATATGTACAATGCAAATGAGAGATAATCTTTGAAAGGAAACATTAGCAGTTGTAGGATGGGGAGCGATTGACGCCAGGACAGGCTGCTTGCAGAAAATATGGTTTCATCTTGATTTTAAAGGAAGACAGAGATGTCAATAATGTGAGGAGTATAGCTAGTGAAATAAAGGAGTATAGGAGATGTAGTACTATGCTTGAGAAGATCCAGTTATAAAATATACAGTGCAGAACAAACTAAAAGGATAGGAATGGGTTTATAGAAAATCAAATGCTTTAACATGGGGTATGTTAAATTAGATTGCATGGTAATCAAATTTTCCTTTTTTTAGTAAAAAAAGAAAAAAGGATTCGAAGTCTTCATTAAAGAAGAAAATCAAGTTAATCTCCACTAAGAAAACATCTGTTGAATTCCACAAAAAACTTCTTTAGACTTTCAATTCAGAACCTGAAGTAATTAAATTCTTATTTTAGGATGGAATCATTATGACTTGTAATTTCTTTCTTGGTTTTAATTGAAAATAATCAGAATTCACAGTATTTTAGTCCTATGCATCTAGACACTTGATGGTTTGGCCATTGATTCCACACCTGCTTCCCAAATTGGCAAGGCAACCACTTACTGTGAAGAATCAGTTGTTCTGAATGGCTAATTGGTTACAGGTGCAATGAATTAACCATCTGCCATAGAACCAGACTGAACCTGAAAAAGAAGGAAAATCCCTTCTCCTCTTTACTTTGGCAGCTCCTCTTAGGAAATTTCAGTGAGATCTTACTTGGAGCCTTCTGAATGTAAGACTAGGGCTCATGCAGGTGAGCCAGGTCATCAATAAGAAGATTTGAATGGAGACAAGCAATTATATATGAGTATGAGTGTATGAGTGAGAGAGTGAGTGAGTGAGAGAGAGATGAACCAGCACCCTTTTGAAGTAAATCAAACATAGTGTCATAGAAAGAACAGAGGGTCTGGAGGCAAAAGTTCTGAATTTAAGTCCTAGCTCTGATAGTTATTCCTTCACTGATGTCCAACAAATTTACCTTTCTGGGCCACAGTTTCCGTTTTTGAAAAATGCAGGGCTTGGTCTACATGGCTTTTCAGGTCCCTTCTATTTCTAGATATGTAATAACTCTTATCACAAAAAATTGGCTGTTTTATGAAGGAGATAATGTATTTTCTAAGGTATTCTAATCATTCTAAAATGCCAGCCTTTTGTTTCTGGAGTTCTCCCTTGCAAAGATGTTCTCTAATTGTCTTCTTGTTTAGATCTCAGCTTCCAATATTTCTTTCTTTTTTTTCTAATACCCCCATTTTTTTTTACCAATTCTTATGATTTCTTGAAGTTTTTAGCAAACAAAAAGTGTTGACATTAAAGGCTCATTCCTCTTTCTGTGTGCTGAATCTCACCTTAGCTATCATTGTAATTTATATGCCAATGAGATGCAAGGCAAATCAGGTCTTCTCCTGATTGCTCAGTTGAGGTGAGTAACCATATTTTTAATTGTGTAACAGCTGTTTCCTTCTGGATGTGTCAAAATTTCCCTGGCTCTGAGTATGGACAAAATAAAGATCTTGTAAACTAAAAAATGGCCTGAATTTTGCATCTGGGTTGCACTTCACTTAGAAATTGCTTCAATTCAGGTTGCTTTTAAAAATATGTATATATTGTTTTGTCTCTTAATAATTTCTTATCACCAAATAATTTCTATATCTTGTTGTTTTTGTTCAGTTGTTTAGTCATAGCCAACTCTTTGTGACCCCTTGGAGAATAGCATGTCACACCCTAATATCCTTTACTATCTTTTGATGTCCATCCAGGTTCATGTTCATTTGTTTCCACAAACACTATCTATCCATCTCATCCTCTGCAGTCCCTTTTTCCTTTTATCTTCAATCTTTCCCAACATTAGGGTCTTTTCCAATGATTCCCATCCTATTTTGTGGGCGAAATATTAAAGCTTCACCTCCATTTTTTTGATTTTTCCAGTACATAGCCTGAAATTTTCTTTCTGAATAATTCTTGATTTATTAATTTGATATCTTTTTGGCCAAGGAACTCTTAAAAGTCTTTTCTAGTACCGCAGTTTGAAAACACTTATTCTAGTAAGCATCATATGTAATGGAGACAAACTGCAACCATTCCCAATAAGATCTGGAGTGAAACAAGGATGCCCACTATCACCGTTACTATTTAATATTGTATTAGAAACGCTAAAGAGCTGAGAAAGAGATTAAAGGAATAAGAATAGGCAATGAGGAAGCCAAATTATCACTCTTTGCCGATGACATGATGGTATACTTAAAGAACCCCAGAGATTCTGCTAAAAAGTTATTAGAAATAATCCACAACTTTAGCAAAGTTGCTGGTTATAAAATAAACCCACATAAGTCATCAGCATTCTTATATATCACTAACAAAATCCAACAGTCAGAGTTACAAAGAGAAATTCCATTTAAAGTAACTACTGATAATATAAAATATTTAGGAATCTATCTGCCAAGGGAAAATCAGAAACTTTATGAGCAAAATTACAGACCACTTTTCACACAAATTAAGTCTGATCTAACCAATTGGAAAAATATTAAATGCTCTTGGATAGGGCGAGCAAATATAATAAAGATGACAATATTACCTAAACTAATCTATTTATTTAGCGCTATACCAATCAGACTCCCAAAAAACTATTTTAATGACCTAGAAAAAATAACAACAAAGTTCATATGGAAAAACAAAAGGTCAAGAATTTCAAGGAAATTGGATAGGGCGAGCAAATATAATAAAGATGACAATATTACCTAAACTAATCTATTTATTTAGCGCTATACCAATCAGACTCCCAAAAAACTATTTTAATGACCTAGAAAAATAACAACAAAGTTCATGTGGAAAACAAAAGGTCAAGAATTTCAAGGAATTAATGAAAAAATCAAATGATGGTGGCTTAGCTATACCAGATCTAAAACTATATTATAGAGCAGCAGTTACCAAAACTATTTGGTATTGGCTAAGGAATAGATTAGTTGATCAGTGGAATAGATTAGGTTCAAGGGATAAAACAGTCAACAAATATAGCAACCTAGTCTTTGACAAACCCAAAGATCCCAGCTTTTGGGATAAGAACTTACTGTTTGATAAAAATTGCTGGGAAAATTGGAAACTAATATGGCAGAAACTAGGCATTGATCCATACTTATACCTGCTACACCAAGATAAGGTCAAAATGGGTTCATGACCTAGGCATAAAGAATGAAATTATTAATAAATTAGAGGAACATAGGATAGTTTACCTCTCAGACCTGTGGAAGGGAAGGTCTTTATGACCAAAGCAGAACTAGAGATCATTACTGATCACAAAATAGAAAATTTCGATTATACCAAACTGAAAAGTTTTTGTACAAACAAACTAATGCAGACAAGATTAGAAGGGAAGCAATAAACTGGGAAAATATTTTTACAGTCAAAGGTTCTGATAAAGGCCTCATTTCCAAAATATATAGAGAATTAACTCTAATTTATAAAAAATCAAGCCATTCTCTAATTGAAAAATGGTCAAAGGATATGAACAGACAATTCTCAGATGAAGAAATTGAAACTATTTCTAGTCATATGAAAAGATGCTCCAAGTCATTATTAATCAGAGAAATGCAAATTAAGACAACTCTAAGATACACTACACACCTGTCAGATTGGCTAAGATGACAGGAAAAATAATGATGATTGTTGGAGGGATGTGGGAAAACTGGGACATTGATTCATTGTTGGTGGAGTTGTGAACGAATCCAACCATTTTGGAGAGTAGTTTGAACTATGCTCAAAAAGTTATCAAACTGTGCATACCCTTTGATCCAGCAGTGTTACTACTGGGATTATATCCCAAAGAGATTATAAAGAAGGGAAAGGGACCTGTATGTGCACGAATGTTTGTGGCAGCCCTTTTTGTAGTGGCTAGAAACTGGAAACTGAATGGATGTCCATCAGTTGAGAATGGCTGAATAAATTGTGGTGTATGAAAATTATGGAATATTACTGTTCTGTAAGAAATGACCAACAGGATGATTTCAGAAAGGCCTGGAGAGACTTACACGAACTGATGCTGAGTGAAATGAGCAGGACCAGGAGATCATTATATACCTCACAACAATACTAGATGATGACCAGTTCTGATGGATCAGGCCATCCTCAGCAACGAGATCAACCAAATCATTTCTAATGGAGCAGTAATGAACTGAACTAGCTATACCCAGAAAAAGAACTCTGGGAGATGACTAAAACCATTACATTGAATTCCTAATCCCTATATTTATGCACACCTGCATCTTTGATTTCCTTCACAAGCTAATTGTACAATAATTCAGAGTCTGATTCTTTTGTACAGCAAAATAATGTTTTGGTCATGTATACTTATTGTGTATCTAAGTTATATTTTAATATATTTAACATCTACTGGTCATCCTGCCATTTAGGGAGGGGTGGGGGTAAGAGGTGAAAATTGGAACAAGAGGTTTGGCAATTGTTAATGCTGTAAAGTTACCCATGTATATATCCTGTAAATAAAAGGCTATTAAATAAAAAAAAAAAAGAGAATTACAAGGAGGCACAGGATGGAATGAAATGGAAAGATGAGGCTGAAAGTAGAAAGGAAAGTCATTAAAGGAGATTTTAGTAAAAAAAAAAAACAAAAGGTCAAGAATTTCAAGGGAATTAATGAAAAAAAAATCAAATGATGGTGGCTTAGCTGTACCAGATCTAAAATTATATTATAGAGCAGCAGTTACCAAAACTATTTGGTATTGGCTAAGGAATAGATTAGTTGATCAGTGGAATAGATTAGGTTCAAGGGATAAAACAGTCAACAAATATAGCAACCTAGTCTTTGACAAACCCAAAGATCCCAGCTTTTGGGATAAGAACTTACTGTTTGATAAAAATTGCTGGGAAAATTGGAAACTAATATGGCAGAAACTAGGCATTGATCCATACTTAACGCCGTACACCAAGATAAGGTCAAAATGGGTTCATGACCTAGGCATAAAGAATGAAATTATTAATAAATTAGAGGAACACAGGATAGTTTACCTCTCAGACCTGTGGAAGGGGAAGGTCTTTATGACCAAAGCAGAACTAGAGATCATTACTGATCACAAAATAGAAAATTTCGATTATACCAAACTGAAAAGTTTTTGTACAAACAAAACTAATGCAGACAAGATTAGAAGGGAAGCAATAAACTGGGAAAATATTTTTACAGTCAAAGGTTCTGATAAAGGCCTCATTTCCAAAATATATAGAGAATTAACTCTAATTTATAAAAAATCAAGCCATTCTCCAATTGAAAAATGGTCAAAGGATATGAACAGACAATTCTCAGATGAAGAAATTGAAACTATTTCTAGTCATATGAAAAGATGCTCCAAGTCATTATTAATCAGAGAAATGCAAATTAAGACAACTCTAAGATACCACTACACACCTGTCAGATTGGCTAAGATGACAGGAAAAAATAATGATGATTGTTGGAGGGGATGTGGGAAAACTGGGACATTGATTCATTGTTGGTGGAGTTGTGAACGAATCCAACCATTTTGGAGAGTAGTTTGGAACTATGCTCAAAAAGTTATCAAACTGTGCATACCCTTTGATCCAGCAGTGTTACTACTGGGATTATATCCCAAAGAGATTATAAAGAAGGGAAAGGGACCTGTATGTGCACGAATGTTTGTGGCAGCCCTTTTTGTAGTGGCTAGAAACTGGAAACTGAATGGATGTCCATCAGTTGGAGAATGGTTGAATAAATTGTGGTATATGAAAATTATGGAATATTACTGTTCTGTAAGAAATGACCAACAGGATAATTTCAGAAAGGCCTGGAGAGACTTACATGAACTGACGCTGAGTGAAATGAGCAGGACCAGGAGATCATTATATACTTCAACTACAATACTATATGATGACCAGTTCTGAAGGATCAGGCCCTTCTCAGCAACGAGATCAACCAAATCATGTCTAATGGAGCAGTAATGAACTGAACCAGCTACGCCCAGAGAAAGAACTCTGGGAGATGACTAAAAACCATTACATTGAATTCCCAATCCCTATATTTATGCACACCTGCATTTTTGATTTCCTTCACAAGCTAATTGTACAATATTTCAGAGTCTGATTCTTTTTCTACAGCAAAATAACGTTTTGGTCAGGTATACTTATTGTGTATCTAATTTATATTTTAATATATTTAACATCTACTGGTCATCCTGCCATCTAGGGGAGGGGGTGGGGGGGTAAGAGGTGAAAAATTGGAACAAGAGGTTTGGCAATTGTTAATGCTGTAAAGTTACCCCTGTATATATCCTGTAAATAAAAGGCTATTAAATAAAAAAAAAAAAAAAAGAAAACAATTCGTAAATCATCTTAGCCCAGGCAACAGTATATTCAATGCATAGCAAGTCTTGATTCAAAACTCTAAAATCAATTTCATCTTGAAATGTTTATATTTCAGATCTAAATAAATAAAGAGATGCTAATTGCTAATGGTTAGACTTTCTAAATATAATGAAAATTACTATATTAAAAAAAAAAGAAAAGAAAACACTTATTCTGCAATGCTCAGCTTTCCTTATGCTACAACTTTCACAGTCATACTTTACTTCTTGGAAAAAAATTTTTTTTGACTATTGACACTTTGTTGGCAAGATGATATGTCTCCTTTTAAGCCTGCTATTGAGATTTTTCATAATTTTCCTTCCAAAGAGCAAATGTCGTTTGCAATTGACATGGTTATTGTTGCCATCTGAGGTGACCTTTGAACCTGAGATTATAAAATCTTATATTGCTTTCATTTTTTCTACCTCTATTCACCAGGAAGTGATGAGAACAGTTGCCAAGATCTTTTATTTGCTTTAAAAAAAACATTTTTTTTGGCTATTAAGCTTCAACTTAGCCTTTACATTTCTTTTACTTTTATCAAGAGACATTAATTAATCTTCACTTTCTGCCATCAGAGCATTATCATATATACATATATATGTATATGTATATTTTATATGTCATATATATTTAATTTATTCATTTTGGTATTTCATATAATGTTCTCTGCATACAAATTAAACAAATAAGGTGCCAATATATAGGCTTGTCATGTACTGTCTCCAATTTAAAATCAAACAGGTGTTCCATGTTTGGTTCTATTGCTTCTAGGCCTTACAGATTCTTCAAGAGATAGGTAAGATGATCTGGGGCTTCCATCTCTTTGCCACATTTTGTTATGAAAAGGCTTTAGTGTGGTTAAAAGTAAAAGTTGATTTTTTTCCCCCAGAACTTGATGTTTCTAGAATCCAGCAAAATCCAGCTGGTCTAGAGACCAGCAATTTGGTCTCTAGTTCCGTTGCCTCTTCAACCTCAGTTAAAGTATGCATTTCTAGTAATTCTTGTTTCACAAATTGCTGCATGCTAGCTAGAATCTTAATCATAACCTTTCTGGCATATGAAATAAGTGCAATTGTTTGGTAACTTGAACATTTCATGGAATTGTCCTTCTTTGGAAATGGAACATAAACTGATCTTTTCCAATCCAGTCAACACTCTTGAGTTTGCCAAATTTGCTGACATATTGAGTGCAACACTTTAACAACATCATCTTTTATGATTTTTGAATCACTCAGCTATCATCCCCTTCACTAACCTTGTTAGCAATGTTTCCTAAGGTCCACTTGACTTATTCTCCAAGATACAGACCTAGATCAGCAATCATCTCCTCATGGTTATTGGTGATATTAAGATTGTTCTTGTATAATTCTTTTGTGTATTCTTATTGCCTCTTCTTAATTTCTTCTGCTTCTGTTAAAATGACCATTTTTTCATTAAATGTTTTCTTGACATTTCTAATTGTTTTGAAGAGATTATTTGGCTATTCTATTGTTTCCTTCTATTTCTTTGTATTGTTCATTTAAGAAAATTTATTTTGTTCTTACTGTTTTGTGGAATACTGCATTCAGCTGAGTATGGCTGTCGCTTTCTCTTTTGCTTTCCTTCTTTCATCAGCTATTTGTGAAGCTTCATCAGCAGCCATTTTTTCTTTCTTGCTCTTCTGATTTGGAATGCTTTGTTGTTGCTGCTGCTGCTGCTTCCTGTACAGTACTGCAAACTTCTGTGCATAACTTCAGGTGCTCTATCTGTCAGATCTAATGCCTTCAATATATTCATCACCTCCACTTCATATTTATAAACGATGCTATTTAGATCATACCAATATAGTCCAATGTATTTCCATACTTTCTTCAATTAAAATCTGATTTTTTTTACATTACCAAAATTTTTCCCAATACCCTAATCTAGAGGGTCACCTCATATAAAAAAGTTTGTTAAAGAAAAGAGAAAAAAGTAAGAGGAAAAATATCAGTAAACTGATACATCAAATAATACACAAACTATAAATACATATATGCATATATATACACATATATAATACTATAGATGTTTCTTCTCATATTTCTTCCTTGGGGACATCATTCTTTGTAATTTTATAACATTCATTTTGATAGTTTTATGATGGTTGCTCATTTCATTTACATGGTTGTAGTAATTGTATATAGTGTTTCACTTGTTTAATTTACTTCAATCTCCATCAATTCATGCAAGTTTTTTCAAACTTCTCTGTGTATATTATATTCATCTTTTATTAAGAAAATCTTCATTACATTCACATACAATAAATTTTAACCATTCCCAGTTGATGGCATCAATCTTATGTTTATTTCTTCGCTACTACAAAAGCAGGACTATGAATATGTTGTGTTTATGGGGGCTTTCTTTTTATCAATGACTTCCTTGGGGTTCATACTTAAAATGGAATCTCTTCAAATGCCCATTTTAGTCACTATTTGCTCAATTCCAAATTTTAAAAAAGATGTACTAATTCATGTATTCACCAAGAATACAATAGTGAACTTGCCTTCCCCAAACCCTTCCAAAAGTGAATGCCTTCTTTTATCATCTTATTCAATTTGCTGGGTACCTAATAAATTCTTAAGGTTGTTTTGTCTTGCATTTCTCTTATTTATTATTAGCAATTTTGAACATTTATTTTTAATATCATTATTAAGAATTTGCTATTCTTTTGAGAATTGTTTGTTTTTGTTCTCTCACTGTTTATTAGAGAATGGATTTTGAACAAATTTTAATGTTCATGTGTATCAAATTAATATTTATCTTATATATAAAAGCCTTATTTGAAAAAAAATTTGATGTAAGGTTTTTCCTCCATAATTTTACAATTTTCTTTTTTTATCCAAGATACATAAATTTTATTTTTACAGAAGTTTTTCAGTTTCATATAATTGAAATGACCTGTTTTAGCCTTCATAATAGTCTCTCTCTAATTAGGTTGCTAATTTATCTCCTGTTATCTATCACAGGTGAGAGATATATGATTTGATTTACTTCTTTTTTAAAATATATGAGCTATTATAGGAGGAAGGAGATAAACTGGATACACTTGGAGATACTTGGAGATACATGTCTTTTGGAATATGAAGCTTCCAATTAATGGAACCTGAGTTTGAATTGAGTTTTCTGATGGTCACATCACAAATGGTGACTCCTACTAAGCTTTAGTTTTTTAATACCCCTAGGCTCTTTTCACATAAGAATATTTTCTATCACATTTCTTTCATCCTATGTTGCTAAATTTATTATTTGAAACCAAGTGTGAAACTTCATTTATCCTTATTATATTCCATCTTATTAGATTTTCTCTATTATTCCAGTCTATTGAGAACACTCTGCATCTTCATTTTGTAATCTAATATATATATATATACTATTCCTCTGAAGTTTGAGTTTTCTGAAAATTGCAGAATTCCTTCATCCAAATCACTCTTTTAATTTACCAAATGACCTGTTGTTTTTGAGACTTATGTTTCCCATCCCTCAGGAGTTGATTTATTAATTAGAATAAGAGATCATGGGCTCTCACCTGTCCTTCCTCTGGATTCTTTGAAATATATTTTCTCAAATTCTAGTATCTAGTTCAGACAATACTGAGTGTTCTTCTTATGCATTAACAACTCCTCTATGGTAGCAATACTTCTTTCATTTCTAACTACTAACCAGTTAATCCTATTTTATATAAATCTAAAGCTACATTGTCATCAAGGCAAGTTAAAAACCATAATATCAATAGAAAAAGACCTTTATCAGATATTTGACTAGTGTAGTCCTCCATCATAAGCAGCATCCTGCCATTATATAAGCTTTGTAATATCTTCCAGGAACTCTTCCACAATTTTCTTATATTTCCTAGTATGTTTCTATTATTATAAATTCTGATTCTACTTTTCTCATTCTCAATTAAAATTCACCAGGTTTTCTTTTTCAGGTTCTTGCATTTCCATATGGGATTAAACCTACCTCTAGAAACTGTTGTTATCTCTCCTGTTTCTTCTGAATTTGGGGCATATCCTTCCATTGTTTATACCGTATTCACATTGTGAACCACAGAATCAAAATCACACAGTAATATCTGTAAAGCAATATTTACCTCATCCCTATCATTTTAGCAAACATATTTACAAAACTGAAGAATAATATGGAGAATTATTTGGCTAAATTCCTCTGTTACAGCATGATGAATCCCAAGAGTTCCACTGATGCTTTCAAGAGCATCATTTGCAAAATTGGATTAATAAAGGCCATGATACAGATAATCTCTCTGGTGATCGTTGAGAATTAGCTGCACTACTTTGAGACACCTACTTTTCAGCTATAGAATATCTGAAAGTCACTGAAAATATGGACCTAGCAGTTAAATACTACATTAGATTCTGTGTGTCTCCTTAGCTTTCAGCACAACACAGCTAATTCATGACTCTCTGGCTGCTCTTATGAAACCTGGAGCTACTTCTGACAATCCAAAAAGTCTATACTGGGGAGAAATAATGGAAGGAGAACAAAACCTAAATTACTTTAGCCTTGGAATTGAAAGGGGGAGTAAGGAGACAGAGAAATATGTAAGGGAAAATATACAAGCAAAGATACTTTACTTCATTTCTGGTTTTCCATTTATTTGATTTCATCTGACTTCCTTTAGATAACTACCATAATTTGTTGACACACTGTCTAGGGAGAGTCATAATTGTCATACTCTAACCAAGGACTTTGTTTGAGGGCAAGGTAGAGAATATGTTCTTTTCCTTTATGAAGACTCAGTCTGAAAATAAGTAGATGAGGTATATGACTAACCACTTCAGTCATTGTTATATAGGCAAAACTCTTAATTAAATCTTTCATCTTTCAATAGAATATGATTTCATTTTCTTTCATTATCAGATATAATAGAAGTAGAAATATGCAGTCTTAAAATTTAATGTTGTATGTGTTTCAATTCTGAAAAATTCCATTGCAAAGAAAATTTTCTGTATTAATAAAAGATTTCTTTGTAGGAAACAGCCCAATTCTTTCAAACAATGTTTAGTATAAAGAAAAAATGTACAGGGCAATCAAAGAATTTGGTTAGCCAATCATTTGGAAGCATGCATTGGCTGGAGCCAACTCAAACTGAGAACTAATTAAGTTAGATAGTAAGTTTTCTCTGTGAGCATTTCAGTGAAGATATTGTCAGTTTTCAGTTGCTTGATTCCTTGTGACTCCATTTTGAGTTTTGTTGGCAAAGATACTAGAATGATTTGCTGTTTAGTTCTCCAGATCATTTTACAGACAAGGAACTAATACAAGCAAAGTTAAGTGACTTGTCCAGGATTGCACAGCTACTAAGTATCTCATGCTGGATTTGAATTCAGGAAATATAAATCTTCCTGACTCTAGACACAACACCAAATCTTGTAAATTGGAAAACTACCTATCAGGACTGGATTTATTATTTTGTTGATTGTCTAGACTTAAGAAAGTGATGAGAAAATGTTAAGAATGCAGATTTTAAAATAGTTCAGATTGAACTTAAAAATGTATATTGTACTTTTCCCCCTTATCTCTTCAGAGAGCTGATTGTTAACAATTTACTAGAATGCTTCAGATTGGAAGTCATCATAATGATATATTTTTCTGGGTAAAATTACAGACAGGAATTAAGAATAAGTAATTACTATCACACTCACTCATCTTACTTTACCTCATTATGAAACATAACATACAAAGAATAGTGTTTAAAGAGTTAGGAAATCAGATTCTGAATCTTGGCTCTGATAGATATGAGTTCCAATTTCACTTCTTCATATGTAAAATTGTAATCTTATTACCATAACTGCAAAAATGAATGTAAGAATCAAATGAAATGATACATACCAAGGTATTTTGTGTAGATATCAACTATTATTTCCTTCCACTATTTTAATTCCTATCTAAACTAAAAGGTATGAAATATTAGTATTATGGGCCTTCTTCTGTTGAATGAGCAAGTCAAATTAGCTTTTATATCTGAGGAAAGCAGAGATTTTCCAAATATTTCTTTGCTTCAACCTATCTTTCAAATCCTTTTTTTTTTTAATGTTTTTAAACCCTCTTTAAATGATATTTATCCTTTACTAAAGAGGAGTTGGTTGTAGGGAATGATAATGAAAATGATGTCAAGGAGATTGTATTTTCACAGCTAGTGGAAGTGAAGTTGAGATAATTAATCAACTATTGATTTGTAACCACTTACCCCTCTGTACTTAAGGAAAACTAATCCACTGTGTTATAAGCCATCCCACAGCCAACCATGCTTCTATCTCAACCATTTTCTGCCCTCCATTTTAAACATTCCTATTTACTCTATCTCCTATTTTCTTTTTTTGCTCTGAGCACTGTAATAAATCAAAATTATCATTACTTCATAAAAAGTATTTGTATGTAGACTACCATATTGTTCTACTTATTTTCCCTCTGACATCCCAAACAAAGTACCTATCTTTGATCATGACTCTCATGTTGGATTTATGTTTCCTTATTAGATTGTAAGAGTGTAAGCTAGATGAGTTCAGGGAATATCTCCCTTTAGAATTTGTTCTCCCAGCATCTAGTTAACACTTTATAAATGATTTTTGTCATCCATTAATTCATTTATTGGCATAGTAATTTTTTGATTAGATGGCATAAAATTACTTCCATAAAAATAAAATAATTTCCATATCTAAATTTTTTAGTTATATCTAGGAAATACATAGAAATAATTATGATTATATTAGAAATTATTATTACATAGAAGATTACATAGAAGAAGATTACATTGGAAGTGGCCTTAGAAATCTCACACCTTTATTTTACAAGAAGAGAAAACTAAGGCCCATAGAGGAAGTGAGTTGTTCAAAAGTCATATTAATCAATTGATGACATGCAACTAAAATTTCAGCTTCCTAATTCCCTTTCTATAAGCATAAAGTAAGTTTGGAATGCTGAATAATCTGGTTTGTTTTTCTAAATCATGAAAGGGAATACTGTTCTATAATGTAGTTCACTAGGTGATCTCTTTGATACCTTCCATTTGCTAGAATATACCAATTAATTTCAATAGTCCACATGGCTACACAACTCTCAGTGCATAATAGCTTTTGAATTTATTTCTTTTGTTTTTTACCTGGCATGGTAACAGAATATTATTTTTTTTAAGGAGAGACACTCTAGTGGTCAAGGAAAAAAGTTCTTTCTTTCTTTATTTTTTTAATTGATGCAAAAATTTTATATTATTTAATTATTTTTATATAGCTTTTTATTTACAAGATGTATGCATGGGTAATTTTTTCCAGTATACACACACACACACATACACACACACACACACACACATCCATACAGTTATTTTGCTGCACAAGAAGAATCAGACTTTGAAATAATGTACAATTAACCTGTGAAGGAAATAAAAAATGCAAGTGGACAAAAACAGAGGGATTGGAAATCCTATGTAGTGGTTCACACTCATTTCCCATAGTTCTTTTCACTGGGTGTAGCTGGTTCTATTCATTATTGAACAAATGGAACTAATTTGGTTCATCTCATTGCTGGAGACAGCCACGTCCATCAGGATTGATCATCATATAGTATTGTTGTTGAGGTATATAATGATCTCCTGGACCTGCTCATTTTACTCAGCATCAGTTCACGGAAGTCTCTCCAAGCCTTTCTGAAATCTTCCTGCTGGTCATTTATTACAGAACAATAATATTCCATAATATTCATATACCACAATTTATTCAATCTCCAATTGATGGGCATCCACTCAGTTTCCAGTTTCTGGCCACTACAAAGAGGGCTGCCACAAACATTCTTGCACATACAGGTCCCTTCCCCTTCTTTAAGATCTTTTTGGGATATAAGCCCAGTAGTATCACTGCTGGATCAAAGGGTATGCACAGTTGAAACCATTTCTTAAGATTTTGGGCCATTGTTCTTGACAAATGCTAAACTTATGGTTATTTGTTGCCTCCAGACTACTGATGATTTCATTGAATCTTTCAAAACCTATTTATTTACACTATTTCAATGGGGGGAAAATGCACTGAACCAAAAATCTCATTTCCCATACTATCCTGAGGCAGAAAGTGACTATGATATATACCCCCAATTTAAGCTAAATGAAACTAGCCACATTTTAAATTAGAGAAGTCACATTTTGAATTTATAACTACCTTAACCTTAAGGACCAAATTTTCTCCTTGTATGTCCATGCACAGTTCCTATTGATTGTAATAAGAACTGTGTACATGTATCTGAGGGCAAAATTTCTCAATAAAACCTCTTAAGTGTAGAAAATTATACTCTAACATTGCTGCAGAGCCAACATTTCTATTTCTCCTTCAAGTAAAGGTGTGTACAATGGCTGACCCACAGATGAAAAGTGCATTATTGTTTTGCTCTTATTCCTGCATTGATTTATTTTACTTTACTTTACTTTTTACTCTTGCTCTTTTGTTCGGTGATAAAAAAAAATGCAGTCAAGCAATATTTCATTTTGACCAAAAAAGGGGGAAAAGGGAATTGATGATAAAAAATTGGTTCCAGTGAAGAAAATTCTATAGGTTAGAAATTATTCAACACGCATTTATTAAATGCTTACTCTATGCCAGACATTTTGCTAAGTTCAGAGGGAGACAAAAGGAGTTTACATTTTCCTCCATCTGTTCTGCTTGATTCAAATTCATGACCCTTATTCCCAGAATAGTTCTCATCAGGAAAAAAAAATCATTAAAGACTTTGTTCCAGTTTTGATATTCACATTTCATTTAGACTTTCAATTGCCTCTGTCGCTTTGATTGGAAGGATGGAAAGTTAACTAAAAACAAAAAACTAACAATACATAATAACAACCAAAGAACAAACTCCTCCCAATGTTTCCCCTTTTAGAAAGGGCAGAGGAAGTCTCTCAATTCTTCATTTCCCTACAGCTCCTCTGCTTGGTTTCAATCTACCATCATCAAACCCTCCCCCATCCACTTGGACCAAGTGCCTTCCTCTTTCTGTTTTCTGTCTTATTTCCTTTGCAGTCTTCCCAATTAGATCATAAGGTCCTTGAGGGTAGGGATTAATTTTTTTTTGGTGTGTTGTCTTCCCTAATGAGATTTTAAGGAGTTTGAGATCAGGGATTGTTGTTCTTTTTCTAATTTGCATCTACAATGCTTAGCACAAAGCTTGCCACCTAGCATACCTAATAAAGATTTATTGGGGAGACAGAATGTTAATTACTGTGTAAAAAATACAGAGTAGATAGATGACAAGGCCTTGTGAAGTTGTTGCTTGTAAATAAAGTTAGGGGTTTCAAAATAATTATTTTATTGTAATTGCTATGAGTAGACCGTGCCCAGTGCTAATTTTGTAGTAAATACCTTCCTGACAAATTTATTTATTTATAGGGTCTTTACATATTATGAGAGGTCAAGACATATTCAATGGCAATTAAGTGATTAATTATAATATAATTATATTTTCTAATTGAACTCAATAGCATATTTTGTTGTGGTGGTTTGTCCATTTCAAAGAGGACCAGTGACATCAGGGATGATACCTTGAAGTGCATAAATTGAATTTAAATGTGACACAATTAGAAGAAGTCATGAGCCTCTTTTTCTTTTCCAGATACATAAAAATCTAGTAACAGGACAAAAGTAAAAAACTACCTACAAAAGCCCAAGATACAGTGATGGACTTGGCGTTTTCCATTTCTGATCAAGGTCTAAGCACTCCATAGTGACTGTTTTAGCCACCCTTTACTGTTGGAACAAATTGTTCTCACCCACTATTACACTGAGGGAAGTCTTTACATGCTTGGGGTAGAGATCCCCCTATCTCACCAACAGGTTTAAAGCTTGTTGATTACCCTAAACCTTGTTTATCCTGTCTGCTTAGAAGGTTTCCTGAGATATGGCTGGACATGCTATAACTTCTAGGAATGCAAGTTTGAGTTGGATGAATTAAGTAGACACTAAAGATAGATGAGAAGCCCTGAAAATGGTACAGTAAACCCGAACACCTATGTATCTCAATATAGACCATATATTCTTATAACCAAGGTTCAAAATAGTTAAGTATTCCTGGATTGTATTAAAATTTACAATTATTTTGCATACAAAATAAATGCCATCTGGCCATCTTTAGTTGGAAACAAAACAAAACAAATCAAAACAAATACTGCTTTTGTCTTCAAATTTTCATAGGCCCCACCTTGCATTATTCAGTTTGGTGGCAATTCCAAATAGAAAGTCTCTTTTCCAGTTTGTCATCTGAAAAGTCCATGTTAAGTTTTTTTTTTTTTTAATTTCCCATAAAAATACCATTTAAAAATTCATTATTCTCTGTAATATTAGGGTGCCTTTACTCAGAGTTTTTCTGATAACTAAGAATAACCTTTGTAGCCCCTGCATGGAAAGGCTTATATTCAACTATATTGTCTGACCAAGCTAATATTATTATTTGAGGATAAACCTTGTGAAGTTCAGAGAGGCTTATCTCCAGAAGTTGGCAATTCTTTCCTTTATCCATTGCAGCAACACAAGAAAACCATCTATTTAGGTATAGAGTAATTGCAATTTGTTTCCTAGGAAGGAAGATTCTGGAAGAGAGAGTCATAGATATTTTAAGGAGTTAAAAGTAGTAGTATAAATATTATCAGTATGTCAGCTTCAGAGCTGGAGGGAAAAGTGAAAGAAAGGAGGAAGTGCCTCATCTTCCCCACTCTCAGGGAATTCTGAAAGAAGCAAATTATTTTCCAATTTTATTGCATCCTTTCTGGCTGGATGTTTTATGGAAGGCAAATATAGTACTTCCATAAAATGTGGCAAATTGACAGCTTGGGAAACCAAGCTTTTTATTGTATTAGTTGAATAGCTTATTATTCAATTAAAACTTTGCTCATTTGCCATAAATGGGAGGAAGGCCAAGCAGGAGTTGTAGAAAGTTTTAAAAGAAATCAAGTTTTATTAGTTGATTGTAAACAGAGAAACATTGCTAACAGGGTCAGGGAAAAGGTGAACTTAACATAAGTATTTAGGGCCTCTTTTTAGTATCTTAATAAATAAGACACAATTACTTGTAATTAAAACAAATGCAAATTGCTGACAAATTGGTGCTTGAAAATAAGTTTCTTGGCATTCATTCTTTTTTTAAAATTATAGCTTTTAATTTTCAAAATATATACATGGATAATTTTCGACATTCACCCCTTCAAAACCCTATGTGCTAATTTTTTCCCTCATCTTTTCCTTCTCCCCCAACATCAAGTGATCACATATATGTTAAACATGTGTAGTTCTTCTGTATTTATTTCCAAAAATATCATGCCACACAAGAAAAATCAGATCCAAAAGGGAAAAAATATGAGAAAGAAAACAAAATGCAAGCAAACAACAATGTGAAAATACTTATTGGGATTCATATTCAGTTCCCACTGTTTTCTCTCTAGGTGCAGATGGCTTTCTTCGTCACAAGACTTTTGCACTGGTCTGAATCACCTTATTGATGAAGAGCCACTTCCATCAGAATTAGTCATTATATAATCTTGCTGTTGCTGTGTATAATGATCTGGTTCTGCTCATTTCACTCAGCATCAGTTCCTGTAAGTCTCTCCAGGCCTCTCTGAAATCATCCTGTTGATCATTTCTTATAGAACAATAATATTCATAACATTCATATACTATAACTTATTCAGCCATTATCCAATTTATGTACATACAATCAGTTTCTAGTTTCTTGCCACTACAAAAAGGGCTGCCACAAACATTTTTGCACATGTGGGTCCTTTTCCTTCCTTTATGATCTCTTTAGAATACAAGCCCAGTAGAAACACTGTTGCATCAAAGAGAATGCACAGTTTGATAGCCCTTTGGGCATAATTCCAAATCATTCTCCAGAGTGACTGAATTAGTTCACAACTCTACCAACAATGTATTAGCGTTCCAGTTTTCCCACATCCCCTCCAACATTCATCATTATCTTTTCCTGTCATTTTAGTCAATCTGAGAGATGTATAGTAGTATCTCAGAGTTGCCTTAATTTGCATTTCTCTTATCAATAATGAGTTAGAGCACCTTTTTATATAATTAGAAATGGTTTTAATTTCTTCATCTGAAAATTGCCTGTTCATATCCTTTGACCATTTATCAATTGGAGAATGACTTGAATTCTTATAAATCTGTGTCAATTCCCTATATATTTTGGAAATTAGACATCGATCAGAACCTTTGAATGTAAATTTTTCCCCAGTTTATTGCTTCCCTTCTAATCTCGTCTGCATTAGTTTTGTTTGTACAAAAACTTTTTAACATAATAAAATCAACATTTTCCATTTTGCATCCCATAATGTATGCAAGTTCTTCTTTGCCCACAAATTCCTTCCTTCTCCACAGATCAGAAACAAAAACTATCCTGTGTTCTTCTAATTTGCTTATAATATCACTATATCTAAATCATGAACTCATTTCCATCTTATCTTAGTATATGGTGTTGGGTGTAAGTCAATTCCTAGTTTCTGCCATACTAATTTCCAATTTTCCCAGCTGTTTTTGTCAAATGGTGAGTTCTTATCCCCAAAACTGGGGTCTTTGGGTTTGTCACACACTAGATTACTATAATCATTGACCATTTTGTCCATTGAACCTAATCTACTCTATTGATCAACTACTCTTTCTTAGCCAGTACCAAATGATTTTGATGACCACTGCTTTATAATATAGTTTTAGGTCTGGTACAGCTAGGCCACCTTTATTTGCATTTTGTTTTATTAATCCCTTGACATTCTTTTCCTTTTGCTCTTCCAGGTGAATTTTATTATTTTTTTCTAGCTCTGTGAAGTAATTTCTTGGGAGTTTGATTGGTATGGCACTGAATAAATAGATTAATTTAGGGAATATTGTCATTTTGATTATATTCACTCATTGGCCTTCATTCTTATTCAGGACAAATTTTCATTTTGTTTATACTATTAACTCCCTTAACAAACACTCTTTTAAAAAATTGATTGTGCAAAGATAATCTCTGACCCAACCAATTCATAAAATCATCATTTCTCAATTGGGGAATTTCTTATAATGATACAATATTAGTCTTCTATCAAGAAACTTTAGCAACTCAGGATGATTTCCAAGGCCAAAAGCCTGTTATTTTTATGCCCATAAAGTTCACTTTGAGATGTTTTTCCTCCAGAGATGGGAGATGACAATTCAGTCACCAATTTATTGTTTAGGAATTGTTTAGGTAACTTCTTCATTCTCTATAGGGAGGCAGATGACAGTGAGAAGGGAATGGTTTTCAGATCCTTCCAGAATGGATTGAGTTTGAACCAGTCTCATGCTGCTGAAGATAAATATAAAACCCTGTGAGCCTTCCACTCACAATCATGGTCTGTGTAGTTCACCTACTGTTTTTGATCAAGGGAGCAGGGCTTGAGGTGTTCTTTCTTTTGATTCATTTAAACCCTGTTTCTTTTCTGCCTTCCCCAGGGAGTGTGACTGAAGACTACACATTAGAAGTGAGTATAGGAATCATAAAGGGTAGTTTAAAGGTGTTTTCTTTGTATTCTGGATCTCTGTCCTATTTTATTATGTTTTCATGAAGTGAGTCTGGCTGCTTAGCAATATTTTCTATCGTTCAACAAATATTTGTAAAATAACTAGGACATGCAGGGCACTGTGCTACATTATCAGGAATATAAAAGAGACTAAAACATTGGTCCCAGGTCACTAGGAGTTACTGTTAGCTTTAATCTTTAGTCACCTGAAATAAGTAGGTACTAAAAACTCCATGACCTTTTTCTTAGATCTTGCTTTCTTTGATCTCCAAAACAATATTTGACTAACTGGGCCTCTTTCTATTTTTGTGCTACTGCTTATATTCTCTCTTCTTCCCTCATGTTGGTGTCCCAGTATAATTACAGGGAGAAGGATTTTTATGCTGGTCTAATAAAGAGTCAGTAATATTATTCATCCCTAGGCCCAAATATCTCATATCCTCCTGTCTGGAAGAATGGTTTTCGGTTCAAACCAGGGGAAGACAATGGAAATAAATAGTTGCAAAGATGGTTTCTCAGAGGAGGCATGGCTTGTCAGCTGCCTTTGCCTCATCAGAACTAATTCATTGCCGTGAAAGTTTTTTCTCTTTGAAAAATGAGAAGCTAATCCAGGAGGAAAATGTAAACTTAGTTGAAAACAAGGACTGTCTTTATTGGTAGCTGTGTCCCAAGTACTTAAGAGTTTCTGGCACATAGTAAGGCCTTAATAAATATATGTTGCATTTTGCCTATGCTGAGCAATTACACAGGAAAAAAACACTATATATCTGTTCAGCTTGAGACCCCAGTCAGGGAAAACAAAAATTGTCTTGGGGGAAATGTGTGTGTGTGTGTTGCAATTGTGAAAGTCTCTGTCTCATTCTGTGCCCTAAAGCCATCCTTGCTTATTCTCTTTTGCATTTGAATAATGGGATATGTATATCAGCAGTGCAATGGTTAATAGCATTTATTTTGTTGTTCAGTTGTTTCAGTCATGTCTAATTTTCCATTATACCAATTGGGGTCCTCTAGGCAGAGATACTGGAGTGTTTTGCCATTTATTTCTCCAGCTCATTATACAGATGAGGAAACAGACAAACAGAGGTAAGTGACTTTCCCAGAGTCATTCAGCTGGTATGTGTCTGTAGCTGAATTTAAAATCAAGTTTTCCTCTTTCTAAATATAATATTTTATTTTCCTCCTACAATTATAAGTTGATAATTTCTTTAACTTTAAAAAAAAAAGATTTTGAGTTCCAAATTCTTTCACTCCCTCAGACACCTCCTCCCTCCCTTAGAAGGTAAACAATCCATTACAGTTTATACACCAGCAAGAGTGTAAAATATTTCCATATTAGTCATTTTGTACAATGCTAGAAGAAAAAAAAAGAATGAAAGAAAAAGGGGAAAAAAGCAGGCTTCAGTCTGTAATTAGACAGTATCAGTTCTTTGTAGGTATCTTGTTTCAAAACCTTTCATAAGTCTTTTGGGATTGTTTTAGATGATTATATTGCTGAGAATTGTTATTCTTCACAGTATCTTTATCTTTATCTGCTATATTACAATAGCAGTAATTGCTATTACTGTCTACAACTCTTCTGGTTCTTCTCACTTCACTTTTCATCAGTACATAAATTTTCCAAACTTTTTTTTCTGAAATCATCCTGCTTGTCAGTTCTTATAGCACAATAATATTGCATCAGAATCATATATCACAATTTGTTTAGCCATTGTCTAATTGCTGGGCATCCCTTCTATTTCCAGTTCTTAGCTACCACAAAAAGAATTGCTATGATTATTTTGTACAAGTCTCCTTCTTTCTCTTTATCTCTCTGTCTTTGTCTCTGTCTTTCTCTGTCTCACTTCTGTCTCTTTCTGTCTCACCACTGTCTCTCTGTTTCTGTATCTCTCTCTCTCTCTTGATTAAAACCCAGCAGTGGTATTGCTGGATCAAAGAGTGTACACAGTTTTATCATCCTTTGGCCATGAACTCAGGTCTTCCTGAATCTGGGTCCTGTACTCCATCCACTCCCGAAGCTGTACGACATTTATCTTAGAAACTGACTTTAAAAACAAAAGGAAAATGGAAAAGGAACAAATAGACAAAACTTCTCAAGAAGGAAATGCAAGAAAAAGAAATCAGGAACATAAGAAATCTCTATTTTAAATCTCATCCGTTTAAATAGTATCAGCAAATCTATCAACTGCTCTGTGAACTTGGGCACATGCTGTCATCTAATAGTCTTTACCTTAGACCCCGGCATAGGTGTTTCTCTCCCACTGTGATGTCTCAGGGCATCGTTGAACCCCAGAAGAGCTAGTATTCATCACAGTGGTGGGGACGTGCTATTTCTTTTCCTAGTGGGCGTGCCTACCTGGCCCTTCTGCCCACCACCACACTGAGCATACTCAGACTGTGTCTCAGGATAGCTGGATTGATTTATCCTTAAGAGTCTGAACATTTTGTCTTAGTAACCAGCATTAACTCCCTGTGTTTTGTATATTAATCCTGGGAGATTTCTGTCTAAAGAGTCATTAGGCTATTAGTAGGCATTGGCGTCTAGCATCCTGTTATATGTGGGGAAAAGGCACATGAAATGTCTTTGTATTTCCTCTTCTTCCCTCATATCTATTCCAGTCAAAGGTACTTTTTTCAAATTGGATTTCCCAATTTTACCAATGGAGAATGATACTGATAAGCAAGTTATTTTAGTTCACATTCAAATTATTTCACAGAAGTGGTAGTTATTTGTTAAGATCAATAGATGGTGTCATAGTGCACAGAGCACTGTTCTGGAGTCAAGAAGACTCATCTTCTTGAGTTCAAATCTGGCTTCAGACATTTACTGGCTGTGTGACCCTGAACAAGTCACTTCCCTATGTTTATCTTAGTTATCTGAACTCATCTGAAAATGGACTGAAGAAGAAAATGGCATACTACTTCAGTATCTTTGCTAAGGAAATCCCAAATGGGATCATGAAAAGCCATGGTTTGAGGCATCATGAAAAGACACAACAAAAACAACAATGAGAAGTAATTTGTTACTTGAAACTATATATTTTGATTTCAAACCCTAGAACACAAATCTACTTTATAGTACTGGAATTTTATTTCTGTGGGCAGCTCCTGGTATGGAAATTTTTCTGCTTCTCCATCATTTAGTCTTGGAGGGTTTCCTGAAAAATTGAGTGCTTAAGTGATTTGTCTATGATCCTAAACCTTGGACTGGAAGCAGAGACTGTTCTAATGCTTTTTAATCCAAAAGCAATAGAGCAATCTCTGCCTCCTATCCAAGGCCTGTGGTCCCTTTATCTAATATCCCAAACTGATTCTGCCTTAATCCTTGAATTCCCAACCATTCCCTCCAAGAAAGAAAGAAAAATCAGGTGAAGGTATAAAACATTTTCAGCTAACATTTGCAAAGAACTTCACATATATTAACTCATTTGTTAATTAAAAAAATAACTCCATAAGATGGCAGAGTCAAATCAAGATTCTACTAGAGCTCTCCCAGTTTCCCTCAATTACCACATGAAACCAAGCCTCTAACATAATCTGAAAGAATGAAACCACTGTTCAGCTCAAGACAGACTGAAAAAACTTCAAGAAAGGTCAGTCTTACTGGGGTGAAAAGGATGTTCAGTTCAGCTCAGATAGACCCTAGGAAAGCCAGTGAGAGGATCTTAATCACAGAGAATAAGCAACTAAGATCCTCAGTTCTGGCTCAACAGAGGAGCAAATTAGTGGGGCAGCTTCTAGTCCCAGCTCAGAAGGGAAACTCCAGGAAACCAGACTGTTTCCTGAACAGAGCAGGCTTCAAATACAAGGGCCCTGTGTGCTCAAAGCCAAATCTCAAAGCTGCATAAGAAGCTTGGGACAGTGCCCCCCACACGCCAGGAGAAGAGGTTCAGTTTAAATGTAAAAAACGAGGAAATAATAAAAGAAATGTAAAAAAATGAACAAGAAATAGAAAAGAACCCTGATCATAGAAAGCTACAATGGTGATAGGGCAGACCAAAACATGAACTCAGAAGAGAACAGAATCTCCACAGAAGAAATCTCAGAGTGAGATAAATTGCTCTCAAGCCCAAAGTGGCTTCTTGGAAATGCTTATAAAAGACTTAAAAGGGAAAACAGGAGAGGTAGAAGAAAAATGAGAAAAGAAATGAAAGGTAGGCATGAGAGTCAAGTTTGGAAAAGGAAGGAAAAAAATTATCTGAAGAAAACAACTCCTTAAAAAGTAATAATCCAAATGGAAAAAGAGATACAAAAGATAATGAGGGAAATCACACATTAAAACTAAAACAGGGCAAAAGAAAATGAATGACATTGTGAGACAACAAGAACCAGTAAAACAAACTAAAAATAATGAAAAAATTGAAGAAAATATGAAATGCCTCATTGGGAAAACAGCTTATCTGGAAAGTAGATCCAGAAGAGACAACTTAAAAATTGGCCTACCTGAAGGCCTTGAATAAAAAAGTACCCTAGACAGCATTCTACAAAAGGTCATTAAGAAAAAGTGCCCCAATATTTTGAATCAGAAGGGGACATACTTATTGAAAAAATCAATTGATCACCTCTGGAAAGAGATCCCACAAGGAAAACTCCAAAGAACATTGTGGCAAAATTCCAAAACTATAATTTCAAGGAAAGAAAATACTGCAGGCTGCCAGGCAAAACCAATTGAAACATCAGGAAACAACAGTCAGGATTACCCAGGACCTGACAGCTTCTACAATAAAGGATCAGAGGGCCTGGAATACCATATTTCAGAAGGTAAAGGACTGCAATTACAACCAATAATTAACTACCAGCAAGACCCAGCATCATATTTCACAGATGGAGATGGAGCTTCAATAAAATAAGAAACTTCCAATCATTTCTATTGAAAACAAAACAAAACAAAACAAAACCTAGTACTAAACAGAAAATTTAGTCTACAAATTCAGTATGCAAAAGAAACATAAAAAGGGAAACAAGGGAAGATATTGTTGAACTGTTTATATCCCTAGATGGCAAGATAGAATCTGTAACTCCTGAGAACTGTATCTGTTACTGGGGCAGATGGAAGAGGGCATCATTTGGACTGAGGGTGTGATTGTGAATGGGCCCTGATATAACATCAAAGAAAAAGGCATTAAGGGGTGGGAAAATTTCAGTGGAAAAAGGGGAAAGGAGGAATAATGGGATAATTAGTTCACATGAAGAGGTGCAAAAGAACTATTTCAATGGAGGGAAAGAGAGGAGGATAAGCATTGTCTAAAGCTTTATCTCATCAGGTTTGGCTTTGAGGAAATAATGATTTAATTATATTATTAATTAATTATAATTATACATAATTATTATATTTATTATTATATATAACTATAATTAATTAATTAATTATATAAAAAAGTAGGAGGATAAAGAGGAAATGAAAAGGGAGGGGCAGGATAAAAGGAAAATAAAAAACACTAGGGAAAAAGATAAGAGGAGTGAAAGGACTGATAGAATATAAAGAAGTGGGTAGAGTGGATTAAAAAACACTACTAAGAGGGGAGAGGAGTGATAAGAGCTAAGATAGTGAGTAGGGTGGGTAAAAAAAACCCTACTAAGAGAATGGGGGAAAGGTGATAGGAGATGAGGTAGTAGGTGGGGTGGATAAAAATAATACAGGACGAAGGAGAGGGTAAAAAGAGAACAAAAGTATATTCAGGGGAGAAAATAGGATGGAGGGAAATACAGAGCTGATAATCATAACTATGAGTGTATATGGAATGAATTCTCCCATAAAACTGAAGAGTGAATTGAAAAACAGAATCCTACAATATGTTGTTTACAAGAAACACATTTGATACAGAGACACATACAGAGTAAAGGTAAAAGGATGGAACAGAATTTATTATCCTTCAGCTGAAGTAAAGAAAAAAAGCACAGGTGGTAATTCTTCTCTCAGATAAATCAAAAGTAAAAATAGATCTTGAGATAAGGATGGAAAGTACATTTTGATAAAAGATAGTATAAATGAGGAAGTAATAACTATAATAAATATGTATGCACAAAGTGGTAGAGCAAGCAAATTTCTAGAGAAGATTTTAAGCCAGTTATAGGAAAAAATAGACAGCAAAACTATATTGGTGGGGCACCTCAATCTGCCACTCTCAGAATCGAACAAATCTAACCACAAAATAAACAAGAAAGAAACTAGGGAGATTAATAGGATTCTAGAAAAGTTAATTGAATAGGGACAGAAAGGAACATAGGTTTTTTTCTTGGCAGTACATGGCATCCACACAAGAATTGACCTGCATTAAGACATAAAAACCTCACAATCAAATGCAGAAAGGCAGAAATAGTAAATATCTCCTTTTCAGATCAAAATACATTAAAAAATTAATTCAATAAAAGGCCATGGAAATAAAGACAAAAAACCAATTGCAAATTAAATAATCTAATTCTAAAGAATGAGTGGGTCAAACAACAAATCATAGAAACAATACATAATTTCATCCCAGAAAATGACAATGAGAACACATACCAAAACCTGTGGGATGTAGCCAAAGCAGTTCTTAGGGGAAATTTTATATCTCTTAATAGCTACATAAATAAAATAGAGAAAGAGGAGATGAATGAATTAGGTGTGCAAATAAGCTAGAAAAAGAACCAAATTAGATACCAAATTAGAAATTATGAAACTTAAAGGAGTAGTAATAAAATAGAAACTAAGAAAACTATTGAACTAATAAACAAAATTAAGTCTTGGTTTTATGAAAAAACTAACAACATAGATAACTGTCTGGTTAATTTGATCAGAAAAATAAAAGAAAGAGTTCAAATCATCAGCATCAAAAATGAAAGGGGTGAATTTACCACCAATGAAAAAGAAATTAAAGCAATAATTAGAAGCCATTTTGTACAACTCTTTGGCAGCAAGTCTGACAATCTAACAGAAATAAATTGATGAATATTTACAAAAATATAAATTGTCCAGGTTGACAGAAGAGGAAATAAGTTGCTTATATGGTCCCATTTTAGAAAAAGAAATTGAACAAGTCATTAATGAACTCCATGAGAAAAAGTCTTTAGGGCCAGATGAATTCATAAGTAAAATCTACCAAACATTTAAAGAACAATGAATTCCAATACAATATAAATTATTTGCAAAAATCGGTAAAGGACTACTGCCAAATTCCTTCTGTGACAGAAATATGGCATTAATACCAGCAACTTAGGATACTATATTATGGCAAAGGCACATTTATAACAGGAATGCAGAGCTGATTCATTATCAGGAAAACTATTATTATTACCATAATCGACCATGTCAATAAGAAAACCAATATAAAGCAGATGATAATCTCCCTAGACGCAGAAAAAGCTTTTGATAAAATACTATTAAAAAATAATAGTCATATAGGGATAAAGGGAACTTTCCTTAAAATAATAAGCAGTATTTATCTTAAACCAACAGCAAGCATTATTTGTAATGGAGAGAAGCTGGACACAATTCTAATAAGATCAGGAGTGAAACAAGCATGCCCATTATCACCACAATTATTCCAAGTTGTACTACAATATTGTTTTTAGCAATAAGAAAAGAAAAAAGTTAAAGGAATTAGAATAGCCAATGAGGAAATAAAACTATTATTCTCTCAGATATGACATACTTAGAAAACCCTAGAAAATCATCAAAAATCTACTGAAAATAATTCACAGCTTTAGCAAAGTTGCAAGATACAAATCATCAGCATTTCTGTATATTACTGACAAAGCTCATCAAGAAAGGATAGAAAGAGAAATCCCATTTTAAATTCTTGTAGTCAAAATAAAATACTTGGGATTTACCTAACAAGACAAACCCTAAAACTATGTGAACCCAAATACAAAACACTTCTCACACTAATAAAATCTGATCTCAACAACTGGAAAAATTTCAAGCTAGTATAATAAAAATGACAATTCTGTCTAAATTGGTCTACTTGTTCAGCATCATGCCAACCAAATTGCCAAAACATTATTTTATAGAACTAGAAAAAATAATGACAAAATTCATCTCAAAGAACAAAAGGTCAAGAACATCAGGGGAATTAATGGAAAAAAATACAAAGGATATTCGCAGTACCAAAAGTAAAACTATATTATAAAGCTGCAGTAATCAAAATTATTTGGTACTTGCTAAGAAATAGTGGCAGATCAGTAGAACAGATCAGATACACATGACAGACTTATCAAGGCCTATAGCAATCTAATATTTGATATACCCCTAAATTCCAGCTTCTGGAATAAGAACTCACTATTTGACAAAAATTTCTGGGAAAACTGGAAAATAGTATGTTAGAAACTCAGCATAGATATACATCTCATACCCCTTACCAAAATAAGATCAAAATGGATATATGATTTGGGCATAAATAATGATATCATAAACAAATTAGGACAACAAAGGATAATTTACCTATTAGATCTTTGGGAAAGGGAGGAATTTATGACCAAAGGAGAACTAGCTAACATTATGAAAGACAAAATGGACAACTTTGATTACATTAAATTAAAAAGTTTTTGCACAAACAAAACCAATAGAAACAACTTTAAAAGCTGGGGAAAAAATCTTTACAGCCAATATTTCTTATAAAGGTCTCATTTCTAAAATATGTAAAGAATTGTGTCAGATTTATATGTCATTTTTCAATTGATAAGTGACCAAAAGTTATGAACAGACAGTTTTCAGATGATGAAATTAAAGCCATTTATAGTTATATAAAACAAATGCTCTAAACTATTGAATAGAGTAATATAAATTAAAACAATTTTGAGGTACTGCCTCACACCTCTCGGATTGGCTGAGATGACAGGAAAAGAATATAATAAATATTGATGGGGATGTGGGAAAACTGGAACACTAATGCATTGTTGCTAGAATTGTAAAATGATCCAACCATTCTGGAGAGCAATCAAGAACTCTGCCCAAAGAGCTTTCAAACTGTGTATACTCTGACGCAGCAGTATCAGTACTGAGTCTGTATCCCAAGGAAATCATAAAGGAGGGAAAAGGATCTACATGTGCAAAATATTTATAGTAGCTCTTTTTGTAGTAGCAAAGAATTGGAAAAGGAGTGAATGCTCATCAACTTGGGAATGGCTGAATAAACTCTGGTACATAAAGATAATGGAATATTATTGTTCTTTAAAAAGTGATAAGCTGATAATAAAAAGATTTACATGAACTGATGCTAAGTAAAACAAATAGAACCAAGAATATATTCTACATAATAACAGCAAGAATATGCAATGATCAGCTATGAAGGGCTTGGTTTTAGTGGTTCAGTGATCCAATGCAATCCCAATAGACTTTGGACAGAAAATGCCATCTGCATCCAGAAAAAGAACTAAGGAGACTGAATATAAATCAACACATGCTATGTTCACTTCTTATTTCTGTTTTCTTTATCTTTCCAATGGTTTTCCCCTTTTGTTCTGGTTTTTCTCTCCCAACATGATTCATAAAGCAATGTATTAAAAACAAACTTCCTATAATAAAAAATGAAAATAAAAGGGGTAAATAATATATAATAAATAACTATGATAGGGAGGTTTGATTATTATTAATATTACTTTACAAATTAGCCTTAGGGAAGTTGTCACTTGAGCAGGGTCTTGCTCGCGAATCTTGCAATATGAGGCTTGGGAGAATTTTGATTCAGATCTCCCTTACTCTAGGTATATAGTATTCTAGTCACTCTGTCACTTATCCTCCTTTTACCAAGAAGAATGATTAAGAACCAAACCAAAACAAAAACTCTAATTTATTTATGCTTTCTAAAAGTATAATAGCATAGGGAAATAGAGAAATAATTCGACTAAGAATCATGAGACTAAGAATCAAGACTCTAGCCTTGTCACTAACAAAATCATAAGTCCTATGATGAGTATTTAAGTCATTTCAGGCTTTAGTTTCCCCAGCTATAAAATGAAGAAAATGGAAAAGATGATCTTTAAGATATAATACCACCTTCCACACACAGTAATTTCAATTAATTTGAAGAGATGGCAATCTGAATTAGTGAAAGGTCATAATTATAAAGTAATAAAATTGAATTTCTTAAATGTGGAATCATATAATTTTGTGTTTGGAAGGATCTTCAAATATCATTGCTTTTAACCCATACTTTAACAGAAAGGCTGGATAGCATGATGGTCTCCAGTGATGAGGAATTTATTACTTATTTAGTTCTTTAAGTAGCCCTTTCTATTTTTTGGATTACCCTAATTCTTGATTTTCCTTTTATTGAAGAGAAATCTGCCTCTCTGTCTTTCTACTCATTGCTGCTAATTTTTGTCTTTAGGCCCAATCAATGCAAAGTGTAATCCCTATCAATCAATAAACATTTGTCATGTACCAACTATGTGCCAGTCACTGTGCCAAGTGGTGAGAATAGAAAAAGGCAGAAGACAGATCCTGCTCAAAAGGCTCTTACAATATCCAAACAAATATATACAAAATAAGCTAAATCCTGGATAACTGGGAAATAAATAAAAGAGGGGAAGATGAATACTTGCAAATAGTTAAAATCTCCTGAACATTGATCAATCTCCCAAACTGTCTGTTCTCCAGAGGAAATGTCCAATTTCATTCAATTGTATTTGCCTCACATGGTACAAAAAGATAAATATTTAACAAAGTTTTGCCTACTAAATCTTTATGGGGAAATGTTATTAAATGAATAAATAAGAATGATTTAGAAAATTAGCCTATCAAGTAAGTAAATGGATATTTTTCAATGGATTTAGAATGGTCAAAAACTTCCTTTTAAATAACAAAATATTGCTGTGATCTGACTCTGAAAGAATGATTACCTGAGTAACCATAAAGGACAGTTCAAATCTTGTCTAAATTTCCACAAATTTAGATTCAAAATATTACTTAATTCAGCAAATATTTACTCAGTGCCTATTATGACCAAGTAAGCCACATACTGGCAGACTTATAGTAATGATATACCCTCAACAAAATTATCTCAGTATGATGCTATTCTTAAAATAATTTTTATTGATATCTTTGGTTTTATATCAAATGTGTTTTTTATCTTTTGTGATTGCCTCTTCCTTTTGAATTTACTCTCTGGTCATAACTATGAATGATCAGATTGTGTGTGTGTGTGTGTGTGTGTGTGTTCTTTTTTTATCATCTTGGTAACATCAATCCTTAGTTTATTCTGATATTTGGCACGTGAATCATATGGTACAGTGAATAGAGTGCTGGGCCTGAAGTCAGGAGGATTCATCTTCCTAAGTTTAACCTGGCTTCAGACACTGACTATCACTATATCACTATGTCACCACTGGCTATGGTTTATCACTTAACCATGTTTGTCATTTTCCTCATCTATTAAATGAGCTAGAAAAGGAAATGACAAACCACTTGAATATCTTTGCCAAGAGAACACCATGTCAACAAAAGCTGGACATGACTGAAACAACTGAACAACAAATAAGCAGTTAATCTAAAAGCAATTTCTCTTGGATAGCTTTACAGGTTTCCTAGAAGTTCTTGTTAAATAAGAGGTTCTTTTCCCACTAATTAATGTTTTGCCATTGTATCTAATGTTAACTTTTGATTTTATGTAGATATATGTGATGATCTTGCTAAAAAATTCATCTATGCATTTGATTTGAAAGGTTTTTATCTTAAATGTGCATTATATTTGTTAAAGAATATTTCTTCCTTTATTAATATAATTATGTGGTATTGGGATATTTTTATTTTTAATATATTTATGCTAATAGTTTTCCTAATGTTTAATTGTTATTTTACCTCTTTAATAAATTCAACTTGGTTATAGTGAAGCATTTTAATTGTAAATTATTTGAATCAGTATTCATTGATGATATTGCTCTGTAGGTATGATTCTTCATATTATCTCTCTCTGGTTTAGGTATTAGACTTTCATTAAAATTTTTTTTCAGGAGTATTTTCTTTCTCAATTAAAAATAATTTATGTAGTATAGATTATTTAAAATTAATTTAATTAAATTAGTTAAATTTAATTAAAATTCATAATTTAATACAATTTTCCTGTAAATTATTTTCTAGAGAAAGTTATTGTCTTTTAGTAGTACTTTTTTGTTTATTTAATTTCCACTTCTTTAACTGAATTATATAATATCTCTGGATGGTAGTATGTTAATTTGGATATTTTATATATCTTTAGATAATCCTTAATTTCTTTTGAAGTCTTGATTTTGCTGATATAAAACTATGCAGCATCTGACAAAAGTTTATTTATTCTGTATTTAAGATTTCACTTTTTTCATTTTGTGCTTGTTAACATAATTTTGCTTCCTTTGCTTTTGATTTAGAATGAACTAATTTATTATTGATTTTGTAAGTTTTTTCAAGGGAACAGATTTTTATTTTGCTAATAAGTTTTAAACATGGTTTTATATAACCATAGTTTTAAGGATAAATTTTAAAAGTATATTTTTATTTTTATTTTTATCTCTTTTATCTTTAATCTTCAGGATCTCATCTTTTGTTTTGTTGTTTTAATTACATAATTTAGTTTCTTTTTCTAGTTTGTTAATGTATATTCTCAAAAATATATTTTTCCTAAGAAATTTTTATTTTTTATGTTTTATGTTTGGTAGTCTCATTATTATCATTATTTTTCATAGTTATTAATTATTTCTATGATTTTTTATTTGTCCCTCTCATTTTTCAGGATGTTTCTATTACATTTCCACTTATACTTTTTTTTTGGTATGAACACTTGTAATAACATTATTTCAGAATAGTATTAAAATAAAAAATATTTCTTTTTTATTTATATTTAATTTCTCTGTCATCAAGTTCATGGTCTATTTTTGTGAAAAGTATTGAGAAATCTGCATATTTTTAGTATTCCCATTAAAATTTATGGCCATAAATCCCAAACCTTTAAAATCTTCTATAATTCATTGAGGCCTATATTTTCCTTTCTGTTTATCATTTTCTTAGTTTTATTCATCTCTCAGAGGTAACATTAAGATTTCCCATTATTCTTATGTTAATATCTCTAGAATTTCATGATTCAGCAATTTTTCCTTTATGGATGTTGCCTTTTGGTGCATACAAATTTAGGACCTATAATGTGTATGTTTGTGTGTGTGTGTGTATATGTGTGTGTGTGTGTGTGTGTGTGATAAGTAAATATAGAAACATAAGATATGTTGTATATAAATTTTGTTCATCTCTATTGATATTATGATTTATATTTTTACTTTGTTGAATACAAAGTCTGATTTTTTCTTATTTAATGCATAGAAAATATTATGCCTTCTTCATTTTAACTCAATATATCTTTGATTTACATATACTATGGTGTCACATATTTGTTGTTATATTTCCTTATCTATTATGTGACTTTTTTTCTTGTGTGATTATTCCCTTTACAATGAAGATTCTAAGGATTAGGTTTATATTTTCCTCCATTTATAAAAAAAAAAATATTTCTTTTAAGATTTTCTTGTAGTAGAAAAAACAGTGGACTGAGCACTTACTTTCTAGCTCAGAAACAATGAAAATGTGCTTTCACTTAAAAATAATTGCTTCTATTAATATGCATTTATTTTCTCTTTTTCAGCTAATCACCATTGAATGAAAAAAAAAAAGAAAAATCATTTAAAATAACGCCATGTGAAAAATATGGAAAGTAACATATAGCAAATTTCCAATCTTGTCTTTCACCTTTTTATCAGTTCATGGTTGGATGTGTCATCATTAGTCTTCTGAGATCATGGTTTGTTGTTTTGTTGATCAGACTCCTTATATTTGTTCTAAAATAAACCTAATACAAGCTTCAAGAGAGTCCTTTTGTCATGTTCAAATCTCAACTGACCCATTCAGTGCCATCCCTGCAAATAGTAAGCATTTGATAAACATTTTTAAATTTTCACTTGACTTGATTTGGCTTGACTTGAATCAGATTGAATACTATCCCATAGCTTTACTGCTCTACAACTTGGTAAATTGGTCTCCATTAACATGTACTGTTTATAATACTTTATATGTGATACTTTAGATTTTGATCAATAAAATGTAAATCTTTACATATGAAAAAAAACTTAAGCAGGAAAATAATATCTATTTATGGAATAGAAGTTTATAAAAGTGAATGAATTTTGAACTAAGGGAAAGTAAACATTAGTTTCCAAATCTTAGTGCTGTTAAGGAAGTAAAGATTATCTAATTCTTCTGGTATATGAATTTATTGCAAGGTTTGTGGAATGTCTAATGGGTTTTCCATCCATGAAAAGAACATACTCTCTGATTAGTGTGGGAGTGCTAGTTGTTTTTTTCCCACTTAATCAGCACATTTCTTTAGAATGTGCTGACTGTTCTTTAGATTCATGAGTAATGGTTGTGTACCTGTCTCATCAAATCAAATTGGATCATACAATTTAGAAAGCTAAATAGAGCAATAAAATATGCAAAGATTTAATCGAAAACAGTGATTGAAGGTACTATCATATTATTCTAATCTTTCTGGGGTTTTTTGTTTGCAATGTAAACGAAGTTTCATTAAATATCTTGTTTTTTTCATGCCCCAAACAATAAATTGAAGGTGATATGTTTGGCCACATCTGTTTATTTCATAATTTCTATTATAGCATTATGTAGATGGGTCGAGGTGAATTTGCCAACACATTCCAGTTCCTTAATGAACTTGGCATATTATCTTTAAACATGTGATTTCATCCTAGTCACAGGAAGCCCAATTTTCACCTCAATTCCCATAACTGGCGAATTTCCAACTACTCATTCAAACAGCTAGCTTACATGAGATGAAAGGAAAAAGTCATTTCCACTCCTTGCTAGGAAATTCTGTAATGGATTTGAAGGAGGAAAGAATCACAGAAGTATTACAAAAGAATAAAAACAACTGACATTTATATAGTGCTTTAAAGTTTTAAATGATTTACATATATTACTTTTGAGCCTTATAACAACCTTGTGAGCTAGGAACTATAGGTTTAATTATTTTCATTTTACACCTGGGAAAACTTTGGACATAAATTACTTGCCTACTGTCACAGAACTATTAGGTATGAGAGGTAAAAACTTAACCCCATTTTCTGGCCTCTGAATTAAACTTTCTTTTCAGTAGATCATGCTGTCTCTTTTAAAAAGTGTGATTGACCATGAATACAATAAAAAAAATTATAAAGAAGACAATTTAGACTTTGAAATACAGATTAACAGTATACAAAAGAAAATGCTAAAAATACAACCAGGAAAAATAATTAAGTTGTGTTATTTTTAATTTTTTGTGAAGGAAGAAAGGGAGAAGGAAGGGAAAAAAAGAAGCAAAAGTGGAAAAAACCTTATTAAGAATTTATTAAACTAATAATTTCAGGCAATATTCTATATTCTGATATATGTATAAAAACAAATTACAAGATCCATTTTATTGATATAAAGAGTCTTAGGATTTGATATCCCCTTGGAAAAGGAGCACATTTAGGCAAAGGTCAAAAGTAGCCATTGTATAAGCACCAACACCTAATAGCTATTCCTCTCCTTGTGGGTCATGATAACATCTAAACTAAAGCTCAATATGTCTTTGGCAGGAAAAAGGAGCTGGAGCGTCGAAACCCTGGAGAGAAATCAAATGTAAGGGGAAAAGACCTGGATCAAGAGGGATGGGGGATGTCAACATGTATTTGTTTCAACTCTTTTATTTAGCAGATGAGGAAATTGAGCCACAGAGAAGTTGAACAACTTTTGTATTACTTTGCGACTTCTTAGACTTCTTTATCATGTCTCAGAAACCTCATCATTGGGGAACCTCATCTGCTTGCAAGACTGAATCAACCTTGATACTCATATCCCATTGTTATTTTCTGCCCCTCTTATTGAGGCATTTAGGCAGCATAAAAAGTAAAGCAAGATCTATACCCAGAAAGAGATTATAATTTTTTCAGGAGAAGATAAGACTTTCACAGTTAAAATTATTTATTAATAAGATGGTATGAAACAAAAGTAATAAATTATACAATGTGATACAGTTAAGGAATAAGGCAGCATATTCTAATTCCCAAATAGAATATGATGATGAGGCAATTTTGAAATGAATCATCATCATCTCAGTTCAGTACTTAAAAGAAATGGCTGTTTATTAAACTTTATTACATCTTGGATCCCTTAAATTTCCTCTCTTCCCAATACCTGGTTGTCCAACTAGTGCAATTCATATAGGGGGAAATGAAAAAGGGTACATAATTTCTGGATTTTACATATCACCAGTGCCCAAAGATATCTCTGTAATTTACTAATGAGTGCTCATTAATCTTAGAGAATATGGTGAGGAATGCAGCAGAACCCATTAACAGTATTCCATTCTTCCACTGATTGGTTATACCCTTGGTCAAATCCTGCTCTTTCTATCTTCTTGGATCATTAATGTTATTAATGTTATATCTCTCCCACTATAATAATGGAAACTTTTTTTAAAAGGTGAATATTAGACTTTTCTTTGTAGAAATCTATAGATTTGTATAAAGTACTTATTAAATGCTTGTTTTAATTCTGGAAGTAAAAATACAACCAAAAAGAAAGATAGGTCCTGCCCTCAGCAATCTAACATTCTAATGGGAGGAATGAATGAAAAGAAACTGAAAGGCAAGGAAGGGGTGGGGGATCTACCCTAATGGGACCAAGTGGTGAAGTGGACATGGGATCATGGACTGAACCAGGTGTGAGGTTGGAACCCTTCCTCCCTCTGTCCACATAGGATATCATACCCTTACTTAGGGAGACTCTTAAAAGCATTGCTTTTTCTTTTTGTACTATTGAACCTCCCTCAAGATATCTTGGAGTTTACTGGTTAGATCTTTTTCTTAAGACCAGACCTTAAACCAAAATCAATCTGATTATCATTGGCCAAGCCCCATTTGGTCATTGTTTGGGTCCTAAGGTTATTAGTTCCAAAGAAGATAATTTGTATGTATATATTGCTTCTTTAGTCTTAGTTTTAGTCAACAACTTGAGAACTAGAATTTCCCCCCATGTTTTAGATGTGGCCTGATAAAGGCCTATGAAGAAGGTTTTCACAACAGCAAGTATCATTTTTCACTACTCCTCTGCCTTTAATAATATTTCTGGTTGTTGATTTGTTTTTGCATAATTCTCTGCTGAGAAAAAAAAATACACAGTCTTATCATATACATACATTGGGGAATATGGTTAGATACGTGTGTGTGCACTTGTACTTTCTGTAGCAGCAAAGACTAGAAAAGATAGTTTGCTGTGTAACTCTGGGCAAATTACTTAAACCTTTCACTGATCTCCAGCAACTTTCTAGGTTTGTAAGTCCCAAACAAGATAATGTATATTTGTAGAGGAAATTTCCTCTCTGGGAATTTGCTATACCACAGGAATAGGAAACAAACTCACTCTCTCTCTCTCTCTCTCTCTCTCTCTCTCTCTCTCTCTGTCTGTCTCTCTCTCTCTCTTTATATATGTGTATATACATATATATATATATATATATCAAATTAGCTAAATATTCCTCATGACACAGGTTTAGTGTGTATGAATGTATTTTTGTGTATGCACATGTGATATTAACATATTTATCTGTTTGAGGGAAACTTTCTCTCCTCAAAGTGAATAAGTAACTTTTGCCACAAAATGCAAAACATCAATGCAAGGTAATGGGATTACAAAGAAGTGGGGACATTAGCAAATTCATGTGTAAAATTTGGCTCTGGGGTCAGAGAAGAAGGCTAGTAAAGACACATTTAACTAGTTTTGGGGAGAGAAGAGAAAGTAGAAATGTTGCCCATATTTAAACTATATCTACAAATACTAAATTCAAGACCTTATGTACCAGATAGACACTTTAGAGAATATTCCAACTCTTCATAGAGAATATGACAAAAATTACAATATGTTTCTTGAGTATCTTTTATTTACTAGGTACTAGGCAGTGAACAGGATATAAAGAGGAATAATAAATGCTTATCACTATGTTGAAATAACATTCTTCAGTTGTCTAAGTATACCTGCAATGAAGTGTGTCTAGGTCATTCCAAGTCAGTAGAGTGCAACCCTCTTTCAGTTTTGAGTACTCTAAGTTTCAATTGCAATGAATCCCTACAAAATCATGTAATTACATCCCTTTGAGATAAGTACAGGTAGAAGAGTACCTTATTTGGACGGCTGGGATGAGAACTGTTACATCTAACTTTTAGGAAGGAAATGTTGAAGGACAAGTAATATAGCCTGAGAGGGAAACCCTTCTCTCTGACCCATAGTAAGAGAGTGGGATCTATGTCAAGATTAAGAGAGTAAACTCATCTGGGTTACGACAAGCCAGATTTTGTAAATAACTAATTTCAAGCTTTCAAGAGGCAAGGGATCTGTAATAATGATCTGAAACTGAGATAGCTCTCAAAGTTAATGAGAGCAAATTATGGAGGTACACAGTAGCTATTACTGAAAAAAATGGTTCATTTCTCACAACTTCGTTACCTAAAATAGTATATTTTGGGGGAACAGCAGGACTAGGCAAAAGTATAATAGCTATATGCCCTTCTCATGTGGATATAACTGTAAGGTCCTGGTCCTGTGCAGACATGCCATGGCCTCTCCTTTTAAATCTGATTCTCAAAGAGTGAATTTTGAAACTTCAGAGGTACCATGGATCTCTTATCATTGTAAAGATATATAATATTGCCTCTTTTATTAATGAGAGCTTCATTTTTCGGTTATTGCTTATATTGAACATAGCCTACTTGTAATTGAGAGGATACTAGGAAGTCCAATAGAGAATTGGAAATGCTTAAGGTTTTTGATGGTTGTTTTAATGAATAAAACTGCTCTCCTGAAAAAAATATTAGGAGTTACAATATTTGAACTTGAATATAAAACTGTTGGCCAAAGTTTGCTGTTTCAAAAACTCCATAAATCATATTTTCAGACATTTGCATTGATATTTAACTTTCAGTTACATTTGATGTTAACTAAAGAAAATCTAGGGAAAAAGTTTATTTCCAGTAGTTTTGTAACTTTGTGTGTGTTTATGTTGTTTTAAAATACTCAATCTAAACTTCACCTTTAGACGAATTCTTTTGATCAAAGCACCTGGAGTGCTTCTCCCTCCCCCTTTTCTTTTGCTAGAGAGGAGGTATAGATAGAACCTAAATTATATAGACCTCTATCAATAAGCAGGTCCCCAAGGACACAATTACATGATATCTAAAAGTTCAGCAGTATGCCTTTGAAAGTGAAGGAAGAAAACATTTTCAATTAGAATGGAATTGTTCATGGTCTGCTTGTCCAGCTAAATTGAGTTGGGTCACAGATCATGGGCAAAACCAAAGGCTCTGATCATTTCAGAAGTTCTAGCAATCTATTACGTGTGAAGAATTTTCTGGTCAACTTTCAAATAAAAACTCTTAATAGTAGCCCAGAACTCTTCATAATGATGGCATCAAACCTATACTTGGAAAGGCACCACTGTCTTTTACTAAGGTGACAATTAGGATACAATTACTACATGATAGTGATGAAATATCTATTCCATCTTATTTGCCTAGTCATTATGACTATATCTTTAAAGCTGGAGACTTGGAAATGCCAGTATTAATATTTATTCACTTTTGTGATGTCTTCTCTAAAACTTGTGGCATAATGGAAACAAGAGAACCTGTTGGTATATCCCTGAGCAAATAATTTAATTTATTTAAGCTGTTTTCTCATCTCTAAAATGGATAGGGTGTAAAATTAGATAATATCAAAGGTCTCTTATAGCTCCAAAATGTATGCACTTATGACAGTATTATGATCCAAGTCCTCATCATCCATACTCATGTAGAATTATGTAAGTTTATTTCAACTTAAACTTTGATAATACTCCACAATAAAAAAAAATTAAAGCAAAGTGTTAGAGACTTTTTTTCATATTTACACAATCGATTACAGAAATCTTCTAGAACAAATAAATAAAAAAATCTTAGTGGTACAAAACATAATGGATTGTCTGTAATGCAAAATTGTGATATCCCATGATGGTGAGGAGAAGGGAGAAAGGAAAGCATAAAAGAAATCAAAGAGGAAGAATTCAGGAAGCAAAAAATGTTTAACCAGTGAAAATCTTCATCTCTCCTGTAATGCTGCACAATGGAGTATCTAATTATACACTAAGCCTAAAGAAAAACTTGAATGTAAAAGGAAAGAGAAGCAATAAAAATCAGAGAGCTAAGAAAAGTAAAGAGCAATTCCTTCCTGGTCCCTAAGTCAAAGACAAAAAACGTAGACGTGATTGAAGGTGAAGGCTGGTAATCTGACCTAGACACTTGCTTTTTATGTTTGTAGGCAAATTGTTATTGAAAAAAAAAAGTTTGGATTCTTGAGATATATTGTCAACTGTTCTAAAAAGTTATTTTTGAGGATTATAGTGTTTTCTATGCATTGCTTAACTAGCTTTAATATGACTGCCTAAGTAAACCTGAAGCACCATTGAAGTATATCCTTCCTAACAATCATCAACATGGATAGAATAAACATTCTCAGTACTCAAATGGATCTGTGATTTCATTAAATTGAAAGTTTCCTCCAATGAATAATATTTGCACTTCATCTGTGACTGCCCATTTTATGTGATCCTTGTTCATGTCTTTCCAAAAGTTCATCAAAGGATTTCTATCCAATGTATGGATAGAATGTATAGAAGAAGGAAAGCAATAGAGGAAAGAAGAAAATAAGGTAAATGAGTGAATTTCTTGAGTCTGGAAATTCTTATGTAGTAGGGCTAAAGCAGATCAGGTATCTGCAATACTTCTGGCACCAATATGGTGAACCTCTGGGAATATGGGACAGGGTATACCAGGCTGCCAAGGAGAAGCAGACCAGTCTATATCAGAAACAAAATGGATCAAAGCTTCATTGCCAATCAGCAGCAGGGTCAGGTCTATGAGCCAGCTGCTGCACTGTCAGTCTGGGTGAGATAGGAAGAAAAAAAACCAGTCTCAGAAATTTTTTTTAAGATCATGACTCCCTGAAAACCAAAATCAAATAAAAAGTTGGGTGTCATATTTTAAGAAATCATAAACAAATACTTCTCAAATGTACTTGAACAAGACAGAAAAGTAAAAATAAAAAGAATTATTTCCTAAAAATAACCTACAACTGAAAACACTAAGGAAAGAAAGTAAGAAGACATATAGAGGGTAAGTGACTTGGTCAGATCATATAGGTAGAAAATATTTGAAGTTTGATCTGAACTCTGGTCTATTTCACTCTAGTCCCAGAAGTCTACCTACTGTTCCATTAGGAACTTCATAGTCAAAACTATGTGCTTCCAAGTCTAATACAAAATACCAAAGCCAGAGAGAAAGGATTCAAAAACCAAAGAACGATAGTCTAGCATAAGATGGTGTTGACTGTTCTATAAAAGAGAAAAAAAATCTTGGGAATAATATTCAAAAAGACAAAAGACAAAGGTTTATAACCAATGATAATTGGCCAAAAATGAGCAGAAAGATTAAAGAAAGAATAAAAAGTCATATGTACAAAAATATTGATAGTAATATCTTTTTGTTTTAATAAAGAATTAAAAATAAGCCAAGGGTGTCCAACAACTGCTAAGCAAATTATGACATTAACATAATGGAAAAGTATGTCATTAAATATGATTAAAGGGACGAATTTAGTGAAAACAAGAAGGATTCAAAAGAACTGAAGCAGAGTACAATGGCAGGGGAAAAAAAAGAAAAAAATTATACAATTACTATAATGCTATAAAAATAATTGTGAACAACAAAATGAAAAATGACTTCAGAAGACTGACAATAACATGTCTGGCAGAGAGATGATGAATCAGAGATAAAGAATGAGACACATCTTCAGATCCAGTCAATAAGTGAATTTATTTTACTATGCTTTCTTTGGGGGAAAGTTTCAGAGGATGGACAACTGACAATGATACTTAAAGGGGAAAAGAAAGAATTTATTTTGTAAATAAACAGAAGAGAAAAGTTAAGGTAATGAAAATAAGTAAATCAATATTGGAGCTACCATGTTAATTGAACCCCCCTCCCAAACAAAGCAAAACAAAACAAAACAAACTACACACAAACAAAATAAAACCAAAAATAAGCCTTATGTAATAGGGAAATATAGAAATTGTATGTAAATAGATGCTCATAGTTTCATGTGAAATTGCTCTTTTTTGTTTTTCTGAACCTATTGAAATGTTTGTGTTCATTGATATTCAGGTATTCTTAATTATAAAAAGAGAAAAAACCCTTAAAGAACTAAACTATTAATTTTTTTGGAAAACATTATATACCATTAAAAAGTACATGTCCAGTGGGGTAGTTAGCTGGCGCAGTGGATAGAGCACTAGCCCTGTACTCAGAATGACCAAGAGTTCAAATCTGAGTTCACTTAATACTTCCTAGCTGTGTGACTGTGGACAAGTCTAACCACTTCTCTACTTGTGTTTTCCTCTTGGATTAACTAGAATGCAAACTTTCTGAAGTTATAGGCTATTTTGCTTTTTTCTACTTTTATACCATCTGCATATCATACTAAGTAGAGAAAATATTCCTATGCTGGTACGTATGATAGATGAGGATGATAGATTTGCTCTACATCAAGTAGAGTAAATTGATTGGAATATAGACTATATGAGAGAGATAATATGTCCTAGGCATGGAAAGATAGATTGAGGCCAAATTGTTTTTAAAAAAAAGCTTTACATACTAAACAAAGGAATTTTTATTTTAATTTAGTGGCAACAATTAAAACTTGTTAAAGAAGTAGCAATATGGTCAGGATAGTACTTTAGGAATGCAAAATTATGTTATTTAACCACACTTGATCATGACTTCCATTGATATGTTATATAATTATACTTATCTTTCCTCTGGCTGACAAAGTCGACAGATTGCATGGTGTCATGGAAATATATACTGTTCTTCTGCTGGAATTTCTTCTTTTAATCCTAAAGTGGTCACTTTGAGAGTGGGGAGGTATTTCTCTTTAGAATCTTGCCTTTATCTTTAAGTCTTTTTATCTAATATGGTAAGATATATATATATAAAACACAATTAAATTAATAAATTAGTTAATTATTTATTATATATGTATCCTCTCTATGATCCCATTTGGAATTTTCTTGACAAAGATATAGGAATGGTTTCCACTCCTTTTCTAGCTCGTTTTACAGGTGAAGAAATGAAGGGAAACAGTGTTAAGTAACTTCCTTTTCCAGAGTCACATGACTAGTATCTGAGGCCAGATTTGAACAGATTTGAAGTCTTTCTGATTTCCTGACAGGTCCTGTACTTAATCCACTGTAGCCCCTAAACCTTCCTCAGTAATTCTGGGGAAAAAATTAATCAGAATAACCAGCACTAGTTGATAATATATTTATACAAGATTAATCTTATTTCTTGCATTCAGATATGGTAGGCTAAATGTCAGATAGGTTTTTAATTGGTTTTCAAAATGTATTATTTTTGCATATTTTAAAACTAAGTAGAAGGAAATTTATTTTTTCACACCTAAGATGCTCTGTGGCAACCATTATACTTTCATTATACATACAGCTTCAATTGTTAATGTTATTTTAAAGATGCAGGAAAGCTTAGAATGTGATCAGGTACATAAGTAAGAATAACAACTGAAGTATGAAGAGAAAAGTTGGGAAAATATGCCAGGATGGTGGTGGTAGTGGTGGTAATAGTGATGGTAAATGTTAAACAACTGGATTTCAGGGGAAAAAATATCATACTTTAATGTTTTATCTACATTATTATCATTTTCTTCATCACTTTCTTAAGTTTAGTCAATAAATATAACAATAAATTAAGCCCTGAATTTTGGTGTTTGCCAGTTTATAAGATATAAATGCTCACACTGAAAATAAAACAATTGGAGCTTGAGATGGCTCAAGTACACTCCTGAGTTGTGCGTTGTGGTTCTTGCATGTGTATATGTGTATTGATCTGTACTGAGGGCTTGTTCATATTCATGTAGATGTAAGAAGGAAGAGTCAGAATATCAAGTAATGGATGTGGAAGAATGGTATGTGTCTTGGGGAGAGGAACTATGGAAAATTTAGGCAGCACCAAGAGTGAGTTAGCATGAACTCAGCATACCTGCAGTCACTTCACTGCTTGTAGAGAAAGCTCGGAAACCTCCCTTGTCCTAAAACAGATCTTTAAAAAAAAAAGGAATAAAAAAAGCAAAAAGACCATAGACCAAAGACCATAGATGGTTTTTATGGTGAAAGAGAAGAACAGATTTCAAACCTTGAGGAAATTAAAAATGGGCCATCTCATGAGGAAGCCCCAAAAGGTGATATCACTACATTATGTAACCTGATCCCCATAACATAAGGCTCTTCTAAAAGAAAGTATAAAAGATCTTAAAAGAGAGCTGGAAGGAAAAATGGGGAAAGGTATGGAGAACTTTACAAGAGTATTTGGAAAAGGCAACACAGAAATTATTTGAAGAAAATTCACTATAAAATAGTGAAATAGAAAATGCTTATAACTCCTTAAAAATAGATTTGACAAAATGGAAAAAGAAAACAACTTCCAAAAAACAGAATTTGTGAAATGGAAAAAGGAAATAATTCCTTAAAAAACAGAGTTTATGAAGTGGACATAGAACAAAACAACTCATTTAAAAATTCAACTGGACAAATACAAAAAGAAGTAAAAAAAAAAGTAAATGAAGAAAACAATTCACTAAAAATAAGAACCAAATGAATGGAAATGAATAACTCAATGAGACATCAAAAATCAGTCAAGCAAAACCAAAAAAATAAAAAAATAGAAAAAAATGTAAAACACCTAATTGGGAAAACAACCGACCTGGAAAACAGATCTAGGAGAGACAATCTAAGGATTACATTGGACTCCCTGAAATATATGATGAAAGAAAGAACCTAGACACTATTTTTCAGGAAATCATCAAAGAGAACTACTGGGATATCATAGAATCAGAAGCTAAAATAACCACTGAAAGAATTCCCTAAACACCTACCAAAAGAGAGAGATCAAAATTAAAAGTCCAAGGAATATCATGGCTAAATTTCAGAACTATGGACTAAGGAAAAAATATTACAAGCAGACAGAAAAAAAACCAAAACAATTTAAATACCGAAGAGCCATAATAAGGATTACCCAGGACCTAGCAGCTTCCAACTTAAAGGATTGAAGGGCCTGGAATCTGATATTCTGAAAGGCAAAGGAAATTGGAATGCAGCCAAGAATAAATTACCCTGCTAAATTGAGCATTTTCTTTCAGGGAAGAAGATGGACATTCTATGAAACAGATGAATTCCATTCATTTCTGATGAAAAGACCAGAGCTGAACAGAAAATTTGATCTCCAAATATAGAACTCAAGAGAAGCATAAAACGGTAAGGAAAAAATTCTTGAGAATTGTATTTCTTTTATGGGTATATAGAGTGTGTATAATTTGTATAATTTGATTTTACTTTTAAAAATATAAAAAAGAAACTAGAGTTGGAAAGGAGATTGTCCCAGAAAAAGGGGAAAATGAAGGTAAAATGAGGGAAATTACACCTCAGGAAAAGGCAAAGAAAACCTATTATAATTGAGGGAAAGAAGGGAGGGGGATGAACATTGTATGAATCTAACTCTTATCAGACTTGGCTCAAAGAGAAAATGTTAGACATATTTAGTTTCACAGAGAAACTTTTCTCACCTTAAAAAAAAGTGGGAGGGGAAAGGCAAAAAGGGAAGCGGTAAGCTAAATAGAAGGGAAAACAGAAATAGTAGGGGAAAGGTATAAGAAAGGGGGAGAAACTCTAAAGGGGGAGGACTGCTTGAGGCAAGTGGGGCTCATAAGTAAAATACTGGGGAGGGGGAAAGGGAAAAAGGAAAAAGAAAAGTATAATTTGTGGTTAATAAGATGGCAGGAAATACAGAATTAGTAGTTTTAATTGTAAATGTGAATGGGGGTGAACTCTCCCATAAAGTTGTAAGCAGATAACAGACTGGATTAAAAGCCAGAATCCTACAATATATTGTTTACAAGAAACACATTTAAAACAGAGTGATACATATAGAATAAAGGTGAAAGACTGGAGCAGAATCTATTATGCTTCAGGTAAAGTAAAAAATCAGGGTAGCCATCCTGATCCCAGATCAAGCAAAAGAAAAAATTGATCTAATTAAAAGAGATAAGGAAGGAACTGTGTCTTGCTAAAGGGTACCATAGATAATGAAGCAACATCAATATTAAACATATATGCCCCTAGTGGTATAGCACGAAAATTCCTAAAGAAGAAGTTGAGAGGTGCAAGAAGAAATAGAGAGCAAAACTATAATACTCAGAGATCTCAATTTTGCTCTCTCAGAACTAGATAAATCAAACTACAAAATAAATAAGAAAGAAGTTAAAAAGGTAAATAGAATACTAGAAAAGTTAAGTATGATACATCTTTGGAGAAAACTGAATGGAGACAGAAAGGAGTACACTTTCTTCTTGGTAGGTCATGGAACCTATACAAAAATTGGCCATATATTAGGACATAAAGACCTCAAAATCAAATACAGAAAGGCAGAAATAGTAAATGCAGTTTTTCAGATAATGATGTAATAAAAATTACATTCAATAAAAGGCCAGGGGAAAATAGACCAAAAAGTAATTGGAAACTAAATAAACTCATCCTAAAGAATGAATGGGTGAAATAGTAAACCATAGACACAATTAATAATTTCGTCCAAGAGAATGATAATAATAAGACAACATACCATAATTTGTGGGATGCCACAAAAGTGGTAATAAGGGGAAATTTCAAATATGTAGGAGCTTATTTGCATAAAATAGAGAAAGAGAAGATCAGTGAATTGGGCGTGCAACTAAAAAACTAAAAAAAGAACAAATTAAAAAAAAAAAAACCCTAATCCAATACCAAACCTGAAATTCTAAAAGTAAAAGGAGAGATTAATAAAATTTAAAGTAAAAAAAAAACTGTTGAATTAATAAATAAAACCAAGAGTTGGTTTTATGAAAAAACCAACAAAATAGATAAAGCCCTAGTTAATTTGATTAGAAAAAGGAAAGAGGAAAATCAAATTGTTACTCTCAGAAATGAAAGGGGAGAAATTTCCACCAATAAAGAGGAAATTAGAGCAATAATTAGGAGTTATTTTGCCCAACTTTATGCCAATAAATTTGACAACTGAAGTGAAATGGAGGAATACCTACAAAAATATAGATTTCCCAGATTAACAGAAGAGGAAATAAATTATTTAAACAGTCCCTCCCATTTTAGAAAAAAAATAGAACAAACTATTAATCAACTCCCTAAAACAAAATCCCCAGGACCAGATGGATTTATATGTGAATTCTAGCAAACATTTAAAGGACAGTTAACTCCAATATTATATCAAGTATTTGAAAAAATAGGGAATGAAGAACACCTACCTAATTCCTTTTATGACATAGACATGGTACTGATATCTAAATCAATGAGGATGAAAACAGAGAAAGAAAATTACAGACCAATCTCCCTAATGAATATTGATGCAAAAATCTTAAATAAAATATTAGCAAAGACATTACAGAAAATCATCCCCAGGACACTATACTATGAACAAGTAGGATTTATACCAGGACTGCTTCAATATTAGGAAAACTATTAGCATAATTGACTATATCAATAACCAAATTAGCAAAAATCATATGATTATCTCAATAGATACAGAAAAAGTATTTGATAAAATCCAACATCCATTCCTATTAAAAACATTAGTGTTTAACAAACCCAAAGACCCCAGCTTGTAGGATAAGACTTCACTATTTGACAAAAACTTCTGAGAAAATTTAAAACTAGTATGGCAGAAACTAGGCATTTATCCACACATAACACCATATACCAAGATAAGGTCAAAATTGGTTCATGATCTAGACATAAAGAATGATATTATAAGCAAATTAGAAGACCATAGGATAGTTTACCTCTTAGACCTGTGGAGGAGGAAGGAATTTGTGCCAAAGAAGAACTAGAGATCATCATTGATCACAAAATAGACAATTTTGATTATGTTAAGTTAAAACATTTTTGTATAAACAAAACTAATTCAAACAAAATTAGAAGGTAAGCAATAAAATGGGAAAATATTTTTACATTCAAAGGTTCTGATAAAGGCCTCATTTCTAAAATATACAGAGAATGGACTCAAATTGATAAGAAATCAAGCTCTTCTCCAATTGATAAATGGTCAAATGATATGAACAGACAATTTTCAGATGAAGAAATTGAAACTATTTCTAGTCATATGAAAAGGTGCTCTAAATCACTATTGATCAAAGAAATGCAAATCAAGACAACTCTGAGATATCACTACACACCTGTCAGATTGGTTAAGATGACAGGAAAAGATAATGAAGAATGTTGGAGAGGATGTGGGAAAACTGGGACACTGATATATTGTTGGAATTGTGAATGGATCCAACCATTTTGGAGAGCAGTTTGGAACTATGCTCAAAAGTTATCAAACTGTGCATACCCTTTGATCGAGTGTTACTACTGGGCTTATACCCCAAAGAGATCTTAAAGGAGGGAAAGGGACCCACATTGCAAAAATGTTTGTGGCAGCCATTTTTGTAGCGTCTATAAACTAGAAACTGAATGAATGCCCATCAATTGGAGAATGGCTGAATAAATTATGGTGTATGAATGTTATAGATTATTATTGTTCTATAAGAAATTATTTAGTGGGATGATTTCAGAGAGGCCTGGAGAGACTTACATGAACTGATGCTGAGTGAAATAAGCAAAACCAGGAGATCATTGTATAAGGCAACAACAAGACTATATGATGATCAATTCTGATGGACATGGCTCTCTTTAACAATGAGATGATTCAAATCAGTTCCAATTGTTCAGTGATGAAGAGAGCCATCTACACCCAGAGAGAGGACTGTGGCAACTGAATGTGGACCACAATATAGCATTCTCACTCTTTCTGTTATTGTTTACTTGCATTTTGTTTTCTTTCTCTGGTTTTTTTTCCCTTCTTGTTCTGATTTTTCTTGTGCAGCAAGATAACTGTATAAATATATATATTGGATTTAACATATATTTTAACACATTTAACATGTATTGGACTACCTGCCATCTAAGGGAGGGGGTGGGGGAAGGAGGGGAAATTTTGGAAAAGAAGGTTTTGCAAGCGTCAATATGAAAAATTATCTATGCATATGTTTTGTAAATAAAAAGCTTCAATAAAAAAACCATTTTAACTCACTGATGTTCACTTTCTTCTTCCATGTAGAGAGGTGCTTGAATGAGAATCTGTGGTTTTTAACTTGGTACCCATGAATTTGAAAAGTATATTTGAAAAGTATTTAATAACTATTTCATTATAACTCATTTCCTTTATATTTCCATGTATGTTCATTTATGATTTTAAGATGTTATTCTTAGAAATGTACCATCAGATTCACTAGACTGAGAAAAAGTTCCATAGCACATACAAAAAAAAAGTTAAGAATCCTTGGACTAAATAATTTCTAAGGTCTTTGATGGTTATAATAAGCTATCAGTTGGTTCAGGGACAACACTGGGAATATATAGAAAGAAATCTCACTTTAGAAAATTAGCCATAAAAAGAAAGGGTGTAAAAATACTTTGGTGACTATAAATATGTAGAATATCATTTCCTTGAAGGATCAATCAAATTGAATATAATTTTGTAAGAAATTGATTCATGAATACTAAGGAGAACAATTTAATCTAAACTACTGGGCACTGATTGGCTAAGTAATTTGGCTAGGGTCACACAGACAATATATGATAAATTTGTTACTTTAATGCCAATTCTTTATCCATTTTTCATGCTGCCTCTTCACATTACATCATTGTTATTAATATTGTTACTAAGCACTTGTATAGTACTTTACATATCTTAACTCATCTGAACTTCAAAATAACCCTTTGAAGTAAACATTATCATTATCCCCATTTTATATAATAAGAAAATAGAGACTTACAGAAGTTAAATGACTTGCTGAAAATCACACAGGTATATGAGACAGAATTCAAACTCAAGTCTCCTGATTTGAAGTCCAATTTTATGTACTGTGTCACCTACTTTCCACTGAAATGGAATTAAATATTGTCTAGATTGGATTTATCATTATATATTATATATATGCATATATATGTGATAGATGCAGAACTTAATGGGACCTGAATAATTAGCTAGTCCAGAAATGTCAAATTCTAGGCTAGTAAAAAGACTAGAAAATGTCTTGAAAGAGCTAAATCAGATTAAAATGTCATTGGGAAAGGTTTAACAAAATAAATAAAACATAATAAAACACACATAATGTAAATTTGTGGTTTTCAAGTCAATATTCCTCCTGTTGTTCAGACATTTTTTCAGTTCTCTCCATGCCCCATTATGCCTCTTGCAAGAATCTATTCCTCTTGAGTTTTACACTACTGCCTACTCCTTTACACTAAGTTGAACCAAAAAAAAACAACAAAAAACTTAAAGCACAAGAAAGATTAGTCCATGGCCACTATGATAATGGCTTTGAGATATGGAATTTAGATTCTGCCTGTAGATTCAATGCATTTGAGTAAAGGCTGATGATACCCTTGTGAAAAAGGAAAAAGAAAAGATACTCCAACTGTTCATCAATTTGCCCTCATCATTGTTGATCAGGGAAGTGCAATCCAGGAAATACATTGACCACTCATTGTCTTGAGAGTAGAATGCATGATGTAAGATGCTGAAGAAATATCCCCAACTGAGAAAGGGCATGTATCATTTAAGGAAAGAGCTTGGTTTGGGGGATAGAGGACCAGCCTTGGATCAGAAAGATATTGGTTCAAGGCTTGCCTGTGACTTGTATTATGAGATCACTTAACTCCTGAGTACTACTAAGTAGTTCTCTAAGATGATAAAGTATAGGTAAGTTATTGATCTGCACCTATGGAGATATACATTACATTAGTAAATTTTTGATTCAGAGCAAAAAATATAGGGTTTCTTCCCACATAAAAGATAATAGTCTATGACATAGGCCCAAATAATTATACTATGGACTAGTAAATGATACAGTATTATAATTAAAACAAGGTCTAAGAGGAGAAATAGCATTACTGACTAGTAGAATTAAAGTTGACTTCATGAATGAAACATAAATGGAATGCTTATCAAATTTACAGATGACACAAAATTAGAAGAAGTAGCCAATGGGATCTCAAAAATTTAGAACATTAGATCAAGCTTAATAAGGTGAAATGAAATAATACTATGAGCCTTTGCCTACAACAAAAAAATCAACTTCTTAAATAACAGCTTAGTAGACTGAAAATCCAATGAGTCAACTGTATAATATAGAAGCAAAAAAGAAATAAGCCAAAAAAAAAAAAAAAAGAAAAGAAATACAAGACACATTGGCAGACAAAATGTCCCAAATCAAGACGATACATAGTCCTATTTTTCCTGGGCAGACCACATATGGAATGTTGTGACCAATTCTGGGGGTTTCACTTAGAAAAGACACATAAACTTGAGAGAGTCTAGAGGAGAAAAACAAAAACTCTTTGAGAAAATACCATGAGGATTTATTGAAAGAACTAGGAATGTTTACTGTGAAGAACAAAAGACTTAGGAATGAGATGATTATTTTTAAATAGCTGAACATGAAGAACAAAGCTGATCTTTCTACCATAGTTAGACTTCCCTTGCCCCCAAAATATTAATATTTTCCCCTCTCAAATTAATTATTTTGTAGTTACTCACTTGATTACTTGTTGTACCCTAATATAATGTAATTTTTCTTGAGACCAGGTTTTTTGCCTTTATATCTCCAGTACCTATTATAAAGTCTTAACCAATGTTAGTTGCATTCCAATGAATTGAAGGCTAGCTAGTGACTTGTCAGGAAGTTTGTAAAGAGAGATTATTTTTAAGTAATAGATTTTGCTGGATGCTTTCAAAATTTCTTTCTAGCTCTTAGATTCTGTGATTCTGTGAAAGAAGTGGCATTTCATTTGGGGTTTAAAGGATAAATAGGGGTTCTTTAGGGGGAAAGAAATGAAGCCATTCCAGGCATTCCAGTCAATAATTTGGGAGATTTTAGTATCTGTTTTAGGGATATCTAATCACAGAGTGTGTTTTAGTCCCATATGGCCTTATATTTAAGGCAGAATTGTTTAAAATTATTTAAAAGGGATCCATTGAATGGTTTTAAATATAGTAGTGGCACAATCAGATCTGTGGATAAAGGAGACAAGTTAAGTTTGGAAGTGTGATAAAAAGCACATATTAGATTTGCAAAAAAGGGGACTGTTATTAGCATTATAAAATATGTAATCTTGCTGCTCTGTAAAGAATCAATCTTTTATAGAGTGACTTTTGGCCACACAGAAAAATAGCTCACATTTCTATCTCAGTTTTTATTAAATTAAATGAGTCCTGTCATATTATGTCATGTAACATCCCATTTTCATGGAGTTAATTAATCGATTGCTAAAATATTCTTGTAGGTGTATTAGAAAAATTGTTAAAGTAGAATTAGGAGTATTAAAAAAAAGGATTTCCTGAGCAGCAAATTTCCCCTAGAAAAAAATATATTTCCATGTCTCTATGCCCATAAGGTGTACTTCAGCTGTACAAGACTCCCTACTATGACTCTTTTTTGCCCTCCTAAAAATCTGCAGTCTATACTTCCAAAGCTTCTCTTTCTGTTATTCTAAGTGACAAATATGTCATATGATAATATAATCTGGTTAAACTTTATGGGTACTATTATTAATGTGTTAAAGAACTCAAGTATTCTATCCTAGGTAGCATATATAATTTATCATCATTCTTTTAGACAATATTTTATTATAGAATTAGAGTTATTTATGGGCAACTAAGAAGAGGGAGCAATAAGATGAGAATCTGTGTGAGGATGTAATGAAGGAAAGGCAGTGTGTAGAATTGGTGTATTTCTTTCAATAGCTCGAATGTAAAATGAGACTTCTGTTGCAGCTCAACAGTGGAGTTTTCCATGTTCAGCTGACTCATAATATTCTATGTGTACACATTGTTTAGGGATGAGAGATGAAGACCTTGAAAGAGGTTATGGATTATTAGAAAAGTAAGAAAACCACTTCCCATTGAACTATTCTGAATTTTTCCTGAAATTTCAATGGTATTTTCCTTAGATATATATGTCTGTTACCATAGATAATTTGGCACTTTACTTTCATTATGAGCATTGCTCCAGAACAAAAAAAATTGGAGGGTAAAGGCAACTTAAATTTTTATACTTATATATCAAGTGCTTGGGACACTGCATGGCACAAAGTAAGCCCCCAATGAATAGTTTTTCACTCATTCATTGGACCAACCCTATTAGGGATACTTTTATTTTATATTTGTACTCCTGGTACCTAGTACAGTACTTGACACAAGTAGAGGCTTGATAATCGTTTGTTGATTAAATGATTGCCAATCAGCAACATTTGGGATCTCTTATAAAATAGAAAATAAATCATTGGGATGGCTGAATCTCACACTAAGTAAACCAGACCTGACCAGTCTATTGAGATTATAGAATGGGGGAAGGGGGTTATTTAATGAGTAAGTGCAACACATGGACTATAGAGAAAATTTCTAGTTCAATATAAATGTACCTATCAAAAACTGACTAGTATGAGTTAAGAAGATTAATTTTTCATTGCTTCAAAGATGCTGACACACAAGTATTCATTCCCACACATGGTATGACAGATGACAAATACCTGTCTAGGAGACTTGCTGGAACTGGCATGCTTGACACGAAGTCCAGAGCCTACCAACTCTGACATTAGATAGGATCAAGAAAGGAAGAGAGTAGAAAGGGAAAATAATTATGGCTGAGTCTAACCGGGGACTGGAGAGAAAACAGTAAATGCTATAGCTGTGACCATTAGAAAGGAAAACATAAGAAGGAGATAGAAAGATTGGATTAATTTATGTCCAGCTGCTGCTTTCCTACAGGAAAGGAAGATAAAACACCCATATCTGCAGAGTTCTGGAAAATATGGCTTCTGACCTCACTGCAAAAAAGAAATCAGTAATCTTATATACATTTTCCCTATTTCTCCTACTTTACACAAGTCCTGTGTGACAAATACTTTCTTTAAATCTCTAGTCTCTGTCTCCATTGATCACCCTGCAACTTCCTGTTGAAATTTCTCCTTCTGACCACTATTCCTTTGTATGTGTTGCTCTCTTACACTATTAGAATGTGGGCTCTTTGAGGACAAGGATTGTATCATTGTTATTCTTTTCTATTTGTAGCTTAGCGCAGTGCATGACATATAATAAATACTTAATGATTACTTTTTTCATTCATTCATTCATGTTCTTGTTTGATTAGAGGCAGAATTTCACCTTTGCCATTCAGAGGTTATACTAGATTTTGAAAAATATTGAAAGAGATTTTTACCATTGGAAAAGTGAAATGTTAACTTTGAACTAAGTTCAACCAGCAGAAAGTCACCACCTTCAATCAAACACTTATTTTTGATATTAGGAGGTTTTATTCTAATACATCAATGAAACTCTGATTTCCTTTTGCCCAGATTTCCTGTGAATCCTTCATAAAGCATATATACAGCATAAAAAAAGGCTTTTCTAGGTTTTTAACATTTCATGAATATAAAAAATTAAACTGCAACTCTTTAAACCCAGAAATAATATTATTAGGAATTTATTCCAAAGTGGTACAAAACAAAAAGAAGGGATTCATATGTACACAAATATTTGTAATATTGCTTTTGTTATTGCAACAAACTGGAAACAAAATGAGCACCCATCAATTAGGAAAAGGCTGGAGAAATTATAATATATAGATATATTGAAATATTATTGTGACATATGAAATGATGAAAAAAACAGGTTTATAGAAATCAGAGAAGGAACTAATATAGGCTGAAGTGAACAGAAGCAGAATGGTTTATACAATGACCACAATAAAGTAAACAACTTTGAAAAACTTAAGACTTCTGATCAAAGTAATGACAATCATGAATCCAGAAGAGTGATGATAAAGTGTGCTTTCTGCCTTTTGGCAGAGAGCTGATGATCTAGAGATGCAAAATAAGACACATTTTCAGACAGAACTAATTTGTGAATTTGTTTTGCTTGACTACACTTATTTGTTACATGATAGGAGTTTTGTTGCCAGAAAGGAGAAATTTGGGAGTAGTGTTAATGATGCCAAGAAAAAAGAAAGAAAAGAAAAGAAAGATAAAAATACCAATGAAACATTTAAAAATACACAGAAGATAGGAGAGGTAAATTCAGAAGGGAAGACTTATAAGCAGAGTAATTTTTAACTATTGTGTACAATTTGCAATTAAAATTTTAATAGATCACAATTATACATTATTTGTCTTTATATATTTAAAATGTTTATATTTGATTATGACCATTGAGAAAATAAGCAAATAATTTCAAAATGAAATTAAAAGGTTAAAAAGAAACTATTAAAAACCATCAGTAACTGGTTAATTTGCACCCTGTCCCTCTTTTTATATTCCATCTCACTAAGTAGGTCACTTCTTTTCTTCTGTGTCTGTCTGTCTCTTTCTCCCTCCCTTCCATCTTCTCTCTAAGCTAGTTATGCAATAGCTACTTGTGGACCCTGGCACAATCCCTCTAAAGCTTTTACCTGCTCTTTTTTTATTAGGTAATCCAGTGGAACAATGCTTCTAGGAGCTTACCATGTTCATACTAGACAGAAAGGACACCAGACTGGTTTTAGTCAATGAAGTGACCAGCCTCCCTCTCCCCAGGAATAATGTCTATTGGTGTGTTGGGCCACACTTGACTTTTTCTGATCATATTTTTCCTGGATGACTATTCTTATAATAGTTCCTGTATTTAAACAGGTGTCTCATTTAGTAGCATTCTATAACCCACAATGATATTTTTGCAGTGTAATTCATATCATTAGTAATTTTGATTTTTCTAAGATTGTGATGCTCCATGATTCACAGACTAAGAATATCATCAGGAACATATTGGTGTTCAACAAATGAATTGTTATGTCATATAGATGATTGGGATCATTAAGAGTAAAAAAAAAAAAAGCTTTTCCAAATGAAACACAATTATGGGTCCAGGTTATTGTCTCTAAGTAGTGTATTATTTACGTACTAATAGATTGACTTTAGGGACTTAATTGCATACTTTTAGTTTGGACAATAGTCATTTTACATCATATTGATTATTATGCATAAAGGATGATACAGAAATAAATCAGGAGAGCAACGAAGGAATAGTTTGTCTGTTAGATATGTGGAAAAGAGAAGAATTTATGACCAAACAAGAGACAGAGAACATTATGAAATATAAAATAGGTAATTTTTAATTACTTAAATTAAATAAAGGTTTTTGAACAAACACACCTATGCAATCAAGATTAGAATGAAAGCAGAAGGATGGGGAACTTTTACTACCAGTGTTTCTAATAAAGGCTTCATTTCTCAAATATATGGAAAACTAAGTCAAATTCATAAGAATACAAATAATTTATCAATTGATAAATGGTCAAAGTATATGAATAGGCACTTTTCAGATGAAAAAATTAGAAAAATTTATAGTCATGTGAATATAAAAAGGTCTAAATCCCTATTGATTACAGAAATAGAAATTAAAATGACTCTGAGGTATTACTTCACACCTGTCAGATTGGCTAATATGACAGAAAATGGTAATAATAAATTCTGGAGAAGATGTAGAAAAATTAGTTGAAATTTAAAGAAAGTGGGAGGTCAGTAGTTGGAGTGGAGGAGAGAGATCATTCCAAGCATAGGAGTGCAGGTAGAGTGAATGCTGTTGGAGCTTAGTGATGGAGTGCCAGGAATAAGACATAAAGATACTGGAAAGGTAGGAGTGGGGCTGAGTTTTGAAGAGCTTTGAATGTCAAACATAATATTTTGTAATACTCCTGAAGATGATAGGAAGCTACTGGAATTTACTGAATAAAGGGTGACATGATTGAAATTATGTTTTAAAAAATCACTGTAGATTGAATAGAGGGGGAATTTGAATGAACTTAGTCAGAATTTTAGAACTAAAAAATATTTTAGACTTGTTGCCATTTATTTTAAATTTGAGAAAGCCAAAGTCTGTAAAATTTAAATGCTTTGCCAAAGATAAAACAACTACTAGCAAGGCCAATGCTATAATTTCATTTCTTTATATCTAGACCAGATACCTTTCTACTATGGCATACATCCATACCTAGCTCTCTAATCTCATATGATTAACCAACATACTTATGTATGTTTTTAACTATGAATGTAACTAAATGTATTCCATACATTTTATAAATTTCTGTCTATAAGAATATCAGAATATTAAGTCAGTGCCTGACTTAAATTCTCTTATGCAATGTCATTTACATTTTCCTGATCTACCTGATTAATAGCTTCCCATTCTTCTCCCAAGATCCAAATGAATTTGATATGAGTGATGGTTAGTAAATGCATGTTAGTTAATGGTGATTACTGCTTTGTTTCCTAAATGTTCATAAACAATACATTAAAAAGTTCATTCTAGAATTTCACCAGATATCAGTAATAGCATTACTGGGATATAGTTTTTCTAATTTTTAAAAATTAAAACAGCACTATATTTTATCTATTTTAAGGCATCTGTACTGTTTTCTGATTTTTCAAATATTATTTATACATCTATAGTGGGATTTGACTGTAATTCATCTGGGTCTTAAAAACTTGAATCTATTTTTGATTAGGTGTTCTCTAAGTATATTCTTACCTATTTTGTACTCCACTTTCATCTTAAAGATAAACTTTCCAAGTAGAAGGTCATTCTCCATTATGAAATAAATGGAAGCAAAGTATAAATTGGATGGTTTTGCTTTCTTTATGTAATAATCATAATTAACATTTATATAGCATTATGTGAGAAGTATTTTGTTAAGTCCTTTATAGTTATTTCATTTGATCCTCACAGTAACCTAGGTAAGTCTTATTATTTTCCCCATTTTTTAGGTTAGAAAACTGAGGCAAAGAGAGGTTAAAATGACTTGCCCAGGATTATATAACTAGTAATTGTCTGAGACTAGATTTGACTTCAGGTATTTCTGACTCCAGGTCTTACTGTGCTACCTAGCTTCTCCATAAGTTAAATCATGCAGTATCTTCCTAAACCAGACGATTTGACACTTCTTTGCTCTTTTCTGTTCTCTTTATTGAGCTTTCAAAATTAACATAATGCCACTTTTGCATATTATCTTTTTTTTCCTGATGGATTTTGTAGTCTATTTCATATCGCCTACTACTTTTGCCTGAGAAGCAAAATAGTATATAGTGCAATCCCCAGTGGATTAAACCCTCTGGATTTGAGTACTGGCTTTACCTTAAATTAACTATGTGATTTAGGGCAAATAATTTAGATCCTTTTAAAAGTTTATTTTGGAGAAAAAAAGAATGTTCAAAGAGGGCATAAGACTATTGTTTAAGGTAAATGAAATAATAATGATGAACTATGGAGAAAAAAATGTAGCTGTCTAACGCTCATTTTCCTTCAGTTTTCTTTACCAAGACAAATGATCACCTATTCTTCCTATCTGAACAAAAATCGGGAAAGAGTAGCCAGGGTGGCTAGTTTAAATCAAAATAAGATTGCACAGGTATGGGAAGGGAGCTTTGTTTCCTGAAGACCAGAATTCAATAGTACTAGCCTAGGATCAAAGACTTAGAGTTGGAAATGACCTGAAAGGGGTTCAACTCTTTCTTTTTCCTCAAAGATGATTTTCAGAGAGGTTGTGAGTATCTGTATGTATGTGTATTTATATATATGTAAATATCTAAACATAAATATATATAATATACATATATTTGTGAGAAGGATGGAGAAATATGACTATTTTGTATATGTGTTTATATGTATGTAGATATATACATATATACACACATAAAAGAGAGAGAGCAATAGAGAGAGAGAGAGAGAGAGAGAGAGAGAGAGAGAGAGCCAGAGACAGAGAGAGAGACAGAGGAGTCAGAGCCAGAGAGAGCCAGCAATCTTGGAATCAAACCAATAGTTTTCTGATGCCAAATCCATCATTTTTTCCCACTGCATCATAGAGCCAGAATGAAAGATGAAACTAAGTGTGGAGGAAATTAGAGCATTGAATCACTTCAGGCTTCACACTGAGTTTACCAGAAGAAATTTAGATTTCCCCAAATATTTGTTTTAGAAAAATGTAAGCTAAATAATATAGATCAATCAACATTTATTAAACATATATTATGTACCAAGCACTATGCACTTGTAATATTTTTAAAAGGTGAAAATCTATGCCTTCAAAGAGCTTATAAGCCAATGATAAAAATAATACCCATATATGTTTATTTACACATATATACCACAGAAGTTTATATATTTTTAATATATATTTATGTACATTGTATATACATAAACATATATACATACATACATGGAAGGTAACTTTTACCAGAAAGACATCAGCTGCTTAGAGGACTAGTAAAGGCTTAATTGGTTCTTGAAGGAAAGTATGGATTCCAAGAGAAGGAGGTGAAAAGTGATCCAGATGGATGAAAATTGAGAAAAGGCTTTAGAAGTGTCAATTAAGAGATCATTGATCAATTTGGAGAGGACAGTTTGAGTTGAATGACGAGATTAAAATAATGATGAACTATGAATTAGCAGCAGAACTGTAGTATCTGGAAATCTCAGCTCACAGATAGTAAAGGGTTTGAACAACTGGTTAAAGGATATCATAGGGGTCTCTTTGCTAGTAATGTGGCAAGATTCTATTGATTATTCTATATGTTTTTACATACTCAGATCCAGGGTATAGTCCTGGTTCACAGTCCCAGAGTGAGAAGGAGCTCTTACAGCTAGAGTGGAGTGAGTATCCTCATCACAATTTCAGGATTCTTGTGGTCATTCATAGAAGAGAGCACAGGTCAGGAGAGAAGTAAACATATTTCTCCTTGGATCATACTACCCTGGAAGAATGAAAACTCACAGGTTCCTAAAATCATCTCTGAAAACAGATACACAAAACCTCTGAACCTTGGGACATTGCATCCTTCAACCTATTTTAAAGAAACTGAGCCCTACTTTAACAAAGAGTTAAAATTCAAGTAATAGGCTTGGAAAATGAGCAAAAGCAGAAAAAAATATTCTGACCGCACAAAGTTACTATAGTGACAAGGAAGATCAAAATACCCACTCAGAAGATAACCAAGTCAAAAACTCTTACATCCAAAGCCTTCAAGAAAAATAAAAAGTGGTCTCAGGCCACAGAAAACACAAAAAGGGATTTTGAAAATCAAGTAAAAGAGGTAAAGGAAAAATTGGGAAGAGAAACGAGAATGATGCAAAATGAAATATAAAAAGCCAATGAGGAGAAGGATGCTTTAAAAAATAGTCAAATGGAAAAGGAGGTATAAAAGCTCACTTTAGGAAGATACTTCCTTAAAAATTAGAATTGATTATAAAAATACAAAAGATGGTAGCCTAGCAATACGAGACCTAAAACTATATTATAAAGAAGCTATTATCATAGACATTTGGTACTGGCTAAGAAATAGAGTGATGGATCAATAGAATAGATTAGATATATATGAGACAATAATCAATTACTATAATAACCTTGTAATCTAGAACAGTAATCTAGTATAGTAATCACTAAACTCCAGATTCTGGAATAACAGCACTAAAATTGCTGGAAAACTATAAAATAGTATGTCAGAAACTTGGCACAGACCTACACCTCACACCCCTTACTAAAATAAGGTCAAAATGAGTATATTATTTGCATAGATAGGGTGATTACCATAAGGAAATTAGGAGAGCAAGGGATAATTTATTTATTAGATCTTTGGAAAAGGGAGGAATTTATGACCAAAGAAGAATAGAGAACATTATGAAAGGCAAAATGGACAACTCTGATTACATTAAATTAAAAAGGTTTTGCACAAAAAAACCAATAGAAGGAATGGGGGAAAATTTTTTTTACAGTCAATAGTTCTAATAAAGGTTTCATTTCTGGAATATATAAAGAGTTGTGACAAATTTATAAGAATACAAGTCATTCCCTAACTGATAAATGGTCAAAGAACATGAACAATTTTCAGATGATGAAATTAAAGCCATTTATTGTCATATGAATACATACTCTAAATCACTAGTTATGGAAATTAATAATGCAAATTAAAACAACTCTGAGATACGACCTTGTACATCTCAAATTGGCTAAGATTACAGGAAAAGTAATGATAAATGTTGAAGGGATGTGGGAAAACTGTGATGCATTGTTGGTGGAGCTGTAAAATGATCCAACCATTCTGGAGAGCAATTGGGAATAGTTCCCACTATTATCTGTATCCCAAGGAAATCATAAAGGAGAGAAAAAAAGCACATGTGCAAAATGTTTGTAGCAGCTCTTTTTGTGGTAGCAAAGAATTAGAAAAAGAGCAGATGACCATCAATTGAGGAATGATTGAATAAGTTGTGATACATGAAGGTAATGAAAGATTATTGCACAAAAAAATGATGAATAACCTGATTATAGAAAGTCCTGGAAATATTTACATGAATAGATGCTGAGTGAAACAAGCAGAGCCAGGAATACATTGTACACAATAACAGCAAACTTGTGTAATTACTAATTATGAAACACTTGGTTCTTCTCAGTTGTTCAGTGATCCAAAGAAATCCCAATAAACTTTGGCAAGAAAATACCATCTGCATCCAGAAAGAGAACTATGAGATTCCATGCAAATCAATACATGCTATGTTTGCTTCCTTTTGCTGTTTTTTTTCTCTCATAATTTTTCCCTTTTGTTCTGATTTTTCTCTCCTAATATGATTGGTGGACTAAAAATTAATATACATGTATAACCAGAAAAAATAAAATAGTTAATACAGGGAAAAATTTAAATTGAGCAAATGGAAGTTAGTGATTATAAGAATTCAAGAAACAATAAAACAAAATGAAAATAATGAAAAAATAGAAAATAATTTGAAATATCTCATTGCAGAAAAAAACCAACAGACCTATAAAATAGATTCAGGAGAGATAATTTTAAAATTATTGGATTACCTGGAAGCCATGATAAAAAAAAAAAAAAGAGTTTCAAAAAATTACCAAGGAAAACTGCCCTGATATTCTAGAACTCGAGGATAAAATTGAAATTAAAAGAATCCACCAATCACTTCCTGAAATATTCAAAGAAAATTCCCGGGAATTTTACAGCTAAATTTTGGAACTCCTAGGTCAAGCCCAAAAATATAACAAATATCCAGAAAGAAATATTTTAAGTATGGTGGAACCACATTTCAGAATAATACAAGATTTGGCAGCTTTTACATTAAAGCCTTGGAGGCCATAGAATATGACATATCTGAGAGCAAAGGAGCTAGAATTACAACCAAGAATTATCTGAGTAGAACTGCAAAACTGAGTATAATTCTCCTGGGGAAAAGGTGAATAAGAACTTTCTCATTATTAAGGCAGTTAGAAGGAGTATACATAGACAGGACACAGATGTGAATTAAATATGAAGGAATGATATCTAAAAAATTAAAATTAAGGAATAATGAATTACTAGAAGAAAGGGAAAGACAGATACAGAATGGCAAATGCTTTCATAAAAGATATAAGAAAAAGCTTTTACAGTAAAGGAGAAGAGAGGGAGGAAATGAAAAATGAATGAATCTTACTCTAATTAAAATTATCTCAAAGAGGAAATAACAAACACACTCAATTGGATATAGAAATCTATCTTCTCTTAAGTAATGTAGGAAGGGAAGAGGATACAAGAAGAGGTGAGAGTGATAAAAGGGAGGGCATATTGGGGAAAGAGGTAGTCAGAAACAAAATACTTTTGAGAAGAGACAGGTTGAAAAGGGAGTGAGAATAGAATAAGTTAGGGATAGGAAATATAGATAGCAATATTAATTGCAAAAAGAATTTTGAGGCAAGTTTGTCTGATCAAGGTTTCATTTCTCAAACATATAGTGAACTGAGTCAAATTTATAAGAAATAACCCATTTCCCAATGGATGTGTTCAGAAGATATGAAGAGTTTTCAGATGAATTAATCCCAAGCTATTTATAGCTATATGAAAATACTCTAACTCACTATTGATTGGAGAATTGCAAATTAAAACAATTTTGAGGTACTACCTCATACCTGTTAGATTAACTAATAGACCAGAAAAGGAAAAAAGAGAAGTGTTGGAGGGAATGTGGGGAAAATGGGACATCAATACATTGTTGGTAGAATTGTGAAGTGATTCAGCCATTCTATAGAACAATTTGGAACTATGCCCGAAGCAGTAAAAAACCTTTCATATTCTTTGATCTAACAATGCCACTATTAGACATGTTTCCCAAAGGGGATTAATTAAAAATAATAACAGGAAAAGGACTTATATGTACAAAAATATTTATACCAGTTCTTTTCTCATGACAAAGAATTGGAAATTGTGGAGGTAGAACCAAGATAATAGAATAAAGGTAGGAACTCACCAAACCTCTACTTCAAATTACTTTAAATAATTACTTAAAACAAATTTTAGAGCATGAGAACACCCCAAAGATGGAGTAGAATATTGAAGGTCACTTTGAAGATCAGCAGAAAGGTCTGTGACACCAGGGTGGGTGGCCAATTGGAAAAGGCGGTACAAAAGCTTATTGAGGAAAATAATTCCTTAAAGAACTGGAAATTGAGGGTATGTCTGTCAATTGGGGAATGGCTAAATAAAGTGTGGTATGTGATAATGATGGAATACTCTTCTGCTATAAAACATGTTGAGCACAATGCTCTAAGAAAAAGCTGAAAATATTTCATGAGCTCTTGCAAAGTGACATATACTGTGTACAAAGTAACAGTAATGATGTAAGATTATCAGCTATGAATAACTTTGCTATTCAAAGCAATTCAATGATACAAGGCAACTATAAAGGACTTGAAGGATTGAAAATGCTATACACACTCAGAGAAAGAACTGATTGTGTCTGAATACAGAGTGAATCATACTTAAATAAAACCTTTATATTAAGATTTTAGGGGGAAATTTAAGGAGGGTCTCTGTTTTCTCATGTAACATGACTTATGGAATTGTTTTGTTTAACTTCCTATGCATTTTCTCAATGGGAGAGGAGGGAAGAAGGAAAAGAATCTAGAACTCAAAGTTTTAAAAACAAATGTTAAAATTTCTTTTACATGTAATTGGGGAAAATAAAATATAAAATATTTTTAAAGAAAATACAAGGTGATATTTGAGGGGAGTTCATTAGTTGCTGTGAGAATTAGGAAAGGCTTCATGAAAAATGTGACATCAGATGAAATTTGAATGAAACTAAGGATACTAATACTTGAAAGAAAAGGGTGACTAACTATATTTTCTATTTGGAGGACAGCCAGTACAAAGGTACATGGATGAGAAACAGTACTATATGTAAAGATCAGTGGACCCAAGAGTGTATTATTGAGAATAATATACCATAAATAATTACAGAAATTTCTTCTGTCTATTGGATTTTCCAGGTCCTGTGCCACTATTTCCTAGAATTCAATTTGATTCCCCTTTTGGCTTGAATAATAAATCTGAATTATCACAGGAACCCCCACTTTACCATTACAAGTTATTTCATACGCAATTTTCTCCACCCTTATTCTTTGATTCTTTATAACCCAGGCTTCAGTTAGAATGTCATTTTTGACATGGAAATTCCATTTAAAAAACTTCTTAAAATTATGGCTTTCTTAACAGAATATATGGATTTCTGTCCTACATTTGGGTAAGTTCTTTTAGAATCATTTTAATATAAAAAAAGGAAAAACCAAATGAATCTGAAACTCTTTTAAATTTTGTGGCTACCAACAGTAATTATGTGTGAAGGACAGAGCTAAACCTATTGTAGGGCAAATAAATCAATCCCAAAGATAAGCAACAGGATCTGTAACCATTAATTGAGATAACTGCCATTAGCAGATAACTCAGCATAATGATTTATGTGATTCATATAGCTACTAAGGAGGTATGCACCTTATTCATCTCTAAAACTACTGACTGCCTTTTTCTCCACTTTTGGATGGCAAGATACTGAAGAAGAAGGTTGGAGAACAAAGTAGGGGTGGTACATAGAAAAGAAAGCAAAGATATGTTTACATTAATAATCAGTTAATTTATCCCAAATCTTATTTTGGACCAACTTGAGAAGTTTCAATTTATTTAGAATTAATTATCTATTATATACTAGAAACTATCCTAGGCAGGTGGAGATTACTACTCCATTGCTAAAAAAATCCCCACATTCAAGCATGGCATATGCATGTAATAGCATAGCCTTTTATATTTACAGTTGGAACATACCTCAGAGGTCTTCTAGTTAAATTTTATTTTACAGCTGAGAAAAGAAACCCACAATGGTTAAGTGATGGGCCAAAGGTCATAGACCATAAGTAATAGAACAAGAATTTGAACTCATATCCTTCAAATTTTCATCCTATGTTCTATTTATTTTACCAAAATGGTTCTTTTATGTGTGTAACTCATCTTTTGGAACTCTAATAGGCTTGGGCATAGAGCACTGAAAAATTGGGGAAAGTGGGCTCCCCACTGATGGCTGATCATCCTAGAGTTCTCTATGTTCAAAAGGATTTTGGACCTGACTTAAAACAAACTATCCAAAATTCTACTAGGTGACTTTATAGTATGGTTTTGAGAAGGAAAAAAAAGGAACATGGAAAAGAAAGAAGAGAAAGAAGTAGATTGCAAAGAGAAGGTAGGGGAAGCAATGCTGGAATTAGATTCCTAAAGATCTTCATTCAAGTACTGTCTTAAACACTTATTCTTAAACACTTATTAGTTGTGTGACTCTAAGCAAGTCACTTAACACAAACACATTTCCTTGTCTATAAAAGGAGAAAATTAATCTCAGTAGCCTCAAGATTTCTTCCAACTGTGATTTTGATGTGATCTTGTAAGAGTAGATGAGAAGTGATACTTGATTACAAGGAATGAGATTCAGTCTGTTAAGAATGCAACCACAAATTATGTCCCAAGCAAAGCTGCTGCTCTTGATCCAGTTTGTACTGGAGAGTGGGACCATAGACCCTCAGCCTCTCCCTTTTCCTTTTCGTGAGGATAAGAGGCTATTGTGTGGTAGGAAGTCCCGTTTTTTTTTTTTTTTTTAACACTCTCTTTCTCTCTTCTGGGTTTGGGAGACCTTTATATTTTTGTTTTAAAAAGACGTTTTTTTTTAATTGGCAAATGTGATAAAGATGTTGATTGTCAGAAATAAGCATGTCTGTATGTATCCTATTTAATGCTTGGAAATAAGGAGAAGATAAACTTTCCTTATCCTATCAGGATCTTTGGATCAAAATGAATATGGGGGCTTAGAATTTATTTTAATTTAGAACAGAGATTGAAGTGAGAAAGCAGTAAACTGCTCGAGTTGTTCTAAGCCTAAGAGTGAATTCACTATTGATATACTTCTAGAAATAAAATAATAAACTGATAAAAGTAGGCAAGTAACAAAGTAGGGACATTTTTCTTTTACTTTCCATTTTTTTGGCTGTGACCATTTGCTTTGATAGTAAATAAATACATATGAAACAGCTAATTCTAAGATAGATCAGATAAGTCAATGATCTTGAGGAAACAGGTCCAGAAATGAGTCCATCTTCTCCAAAGTAACATGATGAGTTAGTAGAAAAACCAGGACTAGAAATCAGGTTTCTTTACTTCATATTAAATTGTAGTTCACAGGCCATAATTTGTGAATGACCTCAGTTCCTTCTCCTCTTTACATTTTATGAAGGCAATCCAAATTAAATGACTTGCCCAGGGTCAAACAGGGAGTAAGTATCTGAGGTTGGGTTTAAACTCATGTCCTAGTGACTCTAGGACCAGTGTTTTACCCATAGTATCACCTACTTGCCCCTATTCTTTCTCCATTTTTTATTCCACCTCCTTCTATTATGGTTTACAGAGATGTTTACTGCAAATGTGTGAAAACTTCCCCAGGTGAAATGGACAGAAGAGAGCAATTTGTCCCAATAAGCCAAGAAGGCAGCTGAAGCAGGTGCTGTTTTTACAGCTTCATCAGACATTAAAGATGCCTAGGACACCCACTGCATCTGGGCCAATGATAGTTGTCATGAGTTGTGTCCTGACACTGTACTCAATGACTCTGAAAGAGAGAGACTGACAACTTTTATAATTCTGCTTCACTTAAATCCAATTTACGCACAAGTCAAGACTTCACCCCATGAGCTCTTTATGAGCACTAAGTAATATTAAGGAAGAAGAAAAAAAAAAGATGAAGTTACCTCTAGGGGAATTCTAAATTACACATTTATACCATATCAATTGCTTTTTGAACAATCACTCTCTGTGCTTAGTTTTAAATAGAGCAACTATTCCAGAGCTTAATTTATCATTATCATCATCAAGTTTAAAATGCAGGTCGACAGGATTGAGTTCAATTCTATAGACACACTCTGGTTTGTTCCAGATTCTGGAATAAAAAAAAAAAAAGCAAGCATGCAGATAAACAGCATCATCAACAAAAACAATGACATAGTCCCTGATCTTAAAGAATTTACATTCTGTTGTAGGTGGGATGGAAGGAAATCTTTGTTGTTGCTGTTCACTTTTTTCCCCCTCCAGTTTTGTCTGACTCTTCATGACCCCATTTGGGATTTTCTTGGTAAAGATACTTGAGTGGTCTGCTATTTTCTTCTTCAGCTCATTTTCTAGATAAAGAAACTGAGACAAACCAGGTTAAGTCACTTGCCCAATTTCACACAGCTACTAAGTGTCTGAAGCCAGATTTGAACTCAGGAAAACTAGTCTTCCTGATTCCAGACCTGATACTCTCTCTACTGTACCACTTGCCTGCCCCTGGGTGAAAATCGGGGGTCTCTTATCCAAAAACTATTTTTCCTAAGAAGCTTAAATGAAGGAACATTCAACATTCATTAGGGGAATAAAATGTATAGGAGATGGAGATGCTACCAACATCTTAGAGAATAAAATCATGTAGCCAGATTCTCTGTAGAGATCAATGAGTGAATAGAATGTAGAGATTTTAGCATTGTTGAGTAAAAGTTCCCTTTACATCTTTAAAAAGTATTGTGGATCCCTTGAAAATTTTTGCTATGTGGGTTATGTCTACTGATATTTAACATATTGGGAATTAAAATATATTTTCATTATCATGAAAAGAATTGTGACCTTATAAAAGGCCCTTAAAAGGATTTTGGAAACTGCTAGGGGTACCCAAACGATACTTTGAGAACTTCTACTCTAATAATTCTCTTTTTTACATTCATAGGAATACTTTATTACTTTGAATTGCTTTTTCGATTAGAGCTGAGTCTCTGAAATTGAGACAATAGAGGAAGAAACTTCAGATTATCCCTGCAATTAAATCAATTTAATATTGTTATTATTGTTATTAATTATTATTATCCTTGACAATTATCTTGGAAATTATGAGGTAGCAATACTGACTCATGGAGCTTAGTATTAAAAACCTCAAACTAAACTGAATACTTGATCTTCCCTATTATGTATCTATGCTTCCTCTATTTTTGTCCCTTTCCTTCATCAATTCATGTAATTGTAGCATAAATATTCAGTTTCCTATACTAATTTCATTTACACTATTTCCTACTTAATCCTAGCGAAAATAATTACCAAGATTAGATCGCCTCAGTTCCTTCATGTTGAAGTACATGTACATATATTTTAATCTTATTTCAACCAAAGAAATTTTCCATTTCAAAACCCCTTTCTACTTAGACCAAAGGGATAAAGCTCTCTTCTAAAATTTTAAGTGATTGTAACACAGAGTACCTTGACCATTACTGAAGGCCACAAAGGCAAACTGAAGGCCACTTGCTAGTTTTGTGTTCGTAGGGTTAACCCTATCTGCCTCAGTTTCCTTATCTATAATTTGAGCTGGGAAAGGAAATAGCAAATCACTCCAATATCTTTGCCAAGAAAATCGCAAAAATGGAGTCACAAAGAATTAGACATGACTGAAATGATTAAACAACCACCCTACACCCCCGATTCCATTCTACAACTAGTAATAAGATTAGATTTTACCCAGAAATATTTACTTAAGGAACTATAACTATGGTATACAAATTTGCTTCCCCAACACATGAGAGCCACAATTCCTTTTCCACTGTGTACCATCTCAGTCTCTGAAGAAAGGAAGATGATTAAGCTCATTGATAAATTCAGTTTCCATAGAGCAGAGTTATAATTTCAAGTCCAAAAGCTTGCTAAAGTTCAAATTCTAGGTACCTTGTTCTCTCTGGGTTTCCATGCCAGCCTGTCTAGCTGTATGTATTATCTCATTAGACATCCTAGCTCCAAGGTTTCTATGACTCAAACTTCCAAGTCACCAATGGATCATCTCTGAAACTCAGTAAAGCATAGAATAAAATCAAAAGATTGGCAGGTCATTTCTTAGAGCCAGGGTAAAAGAGAAGGAGGAGTGGGGCAAGTTCTTCCCCTCTCACTGGTTCAGTACCCATGCCAAGGAAGAACTGTGATCTTATCCTCCATATGAAGCAGAAAAAAGTGCATGAAAAAGAGAGTGAACAGTTGTCTCACCAGTTTTAAAACTTCAGACAGCTAAGAGAGGAGGCACTCCTGTGAGGGGAGCTCCATGTTATGCAAGCTGGATTGCTCCAAAGGTTCTTCAAGTTTATCTTGGGTCTGCCTGGTCAAACCCAGATATGCCTGAATTACATTAGAACATTTTATTTGGAGACAAAGGATGTTTCCCCAATTGCATAAAACAGAAAATTGCTTACTTGACATACATAAAAGTTTTTATGTGATTTTATAACCTATCCATGCCTTTACTTAACTTCTTTTGGATAAATACTCAAAAGTAAGTGGTATCAAGAGATGAACTATCACAAACACCAATTTTAGCCCTAATTCCTTCTCAGAGGAAAAAAAATTAAAGTATTGTAATTCAGACTACAGTTTTCTTTTAGTGAAGTCAATATAGTTTAAATAAAACTGTGACCCAAATAGGGGGAGAAAGAAAAAGTCTATATATCTCTCACTACTTCTGAGGATAATAAATGACAACAGTCTCTACAGATACCAATTAAATCTTTCTCACCCCTATCTCAGTTCACCTCTCTCTCTACTTCCTATATAAAAATGATACTTGAGAATTATTAATAACTGCATGAAAATCTCTAAATCTTTTATAATAAGGGAAATGCAAATTTAAGAGAGGTTTCAATGGACACTCAACACATTTGCAAAGGTAATAAAAAATATAAACTCAATGCTGGAGGGACTTTGGAAAGACATATACATACTATTGTTGTTCATCCTTCACATTCTTTTTTTTTTCCTTTTTTTTTCTTTTTCTTGTTTTATTTTTTTCCTAATGATTCATGCATATTAACCTTTTAAATAAACATTTCTTTATGAATCATATGGGGAGAGAAAAATCAGAACAAAAGGGAAAAACCACAAGAGAGAAAAAATGAACAGATAAAAGAAGTCAACATAACACGTATTGATTTATATTCAATCTCCATAGTTTTCTTTCTGAATACAAATGGTGTTTTCTATCCAAAGTTTATTGGGATAGCTTTGGATCACTGAACCACTGAGAAAAACCTAGTTTTTCATAGTTGATCATGGCACAATCTTGCTGTTGCTGTATACAGCGGATTCCTGGTTCTTCTTGTTTCCCTCACCATTGGGTCATATAAGTTTTTTCAAGACTTTTTTTTTTAAAGTTTAATAGTTTAAGAAAACTACTGTTTTCTATTTTCAAAATATATGCAAAGATAATTTTCAACATTTGAAGAGGGCAGCAGATAGTGGGGGAACTCTGGGTGAAATATAAGACCCTTCAGCCCAGAGGGAACCTGCTGACAATGTCTGATTTGGTTCCCCATCTCTCCTAAGAATTCTCACCCTTCCTGAGAAGTCAAGGAGGATGTGACCATCTGTGTTCTACTTGAAGTAAGGGATACTTACAGTTAAGAGATACATTTACATATCAATAGCAGGGTGCTTATTGAACAATGTGCTGTAATGATGTAATCATACTAAGGTATTTAAGAGCTGAGAGGACTTGAAATAAGGACTCCATCTTTGGCCATCCTTGTGAGTCTCCTACCTCCTTCTTCACTCTTCCACTAAGACCAAGGCTGGTCCCAAGATCCTCTCAGAGCTAGTCTGGACACCACAACCATTGAACCTTGCAAAACCTTATATTCCAATTTTTTTTCTCCTTCCTTCCCCCTTCTCTCCTTCCTAAACAGCAAGCAATCCAATATATGTTAAACATTTGAAATTCTTTTATATAAATTTTTACAATTATCATACTGCAAAAGAAAAATCAGATAAAAAACAGGGGGAAATGAGAAAGAAAACAAAAAGCAAGCAAACAACATGATAAAAGGTGAAAATACTATATTGTGATGCACATTCAGTCCCTATAGTACTCTTTCTGGATGTAGATGGCACTCTCCATCACAAGTCTATTGGAACTGGTCTCTAATCACCTCAATGTTAAGAAGAGTCATGTCTATCGGAATTGATCATTGTGTAATCTTGTTGCTGGTGTTCTCTTGGTTCTACTCACTTCACTCATGCAAGTCTCTCCAGGCCTCTCTGAAATCATCTTGCTGGTCATTTCTTATAGAACAATAATATTCTATAACATTCATATAGCATAACTTATTCAGCCATTTTCCAACTGATGGACATCCACTTGGTTTCTAGTTTGTTGTCACTACAAAGAGGACTGCCACAAACATTATTGCACATAGGGGGTCCTTTCCCCCTTTTTATGATTTCTGGGATGTAAGCCCAGTAGAAACACTGCTGGATCAGAGTATGTACAGTTTGATAGCCCTATTAGCATAGGTCCAAGTTGCTCTCCAGATTGGTTGGATAAATCCACACCTCCACCAACAATGTATTAGTGTCCCAGTTTTCCCACATCCCCTCCAACTATCTTGTCCTGCCATCTTAGCCAATCTGAGAAGTGTCCTTCTGATCCTTCAGAGTTGTCTTAAATTGCATTTCTCTGATCAATAATGATTTATAACATTTTTTCATATGATTAGAAATAGTTTTAATGTCTTCATCTGAAAATTGTCTGTTCATATCCTTTGACCATTTATTAATTGGAGAATGACTTGTATTCTTATAAATTTGAATCAATTCTCCATGTATTTTAGAAACAAGAACTTTATCGAAATCCTTGCATGTAAAAATTTCCCCCCAGTTTTCTGTTTCCCTTCTAATCTTGTCTTCATTGGTTTTGTTTGTATTAACATTTTTAACTTAATAGAATAAAAATTATTCATTTAGCATTTCATAATGTACTCTTTGGCCATAAATTCTATCTTTCTCCACAGATCTGAGAGGTAAACTATCCTCTAAATCATGAACCCATTTTGAACTTATCTTGATATAGAATGTTAGGTGTTGGTTAATACTTAATTTCTACCATACTATTTTCCAATTTTCCTAGCAATTTTTTTCAAATAGTGAGTTCTTATCCCAGAAGCTGGGTTTATCAGAGTTTGAGTTTATCAAACGTTAGATTACTATAGTCATTGATTATTGTGTCTTGTAAACCTAATGTATTCTACTGATTAAATGCTCTTATTTTGTTTTTGAGAATTTCCTAGCACCTTTTGATTATTTTTTAATTAATTAATTTATTTATTTATTTATTAATAACTTTTTATTGACAGAACCCATGCCAGGGTAATTAATACTCTTATTTTTTAATCCAATACTAAATGGTTTTGATGACTGCTGTTTTATAATACAATTTTAGGTCTGGTACAGAAAGACTTCCTTCATTTGCATTTTTTTCTTTAATTTTTTTGAAATTCTCCACCTTTTGTTCTTCCAGAAAAACTTTATTATTTTTTTCTAGCTCTGTGAAGTAATTTGTTGGCAGTTTGATTGGTATGGAAGTAGATAAGTAGATTAAATTAGGTAGAATGTTCATTTTTATTACTACATTAGCTCAGCCTATCCATGAACACTTGATATTCTTCCATTTGTTTAGATATGACTTTATTGGTGTGAAAAGTCTTTTGTAATTGTGTTCCTTTAGTTCCTAATTTTGTTTTGGCATATAGACTCCCCAATATTTTATATTACCTATGGTTATTTTAAATACATCCTTCATTTTCAAGAGAATCAATGGCATTATGATGGGATAAAATAGTACATGATTGTAAATGACAATTGTATGAATTGAATTTAAGGAAGACAAAGTTCCACAATCTTCAGCCTCTCTCTCTCTTTTGTAGTCACTGAAATGCAGACCTAAGGAAAACGTCAATACAATTGCCTATGACCCAGCATGCAGGGGATGATCATGGCATTTTTAATATCGTCCCAAGGTCTAAGCACTCAGTAGTATCTGCTTCAGTCATCTTCATGACTGTTAGAACAAATTGTTCTCATTTGCTTGTTCAGTCAAGGAAAGTCTCCACATAATTGACAATAGTCATTCTCTTAAATCACTGATAAATTTGAGTCATGTCAGTTACCATCAATCTGGTTTATCCCATATGCAGAGTTTGGTTTTACAAGAATGTAGCTAATGCCCATGCTATAGCTTCTAGGATGCCCAGGTGAGAGTTGAGTGAAAAATAAACAGCAAAGATGGATGAACAACTTTGAAATGGACTTGACAACCCTCACACCAAAAGTGCTTGACCTCCCTGAACATCCTATACTATCCTGTACATTAATATACTGCTTATGGACAAACATTTTATGAAATAATTTGCAATCATGTAAGAGAGATGAGTAAATTATTAACCCAGAAATCCCATTAATTTTCATATAACAAAAAGACATAAGATTGGAGGAAAGGTACCACACATACTGAAATACTCAAAGCATTACTTTTTGTTGAGGAAAAAAAATTAACACAAATAATACTCAACAAATGGAATGTGAATGAAAAATAAAGGTATATGAGTAAGATGAAATATAATTTTTTAAAATTAGAAATCAGTGTAAGGAATTAAAAATTGGAAAGATTTTTGTATATATAATACACATAGTTGTCTCTATATCTCTATATGTGTGTATCTATAATTCATGTACACTTAAATACATACATTCATAAATTCATTAAAATGACAGCAATGAACAGTATGCAAGATGACAATGAAATATGAAATAAAAGTAGTATTAAAGATATCAGAATTTGGATTGGTATAATAACAAATAATTATTTTAAATTATAATTATGCTGATAAATGGATCTCCTCTCAAAAGGAGATGACAAAGTTTAGAGGTAGAAGAATATATGTTTACCTGGGTAAGGTCTTACTGTAATTATTTCTCTTTGTTCAAAGGTGAGGCTCTGTTGTAGAATGGAGAGAGTCTCAGGAAATTAGGTGAAGACAAATCAAGTCAATAAGCCATTTATTAAGTGCCTATTATTTGTTCAGCACTGTGCTTAAAGTTTGGTATTCAAACAAAACAAAAGGTAACCAAAACAGACCTTCCCTTAAGGAAATTCTCTGTTTAAACAGGGTGTAGGGAAGACAACATGCATATAAACTCCTTTCAAACAAGATGTATTTGGGATAAGTTGGAAATAATCTCTTAATGAAGGGATTAATGTTAAGCAGGATGAGAAAGGGTTCTTGAAAAAACTATGGAAGTAAAAAAAAACAGAGATGAGTAAGCATAGAATCTATTCATGAGATACCAATGAAAATGTAGAATAGGAAGATAAAATTATGTGCAGAACAAGTAGAACAGCACTGCTATGAGGGGCTTTAAAAGCACAACAGAAAATTTTATATTTGATCCTTGATGAATAGGGAGTCACAAGAATTTACTAGAAATGATATGGTCAGATCTTGGCTTTCAGAAGATCACTCTGATGGCTAAGTAGAGAATGAATTAAAGTAGAAAAAATATTTTTAGATAAACCTCAATAAAATATTTCCCAAAAGAGTTATTAACCATATTTTATTCTTTAATATATAGGTGATAAAGCATTATAAAACTCCAGATTTTGGTGTATAGAAATCTCTTCCATTCAGCTCCTTAACTTGTTATCATAATAGTCTTGATTGGAACCTGAAACACTGCAACCAGAACAATTGCATAATTGGAACATAATCACCTTGCCTGCTACTGTCTTAAAAGTATATGTCCCAAAGAAAAATTACTGTGTGTGTGTATTTGATTGGCATGATTGGCATTCCTCCAAATTATCCATTTACACAACCTATTTCTTTTCACAAGGCTTTTTAAGATAGTAGCTGAGGTATAATAGAGCAGGAGAAGTTTGCTGGTACCCATAGTGCAAAGAGTGCCAGATCTGGAGACAAGAAGACTCATCTCTCTGAGTTCAAAAATAGCCTGAGATCCTAGTTGTGTGACCCTGGGCAAGCACTGTTTGCTTTAGTTTCCTCATTTGTAAAATGAGCTGAAGAAGGAAATGGCAAACAATTCCAATAAGAAAACTTTAAATGGAATCACAAAGAGTCAGACAGGATGGTAATAACTGAACAACAACAGTAAGCAGACAAAGCACTGGATTTGGAGTCAGAAGTCCTAGCTCTAGCATAAAACTTGGACAAGTTGCTTCAATTTTCTGACCCCTAGTCCCCAATTAGTGAAATGTAGATTATAATATTTTGGCTAATCACCTTGTATGGTTGTGAGGATACAATCAATAGCACAAAACTGGAATTTATTATGTCTTTGCCATGTACCAGGAACTGTACTAATGGGCTACAAAAATGGTCCCTCCCTTCAAGGAATTTATGTTTTAGATAATATTTGGATATGAATTTTTCTCCTACCTATAGATCTGATAGGTAATTCCTGCTATGATTGTCTCTAATTTTTTTTATGATGTGGCCTTTTATATCTGAATTCTATACCAATTTTGAGCTTATCTTTGTTATAAGTGTGACATATTGGTCTAAATCTGATTTTTTTTTCTACACTGCTGCCCAATTTTCCCAACAGTTTTATGAAAGAGTGAATCTTTATCTCAGTAACTAGCATCTTTGTATTTATTGAGGTACTAGATCCATTTTTTTCTGTATATTGTATAGCTGATCTCTCTCTCTCTCTCTCTCTCTCTCTCTCTCTCTGTCTGTCTGTCTGTCTTTCTGTCTCATTCTGTCTCTCTGTCTCTCTTCTTTCTTTCTTCTCTGTCTCTGTCTCTGTCTCTCTCTCCATTGCTTTCTCATACCAATTTAAATCATTTTAAGGTAACTACTTCGTGTATAGTTTGAGATTTGGTACTATTCGAATCTATTTACTCCTATTTATTTTCATGATTTCCCTTGAGATTCTTGACTTTTTTCATTCATATGACATTTTAAATCATTTACTCAAGTTTTATAAAATCATTCTCTGTTAATTTTTATTAGGATATCATTGAATAAGTAAATTAATTTAGGTAGCATTGTTATTTTTATTAAGTTGACTTGTACTTCCCATAAGTATTTAGTTTTTTCCTCATTGATTTAGGTCTCTTTCTCTAAAGAGGGATTTGTAGTTATATTTATATAGTTTTTTATGTGTAATGGAAGATTCAGATATTTTAAATGCTCTAATAATTTTCATTTTCTATTTATTCCTGCTGGATTTCATTGATAATATATTAAAATGTTGATTTCTGTGAATTTATTTTATATTTTGCAAATCTGTTGAAGTTATTAGTTTTTTTTTATTTTTATTGAATCTAGATTCTTTAGGTATACCAGCAATGATCTATAACTCTGACAATTTTATTTTTCCTTTGCTTATCCTTATCTCCTCAATTTCTTTGCAGAAAGTTTCTGTGTGAGAGGTCTTAATTCCAAGATATATAAGGGACTTTTTCAGATTTGTAAAAATAAGAGCCATTATCTTTATGATGTGGTTTAAGGATTTTAACAAGCAATTTTTAAGGAAAGAAAATGAAGCTTTATAAAGCCATATTTAAAAATTATAAAACAGTACTATTTAGATAAAATCAAATTGAAGCAATTTTGAAATTCCACCTCATGCCTATCAGACTGGCAAAGATGACAAAAGAGGAAAATGATAAATGCTGGAAGAGTTGTAGGAAAATATGTACACTAGACCTGTGATACAATCATTATGGAATACAATTTGAAATTAAAAAAAAATAGTGTGTTCCTTTTCACCTAGCTATTCAACTTTTAGGTTCATGTAAAAAAGGGATTAAAGAAATAAGGAAAGGTTTTATAGGTATAAAAATATTTAAATCAGGTATTGACCTTCTGAGGAAGAATAGTTGAATGTATTTTAAGAAATAAGGAAATAGATGATTTTAAGCAGACAAAGGAAGGACTTTTATGACTTGAAACACAGTGAAATAAGCAGAACCAGAGGACCAATATATGCTATAACATCAATTTTATAAAAACGAACAAGCTTAAAGAATTTTACAAATGGATGAATAATAAAATGATCAAAGCCAGAACAAATTTTACTATTATAACATTGTAAAAACATACAACTTTGAAAGCTACAAAAGCAACAATCAATATTATGCCCTTTCATAATTTAAGAGGTCTGATAATGCAATATACTATCCACTTCCTATCTCAAAACTGATAGATTTAGGATTCAAAATGAGACATAGATATAGATATAGGCATAAACATGGATACAACTATTGATGTAGATATATGCAATGTATTTTGCTAAATAATATACATTGGTTATGAGGAATTTTCATTTTCTCTTGTTCTCTCTCTCTTTCCCCTCTCTTCCCCAAGCAGAGTAGAAAGTGTGGTATAAAGAAAGTAGATTTCTTTTTAATTAAAAAATATAATGTGGGATGTGGGAATGTTAGAGATACAAAATGCTGCAGGGACTTTCAGATATGGCCATTGTATTGTTCCATATGTGTAATTGTTATTATTTTCTATTCTGGCCAGAAACTCTGAGAGTCTTCTTCTCCTGGTATGATACTCTGTGATGGTAAACTTATTGTTATCTTTTGCCTTAATTATTACTTAGCTCTTAGTCATTGAATGGGAATTACCTCAGATGAACTGAAATGTGGGAAGACCTTAATTTAAAAAGGCTAAGATTATTCTGAGTCATCAACAATCACTTGTCTTGCCAGGAAACTTTGATGACTCTGGAAGAGAGAGTGAGGTTAAATGACTTGAGCAGCTCTGCCTCACTTAAATCCAATTCACAATCAAGTTAAGTTATCAACTTTGTGATGTCACTGAACTTCTTTGAGAAGGAAAGAAAAATAACAGAAACAATATACTGTTATAAAAGATATGGGGGGAAGAATAACCTGTAAATGTTTTTACATTTTTTTTTTTGTTAAAATGAAACCAGTTAAACTGTTCATATCTATCTATCTATCTATCTATCTTACCTATCTATCTATCTATCTAGATATTCCCAAGAATCAAAAAGGAATCACTAAATGTTCCCTTTGCCCTCCAAGACTAACTAGTTATAGCACCTTGATAGAAAGTCTATGTGGTTCAGTAGAAAAACAAATACAAAAATATTAGGTTTAAAATAAAAGGATGAATTAATCTTTTGTAGTTTCAGTTTCCTCCTCAGTAAAATGGGAGCCAGAATAGTCCCACTAGCTATCTCACAAAGTTGTTGCAAGAACAGTACTTTGAAAACTTTAAAATGCTATATAAATGTCAGTTATTTTTACTTTATAGGATCAATGACTCCAAAAATATATTTAATACATGGCTCAAGCACATACAGCACATTGTTGTTCAGTCCCAGTCTGTAAATGTGACCCAAGATTTCTACTTCAAATTTGTCATATAAGAAAAGTTGATCTCAGAGAGCTGCTTTTACTATAAGAGGATTGGTCATTTGTGTTTCCAGAAGTGGGGGATATTTGTGGCACCTGGTAGCATCAACATTTTTGTTTAAGGGATAAAAATTTAGGAGAGTTGCCACTTTGACCAACTTGACCTGTTAATTGGCAGAACTAATAACAGTAAATCCTTTTTTATCAGCCAAGCTTGCTAAAGTGGATGTGCTGTGTGGGCTAAGAAGACATTCCTGTAAGCCAAACATTTGGACCACAGTGTTCCAAAGCCTTTGCCTCATTTGCATATCCTATTCTACTCCACTGAATACATGGAGGTGCTAGGTAGAATTTAGCTGAATATCCTTTATTAAAATTTGGGGAGATGAGATAGTGGAAAAATTAAGAGATGAAGAAATCAGCTAACAGAAAAGTGACATTACTTTAAAAATCACACAAAGAACCAGTGGTAAGGTCTACAATTACTGTATTTCGCATCCTATTTTCTAAAGATGTAGGGAGAAGTTTCCTGAAATTATCCTAAGTAGATTATGTATCAGATTTTCAATAGAAGATATGTTTAATACGTAAAAGAAGCTGAATTCCCATTTTTCAGACATATGTACCCAGTAAGTGCTCATCACTGTGTATTTGAATAGATAGGACTTGTAATTCTGTGGAGTGCATGTTAAAATTGTGAATGTTCATGTTGATAAAAGAGCTTTTACTCATTGATCTAAAAGGTTCTTGCCTCTAAGTAAATCCGGGTGTTAAAAGTACGTTTGAAAAGCACAAAACCTGAAGGAAAGTGGATACACTTTTTTAGGTCCTCCTTAGAACATTAGTAGATTGCCAAGAAATATGAGGAGGACTAAGATGAGATTTATTGGTAACTGAAATGAGAAAATGTTCAGGATTTAAAAGGCAGATGTAAAGCTTTGAGGTGAAAAATTTTAGTAGTCTAATGAAGCATAATAGCTGAGTGATGTCAAGGAAAATCAAAGAGAAGAAATGCTTTGATTTCTCAAGTATATTTCTTCTTCTTCAAGGAAGCGAGTTGTAGAGGTAGATAAAAACAAGCAGGACAGCACTAGAACTTGATAACATTCAAGGTCAGAAGGGATAAATGCACAGTCTTTGGAATGTAAAGGGGAAAGCCCTTTTTGGTTTTTAGAAAACATTGCACACACTTCTGAAAGAGTGTTGAGCTTAAAGATCCTGATACGAAAAGTCCAAAAAAAGCAAAAACAATAAAAATCTCATCTCAGCACATAGACTGCTTCTCTGCTTTAGTCCTCACTTACTAATCTAATAAAACTCAGAGTAGCACTTGTATAGTCCTGACACTGGGAATGGTGGAAACTGGGCATGAAAGAGTGAGTCCAATCTATCAACTCATGATCCATCCAACAGAAACGGGAAACCTTGTGAAAAATCTGGCTCAGTATGGCAACAATTGGCCAGTGACATACTTGATCCAGCCTACCACCAGGACCTTGCCACTGACAATTTTCAGGAAGATTTCACTGCTTCCCAAACTTCTCTTGCTGCCCCCCCCCAAAAAAAAGAATAACAAATTCTTTGTTCTATAGTTGTGATTTTCCTTATAGATGTAGATGTGTTCCCTACATATGTGCCTCAAAACCATTGTAGCTCAAGTTTGTACTTGTCTCCTTACCTCCAGAATTTGTATGTATTTTTGGAGAGAATACACCCCAAGTTTTAGGGATGATACTTTTTAATTATTGTTCTTATTAAGCAATTTAAGTCATTTTTAAAAAAAGAATTAACCTAGTTTAAGTGATAAAAATTTGGATCCATCCCTCCCTGCTGTTACTAATCTCCCTATATTTCTCCTTCCTTTTATAACTGAATTCTAAGATCTTCCAACATCTATATCCCCAGCTCTCTTTTCTCACTCTCTTCTTAACTGTCTACATTCTGGCTTCTAATCTCATCATACAACTGAAACTTCTCTCTCCACTACTAATAATCTCTTAATTGACATAGTTAGTGGCCTTTTCTCAGTCCTCATCCTTTGTGATCTCTCAACAGTCCTTGGGACACTAGTCTCTGGATCTTCTTCTACCTCTCTGACCTCTTCTTGTCTCCTTTGCTGAAACTTTATCCAGATTATATCTACTATCCATCTGTTTTCCCTAAAGTTTTTCTTCTCCATCTATACTATTTCCCTTGGCTCTCTCATCAGCTCCCATGAATTCATGCTATGTTGATGATTCTCACATCTATTTGTTGAGTTCTAATCTCTCTCTTAACTTCTAGTATAAAATCTTTATCTATTGTACATTTCAAACTAGAAGTCTCATGTCCATCTCAAGCTTATACTATCCAGAATTAGATTCTTTATCTTTTCCCAAAAACTTTTACCTCTTTTTATGTCAATAATACCATTAACCTCTCAGGCACTTGGGTGGTAACCAAAGAGTCTTCAATGACTCATGCTGTCACCACCACCTATCCAATATCCAATCAATTGCCTAATGCTGCCAACTTTACCTTTGTAACATCTCTAATATTTGTTCCCCTTTTTCCTCTGATACAGCTATCTCCTTGGTATTTGCCCTTAACACCTTCTGTCTGGACTATTGCAATAGCCTACTGGTTGTCTTGCTTGCCAAAAGTAACTTCATATCAGTCTCTCCTCCACTTATCTGTCAACGTGATTGTCCTAAGGTACAACTCTGACTAGATTGACCACCATTCAGAAACTACAGGGGTCACCAGTTACTCTAAGAGAAAGTGTAAAAATCTGTGTTTGGCTTTTGAAACTATCTTGTTTAGATAGTCCATCTTCTGATTAGACATTTTCACTGACTGGAAATGCACAGTGCATTGAAAATCCCTCCCTCCCCATCTCTACAACCCAATTTGCCTAACTTCCTTCAAGACTCAGTTAAAGTCCAACTTTCTTCAAGAAAATTTCCCAGTTACTTTAGCCTTAAGGTCATATCTTCAGTTTTTCATACATCTCTATATACATATATAGATATTATCCTTTGTTTTTAAAGAATACCAAAATCATTAAAGGGTAAGGTATTGACTTGTGAAGTTAATTGGATTGAAGTGAAGCAGTTACACTAAGTTGTCAGCCTCACTTTCTCTTCAAGAGTCATCAAAATCCAGTGACAAAACAAAAATCAGGACTGCTGGCAATAGCCTGGATGCAGTAGATGACTTTGTGTTTGACCAAGGTTTAGGCACTCTATAGCACTTGTTCTGGCTGCCTTGATGACTATTAGAACAACTAATTTTATCTATCCATTCCACCAAGAGAAATTTTCACGAGCTGGGGGTAGATACCTCCCCTGCCTCTCTTTTATGAAAATTGGTGAACTTGCTCTATTCTAGTCCTATATTACCATTGCTATATAACATGCTCTTTTATATAACACTGGCTCAGGTTCAGCAGTCCCATCTGCCAAATCTTTCTATACCTGAAGATATACTTCATTAGTGTTCAGATATTCATCAGTGCCAGGAAACTTGAATATACATGGTCAGCTAAGTGCTTTTACTATCTCTTAACATTTTTCATTAATTCCCTATTAGCTATTTTTCTTTTCTGGTTCAGAAATAATTATCCTCAGTAGAGACAATAGTCACAAAGGAGAAATTGAACAGTTCTGCATTCTCTATCTTGTTAGTTATCTCAAATGGTACAGCAGAGAAAGGGCAAGTTTTAACATCAGAAAGAAATGAGTTCTAATCTTACCTATGATATATACTTCCTATTTTTGTATTACTGGGCAAACCAATTAACCTTCTTGATCTTCTTTTTTAAAATGGGAATGATTGCACATATTTTTTCAGGATTATTGTGGGGTGTTAAAGCAATGGAAAATAGTTTCAAAAGTTTTGTTTTAACCTTTAATAACTTAAAACAACACAAAGAATTTTGAGACATACTATATACTTAGTGTCCTTTGAAAATCCTAGAGTATTCATTAACAGCCCAGCTATCCTGAGCCATAGATTTGTCCTATCACTATTCTTCTTCTTTTTCCTTACATATCCTTAAGTAATGTGAATTACAAAGTTGAGAAGGAACTGATCACTTCTCTCCTAAAATTCTCTTCATTTTTATCTACAGAAATAAATCTCTTCCTCTCAATGCAAATCAAATATAAACTGGCATCTAAGATATGGTAGGGGATTGAAGCAAATATATAACAATACCTAGAATTATTTCTCAATAAACAAGTGGTCAATTTTTTTAAAAAGTCAATTCTCCAAAGAAAAATGTAAATTATGCATGATTAATTTCGAGGCATTTTTATTACAGCTCATAAGAAAAATGCAAATAAAAAATCCACTTCAAACTCTGAAAAATGGCAAAGATAATCAAAGTGAAAGAATAGTAAACATCATTTTTCTAAAAATAGTGAAGACGGGATTGCTATTTCCTTGGATGAAAGTCTCGAATGGGGTTTCTCAAGAACCTATCTCTAGCCCTATTCCCTTAACACTTTTATTAATGATTTAGATAAAGGCACTTATTACTACAAGAAAAGAAAAAAACAAAAACAGATTTCCATTATTATAGAACAAACCCCTCCCTCCCCACTTGATTGGCCTCAATTTTCCAAATAGTCAATATAGTCTATATCCAACCCAAGACAAAACTAAACTCTTCCCAAATATGGTCCATAGGTCATGGTTTCAGTCAAATAGAATCAGGGCCTCTCCAACTTAACAGGAGCTCACAATTCTGTGAGTCTCTATATCTGATGACTAACTGACCAGATGCTTTCTGAACTTCTATTTTTCCCTAGCAAAATTATTTAATTTTCATGGTTGCATATTCCCACCTTTTTTCCTCTCATCATATTTCTATACTACTCCTATATCCTCTGTGTCCCCTAAATATGAGAGTAAGCAAGACATTGTAATAATGTCACTGGCATTAGTTTAATACCTAAAAATTAGTATCTGGAAATGATGGATCCAAATTGTACTAACTTTGCAATCACCCTGTGACCAACTTCTACCAAGGGAGATAAATACAGAAATCTCATTAATGACATTCTAGATGAATCCCTCTAGAATACTAGCCTTGCTTTTAGCCCAGACCCTGCATCCTCCTACCTAGGGAAGTACCCTCCATGGAGATGTGATCTGGCAATTTTTGCAGATCCAACTTTCTCAATAACTATAGTTACTGAAGGCCTGGAAAAGAAATTCTTATCTTCAAAATCCTTGATATTCTCAAATGATTCAATCTCAAAAATGCAAATGGTTTTATCAGTGCAGATGACATTAAAGAAGATGTATTGCCATCTGCTTTGTTGCTGTACCCTAAGTACCATAAACCTTTCCAACTAATTTGCAGGTGAAATCATCTTTATGTATCGTCTCCTTCCTTAGAATGTTTTTCCTGAGTGCAGAGATTATCTTTTCTATTATATCTTCAGCATTTAATACAGTACTTGCAACATAGTAAGTGCTTATTCAACTTTGTTCTTATTTATTGTTTTTATTTCATTATTTCATTGCATATACCTTCATTTATATTGTGATTCTTGGTAATGGAGATTTTAAAAATATAGAATAGGGAAATTAGAACAGTCAGGAAACTGAATCTTTGAACATTTTCCATTTTGTTATATTTATTCAAATCTAAGATAGGAATATAACTTTCCTACTATTGTGTTAGTATATGTTTTTGTAATTGTTAATTTTTACTTTAATAAGTTGGCTGCTATGTCATTTGGATCATACTGAACCAAAATTAACATTGGTTCATTTCCCATGGTTCTTTAAGCACAATGCAATTTCCTTATTTATCTCTGTTTATATTATGAATATTTATTTTTGCATGGATATCATAATTTTAAATGTTCTCTACATTCACCTGAATTTATATTCACTATTTTCTTTATAGTCACCTAGTAAATTCTGTTCTTGAATCTCACTGTTATTCTATGTATGCCTTTGATTTTTTATGCATGTTTTTGATAAGTAGGGTTTTATTTACATATCAAAGTTGTATTTTTTTAAGATTGCTTAATAATTTCATATTTAAAGTTAGGAGAGTTAATTAATTATTTCTTTCATTTGTGTTTTTAGTATTGTCAATAATGTTTTAATCAGGATTTATTTTTTGTTTTCCTTTCTCCTTCTAAATTAGTACTTCCCCCAATTAGTTTTGCTTAATTTACTTTTGTACATACTCATCAACCTCCAGATTCCTTCCCCTGTCATATTCCCTCTCATTTGTCATTCCTTTTCCTAATTTTAAGCTTTGTCTAATTTTTTCTTTTGTTTTATTTATTACCCCTTTTTTAACTCTTATTTTTTACTCTTATTACCCCTTTTTTCCTTTTTCAGTTAGATAGATAATACAAAAATCTCCCTTACTCTCCTCCATTTTCTTTACTTTTCCTTTTTCTTCTTTTTTTTATAAGAAAGATTTTTCTACTTTGTTTTCTTTACTAATAAATTTGTCTTTATGTCTGTCCTAAATCTCTGAACTCTTTAATTCATGGTCTACATATGTATTAGTTCCTTCTTTAGTTTATATATGTTCCTTATGGAATTATAAATTCTAAAGTATCAAGAATGTCCTCTTATAACTAAACATAACTATTTTTGTTAGTTTTATAGATTTTATCACCTTGTCCCCTTTTTCTCAATTGCCCTTCACCATGGGAAATGCAAACTCAGAAGGTAAATAACGAGGATAGGAAGTACTTCTTTTTTTTAGAAGTTGCCCTGTGTTCCACTACATGATGTCCTAATTCTACCCTCTGATTTCTATGATCATTCTCTGCTATTTGTCAAACAATCTCTTCTCAAAGTTTGTTTCCTTCCACCTTTCTGGGTCTTAGTTATCTCTAGTGAGATACTCCATTTCCATTTCCATTCTTCTACATCATATTTTCCATAGAGTTACAATACTCTCTCAAGGAAAGCTGTATCCCAGTGTACCCTGGATTAGGCCCATTGTAAGGTCCCCATTTCCCATTTTAAAATTACTCCATCTTCCTTAATGGGAATATTCATTAAGGGAACCTCCATGGGTTGAGACCTTCCATTTTTCAATTCCTTTGTTTCAGTCCCTTCCTTTACCATCTATTCCATCTATAGTCTTCTTAGTCCTTAGGATAAAAAAAATTATAACAATGAACTGTTATTGCAGTCAGTGGCATCTTTCCCATACTTTACCATTGTTCAGGCTTTTCTTTTTAAAAAAAGTGAGCCTGTTTTTTGAACCAAATAATCAGAAAGCACTTATTAGGTTGTTATTCAGTCATATCCAACTCTTCATGATCCCCTTTGAGATTTTTTTTGATAAGATACTGGAATGCTCAGCCATTCCTTCTTTAGCTCATTTTACAGATGAGAAAACTGAGACAAATAGGTTTAAGTAACTTTCCCAGAGTCACACAAATAGGAAGGAAATATTTGAGATTATGTGCCAATTATTGTATAAATACTGGGATTGCAAAGAAAAGTAGGGGCTATACTTGTCTCTTAAAGTGCTCACATTCTTAACTGGGGCAGACTATGTAAATAGTTCTATACAAAATTCACAGAAGGTAGATAGAAGGTAAGTAGATGTTTGAGCAAAAAAACCCAAACCAAATCTTTCCTCTTTTGGAGATTTAAAAGAATTGTTCAGGTCCCTCCAGAGAAGACAGAGTCTTATTGCTTAAGATCTCATTTCAAAAGACACCCACACAGAGCTGCAAGCAACTCAATTTATCTCAATAGTACTATGAAAACTTAAGTCAGCTACAAAGAGATATTACCCTGTGGTTATTAAGAGTTACTATATTTCGTAAAGTTAATATAACAAAGATAACTACTATTATTGTTGTTTTGATATTTTTTCCTTAACATAGAATAATTTAAAATGAAATAACTATATGAAACATATGATATGAAATATAAAATCCATGTAAGTAAATATACATATATATTTATTTTATTTAAAATTACTACATATTTGGGGCCAGGTAGTTGGTGCAGTGGGTAGAGCACCAGTCCTGAAGTCAGGAGGACCTGAGTTCAAATCTGGTCTCAGATACTTAAGACTTCCTAGCTGTGTGACCTTGGGCAAGTCACTTAACTCCAATTGCCTCAGGGAGAAAAAAGAAAAAAATCATTCCATGTTTATATAATTGTGTATGTGTATATATAGAGAGATATCTATACATAGATATACACAAATATATAAATATATACGAGAAAGATAAATGGAAGGACAGACAGATCAACTAATCAATCAAATGATAGATTTCTATGGATTGGAAAATTGGTATTGGAAGTGAAATTCACTTGAAGAAGAGTGAAATGATTTTGAAAAAGTGTGGTCCAGAACAATTGCAAGTTGGGTGTGTAAGTGAGGTATTCTTATATTTTCCTTAATTGTGAAGTTTTTCACACTACAGCTGGAGCCTTGAATAGTAGGTGAAATGTTTACTGAATGGGGCTAGCCAAGACCCCAAACATATTAATAAGTTGGCTCAGCAAATTGGTGAGGCAAAAACAAATTGTTTGGGAAATGCTTGATGGCTGAATTGTGAGAAAAAACACACAGACATTCACAGTTTTCTCACATTCATGTGGGTACCTGTGCCCCAGTTTTTTCTCAGTAGGTGGCCAGCTCTGATTGTTTGTCAGCTAATAAGTCTCTTCTGCCCTGGCTGGGAGAGGCCCCTGGCTTAATTTTTTGTTATTGCTTACTGACATTTCCTTAAGAGGCATGAGTATCACCATTAACATCTTTAAGGAGATTGATGTACTTTCTGAAATGTTCCAGGAAACAGCCAAATCATAATGTAATCGACAAAAAAAAACAAACAAAAAACAAAAAAAAAAAACAAGTCGTAAACTTGGGGAATGTGACATGATTTAAAAGTTCAGAAATGAATTAAGATGTTGTCAGGTCAAGTGCTCAGTCATCATTCAGTCCACTGAGAATGTTAGTCAAATTCTGCCAATGTTTCATGAACTGTCCAGAGAATAGGGTGCTGAGTTTGCCTCACATTGATATGTTGTAGAGAGCTGGCATTAGTGCTGAAGGGTGACTCACCAAGCCCTTATAGCTTGATAAGTGTCCCTTAAGACCATTAAACTCAATCTTCTCTGGTTCCATATTTTCTAAGCAATTTTCAGCTCTTAATTTGGTTTCTCAGGTACTTTCCTAAGGGGAAAAGAGTGTGCTGACTGGCCAACATGAATGATCCACTTGACAGTTACACTTTTCATTATAAATTAATAGATTGGCACTCTGCTTTTTAAACCTGGCTGTGGTGAGTTAGTTTTAGTTTGAATCAATTCACCAGACCTGGGACTTGAGGCCCTGTTGCAATTAAAACTTACTCTGGACTCTTGTGGGTGAACCAGCACCTGTATAGGTAACCTGTAGAGAGGCAAAAGCCATCATATCCAAATTTCAAGCACCCTTTGCCTCTTCAAAGGGGAAGGCATCATACAATTGGAAAATGACTATTTTTTAAAGGAAGCAACAATCCTGAGAGGGCTTTCTGTTTAATGCCAAAGTCTGTCTATTTGGCATGAATTTCACTTTATTTATTTATTTATTATTTCATTTTCCTGTGTGTCTTCTTTTTAGCAAACAAGAGAATGGTGGAAAATACAGCTATATATATGAATTCCCCTCTACTTCTCTGCAAAGGAGGCAAAATCCTCTGGTACAGGCCTAAGGACCTCCTTTCTGGCATATCTGATGAAGTAAAACCAAAGTACTCTTTTATTCTGGGAAATCTTGCATTGTAAAATCATTGATTTAAAGCTCAAATAGACCTTGTTGAGTCCAACACCTTCTTTTTACATATGAGGAAACTGAGATTTAAAGACTTTAGGGAATTTGCCTGAGGTCATAAAGCTAGTTCTTGGGACCTTTCCAACTGACTTGCTGCTAAAACCTGTATGTTGTCCTCCTTGTTAAGACTGTCAGCTACCTAAGAACAAATACTCTAACTTTTCCATTTCTATCCCCAGTGATTTGTCCATATCTACTGCTTAATGTATACTTTTCCTTTGCCCAGTGATTCATTCTCTTATCTGGGGGTGGGGTGGGATTTTAAGAGAGTTCTTCCTCACTCCAACTGCACCCCATCAACTATGCCACATTCCTACAATGTATTCCATAGTGTTAACCAGTCCCATTAACCCTTGCAGAGTTGAATCTTGTAAGACCTACATGTTGTGCCTTACTTTGTTCTCAAAGACCCCTTTTTTGTGTCAAAATTTTACTTTTTCATATATAAAATTAAAACTTTCTTGGCTAATTTTCTTATTATTTCTTGTTTCCCATATCAAACTGTCAATTCAAAGGATGTGTTAACAGAAAGACAACCTTAGAATTGTTTCTCTGAAAAGATGAGCTTTCCCAAAGTTTTCTTAAAATTCTTCCCCTTCATCCCCCAAATTGGAAATGGAAGACAAGGATTCCATTGGCTATGGAGGGGAGAGTGAGATAAATGATTTTGTAAAACTTGGGCTTCACTCATATGCAAGTCAAAATATCACTCTTATGATGTCATTGGTCCTTTTTGAGAATAAAGGCTAAACAACAATAATATGTGACCTACCACTCTAAGTCTCACTGGTCATTTGATCTAAAATACTTTATTCTGAAGGAAGTTAAAAACCCTGGGTTATAGGTAGTATCATTATCCTGATTTTACTGATGAGAAAACTGAACCAAAATCTAAGTGATTTGCCTGGAGTCATAGTTACTAACTGTGTCTAATTTATATTATTTCTCTAGTTCATTGCAGCTCTTCTTTATGGTCACTAAAACTAACTGCTTTCTCCATCCTGTCTAGATGCTAGTCACTAGAGTTATAATCAGAACAGGATAAGTAGGGTTATGCCATATGAGTAGCTAACCTTAAAGGGTTCCAGACTGAAACTGTAGGTATTGACTTTGCAATTATGGGTTGTTACATATGGTAGACGTCAGAAATGTCAATATGACAGCAAATGTGACTTGTCAGCTACTAAACTTTTGATTGAGGGTCTGAGGAATTCTGAACTAAGACCATTGTGACTCTAACACCTTAAATACCTCCTATCTAAGCTGAAGAGGAGACAGGAATTTGGTATGATAGTGGAAGTATTAGGAGATGCCTGGTTTTTAAAATCTGCAGAATAACCTAGGTATCACATAGTCAGTCAATAAAAAATTATTAAAGGTCTAATAAGGGTAAGACTCTATGCTAAGCTAGAGCTACATAGAAAGGCAAAAGACATTAAAATATAAGAAAACTGGAAAGTATATGAATAAGGGTTTAATTTAGAGTGCTTTTAAAAACCAAAAAATAATTTTATATCTAAAACTGGAAGTGATAGGGATTCAGTGGAGTTTATTGATTAGGAGATGAGAAGATGGGTGTCTAAGGGTTCTCACAAGAACCTTTCAAGGTAAATGCTCTGATTTGTAGCATTGGTAAAAATATTTAACAATTGGCTGAATTAATTTGCATTGGTGAATGCAGGGGAAGTGACACTGATGTTGAATAATAGAGATAGGATCTAATCTCAGATCATCTGACTCCCAAGGACATATGTTTTTCCACTGTACTGTGCTTCTTTTTAAATTAATTACATTTTAGGCTTGCTGCCTCCTCTGACATTTGGAGAGACCTGTACTAACCACTGTCCTAGATATTTCATTTTTCTTAAAATTTCCATAATTCTTGAATTAATGGCTTATATTTATATTTTTCTCAAAGAGTTTCTTTGTTTTAGTATTTAATTTTAGTTCATATTTTGATCTGCAGGCTTAGAAATTTGGAAATTCCTTTTATTTTTTTTTCTGGAAGTATTAGATTGGGGGAAGGAAGGAGAAGGGTGATTCAATAACCAACTTTCAGAAAGTCTAATTTATATATACAACAAGTTGCTCATTTACCTGCATTACTATGGAGGATTACCCCTTTCCCCCAAGACTATTGGTACCTTTCATTTGCATGAAAGACATTCCTTTTCTGGTGGGTAGATCCATTCAAAAGAGTAAAATGTTTTTGCAAAAAGTTTTTGGTGGTTTTCAGTTCAAGGGACCCATTATCCTACCTGCAGGTAGTCATCACAATACATATCCAAATTCCTCTATATCTTTTTAACCATTGAAACCTTTGTCTAGTTCTTCCAAAAGAAACGAGGTGTTACCAAATGATATTTCCATCATGCTAATTAATATAGCATGATGTATTATAATTTTTTTTTCTGATGCGGAGAATCAGTACATCATCTTTTTCCTGCCATAGAGAAACTATCTCTCTAAATACCTTCTCGTAAAACTTTAAAATGAGAATACTAGCTCCACTTGTTATTGCTAGAATTGTCCTAATTCAGACTCTGCATCTCTCTTTTAGGAGTAACATTTCCAGATCTTTTGAATCTAATACTGTTACAATATTACCTCCATGCTCTAATTTGTAAGACTTCAACTTATTATGCAGCAGTAATAATAAATAGCGATATACTCAAGAGTTCACCATGTTGAACAAAATATATTATCCCTCTCTAGTTAAAAAGCAAGACAAGAGAAATAAAGTATTTGAAAAATATCATGGACAAAGGACAAATGCAAATTACAAAGCATAAAAACTTCCCTTTTTTATATATAGAAGACACTCAAAATATCCAACAAAGCTACTTTTGTCCTAAGGGAAGCTTGCCTCTTAGAGGTCCAATATATGTGAAGAAATTAACAGAAAGTGAGGAAAATATATAAATCTCTTGGCTAAGACCTACTGTTTCAAGAATGAGAAGAAGCAGAAACAATGTGTAGAAATGAGATGGAAGTAGAAAACAGAGAGTAGATAGAAGCATGATACAGTAGAAAAAATGGTGGCTTTCCTGCTAGAAGGCTTATGTTTGATACTTGGTTCTGTAGTCCTCATCTCTGCCTCTTGACTTTTCTGGCTTCTTTTAAGTCTGAGCCCTTATCTCCTATCTTCCACAAGCTCTTTCCCATCCTCTTTAACGTTAAGGCCATCACTCTATTGATTATTCCTAATTTAACTTGTAAATAGTTTATCTGTACATAGTTATTTGCTTGTTTTCTTTTCCATTAGACTATGAGTGCCTCAAGTGCAAGGACTAGCTTTTTACTTTCTTAAGTACCTGGCTCACAATAGATGTTTAATAAATGTTTGATGACTTCAGGTGACAAAAGGGCCATGGACACAGTAAGTGGACCTTTTTATGCCTTAAGTGACCTGAAAACCAAATTCAGCAAGAAACTTGCTAGAGTTTTATTTTATTGACCAGTGAAAGCCTTTGGACAGCTTTGATAGGAAAACCCCATAGCTGTGGGAGAGGGATAGGATCATGGTAGATATTGGTCCTAACATATTATATGACTTTGGGTAAGCCCAAAATTGTACTGAATCTCTAGATTTCACTTTCCTCATCTATTAAATAAAGAGTCTGGAAAAGATGATATAAATGCCTTTCTAACCTGAAATATAAGACCCTATGATAAATATTTTGTGGAATAAAAGATTTTTAGGTAAAAACAATCTGTATTTAGTTGAACTTCTGCCAAAGGCTCTCTGACTTCAGTATTTATTTCATTCCAGTTTGGAATATTTGACACTGGTCTTCTCCCCGCCCCTTCCCGCTCCCCCATCTCCTTGGAGACATTTAATAATCAAATCATGTTTGGGCCAGGAAGCATTTCCTAATGTTTACCCCAGCCCTAATCTTTATCATTTCATCTTATTACTTAGAACCATTCTCCCCCACACCCTCTGCATATTTGTAGACCATTATCATTCTTCCCCTTTTTTTCTTGCCTAGTCAAACTAAACAAATTCAATTTTTTAATATATCTTTCATGAGTCAGTCCTTTTCTGGATATGTAATCATTCCTAGGCACTTAATCATTCCATTTCATTCCATTTTTTTCCCTTGTCCTTGGAACCTCCAGGCCATATGCTCAATTCTTCCACAATACTCTAGGTACAGTGTCAGGATAGAACTCCAAGCTTTCTTTTCTGTATTTCTTCAGTTCAAAGGTAGGAAACTTTCTTTCCCCCAATGGTAGGCCAAAAAATACTTAGAAAAATCCGTGGTGCCATACACATCAACTTTGAAATTATATCCCACTTTGTTTTGTGTAGGAGGCAAACAGATTTCTCAGTGGGTAGAGCTCTGGACTTGGAATCACAAGTTTGAATCCAGCCTCAGAGAATTACTGGCTCTTTGATTTTGGAAAGATAGTTTAACCTGTTTACAACTTGATAGCTCAGTGAATAAAACAGTGCATTTAGAGTCAGAAAGACAAGTTCAATTGTAGCCTTAGACCTTTACAGCTATGTGATCCCAGGCAAGTCATTTAACTACTTACTGTTTGGCTTTAATCTATTGGAACAGGAAATGACCAATCACTTCATAACCTTTTCTGAGAAAACTCTACAAACAATGTGATCCATGGCATCATAAAGTCAGAGATGACAGAACAACAACAACAATTGTTTAGAGGACCACACAAAAAAACAACATAGGGTCAGATCTTACCTACTTTTGTTCTATTCTCCAGGTAGCTGAAAGGATATAACATTTTTTAATCCCACCCTTCAATTGCTTCCTTAGTTAGCAGCAGTAGCCAGAACTTCCCCTGAGTCCCAGAGCTACCAGTCTGGAGAGACAGCAATGCTTCAAACAGATGGCCCTTGACTGTAGAATTTTTCTCCCTGATTTATAAAAGGAAAAAAAAAAGCTTTATTTCATTGGCTTCTAAGATATAGCTGAAGACTTTCTTCTCCTCCTTCTGGGATTCTTCAGTCTTTATTAATGACTCTATTAGTGAAAACATTGTATATGTACCCAAAAGCTTTGGTGATCTGAACATTAAAAAAGAGAAAAAGATGGAAATAGGACACTCTGTGAGAACTTCTCATGATTGCAATTCCATAAATACAATGAAACCTGATAAAATTATTTTCTCTTATAAGAATTCCTATTTTCAGTGTCTGAAAAGTGATGAAATTGTTTTGCATTGTTGTTTTTAGAGATAACAAAGAAATAAACATTTCTTGAAAGAAATTACATTTACACATGTATGCATATGCAATATACATCATATTTATACACAATTTTTTTTTGCCCATGACATTTGTGAGGTGATACCATGACATGCAAGTGAATTGTATTTAAGTGAGCAAGGGCTGTGCAAGGTCACCTGCCTCACTTTCCCCTCCAAAGCCATCTGAGTTCAGTGGCCAGATATAGGTTAGGATGTCTGAAGATGGCCCTGGATGCTATACTTTTATATGTGCATATATGTTTATATACAAATATTTCCATACCTCTATCTATATTTTTGTTTTATAGCCAATATTTTATGGATGAGTCTCCCCCCCCCCATATTAGTTTTCAGAAAAGAACTTAGATAAACTAAAATCCTTTAAAACAACCAAAAAGACACCCGACAGTTGCCAAAAGAAAATCGTAATTAGAGGCTGTTTAGGATTTGGGAATTCTGAGCTGAGCACTAGGGGGCACTGATGATTTACACAATACTGCCCAGTTCTACTTTGAAACAATTCTCTATGTTGCTAGCAACTTTTCAGCTTTCGATGAGCAGGAATGGAGTGGAAAATAACTGTTCAAAACTCTGTGTATTGTGAGTCAGAGGTTAAAAATATGCTGCACAGTATCCAGCAGGGGAAGGAGGAGAAGTGGCTTATGTTCATCCCTTCCCCAATCTCTGTCCCCCACCTGTGGTTTCACTAAATTTAGATATGAAGCCTGTGTAAGCCTAATTTTTTGCAATAAGGCTATGGAAATATGGGATCACTGAACGTAAAACTATGTTCCATACCTTGATTCTTTCTTTTTTAACCTATGCTTTAAAAAAAAACCACAGTAATGGTCTAATTATTCATATCAATGGCTCTTCACTTATAATAAGAAAAGAAATTAAGAGGGGAATTGTGGCAATGTTCTGCACCATAATCACTAATCTTTCTACCAAAAGGAAGGATGTGTCTATCTTCTCTTCTCTGGAATGAAGATTGCTCTTTGCAACTAATCTGAATTCTGCACCTTTTAATGTTGCTTCATTTACATTCTTTTAGTCATTGGCTATATTTTTCTCTTGTATAGTATTCCCATGATCCTCTGAATTTCTCAGATTCATTGTTTCTTAGAATGCAATAAATTCTATTCCCTTCATAAAGTACAGCGTGTTTGCTCATTTCCTAATTGATAGACACCCTCTTTGCTTCCAGGATTTTGCTACCACAAAAATTGCTGCTATGAATATTTGCTTCTTTTACAGTCATTATTTTTGTAGTGACAGTGCAGAAGATAATATAAAATATTCTGAGCCTCTGGCATCGATTAACGAATTTCTTTAATGGCCTCAGTTTCCTCATTTGTAAATTGAGATGTTTGGACTTGATTATATCATAGGTCCTTCTCAGTTCTAAATTCTACAATCCTGTTAACTAGGGGCTCACAAATTATACCTCAAGGGCAAAATCCAGCAAACTGTTGTTTGTTTGTTTTATGTATTTAAAGTCATTCCTAGAGTGTTAGACAAAAACAGGAAATATCCTTGGATTTGGCCCTTATTGGTGACCTCTGCTATTAAGTTTTTGGTCTAGTGTCAATTCTAGTGTATACACTATTAGATTTTTACATACTTATGTTTTCACATAATTAAATATAAATAAGAGGGTTAATACCACACAGGAACTTTGACCACATCATAGGATACTCACTAGTAAACTGACAGATTTAAATTTTAAAATAAAATAAAAGGGAAAACAATGTAATCTGGTTAATATATTCTACAAATTCAGTGTAATGGAAGAATACAGGTTAAGGAAGGAAGAGTTAAAAAGGCAATAACTTGAGGAAATAAATAAAGAGCAAGTATTATTTTGCAGTAAAGTAGGAATAAAGGAGGCTGAAAATTAAAGCATAAAAGATAAATCAGTTAGGTGTGACCAGGATAATCAAAGCAACCACAATATGCAGAGACCTCATCAAATCTGCTAGGTTCGTAATTAGGGTCATCACCTGTTGGTTGTAATATTGCTAGCTTTTTTTTAATCTATTGCTTATTTCCTTGAAGCTGAAAATGAAAGAAAATCAGGGTGGGAAGCATATTGTATTTGGAACATTTTTTTTTTTTGCAGACAATTTATCTTTTTATTGTAAGGATGATCAGAGAGGAATGAATGGGACGAATAGACAATGCTCTTTTAGTGGGCAATGAGGTGCCAGAGCAGAATGAACTTGTAGCTTATGATTAGCTGAGTGATAGTTAACTCATTATTGATTCCCATCATTCTCTGCTCCTACATGAGTGCAAAGTCTCCTTCCTGTGCTTTCAACCTTAAAGGAGTCAGATTGTCCTACTTCTCTGTCTAACTCTCAATGAGCATTTGTTAAGCAACTAGCTTCAGCAACTGGAGCATTGTATATGTCTCTAAGGATATAATGATAATGGTGAATCCACTTCTGCCCTCAGGGAACTTACATTCTCTCATGGGAGAAACCCACAGATAAAAGTGTAAGGAGAGAAAAAAAGGATAAACAGGAGAATCTAAAATTCTTGTACTAGGAATTGGCAAATCCATCAAGAAATAAACATTTATTAATTAAATGCCTACTATATGACAACTACTCAGATAAGTTTTGGGGTTATAAATATAAGCATCTCAATTCTGGTTTTCAAGAAGCTTATAATAAAATGGAAAAGGATTCCTATAGAAGGTCACATGAACTGAAGCTTAAAAGAAACTTGGATTTCAAATCAGTATTCTTTAAGGCCAGCAAGTTTTTTTTTATTATTATATCAATAGCAATGTTACTTATAAACTGTATTTATCAGGAGGCAACTGCATCAGTAACCAGCTTTATGCAACTTAGAAATTGTTTTAGAAGTTTTTGTTCTGAATACCTCTTTCTAACCAAATAAGTTCAGTTTTTTAAAGATCCCTTTGTCCTGCTCCCAAAGATTCTGTTTTCCTTCAATAAATGGTGAGATAACATTGCTGCTAAAGAGACTTAAATTTCTTGAGAGTGTGCTGTTAGTCTCAACATCTTTTCCTTGTGTTGGTGAGGGAGGAGGAAGAGGGAACAAGCATTTATATAAAACCCACTATATGACAGTCACTGTGCCAACTGTTGAGGTTGAGTTGTGGCTGCTTGAAGAGTGTTTTTCATGAGTCATTAGTAATCTCTTGTAATCTAAAACCTTTACATTTTATTTTTCTAATTAGTCTTTTTTTTCTTCACATAGATATTTAGATGCTTAACTACCACATTCCCCAGGTACCTAGTAAATACTTCCTAGTCCTCCCCCAGTTACTGTCTTCAAGACTTGACTCTGTTGCATTTTTATTTGGAACTTTAAAACATTTAGTAAAATGAATATTTCCATATACATTTATGGTATAGGAAAGGATTGTTCATGAAACTGAATATCTCTTTCAAAGTATATATAATAAATTCAACATGTAACTTTTCAAAGCTGTGCTTTTTTTCTTGCTTTCTTCCCTCTTCCTTTCTTTCTTCCTTCCCTCCCTCTATCTTTTTTCCGCCCTCTTTTCTTTCTTGCCTTCTGTCCTCTTTATTTCTTCCCTTCTTTCAATATGCCTCCTTCTCACTCATACCACTCCCCTTGGAAATAAAGAAAAAGGAAAACAATCCCTTATATAATTATGCATATTTAAGCAAAATAAATTCCTACATGGGCTACTTTCAAAAATACATGCCTCCTGCTACATTCTGAGTAAATTCATGTCCCTATCAGGAGATAGAAAACATATTTAATTGTTAATTTTCTGGAATCTTGATTGATCCCTGAAAAGTGGAGAGTCAGTAAGTCTTTTGTAGTTGTCTTTCCAGTGCTATATAAATTTTTTGACTGGTTATGCTCATTTCACTCCAAACCAGTTAATATCAATCGTTCCAGGTTTCTCTTGATTCAACCCTTTCATCATTTCTGACCCCTCCCTATTTTGCACCAAGTTTATTTCAGCCACTGAAACTTAGAAATAATCATATTAATATATGAGTAATTTCACAGAATGATAAATACATTTTGATATTTTTCCTTGTAACTGAATTTCATCTTATTTTGTTTATTGGATTATTTAAGTGAAAAATGTGCATTTCACTACAAAATAAAGAAACCTTTCAGCAAAAAGTCTTATTTTTCCATCTCTTTGCAATAAACCACCTTGAGGTTCAAGGTATCACCACATTCTCTGTGACATTAAATTTTAAATTGACATAGAAAAGAGGATATAACTCATCTACATCATTGATATTCTTCTGGTGGTCCCAAAATTTAGAAATGAAGCTAATTTTAAACTCATTAGGTGAATCCTTCAATATCCCTCCACAATAAGGAATATAATAAGAACAAAGGGATAAGCAAGAGGTGGAGAAGTTAACACTTTGGGGCTGTCATGCTTCAGGCCCAAACACATGGCAGATGGATTCTAGACCCAAAGGAGCTGAGCCTTAGTTTTGCCTGATTTGAATTCTAAGTGTATAAGGGTTTTTCTTTTTTGGAAATTACCAGTAGTTATGTCTCTCCTCACCCCATGTTGGCACTCTTAAGAATGTTCACTTAATAGAACGTTATTAACCTCCCCTTCTGAAACAGTAAATCATCTTGCTTCTATACCATGGATAGTGATAAAAATAGTGGCTACAATACTAATAAAACTGAATTGTACTTCTTCAAAAGAGAAAGAGAATATGGATACTAGTGCCTTTAACTTGTTCAGTTCTGAAGTAAAATATATAATACAGATATATTTTCTACAAATCATAAGAGTGGGGAGAAAATAAGGTTTTGTTTTATTTTTATACTGTAGTGACAAAACGAGTCACTAATATACTAACAAAGTTAAATGACACAACCTATTTCTAAAGGTGAATAAAACACAATAAATAGCTTTTTAAAAAAACTTTCTTTTAATGCTTTTATTGGGAAAATACACTTGTATGTGCTATAAATTGCAATGATGTGTTTAAAAACACTAAAGTGGGGTCCTATAGCCTTAAAGACTATATAGGAACCATTAGCTGGAGAATTCCATCCCTTAGTTATTGCTCATGACCGCTAACCCTGGAAGAACTTTGCCTTCCAGAAGCTCTAGATTGATACTACCTCCATTGCTCATATGGTTGACTTTATCTTCAGTATGCCATATGGCACATAAGGTAGCATTATCCCCCCACATATGATTGTAAGATGGTCCTTTTCCCCATTGGGCATTAGTTTTTTTCATTCTCTCTTGCAAAGATTTCCTACTCAGTCCAATAGTACCATTTTACATAATTAGCTTGGACCAGGCCATAACTTCAACAAATTTCTTGCTGCCCTGGGGACCACAGTCTCAACCCATCCATCTATCCATCCATCAGGTATGCCAGATTCCACAATGGCTTCACCAGTTTTGACTGGCTCATCCAATTTTTCGGCAGTGACAAAGTCAACAGAGATTTCTTCATATCACTCTTCTCAGCCTTAACCATCAGGTCTTTAACCTTCTTGGAGTCCTCTTCATCAAATGGAGAATTGCTAATCTCCATGTTGGAGACAATCTTAAGGAACGTGAAAGCTATCCCACCACTAATCATCATCTCACAGATTTTGTCTAGCATGTTGATAAACTGGGACTTATCTGAAGCTTTAGCTCTACCTAAGATGGCTAGGAAAAGTTGCACTGAGTTTTCTAGGACTTTGGCAAAATACTCTAGATCTACCTTCATTAAGGAACCACATGCTTTCTGGGGAAGGTTCACTCCAAACATGGAACTGGGGGCCAGATGAGCAGTACCAATACCATCATTAACATAGACATTATCCTGCTTAGAAAGGCAAACCCTGAAAGCTTCTTCTGTGGCTACATAAGCAATGATCTTTTCCCCAGATAATCTTTGCCTTTCCCTCCTTCTTCCAAATAGAAGCAGAGACTTCCCAATAGTAAAATGGAATTATAGATTGCATTAGGATAGAAAGTTGTAGCAATTTTTCTTTTATGGAAATGGGGATATAGTGCAGAAGGGGCAATGTTCCTTATTGAAATCAAACTGTACCATTTATGGTTCTCACTTGAAGATGAGTTTGAGCTAGTGAGCTATATTTAATCTATAATCAATATCCTCCCTATCTAGTTTTTCTGTGACCAAAGCTATGTTCCATTCTGATGTTCCTTTTTCTCTGTCCCACTAGGCTCAAACTTTTGTTCATGCAATTTTGCAGTTGCCATGGCTGGGTCTCTTAACATGAGCTACACTCATGCCTATCTCTCACTTTTCCTTGGATTTGGGCCAAATTTCCCCATAATAGAGTCAACTAACAAACTGATCTTCCTTAGGGGTACTTGCCCAGCTGTCTAGTCTCCTTTCTCTGCTTACTATTATAGAGTCTGCTCATTCCAGACTCAGCTATCTTCTCTCATTTCTGCAAGTGTTACTAGGCAGTCTAACTCAATCTCTCCACGGTTGTCCTTTGTCCTGGTTCAGAGAAATTATCCATTTGCTCCACGAAATCATGTTTTATTTATTCTCATGGAAATTGGTGACAGCAAGCACAGTTAAATTTGCTGACTGGGTACAAAATAAAATGCTTCTCAGTAATACCCAGTAACTTAAAAGTTACCTTTTCAGTAACATACTATGACCTTCTTCCTACCTTCTATGGTTTCTCTACCACCTCTTAGCACCAATGAGATTTCTGAACTGCTTTTGTTAAGGCAGTCGTCTGATTACATTATTTTCCTGTTTCCTGATTCCTTAAAACCACTAGGACAAATTACAAACTTTTCAGCCTGGCATTTAGACTTTTATGAGCTAGATTCAACTTATCTTTTCAGTCTTATTTCCTACTACATTTCCTGTAAGACCTCTGCCAGCTTTGGGCATTTGCCAGTGTCATGTCTGATGCATGGAATGTACTTTTTCCTCAATCTGGTCTTTCAAAATTCTTATCTTCTGGCAAGGAAAAAAGAAGGGAATGTACAATTATTAACTTTATAAATATCTCATTTGGTCCTCACAACAACCCTGGGTAGTAGGTACAGTTAATATCTCTATTTTAAATTGAAGAACCTGAGGTTGACATGGATTAGGTCACTTGTCCAGAGCCAAATAGCTAATTGGAGGGCACATGGTATTCCTGACTTCAGGTCCTGTATTTTTTTCAATTGGGCCACTCTAAACCAAACCTTCCTAAATTATGGGTTATGACCCCATATAGTGTTACATAACTGAATTTGGGGGCTCAAAAAATCATGATTTATTAACAGTGAATGTTTGATTTGTAAAATATTTTATATGTTTATATACCCAGAATCTTGTAAAACTTTTTCAGGTAAAAAGGGTTTCAAGTTGAAAAGTTTCAGAAGCCCTGCTCTAAATAAGACTCTGCTTCCTCTTATCTAGACCATTCCCTAACCTCACCAGTCCTTAGCACTCTCTTTCTTTCTCATAAAATTATGAGTATTTATTTTTCTGTGTTACTGTAATATTCCCTCAAGAGAACATAAGCTAATTTAGGAAAAGCTGTTACTCAGGACTGGATTTATGTTCCTGAACATTAAAACACTCATGTCCCTACAAGTCTATGAGTCCAGTAAATTGTATTGAATTCAGTGTAGAACTAAAACTTGTCTGCTTGTTCCCCAGACATTGCTGACCATTTTCCTACTGCCTCAGGAAACTTCTCAGGATGTCCCATATCTGGTAATAGAATCTGGTCACTCTACATAAGCAATCACTTGAATATTTTTGGGTCTTCTAGTTAAGACTTTTCTCTGCTCCCCAGATCAAAAGGCCATGATCCATGTGGTCTGAGCCACAGCTCTTCAATCATATAACCTAAAAGTGAGGTCAGGAGGAATAGTGCATGCTATAATCTCCTAGATGATATTTTAAAAGTCCTTAATCTCCAGATTTGTTTCAACTCCTTCAGAAAACCATATGTGTATCCTTGGGACTTTTATTTCTCAGTGGAACAGCAATATCAATGATATTGATAAGAATTTATAGTGGATAGGTCAATGGGCCTAGGGTCAGGAAGACCTGAATTCAAATCTGGCCTTAACCATTTAATGTCTGAATGATTCTGAACAATTTATTTGTTAATCTATTTGCCTCATTTTCTTCATCTGTAAAATGATCTGGAAAAAGAAATGGCAAACCACTTCAATATCTTCATCAAGAAAACCTCAAATGGGATCACAAAGAAACAGACACCTCTGATAATACTGAACAACAACAACAAAATATGGAAACTCTGTGTATCTGTCATAATAACTATTTAAATATATTTGGTTCATAATTATAAATTGTAGAGAATTCATATACCTTTGAAGGTAATGTAATGGGTATAAAACCAGACTTGGAGTCAGAAATTCTTGTATTCCCATTCATCCTTCTAGAATACAAACATAGTGTGAACTAGTACTGACTCTCAGTGCCTCAGTTTACTTGCATGTAAAATGAAGGGATTGGATTTGATGGCCTCTAGAACACTTCCATTTCTAAATCTATGATCCTTTCTATTGCAAAGGTTTGTTGTGAAGATCAAACGAGATCATGTATGTAAATAGCTTTACAAACCTTAAAGTATTCTATAAATGCCAGGGATTATTATTATGTATCATCTTAGCAATATCATTCTAAATGTTAATATTGTCCCCAAGAGGCAAGAACGTACATTTTCAAATTGCATATTGTCTCAATATCACACGTAATATGTGCCCATTTTTAAGCATGTGTTTTTTCTTTCATTATATAATTGGGGAAATATTTTGAACTAATTATTCCCACATTATTACTTTCATTATTATTACTAATTAAGATAATAACTCGAGTACAAATAGTATGAATTCATTATAAAAGTATGAATTCTATTGGTTAAATACCTTATAATTATTTATGATTAGGATAGAAATCTCCCAGTGATATAACATATTTCTTGTAATATTACTTTCTATTATTTTCAGATTATGGAAAGGAACTCACTAAGTCCTAATTTTTTAAAAACTGAGAATTCAACAATTATAAAAATTTCAAGATATGAAGAACAAAGAGAATCAAAGAGAACCTGTGTCATGCATAGTACTTTTGTTTTGTTTTAAAAATATATATATGTACTTATACATATATATTCAATATAAATTCATATGATATCTGAACAAACATGCATGTACCTGTATAGCTACACATGTATATAAACATGCAACCCTTAACAAAAACAAATTGCTCTATTCCTCAAATTGTGGAATTTGTAACCCACAAGTAACCTAAATGAACCCACATTTTGATTGTGGGGGAAAATGCATTCCCTAATGAGATTCCTTAGTTTTCCCATTTATTTTTACTCCTTTAGCAGTATTATAGACTTGATTATTCTCCCTGAAAATGTTTTTGCTGGATTTTTTTCAAGATCAAATAACCATATCTTAATGCTCTTCTGCTGATTTGTTACTTTAAGCAAATAGTAGAAATAATTTCTCTGTTAGCCAGAATTTTTTGTATGCTGTCATTGTCCTGTTCTGTATATTTCAGCATCATTCCTTATTATGAGCAGTGACCACGCTTTGTTCTCAAATTCTGTACTCATATGATTTGTTAAGCATCATTTATGGTTCACTCTGATCATAGTCTGTGCTATCTTTTATTTTATGAAGAAGGCAATGATATTAAATAGGTACAACAAAAAATACTTTGATCTTTTCAAAATACTTACATTGCTTTATAGGTCATTTAAAAAAAATAAGAGATAGAAGGAACATTGGAGATTTTCTTGACTGAAAGTTCCCATTCCCACCATTTTATAGCTGATGAAATTGAAGTAAGGAAAATAAATAATTTCATTAAGGTATGTAGGTAAATAATTGTATAGTTGGGTTGGACATGAGGTCTCTTGATTCTCAATAAAGTGCTCTATCTCTCCCAGACCTAATACTGACCATATAACTCAGTGGTTAGAATTTTTTTGTTTTTAGAATTAGGAAGATGTGGTCTCAAGTCCTTCCTCTGACACATACTAGCTATATGATCATAGATGTAGTCAATTAACTTCTCAGTGCCAAAGCAATTCTTTGAGAATTTAAGTTAGTTGTGTTGTCAATCTAAATATTAGGACTTTCCATGCCTATAAGGTTCCCTTATTATGAAATCCAGAGTTGAAGAATTCTTCTTTTTCCATCACACATAAAAGTCCTAGAAATTCTCTTGGTTTCTATATCTAAATTTACCATTGAACTATTTGTAGATATTTTCTGCATTATAATTAATCTTCCTAAACTTTGATGGTGCGATATTGCAATCATTATCCTTTTCTTGACCAGGTTGTATGTGTCAGTCAGACTGTGGTGGCTGCTCCTCAATTTTCCAATTTGGAAGCAATATAAATCGTTGTAGTTAATTACTCCCCTTTCTACACAGCTGCAGCTTTCATGCATATATACTAATTTTTGTAAACTAGGATGCCTTTAATCTATATTACACCATTTTTTCAGAGCTAATAAGATATGTTAAAACTTTTTACCAAAAAGAAAAAAAAATTGCTTTATTTTGTTGTGCACAGTAATAAAAATTTTTAGAAATATATTTCTACATCTGTATGAAAGTTATTATCTGTGTATTAATTGTAATATTAATTCCTTTTGATAACAAGAAGTCCTAATATGTTTATTATTTGTTATTTGTTGTTATTGATGAACCCTTTCAGCTTGTCTGACCTCTCATGACCACATTTGGAGTTTTCTTGGCAAAGATAACTAGAGCGGTTTTCCATTTCCTTCTCCAGTTCATTTTACAAATGAGAAAACTGAGTCAAACAGGGTTAAGAGACTTAAGTGCCATGCCAGGATTTCACATTAATAAATATCTGGGACCTTATCTGAACTCAGGTCTTCCTAACTCCACAGCCAGAACTTTATGCACTGCACCACCTAGCTGCCTGTAATTGTTATAACATGGGATTAAAAAAGAGACTTTTTTCGAGGCAAAACACACATAATATTAGTCGACACATATGCCTGAGACCTGCACCTATAAAATGCAATGAACTCCATTAATAATCACTAGCTTCAGCCTTTCCTCTAATCACATAGGGTCTTGGATAAAAAGGCAGAAAGTGTTTTACCTTTAAGTGACACTGCAGAATAGATTTAAGAGGCAAGGTTGATCCTTCATGAGAACCTTAGTAATAATAAGAAGTTAGTGCTTAATTGCAGGTCCATGGTTGCTGTTGTGCCTTCCTGGGGCTCAGAAACACTAGAAGCTTTCATCTTATCTATCACTATTTCTTCTAAGAGACTGATGAATTGGATGCAGATTGTGATTGTTTTGGATACCACTAGAATCTTTTGAAAGATTTAAATGTCTCCAGTAACAGCAACTCCAGTATGTCTCCAGTAACTAGGATAGACTTAGCTCTTCTCAGCTGTACAATGATTCAAGACAGTTCTAAAAGATTCATGATGGAAAATGATATCCACATCCAGAGAAAGAACTCTGAATACAGATTGTAGCATGCTATTTTCACTTTTTCTTGTTTTTTTTTTCTTTCTTGTGTTTTTTCCTTTTTATTCTGATTCTTCTTTCAACATGATTATTGTGGAAATATGTTTAACATGACTGTACATGTAAAACCTATATCAGACTGTTTGCTATCTTTAAGAAAAGGGAGGGAAGGGAAATAGAATTTTTTGGAACTCAAAATTTTATAAAATTGAAAAATGACTTTACATGTATTAGAAAAAATATAATAATGAAAAGTGTAAAAAAAGATTTAATTGTCAAATGCAATATACAGTACAGGAGAAATGGCTTGGTTTATGGAATTCCTAGTTGTCGACCCCGAAAATCAGTCCTGCTTCTAATGCTAAGACATAATATAATAATGTAATGTACATAAAGTTTCTTTACCCAATACCCTATTAGGGGTCCTCAAACTACGGCCCACGGGCCAGATGTGGCAGCTGAGGATGATTATCCCCCTCACCCAGGGCTATGAAGTTTCTTTATTTAAAGGCCCACAAAACAAAGTTTTTGTCTTTACTATAGTCTGGCCCTCCAACAGTCTGAGGGACAGTGAACTGGCCCCCTATTTAAAAAAGTTTGAGGACCCCTGCACCTACATCCATCCCAAAAAACTCAAAGCACTTTACAAATAGCATGCCATTATAGTCACACCATTCTCTTGGACTTTTTAGGCTATATGTCTATACTACTAATCATCCAATCTTTTTACTTTAAGGTCCATTTCAGCAAAGCAAGGGTAACAACATTGTTGTTATTCCTCCTCAGTGGGATTGTAAAGCTGACCATTTCAAAATAATTTTGGAAAAATAGGTGGCAGCAACATTGGAAGTGATGGTATGATATTTCTCCAAAGAGCTTGCACACAGTCCTTTGTGAATACATCTTATCTGAAACTATTTATTCATACCCCCACTGACATTTTCTCCCTAAAATAAGCACTCCTTCCTTTTACAAACTTCAAAAACCTAGGCCTTAAATGTTTGAAGGCTTCTGATATTCTTTTTCTTCCATTTTTTCTGATTTTTTCAGTCTTCCCTCCCCCATTTCTTTTTATTTGCTTTGTATATATTTTTGTATTTACTAATTTTTGTGCATTTGTGTTTCTTCCCAGTAGAATTTAACCTCATTGAGAGCAAGGATTATTTTGTTTGTTTACTTGGATACATAGTGCCTTATGATCAAATCAGATGAGATTTTTAGACATTGTAAATACTCACACATATATAATATTCATACCTTGGAAACGCTGGGCATTAATGTATCCTGGGCAAGTCACTTAATCTCTGTCTACCTCTGTTTTCTCAAATCTAAAATGGGGATAATAATAGAAATGGCTTCACCAGGTTGTTGTAAAAATTAAAGCAGATATTTGTAAAGAGCATAGCACAGTGCCTTGCATAGTAAATTCTAAATAAATCCTTCCTTCCTTCCTTCCTTCCTTCCTTCCTTCCTTCCTTCCTTCCTTCCTTCCTTCCTTCTTTCTTTGCTTCCTTCCTTCCCTCCCTTCTTCTTTCCTTTCTTCCCTCCTTCCTTACTTCCTTCTTTCTATCTTAGAAGCTGTCTCCCACTTTCCTTTTTGCAGAAAACTAAAGGTGACTCCTGATTTTTTTGATAAATTTTTTTAAATCAATTTCCTTATCCTTTCTTTACTATTGAAGTAGAAAGAACATTGAGCTGAAACTTTTTGTTCTAACCTTGCCTCTGCCATAAACTACCTATATGACCTTAAATATGTTATCTTACTTCCTCATTTTTCATCTATAAAATGAGTTGGTGGGACTCAGTATATATAAGGCTCCTTTCAGCTCTAATGTTCCATGACTTTATAATTTCCATGCCCACCTGACTTAGAAGTCTTAATGCCTTTATACTCCATAATATATCATTATTATGATCTCATTCTGATCTTTATAATGATGATAACATCCATATCTATGATTTTATTGAGTATAGATAACTCCCAGTTTGAAAAATCCCTTTTCTGAACACCAGCAATTTATTTATATCTTATAGTCTCCCCTTCCTGTGCCCCATCTAGTAACCCTACATCTGACTTGTCAAAAGAATTGATTAATAGATATTGAAGAAAAGAATCATCCTGGGGAAAGAGGGTATGGTCAAAATCATGATCCTTGAGAGCAAATATGATGGCATTCCCTAGAAAGTCCAAATTCTGAAGTAACATTTACAAGAGGCTTAGGGAAGAAGAAAGGAAAGGAATGTGTCAGTACTAGTCTCATATGAGGGAGAAACCATCATGAAGGTCAAAGACAAGTCTTGGTGGTATGTTGTGTGTCTTAAGCTACCTAATTGCAAGAAGCAGGCTTCCTTTAACTAAGTGTGCTCCATCCTTTCTCTGCTACAAGAGCCCTTACACAAGCCAATAGCTTTTGAGTCTTTTTGCTTTCCCCTGACTCCTTATGACTTCTTATTTCTGAGCTTCACATATGCCTTCCCACTCTAGACAATACACGTAGGCAATTGGACCTCTATTCCATGAGGGCCCCTAGTCATGTTTTCTTTTTGCCTGGCTTGTCTCTAGACTTCTCCAAATCATCATCTTACAGAACCCAGCAGCTTCTCTGATGAGGGCACACAATGATGGTTGGTCCTGTGTCATTACCTCCTGTCATGCAATCAGTTCTTAAGTTTTTAAGATAGACTTTGAGAGTGTCCTTGTATTGCTTCTCTGACCATCTTGTGAGTGCTTGCCCTGTATAAGTTCTCCATAAAATAGTCTTTTTGGTTGTTATTCGAACAACGTGGCCAGTCCAATGGTGTTGTGCTCTCTGCACTAGAGTTGGAATGCTTGGACATTTAGTTAAAAAAAAAATACCAGAGCTCAGGGTCTAGTATCTTATTGAGTCAGGTGATCGTCAGACTCATCCCAAGACAATTCATAGGGAAGTAATTGCATTTTCTGGCATGGCACTGATACACTGACCAGGTTTCAAAGGTATACAACAACCAAGTCAGCACAACATCTCTGCAGACCTTCAGTTTGGTGACCAGTCTCATACCTTGCCTCTCCCATGCTTTCCTTTGGAATGTCCCAAACACTGAATTGTAAAGTCTGGCAATGCGTGTATCAATCTCATTATCATTTATTTCCTCCCTGGAAAGTGTACTGCCAAGGTAAATGAACTTATCTACAGCATTCACAACTTCATCATTTCTTTTAACTGAAGGTTTCACATCTGGATGTGTAGTACTGGCTGATGGAACACCTGTGTTTTCTTGGTTTTAATTGTTAGGTCAAAATTAGTACAAGTAGCAGAGAATCAATCCATTCTTTGTTGCATCTCAGTTTTCAAGACTGCATTAAGTGCACACTTATCTGAAAACAAAAAATCATACACCGACACTCCCATACTTTAATTTTTGTTTGTAGCCTATTCAAGTTGAAGAATTTATCATCAGTGCTCCATGTTTGTCCTCATTGAAGGAGTTTAACAGTGGTTGAAAACATAATGCTAAAAAGCATGAAAGCAAACCAAAAAAACTATGCATCAACACTCTTTCCACTTTAGTTTTGGCTCATAGCCTTTTTTTGAGTGAAATAACTGAGTCTGATGTCATGTTTGTTTTCATTATTATTCATAATTATTCACATAATTAGTATGTAGTACAGAGCATCACTATTGGGTGAGAAGAGTTCGATTTTCACCTGGAGCAAGATTTTCTGCCATTAATTAGATTGAATATTAAGGCTTTTTTTTTTTTTTTTGTAAACTAATTGATATCAAAGTGTTAATAGACCAACTTGAAATATTTTCTTTCTCCAGAGTATTTTCACTTACACAGTGGAAACAGTAACTGTATGTGGAACAGGTGGGGGTTCCAATCCTTATCTGCTACTTACTAATTGTGTCATTTCAGGAAAGTCACTTAACTCTTATATGTCTCAGTTTCCTTATCTTTAAAATAGGAAGGTTGGAATATATGACACTAAGGTATCTTCTGGTACTAAATTTATGATATTATGTTTCTAAAAGTCCAAAGGAAGAAGTGTCTAAAAGTATGGGCAAGGGCAGGGATGGAGTGCAGTGTTCAGGAACATAGTTTGAATGGTGGGACATATACCTGTGTCACAATATCGTAGGACTAGAGCTTGAAGGAACCTCTGAGGCATTTGAATCCAATTGCCCCCAATTTTACAAATGAGCAAACTGAGGTGGGGATGGAATAAGTGACTCCAAAATCAATACACAATAAACATCAAAAGCAGAATTTGAACCCTCCTCCAACTGCAGATTTTTTCCACTGCACTATGATGTATATATATGAGGGGTGTGTCATAGAGAATTTTTCACTTCAAATCATATATTGAAGGCCTACTAGTAGCCATTGTAGTATCATTATCACAATTTGAAAAATCTCTTTATTTATGTCCAGTCCCTATGTTACATAACTATCATTATTTATTAAATAACAATATTACTAGCCTAGGCTTTTCTTTATGGCTCAAATGCTCTATCTATAAATATTATTTATTGCAAGGATTATGCTATAGAGTGAAGAAAACAATGAAAATCTAGCTTCAAATTCTGTGTTTAATTCTTACTGTCTGTATGATTTTGGACAGGTCAGTTGACCTAATTTCCCTCATTTTTGAGATGAAGGGTTTGGACTATATATTTTCTAAGGTTTCTACTAAGTCTAAATCTATGATGCTATGATGCTTGTATACTTATGTTTTCCATACGGAAAATCTACCCCTTCCTTGCAGCAGCCTCTGGCTCAGTTTTGTAACTGGCTTTCACTGCCACATCTACCCTAACCACCGCCCCAGAGCTGACACAACAGTCCAGGAGAATGAAACAATCATTTTCCTAAGTGTGCACTTCATTAGAGATCATTTCCCTTTCCCCCGTGGTACTCTGCTTGCCTCTGCCTCTCATCATGTGCAGTCACAATGACACCAAACTCAAAGCAAAATAAACTCTCTCTCTATAACAATCCTTCAATTTCAGAGTCTGCTGAGACATACACATCCTGCTGGTCTATATGGTAATGTGCGGAGGACAGCAGCTACCCTGAAGCTAAAAGAGCTTTAAGGCTCTCAGAAAATGCACCGCTTCCCTATACTCCCCTCCTTTTCCTGTTCTTTATTACCTGGGATCACTCAAAGTCTGAGACCTACAAAAGTAGTATTTAGAAAAACAAGTTATTTTCACTATTTAGCAGTGATCCCAGGAGATTATGGAATCATAGGCTCATAAATTTAGATTAGAGCTAGAAAAGATTATGGAGGACATGAATCTAACCTGCTTATTTTATGGATAATTTCAATAATTAATAATGTTAATATAGTAGTAACCATTGTGTAGCATGTTAAGGTTTACAGAATCCTTTTCATATACTATTTCTTTTTATCCTCACAAAAATCCTGTTGTATAAATGTCGTTATTACCCTTCCACCTTTCCCCTACTTACAAATTAAGTGACTTTTCCAGGTTTACACATGTAGTTAATATCTGAGGCAAGATTCAAGCTCAAACGTTGCTGATTCTAAGTCCAATACTTCTTCATCTGTGAGACAAAGAAATAAAAATTGTAAAGTATTCCACAAAGCAAATCATCATCAATACTTTTATCATCATCGTCATCAGCATTAGCAGCTTCAACAAGTTTTTAAAGTTAACACTAGGTAAACTTCTTCACCCAATTCTTACAAGATCTACTGTATGAAGAGGACTACTGTCTAAACCACACTTAAGAAGGAACCCCTATTTGATATCTTCTGGAAGTAAATTTCAGTGATCATTTGAAATCCTCCAGTGAAAGGGCAAAAGCAGCACATTTTACTTTTCAATAACTCTAAATTTTGGAGAGCTTTCATTTCTATTAAGTCCAAGCCTCCCAGTTTATACTATTAATCCATTGACCCCAATTCTGCCTTTAGAAGTCAAGTAAAAATTTAATACATTTTTATATGATATCCTTTAGAATATTTGAAAATATTCTCTTCCAAAATCTTTCCTCCCTACCCACTAATTCTACAATCAATCATTTCATGAAATGATTTGGAGATCTTAAATTATATTTCTCACAGTATGTTAGACATGCTCATTTTATCCCTCTCTTTTCTAAAAGATGGAATCCAAAATAGGAACTAGTACTCAGGATGTTGCTCAGCTGAGCCAATTTCAACCAACAGTGTAATAACTTTCCTTGTCCTAAAAGGATAAGAATTGGTACTAAAGTGGTGATTTCATTAATATATGTAATGGTGTACTGGGGACCAGCTAGTTCTGAGTCCCAAGAGTGATTATTAAATTTCCAATGTGAGCATTTTTACTTCAGAAATATTCAGATGATACGAATCAGGATTTGATTTATTATTTTATGAATTTCCAAGACTAAAAAGTGATGGTAAACATATTAATAATTTAGATTCATCTTAAAAGGGTGTCATGTCAAATTTTTGTTCCCAGAAAATCAGTTGCCAGAATGCCACAGACTATATGAAATGTGTAAATGAAGAAATTACTCCTACCAGTGACTATTAGTACCATTTCTATAATTTCTAGCTTTAGAGACTTGACCCAATCACTGAGAAATTAAATGACTTTTTTACAATCATGTAACCAGGAAGTTTCAGAAGCAGGCTTGATTTTAGGTCTTCCTAGCTTCAAGGTCATTATTCTGTGCTGCCTTTCATATAGTTTGTTCTGAACACTATACTTATGGGCATGTGAATTTCTCAACTGAGTATGTTATTTTTATTGTAAAGTCTTCTAGAGAATCTTAAATTATTTTTATGGATGAATGGGATACATCTTATTCTAAACCAGTACTGAGTTTTATCAAATTACTTTTTTTTCACAATCAATAAACAGTAAGCATCATGGAATCATAAGGGAGGATTTCTCAGTTAGGAAGGAGTTGATCCTTCTGGGTGTTTTATCACAACTGGGTCTATAGATCCAGTTTTTAATAAAAATGAGTTATCAAAACTAAAAAGGAAAGAGAATTCTTCATTCTCTCAGTATGATTGCTCTCTAGTAGCAGCTCTGGCATTCTCAAGAAATAGTAGTTGGTTAAGTACAGAATAGGACAGTACAGTAATCAGAGTATAGATTATACAGCCATTAAGCATCATTTTGCTGCATTTAACTGAACCAATAGGATACTCTTCTACCATTCAAGGAAAAATTAATGAATTTGTCTTCTATTAACAAGAGGTTCAATAGTTTGGTGCACTGCCTTTTTGCAGGCTGTTTGTCCTTATGTCCTGATTTATCATTTTTAAATATTGATGACTGGGAAGCCCCTCTCAGAGGAAGGAATAGAGGTATTAGTTTAGTAACATATGTTTCTAAAATTGTGTGTCTTTTCTTCTTCTATAGGAGCTTAAAATTTCTTCAATTTTTAATTAATGGTGAAACAATAAAGATATAGTCTATTCTTGAATTTTGTTTACAAAATCTTTTTTTTTCCTATGGATAACCTCATTGAGTGTGCCCACAATTCATTTGCATATGATTCTAATAAAGATTTTGGACAGATGGAACAATCACATTAAAAGTCATTTGATATCCTCTCCTCCTTTTTCTATAGTAATAAGTTCAAATCTCTATTTTTTCCCCATAAAGAATCATAGTTTTTGAGAATTATAAAGAAATCCATCAGACATCATCTCTTATACTAAAGGAATTTCCACACAACACCCCAAGAGATTGTTTAGCCTCTGCTTGAAAAGGCAATCCACCACCTTTCCAGACAGCCCATACTACTTTTGGGCAGCTCTAACATCTAGAAAGTTTTCCTGACATCAAACCTAAATTGGCTTCTTTGCAAATTCCACCCATTGCTACTAGTTCTGTCCTCAAGGGCCAAAAAGAACAAGTCCAAATCCTGTTCCACATGACAGCCCTTGAAATGCTTGAAGACAGCTCTCAATTCCCTCTGGGTCCTCTTTTCACCAGGCTAAACATACCCAGTTCTTTCAATCGATCCCCATATATCATGGACTCAAGGTCCTTCATTACACTCATTGCCTTTCTCTGGAAACTCTCCAGTTTATCAATGTCTTTTTTTAAGCCAGAGCATTCAGAACTGAATATAATAATCCCAGATGAGGTCTGACAAGGTCAGAGAACAGCAGGATTTTCATCTCCTTATTCCGGACTCTTTTCACACAACCAAGATTGCCTTAGCTATTTTGGCTTCCATTGCACATTGATGACTTATAGTATGTTTGTGGTCCCCTCAAAACCCCACGTCTTTTTTCAGAACAACCATTCTCTAGATTGCCTCCCAATCTTATATTTGCAAAGTTGATTTTTTTTTGCATTCATAAGACTTTACGACTGTTCTTACTGAATTCCATCTTCTTACATTCAGCTCAGTGCAAGATACTCCAAGTTTGGTGTAATCTGGAAATCTGACAAGCATACCATTTATCCAACCATTGATAACAGCTGCTTTACAAAAAAGCATGGGGCCATGTGTAGCTCCCTGGTGTCTTCCCCTTTTTTAGGAGTTCTGTCTTCCAGTTTTGAATTTATATAATTATCTAAAGTGGTCCTCAAACTTTTGTTCTCAATATCTTTATCCTATTAAAAATGATTGAGGATTTGTCCAAAGAGTTTTTGTTTATGTGGTTTATAGTTATAGATATTGATCACATTAAAAATAAAAACTAATTGTGAATTTGTAGACTCTCTGAAAGGATTTCAGAGATTCCCAGGATGCTCTGGACCAGACTTTGAGAATCACTGGGACTCTAATACAAGAGGTAACTGGTGATTCAGCAGATAGAGCACTAGGATTTGAATCAAGAAATTGTCATTGTTGAGTTTTTTAGTCATGTCTAAGTCTTCATGACCCAATTTAGAGTTTCATTGATGCAGATATTGAAATAATTTGTCATTTCCTTTTTCAGCTCATTTTATAGATGAGGAAACTGAGGTATACAAGGTTAAGTGACTTTCCAAGTGTCACACAGGTAGTGTCTGATGGCAGGTTTCAACTCCAGTCATCCTGACTCCAGGCCAGGTGCTTTGTGCACTGTGTCACCTAGCTGCCTCTATTTTTACTCATCATCCTGTACCACGATATGTCTTTATCTAAGTCATTAATAAAAATGTTAAATGTACTAGGGTCAAGTAGAGAATCCTGAGAAACTCCATTAGAGACTTTAAGCTATATGAATATCAACCTCTTTTTTAGGATTGATTCAGTTTAATTCACACAACTCAGGACTCATACAACACAATCATCTAAAACCAATTTTCTATCTTTTCTACAAGAATGTCATAAGAGATTTAAAAAGCTAGATCTTGTTTAAATAATAATTGTTTTTTGTTCTGGCAGGAAACTTTGAGGGTGTTTTCCTGCCAGACAGATATTTTGTGATGGCAAATTAAACCATCTTCTGTCTCAGTTTTTAATCTAGCCCTGGTCACTGAATGAACATTACTTTAGAGAAACTAGAGCCTGCAAAATGACCTTCATTTAGCAAGGCCAAATTCATCTACTGTTTCCTGGGCTTTTACCACTGGACTTTGATGGTTCTGGAAGAGAGAGTGAAGCTGACAACTTTGTGTAGTTCTATCTCACTTAATATCAATTCATGCTCATGTTAAGACTTCACACTCAAGATAGCTTTGGTCCTCTTCAAAAATAAGAGATGAACAACAACAGTTAGGGGGTATTTCCCTAGTTTCTAGGTTTTTGTTATGGTAAATGGTATTATATATGTATGTTTAAAGTATGTGTGTGTATATATATACATACATTAAATATGTACACACATACATGTACATATATGTGCATGTGTATACATGTTTATATAGACAGATATATATTTATCTAAATTTTGTTAATGAAACATTGAAAAGTTTCCTAATTATGTTTCCTTCTAACTTCAACAGCAATTATTTTGAACATGGAATGTCTTTAAATTTTACATAATCAAAATTGTTCCTTTATCTCCTGTCCTCTTTATTCCTTACTCTTTGTGATTTTTTTTCCTGTTTATGGATTCCATGATCTTTCAAATATCATTGATAATAGCTCAACAGTCACATATACTATTTCAGACTTGACAATATTTCATTTGGACCAGGTGCCTTGACTTCATGAAGAAAAGATAGGTGCTTCAATAGATGTGATATATCCCCCACCTTCAGGTGCTTTGGATATTATTTCTTCACAATTGTTTTGTTTCCAGCAATATGTTTACTCGATCCAATCTGGTTGTTTCTCCCAGCCTTCTTCTCATCATAAGGATTGTGCTCTTAGCTTTTAAGGATTCAAATGTAGTGAATCTACTGTCCTTAATGGAGAAAACAATTTACTGTAATAATATCTGTCATTCTTTTCCATTTTTTTCTTTTTTTCATAATTGTTCCATTTTTATCTTAGCTTCTTGTGGCACAGTAAGGAGAAGATGAGTTGAAAAATGAAAAATCTGAGAGTTGAAATCTGACCTTCAATGCTAGCTGTATGATTCTAAGCAAGTCATTTTCTTCCTGTTTCAGGTGCCTCATTTGTAAAATGAGAATAATCATAACATCTTCCTCCCAACATTGCTGTGAAAATTTAAATAATATTTTAAAGCATTTTGCAAATCTTAATGAAATAAATAAAGGCTACATATTGTATTATTGTTGCTATTTCTATCCTTAACCTTTGAATGACTTTTCTTACTTGAATTTCTTATCATCTTGAAAGTCATATTTATATTATTTCATTCAAAAATAATTTTTGATGATTGTCCCACTGTTGACAGATGAATTTTCTAAAAAAAACAAACAAAAATCAACAAAAATCAATCCAAGTCCTTTTCACATGAACATGTCATATTTCTACCACCCTTAAGCAACTGATTTCAAGGGAACCCAAACATTTAAGGACATGGAATTTGTCCCAATTAAATTTCATTTTTGTAGTGTCAGCCTACTATTAAAGCTGTACTAAAAACTTTGGCTTCTCCATTTTTATTTCAAACATACTATGGTTCCCATCTATATCTTCTACAAACATGAGAAGAATTTTTCTTTATCAAAGTCATTGATAAAAATATTGAAAAATAGAGTGAAGTACAGGACTCTGTGGTACTTCCCTAGAAACCTTGTTTCAGATTGATCCATTGATAATCCTTCTTGGACATTGCTAGTGGAGTTGTGGACTGATTCAACCATTCTGGAGAGCAGTTTGGAACTATGTCCAAATGGCTACCAAACTTTGATCCAGCAGTATTTCTACTTGGCTTATATCCCAAAGAGATCTTAAAGGAGGGAAAGAGACCCAGATGTGCAAAAAGTTTGTGTCAGCCCTTTTTGTAGTGGCAAGAAATTTGGAAACTGAGTGGATGTCCATCAGTTGGAGAATGGCAATAAATTATGGTATATGAATGTTATGGAATATTATTGTTCTGTAAGAAATGACCAGTAGGATGAATACAGAGAGACTTGGAGAGACTTCCATGAACTGATATTTAGTGAAATGAGCAGAACCAGGAGATCATTATACATGGCAACAAGAAGATTATATAATGATCAATTCTGATGGAAGTGGCTCTCTTCAACAATGAAATGATTCAGACCACTTCCAATGATCTTATGATGAAGAGAGCCATCTACACTTAGGAAGAGAACTGTGGGAGCAGAGTGTGAATCACAACCTAGTATTTTCACTCTTTTTGTTGTTTGCTTTTCACTCTTATTTGTTGTAATATATATATATATATATAGTATATAATATATATATAGTATAACTATATTGTATAACAATATAGTATAATAATATAATAATATATATAGTATAAGTATATAAGTTAATTATAGTTAAGTATATGTTTTCTTTCTCATTTTTTCCCTTTTTGATCTAATTTTTCTTGTACAGCATGATAATTGCAAAAATATGTATAAAAGAACTGCACATGTTTAACATATATTGTATTACTTGCCATCTAGGGAAGGGGTGAGGTGAAGGGAGGAAGAACTTTGGAACACAAGGTTTTGCAAGGGTGAATGTTGAAAATTATCCATACATATGTTTTGAAAATAAAAAGCTTTAATAAAAAAAATTATGACTATGGGGAATACAGGTGGAGATTCTATGGATATGAAATTTTGTATTCATCAGGATTTTTCTAATTGTATTAGTTGATTTTGGCAGATTTCTTTTCTGTTCTTCAAGTCTTTTTTTATTATTCCTGTTAATTTTTTATTATAACAAATTATTTTGGGAGTAGAAAGGATATAACATCAAACAATATTTTGATTATAAAAAACAAAGTATATTAATAAATAATTATTTTTATAAAGATAATCCTTCTTTGGAGTTTTAATTATTCAATCAGTTCTGAATCTAGCCATTGGTACTAGAATCTTGAATGCTTCATCTTGCCCATTATGAGATTATGAGTAATTTTTAAGTCTTTTTGAAATCCAATTGGAATTCTGTATATAGGATTCCCCTAATATGCCACCATAGCAAATTTGCTTGTTATTGTTTATGTGACATTATTCCAACCTCCTCAAGCAGATTTCTGTCTCTGATCTTATTCTTGTCCTGAGAATAAGCATAAAATATATTGACTATACAATTTATTGCAAACAGCCTGATATGAGCCTTTAGCATTCTTCGCATCTTTCTCAGAGAATTATAGTACTTCTTAATATTCATTGTCAGTTACCTGCTCTTGCTTCTCGTTCTTTCATATCTTTCATTCATACCTTTTATTTTTTATATCACAATCATTTCTAACTATACCTGATCCTTTTTGTCTCCCCTCTCAACCAAAGAATTGAATCCTCCTTTATAACATTAAAGGGGGATTGGGGAATGGCTAAATAAATAGCGATAGATAGATCTGATAGAATTTTACTGTGCAGTAAGAACAGACAAATATGATTTTTCAAAAAAGCTTCACTTAGATATAGCAGAAGAATATTCAGCAATGATATGCACTAAGGTCCCATTGAGTTGAATTGTTCAGTGAATTTCCCTTGCCTGACTTGTCCACTCTGATCCATCAATTATTAGAGCACTTCTGGAGCTCCTAAAGATGATTTTGTACTCAAATGATCAGGAAGTGATGACATTTTGAGTCTGTAGTCTCTTGAGCCAAACAAGTTTTAAAGATGTCTTCAAAACCTTTTAAGGAAAAACTAGCCTAACTTGCATGGGGAGTGGAGATTAGTGTATTTCTTCACCTCCCTTTAATAGCCAGTAGGCACAATTTGATTAAAGTAAAATACTTATTAAGGTGGCTTAGGTACAAAACAGTTTCTCTATCAACATGGCACACATGGACACATGCAGTTCTTGTGGAAAAAATTACCACAGACTTGGAGTAAAAGATATTTATATGACCACGGCAATTCAAGCCTCTCATACTTAGTGGCCCCAGGTCCTTTCTCTTCTCATCTCTGAGAGCGCTCCCTGACCGGCAAAACAATTGAATTCTCAGTTGCACTCCTTGGAGTCAAGGCTTATTCTCTCTGGAATCCACAGGTGCTCTCTTCCCTGCTATCAGAGATCACTTGCTTTGAAGCTGCAGTTTTCCTGAAAAGCTTTTTCACTCTGCAGTGTATAGGGTGTTCAGAGGGACTTCAGCACGAAGCCTTTCCAAGCTCTTTTCAGGGCTGCTCATCCATCTTTGTTGTCTCACCTGGGGCTCCGAGGAGCACACTGGTCAAACTGTCTCGGCAAAGAGTTAAACAAGATTGAGGGAAACAACAGATCTCAAACCTCGGCGAGTTAGATGGGCAGACACCACAGATGTGAAAACTGTGCCCTCACGGAACGGGTATGTAAGAACAATTTGTTCCAGTGGTCACAAAGGCAGCCGAAGCAGGCCTTGTGGAGCACTTAGAGCTTGGTTAGATACTGAGGGTTCCAAGATCATCTCTGCATGCTGAGTCATTGCCAGTTCTCCTGACCTGTGTCTCATCACTGAATTTTGATAACTCTGGAAGATTGAGGGAGGCTAATGACTTTTTGCAACTCTGTCTTATTTAGATTCAACTCACATGAAAGTCAAGATATCACCTGTGATGTCATTGGTCCTTTAGAAAGTGGAGGATTGGGGCAGCAAGGTGGTAAAGTGGATAGAGTGCCTGACCTGAAGTCAGGAGGACCTCCACACACACTTAATACTTCCTAGCTGTGGGACCCTGGGCAAGTCACTTAACCCCAATTGTCTCAGCAAAAAAAAAGAAAAGAAAAGAAAAGAATCAACAAGAATATTTCTATGGAGAAGCATGTGTGTCTCTCTCTGCTGGATTTGTCATTGCATCTTAAATATCTTGACTATTGAGTGTAACGTGTCCTACTGACCAATTAACTCCTATGCAAAAAGTCTTAACTTCAAAAGGAGAATTGAACTTTTCCCTACAGCCCTCTGGTAGAGGTAATCTCAGTAGTGTGGTGGTATATGTTTAACAATCAGATCTGGGGGGGGGGGCTGGGAAGAGTCCATATAATACACTCATATGTCTAATCTACATTGTTACCATTTTTCCTTCAGTTACTTAAGTCAGGACTATCAATAGGACAACAAAGCAAACCAAGAAATGTAGGCTTGACAATTTTCAAGGTGTAAATGCTCATAATGAACATTTAACAATAGGCTTTCCTAAGTCAGTTCAAACTGACTCCAGCATGACTTTAATTATACTACAACACTTCTGTCAAAATGATTCTAGCTTTCAGACTCTTCTTAAAAATCAAATTAACCAATGGTTTATCTATTTTGTGATCACCCCCCCAAAAACTTCTAGTTTTATTTATTAATTTAGTTTATTTACACTCAATTTTTATTAATCTCATCTTTAATTGTTAGGATTTCTAATTGAAACACTCTAATTGAGTGTTTAACTGGAGATTTTTAGTTGTTTTTTTTATATTTAAAAAAAATTGCATAGCCAATTCATTAATCTGTTTTTTCTCTACTTTATTGAGACAAGTATTTAGAGACATAAATTTTGCTTTGATTACTGCTTTTGTTGTATCTCATAAATTTTGGTATGTTGTCTTATTATTGTCATTCTCTTAAATGAAATTATTGGTTGTTCTATTATTTGTTCTTTAACCAATCATTCTTTAAGATTAGGCTGTTTAATCTCCAAACTGTTCAAAGATTTTGCAGATTGCTCTAGCCAATCTTTGTCTAGTCAATGGTCAGGCTCCCCTTCCAGTTCAATAAGAGAAATTTTTTCTATTTTGTAAAGGAATTACATGACATCAATACATCTTTGAAGATTGTTAGGATATCAGTTATTTATTGTAAATATTAGGTCATTTTGGAATTCTGCCTATCATTTTTTAAGGAAATCTACTCTACTAAAATTGAAGGTATATATCTGCTAAGATATCTCCTTCCCTTTCAGAAATGTTAAGATGAAATAATCATTTCCTTCAAAGGTTTCTGCCCTTTCTACCTATGGCAATTAATATTTTGTTATTTGATAGATTCATGTCCAAAATAAATAGTTTCTGTCATTGTTTTTTATCTTTTTGAGAATAAAATTATCATTAAGGTAAGTTTTTTATTTCTTAGCTGTTCCATAGTTAAACGACAAGATTCTGTAAGATTTCTATGTTGTTAAAGTTGCCCGTTACTGTTGTATTATGCCTTCATGCCATATTTAAGACCAAATTCCCAAACTTATTATTCATCTTTTTCTTCCAGCTGTGTTGTCTATTACAAATGTTCAATACAGTGACTTTGTTTTCATTCTCATCTTGATGCTGTCCATAAAGCTCACCACTTCTTTTTTACAAATTACATCACATGAAGATAGCTCCATGATATACAATGTCATTTACCATTCCTTTTACCTCATTTGCTTCTAATATAGACTGGTTGGACAAAGTGACAAGGAAGGAAGGAAGGAAGGAAAGAAGAAAGGAAGGAAGGAAGGAAGGAAAGGAGAGAGGGAGAGACGAAGGGTGGGAGGAAGGAAAGAACAAAGGGGAGGGAAAAGGAGAGAGGGAACAAATATTAAATAAAAATCTTTTATGACAGACACTGTATGAATTGCTTTATAAATATTGTCTCATTCAATCTTTACAACAATCCTATAAAGTAGGTACTATTATTATCCCAATTTTATAATTGAGGAAACTGAGGCAGACATTAAACGACTTACGTGGGATCATATAATTAGTAATTGTTAGAGATTGTATTTGAACTTTGCCTTTCTGACTCCAGGCCCAACTCTATCCTTTGTGTTATCTAGAGAAGGACATGTGCCTAACCACAGAAATTATAATAGAAGACAACATAAATATCCTCATTCTTCTCAAAAAAAAAAAATCCTACCAATTCCTGTGTTTATACTTTTTGGACCCATTTCTGATAAGTGAATTAATATAAAAATGTCCAGGATTTTATCATTTTTAATTGATGAATTTAGGGGAAAAAAGCTACCTATCTCTTCAGTATAAAATTAGGATCCCACTAACCATCTGAACCATGTGAAATAAATCCAAGATCTAGATAGACTTGATTCAATGGATTGTAGTTTTCCTATTTATATTACTGAATTAGATCAAGGTAGAGCTGAGATGGACAACTTGTCCTCTCATATCCTTTTCATGTGAGTAAATGTTTTGTGTGTGGTTTTAATGTTATCAGTACATGTTCTTATTAGCTTATAGGTGGTAGCAACTATATTTCTATTTCTTGAGGTTTAGGACTAAGTTAGCCAATCTCCTTTTAAATTAACATAGCTGTCACTGAAAATATAATAGTCATGACTTATCACAAAGACTTAGTAGTCAACCTATGAGATCTATTTTAGTTCTGTATATTAAAATAGCACTGGTTTCATTCCTAAAGGGCCGTAACTTTTGTTAAATGACAATAGATAGTAATGAGCTAATCAGCTGAACCAATTCCTGTTATTACTCCCCCCATCTTTTAAAGCTAATGTTAGCCTTATGAATACATATTTAAACTCAGTTCAGATGTCCAGTAAGGCCCTTATAGAATAATGTAAATGATTAGCAATTTTGTCTGTTCCAAATGAGAGCATGAAAGATTTGGGGGAAGGGACTTTTATTAGTGTTGTTGCTTCATTCTGCTACCCTTAGAGCAGTCAATGAATTCTTACTTGATGAGAAACAACAAAGAAGTCATTATTATTCCAATACTTTTTAAATGGGATTCAATTTTGTGTAATTCTGAGGTCAAAAAGTTGGGAAATTATATGAAAAAATACTCTAAATCACTATTGATTAGAGAAATGCAAATTAAGACAACTGTGAGGTACAACTACACAACTCTCAGACTGACTAAGATGACAAAAAAAAGATGATAAATGTTGGAAGGGATGTGGGAAAACTGGGACACTGATATATTGTTGGTCAAGTTGTGAAATAATCCAATTATTCTGAAGAGCAATCTGGAGCTAAGCCCAAAAGGTTATCAAACTATAAACTCTTTGATTCAGTAGTGTCTCTACTGGGTCTATAACCCCAAAGATCATAAAAGAAGGAAAAGGACCTACATGTGCAAAAACGTTTGTAGCAGCCCTTTTTGTAATATCAAAGAAATAGAAATTGAATGTATGCCCATTAGTTATGGAATGGCTGAATAAGTTATGGAATATGGATGTAATGGAAAAGTATTGTTCTATAACAAAGGGTGAGCGGGCTGATTTCAGAAAATCCTGAAAAGATCCCCATGAACTAATGCCAACTGAAGTGAGAAAAACCAAGAGAACAGAGTTCATAGTAGAAAGATTATTTAATGATCACCTGTGATAGGCTTGGCTCTTTTCAACAATGAGGTGATTCAAGACAATTTCAGTAGAATTGTGATGGTAAAAGCTATATATAAATATGGAGACTGAATATGTATCAAAGTATAGTATTTTCACTTCTTATCATTGCTGTTTGTTTGCTTTTTTCTTATATTTTCCCCCTTTTTCTGTTTTTTCTTGTGCAGCATGATGAATATGGAGATATATTTAGAAGAATTGCAGGTGTTTATCCTATATTGCTTGTTGTCAAAGGAAGGGGGAGAATGGCAGAAAGGGAGAAAAATTTGGAACAAAAGATTTTACAGAGGTGAATATTGCAAAGTATCTTTGCATGTATTTGGAAAAAATAAGATACTATTAATTTTTTAAAAATTTGGGTAAATGCATTAAATTTCCATGTTCAAAGTAGAGGACTTTAATTCTTCAATTAGTTTTGTAATGAGAAAGGGAAGAATGACAGCTTTAAATATAGTTAATAATAATTATATAGTTATATATAATAATTACATAGTTATATATAATATGATATATTATATAATAATATATATTATATATAAATAGTTGTATTACATGTAATTATATATGTGATTATATAACATAATTTTATATAATAATTTATATAATATGTGAATTATATAAACATGAATAATAATAATAAATAATAAATATAATCATTAGTCGGTAATGGAAGAAACAATCACATTGAGTTCCAATGAAGATGTTAGACAATTTACTTCAATTCTTTGATACTAGTCTCACCTATAAAATGAGAATAGCAGTAATAAAAAAAAGAACATTATATCCTTTATAGATATAGTGTATGGATCAAGTGATAAGATGCTATACATCAACAGCTGTGTAGATTTTTTTTTTATTTTGTGTTGAAAATATTCCTTCAGTGAAACTAGAGACTAAGGCTTCAGAAAAGAGCCCAACTGAAAAAAAAGTTCCTGGACAAACTACTTTCTCTCTCTAGACCTCAGTTTCTTCAACTAGTTTTTCTAGCTACCAATCCTTTGATCTATTGATCTGAGAGAAATATTGAACTTTTGTAAATTAATACATATGTTGGATCAAAGAGGTTAGTTAAAAAGACCAAAGGAACAAATGTTGAATTTTTATGAAGGAAAAGGGCAGGGGGAGAGGGGGAAAAAGAAGAAAAATTCTTCATTTCCATGCTCCAGAGAATTTTGCATTGCAAAAGTGTCAGGGTCAGAAGGAGCACAGGTTTCACTAGCTAGGCTGTTCAGAATGTTATGGCTCATCAACTACAGCAGATTATTTCCTAGGTGTCTTCATGATTTTTTTGCTGATGTACTCATGCTGCAGTGTTCCTCACTAGTGAAAAGGATCTGGGTTGAGGAGAAGGGGGAGACAAGAAAAGAAAGCAACTTTCCCACATTCACATTTTAGCCATATCTATCACTTATTAAAGACCTTTTGGGAGCTGTGAAGGTTACTGAGCATCCCTGACTAATTGTAAAGATCTCCACCATTAGTTAGTTGACATTAAAGCAGTATATTTGAAGTTGTGTGGGCATGTTGAAAGAAAGGGTCATATTTTAAGATATGAAGCATACAATGAGGTTGATTTATTTTTAAAGAATTATGGAAAGGGGCAATATGCCACCATTCTTTGGATGAATTGAATTTCATACTTAGACCAATAATTATATAATGAGAGTCATTATGTAAAAATCACCAGAAGTAATGTAATGAAATCTAAAGTCTGAAAAGTTCTGCAAGTTGCTTTCTTTGTAAATCTTCCTAATATTCCCAGGCTTGGCAGCTTGAGAACTATGTTTGTCTTTCCTATCACCAAGTGATTACAGTAAATATACATGCTTGTTTGGAGGCAGGAGGAGGAAGGAATCATGCAACATCTATTGTTGAAAAGTAACATTTATTTCTGTCTTAGACATTTTCCTTTAACTGTTCAAAAGTACCTTTCTTTTGTTGCTTCCCTTCTTTCCTCCCTCCTTCCTTTCTCCCACCTTTCCTTCCTTCCTTCCTTCCTTCTTCCCTCCTTCCCTCCCTTCTTTCCTTCCTCCCTTCCTTCTTTCCTTTCTTCCTTCCTCCCTTCCTTCCTCCCTTCCTCCCTTCCTTCCTCTTCCTTCCTCCCTTCCTTCCTCTTCCTTCATTCTTTTCTTCCTTCCTTCCTTCCTTCCTTCCTTCCTTCCTTCCTTCCTTCCTTCCTTCCTTCCCTCCTTCCTCTCTTCCTTCCTTCCTTCCTTCTTTCCCTTCCTTTCCTTTCTTCCTTCCTGCTTGTCTTTCTTTCCTAATTTGTTCCCACCTCTCCCCATCCTCTTTCCATCCTCTTCCTATTCTCTCCCTCTTCTTTCTCATCCTTCTCGCATTTTCCTTCTTTACTCTTCCTCTTTCTCTCTTCTCCTTTTAGTTTGCAAAATATTGGGAAGAGAGAAATCACTTAAATATTATGTAGAACTTTCAATAGCAGTATATGACAAAATTTAGAAAATATAAGAAAATAGGATGAACCTTCAAGTCTTTGCTCATTAAGAACTTATAGTCTAAGAGGAAATCAAGAAAAGTATGTAAAAATGTTACAGGTCTTAACAAAAGGAAAAAGAATGATAATTATTTTTTGCATAAAAATTTACAATTTATGAAGCTTTTCACATGTACAAGATAAGTGTGATTATCTTCATTTTATAATTAAAGAAACATTGTTATCCTCATTTTTAATTGAGTGGTTAGGGTTTGTTCATATGGGGACTGTAATAATCTAAGCTAAGTCCTGTGTTTTATTCCCTACCCAGTGCTATTGAATTTTAGAATCAAGAAAGATCACATTTGATTGTGGGAATCAGGAAAGTCTTCATAAAAGAAGTGGCATTTGAAATGAGTATTGAAATACTCTCAGATTGGGACAGGTGCAGATTATGAAATAGTCTTCTCTGAGGGTCTTTAAAAATTATCTGTATTTTCATAACAGCCCTTAACATATACAAATGACTTAGGAAAAAGGGTTAAATTAAAACTGCACAGATTTAAAAGATAATCATCATCAAGTGACTTAGAGCAGTTGCATCTGTGTAACCATGGTATAAACACTTTCCAGTTTACAAAAGGTTGTTGGAACTCAAAACTCTTGGAGAATTCTGTGAGGTAAGTTATGGGATGCTTCTAGAATAAGGGGGAGGAAAACAGCAGAGGGGAAATTTTGGAGGAAGTTTAATTTCCAAAAAGCAGGAAAGGATGATTAAAGAAAATTGAAATTGTCAGAAGCATTGTGAGAAGATAAATATGCTAATATTGGTGGACATGTATGTTTATCTAGATTCTCTGAAAAACAAGTTGGAACTCTGTAAGAAAAATATGAATATCCTTTGCTCTGTAATACTTCTTTGATAAAGAAATTCAGAGACACAGGGAAAGGTCTCACCTATCAAATACTTGTACCAGAATTTTTGATAGATTAAAAACTTAAAATAAAATAGATGTTGTTGGTTGGGAAGCAGCTAAACAAACATATATAAACTGGGTAATAAATGGAATGGAATATCACTACTGTGTAATACTTTAATGAATATTAGAAATTCAGAGAATTATGGGAAATAATGTATGAGCTTATATAAAAACAGAAGAATTGAAGCAATGTATCCACAATGACTAGAATAATATAAAGCAAACATCATTAGAATTCATGTAAATCCAATGGTCAATCTTTGACCGATAGTAAGACTTATGGTAAAATGGTATCAGGGAGAATTCTGGGAAGATGGTGGAGTAGGTTGGTAAATTTGAAGCTCTCCCAATTTTCCTCACAGAACAAATTTGCCTTTCAGGGTGAACATAGACTGTTGGAAAAAACCAAGAAGATTTGGGACAAAATCGGCCTGATATAATGGGACATGCTCTGCAGAAAGGCCTTGGCAGGGATTAACTTGTCTCAAGTCCAAACACCTCCAGGCTAGCTTCCCAGGAACATTGAGTGGGGAACTCTTGGAGCTACCTGTGGCTGGACCCTCAGCAGGAACCACAGAGACTTTCACCTCCCAGATTGTTTATTGAATGGGGGGTTGAGTCTGGAAAGACAGTGTGAACCACAATTGATTGGGAACGAAGCTGTGCTACTGAGATGTGGCCCTGGGTGAAAAGGAATCAGTACCCTGTGAGTACATAAACAGTGGGGCAGGTATACTGGTGGCTGTGGTCACTTGCAGGAGGGTGGATCTTTTGGTTTGGTATTTCTGGTCAGAATAGAGAGCTTGAGGGAAGCTTGAAGTACCACCCCCCATCTTACTATTAGAAGTGCTTACACTAATACCTTTTATTTAAAAAAAATGAACCAGCAAAGAAGAAAGGATCCCACCATTGAAACATATTATGGGAACAGAGAAGACCAGGATCCATCTTCAGGGGAGGACACTTTAGTTAAAAAAAAAAAAAAAGAAAAAAGAAAAGAAAAGAAAAGAAGGAAAGAAAAGAAAGAAAAGAAAAAAATAGCATATTGTGAAATGGCTCCTTGCCCAGAGGGAATTGATAGAAGAACTCAGAATTCAAAAATCAAAGGAGAGACACTGAGGAAAAATTAAATTAAAAAATAAAACTATCCAAGAAAAACAAGAAAAATATGAAAAAGTCACGCAATTATAAAAGGAGGTATAGAGTTTCAAAGATGAAAATAACTCTAAAAATTAGAATTGAAGCTATTAGAGACCAAAAAAATAACAAAACAGATTATAAAGAATGAGAAAGTAGAATAGAATGTGAAAAAACTCATAAGAAAAATAACAGATATGGAGAACAGATCAAGAAGAGAAAATAAAAGAATAATTGGACTGCCAGAAAATTGTGACCAGAATTACAAGTTTGTCGAATGTCCATTTTTTCTCATTGAAAATTATAGATAATTTAGCCGAATATGATATTTTGGCCACAGGCCTAATTCTTTTGTCTGTAGATATGATTCCAAGTTATGCAATATTTTATTGTAGCTGCTGAAAAGTCTTGTATAATTTTAATTGTAAATATAGCATATTTGAATTGTTTGGGGATTTTTTGGTTTCTTTGAGTAAGAGGACCTTGACACAATAATGCAGTAAATAATCCTAGAAAATTGTCCTGGAGTGATAAAACATTAGGGGAAATCAAAAATAGAAAAAAATCCACTGATCATCACCTCAAAGACATTCTTTGTTGAAAACACATAGGGATATTATTGCCAAATTTTTAAACCACCAGATCAAATGAAAGAGTGAGCAGGTATGGGAAAGACATGTATATGTGGGGTATGTGTGTGAGTGTGTGAGTTTGTATATAGCTACATATGTATATATAAATATATCTTTTCTTAACTATAGTTTGTTTGAGGTTGGGGAGGGAGGATGAAAGGGAGATATGTGTGTATCTATGTGTATGTATTTGTATATATAAATATATCCTTTCTTAATTATAGATTGTTTGGGGTTGGAGAGGGATGAAAGGGAAGGGGGGGAAGAATAAAGTAAATAAGGTGCACAGCAGAGAACAAAAGAGCAATTTACAAGGAAGTAAAGAGAAGATGGATACTCATGGATATAATTTATTCTACTAATACACACACACATACTTTCTTAATTTTTTTTTTGTTTTTATATATTTTGAATGCTTCCTGAAGTTCTTCTGGGCACATGATAATGTTTTCTTTTGTTTTGTTTCACTGCTCCTATTCTTTAGATTATCACTTTGTTCACTATAAGCTTGATCCTATTTGACTAGGAAGAGTATGAACTTTTGTTCATTGACTAGCATTGTTAGTTTTATTATGTTTATTTGGAGAAGAAGAAGCATGGAGGGGAAATGAAAGAGAAAACATGGGGACAATGTTTAATAATGCAATTTCTAAATGTCTTCTTTAGGAAGAAAATTAATGCAATACTAATATTTAGCAACCAGATGTGGGCTCTTTTTAATTAAAAAAAACGACACACAATAGTAACTGGATTCTTATTATTTGGGATGCTTGCTGAGTGCGTACTCTTTAATATAAATCCAGAGACAGATTTTCTTTGAATCAACAGCTGTGGTATTCATGGGTTTGATTTTTTTTTTCCTTTTGAATCTCTTTGGATTTGTTTTCAGGAGGAAACAATAGATATGGCTTCTTCCTTTCTTTGATTTAATAAACTGAAACTTCCCATGCTTATTAACTAGAAACTGAGTTGTTTATGAGAGGAAAAACAGAGTTATGCACAAATACCATTAAATTTGTGCTTGTATAAAGACTATTAATATCTTCCATGAATGCATTTTAAAATTTATTAAATATTGCTATTCTTCTAAAGCAAGAAAAACAATTGTATCTGATTCGAACATTCTTACTCTTTAATAAAAAGCAAATTGAATGAAAGTCAGTTTATCCATAAAGATGGAATGTCTGTGAAGACAATTACAGTGGAAACAGATTGATTCTGGTTTGTATGAGTGGTCTGTGAAGTTAAGAGATAGGATCTGACTATCCTAGAAAGCAATTTGGCATTTACTTTTTGGGGGAAAGCATTGGATAGCTGGGAGGAAAGGAGGTTCTGTGCTCAGTGACCCCTTGATACTCTGACTAGATGTAGCACTATAGTACTTGGGGAAGAAATGATCCTTTTCCTTATAAATTCCAAGTCCTCTACTTGTGGTTGACATTTTACTCACTATAGTTGTCTTTTTGATCATCCTTTCTCCTCTTTTGATTTTTAATATTTTTTTCTTGCCTTATTATTCATTACTTTTCTGCAAGTCAACAAACATTTAAGTGCCTTCTATGTGCCAGACACTGTGCTCAGTGGTAGGGATACCTTAAAAGGCACAACAACAACAAAACAATCCCTGCTCTTAAGGGACTCCTTGACTAATCAAAAAAACAATATGCAAACAACGATGTATAAAGACATTATATAAAGAATAAAGTGGAAATAATTAGCAGAAGGAAATCTCTATCATTAAGGAAGATGGAGGAAAGCATTTTTCTAGATGATGCAATTTTAGATGGGACTTGAAAGAAGCCAGGGAAATCAAGAAATTATTAGAAGAATTCCAGGCATGGAGGACAGCTCTTAAAAATACATGAAATACCAAAAAAGGAAAAAAGGAAACCAGCATTTGTTACATTTATGCTATGTGCCTGGTACCATATTAATTACTTTATAAATATTGTTTATCTTTACAACTCTAGTAGGTAAGTGCTATTATTATCCTCATTTTACAGTTGAAGAAACTAAGGCAGATAGAGATTAAATGATTTGTCTAAGATCACACTAGCAAGTGAACGAGCTGAATTTGAACCTAAATATGTCTAACAAGCCCAGCACTCTTAACTATCGTGCCATTTAGCTGCCCCTTTCAGTTCTCCTGTCCCCCTTTTTCTTATCTTTTTTTATTTTCTCTTCCTTTCTTCCCATCATCCTCCACCAGTCAAAATATCCTCCCAGAATTTAATGTGGAAAATTGCTCTCCTAGGTGTGAATGAATGATAAAGTTTAAAGTAAGTGGATTAGGGGCAGCTAGGTGATGCAGTGGATAGAGCACCAGCCATGAAGTCAGGAGGACCTGAGTTCAAATCTGGTCTCAGACACTTAACATTTCCTGGCTGTGTGACCTGGGCAAGTCACTTAACCCCAATTGCCTCAAGGGAAAAAAAAATAATAAAGTAAGTGGACTATCTAAGGATATTTGCATTTTGAAAGATGATAAAACTAAAAGGTGAACAAATATAAACCCTAATTGTAGAATCTTGATCATTAGTAATAAAGGCCTTGTATTGTGTGTGTGTATGTGTTTGTGTGTGATGAGGTGGTGAGTTAGAAGAATATGGAGGTATTATCCACTTGTATTTTATTTAATAAGGAAATTTTGTGTTCCTTTAAAATGAGAACATTTGGGCAATAACTTATCCTAACAGTTTCTAAGTTTGTATCCAAGTTTAGCTTGCCTTTTACTTGCTTTAACTTTTGTATTTGCATGTAACTAACTGAGGAGCTACTAAATGGCACATTGGATAGAGTGCCAGTCCTGAAATCAGGTAGACTCAATTTCCTCAATTCAAATCTGCCCTTGCACTTACTAGCTCTGTGACCCTGGGAAAGTCACTTCACCCTGTTTGTCTCAGTTTCCTCATCTGTAAGGAAGGAAATGGCAAATCACTCCAGTATCTTTAATGAGAAGACTGCAAAAGGAGTCATGCAGGGCTTGACACAACTGAAAAGGACTGAACAATAACATGTTCCAGACACTTTGTAAATATGGCCACAATGACCCTAGGAGGTAGGTGCTATTATTATTTCTATTCTAAAATGAATTAAACTGATGCAGAGATAGAGTATGTGACTTGCTCAGGGTTATATAGCTAGTATGTAAGATTTTTGTTCCTTATTCTATACACATCAGTCAAAAAATATAAAGTGCTGTGCATTCCACAAGACTGTTGGATTTGGAGCTGTAGGACATGAATTCAGATCCTGTGTCTGCCTTTATTTTAGCTCTGATGGTTAGTACCTCTGTGACTTTGGACTTGAGTTTCTTCATTTGTAAACTGAAATGATTGGATAAAATAACCTGTTAGATTCTTTCTGCTTCTTAACCTGTGAAATTAGATTATTCAAATTAGAAGGTTTTTCATTCATAGTACAATTTGTAACTATCAAAACCAGGATTTCAGTCAAAGATTTTCCTGATTTCAACTCTATTGCCTTTGACATTGAAGGTAACCTTTCAGTCTGTTAATTTATGCATAAATATACTCATATATATATATGTGTGTGTGTGTGTGTGTACATACATATATGTAGATAAAACTATATACATATGTATATATGAAAATATTACACAGATTTACAATTGATACTTGAATACATTAGTATAGAGAACTACTTCCTGGTATGGACTATCTTCCATCAAAAAGACTTGAATTCAAAACTCACCTTAGACACTTACTAGCTATATGATTCTGGGCAAAGCATTCAACCTCTGTTTGCTTCGGTGTAAAACAGGAATGATTATAGCAACTACTTCACAGGGTTCTTGTGAAGATCAAATCAGAATATTGTAAAAAGCTTAGTACAGTGCCTAATGTGTAGTAGGTACTCATTCCCTTTCTTTCCATTTTTCTTCCCCATCTCACCTAATGAATGGTCTCATAGAGTCTCATAGTTCACTAGTGTCAAACTCAAATAGAATTGGAGGCCACTTATACATAATGTTTGAGGACTGCATATTGACTTAGAAATCCATAAAATAATATTATGTTTTATTGTATTTCTATTAATTCTGTTAAATATTTTTCAATTACATTTTAATCCAGTAGTATATGACAACTGGTAGTATGTTTGATTCTCCAGCTGGATCACTGAATTTTTAATTCATTTACTTGCTCTTCTATAGCTCAGGGCTTCGTGATTTCAAGGCCAGATCTTCATCTAGTCTTCTATACAGCAGAGCAGCATATTATATGTTAGTGATTAATAAATATTTGTTGACTGACATACTCATATATTTAGACACACAACACATATACTATCCCTACATATATATTATAAGCAGTATATACATAGGCAAACAAAATACTTTTCTAAGAGTTGTCTAATTACACAGAACACTGAAGTAATTAAAATCCTGGGTAGGCTGAGTAGGAGTGGACAAGTAAGGTCAATGAATATTAATGTATCTATCCTTTAAACACAGTTAGCACTCCAAATCAAGAGGCTATAAAATATTCTGTTCATAAAAATGCACTATATCAGATCAACATTTCGTTTTGTTTATAGCCTTGTAATGAATTGTCCTGGAATTCAGCAAAAAGGGACATAACTTACAAGGGTAATATAATATTTTATCATAAATGCTTCAATTGTATTGTTGTTTAGTCATTTCAGCCATGTGTGACTCTCATGACCTATTTGGGATTTTCTTGGCAAAAGTATCATAGTGGTTTGCCATTTTCTTCTCCAGCTCATTTTACAGATGAGGAAACTGAGGCAAAAAGGGTTAAGTGACTTACCCAGAGTCAAACAACTAGTAAATGTCTGAGACTAGACAGGTTGTCCTGACTCCAGACCCAGAACTCTATCTATTGTGTCACTTAGCTGTCCACCTGTTACACAGTAGTCACTAAATGCTTGTTCCTTTCCTCACCAATCTTCTACTTCCCCCCCAAAAATACCTTGTTCAATTTGAATGTGTGTTGTAATTTCCTACCAGATTTCAAATTCTATAAAGTTAAGGACTATATCTTACTTAGTCTTTTCCTTGCCCTCATTGCCTAAGATAGTGTTCTGTGCAAAATGGAACTTATAAATATTTGTAGAATTGTTGATATGGATGTGAGTGTTGATTTAAAAAAAATTGATCAGGAAATGTAAAAGATAATTAGCTTTGGATAGTGGATGAATTGTGAGACTTAGGAATGAGGAGAACCTGGCATCTGAGTATCTCTTGCTTCTGAAACAGGTTGTGTAATCATGGGCAAATCAATCTCCTTGAGCCTTAGTTTTTTCACCCATAAAATGGGAATAATAATACCTCTCAAAGCACATGGCATAGATATATATATCTCTTTCCTTTCTAACCAAAGGCATTACTTCATAATACTTTTCTCTCTAAAATGAAACCTCAGGATTTAAGTTTTCATTTTTATGCATTAAAAAACTTAAGTGCTTCTGCTCCCTGGATTTCAGTTCCTTGGATATAACCTGACTTTACCAAACCAAGAGGAAACTATCCTACCACTCCTGTTTAAAATCTTGGGGGAAAGGAATATCAAGAAATATAGTATGATAGATAAAGAAAATTTTAGTGAAGAAAAAAAGAGAAAACTTGAACAAAAAGGTCAAAAATAGAAATCCTCTCTTTATCCCCTCAGATAAAGGGACTGAGTATGGGTAATAGAGTTAGACCCTGGAAATGTCAAAAACAATATAAGATATATTCCAATGTCTCTTCCTCAACCAAAGACTCAGGAAGAGTGAGAGAAATGGGGAAAATCCAGCTAGAAGAGATGTCAGGGAGATTGCCATCAGGAGGATTCCAGGATCCTATGGGAACCAGAAAAAGGAAAGGGTAGGAAAACAAAAAAGTTAAGATGAACAAGAAGTTTGTTATCTATAAAATTTCTCTTAAACTTCCATCTATTGCTACTAGTTCTGTCATCTGGACCAAGCAGAACATATCTAATGTTTCTTCCCATGATAGTTCTTCAAATGTTTAATAGCAGAGCATTCCCTTTCTATTTTTTATTTCTTTTTTGTCCCTTTCTTCCTGTGTACAGACTAAACATCACCATGTCTTTCAATTGATTCTCATGTGATTCGGTTACCAGGCCCTCCATAACTTGGTGTGCACATAATTGTCTGAATCTGCTGCACCTTATTCAGGCACTGCCCAGAATTAAACAATATACTAGGCCTCTTAAACTGGGTTGCAATCACATATAAAGTCATGTAGCTGAATGCCAGGGATGTGAAATTACGATTTATTATCAGTAAATGTCTAATTTACATACCTATATAATGGGGATTACATAAAAACTTTTCAGACAAAAAGGGATCATGACTAGAAAAACTTTTAAGATAGATCCTTCTATAGGTACTTTAGCAAAACTATTAATTCTCTCATTCTTGATGTTATGCTTCTCAAAGCAGGTTTGTGTATATTCATTCTACATCTATTAATAGTCTTTTCATGTATCTGAATTCTCCATATTTGTTAACTTTATGGTACAGCAGAATTCCATTCCATTCCTATACACAGTCCCCTGAATCGCCTCTTTCTTTCCAGATTTTTGCCTCTGAACATTTATTTCTCAGTTAGCACAGCATACATTACCTCATATCCCTGAAACTGTTTGCTAATTTGTTCCTATGTGCCTAATATTTGAAGATTGGAGCAGAGTTTGTAATCATCCTGATGACTTGAAGTAGCTGTAGTTTAATTGCTTTTGTCTTTCTAACGGTTCTGTTGATATGCCACTTTGGAGTTCACTTCATTAAAGGTCTCCTTTCCATATTCACTTGCCAGCATAATTACTTTGGGGATCAACTTTTAACATCTTTGCCCTTAGAATTGCAGTACCTCCAATAACAAAGTGGAAAAGATTCTCAAGATTTTAGACAAAATTGTCAGACATCATAAATCATCATTGTTCTTTCCCTACTTTGCTAAAAGTCCAGGTTTTCCCAAAGACCCACTTGCCTTCAGTTTTCTGAAGTGAACATTTACTGCTCTTAAGTTCCATGGGGCTATTTTTGTTCTTTAGACTGGGCAGTAGAAGAAAAATGACTTGTCTACTTCAAATCGCACCTGTTTGGCCAATGGTTTACAAGTTATTTAACTTTTTTTATAAGCTAGAAAATCGAGGCTATATTTTTACCTATAGCACCAATTGTGTGCCCATATGAAAATCATGTAATTTTTCTTGTTTTCAGTTTTCTCATGTGTAAAATGAGAAGTTAATCATATGATTTCCCTTCCCTGTTCTAAATCTATGGTTCTTTGATCTTGAAGAGGATACTCTCTCAGTTAGCAGTATAATTTCATTGAAGTAACCTCTATTTCCCTACATTTATTTAAGTTGCATTATTCTTCTAAAGTATCTCATTATTCTATTTCAAAAATAGAAGATAATAGAAAGTAATATTCCTAATAGTTATGGGTAGGGAAAAATTATAACCAGAAAAGGAGATAGTATAGATGATAAAAGATAAATTTTTGTTGCTATAAAATAGAAAATATTTTGCAAAAATAAAATTAACCAAGAAATAATCAGAAAAATACAGCTTAAGAAAATGTTTGCATTATTTCTAACTTTATAGGGAATTGATGCAAAGTCATAGGAAATGAAATGTTATATGATTATTGTTTGTCCTTCATCCTCAAAGAGGATCATGATATCAGGGAGGTAATGTCATGACAAGCAAGTGAATTAGACTTAAATGATGGAGACTCACTCGCCTCACTTGGCTATACAGAGCCATCTAAGTCCAGTAGCCAGATTATATGGTAATAACAAAAATAGGCCAGTATGACTATTAGACCGAAAATTGTATGGATAGAATAAAATATAAAAAAATAAGGAATGCAGGAAAGGGTTCATATTGGAAAGGGCTTTAAATGTCAGAGTATTTGCTTCTGCAAATAATAGTGAACCATGGGAGTCAATTTAACTGAAGGGTCATGGGATCAGTCCTATGCTTTGGGGAAAATCACTTTTCTGGGTGAGTAGAGAAAAAATTGGAGTAAAGGGAGAGTTGAGATAGGAAGACTAATTAGAAGATTATTGTAATAGCCCAAGAGAGAGGTGATATGGGCCTGTACCAGAGTGATAACTCTGTGAGTCTGCAGAAAGGACATATAGGGCAAATGTGATGATAGTAACAAGATTGACAACTGATTAGATATATGAAGCAACTGTGAGATTAAAAATTAACAGTAAAACCAAGATTGAGAATGTGGCTGACTAGAAGGATGGTACTTATCTCCAAATATTAAAAGAAAGTTCAGAAAAAGATCAGGTTTTAGGAAAAAGATAATGAGATCTCTTTTTGGATATGCTGAATTTGAGATGTCTCTGGGTTATCCAATTTGAGAAACAGTTGGAGATGCAAAAGTGAAAATCAGCAGAGAATTTGGGGCAAGATAGGTAGATTTAAGAATCATCAGCATAGAGATCATAATTAAATCCAAGGGAGATGAGATCACCATGTGAAGGGATATAGAGGAAAAAGTTAAGAGGGCCCAAGACAGAACCCTGAGGGACACCCAAAATTAAAATGTATGATCTACAAGATGATCCAGCAAAGGAGACTACAATAGGTAGAACAAGTGAGAGAGCAATTCCAAAAACCTGGAGAGAATAAATTATCAAGTAATCAATAGTTTCAGAAGAGAGTTCAAATAGAATGAGGATTGAAAGAGGCCACTGGATTTAACAATTAAAAGATCATTAGTAACTTTGGAGAGCACTTTTGATGGAATGATAAGATCAGAAGTCAAATTGTAAGGGATTAAGAAGAAAGCAGGATTAAAGAAATAGGGCATCTATTGAAGGTAAGCTTTTGAAGGAATTTATTGATAGCTTATGTTTTGACCCATTTTCTATTTCTACCACCTTAAATATGTTTATGTTGTTTACACAAAAGAGAGTTGTGTTCTTTAATTTTGATTCCATGATACTAACAATGGTCATTGGCTTTTCTTCTGATTCTCTGGAATTTGCCACTATTCAACCCCTCCTTTTAAAAAACAAAATTAAGATGTTTGTGTATCTAATTTCAATGACTTTCAGAAAACCCAATATTTTCAGAGAATGTCTGCAGATGTCTACCTATCTAGGCACAGGTGTGCCTCAGAGACTACAGAACAACAATATCTGCTTCCACACATAAGTCTGTTCAACATATTGCTGTGCCTTCTGTTTCTACACAGTAGGAAGCTAAGTACTACATGGTAAAAATTTGCAATAAGGCACATGCTGTGTTGAATTGTACAATAAATTCAGAAAATCCTGGCTTCATTCCATTTTTTTTCATATTTGTTCTCTCAAAGCATTTCCTATTTGCAATTATTGTATTAAAAGATGTAGTTTTAAGTGAACATCTATTACATAGAAACAATCAGCCCTAATTTAATTTTTTTCCAAGCTGAAAATTATTTTTCTTAACATTGTCATTTTGCTTAGTATTGGAAGAACATCCATATATAAACTTTTTAAAAAGAGTAACAGTAAAGCCTTTCTCCCCACAACTTGCCCATGAACTTAGAAATATAACAGCTATAAAGAATTTGAGCACTAAAAATGTTCAGGAAATAGCATTTACTACCCTTGTTTTAAATGATAGCATATAGATCCCAGTCTTCATGTTTTCTATTCATTTTTTACTGTAACAATTAATTGTAGATTAAGAATTTAAACAGAATATGGAATGGAACTTGTATTTGTAATAGTTGTCAGATGATTTCTAGTGCATAGAAATCATAACATTGGAAAGGAAAATTAAAATCCCGAGTTATCCAGGATCTAAATAAAATGGAAGAATAAATGAAACTAAATATGATCAAATTTAGCAAGATTAAAGGTAATAGTGAGGTAATGCATTTAATGAATTCCTATAAAATGTAAATTGGAAAATGATTAGCTGGGAAGGCAATAGAATAAATGTAAAAAATAAAAAGATATAAGATTCAGAATCAAATCCAGATTTAAAATGTTATACCCAGGAAGAGTGTAACTGCCAAATTTAAATATATCTCGAAAGTTGATATAGCATCAGAAGTATGTGTAAAATAAATGCAATAAGTTATACTACAAAATTTACTCAAACAAATTAAATAAACAATATCTAAGTGCCTATTCTGTTATTATTCAATTACATCTGATTCTTCATGACTCTACATACCACAGGATGCTAGGTCCATCTATCCTTCATTTTTTTTCCTGAAGTCTACCCTTGTTTGTTGCTATATAATATATCCATTTCATTTTCTGCTGCCAAACTCTCCTTTATCCTCAATCTTTGCCAATATCATGGTCTTTTCCAACAAGTGCTGTCAAGTATTTGTTCTTCCAAATAATATCATTTTACAATAATATTCCAAATAATATGAATTAAATATTTTATATGTTGAGGATTTGATCTCCTTACTGTCCAAGGGACTCTCAAAAGTCTTCTCCAGCCCCACAATTCAAAATCATTGATTTTACAACATTGTTTTCACACATTATTAGTGGAAAAACCATAGATTTGGCTATACGGATTTTTGGTAGCAAGATGATATGTGTCCTTTTTAATCTGCTGTCCAGATTTGTCATAGCTTTCTTTTCCAATGAGCATCTTTTTAAATGTCATTATTGTAGTCAGTGTTTGCAGTGATCCTTGAGCCTAAGAATATAAAATCTGAAAACTGCTTCCATTTCTTCTCCATCTGCTTTCCAGGAAGTGATAGGGACAGTTGCCATAATCTTAAATTATTTGTTTTTCTTTTAAATGTCAAGTTTTAATCCAGTTTTTACACCCTTACTTCACTCACAAGAGGCACAAATTTGTGCCTATGTACAAGCTTCTATTATATAAGTTGATTCTACAAAGACAAAACAGAGCAGCCCATATGTTTAAGGAGTTATACTCCTTATACTCTAGGGTAAATTATACTCTACTAGGGTAAAGTAACAAGTATGAGTTTGGATTTGAACTCAGGTCCCTCCTGATTTAAGAGCTGGTGCTCTATCTATGTTTAGTCTCTTAATAAAGGCTCTCACAGTTTCTCACGTAGAGAGATGTCCAGTGTCATAGTCATTCTTCAAATCATGAAGGGAAAAGCAGACTCTGGAAGAAGTTGACAAGAAATGAGCTGGCATCTCAACTGTGCTTTGAAAGAATAAAAGAAACCTAAGGGGTGAAAGTAAAATCAGAGAGCTATTATAATAAAAGCTACCACTTATATTGCATTGAGATTTGCAAAGTGCTATATAAATATCATCTTGATTCGTCTTCATCACAACTTTAGAAGGTAAATATTATTATCTCTGATTTTGCAGATGAGATAATTTATCAGGCAAGTAAAAGTTAAGTGACTTAAGAAGAATCACACAAAGGCAGATAGATGGTAGAGTGGATATGATTAATAGGAATTGTGTCCCTCTGATCTTTGAGGGAGTGGTGGATCTGGGTTGGAAAAACCCTAAATCTCAACCCCTCCTGATCTTTGGGAGCAACCCCATTTTTCTATTCATAGGGGAAACTCCCATAATAATCTCCACTTATAATTCAATTGGAGATCTTGGCTTGGGGCATAATTACCATCCATTATTGATTAGTCCCTCAATTTCATCTGGAGATCACTCCCTATCCCTGGGACATAGAAGCCTAAATATAATCAAAGGCTGTGTACTCAAACTTTGGTAATTCCTATTTGGAAGAGCTCACTGACGGAACTTCTCAGTGTAAAATAAACTTTTTTTTTTTTTTTTTTTTTTGCCAAAAACCTCACCTGGAGAGATCAGGATTGTGAATTCTTTTGCTAAAACCTGTGACACTGGCCTGGGGACCCCATCACTGTTAGGGTATCTCTCACCCCACATTTCTCATACCTCCACATTTGGTGTCCCTCTACTGGGATTTTTGAGATTTTGCATCCTCCTGGCTAAGGTAAGTCTCTCCTTGCTTCTGTTGTCATTTTCCTATAGCAAAGGACACCCAAACACCCGGGAAGGTTTGGGCTGTTGGGAGCTCTAGACTCAGCAGACTTCCTTCACTAGGGATGCTTAGGGATACTTAGACTAAGAATTCCTGCGTCTTTTAGCAGAAGTACCCTTAACCAGAGGACTGATATCACCTGGCTCCCTATCTAGGGACGCCTAAGAGGACAGGGAGCTATAGAATCCATAAAATCTAAGACTTGTGGCCAAAAATGGGACAATCCACCTCTGCCTCTATCCCTAAGGATTCTCCCTTAGGCTGTCTCTTAAACAGACAAATTTGGCTTAAACGATCTCAAAACTAAAAACTTAAATTAAATCAGCACTGTAGGATGCTGCTAAAATTTGCTGTAGGGAAATCAAAATTAAATACTAACCTTTTAAATAATCCCCTCCTTTCCACTTCCCTAGGGACACAGGATCCCTCCTCTATACTCCCATGTAGTCCTTGTCAGGAGACCTGTGAATCCCTTCTAGAACCACTTCCTTATCAAAGATAGGACCTTATGTCTAACAATATTTCTTTAACTCTGTCCCCTTCACCTCCTGAACCAGATTCTGAGACTTTCCTACCTCCCCTCCTCATTTTCTCTCACACAAGGGGTGGGACCCCTTTTTCTACTCCTCAGGACCCTGATTCAGCCACCTCTTCTAACCTCTGCCCCCCGAGAGAAGCAGCAGACTTTCAGGAAGAGACACTCAGAGTATAGATGCCTTTTTCATTGCCAAATCTCTTCCAGACTAAGGGCTCTGAGGACCCCATCAAGTTTATTGAAGGGTCTAAGGCCAATGCCCTCCAATTTGATCTTTCCTGGGGAGATATTAATATTAAACAATCTGTCCCAGATATACAGAGGAAGCTACAGAAGCCAGCTTTGGGCCCTCAAACTTCTCCAATTCAGCTATTAGAAACAGCTTTTGGAATCTTTAATAATACGGACCAAACTACAGCAGAGAAAAAAAGACTGCAGTTAAAATGAGAAATGGAGAACAGTTCCAAATTTTAGCTGCTGCCATATCCAGGAACCATAAACCAAAAGTTTGTGCTTCAGGTATAATGGACAGGGCCATTGGGCCTGAAACTGTCCTAGGAAGAAACCCCCTGGTCCTTGTCCCAAGTGCAATTAGGAGGGGCACTGGAGGAGAGACTGCCTATAGGAGACAAACTGCCCCCCAATGCCCTGCCCTCTAGCAGGAGTTTAGGGTCAAGTTCCCCCTCGTTCCACTACGATAGCTGAACCCAAGTCTCGGAAGTGGCAGGTAAGACCATTGAATTTTCTTTTTTGCTACAGGGGCCTTTCTTTATATCTTGCTTCAACACTCTGGTTGCAGCCACCCTTCCCCACATAGGATAATGGGATTAGAAGGAAAATTTAAGAGTTATTTGGAGACCTTCCCTTTGCCTTGCCAGTTTGATGACCTGTTATTTATTCCCTCCTATTCTGCTCCTTTATTGGGGTGTGATTTAATGGTGAAGCTGGGGACCCAGTTTTCTTTTCTCAGATCTCCAGGTGACCTTTTGGTGCTCTCAAAGCCCTCCCACATTCCCTCTGAAATCTGGGAAAACATAGATTCCTCTGTCTGGGCCCAAGGAATTTCCAGGCAAGCCACTCACACCACCCCAGCCTTAGTCAGGCTGTGGGACCCCAGTGTATTCCCTCATAACCGCCAATACCCAAAAAAGGCAGAGGCTAGGGAGGGATTGCAAGCCTTGATTGAGAAATTTCTTAAGCACAAACTTTTAACATCAGCTAAAGATTTAAGGGATTTGGAGCTGATTAATAGCAGTCTTATTCAGTGTGTGGATGATATCTTGGTCTGCGGCCCTCCCTGAAAGGCTTCCTTAGATGAAGCCATAAAAACCCTTAATTTTCTGGCTTCTAGAGACTACCAGATCTCCTTATCCAAAGCTCACATTGACTGCTGGTCTGCCAAATATTTGGGCCATAACCCAACCCCCATTCAAGGCCCTGACAACCTTCCCTTTGAATGAGGCCTGGTCAGGCTAAAGCTTTTAAGACCCTGAAAACCAAACTGATTTCTGCCCCTGCCCTGGCTCTATCTAATTTAGAACAGCTTTTCATTCTGTATGTAGATGAAAGGTGGGGCCAGGCCCTGGAGGTCTTAACTCAGGCTCTTGGACCTAATCCCAGTCTATTGTTTTACTTCTCAAAGAAACTGGACTCAGTTCTCCTAGAATGGCCCTCTTGCCTTAGAGCAGTGGCTGCTACAGCCCTTAATTGAAGAAGCTTCAAAACTCACCCTAGAGCACCAGAGCATTTTAGAAGCCAAAGGGCATCAGTGGCTGCTAGTGGGAGGCTTACTAGTTATCAGGCTCTCCTGCTGGACACCCCTGACCTGGCCCTCAAGGTGTGTCACACTCTTAACTCTGTCACCCTGCTTCCTGAAAACACCCAGTCAGGAGACATCATTCATAATTGCAAGGAAGCTTTAGATTTTGTCTACTCCAACCGACCTGACTTTAGGGAAATTCCTCTTGACAGCCCAGATGGCTCAAGTTCTCTTGAAGGTGGGGAAAGAAAGGCAAGTTATTCTGTGGTGACCCTCAATGGTACCCTAGAAGCTAAGCCATTGCTCCCTGGAACTTCTGTCCAGAAAGCTGAACTCATTGCCCTAACCAGAGCTTTGGATCTGGGGAAGGGAATGAGAGTGAACATCTATACTGACTCCAAATATGCTTTTTGTATTTTGCATGCTCATGGGGCTATATGGAAAGAAAGGGGACTTTTGATAGCAAAGAACTCTCCTATTAAATATGCAGGAGAAATTCTACAGCTACTACAGGATGTCCATAAACCCAGAGAGGTTTCAGTCATATTTTGTAAAGGACTCCAGAAGGGAGATTCACTGTAGCCCAAGGGGAATAAGTTTGCAGATTGAGCTGCTAGAGCTGCTTCCCATTCACCCTGACTGTGGCACCTTTAATCCTGTACCTCCCTGATTCTTATACCCCTTCATATAGCAGCCCACAGATGGGACCTGATGCGTTATTTGCAAAGGCCTCATTCAGAAATGTCTCCATTTCCACCCTGGATGCCATCCCACTTTTATTCTGCATATGGGATTTGTTTCCTCCAGGCTCCAAGCTATGAACTTTCAACTGCCCATTCAGTCTGAAGATCCTGGGATATCATGGGACAACTGATGTGGACATTCAACATCCCCTGGATGCTGCTGCTGCCATCTTCAGATCTTGCACTTCCCCTCCTGGCTGAATCCCCATTGAGTATAGGGTCAGCTCTATGGCCCTTGTCAGCCTGAAGCAGCTTCAGAAGATGAGACCTCCATCCCTATGTCCCAGATGAATTTGGGGTGACTGCTTGAGGGGGGAATGATGTACTAAGAACTGTGTACCCCTGATCCAGGGGTGGATATGGGTTGGAAAAACCCTAAATCTCAACCCCTCCCAATGGTCCTATTCATAGGGGAAACTCCCATAATAATCTCCACCTACAATTCAATTGGAGATCTTGCCCTGGAGTATAATACCACCCATTATGGATTAGTCCTTCAATTTCATCTGGAGATCACTCCCTAACCCTGGGCCATAGAAACCTAAATATAATCAAAGGCTTTGTACCCAAACCTTTACTAATTCCTATCTGGAAAAGCCCATTGAGGGAACTTCTCAGTGTAAAATAAATCTTTTTTTTTTTTTTTTTTCCCCCCCAAAAAACCTTACCTGGAGATCAGGACTTTGAATTCTTTGGTCTGGATATTCCATCACTTTTAGAGTATCTCTCACTCCACATTTCTCACATCTCAACAGATAGAGCACTGGTACTAGAATAAAGAGGACCTGAATTCAAATCTGACCTTAGACAATTAACACTTACTAGTTGTATGATGCCGGGCAAGTCACCTAACCAGAGAAAGAGGGAGAAGGAGAGAGAATATATTGCCAATATTTTCTTTTTATTCCTGAGAATAATTAATCAATATCATTTATGTAAATTAATGCTACTTTATTTTCTATAGGCATAACTCTGCCATTAGAGTATTTTGTTTAGATGAAAAGAAAACTTTGAGATCAAGTAGGACTATTATCTCTGAAGCTAAGTAGGATAAATAGACTTGCCCATATGGAATTAGTTATGCTGCCTTTCTATTTATTATCAAAGTCATTAAATGTTCTTTAATACTGAATATTTCACCAATTGCCTTGCAATGGCTTGATTGTTTTGCTTATTTCAGATTCCCTTAAATTAGTGATAAGTTGTTAATAGCCTTTCTTTGAAAAGGTGTTGACACCTTCAGTTGATTTTGAACGGTTCTAGTCTGGGTTTCTTTTTTGAAGGGAGTATAGGAAGAAATACAAAGGACAAAATCATATAAAAAGGATCACATAAATAAGCAAATTAATTTTATTAATTCCTCCATTCTTAGGAATACAAAACAGTTAATTCATGTTATAAAAATTAAGAAAAAATATAAAATTTTATAAAGCAAATCATAAAAAATGTTTTTCAATTATATTTTTGAATAAAGAGAGAAGGGGAATAAAGGGAGAAAGAAAATATTAAGAAAAGACTGAAATACAGATGGAAAGAGAGAGATACATGACAAAGATGAAGAGATGGAAAAAAATAATGTTTTGGAAGGGCATATCAAAAGATAAGCAAAAAGAAGCAAAGAGGAATAAAGGAGAAGTAGAGAAATTGACAAAAAAATAGAGAAAAAAGGAGAGGTATAGAAATAGGAGGAGGGAGGACCATAACCTTTTGTTTTGTAATTTTCCTAGACTTTTATGACAATTTATTATTATTTTATTTATCTCATCATTCCTTTTGGAGCATATGCTATCAGAGGATAATGATATAGTCATTCAAGAAGGCAGAACTGCATAAAGAAAAGAGCACTAAGAAGTAAGTAGTACTTAGTAAGTAAGAGTAAGTAAAGTAAGAAGACATGCACTTAAATGAATATAATTTCTACTACTATTATATATCCTTTCTTGAACTGGTAACTTATTGTTATATATTTTAAATCCTCACTGATGTTCTGCTGAGTACATGATAATGTTCTGTTCTGTTTTGTTTTGTTTTCCTTTTCTGCTTTTCTTTTTTCTATTTTGTTTTTTACTTTAAAAAGTAAAAGATATATTTCAATTCCAGTTCTGTCCATTAAACTTCTAGGGATCTCAGATTCCTCAGGTTAAATGAGGGAGTTTTGAATACTTAGTTTCTAAGGTTTCTTCTACTTTTGACATTTTGAGATTCTAAGGATAAGACAATCCCAAGGAATGATATTTCTAATAAGAAAGGAACTTACTACATGTTTCAAAGAACTAATATGGCTGTGCTGGGAACTAACCAACCACTTTAAATTTTCAAAATTTTAAATTTTACAAGTGTCTCCTATTCCAGTGCCTCATGATGGTCTTCTGATTGCCTAGAGGACTTGAAGGCATTAGCAGAGAGGCATAAGTTTTAACAAGTTGTTCTCACTGACTAGAGTCTTCTGAGTTATATAGCAGAATACCATAGATTTTGTTATATTTTTAAAAATTCTTTTCAATTCACAGGACAAAACAAGCACTTCCATAACATAGTATAATTAAAAATAGGTGATTGTACATGAATGTACAACTTGCTATTCTTTTTAAATTTCTCATCCTCCCCAGAGGTGGCAACTATTAAACACAACTAGGACACATACACACAGAGATATATAGGTAAAATTATTCTATACATGCTTCTATTTATCAGTTCTTTCTCTGGATTTTAATATTTAATTCCAAATTTTCTCTCTCCCTTCCTCACCTCTTCTCAAGATGATAAGCAATTTAATGTCGAAGATAAGTATATATACATACATAGACACACCCACATGTGTGTGTGTATATAATCATCTAAAACATAGTTCCATGTGGTAAAAGAAAAAACAGAATAAAAGGGAAAAAATTAAAGTGAAAATAGCACACTTCAATCTGCATTCAGACTCCAGTTCTTTCTATGAATGTAGATAGAATTTTCTATCGTGAAATTTTTTGGAATTGTCTTGGATCACTATATTGCTAAGAAGAGCTAAGTCAAATATAGTTATCACATAATATTGCTGTTACTGTATAGGTGCAACGTTCTCCTGCTTATGATCACTTCACTTCAACTCAATTTATGTAAGTTTTTCCAGATATTTTTGAGGATATTCTGTTCATTGTTTTTTTATGGCACAGTAGTTTTCCATTACATTAATATACCATAATTTGTACAACCATTTCCCAATTGATGGGCATACCTTCAGTTTCCAATACTTTGCCACCACAAAAAGACATTTCTGTACCTGTGAGTCCTTTCCTCCCCTTTTTTTAAATTTTCCGTTTGGGATACAGACCTAGTAATAGTATTGCTGTATGAAAGGGCATACAGAGATTTATTGCCCTTTGGATATGGTTCCAACTTATTCGCCAGAATAAGTCAGTTCACCAGTTCACCAGTTCGCCAGAATGTGTCAGTTCACAACTTCACCAAAAATGCATTTGTGTTTCAAGTTTCCACATCCTCTTCAATATATTAGTCTCATTCCCTTTTTGCCATATGAGTCAATCTGATAGGTATGAGTAAGTACTTTAGAATTTTTAAAATTTGCATTTCTCTAATCAATTATGATTTAAAGTATTTTAAAATGTAATTATAAATAGTTTTGATTTCTTCATCTGAAAACTGCATATTCATTTTTTTTACTAAGTATCAATTGGCAAGTATCCTTTATTTTTAATTAAATTAAATTAAATTTAATTTAAAAAGAATGGCTTAGCCATCAAAGACATTCTTAAAGCAATATTACTATTACTGTATACATATTCTCTTAGTTTTGTTCACTTCATTCTTCATCATTTTTTATAAATCTTTTCATGACCTAAGATCATTAAGCTCATTATATCTTACACTATAGTAGTATTCCACCAAAATTATATAGCTTAACTTTTTCACTCATTTCTCCAATTGACAGAGATCCCTGCAATTTCTAATTCTTTGCCACCACAAAGAGAGCTGTTTTAAATATCCAATTCATATGGAAATTAGAATTATTATTTTTGAATTTACTTCCATATTATTTTTACTATTTTCTTTCTCAACCATTCTCTTTACTATATATTCATATTACCTTACTTTTCCCTTCACCCCCCCATCCCTACCACTTTACCCACCCCTCCATGAGAATTCTCATCCCCAGTCTCCACCCCATAATAATTCATATACCCTTTCAAAAGTCCCTCCTCTCCCTTGTCCCCCATTTTTCTCACCTCTTTACATGTTCAGAAGACTTTTACACATTTACAGATATGTACTTCATTTCATCTCCAATCCAGACGGGAGTAAAGTTTCAACATTACCAGGCTTCCACTCCTATCTGCTTCTTTTATATTAGTTTGTCCTTTCCTCGTTCATTTGTTTAATATAGTTTTTTTTTTTTTTTTAAGAATCATCTTATCATACCTAATCCAATTTCAACCTTTCTTTCAAACTACTTTAGTAATGAAGACAATTTTAAGACTACTGATACAATTTCCATATGTGTGTGTAGGTGGGTGGGGGGTGGGTATGTATAATAACCAGTTTGACCTTTGTAAGTCATTAATGTTTTCCTTACTGTTTCTTCTGAATCTTTGATATCAATTTTTCTATTGAGTTCTGGTCTTTTTGTTACAAATACATGAAAAGTCTTTCAATTCTTCAAATGTCTTTTTTAAAATTCAGGATTATACTCAACTTTGCTGGGTAAATTATTCTTGGACACAACCCCTGATCTTTTGCTCTTCAAAAATACTGTTCCTTCCTATGGTCTTTTGGAGTAAAAGCTGCTAGGTTATATTAGATTGTTATATTTTACAATAAAACAATTTGAATTTAGATCTCATTATTTCCACTGAGCACAGCTGAGCTAAAATAAGAGTGGAAGTGAAAAACAAGATTGAGAAGCAGGATGATGCTTTTGTCAAAATCAGTTAGTCTCAAGTAATTTTAATTCTGTAACCTGAATCCCAAGGCTTATTAGGATGGGGTTGTCTTTTATTGGTGGAGATCAATGCTTTGTGCTTGTATAAGAGGCAGGACAGAGTCTTCAGGAGCAGGAGAGAAGAAATATTCATTCTTTTGACCTTTTGAATCTCTTCATGTCTTTGGAGCCTTTCCAGGCTCTGCAGTCACTTCAGACACTTATGACTTCCAGTTACAAAATAGAAGATAGTTTATGTCAACCCCAATTCAGGTTGCTGAAGGGATAATAAAACTCCAGGAAGAAAGTGACATAAGAAGAACAGGCAATCTCCATCTATCCTTAGCTTGCTATACTGGAAACTTTGGAAGGTGATATGTGTGTGGAATGTGTGGTACATGTATACACAGATATAAATATATATGTGTATTTATATATGTGGATGGATGATATACAAATGATTTATATATATATATATATGTATACATATGTGCTATACATGTTATTTATATACCATTATACTATGTATGTATATATACATATATATGCACTTTCTCTGATTTCTGTTTTGTTGTTGACTTGGATAAATGAGTTACTTTGCTACTTCTTATGAGTGTTCATTATAGGACTGGTATTTGATGACAAGGAAGTCAAGCCTTGAATATAAAGCTAGAATTTCCCTTTCTCTGTTAAGAAATGTGAATAGAACTTTAGCTTGAACATAAAAATCACATCTCTTAGACTAACAATATATAATGGATCAGAAAGATATAATTCTAGCCTCACACTACCTTTTTCTGAGGAGAGTAGAACAATAGAGCTTCTGGCCCTAGCCATGAGCTTTTCTAACTGACAAATAAAGTCTCTCTTGGAGAAGAACAGGAGTAGATCAGACTAGGGATTTTTTTAAATTTTCATTTTTAATTGCAATAATACAAAAGAGCATTTATTTTTGCATTTTTTCAGTGGTTTCTTTTTTATATTTTGTCCTTCTCCTTTCCAACATATTAGCATTTAACTTTACACTTAAAAATTCTTTTGTGATCTTTGCCGTCTTTTGACTTGGAGATCACTCCCTTGGCAGGATGAATGCAAATGTGGGCAGTTATGCCATTAGCTTGTTCACATTGCACACACTCAATGTACATGATGTATTTTTTCTGTAGACCTGTATTAACTTGTTAATTTTCTGACTTTCATAGTGTCCACTAATCACCTGGATCTCATTGTCCTTTCAAATGGCAATGGAGATAGTGTTTTTTCTTCCTCAGGTCTTTGGAGAGTGGTGAATATATGATATTGTAGCTGATGTGCAAGGGCATGATGAAGTATATCTTTTGGTACTTGCTTTGGTCCACAGTCATAAAGGAATTGAATTTCATTTTGGCAAATGGAGTCACCCTAGGAGAGCCATATAATGACATCCAACTCTATTTACGCTTCTGCTGTTCTCTTTTATATTCAGGGACTTCATTTGACCCTAAGTGAGGATAGGGATTAAATAAATGAAAGTCATACTCTTGGAACCTGTTAAAGGGAAGAGTTAGGAAAGAATAGCTCCAGTCACACAAATTTGGGGGGTAAGAAAAAAGAGAGTTTTACAGTCAAGTCACCACCTTTTCCCAGCCACAGCAACAATATTAGTTGGTGAAGTTTAATCATTTCTAGATAAATTCTGGATATTATTTGGATAAATATAAAGATTAAGACCAAAATAGAAGAAAAAAATAAAATGAAATTTGTTATTATTGAAGCAATACAAGCAGTAAAAATGGGAAATGAATGAATGGGCAGATATTAAGTAGAAAAATTCTCTAAAATGTTTAGGTCAGGTAAAATAGTTGATATGACTTGGAGACCAAAAGAGCCTTAAAAAGTGCTCTTATTAGCTTGGTCTTTTTTACTTAATTGGGGAAAGAAAGTATCCAAGTGTAATATTTTAAATTTAGAATATTGACTCATTTAAGAAATCTGAGTATTTTAGAAAGGCCTCACATAAGGCCTGATGCTTCATAGCTCAGACTACTTCCTATGTAAGACTTTTCCTGATACCTGTATCTGCTAATAATATGCTTCCCAATAAAAATTATCTTATATTTACTTTGCATATATTTTATCTACGCTTATATGTGAACATAGAATTTCCTGCAATACAAGTTCCTATTGACCAGGAACTATTTTATATTTGTCTTTGAATCTCTTGTACTGATCTTTCAAATATCATACATAGATACTAGCACATAATGGATGTTTAATAAAAGTTTATTGATTATCAGAAGATTGTAATTCGTCTTGCTCATAAACTATTTAAGGAAAAAAACTAGGTATAGAGGAAATTTGGAATGAAAGTGAATTATGAATTTCTCTCTTCTCCCCCCCTCTTCTCTTGCTTCTTTCTTTCTTTTCCTTTCTCTTCTTTAGCCTCAATTTTCTATCCACTGAACTAATGTATTCCTTCTTGTCTACAAATATGTTCAAGTCATTTCATCCCTAAAACAACAACAACATAACTTTTTCTTGAAAAAAACGTTTTCATCTCCTAAATTTAATTTATGAGTTCATTCATTCAAGAAAATCCCAGATGACAGAAGTCCCTCTACCAATGCAATTTGGTGCCCTCTCTGCAATTTACTAAAAGCCTAAAGCATTGAGGTGTTAACTACCTAGCCCAGGGACATGTGTCAGTATGTGTCAGTCAAAACTTACTGACTCTGAAACCACTCCTCTAAGCATTCTGCCATATTGCCTTTCTATTATGAGGAAAATAATTTCTAAACTATGAAGTACTATAATGTTGATTTATTGTTATCATTCAAGTACACATAGCTAATTAGTTCCATTCTAAACCTAGGTCTGCAAGATATTTACAGTTTCCATGTTTCCATATGTAATTGGTCAAGTTTCTCCATATGGGCTAAAATATTTACATAAATAAGTACATATTTTCATAATATGAAGATGATGGATGGTATCATTGAGAGGTAGCTCCCTTTTATTTGAAAATCTGAAATACTGCCCCTCCCAACCTTATTGTTCGAATTATTATAGCTACAGCTAGATGCTAGATGAGAAATTGTGCTTTGTGGGGGCCAGATTGTTTTCAGAAAAAAAAAAAAAGATAAGCATGTTGCCATGGAGAATAGAGATGAAAAGAAGGAAAAATGATAGGAGGTTTGGAAACCATCATTTATAAATGGCCATATGATTAGAAAATGAAATCTGCTTGTTTAATATTTAGCATTAGAAGAGAGAAGCACATATATGTGTGTGTATTTAAATACACAAAGGTGCAGTTTTAGGTGGGAAGAAAATAATGGTAAAGGAATAATGAAAGTATATTGTCATAATCTATTAATATTTAAAATATCAATAGATAAAGCACAGATGATGTTTTTAAAGATTTTATAGATAGGATATTCCTGTCTTGTGTTAATACACAGTCTTTCCTCTTTATCATTTATATATACACATACATACATGTGCATATGTTGATCATATGTGCACATTTATGCACAAGACTTCACTGATGTAGCAAATCCCCAATGTGGGAAAATCTTATTATCTAAGCATACTGGCAAACCATCTATTTCTAATATTCTTAAAGCGCTCCTAGGGGCACAGAGAGGTTCAGAATAAGATGGTAACATGGCTACTATATGTAAGAGTCAGAACTTGAATCCTCATCTTCTTGGCCATAAGGCCAGGTCTATGATCTATACTCTGTGATATAATATTATCTAAATTAAATTATTAATGTCCAGGGCCACTGAGCACTATTATCTAAGGAATGGAGCAGGAATAGCAGGCTGATAGAGTTTATTTATTTATTTTTTCTTCTGACTTTTTTTTTTAATAGCCTTTTATTTAAAGGTTATATATATGGGTAACTTTACAGCATTGACAATTGCCAAACCTCTTGTTCCAATTTTTCCCCTCATTCCCCCTACTCCCTCCCCCAGATGGCAGAATGACCAGTAGATGTTAAATATGTTAAAATATAAATTAGATTCACAATAAGTATACATGACCAAACCATTATTTTGCTGTACAAAAAGAATCAGACTCTGAAATGTTGTACAATTAGCCTGTGAAGGAAATCAAAAAATGCAGGTGGGCAAAAATATAGGGATTGGGAATTCAATGTAATGGTTTTTAGTCATCTCCCAGAGTTCTTTCACTGGGCGTAGCTGGTTCAGTTCATTACTGCTCCATTAGAAATGATTTGGTTGATCTCGTTGCTGAGGATGGCCAGGTCCATCAGAACTGGTCATCATATAGTATTGTTGTTAAAGTATATAATGATCTCCTGGCCCTGCTCGTTTCAGTCAGTATCAGTTCATGTAAGTCTCTCCAGGCCTTTCTGATATCATCCTTTTGGTCATTTCTTACCGAACAATAATATGCTGATACAGTTTAGATAGACTCTTCTATAATCCATCTAATAGCCAAGCTTCATCATTAGTTGTTCTTCATATATTTTTATTATTTGGGAGTGGGCTTAATTAATACTTTGAGACATCCCCTTGACAGACACTAACACCTGAAAATGCAAAAATGGCCCTTGCTTGGCTGTTTCTCATATCTGGAATGTGCATGATCCTCACTTGCATTTGTTAGACTCTGTAGTTTCCTTTAATACTCAATTTGATTCAACTCAACACTACCTTCGATATTCAACCTTTCCTGAATCTACCAGATGCTCATAATTTCCCTTTCCAATTGCTTTACACATACACAGGCACATATTATTATACACATACACATATTCATGTATACATGCACATATACATATTGTCTTATCCTACAAAATGTAAGTTCCTTGAAGTTTGTGGGGTATTTTTCAATTTTTTTTTTTAATCTCCATTACCTTGTAGCTAATGAATTCTTATTGACAAATTTATTGGACCATGAATAAATTTACTTGAATTTTTGAATTTGTTGACTCTGGCATTCAATGGAACAAATGAAAATGTGTAAGAGCACCGGGTCCTATGTGGTGACTATAGCAGAAGAAGATGTAGTGACTCCTAATGATCAAGTTACTTTTAGGCCATCTTCAAACCTTAAGGTCATATTATCCTAAGCATATTCTTTATCCAATGAACAGCTAGTTTCTAAATTGTTACCTAGTCTGTCAACAAGAATTTATTAAAAGTGCTTATTATATAGCAAATAGTGCTAAGTACAGGAAATAAAGGCAAAAATGCTTCTGACTTTAAAATGATCATACCTCTAATTGGGGAGACAATGTGTAATTAAGCAACTAAATATAAAAAGATACATTCAATATTGATGAAAACTAATCTGATAAATAAAGGAATAGAACTTACTGAAACCAGGAAAAACCATCTTCAGGATGTGGAATTAGAGATAAATCTTAAGAAAATTCAGAGAAACTAAGATACTCTGATTTAGGAAGAGAGCATTCTGGACTTGAGGAATAGGCAATGCAGAGCCATTAAGCAGGAAAATGGAGTGTGCTATGTTAGGAATATGAATTAGGCCAGAGTAGCTGAATTAGATAGTGAGTTCATGGAGGAGAGGAACTATCTCTTGCCTTTCTTTGTAATTCCAGTGTCTGGCACATAGTAGGAACTTAATACTTACTGACTGATTAAAGAGTGCATTAAATCAAATAAAGCATAAAAAAAGTACAAACATAGGAAGAGGTCAGATTATGAAGAACTTGAAATTTCAAACAGAGGGCCTTCTATTTGATCTTAGAGGTAATAAGAAGCAGGTAGAGTTTACCAAATGAGAAGAAGTATATAACATGATCAGATCTAAACTGTAGAAAAAGTCACTTTGGTAACTAGGTGAAGGAGGGATTAGAGTGGCAAGATTTGAAACAAGGAGACTAATTAGATTATCACAACATTTGAGAGGTAATGAGGACCTGAACTAGGATTGCAACTATGAGACTAGAGAGAAAGAAACATGGATGACCGATGCTGGGAAAGTATAAATGACAACATTAGATAAAAGATATGAACTATAGTGAATGAGAGAGAGAGAGGAAGAGAAAGGGAGGGAAGAAAAGGGAAGGAGGGAGAAAGAAGAAGGAGGAGGAGAAAAGGAGAGGGAGAGGGAGAGGATGACACCAAGATTTGGAGCCTTGGTAACTAGGGGGATTATATTGTCCTCAAAAGAAATAAGAAATTTGGGAATAAATGCTATAAAGGCAGAAATGATAAGATTTGACAACAAATATGTGGGGCAAAAGAGAGAGAAGCTGATGTCCTAGAGTGAATGACATGATGGTGGTGCCCTCAACTATAATAAACATTTTTGGGATAGAAGAGGGTGTGACAGTAAAGTTAGTGAGTTTTAGTTTTGGACATATTGAGTTTAAGATGTCTACAGGACATTCAACTTGAGATTTTCAGAAGTAGGTCAGTGTTGTCTTAAGCTCAGAAACAGAGTAAAGCTTTATTTATAGATTTTGGAATTGCTTGGGAGAAAAGTTAATGAGTTCAGTTTTGGACATGTTGAGTTTGAGATGTCTACAGGTCATTCAACTTGAGATTTTCAGAAGTAGGTCAGTGTTGCCTTAAGCTCAGGAACAGACTCAAGCTGTATTTATAGATTTTGGAATTGCTTGCGTAAAGGAAATCACATATGCATATTGACATTCTTGGTATTAATGAAGCCACACGATATAAAGACATATAGCTTAATGAGAGTTTAATTAATAGGATCTCTTTGGAGAGACAAATAAAAGGATTGCTATAGTGATTTCACTATTTGTCTAAGGGTGACAAAAAGACATTTCAATTTTTCATCCTTATGATTTGTACAGGCTCTTGTTCTCAGCAAAGGCTATATAGAACTCCAAAAATTCTAATTAGTACTTTACAAGATCCTCCAAATTAAATGAGCATATTCATATTCAGTGACTAGGTGACTTCCAAGGTCCCTTTTAGTTCTTAACCCTATGAATTTCTAGATAGAGCTTTCATAGTGAAAAGATATTAGATAAAGAAATATAGAGCTAACAATAATTAAATATAAAATAACATAAAAGAGTGGCTATATATTCAGTTGTACAATGTTATGGAATATTAGACATCTCCAAGTCATTAAAATCAAATGCTTATAGAAAAATGTTTAAATAGGTAGAAAACTGGGCTTGCCATTCACTAGTTATGTGACTTTGGGGAAGTCATTTAATCCCTTTAGGCCTTAATATCTTTATCTTTAAAGAAGAGATATTAAATCAGATCACTTTGAATAAGATATATTCTATCTTTTAATTGGTACCAATCTATATTTTCATTGTCATTAATGGTATCTATCTAAGCTATTTGATTGTATTGGGGGAGGAAGATCTTGCTGTTTTCCATGCAATGATTTTTAAAATCAACTAATCTAACACCCACATTTTACAAATAAGGAAAACAAAACTGAAAGTTAAGATGTCATAATACTGTACAATGCCTGGAATACCTGGTAAAGGATTCTGAATTTTACTTGGTAGAGAAAGGAAATTATTAAAGACAGCCTTGTTCAACTTAAGAGTATATCAAAAGCCACAACAGATATACAATTCATCAATTAGAAGCTTAAAATAAATAAAGCTATCATGTCAGTCAGTAAGTAGCCTTATATAGAAAACCAAATAGAGCAAATAGATTTTCTGAGTTTACATTATGGGAGTAGCATGTTTGATCACATTGGGACTTTTCCCCATGGGCTTCTGCCTTTGTCTCAGGCTAGAGTCTGAACAAGTTATGCTCCAAAAATTTACTTATTCAGATGTCAGAATTCACTTTCAATGTTTTTATAACCTTTTCCCTCCAAAAAGGACTACCCCAAACTTTCATTTAACTCACCTGTATGTATATATACACACACAAACACACATACACACACACACACATATAGTACATATACAATAAAATATGTGTATTAAAATAATAAAATACAATTATATAATTAATAATAATTATATAATATATATGACTAATATAATGACTAATATATAATTAGGCAAGTACCTTGTTATAATATACATTTAATATGTACAATAATATGTTTCTCTATTATAGTTTTAATAGGACTTCTGAATCATGGTCAACAAGTTGGAGAAATCATAAGTTTCTTCAAACTTTGATTTGAGATTATGTGCAAGAGATAAAGGAATTTTAGATATCTTCATGGTCTAAGATGATAAAAACTCTAAACAGATATATACTAACAGCAGAGCAGGCAAGTTTGTAATTCCTAAAGAGATGAGTTGGTTTCCCCTTCCCCCAGTAGCTCCCTTGCTCTGGCAGGACTGTAGGAGTCACAGCTGACCCAAAGGGTTGCTACAGAACTTAACACCAACATTTTGGGCCTCAGAAAACCAAAATTGTTCTGATTGGGACTACAGTCTGGCAGCACTGTCTCACAATAGTTCTAGGGCAAAAAACTGAGAAACAAAAGGAAATGAGGTAGGATATCTACATGTTTGTAGACCCATGAAGCCTAAAACAAAAGGCATTAGCATCTACCTGAGGTCAATTTTATTTCTTCACATGTTGTTTGGGGCAGAAATTGAAGTAGGTGAAACAAGAATTACCTAGTGTGGCAGAAAGCTGAGACAGCTTCAGTGTAGAGATCCAGGGTGACCACCATCAAAAGGAAGCTACTATCAGAAAATAAGTGATAGGATAATCTAAAATAGATGGGAATGGGGCCAAAATTATCACAGATTAAGAGAGGAAGAAAACTCAAAAATTTGAGCATAAACAATGGGAAAAATATTAAAAAGAGAAGGGAATATTTACTCTAGATCAGCTAAATGAGTTCAGATAGCTACGAATATAGTTCTAGTAATTTTGTTTCTAGTAATTTACAACCAACCACCATTTATAATAGGTTTTCTTCTGGAATGTGAATGCCCAAATTTCAAATAATGAGACCAAAAAAACATGTTTTCCTCACAACAACTAAGTTAAATTTTTTTTTCTCGAACTCCCCTATTATATTTGGTGATTCCACTGAATTCCATTTCATTAAAAAGTATATTTATTCTTTGTTGTGTCCTGTTTTCTAGAGCCCCCATGGCAGAGTGGTTAAAACATATCATCTTAGTGGAGGAGTGATGAGACGGGACTCCTGAGGATGGTGGAAAAATGAAGTACATTTATTCCCAGTTCTTTCACCCTTATATACCCTTATGTAACCAAAACAACACTAGGCAGGCACCCAGTATATACTGCACAGGAGGGATCACATAAACAACTTGTTGTTGTATGTAGTTTGCCACCTGGTATCACTCTTCCACCTGGTATCACTCTGCTTCAATCACAAAGGTTGTCACTGCCCCCTGACTTCTCAGGAAGGGTGAGCAGCCTTAGGGGAGATGGAGAGCCGAACCAGACATTGTCAGCAGGTTCCCTCTGGGCTGAAGGGCCTTATACATTATGCAGAGTTCCCCCACTGTCTGTGGTCCTCTACAATTCTTTTTTTTAAATTTTTTTTTATTATTATAGTAACTTTTTATTGACAGAATCCATGCCAGGGTAATTTTTTTACAACATTATCCCTTGCACTCACTTCTGTTCTGATTTTTCCCTCCCACCCTCCACCCCCTCCCCTAGATGGCAAGCTGTCCTATATATGTTGAATTTGTCCTAGTATATCCTAGATACACAATTCTTGATGTTGTTCAGTTGTTTCAATTGTGTCCAACTATTTATGACTCATTTGGGTTTGTGTGTTGTTGTTGTTGGCAAAGATATGGAAGTGATTTTGCCATTTCCTTCTCCAGCTCATTTTATAGATAAACAAACTAAAGCAACAAGGTTAACTAACTAGATAGATCCAGCTAGTAATTTTCGGGAAAGGGTTATTGGAGTGGAGTTGTTCAGTTGTGTCTGACTCTTTGTGATGCTCTATGAATAATTTTTGATACTGGAATGAAATCTCATTTCTTTTTTCAGTGGCTTAAGGTAAACAGGGTTAAACGCTTTGTCCATGGTCAGTTGGTAAGTGTCTGTGGCTAGATTTAAACTCAGGGCTTCCTGCCTTCAGGTTTAGCAATCTATCTACTGAGCTACCTAGATACTTAAAAATATCCCAACCATGCTATTTCTCTATAAAAGTTCTACACTTGTAAACCCTACTGATATATTTGTTGTTTTGATAGTTTTTCCTTCTTTTTTATTGTTATGATACAAGGGGTAATTTGTTGAGTAGGAAAAGAAAACATATTTGGAAAGTGATGGAAAAAGAAAATATACCAGAGTATTTATGTGTTTGAATACATATATTTGTATATGTGTTTAAAACATGTGTATGTGTATTTACATATGCATGTGTGTCTATTTAAAAGTACTGGACTATAAGTTTGGAGACTAAGGCTCCAGTTCTAGCTTCATCTCTTACTAGCTCTGGAATCATAGGTAAATTGAAATCATATTTGTGCTACCTATTTTACAAGATGGTTGCATTTTGTAAACCTGAAAGCACTATATAACTGTGGGATTACTATTGCTGTTGTTTGCCCCAAAGGGAAGGCATCATTCTAGTTCAATAACTAGAAAGGCATTTTGGATTGTGAAATAAAGGACATTCTATCTCTTTAAAACTGAGCTCAGACATTTAGGAGAGGCCAGAATTTCAGAAGTGAACTTGTATGGTACATATTAAGTTTTTTAAGGTGACTTCATAAATTGGCAAATTCCTATAATTTTGTGCATGTGAAGTAAAAGATAAAAATGTCATCTTTGACCAAGTCATGAGACAAAGGAGTGATTTTTTAATATTAGTGGCATACAAATTCCAAAGACAGATAGCTGAACATTTTGTTCTTTATATCAGTCCTACTATAAAATCTCAAATATCATCTGATAATAACAATACCTTACATTTATTTCTAAAGGGCTTTTTGATGTGTTCACATATGTTACCTCATTTGATTCATGCAACCAAATGCATTTGAAATGGGAAAGTGATTATCACACATAGTTTTTTATCCATAAAAGGAACACTATTTCAAGCATCCATTATTAACAGGTCCCGGTATTGGCCACATAAAAAGTGCAATATGAGCAGTTTATCTCATCAAGTACATCTGTAGCACAGATTGCTTAATGTGGATGCTGTTGTTTTTTTAAAGTGGTAGGACTACTGTGAGGCATATATTCCAAAGAGGTCAAAGATGGCAAAGTCTAATACACATTTTAAAAATTTCTTATACAACTTCTTTGTGGTAGCAAAGAAGTGGAAACATAGTAAATACTCACCAAATGGGAATAATTAAACATTGTGATAGTTGAATATAATATCCTATGTCCTAAGAAACAATATATATGAAGAATTTAGAAAAGCCTAGAAAGATTTTGATGAAATGATGCAGAATGAAATAAGTAGAACTCCCCAAACTACAAACAAAGGACTACAATATTGTATATTGGGGGGAAAATAAAAGCAATAAAAGAAACCGAGTTTTGAATAATTACGGTGACCAAACTTATGGTTATTTAGTTATGTCTGACTATTATCAAATTTGGGATTTTCTTAGAAAAATGCTAAAGTGATATGTTATTTCCTTTTCTACAATTTTTGGTAGATGAGGAAACTGAGGCAAACAGATTTAAGTAACTTGCTCAAGATCAAATAGCTAATTGGTACCTGAAGTCAGATTGAAACTTGGTCTTCAGAGCCAGTACTATGTAGGCTAAGCTGCCTATCTGCCCTATAAGTTCCCATTCCTGTTTAAATTCAGTACTTATTTAATGACAATAAAAGTAAAGACCTCAATGATCTTGGAATGAGACAGCATGGTCTAAGGAAAAAGTGTTGTTCAATTGCGCCCAATTCTTTGTGACCCCAATTCGAGTTTTCTTGGCAAAGATAATGGAATAGTTTGTCATTTTCTTCTGTAAGCTCATTTTATAAATGAGAAAATTGAAGCAAACAGTTAAATGACTTGCCTAGGATCATACAGCTAATAGGCATCTTAGTACAGATTTGAACTCAGAGAGTTCTTTAGTCTGCCTGACTCTATTTACTACGTCACCTATAACCTAAAAATCAATCTGGGTTCTATCCCAACTCTGCTGATGACTGAATACATGATATTGATTGATTTACTTATCTTTCATGGTCTCAATTTATAATCTAATCCAATAAACATTTATTAAGTGCCTACCATGTGCTAGTCACTGTGATAAAGAACTGAACAGACAATAAAAAGAAAGATAGTGATAGTCCCTTAGGAAAAACACCAGGGTGACCCCAGCATGAGGGCTTCTTATTCCATGAGGTTGAAATCTGGTCAGGCAACATTTGCAAAATGGAGAAGCTGAGAGTCCAGTTTTTGCCTTTTAAAAAAAAAAATGACATTGTTAGGACTTCAGGGTACCACTCTCTAACCTTCCAATTAGAAAAAAAAAAGAGGCCAAAGGTTGAGATAGCAGCATGATGTGTGTTTAGAAGTGAGAAACTTACCATGGGAGAAGCATCTTGTTCCCTAGTATTGAAATCAGGAATCAACCATAAAAAGAAAGAATAGCAATGTTCTATGTGAAAAATTCCCTTCAAATTGTATTATTCTTATTACAATTAAACTAATATTTATTAAGCTTGCACTGTGTACAAAATACTGTCCTGAGTTTCAGGAATCAAAAGTTTGCAACATAGTAGGGAAATGTGATATATAAACCAACAGTTACAATAATGACAAAAATAAAAGTCATCAAAGTATTATTTTAAAAGCGTAGGGGGAGAGAGAGAGAATCTCTTTTGGTTAAGTTTCAAGTAAGGGGGCAATAAGAAAATTCTTCAAGGACTGAGTAGCATATGAACCTAGACCTTACAGGAAAAAAAGATTTCAATATGTAGCAATGTGGAGGGAATGTGGTGTTATAGAGTATGAACTGATTCTCTGATTCTTGTACTAATTTTAGTCTGACAACACCAAGTTGTCAAGAGGTTTCCCACAAGCAGACACTGCATCATCCATACATGGAATCAGTTTATAGCAAATAAATCAATGCTGAATGCTATGAATAAGTTCACTTATCTTAGCAGTGTAGTCTCCAAGGATATACACATGGATGATGAGGTTGGTGCATATATTACAAGAGTCATCTCAGTATTTGGAAGATTCTAAAGGAAAGTGTGGGAATGAAGAGGTATTAATTCACCTACCACTCTGAAGGTCTACAGAGCCATTGTGCTGACCTTACTGTTGAATACCTATGAAAACTGGACAGTCTAATATCCCCATGCCAGGAAACAGGATCCTTCCATTTGAATTGTATTAGGAAGATTCTGAAGATTACATGGTGAGATAAGATACCAGATTTTGAGATCCTTTTTCAAGCTTAACTGCTAAGGCTATAAACACTACCACAGAGAGTATAACTCTGACGGGCTAGCTATGTCTTTTGAATGGAAAATGTACATTTGCCTAAAAGGATATTTTACAGCGAACTCATATAAATAAAGTATATTATTTGAGATTAAAGGAAATAATACAAAGATGCTCTCAAAGTTTCTCTAAAGAACTTTGGAATTGATTGTGACTCATGGAAGACTCTGGCACAAGACCACTCATTATGGTGTGTCTGCATCAGAGAAAGTGTTATTCTTTATGAACAAAGCAGAATTGTAGTAATACAAAAGAAATGGAGGGGCGGAGCCAAGATGGCAGAGAAGACACACGCGACTTTCTAAGCTCTTCTCTTACCCTCTTTATCAATATTATATTGAGCCTCAAAAATAGTCTTGACTGCTACCATTCGTAAAGATAAGAAGTATGACAACTCACCAGCCGAAGAAAATCTGCAGTCTCGCCAAAAAAGGTTGGTTCCGGGGCCAGGGAGGAGATCAGCGCAGACTGAGAGAGAAATTAAGTTCCGATGGAGAGCCTCAAACTGAAAGTGAAAGCACAGATCTCAGCACAAGCGCAGCCCCAACCCGCAGTACGGGCTTTTCCTTGGGGCAGTTGTGATCCTGCACGGCAGGAGGAAGCAGCCCGGGTTAGCCTCCAATCTGCGCAGTGGGGAGCTCGGCTTGGGGCCATAGAGCTTTTCCAGGGCCGATTTGCATCAGGCAGAGACGCTGGGCAGAGTTTGTGGCGGTCTGCAGTCTGCGGTCTGTGGTCTGCTGTCTGTGGTCTGCGGTCTGTGGTCTGCGGTCAGCTGCTAATACTCACAGTCCCACAAGAGGCTCCGGCCTAGGGCAGTGACACTTTCACCCCTTTGTCTCTAGCCGAGGGCGTTCGCTAACCCACTCAGCCCTACTGAGCACTTCGATAGCTTGGCCAGTGCTGAATCCACTTCCTGTTGGGGGAAGGGAAAACTCTCACTCAGAGCACTCCCATACCTCGGAGCTGGAAATCGGTTTTACATCTTTCCCTGCTCTGCAGAGGAAGCTGGTAACCCCCTTGCCTAGGAGACCTACCCTAAAGGCTTTAAAACATGAATAAAAAGATGAAAAGAACAATCGACAGCTTCTATGCAGAAAAAGAGCAGGTCAGCAAACCTGAAGAGACCTCAAACAGCAAAAATGCATCAGACTGTCCTCCTTTACATAATGCTCTCATAGAAGAGACCATTAAAAGTCTCAAAAGAGAGTTAGAAGATAAATGGGGAAAGGAAAGAGAAGCCTTACAAGAGAGCAACAACTTCCTGAAATACGAATTGGAAAAGTTAAAAAATTCCCAGGAAGTGCAGGGAAACAAAATTGGTGAATTGGAAAAAATAAAGAACTCGCAAGAAAGTAGGATCTGTGAATTGGAAAAAGAAAATAATTCACTAAAAAAAAAAATTAGTGAAATGGAAAAAAATTCCACAGACCAAAACAATACATTCAAAAACTCAATTGGACATATACAGAAAGAAGTAAAAAAAGCTAATGAAGAAAATAATTCTTTAAAAATTAGAACTGAACAAATTGAAACTAATGATTCATTGAGACAGCAAGAATCAGTCAAGCAAAAACAAAAAAATGACAAACTGGAAAAAACCACGAATTATCTACTTGCAAAAACGACAGACTTGGAAAATAGATCTAGGAGAGATAATCTGAGGATTATTGGACTTTCTGAAAACTATGATGAAAAAAAGAGCCTAGATACTATTTTACAAGAAATCATCAAAGAGAACTGCCCAGATGTAATAGAATCAGAAGGTAAAATAGGCATTGAAAGAATTCATCGAACACCTTCTGAAAGAAACCCTAAAATAAAAACCCCAAGGAATATTGTGGCAAAATTTCAGAACTATAAGATTAAGGAAAAAATTTTACAAGCAGCCAAAAAAAAACCATTTAAATACCGAGGTGCCACAATAAGGATCACCCAAGATCTGGCTGCCTCTACATTAAAGGAAAGAAGGGCCTGGAATATGATATTCCGAAAGGCACAAGAACTTGAGATGCAGCCAAGAATAAACTACCCAGCTAAGCTGAGCATTTTCTTCCAGGGAAGAAGATGGACATTTAATGAAACAAATGAATTCCATTTGTTTCTGAAGAAAAAACCAGAACTAAACAAAAAATTTGATCTCCAAGAATAGAACTCAAGAGATGCAGAAAAGGTAAAAATAACTCTTGAGAATTGTATTTCTGTTGTGGATATACAAAAAGAATACATGTATAATTTGATTGTACTGATATAACATAAAAAAGGGAAGTAGATATGGAAAAGGGATGATGGCAGAATAAGGTGGGAAGGAGGGATAAAAAGAGGGAAACCACATCCCACAAAGAGGCAAAGGAAACTTATCATATCTGAGGGAATTTAGAGAGGGGGAGGAACATTGTGTGAATCTTACTCTCATCAGAGTTGGCTCAAAGAAAAAATAATTGACATTTGTTTTAGAGAAAATTCTCTCTCGCCTCATTAAAAACGGGGGAGAGGAAAAGGGAAAAGAAAAAGAGTAATAAGGGAAGGAAGGGGGAAAGACTCAAAGGGGGGGAGGGAGGGATTATAAAGAGGATAAGTATCGTGATACAAGAGGGGTACATAAGTTTAAAAGGGGGAAAGAGGGTTGGGGGAGGCAAGAATAAGTAAAGCACAATCTGGGGTTATTAGGATGGCAGGAAATACAGATTTAGTAATTCTAACCGTAAATGTGAATGGGATGAACTCCCCCATAAAGAGGAGGCAGATAGCAGACTGGATCAAAAGTCAGAACCCTACAATATGTTGTTTACAAGAAACACATTTAAAGCAGGGGGATACATATAGAGTAAAGGTAAAAGGCTGGAGCAAAATCTATTATGCTTCAGGTGAAGTCAAAAAAGCAGGGGTAGCCATCCTTATCTCAGATCAAGCAAAAGTAAAAATTGATCTAATTAAAAGAGATAAGGAAGGAAACTACATCCTGCTAAAGGGTAGCATAAACAACGAAGCAATATCAATATTAAACATATATGCACCAAGTGGTATGGCACTCAACTTCCTAAAGGAGAAGTTAAGAGAGTTGCAAGAAGAAATAGACAACAAAACTGTAATAGTAGGAGATCTCAACCTTGCACTCTCAGAATTAGACAAATCAAACCACAAAACAAATAAGAAAGAAATTAAAGAAGTAAATAGAATATTAGAAAAATTAGGTATGTTGGATCTTTGGAGAAAATTGAATGGAGATAGAAGGGAATATACTTTCTTCTCAGCAGTTCATGGAACCTATTCAAAAATTGACCATATATTAGGACATAAAGACCTCAAAATTAAATGCAAGAAAGCAGAAATAGTAAATGCTTTCTTTTCAGATCATGATGCAATAAAAACTACATTCAACAAAAAGTTAGGGGGAAATAGACCAAAAAGTAATTGGAAACTAAACAATCTCATCTTAAAGAATGATTGGGTGAAGCAGCAAATTATAGATACAATTAATAATTTCACTCAAGATAATGACAATGATGAGACATCATACCAAAATTTGTGGGATGCAGCCAAAGCGGTAATAAGAGGGAATTTTATATCCTTAGAGGCTTACTTGAATAAAACAGAGAAAGAAAAGATTAATGAATTGGGCTTGCAACTAAAAAAACTAAAAAAAGACCAAATTAAAAACCCCCAATCAAATACTAAATTGGAAATTCTAAAATTAAAAGGAGAAATTAAAAATATTGAAAGTAAAAAAACTATTGAACTAATTAATAAAACTAAGAGTTGGTTCTATGAAAAAGCCAATAAAATAGATAAGCCTTTGGTAAATCTGATTAGAAAAAGGAGAGAGGAAAATGAAATTAGTAGTCTTAAAAATGAAAAGGGAGAACTTTCCACCAATGAAGAGGAAATTAGAGAAATAATAAGGAGTTATTTTGCTCAACTTTATGCCAATAAATTTGATAACCTAAGTGAAATGGATGACTACCTCCAAAAATATAGACTTCCCAGACTAACAGAGGAGGAAGTAAATTGCTTGAATAGTCCCATTTCAGAAAAAGAAATAGAACAGGCAATTAAACAACTCCCTAAGAAAAAATCCCCAGGACCAGATGGATTTACATGTGAATTTTACCAAACATTTAAAGAACAATTGGCCCCAATGCTATATAAATTATTTGATAAAATAGGGAATGAAGGAGTCCTACCAAATTCCTTCTATGACACAGACATGGTACTGATACCTAAACCAGGTAGGCTGAAAACAGAGAAAGAAAATTATATACCAATCTCCCTAATGAATATTGATGCTAAAATCTTAAATAAGATATTAGCAAAAAGACTACAGAAAATCATCTCCAAGATAATACACTATGATCAAGTAGGATTTATACCAGGAATGCAGGGCTGGTTCAATATTAGGAAAACTATCAATATAATTGGCCATGTTAATAACCAAATTAACAAAAACCATATGATCATCTCAATAGATGCAGAAAAAGCATTTGATAAAATCCAACATCCATTCCTATTAAAAACACTTGAGAGTATAGGAATAAATGGACTTTTCCTTAAAATAATCAGCAGCATCTATTTAAAACCATCAGTAAGCATCATATGTAATGGAGACAAACTGCAACCATTCCCAATAAGATCTGGAGTGAAACAAGGTTGCCCACTATCACCGTTACTATTTAATATTGTATTAGAAACGCTAGCTATAGCAATAAGAGCTGAGAAAGAGATTAAAGGAATAAGAATAGGCAATGAGGAAGCCAAATTATCACTCTTTGCCGATGACATGATGGTATACTTAGAGAACCCCAGAGATTCTGCTAAAAAGTTATTAGAAATAATCCACAACTTTAGCAAAGTTGCTGGTTATAAAATAAACCCACATAAGTCATCAGCATTCTTATATATCACTAACAAAATCCAACAGTCAGAGTTACAAAGAGAAATTCCATTTAAAGTAACTACTGATAATATAAAATATTTAGGAATCTATCTGCCAAGGGAAAATCAGAAACTTTATGAGCAAAATTACAGACCACTTTTCACACAAATTAAGTCTGATCTAACCAATTGGAAAAATATTAAATGCTCTTGGATAGGGCGAGCAAATATAATAAAGATGACAATATTACCTAAACTAATCTATTTATTTAGCGCTATACCAATCAGACTCCCAAAAAACTATTTTAATGACCTAGAAAAAATAACAACAAAGTTCATATGGAAAAACAAAAGGTCAAGAATTTCAAGGGAATTAATGAAAAAAAAATCAAATGATGGTGGCTTAGCTGTACCAGATCTAAAATTATATTATAGAGCAGCAGTTACCAAAACTATTTGGTATTGGCTAAGGAATAGATTAGTTGATCAGTGGAATAGATTAGGTTCAAGGGATAAAACAGTCAACAAATATAGCAACCTAGTCTTTGACAAACCCAAAGATCCCAGCTTTTGGGATAAGAACTTACTGTTTGATAAAAATTGCTGGGAAAATTGGAAACTAATATGGCAGAAACTAGGCATTGATCCATACTTAACGCCGTACACCAAGATAAGGTCAAAATGGGTTCATGACCTAGGCATAAAGAATGAAATTATTAATAAATTAGAGGAACATAGGATAGTTTACCTCTCAGACCTGTGGAAGGGGAAGGTCTTTATGACCAAAGCAGAACTAGAGATCATTACTGATCACAAAATAGAAAATTTCGATTATACCAAACTGAAAAGTTTTTGTACAAACAAAACTAATGCAGACAAGATTAGAAGGGAAGCAATAAACTGGGAAAATATTTTTACAGTCAAAGGTTCTGATAAAGGCCTCATTTCCAAAATATATAGAGAATTAACTCTAATTTATAAAAAATCAAGCCATTCTCCAATTGAAAAATGGTCAAAGGATATGAACAGACAATACTCAGATGAAGAAATTGAAACTATTTCTAGTCATATGAAAAGATGCTCCAAGTCATTATTAATCAGAGAAATGCAAATTAAGACAACTCTAAGATACCACTACACACCTGTCAGATTGGCTAAGATGACAGGAAAAAATAATGATGATTGTTGGAGGGGATGTGGCAAAACTGGGACATTGATTCATTGTTGGTGGAGTTGTGAACGAATCCAACCATTTTGGAGAGTAGTTTGGAACTATGCTCAAAAAGTTATCAAACTGTGCATACCCTTTGATCCAGCAGTGTTACTACTGGGATTATATCCCAAAGAGATTATAAAGAAGGGAAAGGGACCTGTATGTGCACGAATGTTTGTGGCAGCCCTTTTTGTAGTGGCTAGAAACTGGAAACTGAATGGATGTCCATCAGTTGGAGAATGGCTGAATAAATTGTGGTATATGAATATTATGGAATATTACTGTTCTGTAAGAAATGACCAACAGGATAATTTCAGAAAGGCCTGGAGAGACTTACACGAACTGATGCTGAGTGAAATGAGCAGGACCAGGAGATCATTATATACTTCAACAACAATACTATATGATGACCAGTTCTGATGGATCAGGCCATCCTCAGCAACGAGATCAACCAAATCATTTCTAATGGAGCAGTAATGAACTGAACTAGCTATGCCCAGAAAAAGAACTCTGGGAGATGACTAAAAACCATTACATTGAATTCCCAATCCCTATATTTATGCACACCTGCATTTTTGATTTCCTTCACAAGCTAATTGTACAATATTTCAGAGTCTGATTCTCTTTCTACAGCAAAATAACGTTTTGGTCAGGTATACTTATTGTGTATCTAATTTATATTTTAATATATTTAACATCTACTGGTCATCCTGCCATCTAGGGGAGGGGGTGGGGGGGGGGTAAGAGGTGAAAAATTGGAACAAGAGGTTTGGCAATTGTTAATGCTGTAAAGTTACCCATGTATATATCCTGTAAATAAAAGGCTATTAAATAAAAAAAAAAAAAAAAAGAAATGTGAGATCATTAGATTTAGAGATGACTCCATACCAAATATCTATATGAACAATTTGTACTTGAACTGCATTAGAGCCTTCCAAGCTCATATTGGTCAAATCAGCCACAGGTGGACAAACATATCTTGAACCTGACAATGTAACATAGGGATTTTTTTTCCAGGTTCTCTAAATACAAAGGATAACAACTATATCACTGTCATATTTAGGAGTGATGACATAAAAGGAAAGGTTGAAGCCTTTCAAAATACAAAATATAAAAATGGGGCTAAACAAATAATACCACATACTCAACTCCATCACTTTCATTATATCAACTCCTTCAAATTAATTTATGTAAATCCATTCTATTTGATGTCTACAAGTTGTATCCCAAACCTTGGTCTGTTAAATTGCTACACAATCTTTTGTTATCAGTCTGATGAGAAATAAGGTGAGAATTTAAATGAAGCTGCTCATCCTATCACTGCTTCTAGGCTATTCTATTCAGATGATAATTTATCAATTGAGTACCTAACATCTGCCCACAACTGTGTTAGGTAATGTGGAAGATTCAAAAATATATGAACTACATTTACTTTCTTTTTTGATCTGATTTTTTTTTTTGTGCAGCAAGAGAATTATATGAATATGTTTACATATTGGATTTAACATATATTTTAACATATATAATATATATTGGATTGATTGCCATCTAGGGGAGGGAGTAGGGGGAAGGAGGGAAAAATCTGAACTACAAGGCTATACAAGGGTCAATGTTGAAAAATTATCCATGCATATGTTTTGAAAATAAAAAGCTTTAATAAAAACATATATATGCATAGGACTTATAGCCAATTTTGAGTTAAGACATAAAGTTTCTGAATTAGATAGTTAAATTCCAGAATAATCAAGAATAATCTAGGCTAAGCAATTTGAGTTTTATATTACATATCCAAGGTGTCAAGTATGATAACTGACAATACTGCCAAGTGGAACTTGTAACAAACAAAATGCCTTACCAAGAACTCCACTAACTTGCTAATGAATCCAGGGAAAATATTTTATTTTATGTCCTTGCAAGAGAAGGTCTGAAGCAAGAAGCTGCAAATCAGCAACTAAGACCCTAAGTCCTGGCTCAGGAGCCAAATTAATGAAGCAGCCTCCAGTTCCATCTCAGAATGTAAACTCTGGTAAACCAGGCTGTTTCCTGAAAAGAGTAGGGAAAACCACCCCTACAAAAACAAGATACCCCTGTGCTCAAAGCCAAGGCTCAGAGCTGCATAGGAAGCTTGGAAAAGTGCCCCCTTTACCCCAGGAGTAGAATTCGATCATAAAATTAAAAAAAAAAATAAAAGAGGAAATAGCAAAAGAAAAGGAAAGAAAATGGTCAAGAAACAGAAAAGAATCATAGAAAGCTACTATGGTGACAGGGCAGACCAAAACACTGACTCAGATGAGGAGAAAATGTCCACAGAAAAAAATCTCAAAGAGTGATATGAATTTGTCTCAAGCCCAAAAAGATTTCTTGCAAGACTCATGAAAGACTTTAAAAAGTCAGATAAAAGAGGTAGAAGAAAAAATGAGAAAAGAAACGAGAGGTATGCATTAGACAGTCAATAGCTTGGAAAAGGAAGGAAAAAATTGACAGAAGAAAACAACTTCTTTAAAAAATATAAGTGGCCCACTTAACACCATATACCAAGATAAGATCAAAATGGGTCCATGATGTAGGCATAAAGAATGAGATCATAAATAAATTAGAGGAACATAGGTTAGTTTACCTCTCAGACTTGTGGAGGAGGAAGGAATTCGTGACCAAAAAAGAACTAGAGATCATTATTGATTACAAAATAGAAAATTTTGATTACATTGAATTAAAAAGCCTTTGTACAAACAAAACTAATACAAACAAAATTAGAAGGGAAGCAGCAAACTGGGAAAACATTTTTACAGTTAAAGGTTCTGATAAAGGCCTCATTTCCAAAATATATAGAGAATTGACTCTAATTTATAAGAAATCAAACCATTCTCCAATTGATAAATGGTCAAAGGATATGAACAGACAATTTTCAGATGATGAAATTGAAACTGTTTCCACTCAAATGAAAGAGTGTTCCAAATCACTATTGATCAGAGAAATGCAAATTAAGACAACTCTGAGATACCACTACACACCTGTGAGATTGGCTAAGATGAAAGGAAAAAATAATGATGAATGTTGGAGGGGATGTGGGAAAACTGGGACACTGATGCATTGTTGGTGGAGTTTTGAAGGAATCCAACCATTCTGGAAAGCAATCTGTAATTATGCCCCAAAAGTTCAAACTGTGCATACCCTTTGATCCAGCAGTGCTACTACTGGGTTTATATCCCAAAGAAATACTAAAGTAGGGAAAGGGACCTGAATGTGCCAAAATGTTTGTGGCATCCCTGTTTGTAGTGGCTAGAAGCTGGAAAATGAATGGATGCCCATCAATTGGAGAATGGTTGCGTAAATTGTGGTATATGAAAGTTATGGAATATTATTGTTCTGTAAGAAATGACCAGCAGGATGAATACAGAGAGGCTTGGAGAGACTTACATAAACTGATGCTAAGTGAAATGAGCAGAACCAGGAGATCATTATATACACCAACAACGATACTGTATAAGAATGTATTCTGATGGAAGAGGATATCTTCGATAAAGAGAAGATCCAATTCAGTGCCAATTGATCAATGATGGACAGAAGAAATACTGGGAAATGAGTGTAAGCTGTTTGCATTTTTGTTTTTCTTCCCAAGTTATTTTGACCTTCTGAATCCAATTCTCCTTGTGCAACAAGAGAACTGTTCAGTTCTGCACACATATATTATATCTAGGATATACTGTAACATATTTAACATGTATAAGACTGCTTGCCATCTAGGGAAGGGGGTAGAGGGAAGGAAGGGAAAAGTTGGAACAGAAGTGAGTGCAAGGGGTAATGTTGTAAAAAAAAATTACCCAGGCATATGTTCTGTCAATAAAAAAGTTATAAAAAAACAAAAAATAAAATAAAATAAATATCAGTGGCCAAATGCAAAAAAAAAAAAAAAAAAAAAAAAAATCCACTGAAGAAAACACCTTCAAAAGTAGAATTAACCAAATATAAAAAAGGAAATATAAAAATTAACTGAAGAAAATCACACATTAAAATTACAACAGGGCAAATAGAAGCTAATGACTCTGTGAACAGCAAGTATTAGTCAAACAAACTAAAAAGAATGAAAAACTGGAATAAAATGTGAAATATTTCATTGAGAAAACAACCCACCTGGAAAAATAGATCCTGAAGAGACAATTTAAAAATTATTGGCCTACCTGAAGGACTTTACCCCCCCCCCAAAAAAAAAAAAAAAAAAAAAAGAATCTGAATAGCATATTTCAAGAGATCATTAAGGAAAACTTCTCTGAGATTCTAGAAACACGGGGTAAATACTCATTGAAAGAATCCATTCACCTTTGGAAAGAGATCCCACAAGGAAAACCCCCAAAAATATTGTTGCAAAACTACAATCCCAAAGAAAAATACTGCAAGCTGCCAAATAAAAACAATTCAAACATGAAGGAGCAAAAGTCAGGATTATCCAGGATCTGGCAGCTTCTACAATAAAGAATCAGAGGATCTGGAATGCCATATTCTGGAAGTCAAAGGACATAGGGTTACAACCAAGAATTAGTTATCCAGCAAGACTCAGCAACATGTATCAGGGGAGGTCGTGAATCTTCAATGAAATAAGAAGCTTTCAATCATTTCTCTTGAAAAAAAAAAAAACAGAAGTAAACAGAAAATGATGACAGTTGTCTGAAACTTGATCTCATCAATTTTGGCTCTAAAAAGGAATAACTTAGCCATTCAGTTGGGTATAGAAATTTTTCTAACCCTGTAAAGAAGTAAGAAGAGAAAGAAGAAAGAAAAGGGAGGGGCAGAACAGAAGAGAGTAGAAAACAAGGGGAAAAGGTAAGAGAAGGAGAGAAGGGGTAATAGAAGATAAGGTAATAGGTGGGGTGGGTTAAAAAAGTACTAAGAGAAGGGGAGAGGAGTGATAGAAGACAAAGTAATGGAGTGGGATGGGATAAAAAAACACTACTTAAAGAAGAGGAGAGGGGTGAAAGAAAAGAGAGTAGGTGGGGTGGGTAAAAAATACAACTAAGTACAGCGTGGAAAGTGAGAACAAAAGTATATAAGGGGAGGAAAACAGGACAGGGGAAAATAAGGAACTGGTAATCATAACTGTGAATAGGATGAACTCCCTCACAAAATGGAAGCAAATATCAGAATCCTACAATATGTTGCTTACAAGAAACATATTTGACACAGAGGGGCACATACAGAGTAAAGATAAAAGGGTGGGACAGAATTTATTATGCTTCAGCTGAAGTAAAAAAAAGTCAGGGGGAACAATTCTCATCTCAGATAAAGCAAAAGTAAAAATAGATCCAAGAGATAAGGAAGGAAAATACATCTTAATAAAAGTACTGTAAACAGTGAAGTAATGACACACTAAATGTGTATGTCCAAATGTAGAGCAGCTAATTTCCTAGAGAAGATTTTAAGTCAGCTATAGGAAGAAATAGATAGCAAAACTATATTAGTGGAGAACTTCAACCTTCTACTCTCAGAGATAAATCAATAAACAAAATAAACAAGAAAAAAACTAGGGAGGTTAATAGAATCCTAGAAAACCTAGAGATGATAGTTCTCTGAAGATAACTGAATAGGGACAGAAAGAAATATCCCTTCTTCTCAGCAATACATGGCACCTACACAAAAACTAACCATGTATCAGGGCATAAAAACCTCACAATCAAATGCAAAAAGGAAGAAATGGTAAATGCTACCTTTTCAGAACACTATACAATAAAAATTATATTCAAACAAAGATAGACTAAAATTTCATTGGAAATTAAATAATCTAATTCTAAAAAATGACTTGGTCAAACAACAGTTTACAGAAATGACACATAATTTCATTGAAATTATTGTCAATGACAATAATGAAACAACTTACCAAAACCTATGAGATGCAGCCAAAGCAGTTCTTAGGGGAAAGTTTATATCTCTAAGTATATGAAGAAAATAGAGAAAGAGAAGATGAATGAATTGGGCATGCAACTAAAAAAGCTAGATAAAGACCAAATTAGTCCCCAGTTGAAAACTGAATTAGAAATTCTGAAGCTGAAAGGAGATATTAATAAAATTGAAACTAAGAAAACTATTGAACTAATTAAGAAAAATAAGAATTAGTTTTATGAACAAAACAACAAAATAGATAAACTTTTGGTTAATTTGATGAGAAAAAGGAAAGAAAAAATCACTAGTATCAAAAATGAAAAGGTTGAACTCATCAACAATGAAAAAGAAATCAAAGCACTAATAATTATGAGCTATTTTGCCCCTCTGTATGCCTGTAAATCTGCCAATTTAACTGAAATCCCACTATTTGGCAAAAAATGCTGTGAAACTTATAAAATAATATCAGAAACTCAGTATGAACCTACATCTTACACATCATACCACAATAAGGTCAAAATGGATATATGATTTGAGCATAAAGGATGATACCACAAACAAATTAAGAGAGTAAGGGATAATTTGCTTATCAGAAGGGAAGAATTTATGACCAAAGAAGTACTAGAGAACATTATGAAAGGCAAAATAGGCAACTTTAGTTACATTAAATTTAAAAGTTTTTGTACAAACAAAATCAAAGAAATAAGATTAAAAGGAAAGCACAAAGTTGGGGGAAAATTGTATAGCTAGTATTTCTGATAAAGGTGTTATTTCTAAAATATATAAAAGAACTATGTGAAATTCATATGAATACAAGTCATTCTCTAATTGATAAATGATCAAAGGCTATGAATAGACAATTTTCATATGATGAAATTAAAGCCATCTATAGTCATATGAAAAAACGTTCTGAATTACTATTTATTAGAGAAATGCAAATTAAAACAACTCTGAGGTACCACCTTACATCTCTCAGATTGGCTAAGATAAAAGGAAAAGATAATGATAAATGTTGAAGGGGAGATGGGAAAACCGGGACACTAATGCACTGTTGGTGGAATTGTGAAATGATCCAAATATTTTGGAAAGCAATTTGGATCTATGCCAAAAGGGCTCAGCAGTGCCATTACTGGGTCTATATCCCAAGAAAATCATAAAGAACTAATATGTGCAAAAATTTTTTGTAACAGCTCTTTTTTTGTTAGCAAAGAATTGGAAAATAAGTAGATGCTCATCTACTTATGGGGAATGGGTGAACAAGTTGTGGTATATGAAGATAAAGGAATATTATTGTTTTCTATAAAATGAGGAACAAGCTGATTTTTGAAAGGCTCAGAAAGATTTAGGTGAACTGATGCTGAGTGAAACAAGCAGAACAAGGAATACATTATACACAATAACATCAAGAATATGCATTGATCAACTATGAAAGATTGATTTTTTTCAGTGGTTCAGTGATTCAAGGCAATTGCAATAGACCTTGGACAGAAAATGCCATTTCCATCCAGAAAAAGAACTATGGAGACTTAATGTATATCTTTTTTTTTTCCCCTATTTTTTTTTTTTAATCTCTCACATGGTTTTTCCCTTTTACTCTCATTTTTCTCTCCCAACATGATTCATAAAGCAATGTGTATTAAAACTAAATAAATCTTTAAAAGAGAAGGTATATAAGCGAGTAGCACACCCAAAATCAATAAAATATACTTTTTATACCTTATCCTTAAAACTCCAGTTCCTCCTTTGCCCATTGACTAGGTACCACAGAGATTATAGACTATCTGAAGCACCTCATTCCCCCCTGTGACAGTAAGTCCCCAGTCCTATTTACATCTCCCATCAGCATTCATCTTATTTGGATATAATTCAATCATTTCCCTAATTCCCTGTTGGGTGGATATTGTAGAGGTTATAACCTATTGGGAGCACCTAGTTCTTCCACATTGGTCTCCATCCCTAATTACATCTTCCCTTGCATTTCATCTTATTTGGGCGTGTATATACCCCTTCTACATCTAATAGCATGTTTCTTACTCTAATTTATGACTTCCCTCTATAGCCTAACCACATAGCTTTCTGGAAACAACCTTTTTTTAATTCTCACAGATTTGAACCACATTAAATTGTAATTTGGAAATACTTAACAAAATAAATATAAATACTATAAAACATAGATAATAAATTTAAAAACTAAGTGAATAGCCTGCCTGCATGGATTTTTATGTATAATTCAATGGCCTCCATTTCTGTTTGAAATTAATAAAACCTAGGGTTAGCTAGATAGTGTAGTGAATGGAATACCAGCTCTGGAGTCATGAGAACCTGAGTTCAAACAGTTAACATTTACTAGCTGTGTGATCCTGGACAAATCACTTAACCCTAATTGCCTCAAAAAAAGAGACAGATTAATAAAAAACCTCCTTAGGCAGTATAAACAATAGAAACAACCTTGGATTTGTAGTCTATGTAGATTTAAATCCCAGCTCTGCTTCTGACCATTTCTGTAACCTTAAAAGTCTTAAAGCACAGGTCTCCTCATCTGTAAAATGAACTGGAGAAAAAAATGGCAAATCACAACAGTATCTTTGCCAAGAAAACTCAAATGGGATCATGAAAAGTCAGACACCACTGAACAACAAAAACAATAACAAATGAATTGGATTAGACAGCATCTAAAAGCTCTTCTAACTCTAAATCTGTTATCAATGTTATCCTTCATTAATTAACTGTAAACCTTAACTCTTATTCAATTAACTTTAGGAACTGGGTTATTGACTTTTTTCTTTTCACCAAACCCCAAGTTTCTTAGTATTTCCTTCTCCCATTATATTTGTTTGCTCATTCATTTTCTTTTCCAGTATTTTTTGTTTACATGTGCACTCTATTTTCAACAGATGTTATTTACCATCCTTTCACAGCTTTTAAAAGAGGATTTGTTGTCTAGATGCTTTTTTAGTTCCGACTGTGATACATAAGCCCAGTAAACCTGAGACGGAAACCTGACCTAACAGCTGGAGAATGACACTGAAATGAAGGTCATAGTTTTGGCTCTTAATTCTGCTGAGCAGTTTCTATATAAATACTGTTTAAATAGAATGAATCTGCAAATAGACATGCTTAAATATATTAAATCCCAGCTTTCTAACTGATGGGCAAGCTAGAGCAAACCACAGTCATGTATAAGCTCCCTGCCTCCCCCCACCCTCAACCTTCTCTTTTGTGTAAAAAGGTTATCCAGCCATGCAAACCTCTTAGGGTAAGCTTAATTAAAGTCAATGGAGGGAGAAATGTAAGCCTTTAAAGAGTACAACTTCAAAAACATTGAAAAATGACAGTATTGGGTATATTTAGTTGTAGCTTGGGATAGGAAAATGAAAGGGAGAAGGAAGAGTAGGTCTTTTTAGCTTGGGAAGAATGGGCAAATGAAACAGAGAAATGATTCTTGAGAGACACCAAGATACCAATGTCCCTTCCTGGTTAAATTTGGACTGGCCACACCAAGAGCAAAGCTTGGTAAGAGCCCCACTGAGAACAAAGCAGGACTGAATTTGCTTGGTAGGCCTTTTACTATGATTTGCATTTTTCTGCAAAGCAATTCAAGGGGTTTAATAAAACATTGATTTACAAGCTGTTTCAAAAGTACATCATTTTCTGGGCTTTAAATTAAACATTTCTGCAGCGGATGTGGGACAGATGAGCTAGATTCTTTGCCCTAGGGGGACCATCTTTACTGCCCCATCTGGCCTCTTTAAATGCAAAGACTTAGTTGTCCACTTTTGTTTGTGAGTAGTTTATCAATCTCTAATTTCTGTTTAATTTCATAAGACCTCCCACATTTGCATTTCCAGGGCTATTAGATAATGCTTAGTGCTTTTCATCTTCAAAGCATTTTATAAATATTCACTAATGAATGCTCCCAGCACTCCTACCAGGTCAAGCATTTTATTTATTTTTTTATTCCAATTTCCTTATAAATGCTTCAATTCTGTTAAATTTAACAGACATTTAGTGTTACTTACTTTGTAGTCTAAGGACCTGCATTTGAATCCTGACCTTGCCATTTATTTGGGTGATCTTCTAAAAAACAATTAACATTTCTGAATGTCAACTGTAAAATGGAATTGGACCAGATGGTTACTGAAGTCTTTTCTAGTTTTAAATCCTATGATCCCTGTGACTTGAACAGATTTGTGATAGGCACAAGGAAAGATCTAAAGTTTAGGTAAGGTATCTTCCTTTCCTTTGTATGGCTATGGATTAGGAGAGGGACATGACATAGCCCAAGATTAAAGATAATCATATTAGAGAAATGGAGAGCAACATGTCTAAAAAAAGTTCACTGAGCAAAATGATATTGATCAAAAAAATTGAAAAAATAATTTACCCATTTTTTGTCCTAAAATTCTGTGCCTTTACAAGCAAGCTTGTTTCTTCTGCTATGTGAAAAACAACTTACATTGACAGTATGACAAGGTGGAAGTTTTGTAGATGGTAATAAAGAATGCCAAAGGAAAACAATGGAATCCCAAATCCCAATTTTCTAAGAAAAATTTAGAAGAGAAAGAGAAATCTTCCTTATAGTGGGGATTTTGCTGCTCAGGCCTCAGACCTGAATCTGGGTAGGGATGGGGAATGAGACCAAGAAGGTTTTCCCCTAATCCTAAAATGAGTATTCAGTTTATTTCTGAAAGAGTCTCATAGGGTCAGGGATTTCAGTTTAACCAGTTCCTGGAGTCCCAGAAGATTATGTATGGCCAATTAGTGGATCGAAGTGCTCAGTAAGTAGTGAGCAGTCCCATTGAACTCAGTGAATCAATCAAGAAGACCCAGTGACTCTGGCACAACAATGAACCTGACCAAAATATCTCATTTATCAGGAAATAAATCAGGTGATATCACAAGACAATATAAGGATCCAAATAGCACGAAAGATATGAAATACCCCTCTACTCATGGTTCTAATCTGTGGGGCCTTCCTGAGAATTCCCTGTATATGATTCCACTTTCCTTTAATGGTGTATATATTTTCAGGAAAATATACCTTAAGTTTATGGATTGGTGAGAAAAAATCTTCTATTGTAAATATTCAACTATGCTATGCTGATAAATGCCTTTATTTTGAACTGATCATTGAAAAGTAGACAGATCAGGAAAGGTTGATGAATAACAGTTTCAGGGATATAGGCCAGGGCTCACAGAGAATCTTGAATTTAGAGTAGCTGTTCCCTAGGAAACTCAGCCTGTGAGAACCAAGAGAAGAGGGAGGTAAAAGAAAAAGAGCATTTCCTTGAAGTAGAAGATCGAGGATGAGCATCTAGATTTTCTTGTATTCAGTCCAGTAACATTTCAACTTTACTATTCAACTGCCCTGAGCTGCTCCAATGTGTTTAATCAAGCCCAACAGCAGTAACAATAACACTCTACAAACAGGAACATGTCGTTTTGACTTAGAGGAGATCATACAGCAAAAAAAGAAAGTCAGTAAAGTTGGATATTTTCCCCTACCCTAATGTGCCCTTGATAGCTAAGAACCCATTTTGCAAAAGAAAGGAAGATAAACCTATGAGCCTGGAAGAGAAGGTCAAACTCCATATATGTCTATGATTTGAGTTTGTGGATCCAGGCTTTTGGTTCCTTTTTATGCAGAGGTTTGTTAATGGTTAACTTAAATAATCATAAACTAAATTCCTATTATATGCATGACACGTTGTGTTAGGCACTGGGGAGCTAAAAATTAAAAATGAAGAGAACATTCCAAATTTTAGTAGTCAATCAATAATCCTTCTTGATAGGGATAAAGAGTAGTCACAAGAGAATTAGACCACAACAGCATCTGGGTCATGTTACAACCCCAGGGAATATCCCACAAATAATGTGGCAGTGTGAATTTACTGGATCTGTGAAATTACCACCATATATATATCATGAAGTTTGGGAGTCTTTAGCATTATTCCTGGCATAAAACTTTCCATGGGATCAGCTCAACCTTGAAGCTGCTATTTCTTGTTGTTATCCTAAGCTAAGCTGAAACTCACCTCTGAGATCCAAAACAGTGGCTAAATCTAGATTTTTCTCACATCATTCTACAAACCTTGGTTACATCCCAGAAGTTCAGCAAGCACTATTGTCGAGCTAATTATACTAGTTTTAGAGTTAAAAAAAAAAACTATACATAGCACACAGTTATGACACGGCATACCTTTAATAATTGCTACTGAAGAGGCTGAAGCTAATGGATCACTTGGGATCAAGAGTTCCAAACTATAGTAAGGCTAAAGTCAATCACAGACAGAGGATAGAATGCTACCCTTGGAATGCAGAGGATATGAATCCAAATATGGCCTTATACACTTAGTAGCTGTGTGGCCCTGGGAAAGTCACTTTATTCTATTTACTCAGTTTCCTCATCTGTAAAATGAAATGGGGAAGGATATGACAAACAACTCCAGTATCTCTACCAATAAAATCCCAAATGGGGTCACAAAGAGTCAGACATGAATGAAAATGATCATTTCTATTCTGGTCACGAGGACTTCATTTCTAGCATGTATTTTTCCTTGCTAAAGACAGGTACCTTGGGACATATATAAATAATAAGGTGGAGAAAAAAGAGACAGAAAGAAAAAAATGGAGGAGGAGATGAGAAGGAAGAAAGGGCAGAGGGAGGGAGGAGAAATGCCGTCCTAGAGAGATGGGCAGGAGAGGGTAAGGGGGAGGGAAAAGTATGCAAAACTAATCAAGTATGACCTAAGTACAGCAACGGATAAGGTAGCTCCCAGTACTCAGGTGAAACCAATCTGCCTAAGTAGGGGGGAACTAGTGCAGGTTAGAAATAGAACAAGTCAAACTGTTTCATGTAGATGAGTAGTGCTGATCAGCAGCGGGATCTGGTCCATGAGTATCTGTCTGCTGACCTTCCAAAGAGAGTGAGATAAGGAAACCTAGTAAAAAAACAATACACTTAATAATTTTCATGAACATAATTCAAGGTTATGTCAATAGTCCCTTTCACTCTCCCACTATATTATCTCCTATAATGACCTCATTTGCTTCCATAGATATAATCACTAGACATCTATGCAGACAACTGCCAAATCTATCATTTGCACCTAAATCTCTTCTCCAGATTTCTAGTCCAATATTTTCGACCTTTTGCTGAGTATCTTTACCTAAATACCTGCTGGGACTTAAAACTAACCCTATCCCAAAAATTGTATTGCTCTCTAAAATTTCTCCCCTTAGAGAAATTAGGAAATATTCTCCCCTAATTTCTCTACCTCTAATGGTAGAACGACCATCATTCCAGTGATCCCAGCTTCTCTCACCTTCACCCCCTCCACATCTAAACATTGGATATCGGTTAGTTTAGGTTTATCTTGAAATATCTCTTGAACTTTTACTTTTTATTTTTGCATTCTTATTCCAACCCTACCTTTCCCCCACACATAGACCATTTTTTTTTCATTTAAAATAGCTTCTTAGTAAACTTTTTATCTATCCCTTGCTCAATGTATTCTCCACATTGCCAAAGTATTTTCTGAAAGCCCAGTCGGACCAATCTCATTATTTCTATTGAAAAAGAAATTTCCAGTGGCTATTTATTACCTATTGAATAAAGTATAAGTTTGTGATTCAGGTATTCAAAACCCCCTACAATATGATCCCATCCCTTCTTTTTTTTTTTTTTCAGTTTTACCTTTTATAACTAACTGCCCATAATAGCTAAATAACCATTTTCTCATTGGATCCTCTCCCATCTTGCCTTTGCTCATTCCATTCCCTGTACCTAAAATAGATTCCATTTCTACTCCAGACCATTCTCTCCCTTTTCCTTTCCCCTTCCCTCTCTCCTTCCCCTTCCTCTCCCCTGTATATCCTTATCCTTCTCTCTTATCTCTATTTTTCTCTATGTGTTTCTCTTCCCTCCTTCTGCCCTTTCTTCCTTCTCATCTCCTCCTCCATTTTTTCCTTCTGTCTCTTTTCCCTCCACCTTATTATTTATGTATGTCCCAAGGTACCTGTCTTTAGCAAGGAAAAATACATGCTAGAAATGAAGTTCTCATGACCAGAATAGAAATTCTTTTGTTCTTTATGATCCATGGACTGTGTTTTTTTTTTTTTTTTTTTTTTTTTTTTGTTTTTTTTTTGTTTTTAATGTACTGGTTTTCTCTTATCCTAGAGCTAATTCTTGTGAGACTCAAAGAATGATTAGTGAATCTCTAGCATAGGTTTTCAGAAGGAAAGGGGGTTCAGGCAAGGGGGTATGAAAGGAAAAAACACCCAAGAAGCTGCGAGGGCTGCTACAACTTTTGATACCAGCATGTGATGGGGGTGAGAGAAAGGGGAAGTATAAACCACATGAATATCACCTGGGGCTGAAAAGAAGGAAAGATTTTAGCTGTCTACTTTAATCTATAATGAAGATTTTAATGTTTCACTCTTTCCTCTTCTCACCAAGGAGAGTGAGTTCCCACTCTAAAGCTTATTTCTTTTCTTTTAAGCTACATTTCTACTTTTTGTATATAATTAGTAGTAATGTTGTCTTACATAAAAATTTGATTGATCACAGCTACTCTTAGCTGTGAGTATCATTATTGAAATGGGAAGTCTGAGGGAAAGGGGCAGTGAGGCATGTAATGCAAAAAGAACAAAAGAAAGAAAATAGACTCTTTCTCAAATGGAATTTTTTCTCCAGCTGGGGGCTCTAGTGTTATATGAAAGAGAATCTTATTACCAATAATATATCTTCTAGGCAAGATGCAAGCTTCTAAACTAGTAATAGTTCTTCAGGTTAGAATTAGAATGCACTGGCCATATACCCCTTTCTCCCACAATTATCTCCATGCATGGACACAGAGATTCCTCCCATTAGAGAAAAGTAGAAGGTGGTGACTAAAACATAAGTTAGGTATGATGAAAAGAGAAGAGGAGAGTTTGGTTAACACTGGTAGTGATTCCTATATTCCAAAGGTAGGGGCCAGAGGAAAGAATTTGAACACCCCAAATCCTATAATGGTTTGGAAAAATTTTTTTTGCCTTAAACAACTATCATAGATACACTATTAAATATTTGGTCCCCTCCATGCACAAATACATTAGATTGTAGTTTCCTTGAGTTCAGTAGCTATTTCATTGGTGTGTTTATATTTGTATTTCCTCAGAAGGTCTTGCATGTAGCAGACATTATATTAACATTTTAAGAATTTAATTTCATTTCACTAGCTAAAGATCCTTCCACTCTAAGGTATTTCACTTAGGAATTGGTTGACTTGTATTTCCAAAAAGAAATACTAGTTATATCATTGGTCACTCTGCTTTTCTAGGGCATTTTCTTGTTTCTCTTCCTTAAAATTTATTACATTTAGAAAGAGAATAAAAATAGCCTCAATTAGCAAAAAAAAAAAAAAAAAAAAAGTTAGCTACAGCTAGTAAGTTCTATTGCATTTTGTACTTAGAACAAGTTCTAGAATTTTTCTTTTCTTTGAAATTCAGTGTTTTGACTACAAGAACTGTGTTGTCATATGTTAATAGATTCATAGTAAACAGAGAACTTGGAAGTCTTTTGGTATCCTTCACTTCCATTAAAAATCATTGTCATTAAAAACTTGTTTTTAATATCACTTTTCTCCCTTTCCTGGTTAGGAAGCCATCACTTTTAACAAAAGATTAAAAAAAATTATTCATCAAAACTTAACAATATAGCAACAGAGAATAAGTATAATATGTAGTGTTCCACTACCATAGTCTTATAAGGAAAAATGGAGAAAAGTACATTTTTTTTTTCCCTTTGGAGGAAGATATGGGAATACAAGTCTGGTGATAATATTATACAATTCATTATACAACATTCAGTTTAATATTTTGTTCTTTCCATTAATATTATTGTAGGCAAATTGCATATTATTTTCCTAGTTTTACTTTATATCTGTTTATAACTTTCCATACTTCTCTGAATCCTTTTAAATTATTATTTCTTATGATGCTATAATTATATTCATGGGCCACAGTTTAAGCATTTCTGAATGAATGAGCATCTATTTTGTTTCCAGTGTGTTGTTACCTCCCGAAATAAATCTATGCATATTTTTAAGACTTATAAGATCTTTCTTTTCCTATCATAGATGTCCATAGAGATCTATGGATATCAGTGGCATTTTGGCGCAGGCCAAAATATACACACATTTTAGTCATACTTTTATGATCATTTCAAATTGATTTCTAGAATGCTTAGAACAATTCAAAGTTACCACAGTTAATTGTTGTGCTTGTCTTTCTACAGCCATTTCAACACTGAGTTTTTCAATCTTTTGTGATCTTTACCAATTTGTTGAGTATATGATAAAACAAAAAAAAATGTTTCTTTTCTTACAAATGATTTGGTCCAATCTTTCAAATATTTATTAATAGTTAACAAAACTTACTTTGAGAAGCTTGTTATTTGGCTAAATATCTGGTATAATAATCCAGGGAATGAATAGATTTTTGCAATATAAATAGATATTCATATAGGTACAAACATATACATACACAATGCATATATACATATAAACTTACATAGAACATAGAATATATATATATATATGTATATATATATATCACATATAAAAATGCACATACTTATGGTAAACCACTACAATCATACTGCAGTGCTTCATTGTTATAGGGAACTGACTCTGGGTTATCAAAAACTTTGACAACTGGGCATAAGAGCAAGTACAAAGGTGGATTGTTTATTATCTAAGAATTGCCTAGACTAATTTAATGTACAAATATATATGTCATCATGTGTGTGCATTTTGTATATGTATATGCATGTATGTGTATATATGTGTGTGTTTGTGTGTATGTGTATGTGTGTGTGTATCTTTGGTGCAAAGTATTTTCTCCAATTGATAATTTCTTCCATATTCCTAAGACACATGGATTTTGTTATTGAAAATATATTCAGTTTCATATAATTAAAATTTTTTATTTTATTTTTTGTGATCACTTACATTCCTTGTTTGGCTAAAGACTTTCTTTCTAGACATAATATTTGAAAGTACCAAGTCTGGTTCATTCTTTCTTGTCTCTCTTTCTTTCTTTGTTTCTTTCTCTGTTTCTGTCTCTCTGCCAACAAGTATTATTTTAACTTTAAAACACTTTAAAAATTTTGTATATCCAATTTTATTCCTTCCCTGCCCCAAGAGATGGTAAGACAATCAGATATGTTACACATGTGCAATTGTGTAAAAATTTCTCTATGGATCATTTTGTATTAGAAGTGATATTAAAAATGAAAGTGAAAGGGAACATACTTCAGTCCCTATTCAATATATATCCGTTCTTTCTCTAGAGGCAGATAGTATACTTAATCATTAATCCTTTGGGATTGTCTTGAATCATTGTATTGCTTAAGATAGCTAAGTTGTTCATAGTTCTTCATCAAATAATATTGCTTTTACCGTGTACAATGTTTTCCTTGTTCTATTCACTTTACTATACCTCAATTCATGCAAATCTATCCAGATTTTTCTAAAATTATCCTTGTTATTTCTTACAACACAATAATATTCCATTATAATTACATACACATGTATATATGTATATAAATAATGTGATCTTTAATATTTAGACCATAGATCCCTTTCAAGCTTATTGAAGTTTATAGCCTCTCATTCATTACAAAAAAAGAAAAAAAAGAAAAGAAACAGAAACAGAACCACAAAAGGAGGATGTTATCTGCCCCAATCACAAAGGAATTAAGGAACAGTTCTGGTATTTAAATTAAAGTTGTTTAAGTCCAAACCCAATGTCCTCTTCACTAAAAGTAAATATTTCTTCTGTGCTTCCAGGAATTGCACGGCATACATGCATGACTCCCTCTGGTATAGCTTATCACCCTTTCATAGTTTAGTAGATAATGTGTCAAGAGTTGTTGACAAAATATCTGTCATCTGTAGTCAATCTAGTGATCAGCTTCTTTGAACTTGGCTAGGCAGGTTTTAGATGATAAACAAACGATATGTCTCTGTACCTTGCTCTTCTGCCCTGCTGCCATAGATTTTGATAATCCAAAGTCAGTTCCCCACAACAATAAAGCATTGGCATAGGATTTTAGTAGTTTACTATACATAGATACAATAAATAAAGTTTACCTAGTTCTTTTGCATCTAAATTTGCTAAAGTTATTGATCTTTATTTTCTTATTAAAGCTTTATTTTTAGTCTTATTAAGTTTATTAAGCTTTATTAAAATAAAGCTTATTAAAGACCCTTCCTTCCCTTCCTTCCTTCCTTCCTTCCTTCCTTCCTTCCTTCCTTCCTTCCTTCCTTCCCTTCCTTCCTTCCTTCCTTCCTTCCTTCCTTCTTTTTTCCCTTTCTTCATTTCTTTCCTTTTTTCTTTCAATATACTTAAGGCAGAAAGGATCACAGAATGATAACCAGAAAGAAAAATATTGGTCATCTGAAATACTTGGAAGAAATAATAAGGAAGCACTTCAAGTGATATGTTTACAATTTAATGAGAAAAGATTGGCTCTTAATGGACAGAAGAAAGTTTGGGTGTGCAAAGAAGTTTTGCTGATATAGTACAGCTAGTTTAAATTTTAAAAGACCATTTCCATTAAGAGTACTATTTGAGACCAAATACATAATGTTTGCTTGGAGCTCTTAGACATTTGCAGCTATTTTTAAATCCTTTTATAGTTAGAATTGTTTGATTCAAGAATGAGCTATCCAGTCAAAGGAGTTAAATCATGAGTCCCATCAGATTACACACTCTATAAGCTTTGAAAAATGCAGATATTCAAGACCCAGCCTAACAAGGTGTGAAATATCCTGTCACATTTCAATAGTAGAAGATCACAGAATTTAAAGGGAACTTAAAACACCATTGTGTGAAATATTTCTAGAAGTAATCTATATCACCTCAGAGTTGGATGAATGGAATTGTAACTCTAGTTAATGCTGAAGATTTCCAGTCTTTTGAATGTTGTCTTTTCCATATTTTACATAGTTGTACCTATTGCTTAATCCACTCCCTTTCCCACAATTTAAAAATTTATTTTCTTATTAAGAATTCTTCAATTAAAAAAAAATATTCTTTGGGAGACAAGTGCTTGATGATGTGAGTCAACTAACTTTTCAAGTATACCTAAATGGCATTAAGTAGCAACTGACTAAAGAAATTATTAAGAGGCAGTCCAGTGCCTTTAAAACCAATTTGGTTGAAAGATTGATGATGTCCTAGTCTTTGGGGCTACTGAGGGTGATGAGGTTTTGAGGGGTCTAGATTCCTGGTGGTCTAGAGATTAGTGGCTATAAGAGAGTTATTAAGAATCCCCATTAAATTGGCTGCAGGTTCTAGGAGTGAAAGAATTCACTCATTCCTGAATATTAGTTGCAAAATGAAAGGAATTGGAAAATCACTCTAGAATCTCTGCCAAGAAAACCCCAAATGAGGTCATGAAAAGTCAGAAATAATGAAAAATAATAAATTCAGACAAATTGAGGTTAAATGTCATACCCAGGTCATATAGCTAGCAAGTATGTAAGGCCATATTTGAACTCAGGTCTTCATGACTCCAGACCTAGTGCTCTATCTACTATACCACCTAGCTGCCCATGTGATACCAAATAAAATCTGCCTAGAGGGCAAATCTTTGTCCAAGACATTTATTCATAGGCCAAACAAGTCAATTCCTAGGTTGAGTTAATAGGTAGATTACAGTTAGCAGGCCCTTTGTGCATAGTTTGTGGGGAGTCCCTTTGGAATTTTCCACTTTTCCTTAAAACTGTTCCTTTCCAGAAGCATTACTTCTCAAAAAAGAGTAACTCATTTGTTAAACACAGAATCAGAACCACAAATCTCATGGTAATGGTTTCTATATTCCTGACAGTTCACTGTCCAATTCCCACTACTTATTTATGATTTTCAGGATCGTTAGACAGTATTTTTTGGGGACATCTAGGAAGAAAACATTAGGAAGCAACCCAATTTCTGCAATATGGCTTTCCCAAGATTATTATTACTATTTTTTAGGAACCTAATGAGAAATGACAATTAATATTTTGTAATTGAGCTGCTTCATTAAAGATTCAATCTAGTAGTTGCCATAGTAGTTGTCATAGCAAGCAAGAAGGCATTTCCTCTCAGAAAATAAAGTTAGTCCCAAATCTTGTAACCTTATCCAAAGTGATTGCATTTCAGCAATTACATCCGGTTCCCCTGCAGCAGATTAATTGAATAGCTGGGCACTGTTTTGTTGAGATTTATCCCCTTGTATAAATCTATTTGTGTCAGGCCCATAGCAGTGTTGGAAAAAAAAAATAGTCCCTCAAACCCCAAACAAGACTTACTAATTAAATAGAATGGAGAGGATAATTAAGGCAATATACCAGTATGAGAGAGAAAGTGCTGTTCTGTGGTTAGAGGCCTTTTCAGCTTTGTAAGTGAATGGGTAGTATGAATTTGGGAAAGCTTTTCCCCAATATGCTTTCTCCAATTCATCTAAATATAATCTTAATGACTGAACATTTTGGGAGATACTCAAAATTTATACTAGTTCTGTATTCAGAAGAATATTAATTTATTCATCAGTACCATTCACAAGTCCAGATGAAATACTAGGCACAAATCTAGAACAATCAAAGAAGACAAATAAATATGGGGCCCTATCCTCAAGGTTCTTTTAGTCTAAGATATAAAATCTCCCTGGAAATTTGAAAAGAGCTAGGAAATTTAACACCTCACCATTTAAGGAGTCATCCTTTCAGGTAAGCATTGCCTTCCCTAGGAGCCTTTTAAAATGCAAATACTACTAGGAAAGGCAACACATTAAAGGACTACACCTTAGTAGAAATGTATTTATCCCACACAAAGGATTGTTGTGGGATTCAAGTGAGATAATATGTATGAAAGCTTCACATACCTGAAAGTCTGTATAGATATCAGTTATCAGTACATCTTTATATCACTTTCTTCTTTGATTAGAATTGCTGGCAGAGCTTAAAGATTTTGAACACTGGATTATTCACTGAACTCCTACTCTTAAAGCAATCTGAGAGAATACAAAAAAAAAGATAAAAACAGTCCCTGATCCTAAGGACAGACACAAAAATGAGATAAAAATCACATAAAAAGTTAAATAATGCAAGAGTGGAATGACAATTCAATACAAAAGCACAAAGGTAGTCTCAAAGTAGTACATGGTTGATTGTCAAATTAGACTAAGATACAAAATGGTACAATTAAAGAGACAAAGAGGCAGTATGGTATAGTGCAGGAATCTAGAAGGGACAAAGATTGGAATCCCAACTCTTACGTTGGTTGTATGATGGGCAACCTCCATAGCTCTCTGAGCTTTCTTTTCTTTTCCTGTAAATTGAGTGGTTGAAATAGATGACCTCAAAGATCTCTTCCAGCTCCAAAGTATATGATTATTATAACATTTCAGAAAAAGAGGGTACCATAGAACCATATATTTACAGATCACTTGGTCCCAATTACTTTTAGCCAGGAGTCAATAAAACTTAAAAAATATATAGGTAGGTAGATAAATGATAGATAGATAGCTAGATAGATAATTACATTTGAATATAATTAATTTCTTTTGTAATCTTGTGTATTTTATATATTTAAAAACATTATTTTGAGAAGGGGTTCATAAACGTTGATAGATTTCTAAAGTCTGTGTCATGGCATACAAAAAGCTTAAAAATTCTTTTCTAGTCCAACTTCCCTAATTTATAGATATGGAAACTGAAGCCCAAAGAATATAATACAGACAAGTAGGAGAGTTATAATGTGACATCAGGACTTTCCATTCCAAACACAGAGTCTTTCTTTCTTTCTTTTATTTTCTCACATATTTCATTTATTGTTAAATCTTTGATTCTTCTTTTCATTAATTTATTTGTTTTTAATACACATTGCTTTCTGAATCATGTTGGAAAAGAAAAATCAGAACAAAAGAGAAAAACCACGGGAGACAGAAAAAAAACAGAAAAAAGAAATGAACATAGCATGTGTTGATTTATATTCACTCTCCACAATTCTTTTTTCTGGATGCAGATGGCATTTTCTATCCAAAGTCTATTGCAATTGCCTCAGATCACTGAACCACTGTGAAGAACCATCACACATTTTTGCCTTATTTTATACAACATATTCCTGATTCTATTAGTTTCACTTAGCATCAGTTTTTGTAAATCTTTCCAGGCCTTTCTAAAATCAGTTTGTCTAAGGTCTTTATGACCAAAGCAGAACTAGAGATCATTACTGATCACAAAATAGAAAATTTCGATTATACCAAACTGAAAAGTTTTTGCACAAACAAAACTAATGCAGACAAGATTAGAAGGGAAGCAATAAACTGGGAAAATATTTTTACAGTCAAAGGTTCTGATAAAGGCCTCATTTCCAAAATATATAGAGAATTAACTCTAATTTATAAAAAATCAAGCCATTCTCCAATTGAAAAATGGTCAAAGGATATGAACAGACAATTCTCAGATGAAGAAATTGAAACTATTTCTAGTCATATGAAAAGATGCTCCAAGTCATTATTAATCAGAGAAATGCAAATTAAGACAACTCTAAGATACCACTACACACCTGTCAGATTGGCTAAGATGACAGGAAAAAATAATGATGATTGTTGGAGGGGATGTGGGAAAACTGGGACATTGATGCATTGTTGGTGGAGTTGTGAACGAATCCAACCATTTTGGAGAGTAGTTTGGAACTATGCTCAAAAAGTTATCAAACTGTGCATACCCTTTGATCCAGCAGTGTTACTACTGGGATTATATCCCAAAGAGATTATAAAGAAGGGAAAGGGACCTGTATGTGCACGAATGTTTGTGGCAGCCCTTTTTGTAGTGGCTAGAAACTGGAAACTGAATGGATGTCCATCAGTTGGAGAATGGCTGAATAAATTGTGGTATATGAAAATTATGGAATATTACTGTTCTGTAAGAAATGACCAACAGGATGATTTCAGAAAGGCCTGGAGAGACTTACACGAACTGATGCTGAGTGAAATGAGCAGGACCAGGAGATCATTATATACTTCAACAACAATACTATATGATGACCAGTTCTGATGGACCAGGCCATCCTCAGCAACGAGATCAACCAAATCATTTCTAATGGAGCAGTAATGAACTGAACTAGCTATGCCCAGAAAAAGAACTCTGGGAGATGACTAAAAACCATTACATTGAATTCCCAATCCCTATATTTATGCACACCTGCATTTTTGATTTCCTTCACAAGCTAATTGTACAATATTTCAGAGTCTGATTCTTTTTGTACAGCAAAATAACGTTTTGGTCATGTATACTTATTGTGTATCTAATTTATATTTTAATATATTTAACATCTACTGGTCATCCTGCCATCTAGGGGAGGGGGTGGGGGGGTAAGAGGTGAAAAATTGGAACAAGAGGTTTGGCAATTGTTAATCCTGTAAAGTTACCCATGTATATATCCTGTAAATAAAAGGCTATTAAATAAAAAAAAATAAAATAAAAAATAAAAAAAAATAAAAAACTTCAATAGTCAGGAAAAAAAAATAAAAAAAATAAAATCAGTTTGTCTATCATTTTTTTTTAAGAACAATAATATTCCATTACCTTCATATACTACAATTTGTTCAGCCATTCTCCGATTGATGGGCATCTACTCACTTGCCAATTCTTTGCTACCAAAAAACATAGCTGCTACAAACATTTTTCTATGTGGGTCTTTCCCCCTCTTTTATGATTTCCTTTAGATATAGTAGTAGCACTGCTGGGTTAAAATTTATGCATGGTTTGATAGCCTTTTAAGAATAGTTTCAGATTGCTCTCCAGAATGGTTGGATCATTTCACAACTCCACCAACAACGAATTAGTGTCCCAGTTTTCTCACATCCCCTCTGATATTTTATTATTATCTTTTCCCATCATGGTAGCCAATCTGAGAGGTATGAGGCAATACCTCAAATTTGCTTTAATTTGTATTTCTCTAATGAATAGTCTTAGAGCATTTTTTTTTTTTACATAACTATAAATGACTTTAATTTCATCATCTGAAAATTTTCTGTTCATATCCTTTGACCATTTATCAATTGGGGAATGACTGGTATTCTGATAAATTTGAAACAGTTCTTTATTTTAGAAATGAGACCTTTATCAGGAAGATAAGCTATAAAATAGTTTTTGAAGCTTTATACTTGCCTTTAAATCTTGTCTGTATTGGTTTTGTTTGTGCAAAACTTTTTAACTTAATGTAATCAAAGTTGTTCATTTTGCCTTTAATAATGTTCTCTAGTTCTTCTTTGGTCATAAATTCCTCCCTTCTCCAAAGATCTGATAGGTAAATTATCCCTTGATCTTTTAGTTTGCTTATGGTATCACCCTTTATGTCCAAACCATGTACCCATTTTGATCTTATTTTAGTATGGGGTGTGAGTTTCTGACACATTATTTTTCAGTTTTATCAGCATTATTATTATTTTTTTTGTCTAATAGTGAGTTTTTATTGCAGAAGCTGTGGTTTATCAAGTACTAGATTACTTTAATCAACGATTATTATGTCATGTGGGTCTAATCTATTCCACTGATCTACCACTCCATTTCTTAGCCAATACCAAAAGATTTTGATGACTGTAGCTTTATAATATAATTTTAGGTCTGGTACTGCTAAGCCACCATTCTTTGTTTTTTTTTTTTTTCATTAGAATGCTTATTTTAATTGGATAGCTTATTCATGGCTGTAATCCAAGTTCCTTTGCCTTTCAGAATATCAGATTCCAGGCCCTTCCATCCTTTAAGGTGGAAGCTGCTAGGTCCTGGGTAATCTTTATTGTGGGTCCTTGGTATTTAAATTGTTTAAATTGTTTTCCCCTGACCTGCTAATGTTTCTTTCTGGGCTGCTTGCAATATCTTTTCCTTGGTGTAATAGTTTTGAAATTTAGCCACAACATTCCTTAGGGATTTATATTTTGGGATTTCTTTCAGAAAGTGATCAGTGAATTCTTTCAGTGACTATTTTACCTTCTGATTCTAAGGTATCAGGGCAGTTTTTCTTTATGATTTCCTGTAAGATAATGTATAGGTTCTTTTTTTCATCGTGGTTTTCAGGAAGTCCAATAATCCTTAGATTGTCTCTCTTAGAGCTATTTTCCAGGTCAGTTGTTTTTTCTAGGAGGTATTTCATACTTTCTTCTATTTTTTCATTTTTTAAAATTTTTGTTTGACTGATTCTTGAAGTCTTATCAAGTCACTCACTTCCATTTGTTCAGTTATAATTTTTAGTGTATTATTTTCTTCAGTTAACCTTTTTTAGCTCTTTTTGTATTTGGCCAATTAAATTGTTTTGTTCATTGCATTTTTTTTTCCATTTCACAAATTTTGTTTTTCAATGAATTGATATATTTTTCATATCTATTTTGTAGGATATTATATATGTTTTCCCTTCCTTCTTGCAATGATCTCATTACTTTTCCCCATTTTTCTTCTAATTCTTTTAAGATCCTTTATGCAATCTTCTAAGAAATCCTTGTGAAATGGAGACCAGCTCATATCTCTTTTTGGGGTTTCATATGGAGTTGATTTGCCATTAGGAACCTCAGGATTTCAGATCTGTTTTTCTCTCTTTCCATAAAAACTATCTATGGTGAGAGTTTTTTTTTTTTTTTTCAAAATTTTTGATCATTTTTTTTTAAGGTATGAGGTCTGCTCAATGTTACAGAGTGACAGCTGCTTTAGTTTGTCCTGGGGCAGTTCTGCTGATTGACTTCTGGTGTTGGATAATCACAGCTGGGTAATCTTGGTTAGGTCCCACATTCTTCCAGGGCTCAGTGGTTTATAATTCTCCTTTTGTAGCAAATCTGCCAAAGCACCTGCTTGCAACCAGGACAGAGTAGCCTAAAAGGCTGACAGAAGGTTCCCAGGTGTGTGGAAGCTACAATGCTTTGACTCTCCACTCCAGCTCCTTACCCTGGTCTCCCTGTTTTGTGGTCTGGGTTCAGCAGACTGTTTCTCTGCCCTTTGAAACAGAGCTATTCTGAAGTTCTTCCAAGGTATCTTCTGGGAATGTGTTGTATTCCAAATATTTGTGGATTCTTTGATTCCAAAACCAGGTTAGAGGCTTAATCTGCTGTTGGTTTGAGAGAAGGTCAGAGGAGGTCAGAGAAAGCCATGTCTGCTCTCCACCTTCTTGGCTCTATCCCTGCATATTCTTTTTTCTTTACAAAAATTTTTCTCAACCACAGACACCGTGCCATTTCTTCCCATTATAATTCCCTGAGATCCACAGTTGTTAAAGTTTACTTCCTCTAAAATCACTTTGTATTAAGGTGATTCGTGCAAATGTTATATATAGGTATGCTGATAAATGTTTAATAACCAGGTCTTCAGGGAAGAAAATGTATGAGGTACACTTTTAAATTTAATTTGCTTTATGACTATTTTCTTCATCATGTTTCTAAGACTAGACAGTCAACAGAATCATAAATCAAGGTCTGATTTGTAGCAATTGTCAATTTCTGTGGTATACATGCTTACACTGAAAAGCAATCAGATCTTAAAATTCAGTTGGAGTTGCCTCTCGCCCACCCGTGGATGTATCTCTCTAGTAGAGCATAAGCCCCTTGAGATCAGGGAAAATTTAATTTAAGTTTTATGTTTATATACCTGACAGTAATTAGCATAGACCTTTGAATATTATGGACGTTTAGTAAATGTTCGTTTATTTGAGTGGAATTGATCTGGGCTCTCTTCTATAGACTGTAAGTTTCAGAATGGTGGTGCTTCTTGTTTATGCTTCTGCTTTTCCCTAAGTAGGCTTTAGCTCTGACTAAATATGCTTACCAGATTATACCTTAGCTCAGTCCAATTTGTTGGTCTTTGGATCATAACGCACCCACTTAACCAAGCCCTTGCTCAGGCCTCATTTGGGCTTGACATTGCCTGCCTAACCCAGCTCAAATCTACTGCCACTCCCCCTTCCCTGACTATTACCTTTGCCTGATTCCATCTACCTTATTTACAAACCAGCCAGGCTTGACACATATAAGGGAGGGTCATAGAATCTATATCAAGTTCTTTAGTAGTCATTGAATTCAACTTTCCATTTTAGGAATGGGAAAATAGAGGCCTTCAGAGGATGATGTCTGTAGTGGGAGGAGGGAGGGATAGTAGGTTCAAATACAATTTTATGACTCCCAGTTAAGAGTTCTTCTCACTGCTCTTTAAGGACAGTGACTGATTTCATTTTCATTTTTCCAGCACCTAGACTAATGTCCTATCCATGGGCACTAGATAATTGAGTTTTTAAAATTGAATGAAAATGAATGGAATTGAATAGAAACATATGGCCATGGCATTATACTGAATAAATGCACTGAGATAATGAAGTTACAAAATTTGTTTTTAATGAAAAAAAGAAAAAAAACTTCCTCTCTCTTTACTTCTTTAACCGCTTATATGATTCTAATAAGGAACAATATATTTTGATGATGTACATGTAGTAGATATGGTGGTGTTGCTGCTGATGCTGGTGGTGGTGTGTATGTGTGTTTAATCATTTTGTCTCTTTCTCAGCATTCAAGGTGTTAGATGGAAAAAAAAATCTTTGAGTGTGGCTATGCAGTACCATGGGGAATTTATGCATCTCTACACTGCATCCAATGCTATCATAAAAAGCAAAGTATTTGCTACTTCATCTCTGCATGCAATCTCACCAATTTCCATTACCAACTTGCTTCCTGAGCTATAAATTGGTCCCATGTATGTCTGGATCACGAACTGCACAAAGTCATTTCAGCCACCTAGTGCCATTGATAAAGTTTTCCCTTGGCTTCAGACACTAACCTCATCTGCTACAGGAGCTCTCAAAGACTGAGCTTTGCTGATAAAAAAGGCTTGCATTCAGCTTTGAGGAAGTGTCAAGGCTATCTGTCTTTGCCTTTGATTACCTATGTATGTGTGGTTGGGGGAAAAGGGGAGGGAAGTGGAGAGAGCCAAAAATCTTCTTTTGTAAATATGATTAAATTTACAAGTGTCTCATTTTAATGAATCCTCAAGGACTTTTGTCTTTTCTGGAGGGGACAATGGCCTTCCTGGAGGACAGTGCTGGTTCAGTATATTTAAAGGACAGATTGTTGCTGCCTTGGCAGTTGAGGCTATTTGTGAATAATTCAGCTGATCTTTTGGCTTTTTTGTGAACCTTTAGAAATTGTTGACTTCTGACTGTGTCAAGGTCAAATTTTTATAACACATCACTATTTAATCAGAGACTAATGAATTTAAAGTGAAACAACACAGATTTTACCCCTTGTTAGCTGTTTGACTAGTTAAATGGCTTCCTCTCTCTACCTCAGTTTTCTTTTCTATAAAACTGTAATCTCTAGTGCCTCTTCTAATTCTAAATCCTATGACCTAACAAGTTGTCCTGACTTAACAGTTTATGTTAGTGAGTTATTTAATGAAAAGTGGAGTAAAACTTCGGGTCCATAGAGACAAAGGTTACAATACCCCTCTTTACACTTATTCTTGTGTGATTTGGAGCAAGAAATCAGTTTCCTCTTCTTCACAATGTGATATTACTTGTGATAACTGCCTCACAAGATTGTTGTATGAAAAGTATTTTGCAAATATAAGAAGAGTACCGTATAAGTGTTAGTTATTACCATGTGCACATAAGAAGAATGACAAATGATATCTACTTTCAAGAAACCTAAAATTTACTTCCAATTTATATATATATATATATATATATATATATATATATATCCACAAAAAGAGAAAAATATACAATGCAACATTTTTAATTATAATTACACACACACATACATTTCAATGGGCGCACCTAAGTGGTACCATGGATAGAGCACTGAACCTGGAGTCAGGAACACATGAGTTCAAAACTAGTTTCAAACACTTAACTAGCTGTGTGACCCTGGACAAGTTACTTACCACTGTTTATCTCAGTCTCTTCATTTGTAAAATTAGAGAAAGAAATGACAAATAGATCAAAGAGCTTTACCAAGAAAACTCTGAATAGACACATAAAGAATCAGACATGACTGAAAAGACTGAACACCTACAAACACATGTCAATAATAGTAACCATTAAATATATACACGCATATACATATGTATATGTATATATCTTTTTCAAAGAAGTACTCACACCTCTATATTTCTTTCCTGACCCCTACTCACCTAACTTGTTTTTGTTACTTCTGAAAATTAATTTTCACAAGTTAATTTATTCTACTCTACATTTTTTTTTTGCATTATTTGGTAAAATAATCATGCCCACCTTAGAAAATCACAACAAAACAAAACCTGTCTTCTTCTAGGGATATCTTGGGTTATCTTGTTCTGAGTCTCCTTCCTCTCTGATTCCTCTCCATCATCCTCATAGGTTTTACTCCCTCTTACAAAGAGGCAGCATGGAGTATATATAGGTTGTAGTGGGTCTCATAGCCAAAAGGTGAGGCTTCAAATCCCACCTCTGATCTTTAGTGAACCAGGGAAAACCAATTAACCTCTCTGAAGCTCAATTTCTTTTTCTTTTTTTTTTTTTTTATAACTTTTTATTGACAGAACCCATGCCAGAGTAATTTTTTACAACATTATCCCTTGCACTCACTTCTGTTCCGATTTTTCCCCTCCCTCCCTCCCCAGATGGCAAGCAGTCCTATACATGTTAAATAGATTACAGTATATCCTAGATAAAATATATGTGTGCAGAACTGAACAGTTCTCTTGTTGCACAGGGAGAATTGGATTCAGAAGGTAAAAATAACCCGGGAAGAAGAACAAAAACGCAAGCAGTTTATATTCATTTCCTAGTGTTCTTTCTTTGGGTGTAGCTGTGAAGCTCAATTTCTTTATCTGCAAAACAGAACTAATTATACTTGTGATGGCTACTTCACACTGTTGCTGGGAGTCAGGTAATATATTGTATTTAAAATGCGTTGCAGAGTAACTGAAACCTGAATGGATGCCCATCAGTCAGGGAATGGCTACATAAGTTATGGTATATGAATAACATGGAATATTATTCTTCTAAAAGATCCTAGAAAGACTTACATAAACTGACACTTAGTGAAGTGAGCTGAACCAAAAGAGAATTGTCTCTAGTAACAACAAGATTATGTGATAATCAACTGGCTCTTTTTAACAATGAGGTGATCCAAAACACTTCCAATAGACTTGTGATAGAATGTGCCATTTGCATCCAAAGAGAGAACTAGGGAGACTGAATATCAATCAGAGCATAGTATTTTCACCTTTTTGTTGTTATTGTTATTTATTGGCTTGCTTGCTTTATTTTCTTTCTTATTTTTTCTCCTTTTCATCTGACTTTTCTTATGGAGCCTGATGTTGAAATGAATTGAACATGTTTAACCTAAATCATATTGCTTGCTCTCTTGGGGAGGAGGAAGGCAGGAAGAGCGGGAGAAAAATTTGGAGCACAAAATTTTTGCAAAGGTGAATGTTGAAAACTCTCTTTACATGAATTTGTGAAAATAAAATACTATTTAAAAAGAATAACTCCAAAAATTATGAACAAAACATGATCATTGGGGAGATATAAAGCCTCTCAAGATGGAAAAAAAAAGTACTTTGCAGACCTTAAAGTCATATATGAAAGTCAGTTATTATTGTTTTCTGCTAAACAGTCATGTCTCAAATCTCATTTTTTTTCTTTCACAATGTCTTCTTTACTTTTGTTGATTCAACTGTCATGACTAAATGAGTAATCCCCAATTATACATCATTAATCTTTTCTCTAAGTTCCAGAACTGCATTTCAAAGTGCCTCTGAATATCTCCACTTGCATGTTCCACTAACACATCTAAAGCAATACATTTAGCAAAACAAATCAGCATCATTTCTCTTCTAGCAGCTGTCCCTCTAGACCTCTCTATTTCTGCTAATGGTACCATCATTCACTGTTTCTGGAATAAAGGCTTGTTTCTTTTTTCTCATTTAACTTCCACATTCAATGAGCCACCAAGTTTTGAAGATCCTTATTTCCTAACAAAACTTACACCCATTTCTTCCTTTACTATGACCTTCATCAAAGCCCTCATCATGCCAAATTATTGGCATTAAATTATTGGAATAGTCTCTTACCTTTCTCCTCATGCCTTTTTAAATTCACCTTACACATTGCCACTCTATCAATCTTTCTAAAACATTGCTTTACCCAGGTTGACCCTCTGTTGTTTAGCCAAAGGAAGAATATTTTGGCAACAGTATTAAAGAAATGATAGAGCAAAGAGAAATTGAGAACAGGAGGCCAATTCAGAAACTAATGACAATTTCCCACCCAGTTCCCCCCATTATGGTCTTTTTTTAACTCATGAATCTAGGAATCTCATTATTGGGAAATCATATCATCCTGAAAGATGCTATGAGTCTTAGTACTCCCACCCTATTAGTATCTTCCTGCCCTTCTGACTAGAGGAGCAGAGTCATGACCCCCCTCAATTTCTATTTAAAGAGGGAACGCAGAACAAACCTCTCCCCATTTTCTACCCAGCTTCACTCATTTTAAACTCCTTTGACTACACCATGCCTATAAAGAGGGCAACTCCCACAAACCCACTCCTTTTTAGCTTTCTTTTGTGTATCACCTTCCTCCATTAAATTGTATTTGTATTTGTATTTGTATCACCAGTCCTTACATCAATGGCTTAAACATAGTAGACACTCAATAAATGTTACTAACTATTTCCAAAGTCCAGGGAAGAGGTGATAGACTAGATGGTTACTGGAGAGAGAAGAGAACAAAGAATAGGTTTAGAGAAAATAATGTAGAAAGAAATGTAGGATAAGAGATAATAATTTTTGAGAAGAATTTCAAGTTTTTTTTTATTAATAAACAAAGGATAGTAATGCATAATGGGAAGATCAAGGGAGTGACCAGTCCTATATAGTTAGCTGAAGTAGAGTAACAGGGCAGATTATGGAATTTCAGAAACATGATTTATGGAGGAAAACAGTTATTCAGGAGATATCAATGTGTACACTGAAATTTCTAAACACAGGTACATAGATTGGGAAGAAGAGATATACTGTGACCAGGATCTGAACTCCTTGACAAGAAGGAAAAATGCCTACAGGTTGGTATATAAAAGCATAGGGATCTAAATTTAGAAACAGAAGGGATCTGAAAGGTTCATACACATTTTTAATCCATATTCACTTTAAAAATGAGGAATCTGTGGCTCAGAGAGTTTGGATAAATTGTCGAAGGTTACTTGATGAGATGATACAGATAGATAAAGTGAATCTTAAATATGAAAATGGTGGCAAGGGTAGATCTGAAAGTGGGAACAAGGAGCAATGATCCCAATTACTAGAGTTACCCAAAGTAAAAAGCATTTGGAAGATAATGGGTTCTGCTGTATTATAAGTCTTCAGGTAAGGGTGGTTGAAAATTTCATGGGATTGTTGTAAAGAGAATTTCCAGTTTTGATATATATTAGACTACTTGATTTTGGAAGTCCCTTTTAACTCTGAAATTCTGTGATTCCAACAAAGTTTCAGTGAGATAGTGTAATTGTATAAGGACCTTGAAGAATTAATGTGACTTCTAGAAATAGAGAGGCTAGAGAAAAGCATATTGCAAACTTGGATATAAGTGGATGAATTAATCAAGGAACCACAACAAAGTTGCAGAGGCATTAAAGTGGAATATTCTGAGGAATGGGAAGGAATTGGTATGACCAGGACTAAGTATGCATGGAGGGAGATAAAGAGATATATCTCTGAAAATGTAGGTCATGGCCATATTTTGTCACACTAAGGAACTCAAACTTCACCCTTTAGGCAATGGGAAGCCATGGAAGGTTTCTAAGAATTATGTTAGCACTTTAGGAAGAAACGTCTGAAAGATAACCAAATATAGTCAAATTGCCTGCACTTCTTTGAAACTTGGCATTTTAGGAAATATAAAGAAAAAAAAACATTTCTAATGGTTGATTTAGAATCTCTCTATTCTATTTTACTTATGTTTAATGTTTCAAATTTAATGCAACCAGTTGAAGATTTTAGTAATATTTGATGAATGAAAACCATATTCACAGGATCCCACTAATTTAGCACCCAGTTTCAGAAAGTACATCCATATAGCAAAATGCATTTAAAGTGGGTAGCATTTCTTTATTTATAGTTCCTTAAAGAATTTCTCTCCTTTTGTGGATAGATTAAGCAGCACAATAGTTCTCCCTTTGCCAGCATTTCCCACACCCCACTCCCATAGATATTAGGTCAATTTAACTTAACAGTAGAGTGAATTCACTGGGATAATTTTTTTTTTTAAATCTCAATGTTCAAGAAAATATGAAAAAAGAAAGCTAGCACGATCATATAGATAGGCTTTCAATTTTATGTTGAAATATAGCCTTTCAACTAAAATTGTTTCCAAAAGTATTCTTTATAATGAATCTTTCTTCCAGTAACTATCATAATCATAACTTCTGAGATGTTCGCTTCAATAATACATCCTTATATCTGAAGCAGTTTTACTTCTGACCCCACTTCCCTCAATCTTCCTTCCCTTGTATTATCCTTCCTATTAATTTTCCCTTTCCCCCTTACTTCTGCCCTCCTTTTTATTAGCCTTCCCTCTTCTCTTTTCTTTACCATTTCCCCTGTTACTTCCCTGTGGGGCAAGATAAAGTTCTACATGAAACTATGTATGTATGTTCTTCCCTCTTTGAGCCAAATTCGATGATAATAAGGTTCAAACAATGCTCATCTCCCTTCTTTCTTTCCGTCTGGTGTAATAGCTCTTTTCTGTTTCTTCATGTGATGTAATTTATTTGATTTTCCTCCTCCCCTTTTCTCCTCTGCTAGTCCAATCCATTTTCTATCCACTTAATTTCTTTTTTATATCACCATACACAAGTCAACTTGAAAGGGGAGGAGAATTGCTCCCTTTAAGATTATCACTCTGAGACTGTGTCCCTTTTGATCAGGATCTCTCAGGCTCCAAGGAGTTGAGACAGAGCCCAAACCTTTCAGGATAAGATAATCAATTCCCATAAAAATTCCAAATTCTCATTCAGTTGAGGAATACTGATCTGAGCTGTCCCAGCTCCAACATGGTCTGATCAGCTTGGGCTGTCCCAACCCTCATCAAGATACCCAATATAACAGCTTCCCTCAACTAAAGTCTTTGCAGATGGGCCTAGGTAGCTTGAGATCTCTGTCACTCTCAGCTGCCAGGATCCTTCTACCCACTGAGAAAGCATTCTCAGTGCCAAAACTCCATTTCCCACTAGAAATTGATTTCTATCCAACAATTTCATTTTGCAACTAATAATTCGGGAATGAGTGAATTCTTTCACTCCTAAACCTGCAGCTGATTTAAAGAGGATTCTTAACAACTCTCTTATTGCCACTAACTTCTTGATAACCAGGAACTGAGACCACTCAAACCATATCAAACTTATAATATATATTTTCTATATGCAGTCCCTTTAATTGCCTTAATAAAGATACAGTTTTCAAGAGTTACAGGTAGTGATGTAAAGAGTTTAACCTTTAAATAACATTTTTTTTGTTTCTAGTTTACCTTTTTATGCTTCTTTAGAGTTTTATCTTTGAAGATTGAATTTTCTGTTTACTTTTGTTTTTTTTATCCAAAATGATTGAAGGCTCCCTATTTCATTGACTGATTATATTTTCCCCTCAAAGATTATGCTCAATTTTTCTGGGTACTTGATTCTTGGTTGTAGTCCAAGGTCCTTTGCCTTCCAGAATATTATATTCAAGGTCTTTTGATTCTTTAATGTGGAAGCTGCTAAGTCTTCTGTAATCCTGACTGTGGCCCTTCAATTTTGAATTGTTTCTTTCTGTATGCTTACAGTATTTTTTTCCCAATCTGATAATTCTGGAATTTAGCTACAATATGAATTTTTTCTTTTGAGGCCTTTTCCAAGGGGTGATTGATGGAGTCTTTCAATGACTATTTTGTTCTCTGATTCTCAGAGCGGTTTTCCTTGATGATTTCTTGAATGATGTTGTCCAGGCATTTTTTTTCTTTTAGGTAGTCCACTGATTCTTAAATTATCTCCCGTGGGTCTATTTCCCAGGTTGGTTATTTTCCAATGAGGTATTTTACATTTTCTTCTATTTTTTCCATTTTTTTTTCAATTTTGTTTGATTCTTGATGTTACATTAAGTTATTAGCTTCCACTTGTTCACTTCTAATTTTAATGAATTATTTTCTTCAGTTAGCTTCTCTTCCATTTGGTCAGTTCTACTTTTAAAGGAATTGATTTCTTAAGTAGATTTTTGTCTCCATTTGGCCAATTCTATTTTTTTAAGGATTTGTTTTCTCTAATGTAATTCCCTACACATATATAGTTCAATAAATCTATTTTAAGAAGTTGTTTTCTTCAATTAATTTCTTTGCTTTTTTCTTTTCATAATTCTCCTTCATATTTCTCTTTTTTTCCCTATTTTTTCTCTCACCTCTCTTACTTGATTTTTAGAATCATTTTAATCTCTTTTAAGAGAGAATCTTTTGACCTTGACACCAATTCATATCCCTCTTTGAGGTTTCAAATATAGGAACATTGCCATTGCTATCCTCTTCTGGGTTTGTGTTCTAATCTTCCCTGTTGCCATGGTAACTTCTATGATCAGGGCTTTTGAGGGGGTTTTTGCTCATTTTTGAAAAAGTTAATCTCTGTTCCTATGGCACAAGGAGCACTGTCCCAAGCTTCTTTTGCAGGGAAAGGGAGACCTCTCACTGACTTTCAGTGCTGAAGCCAAAAATGCTGCTTGCTTTTTTCTGCTCTGAGTTCGCCTGAGCTAGTGAACCCTGTAGTGCTGAGGTTTGGGGGCTCATAATTTGCCTTTTGTACTAGAGCTGGAGGTCTCATATTTGGCCTGCTAAATCACTAGCACACTGAACTAGGATGGTGGAGTCTCTTCCACTGATACATGCTGTGGCTAAGAGCCTCCTGCTATATTACTAATACCCTGCCTGTGTGGGGCCATAGTCTACTTTTACCTAAGTGGGACAGACCTTTCTTAAAGTCCTGCTAAATTATTTTAAGTTTAATTCTGTCATTTGAATCTGCCTAGAGGCTTGGTTTAATGTTGTTTCTGAGGGAAACTGAGAAGATCTCAGGCAAATTCTTGGATTCTTTCCACCATCTTAATGAACACAATTTATAGCCCTTTGGATATAATCCAAAATGCTCTCCAGAATGTTCACATCAGTTGACAACTCTACCAACAATGCATTAGTACTCAAATTTCCCCATGTCTTCTTCAGTATTTATCGATTTCCTTTTTTGTTATTAGTCAATCTGATATGTGTGAAGTTGTTTTAATTTGCATTTCTCTAATGGCTAGTAAGTTAGAGCATTTTATATGAATATAGATAGCTTTAATTTCTTCATTTGAAAACCGTCAGGCAAGTTTTTAATACTTAAGTTATAGATACTATGGAAATCATAATTCTTTGATTATTGACTTCTGTTTGTGTATTGTCAAATAAGCACCCCAGATTTCTAATTTCTCTCTAAGACATCTTTCTAATTTCTATTCTGTTACTACAAAAAATAAATAAAGCAAACAACAACAAAAGCAATGGATTAAACAATTGCTTATTTTTTCCAAATCTATTTTCTTCCTTGCTCTTCTGAGAACATGAAAGCAATATAATTTTGTCACAAGTAAAGAGAGGCAGCTTTGTGTAGGAAAGAGAATATGCTGTAGGAAAGAAGCAAGATATAATCAAAAGGACTCTGGACTTGAATTTTGGAGTGGTGGACTCACATTGTGAGTTTAATAATAAGTGACCATTCATAGTCACTTGCTCTCTCTAACACTCAGGTTTCTTATCTGAAAAGTTATAACACTTGTACTATTTACTTAATAGAGATTTTGTGAGGTTTATTCTTTGTTGTATCTTAAAGTATTATATAATTGTGTGATTATTATTATATTCCCAAAGGCTTTGTCCTGAGTCTTTTGCTCTTCTCTTTCTGACTTCTCTTTTAATAATCTCATCAATTCTCAAGGGATTAATTATTATTTATATACAAATGGCTGCTGAATCTCTGTAGTAAACCTTATTAAGCTATAATTTGTTATTGTTTTCTGTTAAATAACTATAATTAGATGTGATGTGAAAATCTGAAACTCTATAACTGCAAAAGAAAACTTCTCTCCCTTCCAATCACCCCAAAACAAAACAAAACAACAACAACAAAAAAAAAAAAACAAACAATTGAGCACTCTTCCAAACTTCCCCATTAAGGCATCAACTCACATTTCTTTTTCTCTAATTCCTATTAAAACCCATCTCCAATTTTCCTCTCTCATTCATTTCTTAACTTCTAATCTATCTTCTAAGTTCATTACTTAGCTGATATTTCTATTTTCAAAGTTATTAACCATCTTTGAATTGTTAAACACATTATTCCTATCATGAGCTCTTTATAACATTTGGCACTGTTGATAAGCCTTTCCTTCTAGCTACTTTCTCTGTGGACATTTGTAACACAGATTTCTGCAACTTCTCTTACTTGGTTGGTTACTCCTCCTCAGTATCAGATAGCTAAAACATCATCCATATCCTGCCCTCTAACTAGAAGTATTCTGGAAGACTTTTGGTGCCCTCTTCTCTATATATATACTTGGTGATCTTATTGGGTCTTATGAATTTAGTTAACCTATCTATACATAAGATTCCAACATCTTTTTAGCCAGTCTTAGGTCTCTCTGCTAAGCTCTAATCCATCCCCACAAACTGCCTTTTGAATATTTCTAATTATACTCTTGTTGATAACTCCCCTTTCAAATATCCAAAACAAAACTATTTATCTCTTTAAACCTACATTCTTCTTAATTTTCTTATTTCTATTAAAGCTACCACCATAATTCTGGTCACTGAGGCTGACAAACTCGAGTCCATCTCAACTCCTAGTCTCCCTTGAAGTAACCTCAGTTGTTAATCTTGTTGATATTACCTATACAAAATGTCTTGAATCTCTTCTCTTCCTTCAACTCACATGATCACTGTTGTAGGTCCTTATCACATAATATCTAATCTAGTAACTTTCAAAGTATAGTCTGAGAACCTCTAAGGGTCCTTGAGATACTTTTGGGAAGTTCATGATGTCAAAACTTTTCCTAATAATTCTAAGGCATTTTTATTTCCACTATGGAAAATATCAATAGCTATAAATCACATAAATATTAATTGGTGTTTTTAATAAATTTTAATACCATAAAGAGATCCTGACACCAAAAAGTTTGAGAACCATTGCTCAAGAATATTGTCTCTCCTAATTGGTCTCTTCTCAAGTTCTCATACACCCTGACCACTTTGATCAATAAATATGTTCTACAATGATTGTAAACTAAATACAAGTGTGACTCTATTCAAGAAACTTCAGTAGCTTTCTATTGCTGTTCAGTATTTAAAGTTCTGTATTAGCTCATTCCCACATATCTTCACAGACTGATTTTATCCTATTCCTGCTAATATGTGTTATAGTCCAGACAAACTAGCCTCCTTGTTCTAACCACCACATTCTATGTTCTCAACAGAATTGTTTCTTAACTCAGGTTGTCTCCTCTGCCTCAAGAGCTTTTAGTCATCATCTCTGCATCTTAGAATCCTTGGCTTTCTCCTAGATAAATCTCAATTGTCACTTCCTATGTGACCTTTCCAGTTATTGGTGTCTTAGGTATCCTGAAATTATGCTGCACAATACTTTTTGTATTGATATATCTGTGCAAATGCTGTGTATTTCTTTATCTTTGCAAATTCTTTCTCTCTATTGAAAAAAAAATCTATGTAGGCAAGAACTATTTTTCTTTTTGTAACAATAATGTTCTACAAAATGATTTGTACACAATAATACCTAATAAATGATTGTTTAGTTGTTGAATAAATGATTGCTTGTTGGTTATATTAATATGTTCCCAGTCACCTGGGTGATTCCACAGCCATAACTTTGGAGGTATTCTCTATGCTTCATTCTCTTGCCCCTAAAACCATTTCTAATCATTTGCTAAGTCATTTGGATTCCATCTTCACATCATTTCTAGCATCCATACTTTTCCATAAATTCATATCATTCCAAGTATGTTTAAATAGTTAACTTAATCTCCTAATTTTGCCTAGGTGTTCTGTTTTATTTAATATTGTCACTTCTAATTTATGGTCATTTAAAATTTGATCAAGCAAAAGGAACCTGGGAAAGGGATAAGTGAGTAAAGAGCTATGGATTTGAATAAAGGATTATTCCAACAATGTCATGGGTCAACATATATCTGACAAGGCCATGTTCAGGTGCTCTGGAAACTCAAGAACTGTTCAATCAATTTGTAGGTTAGAAGTGAGGCTTTAGAATCTTGGATATGTGGTCTGATAATGTTAGATGGCAATTCTTTCACTTTGTCAAAATATAGTTCATATTCAAGTAACTCCTGACCTACTGCAATGCTCTCTAACCTCACTTCTAGATGAATTAAGAATTTATAAAATAGAATGGATTCCATTCCTGAATAGCCAAAGTAAATCCCTCCTTTTTTTTCCTACAGCAAATGAAGAAATTCTTTATCCATGATCCAAAATAGCACAAAAAGTAATCAATCAAAAGCACATATGTTTCGGTTCCAGAAAACGCTGACCAGATTTGAAATGTAGGCATTCTTATTTCACTACTAAAAATGAAAAATAAAAAGACAAAAAAAAACATAGCTCTTAATCAAGTCCTATATGCATTGTAGGGGGAGCCTGACAGTGTGAGTTCAAGCTGTGGCTAGTGGGGCATAAAGGAATTGATGGCCTATGTACCTTGGAGGAAATTAGAGTCAAGAACAAATAGGGTCAGGATAGAATTCCCCAGGAGGATTTTGAGAGAGGTCAGAAGGGAGAATTACTCTTTCATCTAATCAGCCCTGTCCCAGAGAGCAGTCACTAACATGGAGAAGAAAGGCAATCTTTTTAAAAGAGATCAGTTCTTGATCACTGGTCTTTCTCGGAAAATGGGATATTTATCTTCCTCAGAGCCTAACACTGGATGGAATAAATAGAAATATGGCCTTGAAGTCAGAAAGATGTGGTTCAAATATTTGGTTGTGTGATTGGCAGTCATTTTTTAGGGCCCCCTAGACAACCTTTCAAGTCTATAAGTTAAAGAGAAGATATTAGGGAAAGTTCAAACATAGAGGTCCCATCCTAAAATAGCATCAACAGCAGCAGCAGCAACCATACAACCATGCTAAAAACAGTGATTGACTTAAATTATGTCTTTATAAACACTTTATTTATAAATAAATATAAATATAAATCCATGTATGGATGAATGGAATAAAACTAAAGCAAATGTCCTAAAAATCACACAAAATTAAAGGTGAGGCAGTATGACATAGGCTCGAAGAACTTAGGACTTCATAGGAAAGTGACATCAAACAGGCCTCCATTAGATATACAAGGTTTGATTATAGAAAGTAAGAATTGAATTAAGTTCTAACGGATGGACAGGATTTAAATAATCAGATGACAGACCATAACAATAGCAAAAAGGAGTGAAATATCATGAAGGCAGAATTGAGTTCATGAAAAAAAAATATATCACCCTAATTTAAATAAGGTACAAAAGCATTTATATGGATATGAATGGATATGTGTATATGCTGGAAATCAGAATAAAATCAGGTTAGATTATTGAAGGTTCTGAAATTTAGATAAATTACTTAGACTTTATTCAAAAGGCAATAGGGAACCTTTGCTGCCTTTGATAAGGATAATATCAGTGCATTAGTTTAGGAAAATAGTGGTTTGCAAGCCATATTGAAGAGGAGAAAGCCTGAAGTCAGAAAGGTACACTGAAAAACTAATTCCAGTCATGAAATAATGGTGGCTTAATGGAGTAGTAGATAGGAGAAAAAAAAAATAGGGAAAAAGATTGATAAAACAAGGTGATTAGATATGAAAAGGGAAAGGAAAGCAAAGAGACAAAGATAACTTCAAGGTCTCAAGCACATTGGGGAGCCCCAGTTAAAAAAAATCCCTGGTATTAATCATTTATATTTATTAGTTATAATAGTTATAAAGTTAGCAAGTAACTCTAAATTGCACTCAATTAAATAGACATCAAGTGAATATGATGTTCCAGGTACTAAGCTAGACAAAAGAGGCAGCATAGCATAGATCAGCTCTGTAATCTTGGAGTCAGAAAGACTTGAGTTTCAGTTTTACCTCATACTTATTAACTGTGTGACCTCAGGTAAATTAACTAAACTTTTTGAATCTTGGTTTTCTTATCTCTCAATAGGAATAATAATATTTGCAGTACTTTCTTCACAGTTATAAAGACAACCAAATGAGAAAATTTGTGTAAAATGACTTGCAAATATTAAAGCATTATACAATAATCACAATAATAGATAATAAATATTAGCTATTGAATTTTACAAGAGAAGTCAGACATTGTGCTTAAAATTTTGCAACTAATGTGATCTTCTCACATTATTATCCCCATTCTATAGATGAGAAACTGAGGCAAACAAGTTAAGTGACTTGTCCAGGGTAATATCTCTAGTAAGTGTCTTAGATCTTCCTGACACCAAGCCTAGTACTCTATCCACTGTACTATCTAGCTACCCTATCTGATTGTTATTAAAATAACTTAAACTTAAAGACTTAAATTAAAGTTAAAGATTAAAAATGACAATTGTTGACCTCAAGAAACTTATCAGGAGTTATGACATGCATAAATATGCTATAAGGTAGAGTGTGGAGGTATAGAGGAACAGTGGAAAGAGCCCTACCTCTATAACCAGAAGAATCAGAAGAGCTGAATTTAAATCCTCCTGGAATGTAGTATCTGTATGACTTTGAGAAAATCCTTAATATCCCATAGTCTTCATCCATATGATGGGGAGTGGGGGGGAGATCCTACTAGGTAACCTCAAACTATTTTCTTATGAACCTATGATTTCTTTCATGATTCTTTGATAAAAACAGAAGAGAAATCCAGAATAAATAATCTAAGAAAATCCAAGAGGAAAGAAGGTTTCAACTGTACTGGAGGGCTGTGTGTGTGTATGTGTTGTACTTCAGAAATTTTTCATGGAGAAGGTCACAGCAGAGATTGATATCAAAAGGAGAGATTTTGAATAGGCAGTGGTTACAGCACTCACACCATGGGAGATTTAGGGAGCAATATCTCAAATGGAAACTTAGTGTCTCTAGTTTGTGACTGTGGGCAACCTATGCAGACAAAGAACTATAGAAATGTCTAATTTAAAAGCAAATAGACATCGTACAAACACTTTGTGATGCCATGCTCAACCATTTAACTATTAACAGCTGTAGTCTATTGTTCCACATATTTACTCTGTTCAAAAGAAGATGGAACCTATGCTAGCTGTGGCTCTTATGAACCCCCCCCCCCCCCGGCAAGATGTTGACATACAGAATGAAAGTAGTGTGCATTTGGAGAGCAGACATTTTCGCCCCCTTCAATTAAGTTGACCCATGGTCTTGCTATGAAGCATTGATGTCTGTATTATAAAACTGTGATCAGTTACACCATGGTGGATTCTTACTCTCCTCCCAATCAATAGTAGAAAAAGAGGTCACATTTGGGAAAAAAATAAAATTGATTTACACTGAGAACAAAGCCCTTTTTACTTCCTTTCTGCTGCAGTTTCTCTTCTCTCTATCAATAAAGTCTGAGTAAACACTAGGTCTGAGCAAATACTATGTGAGCTAACCTCCTCCTTATTTATCTGCTTACTGCCCTGCCTGCCCTCTTCCTGCCTCACCTTCTGGCACATAAAGGTTTCTGCTTTGCCACTTACCTCATATGGGAGCTGATTATTAAACTGTTTTGTAAAAGTGATATATCATGCTGTTTTAGCTGCATCACCTATTTATGACTTTGGTACCGTTTGGGAGAACCCTTTCTGTCTTGGAGCACATCCATCCAAAATTGCAGTGTAATCATGTCAATTTCAAAGGCCCAGAGAAAAGTTAAAGATAATAAATCGACCAATATTTTTTGCCAAAAGACTCAGATAATCAGAGAGGTTGTCTAGACATCTTCCCCTTTCTACATATGAGAGGGAAAAAAAGACCCAGCTAGATAATACTATCCAAAAGGCTCAAATTGATTAGTGTCACAGTCAAACTATCTAATCATATATTAATTATTATGTCATAATAACAAATAAAAATAACTTGCTTTCAATAGGTTTTTAACCAATATTCATGTGTCTATATAATTTTAAAAACTGTTAAACTTAAAAACAACAACAACTGTTGTTTTATCCTTTTTCTCCTTGCTGATAGAATTACTTCTGGGATTTTATATTCCATTGGAGGAGAGAGAAGAGTAGGAAACAACATGAGATAACGTAAAATATTTACCAAAAAATACAAAGGAATATTTGGGGAAGTATTAAGAATTAACCACTATGAAAGCTCAAAACAAAACGGAACTCTGATAGAAGTTGGCACTTGAACTGACACTTGGAGGAATGTAGGGTTCTAAGGAACAAAGATGAGGGGGTAGAAAATATTCTAGTCATACTAGAAAGTCTATGTCAATGTGCAAGGGAGGAGAAAGAACATATTAGATAGAACAGATATAAGACTGACTACCAAACTGAAGATGTACAGAGCCATTGTGTCCAACTAGCACTACATATATGGAACCATTGATTAGAGTCAATGGTGAAAAAGTTTCAAATAATGCAGATAAGTTCACTTACCTTGGTAGTATAGTTCTCAGGAATGTATACATTGATAATGAGAATGATGCATGCATTGTGAGAGCTAGCTCAGTCTGACTGTATAAACAGTTCTGAAGGAGAGTGTGGGAAAGAAGAGAACATTGTGTACAGTGAACAAGAAGAAGAGCTCTTATACACTTTGGAATGCAAAGTTTATAAGAGAAAGTGTTGGAAAATCTATCTGAAAAGATGAGGTGAAATCAGATTGTAAAGAGCTTTAAGTTTCAGAGTTGGAATTTTAGGGTTAGAGGAGTCAGAAGCTATTAAACTTCCCTTGATCACTGCAGAGACATGGTCAGGTCTTTACTCCTCTAATATTCTGGTTATTCATATGTTTTACTTGTCCCCTTGCTAGACATTGCCTTGAGGCAATGATTAAATCAAACCAGAAAGTGTATCCCCTAATATTTTTGTACATGCACACATTTAAAAGGTTTGCACAATTGAACTGACTGAACTATTACATAACGCTAAATCAAGGCCTTAGAACTATATATTCATTTTTCATGGTTAAATGTATCCTTTGAACCTGAAATAATTAAACATTTTAAAAAACATCCCTTCTTGGGGACAGCTAGTGTAATGCTGGAGAAACTGAGCAAGACAGAGATTAGAGACCAATTTAATAGTTTACTAAATGGAGAGCATTTCTCAGACCAAATGATCCATGTTTGGTCCTAGGGCTGAATGAGACTATCCTCTCAAAGAATCCAGCCCTGAGTATCGGGACAGCAAGACTCTTTTATAGGATAACAAGAACAATGACATTATGGGGGAGGTACCTGGATGGTGATAACCTGATGAGGGGAGGCATCTAGGATAACACAATGGAGGGAGATACTGGAGAGGTTACTGATATTCTAATGATATCTAAAATGGATAGACCTTTATCCTGTCAAACATTAAGAAGGGATGATTATAGCCTAAAGATATAAAACCTTTATCTCATCAACATTAAGAGGGAAAAGTTATAAACTGAGGCAGAGTAACTAAATAGGACAATGGAGAAATTGGATCAGGACATTAAAAGGGAACTGTTCTATAACATTAGATGGTGTAGTAGGTAGGACACTGTCTCTGTAGTCAGGAAGGTTTAAATTCAAATCTAACCTCAGACATTTAACTTTTACTAGCTATGTGTCCCTGATCAAGTCACTTAACCCTCAACAAAAACCCCCCAGACAAATAGAATCTCTTCTTTGACTTTATTAGATAAAGGATTTAGGACTATGTTTTGGTCATGCCCAGTTCTTCATGATCCCATTTGAGCTTTTCATGGCAATAATACTGGTAGTGCTTTATCATTTTCTTCTCCACTTTATTTTACAGTTGAAGAAACTGAGGCAGACAAGGTTAAGTGACTTACTCAAGGTCACATACCTAGTAAATGTCTAAGGCTGGATCATAAGGCATTTTACATTTTTGTTTCAGATAGCAGGTCACAGTAGATGTTAGAAGAATCTAGAGAAAGATGTCATTGTAGTAGTGATGGGTATGACTATCAGTGGAAATTTACAGGGGCTTACAGTCTCCTCAAATAATTAGCTATTTTTTATCCAAATTTCTATATGGGCCTAGAAACATCTATGCTTATATGTAAGTCTGCTGTCCAATTAAGTCTATATATCTGCATGGGTATGTAAAAGAATCCTGACATCATTCCAGGTGTAGACACTTCATTAAAGTATATTGATTACTTATTGAAATGTTGTTCTTTTTCAGTCTGAGTGTTTGTAATTGATTTTAAGTTAATGCAATAAAAGATCTAGTGTTTAACCTTGGGAAAATAACTATTCTTAGTTTTCATTATCTTGCTAAATGTCATTAAGATCAGTGTTATGTTTTTGCTTCTGAGGCAAAACATGAACAGACTTAAGGTAATGAACAGAAATATATATATTTCCCAGTATCAGTTCCACTTTCCTGATTGTTAGGAATTATATATAAAAAAGAGCAGACATATGCATGTTTAGACAGAAATAATGACAATAAATGGAGTTCATTTCTATTAAAAATTAAATTAATGTTACTTGGAAGTGACTTGAGTGCCAATTTACACAATTAATTTTTAATTAGGAACCATTTTACACTGAAACTTATTTCGATGCCTAAAGTATCATAACATTTTTTTATTCCCTTACCCATAGTTTCTTTTGGGGTATTTTTTGTTTCATTCTCATATGATCACAGTTAGAGTATACTCTAGTCTTCTGGATGTGTATTATCCTCTTCACATTATTTGATAAAGATCTTTTCATATGACTTTGTACTTCTTAAACTTGTCTATCTTAATAGCATTATAATATACTATTATATTAAAGTGACCAAGATTTGTTTAACTATTCTCCTATTGGACATTTACACTGATAATAATAATTTCATTGTTTGGAAAGTGTAAAAAAAAAGACAAAAAAAAGAGCTATTGAAAGATTTTCATAGCAGAATGTAGTTGATTTTTAACAAAGGGCTGATATCTGTAGGAATTGTGAAGCCCCAGGAAATGAAATATATATATTTTTGGTATAATTTTCCTTGGAATAGGAATGGTCACAAAACATGAGCATGTAATATGATTATAATTTATGTTTAAGATCTGTCTCATTTTTGTGAAAACCTCAATTTTTCTTTCAAATGTTTTGAGATGATATCAGAAACTGTCTTCTACTTAACTTTATTCCAAGAAGGAAGTGCTTAACTGGCAACAAATTTAAATTTTATACTTGTATATGAAGTTACATATTTTTTGATTTAGTCATATTTGCCATTGCAACATATTATGCCACAGAGAAAAACATCACCAATTACATATTTACTAAATGACATGAATGTCGAATATAGCTAATAAAATTGTTTTACTATGAGACGACAGTCTTATGAGGTATAAACCATATAGTAGCAAATATGATAGGAGATTAAAGAAATAATTCCCTGAAAATGTTTAAGTCACTGATGTCATAGGTTGTAGTTACATATTAACAATGATACACACACATACATACACATACACACATATATACATATACATATATTAATTGAAATAAATATCCATAATAGAATCATTATGTACACTCATACAGCTATATTGGGGATATAAATTTTAAGTTAAAGAAAAACTGTTACATCATACAGATTAAAAAACTAAAACATTCTGGGAATATTTCAAGAAGAGGTTAAAGCTTTCAACATGAACTTGAGGGTTTTTTTTTTTTTTTTGGTTTGTTTTAATATAGATGGAGGTATGATTAAATTATATTTTCAAATGATTTTTGCATGTGAGGAAATCTAAAAATTAGATGAAGGAATTATGGTAGTAAGTTAAAGTGAAGATCAATGAAAGCAGAAACAATATAGTAAATGGAGTTTACCACAGGCCATCTAGATAAAAAGAGAAAATTCACAAGAACTTTGGGAAATAGATTACAAGTCTGACATGAAGTTATGATATAATTGTATTTGGAAATGACAGTTTTCTAGATATATTTCATCTTTGAATGTTTGATAATGAAATTTACATATGGGCATAGTCTAACATACAACCTAGGTTTTAGGAGAACATATTTTTAAAAGTTCATAGAATATATATTTAATCAAAGGATATGAACAGACAATTCTCAGATGAAGAAATTGAAACTATTTCTAGTCATATGAAAAGATGCTCCAAGTCATTATTAATCAGAGAAATACAAATTAAGACAACTCTAAGATACCACTACACACCTGTCAGATTGGCTAAGATGACAGGAAAAAATAATGATGATTGTTGGAGGGGATGTGGGAAAACTGGGACACTGATGCATTGTTGGTGGAGTTGTGAACGAATCCAACCATTCTGGAGAGTAGTTTGGAACTATGCTCAAAAAGTTATCAAACTGTGCATACCCTTTGATCCAGCAGTGTTACTACTAGGCTTATATCCCAAAGAGATCATAAAGAAAGGAAAGGGACCTGTATGTGCACGAATGTTTGTGGCAACCCTTTTTGTAGTGGCTAGAAATTGGAAACTGAGTGGATGTCCATCAGTTGGAGAATGGCTGAATAAATTGTGGTATATGAATATTATGGAATATTATTGTTCTGTAAGAAATGACCAACAGGATGATTTCAGAAAGGCCTAGAGAGACTTACACGAACTGATGCTGAGTGAAATGAGCAGGACCAGGAGATCATTATATACTTCAACAACAATACTATATGATGACCAGTTCTGATGGACCTGGCCATCCTCAGCAATGAGATCAACCAAATCATTTCTAATGGAGCAGTAATGAACTGAACCAGCTACGCCCAGAGAAAGAACTCTGGGAGATGACTAAAAACCATTACATTGAATTCCCAATCCCTATATTTTTGCCCACCTGCATTTTTGATTTCCTTCACAAGCTAATTGTGCAATATTTCAAAGTCTGATTCTTTTTGTACAGCAAAATAACAGTTTGGTCATGTATTAAAAAAAAAGAATATATATCCAAGTAACATGTAGTAAGCTAAAACTCATCAAGGAAAATCATCTTTGGAGGAAAGAAGAAACTGTCTAAACTTTTCAATTCACAAATAGAAATAATTACAATCAGGAGGAAAAGAAGAACATCAACTCACATACATTTTTAAACAATATCTAGGGATGATGGAAGCTAAGGTACATAATGCAAGATAAATACAATAACATGGAATAATCCTGCAAGCACAGCATTAGGCATACTAGAGATGATGGAAAGATTTATGACAAGATATTGGAGTAAAAGTTTCTGAATGAATTCAGCTTTCTCCTCTCACCACCATAAAATGAATTAGAAATGCTTCAAATGGACTAATAAAGCAATAAAAAAAGAGAAAAAAGGAAATATTTAGGAAACAATTTTTATAAAAAATTTGTAAGAAAGAGTTGTATTAATTGCTTACCATTATTCTACTAACACTATTACCATTCTACTCATGGATTGTCATGAATAGTAGTTGCCTCAGTAGCAAGTAAGTCAAAACAAATCTGATATGAATTGTAGATAGAGTGCACAACCACTGAGAACCTTTGTGGCAAACTTGTAGTTAATCATAGCTACTAATCCCCTCTTTCATCCTTGATATTTATACTTTAGTTTCCATGTTGTAATGACTACAATAGCTACTGAAAAAGAAATTTAGAAAAAAAAATGGTAGATGAGGTAGAGAATCACCAAAAGACAAAACAAACAATAAAAAAAAAAAAAAAAAGTCATGAAAACCATTTAAGTAACTGAAAAAGTGTGGCAATGAAAAACTTCTAGTTAAATGAAGACATACCATAAGATGAGAATGCTAGAGAAAACTGGCAAAGAAGATAATATATGAAAGATGAATGATAGGGCACATAGCAAATAATGAATACAAGGATATGACATAGTTCTGCAACATCTGCATTTCTGTAACATCTAAGTCTAGAAACCTAGTATAAAGAATGAAGTGTCTACAAAGAATCTCATAATAACTGGAAGACACAATGGAAAAAAATAGAAGGAAGAGATTAAAAATAGAATAGTTATCTTAGAAGAGAAAATGAGAAACCTTAAAATGAATTAGTATGGAGGAGTCAGAAATCAAAAATTGTAATGCAGAACTGAACCAGAGTCCAGTCATTGTGTGCATTCATAGAGTGTTATTGATATAATTCCTCATAAAAATAAGAAGAGGTATGAGGGATGTGTAATGGCAGAACATTTGAGAGTCTTTAGAGTGTGTGTGGATATTCTATAAGTGGATTTTTAAGTCTTCTAAATACTTGGTGAGCAGTTGTTATCTCATTTTAGTTATTTCCAATTCTACATGATCCCATTGGGATTTTCCTGGCAGATACTGGGATGGTTTGTCATTTCCTCCTCCAGGTCATTTTTTAGATAAGGAAACTGAGGCAAAGATAAGTGACTTGCCTAAGGTCACATTGCTGGTAAGTGTCTAAAGCACTCTATAAACTGTGCTATCTAGCTGTGTGATGAGTGTATTCTTTTCAATTGGTTGAAATTACGCAACTGGAACTTGGGAAACCTTCCAAAAAGCTTTAGCTTTGGACTCTTGCTCTTTGGTTGGACAGCTTCTCTTTGACTGAAATCTTCCTGCAAGATGGCATCCAATGAGCAAATGCTATAAAGAAAAAGATCTTGAGTCTCTTCTCCTTCTAAGACTGACATGTGGGAAGAAGTCCAGACAATCAGAAGCACAACCAAGAAAGCAATGAAGCATTGTTATCCTGGGCCCATCCCAAAATTACAGGTACCCAGAAGGAACTCACCAGTATGGGAAGGGAGACAGTATAGCAGGGAGATATTTCACTATCTTAGGGAAATTACATGGTGAAAAAGCAGCTGAATAATGCTGACATAATCTATGTGTTAGAAACATCCGCATGGGACATTAGAAAAGGACCTAACATTTAGAGCACCAATATCTATATAAATGCTTACAGACCTTCTAAAAATTATATGATCCTCAATGTTTTTTCCCCTTCCCTTTTATGATCATTGTCCCATACCCAAAAAAGGGTGCATTGAAGGACAGCAACACACACACACACACACACACACAAACACATAATTTTTTTTCAAAAAAAAATTCAGGGGAGAAAAATAAGACACCAAACAGAGAGTTACTTAGATATATATATTCAAATGCCTCACATTTACTAAATCAAGTTTGTTTGTTTTTTATGTGGGGAGAAGGGCAGGAAAGAGTTGATATTCATTCATTGCAGTGGCCAAAGAATTATTCATCATATAGCCAATCTGTTGGCAACAATTCTTTCCTACATACACAAGCTAGTCTGATCTTTAGAAAACTGTCATAGTCTGTTACCAGTACTGTACTATTGACCTTTACAGTAAAATAGAATGTTCCAGAGCTTTTGTTATACTGACTTAGCCTTTGAGGACCATGGGACATTTCAACATCAAGATAAAATATTGAAATAAAAGTATAGAATCATAGATTTGGTGAATTAAATGACTTTTTGGGAAGTGATAATTGGGATTAATTGAGTTTCCTAGTCACACAGCTAAATATTTGAGGTAGAACTTGAACTCACATTCTCCTGATTCCAGGATTAGTGTTCTAACTACTATGCCACCTGCCCAACAAAACAACTTCTGGAATCATTTCATTTTTTCTTTAATTTCCAATAAAGAGATTCTTTTTTTCCTTCAATAAAAATGAAAATGCAGTATACATTCCCCGAGAACCTCCTTGACTAACTAAAATATCCAGTGTGGCCAATATGTAATTAGACTTGAGAGTTGGTATAGTTGTTATATATCCCTTGAATATTGTGCTTCTGTCACTGTCTCTGCTTACTAAATTTAGTAGCTCAAGGCACATTTTTATTTATAAAGGATGGGATTATCAGTGGAGAGATTAAATTGTCCTGTACCCTAGAGCACTTGAAATGGGAAGCTTTTTCATGCTTACAGGGTTACATTTTTAAGTCCTTAATTCTTGTGAGATGATGTGTATATTAATGAAGGATTAACTTGATTCTCTGAGGAAATCATTGTATGGACAATACGAAGTAATAAGAAATCTTTCCTTATAGGAAAGTGACTTAGGTTAACATGTTATTGTTGGCTACGTCTTTTTCCCCCTTCTCAACTCAAATATAGTTTAATAAGCATAGAACTTTATTTTTTATAATGCTTACTAAATTATGCATATGTACAAACTACTCCTTTTCTCTGCCTCATTTCTAAGGACCTTTTCTGACTGCTACATCAGGTTTGAGATGCATTATGTGTAAGTTAGCATCCATGGAAAATTATAGCTCAGAATCCCCTATTCATGTGTTTCTTTAGCACTCATTCAGAAGACACATTCTTTCAAAGCAATAGACTTTTAACTGGATAGCATTGTAAGAGAAATGACAAAAAGATTCTCCTCATACACACAGGAATAAACTTTCTCAGGTTATAACATGATTGGTAGGATAAAGCATACACACAGGGAATATACATGACCAAGAGACCAAAACTTTATCTGATTGCCCTGCAAAACAGCTTATATAGCTTGGGGCAAACCCAAAAAATGCAGTTGGAACCAATGGAGCAGATGAAGTTTGCAATGATTCTTTTGCTCTTAATTATTTTACATTTCTTCTATAACAAAAGCATTTGTCTTCTCACATAAAGAATATGATTCTCTTTTAAAAACTTTGTTTCATATGTTGTTATTTTTAAAGCACAATTCAAACAAAACAAAACAAAGCAATATCACATCTGTAAGGGACCTTAAAAGTCCTGTAGTCCAATTTCTTTATTTTATACGTATTTTATTATATATTATATATCTTCTTCTCCAGGGAGATTTCATTGATACTTCCAGTTGGTAGTAATTCAAAGATCATTATCCTGAGAGAGGATATAGCTCTTTCTTTTGTAAGTCTATATTGAATTTGCCATTTAATATTGTATGTACCAATTATCTGGGCTGGTTCCCTCTCTTACTAAAAGATCCTTCCAATAGGAAGAAATCAGGTTCTCTTTCTTCTTCCCTCACCTTATTCTCCCAGCCTAAGGAATTTAGAGTCAGAGGACCTGTCTTTAAATTCTGACCCTTGCATTATTTATCTGTGTGACTTTGAGAAAGTTATTTAATTTCTCTGGGTCTCAGTTTCTCATTGCTCACTAGTTCTATGATTCTGGTTTTTCCTGAACCTCAGTTTCCTAAACTATTAAGTGAGGGGACTAATCCAGATGGTGTCTTAGTTCCTTTCCATTTTTAGGGCTATAATCCTATAATTGTGGGTTTTATAATATAAAGAGGTGGAAGTGGATAAGCACTCAGGTTTTTTCATCTCTAAATTCATGATTCTACTTCCCACCCCAACTCATTCCCTTGGGCATAGCTCAATGATCTCATATTATAAATAGTTAACAAAAGTTTATTATTTTTAATGTGATACATGGTTCCCTCAAGGAATGAAGGGAATGAAAGGAATAGAAATTCTAAATATTATAAATTTAAATTAAATATTCTTATAAAAATTAGATATCGTAGTAAAATTCCCAAAAGTCTGTACAGGGTTTAATTTTACAGTGTAAGCATATTTTTATGATTTGCAGAATCTAATTCTGTGATGGGACATACAATAAGATAACTTGAAGAAAGTTATTGGGGGAAAGAGCTAGTTCAACTAGGAGAGTAATCGATAAGCAATTAGTTTAATGCAAATATCAATGACAGTTTATCTAACAGGACTTGATGCCTCTCTCCCCATAGCTTATCACCAAAGGAAAGACTTAATGACAAATTGAAGAGGAACTTGAAAAAAATAAAGCTTTCTTCAAAATAGGAAGTGGAGAAGGTGAAATAAGTGAAGAAAAAAGTCATAAAACTACATGAGAGAATAGAATGTGAAGGCAAAAATAAAAATCAAATGCTTTTTTGTTTATTGGAAACATCAACCTCGTCTAGGAAATTAATCTATACCTGTAACTTCAATGCAACTAAGAATCAATAAAGAAGCCACAATGTACCCTTGACAGTCTTTGCTTTGAAAATAAAATGGAAACTGTTAGAAGACATTATCATAGAACAAGAAGTAAATGAACATTTGTAGACCAAAAATAATCTACCAAGAATTATAGAAAATGAAGAGGAAGGCTTTTCTTGGTAACACTCCTCTTTTGGTAATTTATGTTTAATACTGGAATAGAATGAGACACTTGTAGGTCACTCAACAAACAGTTAAAAGGAAATTTCCTTAACCATAACTGGAGAAAGATATTCAACAAAGAGAGGCATTGAAGATACCTTGAATTAATTCGACGGAACAAAGCTGCCTTGCCTGTATTGTGCATTATAGTCCACTAGGCAAACATCACAGCACACCTGGAGCTCCTTGCAAAATTTTTATTCTTAGAACACAAGGATCTGAAATCAATGGGCATTATTTTTAAAATTGTGATTGAGCCAACTTAGTCATAAGAATGGTCTTTGTATATTTTAAAGGAAATCTAGCCTAATTTGAATAGGGGCAAGAGGTGGGTTATTGTTCCCATCACAAAGACTGCCATCCTAATCTATTGGTATATTGGGGAGTGCTCTAAATGGAGAATAGAAGCAGTGAGTGGTAAAAGAGGTAATCACTGAACCCTGTCTCTGACCTTATTCCTCGGACCATTTTCCAGGTGAAATCTCAAGTGCTTCATTCATTTCCACCTGAACTTTCCCACACCCTTCCTGAAAACTGACAGATTATGAAACTGTGCAAGATTATGGAATAATTTCTGGTTGTGCTCTTTAATTCTGTAAAATTAAACAAAGCTGGCTTGGTTTAGCACTGGAGACGTACATTAACTGAGGGAAGGGAGAAAAACTGAAGAAGAACAATAATGAAAAATTACAATGTTAGGTAAGTTGCAGGCTAGTCAAGCTATAGCACATCTCCAACTGTTCAGCATCAAGAATAACAGCTCCTTCAGAGGACAGAACAAAATTCAAATCATGAAGTTGCTAGATGACCCTAAGTAAATTGTGAACTGTTCTGCTTCAGTTTTCTTATTTGTAAAGTGGGAATAATAATTATAACTACCTCACAAAGTTGTTGTGAAAATCAAGTGAGAAAATATTTGTAAAGTGCGTAGTACAGTGTCTTGCACAGAATAACCATTTGATAAATGTTTTCTTTCTTCTTTCCCTTCCTTCCTCCCTCTTTTCCCCTCTCCTTGTTTTCTTCCTCCTTACCTTTCTGCCTTCCTTTCCCTTTCTTTCTTTCTTTCTACCTTCCTTCCATTCCTCTCTCCTATGGTGGTACACTGGGGATATTGCCTCATTTTGACTGCTCAGGTCCAAACTAAAATATTTTCTTCCCAGCCCCTGCTAATATGAATTTACAAAAGAAACAATCACAGAATCCATTATTGTTTTGGATATTTCAGAGTAGTATTGAGCACTTTGTATCTTGGAATCAGAGGACTTAAGTTCAAATACATTTATTTCAACATTTACCAAAGTGCTTATTATGTGCCCAATTTTCATTTAATTCTGGGGATAGAGTTAGTAAAAAGAAGAGTCTCAATCCAAAAGGAAATTCCTGGAGAGAGACTAAGAATTGATATAATTGATAAACAGATAAGTAAATATAAGATAATTTGAAGACAAAAAAAAGCATTGTCAACTGAAGATAAGGGAAGACAAAATAGAATTTGGCATATGAATTGGAAATTGAAAAAGAAATTCTGAGACAAGCTGAAGAGATAGTATAGCGTGTGCAAATACAGAAAGTTGGAATCTGGAATATGGGCTTTAGGGAAGAACAAGTACTCAGGGGTTCATAGCTACAAAACTGAAAAATATCTCGGAGACCATTTAATACAGCCCACTCATTTTACAGCAAAGGAAAATACATCTATGGAATTTAAGCATAGGTTGCCAGAATTCACTTTACTGGTAAAAGTAAGAAGTGGTATTTATCATCTGGAGCATGAGATGTATAGAAGAAATTTATATGCATTTGTAAATGAATTGTTCTTGTACAATAAATAATAACAGATTATTTTCAGTATATGTACCTGATGAATTTGAGGTTCAGTACCAAATGATGAGATTGATGTTTAGGCATCAGAACAGCAGACATCTGGTCGTAAATTTTTTCCTTCTCCAAAGATGTGATAAGTAAATTATCCCTTGTTTTCCTAATTTGTTTATAGTATTACCCTTTATGCCTAAATAATGTATTATTTTGACTTTATTGTGGCATGGTATGTGAGATGTAGATCTATGCCAAGTTTCTGAAATATCATTTTCCAGTTGTCCCAGCAATTTTTGTCAAATAGTGAGATCTTATCCCAGAATTTTATGGTTTATCAAATACTAGATTGCTATTATAAGTTTTGATTATCATGTTTTGTGTATCTAATCTATTCCACTGATTTACCACTCTGTTTCTTAGCCAGTACCAAATGGTTTTGATTATTTCTGCCTAATAATATAGTTTTTGGTTTGGTACTGCTGTGCAATCATTCTTTGAATTTTTTTTTTCATTAATTTCCTTGATATCTTTGACCTTTTGTTCTTCCAGATTAATTTTGTTTTTATCTTTTGTACAAATGTTCTATAAACGTTTTTGCAGTTTGGTATGATACTGAACAAATAAATCAATTTAGGCAGAATTGTTATTTTTATTATATTAGCTCAGTCTAGGCATGTACAATTTATATTTTTTCCTGTTGTTTAGATCTGATTTTATTTGTGCAGAAATGTTTTGTAATTGTGTTCCTATAATTCTTGGGTTAGTCTTGCAGGTAGATCCTCAGATATTTTATTTTTTCTACATTAATTTTAAATGGAATTTCTCTTTTTATCTCTTGCTGATGGGCTTTGTCAGTAAAATATAGAAATAATAATGATTTGTGTGGGTTTATTTTATATCCTGCAACTTTGCTAAAGCTGTGAACTCTTTCCAATAGATTTTGGGATGATTTTCTAGGATTCTCTAAGCATACTGTCAAATCATCTGCAAAGAGTGATATTCTTACTTTTTTCATTGCCTATTCTAATTCTTTTAATTTCTTTTTCTTTTTTATTGCTAACACCAACATTTTTAGTACAAAGTTGAATAATAGTGGTGATAATGGGCATCCTTGTTTCACCCCTGATCTTACTGTGAATGCATCCAGTTTTTCCTCATTACAAATAAAACTTGCTGAAGGTTTTAGATAGATAGTGCTTATTATTTTAAAGAAAGCTCCCTTTATCCCTATGCTCTCTAGAGTTTTTAATAGGAATGAGTGTTGTATTTTGCCAGAAACTTTTTCTGTACCTATTGAGATTATGATTTATGTTGGTTTTGTTACTGATGTGGTCAATTATGGTAATAGTTTTCCTGATATTGAACCTGCCCTTCAATCCTGGTAAAACTCTCATTAGGTCATAATATATTATTCTGCTGATAAGTTGCTGTAATCTTTTTGCTAATATTTTATTTAAAATTTTTGCAACAATATTAGGGACATCGGTCTGTAATTTTTTTCTCTGTTTTGGCTCTTCCTGGTTTAGGTATAAGTGCCATATTTGTGTCATAGAAGGAATTTGGCAATATACCTTCTTTATCTATTTTTCCAAATAGTTTGTATAGTATTGAAATTAATTGTTTTTTTTAAAACATTTGCTAGAATTTACTTGTGAATCCATCTGACCCTGGAGAGATTTTTCTTAGGGAATTCATTAATGATTTGTTCAGTTTCTTTTTTTCTAAAATAGAACCATTTAAATATTTTATTTCCTTTTCCTGGGCTATTTATGTTTTTGTAGATATTCATCTATTTCTGTTAGATTGTCAAACTTGCAACCATACAGTTGTGCAATATAGCTCCTAATTATTGCTTTAATTTCTTTTTCATTGATGGTAAGTTCACTGTTTTCATTTTTGATACTGATGATTTGGTTGTTTTCATTCATTTTTCTGTCAAATTAACCAATATTTATCTATTTGGTTACTTTTTTCATAAAACCAACTCTTAGATTTGTGTATTAGTTCAATATTTTTCTTAGTTTCTGTTTTATTAATCTCTCCTTTGAGTTTCACAATTATTAATTTGGTATTTAGTTGAGGGTTTTTAATTTGTTCTTTTTCTAGATTTTTTAGTTGTACACCTAATTCATTGATCTTCTATTTCTCTATTTCATTTATGTATCTATTTAGAGATAGAAAATTTCTCCTGCTTTAGCTGTATCCCATAAGTTTTAGTATGTTGTCTCATTCTTGTAATTCTCTTTGATGAAATTACAGATTGTTTTTGTGATTTGTTGTTTGACCCTCTCATTCTTTAGAATTAGATTATTTAATTTTCAATTGATTTTTAGTCTATATTTCACTGGCTTTTTGTTGAATAGAATTTTTATTGCATTGTGATCCAAAAAGGAAGCATTTCACTATTTCTGCTTTTTTGCATTTGATTGTGACGTTTTTATGCCTTAATACATGATCAAATTTTTTTAGGTGTATGTACTGCCAAGAAAAATGTATATTACTTTCTGTCAGAGGTCTATTATTGTAATGGACTGAGGCTTGAGTTGATGCACCGAGGTCCCAAGCATGTGAGGCTATATAGTAATTGGACTATATTAAAATATATGCTTGGAGAAAGAATGGCCCCCGCCCACTCTCTGTGCAATTCCTGATGTGTTGTTTAGGAAATGACGATTTTTGTGGGTGGAAGCAGAGGGGCAGGAAGAGAGGTGGAGAGAGGGACGACTGGCTGGATTCTGGTCTGGTGGCTGCTGGTCTTGTGGCTTCTGGTCTGGCTAGCTTCTTGACTCAGCTGCACACATTGCTATTGCTGATTCCCTTCTACCTCCGATCTTTCTTCATCTCTACTGAGAATAAAGATTGAAGATTTTCCCCTAATCTGAATTCCTGATTCCAGATGATTTTAAAATATGCAGTCATCACATAATATAATGTCTGGGCTAGCTCCCTGGAGGGCCTTAGGATTGATTAATCAGAGCCAGGATCAATCAAAGTCCTTGGTTTGTAGGGGGAGAAGTGAAGGAGGTAGGCAAGCTGCCAAAGATGTACCCTGGATTCTGGCATCTGGAGTTTCCAGCCTCTCTCCTCCCTGTCCAGCAGCCAAGTGACCTGACCTCTCTCCCTCAGCCCTCGAAGCCTTGCCTACAATTACCTCACACTCAAATATTCAGCAAGCCCCAATCATGAGGAGAGTCATCACATTACCATATCATCTAAATATATGCTTATAGAGCCATTATCTCACATCAAATAGATAATTAGCCTTAAGTGCTCTGCTGTCTGATTCAAGCACATCTTTTCAGAGTTTCAGTGCTCCACAATCTATTATGTCTAGGTTTTCTAGAATCCTATTAACTTCCCTAGTTTCTTTCTTATTTATTTTGTGATTAAATTTGTGTGATTCTGAGAGGGAAAGGATGAAATCCTCACTAGAATAGTTTTGCTGTCCATTTCTTCCTATAATTGATTTAAAATCTTCTCTAGGAATTTGCCTGCTCTACCACTTGGTACATACACTTTAGTATCATTACTACTTCATTATTTATGGTATCCTTTATCAAGATGTACTTTCCCTCCATATGTCTTTTAATAAGACCTATTTTTACTTTTCTTTATCTGAGATCAGAATTGCTATCCCTGCTTTTTTTTGACTTCAGCTGAAGTATAATAAATTCTGTTCTAGCCTTTTATCTTTATTCTGTATGTCTTTCTGTGTCAAATGTGTTTCTTGTAAACAACATATTCAGGATTTTTTTTTAATCCACTCTGCTATTTGATACTTTTTTATGGGAAAATTTATCCCATTCACATTTACAGTTATGATTAACAGCTCTGTATTTTCCTCCATCCTATTTTCTCCCCTTTTGTTCTCTCCAGCTTGTCTTTAGTAGTAAGAATATCTTTTTTTTTTTTCTTACCTACCCCACCCACTAACTTATCTACTATCATCCCTCCATTCTTCTCTTAGTAGTGGTTTTTGTAAATCCATTCTAGCCACTTATCTTCTATCAACTCTTCCCCCTCTTCTCTTACATTTTTCCCTAGTGTTTCTGCCCTTCCTTCTATCCTATCCCTCACTTGTCTTTCCTCTTTCTTCTTCTACTTCTTTATAGGATTAGATAAATTTCTATGCCCAACTGAATGATTAAATTATTCCTCTTAAAGCCAAAACTGAATGAGATCAAACTTCAGATAATGCTCATTCCCTTCATTTCTTTCCCTCAATTGTAATACCTCTTTTGCTTCTCTTCATGTTATCTAATTGCCCCATTATTTCTCCCCTTTCCTCTTTTTACTGTACAGATCTTTTTTCCACCTCTTAATATCTTTTTCTTTGTTACCATCACATCAGAGTCCATTCACAACCACACCCTTAGTTCATGTGATGCCTCCCTCTGTCTGCCCCAGTGACAGATATCATTTTCCTATCAAGAGCTGTCAACAATTTAATCTTTATATATTTTCCCGTTGTTTACCTTTCTATGTTCTCGTGAGTCCTGTGTTTGTAGATTAAATTTTCTGTTCAGTTCTAGTTTTATTCAATACAAATGATTGAAAGTCTTACTTCCTTGAAGCTTCATCTCCTCCCCTGAGCTGAGTCTCTCTAGGTAGTTAATTCTTGATTGTAACCTATGTCCTTTTCCTACTGGAATATGGTATTTAGGTCCCTCTAATCTTTTATTATATAAGCTGCCAGATCCTGGGTAATCCCAACTGTTCTTCCTTGATATTTGAATTGTTTTTGTCTGACAGCTTGTAGTACTTTTTCCTTGAAATTATAGTTTTGGAGCTTCACAAAAAAGTTCCTTGGGGTTTTCTTTGTGAGATCTTTTTCCAGAGGTAAGTGATGGATTCTTTCAATAAATATCTTTCCCTCTATTTCTAGGGTATTGGGGCAATTTTCCTTAATGAGCTCTTGTAGAATACTTTTTTTCTCATTTGGTTATGGCCAGGTAGGCCAGGTTCTGTCAGGTAGACTAATAATTTTTAAACTGTCTCTTCTGCATCTATTTTCCAGGTCAGCTGTTTTGCCAAAGAAGTATTTCACATTTTATTCCATTTTTTTCCCCATTATTTTAAATTTGTTTTACTGATTCTTGCAGTCTCACAAAATTATTAGCTTCCATTTGCCCTGTTCTACTTTTTTAATATGTGATTTTCTTCAATGATCTTTTGTATCTCTTTTTTTCATTTGGTTTATTCTATTGTGTAAGGATTTATTTTCTTTAGACAATTTTTCCCTTCCTTTTCCAAACTGTGGGCTCTCTCATACATACCTCTTACTTCTTTTTGTCATTTTTCCTAATACCTTTTTTATTTGTCCTTTTAAGTCTTTTATGAGCATTTCCAAGAAGCTCTTTGAGCTTGAGACCAATTTATCTCACTCTTTGAGATTTCCACAATGGACATCCTATCCTCCTTTGAGTTTGTATTTTGGTTTTCCCTGTCACCATAGTAGTTTTCTTTGGTAAAGGTTCTTTTTTGCTTCTTGAGTATTATACTCTTATTAGTATTTCAGGCTTTCTCTGCCAATCACATTTAGGGCCACAGGACCTCATCCAATAGAATTAATCTAATATCACTAGAGCATTAGAATCATTTTCTATTACTAGTAGTGTGATAAAGTATGAAAGTGCTGTGATAGTATTGTGAAAGATGGTAGTGATTAATCATCTCTCTCCTTTCTTTGGGACCTTCTTGTGAAGGAAGATAGCTATAAGTTAATAACATAAGAATACACTTTTAGACCCTTATGTATTTACTTTGCTTCAAAGAAAATATGATAAATTCTTTGTTATACATTGTGGTTATTGAATAACATATTATGATGAATAAAGTTGTCATATATATCATACTTAGATTACTTATTGTCAAGAATAAAAGCACACTTCAGTAAGGCTACATAACTTGAAATTTATTTCCACAAAGTAATTCATTGGAACAACACTTTCTTTTCTACAATTATTGCAGGCCTAAGGGACATTATCAAATTTTCTTTGTTCCTAAGGAAGACTTGGCTAATGACCTTACCATACCATCAAGTTATTATCACGTTTCCTTCCTTTGAATGAGTGTTTGTAAAAACAAACAAACATTTATTAAGAACTTATGTGTCAGATACTGCGATAAATGCTAAAGACAAAAATATAAAAGATAAAATAATCCCTGATTTAAGGGGCTAGCATTTTAAAAATAAACATAATTTTAGACTACATATATCATGGTAGCCAAGAAGGGGTGATTTGCTCTAAGAAGTCAAAGGAATGGTAAATGGAGCCAAAGGGTAAATGATTAACATGTTGTTTTTTACATTTTTAAAAATTTGTTTATTGTTTTCAGAGCAAAAGTGGAAAAGGCTCTGCCAACTGCACCTTGTTACACAGGATGTCACCATATATATATATATATATATATATGTATATATATATATATATATATATATATATAACTTTTATAAATATAAATTAATTTGCTGGAAATAAAAAAAAATCCTAATCCCCCTTGGTAAGCTCTCCTTCTTCTTTATTATATGTTTTCCCCCAGGTTGTACACATATAATATGGGAGCAGGAAAAGACTTTCAAATTATAAATTCCTTTGTGGCTTTCAAATCCCAACATCACAAATGCTAAGGGACTGTCAAGTTACTTTTATTACAATGGTATTCAATTGTATAAAATAGTGTTTGAGATAGGCAGGGCTTAGAAATATTATTGTTACACAATTTTCTGTGGTATTGGTATCTATCATAAGAAGATTTGAACCACATTACATATAAGAATGAATGTGACTAACCCTGTCATTGTTATGTATACTAATGCTAGAGGACATGTCAAGAAAAAGCCTGACAGACTCATAGATAACTTCTAAAGTATAGAAGCTCTGTTTCCAAACATCAGAATTAGAAGGAGGGTCTACTGTTTTGGTACAAACAAGAGAGTCTGAAGACAGTTTTCAGAAAGGTGTTTTTTGGTCACAAATAGATATCTAGTTCATTGTTTCTTACACTAATAAAGGCTTTTAATTCCCTAAAGAAATACACATTTCATTTTCCAAGTGCGATGTTCCAGGCCTAGTTTGCTGAAAATGTAGCTATCATAACAGAATGAACTGAAGACTTCAAGCTAAATTTCCCTGGAATCTATTCTCTTACAAAATAAAATATAACAAGTCTTTTACAAAGGTAGCATTCTATTCCAACATGGGAATTTAGATGACCTTATTTGGTTAGATTATCTAACTATTCTAACTTTTTCAACTGTTGCAGAGAAAAAATTGGTTAAGAATAGAAGATTAAACTATTGGTCAAAAAAATGCAAATTAAGACAATTCTGAAGTGCCACTACATACCTCTCAGATTGGCTAAGATGACAGGAAAAGATAATGACAAATGTTGCAGGAATTATGGGAAAACTGGGACACTAATACATTGTTGGTGGAACTATGAGCTGATCCTACCATTCTGGAGAGCAATATGGGATTATGCCCAAAAAGCTATCAAACTGCAGGATTTTAAAAAAATTTTTAAAAATGTGTTTGTTTTGATCCAGCAGTATCTCTACTGGGCCTATATCCCAAAGTGATCATAAAAAATGAAAAGACCCACATGTGCAAAAATGTTTGTAGCAACTCTTTTTGTAGTGGCTAGAAACTGGAAACTTGAAATTAATGATGCCCATTAGTTGGGGAATGGCTGAAGAAGTTATGGTATATGAATGTTTTGGAATATTATTGTTCTATAAGAAATGATCAGCAAGATGATTTCAGAAAGGCCTGGAGAGATTTACATGAATTAATACTAAGTAAAATGAGTAGAATGAAGAGATTATTATATATAGCAGCAAGATTATATGATGATCAATTTTGATGGATGTGGATCTTTTTAACAGCAAGGTGATTCAGGGCAGTTCCAATGGTGTTGTGATGGAGAGAGCTACCTGCCCTCAGAGAGAGGATTGTGGAGACTGAGTATGGATCACAACATACTATTTTCATTTTTGTTGTTTGTTTGCATTTTGTTTTTTTTTCTATTTTTTTTTCCTTTTTGAGCTGATTTTTTTTTTTTGTGCAACATGATAATTGTGGAAATAATGTATAGAAGAACTGCACATGTTTAACATATATTGGATTACTTCTAGGGGAGGGGATGGGGGAAGTGGAAGAGAAAAATTGGAATGCGCTATTTTGCAATGGTGAATATTAAAAATTATGTGCATATGTTTTGAAGATAAAAAGCTTTAATAAATACATAAATAAAAAGAATGAATAGAATATTGAGAGGGCTAAAAGAGAGGCAATAAAAAAAGAATAGATTTTCGTTCATTTTTTTCTCTCAAGGGAACGGAATTTCTGGGAGTTTGAGGATTTCTTCTGGAGGATAGATATAAATTATTTAGATACCGATGAGTTGTAGTTGGAATAAGTAGAAAATGTTAATGATGGTTAGGCCGGCAACGTGAAATCATGCTGATGTTTCTAATTGAGGCATGGCTTTGAGGAGATACTGGTAGAATTTAGAGATGGAAGGAAACTTAGAGATCATTTGGTCCTACAACCTTATTTTACTGATGAGGAAAATGAGACCCATAGAAATGAATTGCTTTGCCTATGGTTATACATCTAATGACTGTCAGGATTAGAACCCAGGTTTTCTGATGCCCATGCTTTTTTCTTTATGTCATAGTGATTTGAGTCATCTCTATGCTTTAGTTTCAAGTCCACAGTATATTCAGTGATCACCTCAGGAAGCATCCCAATTGAGGGAACTATTTCCACAAATAGATACAACAAATTCTAGGGAGTCAATTGAATCACATAAGTATTAAATGACTTTCCCAAAGTTATACAAGTAGTTTAGAGCATACTGACTCAAAGACCTCAACCTCTAAAGCAAAGCTTCTTTAACTTTTTTCCATTCACAACTCCTTTTCACCTGAGAAATTTTTGCATTTCAAATGAATATATAGGTTTAAAAAATAAATATGCAAATCAAACATTTGCTGATAATAAATCATAGTTTCATGACTCCACATTGTTATGTCATGACCAACAGTTTAAAAAGCTTTGCTCTAAAGGACCACATTGCTTTTCAATGACACTATTTGACGTGTGAGATTTAACACCAAATGCTGAGATTGAGGAGAGTGAGCAATGGGCACAAAATGTTAAGGTTTAGGATAAAATGTTGAGTTTCAGTCATGTGAAAATTCACAATGGTCTTTCTCTTTGTCAAAAGATAAGTTTATTTATGAGAAGTTACAGACAAAGTGAAAAGCTAAATATGAAATAGATTTGGGAGAACATGTAGTTAGCAAAGGAAGGGATTTTAACAATTGTCAGTGGAAAAAAACAGATTTTAGAGTATAATTCACAATTAACCAGAAAAAAGGGAATACTCCATGAAGTGGCAGCACTCTATTGACTGACAGGCTAAATTCTAAAAGGAATTTAGCACCTGATAAGAGTTAGTTAACTATAAGAAGGAGAAAGACTTCATGAGGCATGATGAAGGTGTGGATGAGAGGAAAGACATCATGAAGAAGAATACTGTGGTGGGCTAACACAAAAGGAACACCTCAGAGTTCAACATACCTGTTGCATAGATTGCATACTTATTTCAGAACATGGTACCTTAGTTTTCAAGTGGATTCAGCTGTATATCAAGTAGATCACTACCAGAAAACTGTAGGGCTACAGTTCCTAAACCACTGATGGATCTTTCAACCTTTCAAAATTCATCACTTATTTCCTTTTCCAACATTCCTTCACTTATAACCAACAAAAGAATAGCTGTGACAGAAAAATTGGGGAAACCCAGGCTGAGAATTAAATGATTTTAAACAAGATTATATAATTGCTATGTGATATAATTAGCCTTGAACTCAGATCTCCTCACTCAAGGGCTCATCTTCTTAATATTCCATCACTTTGCTGATTCTAACATTTATAATTCTATTCCCAGGTTGCATTAAATACTAAAAATCCTGGAGGAAAGGCTGCTGTTAATCAAATTGCTATCTTCAAAAGTTCCTAAAATGATATATTCACGTATATTCTAGCAATAGAAGACTTTGTTTGAAAAGAGATAGATTCAAGAAAAACAATGCCATAGACTGTTTTTCTCCTTAAAAGAATTATGAAGCTCTATTCTTGAAGCATATAGCCAGGAATGCAATCTTTGAGGCTAAAATTAATTAGCATAAGTTGCTCAGACAATCTTCTGAGAGTAGGTAAGAAGCAGAAAAGCCTGCAAGGCTTAGTAATCAAGCATCTTTTAAAAGAGAGCTTTAGTATTAATATTCTTTACAGAGAAAATTCGTCTGCTATTGTGATTATTAATGGTTGGTTGGGGCAGGGACGGGGCTTAAAGATTCAGGAAGAAGAGAGACTTTAGGGAACTTGGAGGCCTGATTAAGGTAAGTGTAAACTGAAGAATTCAGGGAGGGAAATAAGTATGTGTAAATGACTGTGAAGGGAGAACACTTGTCACTGGTGCTTGGGGTCATGGACGATGTTTTTCTTTTAAAAAATTCAATTTATATTTCATATATTCTAAAAAGTATAGCAATGGGCTCAGTTAGACTCTGAGAAATAAATAGACCTGTCTGGAATGTGATTGGTAGTCTTCCTTGTGTTGTGACTAAGCCTATAGGCCATAGAGAAAAAATACCCAAACTATAGAAATTTTATGATAGAGAGCCCATGGGATACATATCTTATGAACTTATGATCCAATTTCCTGCCTGCATGTGCCTTTTATTTCCCCAGCAGTTCTATCTATTACAATTCCTAATTTCCTTCAAAAATAACTCAGGAATCTCTAGCTAATAGTCTCCCTGCCCCCAACCTCATATTTATTTTATCTACATTTTTTGTATCTACATTTTGTAAGAGAGACTGTATGACAGAGTGAATAGAGAAGTGGCCTCATTCCCAAGAAAGGAGGGACTATTGTGGGTCAAGCACCATAAGTGCTTTTTTCCCTCCTTCTTGTAAATTGTATCTCATTTAATTCTTACAACATGGTTATGAGGTAGGTACTATTATTATTGAGCTGTATGTGGTTAAGTGCATAGAGTGCCTTCCTCACTTTTAAAATAAGATGAAGAAAGAAATGGGAAACCACTCCAGTATCTTTGCCTAGAAAACCCCATGTGGCGTTACAAGGATTCAGACATGACTGAAAAACAGGTATTATTATAATTTTCATTTTACAACTAAGGAAACTCACTGGGTGACCCTGAGCAAGTGCCTTAAGCTCTCTTTGCCTGAGTTTCCTCACTTGTTAAATTTCCTAACTCTATGCCCCCTTAAATGTGGAGTATGTCCTTAACAAATTCTTGCAGAGCCAGTGATCTTAACTTTAGTTTTATACATTAAAAAAATGATAGCTGTCTTTATAGTTTCACTTAGGATCCCAAGTATTTTAGTTTATGAATTTAAAATGTTACTTTTGAAGGATTCTATAAGTTTCATCAAACTGCCTAAGATACCCATAATAAATAAAAAATTAGGAACCCCTGTTTTAGAATGACTGATTGATTTCCATTGACCTTTTAAATCTTTAGTCAGTTTAAGTGATAGCATTTAAAAGAATAAGAAAAAGTAATTTAGCATAAAGAGGAAAAAATAGCAAAAGAATAGAAATATGAGATATGACACAAAATAAAGATGAACAGACACATCTTGATTTAAGATATCAATCTTGCATTGACACATTTTTCATCCCGGAATTTCTATTTTCTTTTTCTATCTCTCTCTACAACTCCCCCACTCTAACTACCACTCCCTATCATTCTTTCTCAGCAAGAGACATATTAACTTGTGTAGTAGAAAGAGCATTGTCCTTGAAATCAATACATTTAGGTTGGAATCACTGACTGAAAAAGAATTATTAGCTATGTAGCTGTGAGTGAGTCACTTAATCACTCTAAATGTCAGTTTCTTCATCTGCAAAATGGGGATAATGGATCTGGTGCTCTATATCTCAGAAGATTCTTGTGAGAAAATCATTTTATAAACCTTAAATCACTTTGCAATGATTACTTAATATAAAGAATTTGGATGCTCTGCTACTAGGTCCACATATATTTAGTATTGATATTACTTCGTTGTCTAGTGTACATTTTTTGCAAGATATTATAATCTTGACCGTAGACCTAGAAGCCATAGACCACTCAACTAAACCCATTTAACCAGGAATGAGTGAAGATCTATCTTTCTCAAGACACTTTCACAAGCCAGTCATGTGATTCACAGTTCAACCTCCTGGTATGATTTTTCAATATTTCTTTCTTTTGAGGTTTCTTCCATTACTAGAGTGGTGGTCATTTAAATCTGTCTACACAAGTGCTTCTCTCAAAGCAGGAGGTGAATTGGGCAAAACGGATTCTCAGGAGTCAGGTCTTCATAAGCAAGGGACCATTGGGCTAGCAAAGGAAGGGGATATTAAACACTAAAAACTTGACCTTTGTTAGAGCCACAACTTGTTCAAAATTAATCCAGCTAAGTTACCTATTGTTGATATTCACAATATTAGTACTATGCTGGAGCCAACTCTAATTGGAACCTCTTGAGAATGCTATCCATAATGCTGTCTACTCAGCAATATCCTACATTGCTGCTGGTGCTCCCAGTAGGTAAATGCTATATTGATAAGCATAAATAACTTTTTCTGCATGAGGAAATCAAGGAAGGCATAGCTTTTTGTTGATATCACAACTTAGAAAACTTTATATTGTCAACTAAAACCTGAATACAAACAAAGCAATATTGTATGAAGTAATAACACTATTGTTTCAAGAAAAACTTTGAGTGACTAAGTCATTTTCATTATTATAAATGCCCAAATTAACTACATCTGCATCTAGAGAAAGAACTGATTAATAGAAATATGAGAGAATGATTATTACATATATTTGGTTATTACATATTATTGTAATTATTACATTATTACATATTACATATATTGGTTAAAAGAAAAGTTTGTCAGAAAAATAGATTAAGTATACAAAATCCTGAAGTCATCAAACATAGTAATATAGTGTTTGATAAATCCCAAAATATTAGCTAACAAGGTAAAGAAAATATATCAAAAACTACCAGAATTGATCGAAAGCTTTTTGACAGAATTAAGTTTAAACCAAACTTTCGTGCCTTATACCAAAATAATCTCCTAATGGATACATGACTCTACTAATATAAAAGGTCATACTATAAACAAATTGGAAGAAAGGAAAAGACACATTTCCCAACTAAGGCTAAGGAAAGTGATCTTTACCAAATAAGGGACAAAAAGGATAGCAGGAAACAACATAAAAGTTTTATTGCATAAAATGGAAATTTTATTATTTATTACACAAAATTCATGTAGTTAAATTATATATAAAAATTATATATATATAAATTATATAGTTAACCCTCATTTTACCTATTGAGGCATGGATCTTGTTCTTATACATTTGTATATGTATATACATATACAAATGTATAAGAACAAGATCCATGCCTCAATAGGTAAAATGTGAAAGGATATGAACAAAGAGTTCACAAAAAAGAAAGGTAAGCTACCATCTTAATAATAATAATAATAATATATCCAAAATCATGATTAAGAGAAATACAAATTAAAGCGACTATGGAGGTTTTCCTCTTACCCGTTGCACTGAAAAAAATTATTTAACTATAAAAAATGACAATTGTTAGAAGGGCTAAGAGATGGCAGATATTGTTAGAAGGGCTAGGAAATGGCAGATATATTCAAGAAGACTAGTACCTCTTGTATAAGGGCTACTGACCTTTTCAGGGCTGCTTTCCACTTTTGGTATCCATTTGATCCACCTAACTCTCACCTGTTGCTCCAAGAAACTGTAGCATGCACAGTGGCTACACCTTGGCAAACCATTTCAGATGAGCTAAATCAATTTGAGGATAAGCAAGGAGTCTCAAAGCCTATGATGAGTTGAGGGTTTTCCAGCTCAAACATATGAAGACTTCCCCTGGTGGAATGGGCAGATGAGAACAATTTGTTTCAAAGGTCATAAAGCCAGGTAAAACAGGTGCTGTGAGGTGCTTAAAGTCTGGTTACACATTGAAGGCATCAGAGTCATCCATTGCATCTCAAACTCTCACCAATTGTATTGACTGTCCTGCCACTGAACAGTAATGACTCTGGAAGAGCAAAGTCGAGAATTTCATGAAACTCTATCTCACTTAAATCCAGTTTAGGCATAAACCAAAAATCCTCACCCATATTATTTTACCATTTCTACCTATCTCCAAATCCTGTGGCAATGAGTGAGTGATGAAACAGTAGAGGAGAATGCATTGGGAGCTGTAGTCACAGCCTGGCACACAGGTGGCCAGGCCACAGGGCCATCTTCTCACTGGAAGGAGCAGTGAGATTCAGCAGCCCCTGGGTGTCTGAGCAGCCTGAGCAGGATTTCAGTACTCATCTTTGGGTGTGAGGAAGGAAAAAGTGCCCTAAAATTATTTGCCCAATCTGGCCTGATTACCACAGTAGGCAAAGATTTCACCCTGTCCCCCTAAAACAAAACAAAACAAAACCAGAATCAGCAGCAAAAATAATAGCAAAATGTACAAAAACATCTCAGAATAACATATTGTTCATGTATTCATATCATAACTTTTTTTAGACATTTAGTATGCATTCCTATGTTGCCAACATTATTTTTGCTTCTGATAACTGTTATTGAAATGCACTCTTATAATGCATAAGAATATGAATATATATTTTCAAGGTTTAAGATATGTCTAATAGTTAATAATATGGAATGTAGTCAATCATTTGTTTTTTAGGATTTCTGGAAAGATTAGCTCTTTTTAAAATATTACTATTTGCAAATCATTTTCTAGGCTGCAGACCAGGTATAATATTTCTGTCCTTTAGAATGTGCTTCTTGATATATCATACAGTCCCAACTGACATATTAGGACTCTCAAGGACAATACCTAGAACATCTTCATTTCCTAAGGTTTCAGTGGTAAAATTTCCATCTTGATTCCAAACTAACTGAAGTAAAGAGAAGCAATTGCTAATCTTGTGACTGAGTTAAATAAAGGTTTTCTCACATTTGACTTCATATAGCACAGTGCTGAACTCATGACAGGTATAGGAAGGATGTGGACATGTTGGGTAATGTTCAGAGGAAAGGATGAGAAAGAATAGAGGACATTGAATCCATTCCTTGAAAGGATAAATGGGAAGAACTGGGAAGGCTTGACCTACAAAATGGAAAATTTGGAGAGTGAGGTTGAAAAAAGGGGTTAGCTGTCATGTGTAAGAGGAATCAGGTATGGGTTTTTGTTTGTTGGTTCCAGAGGGCAGAATCCTCAGTAGGTGGATGCCAAAAGAGAAAAATTTACTCTTGCTATCAGGAGAAAATTCTCCACATTTAGAGTTGTCAAGTAATGGAACAGGCTACTGAAGAGAGTAAGTGGATTCTTCACTCTTGGACCTCTTCAAGCAAAGACTATATGACTACTTTTTAAATATATTGTTGGAGTGATTCCTATTTAAATATGAGTTGTGCACTTGATTTCTTGATACCAGCTATTTCTTGATACCAGCTAAAAGATTACTGTTTTTTAGAGCCTAATTATTTGAGCCTGGCTCATAGAATGGGACCAAAAAGAGGGCAGAGCCAAGATAGTGGAAAGGCCCTCCTCCTACAGCCCTCAGACTAATTAGCAAAGCCAGCCTCTGAATTATTTCTGGACTATGAAAAAAAACAAACAAAATAGGTAAACCTTTAATTAATTTGATTAGAAAAAAGAAAGAGGAAAATCAAATTGTTAGCCTCAAAAATGAAAAGGGAAAACTTTTCACCAATGAAGAGGAAATTAGATCAATAATTAGGAGTTACTTTGCCCAACTTTATGCCAATAAATTTGACAACCTAAGTGAAATGGAGGAATATCTACAAAAAATATAGATTGCCCAGATTAACAGAAGAGGAAATAAATTGCTTAAATTGTCACATTTTATTAAAAGAAATAGAACAAGCTATTAATCAACTCCCTAAGAAAAAATCCCTAGGACCAAATAGATTTACATGAGAAATTCTACCAAATGTTTAAAGAACAGTTTACTCCAATGCTATATAAACTATTTGAAAAAAAAAATAGGGAATGAAGAACTCCCACCAAATTCCTTTTATGATACAGACATGGTACTGATACCTAAACCAGATAGGATGAAAACAGAGAAAGAAAATTATAGACCAGTCTCCCTAATGAATATTGATGCAAAAATCTTAAATAAAATATTAGCAAAGAGATTATAGAAAATCATCCTCAGGCTAATACAACACAACCACATAGGATTTATATGAGGAATGCTTGTCTGGTTCAATATTAGAAAACTAGTAGCATTATTGGCTGTATCAATAACCAAATTAACAAAAAACATATGATAATCTAAATAGATGCAAAAAAAGGATTTGATAAAATCCAATACCTATTCCTATTAAAAACACTAGAAAGTATAGGAATAAATAGCATCTATTTAAAATCATGGGCAAGCATCATATGTAATGGGGATAAATTGGAAGTATCCCCAATAAGATCAAGGATGAAACAGGGTTGCCCACTATTCATTACTATTACTATTGTATTCATTACTATTCAATATTTTATTAGAAATGCTAGCTTTGACAATAAGAGAAGAAAAAGAGATTAAAAGAATTAGAGTAGGTAATGAGGAAATCAAATTATCACTCTTTACAGATGATATGATGGTATGCTTAGAGGACCCTAGAGAATCAACTAAAAAATTATTAGAAGTAATCTACAACTTTAGCAAAATTGCAGAATACAAAATAAATCCATATAAGTCATTGGCTTTCTTCTGCATCACTAACAAAATCCAACAGCAAGAGATATAAAGAGAAATTCCATTTAAAATAACAGCTGAAAGGATAAAATATTTAGGAATCTATCTGTCAAGGGAGGGTCAGGATTTATATGAACAAAACTACAAAACACTTCCTACACAAATAAAGTCAAATCTAAGCAATTGGGAAATTATCAAGTGCTCTTAAATAGGTCGAGTGAATATAATAAAGATGACAATACTATCTAAACTAATCTGTTATTTAGTGCTATACTAGTCAAACTCTCAAGAAACTATCTTACTGACGTAGAAGAAAAAACAACAAAATTCATCTGGAAGAATAAAAAGGTCAAGGATTTCTAAGGAATTAATGAAGAGAAAAGCAAATGAAGGTGGCCTCGCTGTACCACATCTAAAACTATATTATAAAGCAGCAGTCATCAAAACCATTTGGTATTGGCTAAGAAATAAAACAGTTGATCAGTGGAACAGATTAGATTCACAGGACAAAATAGTCAATAACTATAGCAATCTAGTGTTTGATAAACCCAAAGACCCCAGCTTTTGGGATAAGAATTCACTTTTTGACAAAAACTGATGGGAAAATTTAAAACTAGTATGGCAGAAAGTAGGCATAGACCCACACCTAACACTGTATTCCAAGATAAAGTCAAAATGGGTTCATGATTTAGACATAAACAATGATATTATAAACAAATTAGAAAAACAGAGGATAGTTTACCTCTCAGATCTGTAGAAGAAGAAGGAATTTGTGACCAAAGAAGAACTAGAGATCATTAACAATCACAAAATAGATAATTTTGATTATATTAAGTTAAAAAGGTTTTGTACAAACAAAACTATTGCAGACAAGATTAGAAAGGGAGCAATAAACTGGGAAAACATTTTTACATCCAAAGGTTCTGATAAAGGGCTCATTTCTAAAATATATAGAGAATTGACTCAAGCCATTCTCCAATTGATAAATGGTCAAAGGATATGAACAGTTTTCTGATAAAACACATGAAAAGATTCTCCAAATCACGATTAGAGAAATGCAAATTAAGACAATTCTGAGATACCACTACACACTTCTCAGATTGTCTAAAATGACAGGAAACAATAATGACCAATGTTGGAGGAGATGTGGGAAAACTGGGACACTGATACATTGTTGGTGGAACTGTGAATGGATACAAGCATTCTGGAAAGCAATTTGGAACTATATTCAAAAAGTTATCAAACTGTGCATACCTTTTGATCCAGCAGTGTTGCTACCACGATTGTATTCCAAAGAGATCTTAAAGGAGAGAAAGGGACCCATGTGTGCAAAAATGTTTGTGGCAGCCCTCTTTGTAGTGGCAAGAAACTAGAAACTGAGTGGATGCCCATCAATTGGAGAATGACTGAATAAATTATAGTATATGAATGTTATGGGATATTTTTGTTCTGTAAGAAATGACCAGAAGGATGATTTCAGAGAGGTTTGGAGAAACTACATGAACTGATGCTAATTGAAATAAGCAGAGCCAATAGATCATTATACATGGTAACAACAAAACTATACAATGATCAATTCTGATGTACGTGGCTCTCTTTAGCAATGAAATGATTCAAACCAGTTCCACTTGTTCAGTGATGAAGAGAACCATCTACACCAAGAGAGAGAACCATGGGAACAGAGTATGAACCACAACATAGCATTCTTATCCTCTCTGTTGTTATTTGTTTACATTTTGTTTTCTTTCTAAGTTTTTCTTTTTCTTCCTTCTTGATCTGCTTTTCTTGTGCAGCAAGATAACTGTATAAATGTTTACATATATTGGATTTAACATATGTCTTAGCATATTTAACATATATTGGATTACCTGTCAACAGGAGAGGAGGTGGGGGGAAGGAGGGGAAAAGTTGGAACAAAAGATTTTGCAAGGGTCAAGGTTGAAAAGATTACCCATGCATATGTTTTCTAAATAAAAAGCTTCAATTAATAATAAAAAATGAATTGGACCAAAAAGAAACATCAGAACAAATGAAACACCTATGTTTGTGTGTATACTCTTATACACATTTCCGAATTTGTATGTAATTTTAAGAATAAAATATAAATTAGTTATCTTCTTGACTAACCATATGTTATATCAAACAAAACCTGAATAAAAAAGAAAGCAGAATCAAAAGTAGATACGTCAAAGTAGAATCTCCTTGAACTTCCCTCTGAATCTAGACATTTTTTTTTCTTTTCTCCTGTAGCCAGTCTCTTTTCAAACTTAAAAAAAAATCTCTTCTCTTCTTTGCACTGGCAGGAAATTTTCCAGCTGAGCTTTTGAGGTGAACTTACTGTCATATTTCGTCATTCTAATCAACTTCCTCAGGCAGACATTGGGTGGATGATTTAGCTTTCTTATAGAATGTATTTAATTTATGGTCATCTGCTTCTCCTCTGTCAAACTGAATGTAGATATTGCATTAGGTACTTCCTAGGTGTTTTTCTTTTGAATCATGTCATCTTTTATAGATTATTCATTCATCTTCTTTCTTCTTGCTTATGTTCTTGCCATCAATTTTTAATTGTATTTACAAAACACTTTAGATAGTGTATTTCCTCTTATGTTGTGGACTTATAATGAGGAAAAGTGTTACCAGGTATACAATTAATGTGCCTTTGGTTCAAACTGTAGGTTCTGCTCACTTCATCTCCCTGAAATATAGCAATTTTCATGTAATTATTCATTTTTAACAAGATATAGAATTGTTTAATTCAACATAAATAAAACTAAGGAACTGTGAGTGCTAAATAAGCATAAACCAGAAATGTATATGTATATTGAAAACATATAAATAAAGCACAATTAAAAGGAAATAAAATAATATGTATCTTATTCACATTAATAAACAGTTACTCTCAAGACTTCTCTCTTTTTTTCATGGCTTTAAGAAAATAAATTTGAACTCTTTTACTCATTCTCTTTAAGGATAAGAATTCCCAAGACTGTTTCATCACTTCTCTATTCTTAGAATCCCTCTGGCTTATTTCACAGTGATGGATATCTTATATATCAATTTTTTCTTTGCTTGATTCCAGTTAACCTAAAATTTACTTCAAAGCTCAAATTTTTTATTTTCATATATCTTGGCAGAAGTTGTAGGAAAGGGAAGAGTTACAGAAATACAATGCACTAGACTAATTCAACAACAACATGGATCCCTTAATATCTTTTCTTTAATTAGGAGTAATTTTTCATCTCAAAGGAAGATATTACCCCTTTTTATGTTTGCAGCTTTTTGAATTGGTTTTTTGGTAGTTTTGGTAGAATTGGTAGTTTTTTTTTTTTTTTTTTCATCTTAAAGAAAAGGCTATTCCTACTCAGATATTTCCTTGCATTTATTTTTCATTGAGAAGGGGATATTTTCTTTCTTCCTCAAAGAAAAAAACTACCTATCTTCTGTCATTTAACATTTCTTGCAAATTGTGTATAATGTCAAATAGAAGTCATAAGATACTGAGCTTTATTAATGTAATATTTACAACTTTTAAATTCAAGCTGTTTTAGCAGAAAACTTTCTTATAACCTAAATTGACCAGAAAACATTTTGAAACATACACACATACTCACACACACGCACACACACACAGATTATCCATGGATATATGTGTGTATATATATATATATAATCAGTGAATATGGCTTTTAACACAAATAAGCAATTTGGGGTTTTTTATTTTTAGTAATGTGGTTAGCATTGGCTGTTCTCTTTTGAATACTATATTTTGCTTTTACCATGCATTTTTTTCCCTGGTTGCATATGTTCCTCTTGTGCCTTCTGCCCCTAGATGATACTTTCCTTGAAAAGAGAATCCGTGTCTCTTTTCATACTTATTTCACCAGAATGTAGCAAAGAAGCTCACTAAAAGAATGCCCTCAATAAGCATTGGTTGGGTTGAATTGAATTGGATTCTCTTGATGAGGATTGTTGTTTTAAACTACCCAATTTCCCCTTCATGCACAAAAAGGAGAGAGAAAATTACTCATAGTTGATATTCATCAATGCCTCTTGACGATGAAAATCAGGTGATAATATTGCTTGGACAGCATGAATCTAGGCAACTGCCATGTTATCTTTGCTCCTCTTCCTGGGGAGAAACTTCAAGTCTATTAGCATCACTTTGAATAAACAAAATTTCAAGAATCACTGATAACTATTTAAATTGTAAACAGAAATAGTGTTACATAAAAACACTGATATAAGTGAGGTGATCCTTAGTTCTTCAAACTATTTTGCAAGGGAAAAAATAGCTCAAACCCTTAAGCACACTTAAAACTGTTGTTTACAGAACACTCTTAAACATACTTTGAATTCTCAGAGCTATGTGTCAGTGTACAAAGCTATGTGAAAGTCTCCCTGACATTAAAAAATTGTCTAATTGCCTTATGTCCTGGCTTTTTGAGAAATCAAGTGTGACTTACTTTACGGAATTGAAATGTTATATTTAAAATTAATTTTATGAGTTAGTTTCAGTTTCTAAGAATTATGTCCCTTTAGAAATTAACATGAAATATTTGAAATTTGCATACTATGATAGAAAAAGCAATGACTAGACTGAATGAATTAACTATGTTTCAAATCCCTTTTCTGACCTTTCCTCTATGATCTTGGAAAAGTCATTTTATTGCTTATTTCATCATATGTAAAATAAAAAGATTGGATTATATGCCCTCTTTGACCAACTGTAGCTCTAAATCTATCCTAACACAGTGATTTTGTTTCATTTTTTAAAAAGAATATTGAGCTTAATCTGGCATTTGATCAGTACTTAGAAATATCAAGCCATCTTCTATTTTGTAAGTCTGAGTTCTTTTCTAAATTCTGATTCTCTACTTTTTTCTAACCTTGGTAACTAGCTATTTCTAATTACCCTGACCTCTGTCTCTGTCTACACACTCCTAGACATTATTGACTCAATCTGAATTCAGTACTCTTACTAGCCCCATTGGTATAGTAACTCTCATATTCTCTCCCCCCCTTTCCCTCCCCTTCCTCTCTCCTCACCTTCCCTTTCTCCTTCCCTCACTCCTTCCTCTGTCTCTCACACACACATCCCTCTTTCCCTCCTCTCCCTCTCCTTTCCTCCCCTCTATCTCATATTCTGGCCATGGTTTTTCTTATTCCTTGTCCTTTATTCCAAATCGAGTTCCAAAGCTCTTGTGATAATTAACTACTCTTACTTGTTAGGTATCAACTGATCATTAAGTTTTGCCTTACCAATATCAGTATAAGTCAATCAACCAACAAGCATTTTAAAAGAACCTACCATGTACCAGGCATGGTGCTAGACACTGTGAAACAAATAAAATTAATGAAACAGGCCCTTCTTTCAGGGAGTTACATTCTAACAAAGAGTCAATGAGCAATCCTTTATTAAGTCCCTACTACTATTCTAAGGCACTGTTCTAAGTAGTGAGAATACAAAAAAAATCATTTAAAAGTCCCATCTTCCAAGAGTCTAATAGGAAACAAGGACATATATGAATGTGTGTGTTTTGTGTATGTATGTGTGTGTACACAATGTAGTTAAATACAAAATAGTTTGAAAGGGAGGGCATTTGTGATTGAAGAGATTGGGAAAGCCCTCATGTAAAAAAAAAAAGCTGATGCTTAAGTTGTGCCTTGAATAAAGGCATTCTGTTAGATGAAAGGAAAAAGGAAGTTAAAGCCCTAAAGAGAGTTGGGCCAAAGGCAGAGATGGTAGACTGAGGAATATAAAAGACAGTTTGACTGGGTTAGAGTTGGGAAGGGATGTAATGAACACGAGGCTAGAAAGATTAATTGGATCCAAGTTAAGAAAGGCTTTAAAAGCTAAACTGAGAAGTTTGTTTCCCTCTTTTTGAATCCCTAGTGCTTAGCATAGTGCCTGCTATATAGTAGATACTTAATAAATGCTTACTTGGTCAATCCTAGATCCTTTTCCTCTAAAGGAGTTTAACATATTCAGGTCTACAGTGTATAAAGTCATTGACATTAATATGGAAAATAGCCTGGTAGTAAGAGGTTTGAGGAAGGGAGAACAATTAATAGGCAATTATAGTAACCAAAGAGAGAGGTGATTAGGGATGAACCTTAGCTAAAAACTGTTTACGGAGAGATAAGCTGTTAAAGGAGTAACAGGAAGATTTAAACTGGATATGGGTTGGATATAGATTAGTAAAAGATTAGATATGGAGGATAAGGGATAATGAAGAATAAAGAAAGGATAGTACCAAAGTTACTAACCCAAGAGACTAGAAGAATGACACTCTATATCAACATGGAGGTTGCACATAATAGATGTTTAATGAATGCTTTCAATATTAGGTTGTTTCATTCCTTTGCCAATTTGAACATATGCACCAAAAATCTTGATGGGAACAGCCAAGTTTCAACAATTTATGGGAAAAACTGGTAGACCCCATGATTGACCTAGAGGAGTGATAGACCTAGAAGAGCCCCTTGTCTTTAGAAAGAACTTAAAATAATGTAAGGGAAAAATAATCAAAATTAGAGACCCACTAGAATTAGCTGATCTGAAACTGTCAAACAAGTACCCAGTTATAGAAAGGTTCTGTTAAACATATGGGGTACATAAAGTCGCAAGAGAGAGCAAACAAACAAATAAGTGAAGAAGTCTTGACTCTTTGGTCACATCCAATGAATCTCAATGAATTGAAGACTTTTCTAAAATTTGGTGATTATTATCAAAAACTTGTGAAAAAGTATGCTGCTAATGCTAAGTCATTAAATGATCTCACTCATGAATATGTTTCAAAAGCAAAAGGGCAAAGTAAGTTATCCTACTCTGATTTCTCTGATATTATTTGAAAACATTTGGGATAAGAATTGGATAAACAAAAGATTTAGCCATCTGCCTCATTCATTCACATGTATTGGTCTGTACAGATTTTCCTAAGAACAATTTTAACTTTGGTCCATGGTTCCAATGTTATCACATATTATACTATATTAAATCACATTAAAATCTGCAATTCTTATTAGTGTTTCAAATAGTTTTTCCCTCCAAGTTAATTCTAATAATTTTCTTTAAATAATCCCTTATTAACAACATTTTAAGACTAGTCTTTTTCCTTCTTTAGTGACTGATATTATATTGGTCTCATTTTTTGAAATCTTTATCCTTTTTTTAGAATTCTAAAATGACCTAAATTCTCTGGTAATTTGATCAATGAATAACGTTTTATTTTTTTCTTAAGTTATTAAGTTATTACTTCATACTTCCCAATATTCAAAATATAGCATCTTATAAGATATTTTCAACGTCCTTATCATCTAGGTCAGATTGTAGTCACACTTTCTATATGATTCTATCTGAATTGCTAAGCATCAGTGTTCTAGACATATATATGTACTAATCATATTAACATCCAAATTTAAACATAATTATATTAACTTACAAATAGCAATTCTTATACATTCAAATAGTCACCAATGTATCACATAAAAATTCCCTGGCTGTTATTTGAAAATACATTTTAAAAATCAAAAATTTTTCTTTGTAAGTATTTAAGTCTTTCAGCATCTAATAATTTCCAGATAAAATAAATTCTTGAATAGATTCCTACTAATGTGAAAGTCCTTCAAAAAGTCCTGCAGTATAGAACACCCTGCAAATATAGTATAGGGGAGAGAAGATATATCCTAGAGGATCTACTCCCAAAATGTAATAGCGGTAATAGCTGCCAATGGCAATGAAGCAAATTATCACCTGTTGTGCAGGACATGTTGACCACTATTCATTCTCTGGGTTGACTTACTCATTACAACCAGCTTCTTGTACTAGCAGTCCTAGATCTCCAGAGATAAGTCACCATTACACATTTGCAGATAATTATTTCTTGAAAGAATAGAAATAGTTTTGAAGGGAAATATACTTACTTTATTCTCCATTCTTATTCTTGAGCCATCACAGATATGATCTTTATGTTTTCAACAACTTACAAGTGCTGCACATTGAAATGGTATATAACTTTAAACACAAACCAATTACTCATAATTTCACTTTTAGATCTTAAACATCACCATTTACTTAGCAATAAGGCAAAAGAAATTATATTAACATCATGTTGTTTTTCAGTCATGCCTGACTCTTTGTGACCCAGTTTGAGTCAAACCAACTGGAGTGGTTTGCCATTTCCCTCTCTGGTTTATTTTACAGATGAGGAGACTGAGGTAAACAAAGTTAAATGATTTGCCAAGGGTCACACACCTAGTAAATGTCTGAACCCCAAATTTGAACTCAGGAAGAGCAATCTTCCTGACTCTAGATTGGATACTCTACTTAGTAACTGTCCACTCTGCTCCACCCAGCTGTCTAATGTATTAAAGTAAATGAATAAATTTCTAAATGTATATATATATATATATATATATATATATATATATATATATGTAAAACACATAATCTGTATATAAATTTGAATTACAATCTCTCACTGAAGCACTCAATCTCTCTTTTTTAAAAATTTTAATAACCTTTTATTTACAGGTTATATGTATGGGTAACTTTACAGCATTGACAACTGATGCACTCAATCTCTAAAGGGATGAATATGCATATATATTTAAAAGAATCCAGCAAGAAAGTATATAAGGGAATAAAATCCATACATTTAGAGTAAGTCACACCAAGTAATTCACAATTCTAAACTATAGATTTTGATAGTTTGGGTCCACTCAACATATGTACCCCATGGAACTATTGCCCTATATACTGCTTATCTGTTGTTCTCACTGTTCTTCCTGGGCAGACCACCTTGTTTTTCAGATATGATGTTGTCAGATCAGAACAGAGCCTCCATTTCTAGATGTCATGTTGTTTGATAAGAGCAGAGTTCACATCAACAAAAACCAAGTAGACCCTTTAAGCTAGTCAAACAAACCTAGTCAGATTGTCACGATGTAAAGCAGCTGTTATCTCCTCTGCTTTTCCATTTTAAACTGGAAGTGGCAGAAAAGTGCAACAGGTTCATGAAAAAGTTCCCCTTTCTCCATCTCTAGCTGGTGCTGAAGAATAATATGTGTCACTAAAGCACTTGGCTAATTGATTTCAACTGCTGCCATAATCAGGACTATTTTATCTGCTAATAAAGCATCTGGTGAACATTACAATTCATAGAGAATCTCAGTTGCCTTTGGACTTTTCACAATACTTCTTTCATAATGGTGGCAAGGAGAAGGATTTTTGTTTGTATTATTTTGTTTTTTTGGAGGCAATAGGGTTAAGTGACTTTCCCAGGGACACACAGCCAGTGAGTATGTGAGGCTGGATTTGAACTCAGATCCTCCTGACTCTAGGACTAGTGATATTTTAAATAATTCTTTAATAATAATAATAATAATAAAGCTGATCTTTCACAAATCTTAATAGGTAATCTAATTACCTCAAAAGTCTTTAATCTAATTTGTTATATATACAAACACAGTATTGCCATCTTATGGTACCAAAAGGACTAACTTCTAAGTTCATCAAATAAATTTTGGCAAAATGAAAATTCTTCATTTATACATATTTATAAAAACAAATAGAAAATAACTAAGATATTTGGTAAACATATGTTCTTATTATATACCTTTATTGACATTGATAATCTGAAGATCACTGAATAAACTCATCTCTAGGTTCATCTATGAAAGATTTTCATGATTAGCTTAATGTATGCATTTGAATGAGTTTTTGTATGTCTCATACAATCTCGAGCCCTGAATTTCGTTTGAATAAATCAGATTTCTTTTTGTAATCAACAAATATAGTTGCATTTTTGTTTTTTCATCCCTTTCAGTCAATTGTGTGATTGCAAAAATGTTATTTGCTGTAGAGAATTGTATGCAAATGCTTCTGTGCTCATTTCAGATTTTTATTGAAGATAGCCTTGAAAAATGCATAGATTCTCCTCATGAAGATTTTAAACATATGAAAAAAATGAACATAATCCCATAACCTTCTTTCTCCTGTGATAAGCATGATCTTTCCCCACTATTCTAGAATTATCCTATCTTTGAAACAGCTGAAAAAAAAATTGATCAAAGTGTGCTTTCAGTCTGTGTCAAGTCAAAAGAAAAAATTTATTAAGCTTTTACTTTGTTCCAGGAACTGTACTAAGTGCTGAAAGTACAAAGAAAGGAAACAAAAAAGGCCTTGCTTTCAGGAACTTCACAGCCCAAGGGAGGCAATAACATGCACACAACTGTCACAAACAAGTATATATATAAACAATTATATAAACACACACATATGTGTGTATACATATATACACACATATATGTATGTATATGGAGAGCCAAGTTACAAAAGGCTTTAAATGTCAAAGAGAGGATATTATAATTTGTCCTGGAGGTAATGGCAGCCACCTGAGTTTATTTAATGGGGAAAGATTCTTTTGAGAAGTCAAACTAGGTCATCTTTTGCCCCAATGCTTACTTTGTCTTTAATCACTAAATGGGTGTTATCTCAGACAGAGACCTAGGAAAGACACCAATTTAAAAAAATAAAGTTTCTATTGCATCTGGGCCATCATCAGTCTTTTTGACCTATGTCTTGCTCCTGAGTTCAGATGGCTCTGGAGTAGAGAGTGAGCTCTCTGCTCAGTTCTGCTTCACTTTGATCCACTTCACTTGCAAATCAAGACATCCTGATCAATGATGTCATTGGTTTTCTTTGAGAATTGAAGGACAGGGTGGAGCCAAGATGGCGGAGAAGACACACGCAACTTTCTAAGCTCTTCTCTTACCCTCTTTATCAATATTATATTGAGCCTCAAAAATAGTCTTGACTGCTACAATTCGTAAAGATAAGAAGTAGAACAACTCACCAGCCGAAGAAAATCTGCAGTCTCGCCAAAAAAGGTTGGTTCTGGGGCCAGGGGGGAGATCGGCACAGACAGGGAGAGAAATTAGGTTCTGAGGAGAGTCTCAAACTGAGGGTGAAGGCACAGATCTCAGCAAAAGCGCACAGCCCCAACCCGCAGTACGGGGCTTCTCCTTGGGGCAGTTGTGATCCTGCACTGCAGGAGGATACAGCCCGGGTTAGCCTACAATCTGCACAGTGGGGGGCTCGGCTTGGGGCCATAGAGCTTTCCAGGGCCGATTTGCATTGGGCAGAGACACTGGGGCAGAGTTCCGGGCGGTCTGCGGTCTGCGGTCTGTGGTCGAAGTCAGCTCACACACTCACAGTCCCACAAGAGGCTCCTCGCCTGGGGCAGTGACACTTTCACCCTTTGTCTCTAGCCGAGGCGTCGCTAACCCACTCAGCCCTACTAAGCAGTTTGATAGCTCTGGCCAGTGCTGAATCCACTTCCTGTTGGGGGAAGGAAAACCTCACCAGAGCACTCCCATACCTCGCGCGAAATCGATTTACATCTTCCCTGCTCTGCAGAGGAAGCTGGTAACCCCTTGCCTAGGAGACCTACCCTAAAGGCTTTCAAACATGAATAAAAGATGAAAAGAACCATCGACAGCTTCTATGCAGAAAAGAGCAGGTCAGCAAACCTGAAGAGACCTCAAACAGCAAAAATGCATCAGACTGTCCTCCTTACATGATGCTCTCAGAAGAGACCATTAAAAGTCCTCAAAAGAGAGTTAGAAGATAAATGGGGAAAGGAAAAGAAGCCTTACAAGAGAGCAACAACTTCCTGAAATATGAATTGAAAAGTTAAAAATTCCCAGGAAGTGCAGGAAACAAAATTGGTGAATTGGAAAAATAAAAAATCTCAGGAAAGTAAGAATTGTGAATTGAAAAATAAAGAATTCACTAGAAAGTAGGATTTGTGAATTGGAAAAGACAAAGAACTCCAAGAAAGTAGGATCTGTGAATTGAAAAGACAAAGAACACGTAAGAAAGTAGGATCTGTGAAATGGAAAAGAAAATAATTCACTAAAAAAAATTAGTGAAATGGAAAAATTTCCACAGACCAAAACAATACATTCAAAACTCAATTGACATATACAGAAAGAAGTAAAAAAGCTAATGAAGAAAATAATTTTTAAAAATTAGAACTGAACAAATAGAAACTAATGATTCATTGAGACAGCAAGAATCAGTCAAGCAAAACAAAAAATGACAAACTGAAAACCACGAATTATCTACTTGCAAAACGACAGACTTGGAAAATAGATCTAGAGAGATAATCTGAGGATTATTGGACTTCTGAAAACTATGATGAAAAAAGACCTAGATACTATTTTACAAGAAATCATCAAAGAGAACTGCCCAGATGTAATAGAATCAGAAGGGAAAATAGGCATTGAAAGAATTCATCAACACCTTCTGAAAGAAACCCTAAAATAAAAACCCCAAGGAATATTGTGGCAAAATTTCAAAACTATCAGATTAAGGAAAAAATTTTACAAGCAGCCAAAAACCATTTAAATACGAGGTGCCACAATAAGGATCACCAAGATCTGGCTGCGCCTACATTAAAGGAAAGAAGGGCCTGAAATGATATCTCGAAAGGCACAAGAACTTGAGATGCAGCCAAGAATAAACTACCCAGCTAAGTTGAGCATTTTCTTCCAGGGAAGAAGATGGACATTTAATGAAACAAATGAATTCCATTTGTTTCTGAAGAAAAAAACAGAACTAAACAAAAAATTTGATCTCCAAGCACAGAACTCAAGAGATGCAGAAAAGGTAAAAATAACTCTTGAGAATTGTATTGTTGTTGTGGATATACAAAAAGAATACATGTAAAATTTGATTGTACTGAGATAACATAAAAAAGGGAAGTAGATATGGAAAAGGGATGATGGCAGAATAAGGCGGGAAGGAGGGATAAAAAGAGGGAAACCACATCGCACAAAGAGGCTAAGGAAACTTATCATATCTGAGGGAATTTAGAGAGGGGGAGGAACATTGTGTGAATCTTACTCTCATCAGAGTTGGCTCAAAGAAAAAATAATTGACATTTGTTTTAGAGAAAATTCTCTCTGCCTCATTAAAAACGGGGAGAGGAAAAGGGAAAAGAAAAAGAGTAATAAGGGAAGGAAGGGGAAAGACTCAAAGGGGGAGGGAGGAATTATAAAGAGGATAAGTATCGTGATACAAGAGGGGTACATAAGTTTAAAAGGGGAAAGAGGGTTGGGGAGGCAAGAATAAGTAAAGCACAATCTGAGTTATTAGGATGGCAGGAAATACAGATTTAGTAATTCTAACCGAAATGTGAATGGATGAACTCCCATAAAGAGGAGGCAGATAGCAGACTGGATCAAAAGTCAGAACCCTACAATATGTTGTTTACAAGAAACACATTTAAAGCAGGGGATACATATAGAGTAAAGGTAAAAGGCTGGAGCAAAATCTATTATGCTTCAGGTGAAGTCAAAAAGTAGGGTAGCCATCCTTATCTCAGATCAAGCAAAAGTAAAATTGATCTAATTAAAAGAGATAAGGAAGGAAACTACATCCTGCTAAAGGGTAGCATAAACAAAGAAGCAAATCAATATTAAACATATATGCACCAAGTGGTATGGCACTCAACTTCCTAAAGGAGAAGTTAAGAGAGTTGCAAGAAGAAATAGACAACAAAACTGTAATAGTAGGAGATCTCAACCTTGCACTCTCAGAATTAGACAAATCAAACCACAAAACAAATAAGAAAGAAATTAAAGAAGTAAATAGAATATTAGAAAAATTAGGTATGTTGGATCTTTGGAGAAAATTGAATGGAGATAGAAGGGAATATACTTTCTCTCAGTAGTTCATGGAACCTATTCAAAATTGACCATATATTAGGACATAAAGACCTCAAATTAAATGCAAGAAAGCAGAAATAGTAAATGCTTTCTTTCAGATCATGATGCAATAAAACTACATTCAACAAAAAGTTAGGGGAAATAGACCAAAAAGTAATGGGAAACTAAACAATCTCATCTTAAAGAATGATTGGGTGAAGCAGCAAATTATAGATACAATTAATAATTTCACTCAAGATAATGACAAAGATGAGACATCATACCAAAATTTGTGGGATGCAGCCAAAGCGGTAATAAGAGGGAATTTTATATCCTTAGAGGTTTACTTGAATAAAACAGAGAAAGAAAAGATTAATGAATTGGGCTTGCAACTAAAAAAAATAAAAAAGACCAAATTAAAACCCCTAATCAAATACTAAATTGGAAATTCTAAAATTAAAAGGAGAAATTAAAAATATTGAAAGTAAAAAACTATTGAACTAATTAATAAAACTAAGAGTTGGTTCTATGAAAAAGCCAATAAAATAGATAAGCCTTTGGTAAATCTGATTAGAAAAAGGAGGAGGAAAATGAAATTAGTAGTCTTAAAAATGAAAAGGAGAATCTTTCCACCAATGAAGAGGAAATTAGAGAAATAATAAGGAGTTATTTTGCTCAACTTTATGCCAATAAATTTGATAACCTAAGTGAAATGGATGACTACCTCCAAAAATACAGACTTCCCAGACTAACAGAGGAGGAAGTAAATTGCTTGAATAGTCCCATTTCAGAAAAAGAAATAGAACAGGCAATTAAACAACCCCTAAGAAAAATCCCCAGGACCAGATGGATTTACATGTGAATTTTACCAAACATTTAAAGAACAATTGGCCCCAATGCTATATAAATTATTTGATAAAATAGGGAATGAAGGAGTCCTACCAAATTCCTTCTATGACACAGACATGGTACTGATACCTAAACCAGGTAGGCTGAGAACAGAGAAAGAAAATTATAGACCAATCTCCCTAATGAATATTGATGCTAAAATCTTAAATAAGATATTAGCAAAAAGACTACAGAAAATCATCTCCAAGATAATACACTATGATCAAGTAGGATTTATACCAGGAATGCAGGGCTGGTTCAATATTAGGAAAACTATCAATATAATTGGCCATGTTAATAACCAAATTAACAAAACCCATATGATCATCTCAATAGATGCAGAAAAAGCATTTGATAAAATCCAACATCCATTCCTATTAAAAACACTTGAGAGTATAGGAATAAATGGACTTTTCCTTAAAATAATCAGCAGCATCTATTTAAAACCATCAGTAAGCATCATATGTAATGGAGACAAACTGCAACCATTCCTCAATAAGATCTGAGGAAACAAGGCTGCCCACTATCATCGTTACTATTTAATATTGTATTAGAAACGCTAGCTATAGCAATAAGAGCTGAGAAAGAGATTAAAGGAATAAGAATAGGCAATGAGGAAGCCAAATTATCACTCTTTGCCGATGACATGATGGTATACTTAGAGAATCCCAGAGATTCTGCTAAAAAGTTATTAGAAATAATCCACAACTTTAGCAAAGTTGCTGGTTATAAATAAACCCACATAAGTCATCAGCATTCTTATATATCACTAACAAAATCCAACAGTCAGAGTTACAAAGAGAAATTCCATTTAAAGTAACTACTGATAATATAAAATATTTAGGAATCTATCTGCCAAGGGAAAATCAGAAACTTTATGAGCAAAATTACAGACTACTTTTCACACAAATTAAGTCTGATCTAACCAATTGGAAAAATATTAAATGCTGTTGGATAGGGCGAGCAAATATAATAAAGATGACAATATTACCTAAACTAATCTATTTATTTAGCGCTATATCAATCAGACTCCCAAAAAACTATTTTAATGACCTAGAAAAAATAACAACAAAGTTCATATGGAAAACAAAAGGTCAAGAATTTCAAGGAATTAATGAAAAAAAAAAATCAAATGATGGTGGCTTAGCTGTACCAGATCTAAAATTATATTATAGAGCAGCAGTTACTAAAACTATTTGGTATTGGTTAAGGAATAGATTAGTTGATCAGTGGAATAGATTAGGTTCAAGGGATAAAACAGTCAACAAATATAGCAACTTAGTCTTTGACAAACCCAAAGATCCCAGCTTTTGGGATAAGAACTTACTGTTTGATAAAAATTGCTGGGAAAATTGGAAACTAATATGGCAGAAACTAGGCATTGATCCATACTTAACGCCGTACACCAAGATAAGGTCAAAATGGGTTCATGACCTAGGCATAAAGAATGAAATTATTAATAAATTAGAGGAACACAGGATAGTTTACCTCTCAGACTTGTGGAAGGGGAAGGTCTTTAGGACCAAAGCAGAACTAGAGATCATTACTGATCACAAAATAGAAAATTTCGATTATACCAAACTGAAAAGTTTTTGTACAAACAAAACTAATGCAGACAAGATTAGAAGGAAAGCAATAAACTGGGAAAATATTTTTACAGTCAAAGGTTCTGATAAAGGCCTCATTTCCAAAATATATAGAGAATTAACTCTAATTTATAAAAAATCAAGCCATTCTCCAATTGAAAAATGGTCAAAGGATATGAACAGACAATTCTCAGATGAAGAAATGGAAACTATTTCTAGTCATATGAAAAGATGCTCCAAGCCATTATTAATCAGAGAAATGCAAATTAAGACAACTCTAAGATACCACTACACACCTGTCAGATTGGCTAAGATGACAGGAAAAAATAATGATGATTTTTGAGGGGATGCGGAAAACTGGGACATTGATGCATTGTTGGTGGAGTTGTGAACGAATCCAACCATTTTGGAGAGTAGTTTGGAACTATGCTCAAAAGTTATCAAACTGTGCATACCCTTTGATCCAGCAGTGTTACTACTGGGATTATATCCCAAAGAGATTATAAAGAAGGAAAGGGACCTGTATGTGCACGAATGTTTGTGGCAGCCCTTTGTAGTGGCTAAGAACTGGAAACTGAATGGATGTCCATCAGTTGGAGAATGGTTGAATAAATTGTGGTATATGAAAATTATGGAATATTACTGTTCTGTAAGAAATGACCAACAGGATAATTTCAGAAAGGCCTGAGAGACTTACATGAACTGATGCTGAGTGAAATGAGCAGGACCAGGAGATCATTATATACTTCAACAACAATACTAGATGATGACCAGTTCTGATGGATCAGGCCATCCTCAGCAACGAGATCAACGAAATCATTTCTAATGGAGCAGTAATGAACTGAACTAGCTATGCCCAGAAAAAGAACTCTGGGAGATGACTAAAACCATTACATTGAATTCTAATCCTCTATTTATGCACACCTGCATTTTTGATTTCTTCACAAGCTAATTGTACAATATTTCAGAGTCTGATTCTTTTCTACAGCAAAATAACGTTTTGGTCGGTATACTTATTGTGTATCTAATTTATATTTTAATATATTTAACATCTACTGGTCATCCTGCCATCTGGGGGTAAGAGGTGAAAAATTGGAACAAGAGGTTTGGCAATTGTTAATGCTGTAAAATTACCCATGTATATATCATGTAAATAAAAGGCTATTAAATAAAAAAAAAAGAGAATTGAAGGACAAAAAATAACAGTGGGTTAGAAGGGATATCATTAACAGTTGCTTAATTTAAAGTTGAGTGGAAGATGGACTGGAAGGACTGGAATGGGTAGATACTTGAGGCATGGTGACAAAGCAGAAAAATGAACTAGGTGAAAAATGATAAGGACTCAAGGATCAGTTTATAAAGAAAAAAGTAAGATAAATGTGGAAAACAGAAGTCTCTTTGAGACATGAAAGATACCCATAGTTAGTAAGCATCATGTATCTCAAAGAAAACCTGGAAAGAGCAATCTCTATAAAATCTAAGAAAAAGAGAGTATGAAGGAGATGGTTATTAAGCTTATGGACCACATATCAACAATCATTCCCTCTCTCCTATGGTGAATCTCAGCTCCATTAACTCCTTTCCATTTTTCTAAAAACTTGTTTATCTGGCTTCATTTGAAATAAAAAGAAAAAAGCTTTTCATTCATGTCTTCTATAACAACATCTAGGCAATGATGCTATCTCTTTTTTATCCATTATTAACAAAATCCCTGAAAAGATGTCTACCCCTAATGCTTCCACATACTCACCATCTATGATCTCTAGAACCTCTTTCAATATGGCTGTTTCCCACAACTTTACTAAAATATTCTTAAAAATGTACACAAATTATTTCATAATTGTCAAATCTAATTGTAATCTTTAGTCTCAATTCTCCTTAGTCCTTGTCTAGCATTTGATGTTCTTGTCCTTTGTGGGAAATTCTTTTATCCGTTTATTTCATGTCTTTCTCTCCCAAATCTCCTCATTCTTCTAATTGTACTAGGCAGTGCAAATATTAGCATCAGGACACATGTATTCACCTAGTTTCCAAAGTTCAAAAATTCAGATTTACACCTGACTTCTTACTTTCTCCCTCACTTTTCTTTTGCAGTCTCTTTTGCCAGGTCTGCCTCATAAAGATACTTTGTATTCATCTTCTTCTATTCCTACTACCATAATATTAATTCAGGTTTTACTGATGACTTATTGTTATGGCTTCTTAATGCTGTTTGATGTTTTAATGTTGCCCTGCACTATTCCCATCCTTGTCTTTCTACATAATTGCTGTCAGCATGCTACCTGTCAAAACCATGCAGTGGCTCCCTATGGTCACATCAATAAAGCTTAAATCCTGTTGTCTGATATTTGTGGTTCTCTGTAATCTGGTACCATCCCCTATTTGCAGCTTATTCTAATATCACTGCTATCTAAATGTTATAAATTCTAAAAAAAAAACCCAACAAAAACAAAACTAAACCACCAATTCAGCCATGATGTTTGTTTCTCTGCCTTTGCTCACATTGTTCCTTATGCCTAGGATATTCTTCTTCCCATCTTTTTAAGCCAAATGCTAATGTAAGCTTTTCTCTGATCACCTCTACAACTTGGTGAGTAATGCCCACCCCTCACACTGCTCCTCCTCTCTCCAATCCTTATGTAATCCTTTGTCAACAGCTGTTTTTACTCCATATTTTTGAATTACTAGGCTATAAAATCCATGAGGACATGAATTTTATTCAAACCCCAATATCACCTTTTATGATAACACATAGGACTTTTGATTTAGAAGACATTTAAGCATACTTATTGGATTGATTTTTTAACTGGAATTGAAAGAATCTTCAATAAGAGAAGCCAAATTCTTATTATTTTGAATGCTAATACATAAAGAGTCATAAGTATTTGAACAAGGCATATCATTTCACTAAGAGACAGCTAGATAATACTTTTGTACATGAATTCAAGTAGCACTTTAGGAATAGCCCAAGAAAATTTCAAAAAAGGCAAATATTGTTTTTTTTTCTCCTTTCACTGAAGAAAATCTGTAATTTTGTATTTTACTTTTCATAAAAAAACTATTAATATTATGTGTGTTAATATTTCAAGCATATGGGGAAAAGTAAGGTACTGGTGAATAAACCTGTTAAGTTTTCTATTTGTAATGAAAGTTGAATATCAAATGAACTTGAGTATAATCATTTGGGAATATTTAACAAAGCTCAAACTAACTAGAAAACAATGGTTTGTAATGAAAATGTTTGTATCCCAAATAGAAAATGTATACATTTTAGTTATTGAAATCCTGGATTCATAATTTTTGGAACATGAAAAGTCCATTAGATGTCATATTTTACAATTGAAGAAAAAGACAGAATAAGTGATTTATCTGAATCATACAAGAGGGGTAAAGATTTGAATTCAACTCCAATGACTTCATATTCAGTCCTTTTTTCACTTCAATGATTTTATATTTTAGGATTTCAGAAGTATATCTAATACTCCATAGACCAACTATCTTGAGTGACTTGCATGCCACAAAATAAACTGTACATAGAGGAAACAATAATGAATCTTCTTGACATAGCTATAAATAATTATACACACATACATATAAAACATTTCAAGGTTTTATAAAGTGTTTTACATATATCATTTCATTTGTAATATTCACAAAAAAACTGAAAGGAAAGTGGTATTGCTATCTCCATTTTACAGATGTTGAAAGTGAAGCTATGAGAGGTTAAATGATTTGTCCAGGATCACACAGCAAGTAAGTATCTGATGCAGAATTTGAACTGAAGTCTTTCTAATTCCAAGACTTGTATCTTAACCACAAATTCATACTGTCTTGGAGAGTCCATAAAACTTTTTTTCCCTCATATTCATCTCTCTCACTTTAATATATCCTTGTGGAATCCCATAGAAACTCTGATAATTTGAAAAGAATGGAATAGATATGAAATAATAAGTGGAGAGTAGGTATGAGATCTGGTCTGGAAAGAGTATTTCTAGTGCTTCTACCCCCAAAATACACACACACACATACACACACACACACACACCCCTTACCTATTGAGGAGGGGGAGGTAAGAGAAAACGCCAAAAGAGAAGGCACATGGTACTTACGGAGGAGCCAGTTTCAGCACAGCAAACAAGAAGAAAACAAAAGATGACAAAATATTCTTAGGATAAAGGAAATTTGAGTGAATGCCCATCAGTTGGGAAATTCTTGAATAAGTTATGGCATGTGAATGTAATGGAATATTATTGTTTTATATGAAATGATGAGCAGGCTCATTTCAAAAAAGCCTGGAAAGTCTTACATGAATTGATATGTTGATCAATTGTAATAAATCTGGCTCTTTCTAACAATGAGGTGATTCAGGGCAATTCCAATACACTTGTGATGGAGAGAGTCATCCACATCCAGAGTGAAGACCATGAAGACTGAATATGGATCACAGCACAGTATTTTCACCTTTTTGTTGTTATTTGTTTGCTTGTTTTTTTCTCTTTCTCATTTTCCCCTTTTGATCTGATTTTTCTTGTGAAACATGATAAATGTAGAAATATGTTTAGAAGAATTGCACATCTTTAACTTATATTGGATTACTTGCTGTCCAGGGGAAGGGAAAGATTTGGAAGGAGGGAAAAAATTGGAATACAAGGTTTTGCAAGGATGAATATTGAAAACGATCTTTGCATGTATTTTGAAAAACAACAACAACAACAAAAACTATTATTATTATTTTAAAAAGGATAAAGGGTATAATAACTGCGTATTTTAAAATCAGATAGAGTCAGGAATTCAGGTTAAGGGAAAATCTTCAATCTTTATTCTCAGTAGAGGTGAAGAAGAATCGGAGGTGAAGGGGGATCAGAGGTAAAGGGGGATTCATGATTGCAATGTGTGCAGCTGAGTCAAGAAGCCAGCCAGACCAGAAGCCAGCCAGACCAGAAGCCAGCCAGAACAGAAGCCAGCCAGCCTTCTTTCCCCACCTCTCTTCCTGCCTTTCTGCTTCTACCCACCAAAATCATCATTTCCTATACAACACATCAGGACTTGCACAAAGAGTGGGCGGGGGCCATTCTTTCTCCAAGCATACATATTAATAGAGTATGGCCCAATTACTATTTAGCCTCACATGCTTGGGACCTCAGTGCATCAACTTGAGCTTCAGCCCATTACAAAAGGGAGTTTGCCCTGATGGAGGAATATCCCAAAGGAACAATGGAAGGAGAAAAGAGACAGGCTAGGGGAGACTAAGGATTTACAGTTAGACAATGATAAGATGATTATAAGAGTTAAAGGGGGTCTGAATTATATTCCTCAGTTGTAGTGTGATGCAGAGGTAGTCACTATGATCTGCATGTTTCTTTTTTTTAATATAACTTTTTATTGACAGAACATATGCATGGGTAATTTTTTATAACATTGTCCCTCACATTCTCTTCTGTTCCGACTTTTCCCTTCCCTCTCTCTATCTCCTTCCCTAGATGGCAGGCAGTCTTATATATGTTAAATATGTTATAGTATATCCTAGATACAATATATGTGTACAGAACCATACAATTCTCTTGTTGCACAAAAAGAGTTGGATTCAGAAGGTAAAAATAACGTGGGAAGAAAAACAAAAATGCAAATAGTCCATATTCATTCCCCAGTGTTCCTTCTCTAGGTGTAGCTAATTCTGTCCATCATTGATCAATTGGAACTGAATTAGATCTTCTCTTTGTAGAAGAAATCCACTTCCATCAGAATACATCTTCATACAGTATCGTTGTTGAAGTGTATAATGATCTCCTTTCTGCTCATTTCACTCAGCATCAGTTCATGTAAGTCTCTCCAAGCTTCTCTGTATTCATCCTGCTGGTCATTTCTTACAGAACAATAATATTCCATAACATTCATATACCACAATTTACCCAACCATTCTCCAATTGATGGGCATCCACTGATTTTCCAGTTTCTAAACACTACAAAAAGGCTTGCCACAAACATTTTGGTACATATAGGTCCTTTTCCCTTCTTTAAGATCTCTTTGGGATATATAAACCCAGTAGTAACACTGCTGGATCAAAGGGTATGCACAGTTTGATAACTTTTGGGGCACAATTCCAGATTGCTCTCCAGAGTGGTTGGATTCGGATCTGCCTGTTTCTACCATTACAAAGAAGGGTTCTCTCCCTTTCCTTTGCTCTGAAGTCTCCTGTGTTTCTGAGTGTGGAAGTAAAATCATTTTTAAAGTTCTTTCCAGACTTGATTTTCTTTCTTATGCCAAACATGATAGACAAAGCAAAATTGATTTTTTTTAAAGAATTTTTTTTTTAGCTTTTGACCAAAATCTTGGAAACCACCAATTCTATGACACAAATAATATAAAAATATCAGCAAAATCAAATATGTCTTACATGTATAAATTGAAAATAACTCTAAACCCTGTAGAACAAAACCTTTTTGTTCATGTACATGAAAGAAAATGTGTTTTTTCCATAACTGGTTTTTATTATAATTATAAGAATGTATCATAGATTCATAAATTGAAAGTTTTCCAAAGATACTTTTTAATCCTCAGAGACCTGAGGATTATGCCCATTAGTTACAGACTACAGGTTGTTTTGTTTGTTGTTTGCTTTGTTTTGTTTTCGCAGTTTTAATCTTTTGTGTTCAAAAAAGATCTAATGATAAATTTATGAGACACTATTTTACTTACACTATCGTCAGAATAGAATAATAAAAGAGTGGATGGGTAACTGACCCTGGAGTAAGAAGAATATAAATTCAACCTCATCCTTTGATAAATAGGAATTCTATGACCTTGGATGAGTCACTTAATCTTCCAGAACTTTAGGCAGATCTCTAAGACTATAAATGGCAAAGAAAATATCAACATTCCCCATTGATAGGGAGCAGATTTTTTTTCATCTAATAAGTTCTCTATACAAAGAAAATTGCAAGTCCAATGCCTTACAGCAGAATAGCATATATGAAATACTTTAATAATAATATTTATCATAATCCTTCCTTTACTAAAGCATAATTTATCAAATGCTATCTGAAGATTGGTAACAAAAGGGATTTTTCTCTCTCTTTCAATCTTTCTCTTTCTTTCTCTCTTTCTCTCCCTTTCAATAGCTATAGATTCATGATAGAAACTGTCTGTATATAGATAGAGACATAGATGATAGACATACAGATAGATAAATAGATCCTATTTTGAATGGACAAAAATTGTTTAAATTCAAAATAATTAGGGGTGTTGTAAGAGAAAAGGTAGAGAGAAAAAAAAATAACAGGTTAGCCACATGGTGAGAGAACAATGTATAGTAAGCATATGGAAAGTCATAGTGTCTTACAAGAAGAAGATTGCTAGGGAAGCCAGGGCACTCAAAATCATAGATTTAGAGTGATATGGTATTTCACAGACCATTGAATATTGCCCTTCTATGTTATAAGAGAGAAAACAAAGGCAAATGACTTGTCCAGGATCCAAGAGATATTTCTGATTATCTCTTTCTGAAATGTCTAGTGCAGAATTTTACCTCCAGTCTTCCAAGACTTAGCAGCCTGTCTATTCTACAGCATTGCCTTTTATATGAAGACATAAATAAGACCTTCATAGGTTGAATAGGCATGGATAAGTTTTGATCAGCAATTATATGCCAACAAAATTTAGATTTTTGAGAGCAAGAATAATTATAATCATGTGAAACACCAAAATGAACAAAATAGGAAATAAGAGTTTTTAGAATTTAACCTTAGAAAGGGAAATTAAGTCAAAATAAACAGAAGAGAAGAGCCAGGAAGTTTTACAAATGAATTTTATCGAATCTTTAAAAAGCAACATCTTTACAGCATATATATTCTGGTGAAATTAAAATGTACCTTTGACCTGAATACAAAAGGTTGCTTCATTAAAAAATGTAATAATAAAAGGAAGGCAGAGGCAGAGATTCTTTTGCAATAAGGAGAATCATTAAGAAAATAATAAAGAAGATTACAAAAGACAGAAGAGACAATTTTGATAATATGAAATTTAAAAGCTTTTGTATGAACAAAATCAATGAAGACAGAAAAAGATGAGTAAATGTTAAGAGTTTACTGTAGAGAAAAAAACGTTTTTGTATCAGACATTGCAGATAAAATTTTGATATCCAAGAGATATGTGGAATTGATGCAAATAAAGGATGCCAGGAGTCATTTAAATTTTTATGTCCTTGATAAAATATTCCATCTCTTGCCTCTTTTTCTTTGCATAGACTGTCTTCTCGTGCCTGGAATGATCTGCCTCTTGAAATGCCTAGATCACCCCCCCCCCCACCGGTTTCTTGTGTAAGTTATTTCAAAAGATATTTCTTAAATTTCCCAAGTCATCAGTGCCATCATTCATCATTATGTATTAGTTTTATATGTATTCATTTACATGTTATATGTGTATTATATATTAACTTATATATTACTATATATTTTATAATTATTAATTTTATAATTACCATGAATGGTTTATGTTTTATATACACAGACACACACATATGTGAGTATGTGCATTTTCTTTATCTGTGAACATGTTAAATCTACCCCAGAAGAATTTTAAACTTTATGGATGTAAGGTCTGTCTATTGTATTTTTTTTTGAGTTCCTAGCATGACTCCTAGTAAAAATATCTATTATTGGTTGTGTTATTGAAATTTATGAGACCTTAAATTCATTTGAGTATTTTTGTATTTTGAATACAAAACACTGACCAGATAATAGAATGCTAAAAAAAAAAATTGGAAGGGGTCCCAGGGGTTAAACAGTCTAAATCCCCAAATATTTTAAGGATGAATTCCAGTGTTATATAAACAATTTGAAAAAAGAATAGGTAAAAGGAGAATCTTACCAAATTCCCTCCATGATAAAAATATAGTTTTGGTATCTAAACCATGAAAAGCAAAAATAGGGAAAAAAGTATAGAATAATTTCCTTAATGAGTGTTAAGATGCAAAAGTTTTAAGTAAATTACTAACAAGGAAACAATGACAATATATCATAAAGATCATATAATATGATCAGATGGGATTTATACCAGGAATATAGGGCTAATTCAATTTTAGGAAAGCTATAAGCATAACTGATCATAATAATAAATCATCTGATCATATCAATAAATACGGAAAAAAAAAGATTTTGAAAGCATACAATCACGATTCTTATTTAAAAAACACTACAAGTGGCAGCTAGGTGGTGCAGTAGATAGAGCACTAGCCCTGAAATCAAGAGAATCGGAGTTCAAATTTGACCTCAGTTACTTAACACTTCCTAGCTGTGTAACCTTGGGCAAGTCACTTAATTCCAATTGCCTCAGCAAACAAACAAATAAAACAAACACCAATCTGAGAGGTGTGTAGTGGTACCTCAGAATTGTCTTAATTTGCATTTCTCTGATCTCTGATTTAGAGAAAATTTTCATATGATTAGACATAAGTTATTTCTTCATCTGCAAATTATCTGTTCATATCTTTTACCATTTATCAATTGGAGAATGGCTTGTATTTTTATAAATTTGAGTCAATTCTCTATATATTTTAGACATAAAACCTTTATCAGAAATCTTGGATGTGAAAAAATTTCCCAATAAAATAAGATACTATTTTAAAATCTACTTTACCTTATAGGAAGGTAGGAAGAGAAGGTACTAAAAGAAGGGAGCTGATAAAAATGGAGGATAGGTTGCAAGAGGTGTTAGTTAAAAGCAAAACACTTCTGAGATTCAACTGGGTGAAAGGAGAGACAGAATGGCATAAACAGAATAAAAGATAGAGGAAAATATTCAGTAATCATAACTGTTAAAATTTCATAATATAAATATTCATAATATAAATAATATTCCATAATATAAATAATATTCAATAAATATTCATAATATAAATATCTGATAAAAACTTCAATTCTCAAATATTTAAAGAAGTGAATTACATTTATCAGAGTACAACTCACTCCTCAAATGATGAATGATCAAAGAATATGAACAAGCAGTTTTCAGATGATGTGATCAAAGCTATTTATAATCATATGAAAAAATATCTAAATCATTATTGATCAGAGAAATGCAAATTGAAATAACTTGGAGGTGTCACCCCCACACCAATTAGATTTGCTAATAAGACATAAATGGAAAATTCAAAATGTTGAAGAGAAAGCAGGAAAGTTGAGTCAATAATGCATAGTTGGTAGAGTTGTTATGTGATTCAATAACAAATCAATTAGGATTATGGCCAAAGAACCTTAGAAGTACAAACCCTATGATCCAGCAACAACACTACTTGAACTGTATCTCAAAGAGATTTTTTTAAAAAGAAAAAGAGATATGTGTACACAAATTTTTATAGCCTCTCTTTTAGTAGTGACAAGGAATTGGATATTGAAGAGATGTTGATCAATTGGGGAATGGCTAAACAAATTTCAGTATGTGTTTGTCACAGTATATTATTGTATGCTATAAGAAATGATAAGGAGAATGACTTCATAAAAATCTTGGAAGGTTTATATGAACTGATGCAAAGTGATGAGTGAAATTAGGAAAACATTGTACATAGTAACAATATTGTAATGATCAACTTTTAAAGCCTTAGCTACTCTGAATAATAAAATGATCCAAGGCAATCCATAGGACTCATGATCAAATGGGTAGTATAAGTGGCAAAGTGAATAGAATGCTAAGCCTAAATTCAGGAAGACTCATCTTTCTGAGTTAAAGTCTGGCTCTAATCAGTTACTACCTATGTGACCCTGGGCAAGTCATTTAACCCTGTTTGCCTTAGTTTTCTCATTTGTAAAATGAGCTGGAGAAGGAAATGGCAAAACACCCCAGTGTCTTTGCCAAGAAAACTCCTAATGAGGTCATGAAGAGTCAAAGATAACAGAAAATGACTGAATAAAAATGACACCATAAAAGAAAAATAAATGGACTCTGAGTGCAGACTGAAGCATATTTTTACCTTTTTGAGTTTTCTAATTTGTTTCACATTTCTAATATGGAAATATATTTTGCATGACAGTATTCTCAATGAGTGACAGAGAATGTATAGAAGGGGAAAGATTTGGAACTAAAATTTAAAAAAGATTGTTAAAAAGTTAGTAAATAAGAAAGAAAATGCGATCTTTAAAAAAACTATGATAGTCAAAGCACCTGTTTTATACACCCACCTCTGATTTGAACTCAACATTTGGACTTAGGCAAATCATTACAAATCTTGGACATTAATAGTCTTTATAATGTTTAAGAGTATATGAATCTTAATGCTTAATCTACATAGTGAAGGGTTTTCTTCATAATGGCTCATACTTAAACTGCTTAGGTCAAGCTTTTTTTCTTTTAAAGAAAAGAATTGTTTATTTCTCTGATAGCAGGCAAGCAACAAGCATTTGTTAAGCCTTTACTGGGTGCATATTTTATATTGCCTATGAACATAATAGTTAGTATTTATATAGTGCTTCAAGGATTGCAATGTCTTTTACCTGCATTGCTCAGCTGATTTTCACATCACTTTGTCATAGGTGGTATTGTATATATTATACATACATACACACACACACACACACACACACACACAATATGGTCATATTGTAAGCATTTGAGAGAGGATTGGAACTCATCTTCTTGAATCTTAATCCAGTACTCTGTCTAATACCATTAGGACATAATTGCACAGTAGTTTAAGTGTGAGTTTTAAAACTGTCCTTCACCCTCATGCCCCATCACAGTTAACTGCTCTTATCTCTTACAACTCTTGGACAAATCTAGTCTTCTCCACCTAAATGTTGTAATCTATTCGTCATCTCCCATTGGTAGTTTACACTTTTGTACCTCAGAGCTATTGTACATGCCATTCATCTGTCCAGAGGGCCCACCCTGCCCTCTGCATCTAATCACATCCTTGTCATCCTTCTCTGGTAAAGGCTCACCTCCTCTCTCAACCTGTTACGGGTTAATGTCTCCAGATTCCAGTTATTCCTAAACATGTTATTTCTTTCTCCTCCAGAAAACTTGTACTTTGTACTCTTATAAATGGCTAAGCATGTAGTTCTATAAAAATGAATTCAAAGACTTGTCAGGTCTTTCTTTCAGATAACAACTGCATTAAAAAGTCCAAGAATATTAAGAAGATAATGGAAGTCATGGATATTTGAATATAGACAATGAATGTCAGGCGTCCTTAGAACTAAGAATTATAATGATCATTTTATTTCTCTCCTTTTCCCTTCCCAAAACATGAGAGAACAGAAAAGATATGGAATTGGAAAACAGGAACATTCAGTAGTTTGGTTGCTATTAGGTTGTCAGGGCTTCAGACGTGGCATTTAAATTTGTGGGAGACTATGACTTAGGAGAGAAATGTATAATTGATACTTTTCTTGATATACCAGTAATATATTTGACATTTAAAACAGGATATCCTGTTCTTATCTCAAACTTGACATTTCAAAATGGAACTCACAACTTTTCACCCTAAACCCTGTTCTCAACTTTCTGCTGCTATCAAGGGCATTAAAGTCTTTCCATTTATCCACCTGAGAGTCATCCTCAGGTCCTCATTCTTCACTAACCACATATCTAATCAGTTGCTAAGTCTTATTTGTTTTATTTCTACCACTACTCTTCCATGTAACTATTTCTTCTTCACTTGCAAGATCACCACCTTAATGAAGGTTATACTACCTCTCAGCCCAACTATTCTAATAGCTTCTTAATTGATCTCCTTGACAAGTCTCTCTTCTTTCCAAACCATTATTAGAAGAGTTGTTTAAGTGATATTCTCCAGGTATAAAATTACTATTCTTCAAATCAGTAAACTCTAATAACTCCTTATTATTTCTAAAATCAAATATAAATTTCTCTCTCTTTGGCATTTGAAGTTAATCAACAATTTACTTTTTTATCCTTATTATATATTACTCTCTTATATGCAAACTTTGGTCCAACCAAACTAGTTTTCCTGCTATTTCTCATATACAACATTGCATTTCCCATCTCTTTGCTTTTGCTTTAGCTACCCTACCTCCACAATTCCTGGAATGTATTCCATTCTTGCCTTTTCCCGTGAGATTGTTTTCTTCAAAACTGAGCTCAAAAGCCACCCTTAATCATCCCATCCCTAATCTTTCAGATGGCTACCAGTTGTCTTAACTTTGAATATTTATACTTTAATATATTGTTTATTCTTTGAATAGATTTTGTATATGCTTATATAAGTACATACTCCCATATCATCACAACACTGCCCCACCTATGCAAATTTCTTGAGGGAAAGGATTTTTAATTTTGATATTTGTACCCAGGTACCTAGCACAGTACCTAGCAAGTAATAGGCAATTTTTCATTTTTTATTGATTGATATGCAGTTTCATCAAATGACTTTTCTTTGAAATATGAAATAAGTATTTATATCAATGAGAGCTCATACCCTATGTTTTTAATAGATGAGGATCCATTACAATGCCTGAGAAGTAACTATCTCTGAGAGATACACCCTAAAATTTGGGAAATGCCCTGAGGTATTACATTTCCATTTTTTAATACCTGCACATTGTGCAAACTAAAATATATGTCTAAAGATGAATAAATATCTGAAACTGAGCAGAGCAATCAGCAAATCAAATTCTGATTAATACTATTATTCTTAAGGCAAAATATTTCTTGGTTTTAAAATGTATTCTCCTTCCTTGCTTGCTACCTACTTCCTTTCTTTCTTCCTCCCCTCCCTTCCTAATTTTCTCCATCTCTCCTATCTCTTACTTCTTTCTTTTTTCCTTCCCTCTTTCTCTTTTTCTCTCTTCTTCCCTTTCTCCTAATAAAAATTTAACCTTCATATACTTCATTTTGGGTATGTTCCTATTCCTCCATTTTAACATCATTTTTTAAATTGCAGAATATGAAGAAGCAGGAAAGACATTTTCCAGGCAGTATATTGAACTTACAGTAGTCTCTCTGATGTCTTCCTGAATGATAAAGGACATTGAAAATTACGCTGCAAGTTGTGAAAGCAAGCTATGCTGCTCCAGCACATTCTCCTGACAATCATCATGTCTCTCAGAGAAGGAGAAATGATGTATAATGATTCCATCACCTCCCTGAATAGGGATGAAATTGTGAGGACCAGCACTGCTGCAGTGAGTGACACCCCACATGACCTTGTTAAGCTCAGCTGCACATCCCATATGTAGAACGACACCTGGAAAGTCTGATAGTCATTGGCTCTCTCCCCAGGAATAAAGCATCTCCAGCATGGTTCCACAGAGCTTGCTGGCAGCTGGGGCTATGGATGCCATTAGGCAGCTCCCATGCTGGTTGTGTTGGTAATAGACAGTTCCCGGGAGGAATAAGGATCACTATTCTAACTACATTTAAAATTGTGTTAAGACTTTTGGTATGTTGCTTATAACTATCAGTGTTTATGCTGATCACTTTTTGGTTGTCAATTTCTCCATAAAGTCAATAAGGTGATCATTAAAAATTCTTAGTTCTAAGGAAGCCTTACTTGTTAATTATCTGTATTCAAATACCCAGCAGCATCTTGGATTTCAGGAATCCTCAGATTATATATATATATATATATATATATGTACCATATATTATATATATATATATATATATATATATATATATATATATATACAATATATATTTATATATGTACATACACACTCTTTTTCAGAGTAGTTTAATAGTTTTTCAAACTTCACATGATTCTTACTATAATAATTTTAAATAAATGTATGAAAAATAGATCATCCTGTAAGTCAGTAATAACTAGGGATGGCATGATTGTTTACAAATTATAAACATTGTCAAAATTGGCAATAAGTCATAACCCAGAGGATTGAAAATGAAACCCACTTCCTACAGAGAGGGGATGGTCTTAAAATGCAAAAGAAATATGTTTCAAAAACAGCCAATGTATTAATTTATTTTACTGAACTCTGAATATTTGTTTTAAAGAATTTATTTTTTTTCAATTGGAGAGTAATGGAGAAGGTAGACAATAACTTTTTGTAAATATGAATGGATTTTTAAAGTACTTACACTTCACTTTCACCATCTTTAAATCAGGAAAAATAATATCTACAATATATTCCTCTCAGAATTGTGAGGATCAATTGACTAATGAAAAGCTCTCTGTAAGTTTTATAATGATATAAATATCTGATATAGTTACAAGGTGTCCAAAAAGTCATAGTATCATTTTAAGCATTGGTAGCTTAAATAACATACTTAATAACTTAAAACTACATTAAGATTTTTAGAACATTCTATGTAGAATACTGAATTATTTTCCCTATGCCATGATATTTGGAATTGTCCCCATCTTAATCATCACCAAGAAGAATCTAATACTGTGATTGCCTTAACTATATAGCCTCAATTCAATTCCACAAGGATGTAAGAAAAGCAAACAGTGGCATTTTCAAGGTACTTTTCTGGGCATTGGGGAAAAAGGCAAAAAAAAATTAGTGCATGCCCTTAAGCTTCCCATCGGAATAAGCAAATCAGCTTTGACCCATAGAGTGTTAGACTTTGGAAGGTATTTTAGAGATCAAACTAGTTTAAATCACTTGTTTCATTGCTAAGGATACTATTGCCCAAAGGGACTAAGAAACTCGTTCAAGGTTACACTTGACCTTATAAGTAAGTAATGGAGTCAGGAATTAAACATAGCTCCCTGAAACCAATTTCAGCCTTCTTCTATACAACCCCATATTGCTTCCTATAGATTATGTTCATGAATTAATACATAGTCGCTTCTGACAGTCCAAGTTTCAGCTTATCAGCCAGTCACTAAGCATTTACTATATGCCTTTATTTATTTTATACTGGTAATAAACATCATTAATTCAATCAGAGATCATTGCTCTTGTACCGTTACCTTTCTTCTGATAAACCAAATAATTGTTAGAACCAACTCTTCATGAGTCTAATAAGATCTAGTCTATCCCTTCTCAGAGCATGTAGACTGAAGTCACATTGGGCTCAACCTCAAAATAATAAATCATACCACAATATGAATATAATTTATCCTTTTCAAATGAAATATGTGATTTATAATGCCATATTTCGGATGTATGAGCAGGACACCTATAATCAATCATCCAAATAAGGTAGATTATTTAGGAGCTATTTGAAGGCATGCAGACTAAAAGCATTTGGCTGTTGTGAAGTTTTGTGTGTATGTGTTTGCAATGACAAAAATATTCATTCCCTATCTTGAGCAGGCAAAGATTGTTTCTGTACTGCTCCTAGACTTCAAATGTTGATTATTTTCCCTTATAATATACTTCAATGCAACAGAAGCACACTGAAGAATTCTAAAGAAAGGTCATCACTGAGGTTGATGAAAGAAGAAATAATGTATGGCTGCCATGTGATGTATTGTCTTTTATATACATGATGTTAATATCTAAAACTGCATTTAGAGAGTTTGTGGAGCTGAAACACTTTTTACTCACCTTGATTTGGGCTTTTGGAAAGTTCTTTCTGAATCTTGGAGAAGAAATATAAAGGACATTACCTCTTATTTCTAGTCCTAGAAGTTTACATAATGTCAGACCTTCAGTTGAGTAGTACAGTATCCACTAGCCTTCCATGTGTACAAAATAGTGGTACAACATATAAAATGACTAAAACTTTGTGTGTGTGTTGTGTGTGAGTGTGTGATTGTGAGTATGTTGGGTCCCTCATCTCACTTCTCTTGCATAAAATGCAGCTGCAGTCGAATGAACCATCTGTGATACTCATTGGGGCAGGGACTAGACCAGTAATAGCATTGTCTGAGTGAGTGGCTGACTGATAAAGCAATATGTTCCATCCTTGCTGTGGCAATAAAAAGCCTGAAATGATCCGTAAAGCTCAGGGGCTGAGGGAAAAAGATATGAAAGAGCCTCATGGAGTTGCAGACGGTGAAGGCATCCAAGAGAGGAGCAAGGGCTAAATAAGTCAGGGCTGGACATATGGTAGGGAGAAACTGTTGAGAGGACAAAAGGTATAAAAATAGTTATCCCATAGGGGGATTCATGAATATTGTAAAACCAAATATAAGCTCTGTTACTGACATGCTCTTATATTCTTCATTAAATATTAAGAAGGAGGCCAGGTGGCTGCAGAGTTTATAGAGTAAATAATTTTTTTCCCCTTTCACAATTGCCGAAGTATGTTTCCATTCTACAAAAGAAACAGATTTGGTGGCTCAAAAAGATGATGTTAGGGGAGGAAGGTGAGCAAGGGTATAAACATGAGTGTGTGTGTGTGTGTATAAAGGAAATCTGTTAAATAGATATAGTCATACTCAATTGTACCCTATTCTATCCTATTTCATTGCCTCATCCTATGCTTTTATACTATCCTATCATATAAATAATTATTAACAGGGTTCTCTAGAGATACTTTTCGAGGCTCTATGTTTACCAAGAAAACCAACAACAACAACAAAAAAAAGTAGTCCAAAAAACCCTTGTCCTCAAGAAGCTCAAATTCTGTTGGCAGGAAATGATATATATATATATATATATATATATATATATATATATATATATATATATATATATGTATATATAGTTCTTATTAGTTCTAGTAAGTCATCTATCTCTCTCTCTCTCTCTCTCTCTCTCTCTCTCTCTCTCTCTCTCACACACACACACACACACACACACACACGACTATATGATATGGGGGGAATACTAACAATTGGGGAAAGATCATTTATAGACGGTATCACTTGAATGGAGCCTTGACAGTCTTCTAAAATGAATGTTAGTGATTTCTCTTAAGCATGCGAAGATCTCCTCAATTTCTCCTGGTACTTTATAAAAGATTCTGAAAGGACATGGGAAACACAGAACAATGTCTGATTACTGAAGAAACTGTTAAAACTAATGAGAAAAGTCTACAAATTTGAGACTTTTTCTATTTTCTCATTGGAAAGAAGTCTGTATGGAGACTGAATGTGGATCAAAACATAATAAGTCTATCTTTGTTGTTGTTTGTTTTCTTGTGTTTTTTTTTTCCTTTTTTCTCCTTTTGATCTGAGTTTTTTTGCACAGCATGATGAATATGGAAATATGTGAAGACTGAGTTAGCATCCTGGATGCCTTAGAATCAGATGGAGTCAGGATCAGCAAAAGTCCTTGGTCTTTATTCTTGGTCTTTAGGGGTAGAAGTGAAGGGGATGGATGCAGGATCTCCAAGACCTCCCTTCTCGTCTACTGCCAAAGTCACTCTGGCTTGTCTTACTCCACCCCCTAATCCCTCCTACAATTCTCTGTATACACCAAAAGATGGAGCCAGCACAGAATAGTGGGAAGGGTCATTTTCCAAGCATATGCTAATAGAGTAGTGTCCTATTGGTAATTAGCCTTAAGTGCTCAGTTGTTTAATTCCAGTGCATCAACTCAGAGTTTCAGCTCTTTACAGAAATATATTTAGAAGAATTACATGTTTAACCTATATCACATTACTTGCTGTCTGTAGGGAGGAGGAAAGAGGGAAGAGAGGGAGAAAAATTTGGAACATACGTTTTGCAGAGGTGAATGTTGAGAACTATCTTTGCATGTATTTGCAAAAATAAAATAGTATTTTAAAAAAGAAAACTCTATATTGTTACTTGGGCAGAAATTTCAGCAACAAACCCTCTCTAGACTCAGTTTCATAAGTATTGTTCCATAACAGTTGTGCTCATTAGTACAATGAAAATGTCTTGAGGGCAGGACTTTCTTATCTCTGTATTTTTACTCTTACATCCTAGCACAGCACCTGGAACATAATAAGCATTTTAAAAATTCTCATTAATAATATCCAAACTTTGAGGTTATATGAACTAAACAACTATACCTACATAATACCTGAAGAGATAAAGGGAAGAATCTACAGCAGATGAAGGATAATTCAGAGCAATCAGACAACATATGATGTTTCTTTTCTCTTGGCTGCTGCATGGATATGTACTCCACAGCCCTCTGTGTAATCTAGGGTAACAGAAGGAAAAGCAAAATTTTGAAGAAAATGATCTGGCAACGGTTTAATCACTGCAGTTTCTGCTTTATTTCCAAGAATTTCCTTCCCAGAGATGTAGACACTCATCTGTCTGACACCCTTTATGTGCATATGGGGGAAAAGAGAAGGAAAATATGGTATAGTGGAGGTATCGAATAATGATTCAATTTAAAGAAATAACTGTCCACTTCTTTAGTTGTTACAGTACTATGTAATGAATAGTTCTGTACTTTTAAAATAATTCTAATTTTTATTATGAACAATAACATTTTCAAAGCATTGAAATAAATCTTGAGTTTTATGAAAGTTGGTAACATAAAAGGGCTCTTACTTGCAAATTATTATCTTGGGTCTATTCAGTCAAGCAGCATTTATTAAGTGCCAGATATGCAGCAGAAACTATACTAACCAGTACTGATATAGACCAAAGTAAAATAAGCAAACAAACAAAATTGACCCTGATATCAAGGAGCTCACAGTGCTTTTTATTTTATATTAGATTTTATTTTTAGGTCTGAATTCTCATTCTCTGATCTTACTTCCTTCTCCTCCCACTCTCCCTTCATTGAAAAATAAAGAAAAACAAAAATCTATTAAAACATTTATAATCAAGCAAACAAATTCCTACACTATCCATGTCCAAAACAAATATACCAATAAAAACCAAATGCATAATCCTTAACCTGTACTTTGAATCCATCATATTTTGTTTGTTTGTTTGTTTTACTTGTGTTTACATATGAAGGTAGATTATATGCTTCATCATTAATATGGAATTTCCATTGGTCATTATATTGATCAGATTTGCAAAGTCTTTCCAAGCTGTTTTCCTTTACAATATTATTCTTTTTCTGCTCATTTCATTTTACAGGAGTTCATAAAAGTCTTCCTATTTTTCTCTGAAACATTTCCATCATCATTTCTTATAGCACAATAATATTTACATATTATAACTTGTTTAGGTATTCCCCAGTTGATGGACATGCTTTCATTCTTCCTTTATTTGTCATCACAAGAGCAGCTATAAATATTTTTGTATATATGTGTCATTTTCATCTTTCTTTGAACTCTTTAGTGTATAGACCTACTTGCATTATCCTTGCATCAAAAGGTATGCAAAGTGTAGTAGCTTTTGGATCACAGTTAGAAATTCCTTTCTAGACTACTTGAACCAGTTCACAGCTCCATCAATAGGACATTAATGTTCTCATTCTCTCACAGACTACCTAGCATTTATTATTTTTATTCTTGTGTCAACTTTGCTCATTATTGCATGCGAGATATAACCTCAAAGTTATTTTAATGAGCATTTCTATAATCAGTATTTTAGAATTTTTTAAAAATTTTGTTACAGAAAAATTTTTACATGAATAATGATATCTTGGATTTCTTCTCACAACCATCTATGCATTTCTAAAGTATTAACAATAGAGGAATGGATATGCACACAGTGTAATGAGGAAAATATATCTATGTACAAAGATGTACACATAATAAATCATAGTATTTATAGTAATTTTTGTGGTAGAGCACAAAGATTATGAAGGCCTAGGAAGATCTTGCAAAACATAAAGCTTTCACTGGGTTTTGACAGTAAGTAGGGGTTAAGAAGATGGAAATGAGAAGGGAAAGAGTTCAAAGTATGGGAGGAATAGCTATTTATAATGCTTGGAATCCTGAGATAGAGCATCATTTATTAGGAAGAGCAAGGAGAATAGTGTCACTGGATTGAAGAGTATATGAAGAGTGTGAGAAAGAAAATTTGAGAGATAAGAAGAGGCTAGGTAATGGAGAGATATAAATGGCAAACAGAAGGTTTTATATTTGATCCCGGTGTTAATAAAAAGTCACTTTAATTGATTAGCTAGAGGAATGATATGATCAGATTTGCATTTTATGAAGACCAGTTTAATAGATGTGTGAAGATGAATTGGAGTCCTGCAGACTATTGCAACAGATTACAGTAATGGTGTGCACCAGAGTGGTAGCAATGTTAGAGAAGAAAAGGGGGATCATTTTTGTAAAAATTTTTGCGAAGATATATTTACTAGGACTTGGTGACTGGTTGAATATAACACACAAGAGACATTGAAAAGTTGAGGGTGATAAGATTTGAATCTGGTTTCCTGGGAGTATGGTGGTACCCTCAACATACATAGGTAGTTCAAGAAAGGGGTGGATTTAAGGAGAAAGATTAATAAGATTAGCTTGGGACATATTGAATTTAAGTTATTCACAAGGCATCCAGTTTGAGATGTTTAATAGATCTATCATGGCCTTGAGGTTCAATTTCCCTATATTAAAAATTTGGGAAATAGGATGCAGTGACCTCTAAGTTTCCCTTTAGCTCTAAATATATTATCATGTGATATATTCCTCAAAAAACTGTGGCTTAAATTTTTAAAATTTTCTGTGAAAAGAATCATATTGTTATTCATTTGTGTCCAACATTTTATGATTCCATTTGGGGTTTACTTAGCAAAGATCCTGGGGTGGTTTGCTATTTCCTTCTCTAGCTCATTTTACAGATGAAGAAACTGAGGCAAATACGGTTAAATGACTTGTCCCAGGTGACATAATTAATAAGTATATGAGGCCAGATTGAACTCAGGAAGACATTTTCCTAACTTCAGACCCAGAAACATATATCATTTCCCTTTTCTGACATATTAGCTAATCTGGTGGGTATAGTGGTAGTTCATTTGTTTTTCTCATTTTCAATTCTCAACAAAAATTAATTTAGAACTTTTCATTATGTGATATTAGATTTCTTCTTTGAAAAATTGCCTAATCATGTTATTTGAGTATTTGTCAATTAATGAATGACTAATTTTTTTTATAAATTTGGTTTGGTTCTCTATATATTTAAGAAAGGAAGCCTTTTTTTGTTTTTAGAAAAAAATAGCTATAAAACATTCCCCCAATCTCCTACTTTCCTTCTAAATTTGGCTGCATTGATTTTTGTGTGTGCAAAACTTTAAAATTCATGTAACTTCAAATAAATTGAGTGATTTACTTCCCCTGATTCTCTCTCCCTGTTGTTTAGTGAAAAATTCTTCTCTTTTTCATGAATCTGATGGATAAAATTTTCCATGTTGCCCTAATTTGCTTATGATATCACCTTTTATGTCTAAATTGTGCTTTCATTTTGATCTTTGGTATATGGTATGACATGTTGGTTTATGACTAGTTTCTGCCAAATGGCTTTTCAGTTTTCCCAGCAGTTTTGATCAAATAGTTGTTGTTTCAAAAGTCTGGATTCCTGTTTATGAAAATTTTACTGTTATCATTTACTGGTATGCATCATACATCTAAGTGCTCCACCATAATATATCTTACCAATTTAAATACAGTTGGAAATCTGTTACTATTAATTCACCTTCAATTTTAAAATTGATTCACTTGCTATTCTTGACCTTTTGTTCTACCAAATGAATTTTTAAAATTATTTTTTCTACTCTATTAAATAATCTTTGGTATTTTGATTAATATGGTACTGAATAAGTAAACTACTTTAGGTGGAATTGATATTTTTATTATATTAACTCAGCCAATCAATGATTAATTAATATTTCTCCATTTGTTTATATCTGTCTTTATTTGTGTGAAGTGTTCTGTCTCTCGATTTCCCATGGCAGGTAGACTCACAAATATTTTATATTGTCTGCAATTATTATTTTTTTCCAGGCATGTTTGACTCTTCCTTTTTTTAGCTTTTTATTTTCAAAATACATGCATAGATAATTTTCAGCATTCATCCTTACAAAATCTTGTAGTCCAAATTTTTTCTCCCTCACTTCCCCCCTACACCCTCACTTAGACAGCAAATAATCCAATATATGTTCAACATCTACAATTCTTCTATATATATATTCCCATAATTATTATGCTGCTTAAGAAAAATCAGATCAAAAAGGGGGAAATGAGAAAAAAAAGGCAAGCAAACAACAACAAAAAAAAAAAAAAAAAAAAAAAAAAACAGGTGAAACTACTATGTTGTGATCCACATTTAGTCCTTACAATACTCTTTCTGGATGTAGATGGCACTCTCCATCACAAGTCTATTAGAATTGGCCTGAATCACCTCATTGTTGAAAAGAGTCATCCATGCCCATTAGAACTGATCATTATATAATCATGTTGTTTCTGTGTACAATGTTTTCTTGGTTCTACTCACTTCACTTAGCATCAGTTTATATAAATCTCTTAAAGGCCTTTCTGAAATCATTTAGGTGATCATTTGTTATAGAACAATAAAATTCCAATACTTTCATACCATAACTTAGTTAGTTTTGTCCCAACTAATGGGCAACCATTCAGTTTCTAGTTCCTTGCCACTACAAAAAGAGCTACTGTAAACATTTTTGCACATGTGGGTCCTTTTCCCTGCTTTAAGATCTCTTTGGAAATATAAGCCCAGTAGTAACACTGCTGGATCAAAAGTTATGAACAGTTTGATAGCCCTTTGGGCATAGTTTCATATTGCTCTATAGAATGGATAAATCACTTCACAACTTCACCAACAATATATTAGTTTCCCAGTTTTCCCACACCCCCTCCAACATTTATTATTATACTTTTTTTGTCATCTTGGCCAGTCTGAGAGGTGTGTGTCTCATAGTTGTCTTAATTTGTATTTCTCTGATCAATAATGATTTAGAAGATTTTTTCATGTGACTAGTAATGGTTTTAATTCCTTCATCTGAAAATTGTCTATTCATATCCTTTGACTATTTATTAACTGGAGAATAGTTTGTAATTTTATCAATTTGAGTCAGTTTTCTCTATATTTTAGAAAAGAGATCTTGACTGAAAATAATTTTTCTCATTTTATTGCTTCCCTTCCAAGCTTGTCTGCGTCGGTTTTATTGTACAAAAACTTTTAAAACTTAATATACTTAAAATTATTCTTTTTTCATTTCATAATGTATTCTAGTTCTTCTTTGACCATAAATTCCTTCAACCTTATCTTGTTATAGTGTATTAGATGTGCGTCAGTGCTTAGTTTCTGCCATACTATTTTCCAATTTTCCCAGCAATTTTTGTCAATATTGAGTTCTTGTCCCAGAAACTGGGATCTTTGGGTTTATTAAACAATAGACTACTATAGTCTTTGTGTTTTATGAACATAACCTATTCCAATAATTGACTACTCTATTTCTTATCGAGTATCAAATGGTTTTGATGAATGCTGCTTTATGATATAATTTTAGGTTCAGGCCACCTTCATTTGCTTTTTTTTTTTTTTTTTTTTAATTAATTCCCTTGAGATTCTTGCCTTTTTTTTCTTCCAGATGAGAAAAAATTATATTTCTTTCTATTTTCATTCAATTTTCTCCATCTTACCTAACTTTTCTAAAATTCTGTTTACCTCTTTAACTTCTTTTATATTTATTTTGTGATTCGATTTATCTAGTTCTGATAGAGTAAGGTAGAGATCCTCCACTAGTATAATTTTCCTGCCTATTTCTTCTTGAAGCTCTCTTAACATCTCCATGAATTTGAATGCTATACCACTCAGTACTTATATATTTACTATTGATATTACTTTATTATCTATGATGCCCTTTAGCAAAGTGTAATTTCCTTCCATTTCTCTTTTAATTAAATCTATTTTTGTTTTTGCTTGATCTGAGATCAGGATCACAATCCTGCTTTTTTTTTTTTTTAACTTCAGTTGAAATATAATAAATAGTACCCTAGCCTTTTACCTTTACTTTGTATGTATTACTCTGCTTTAAATGTGTTTCTTGTAAACACATTTCTGGTTTTTAATCCTGCTTCTGCTTAATAAGAGTGTTCATCCCATTTACATTTACAGTTAAAATTACTAACTCTGTGTTTCCTGCCATCTTATTTTTCCCAAATTATACTTTTCTCTTTCCTTTCCTCCTCTCTCTCCTCCCCAGTGTTTTGCTTCTGACCACCACTTCCCTCAATCAGTCCTCCATTTTTATGGCAACTTCCCCCTTTTTTATCCATTTTCCCTTCTACTTCAGTTCTCTCTTTTATTAGCTTCCTCTTTTCCTTTCTCCTTTCCCTTCCTGCTTCTCTATAGAGTGAGATATGTTTCTCTATCCAATTAAATATGTTAAATATTCTCTCTTTGAGTCAAATCCAATGAGATTAAGGTTCACACAATACTCACCCCATTCCCCTTTTTTCCCTCAATTGCAATAGGTCTTTTTTGTCTCTTTTTGTGCTGTAATTTATACCATTTTACCAACCCTTTCCTCTTCTTCCAGTACAATCCCTTTTCCATCCCTAGTTTCTTGTTTGTATCATCACATTAAAGTTAAATTATATATATATACACACTCTAAATATACCCCTAACAAAGATACAGTTCTCAAGAATTAAACATATCATCTTCCCATATAGAGATGTAAACTTTTTAACATCTAATTTTTTTCTTTGCTTTTAACCTTTTTATGCTTCTTGAGTTTTGTATTTGAAGATCAAATTTTCTGTTCAACTCTGGTCTTTTCATCAAAAATATATTAAAATTTCCTATTTCATTGAATATTCATCTTTTTTCCTGAAAGGTAATGGTTAACTTTACTGGATAATTGATTCTTGGCTGCAATCCAACCTCCTTTGCCCTTTAGAAAATTACCTTCCATTCCTTTTGATCCTTTAAAGCAGATACTGCTAGGTCCTGGGTAATCCTTATTGTGGATCCTCAATATTTTAATTATTTTTCTTTCTTTCTTTCTGCTTTCAGTATTTTCTCCTTGATCTGATAATTCTGAAATTTAGTTATGATATTTCTTGGAGTTTTCATTTTTCAATGACTATTTTACCTTCTGGATTTTGAATTTCAAGACAGTTTTCCTTTTTTTGATTTCTTAAAAGTAATTTGGGCTCTTTTTTTCATTATGGTTTGCAGGTAGTCCAATAATTCTTAGATTGTTTCTCTTGGATCTATTTTTTCACATCAGTTCTTTTTTCTGATAAGGTTTTTTTCATTCTCTTATTTTGTTTCATGTTTTAAGTTTTGTTTGACTGATTCTTGATGTTTCATTGATTCACTCACTACCATTTGTTCAATTCTAATTTTTAGTGAATTCTTTTCTTTAGTTAGCTTTCTTTACCTCCTTTACATTTGACCAATTGAACTTTTGAATGAATTGTTTTGTTCAGTGGATTTTTCTTTCCATTTCACCAATTCTATTTTTAGGGAGTTATTCTTGTTTTTACATTTTGCTAATTCTGTTTTTCAAAAAGTTGTTTTCTTTTTCCATTTTCCCAAATCCATTTTTAAAAGAGTTATATTCTTTTTCCATCTTGTCAAATCTATTTTTAAGTTTTCTTCAGAAAATTTTTGTATTTTCTTTTCTAAATTCCTTTGCAAAGCTCTCATTTCCTTTCCCCATTTTTCTTCTAACCTTCTTTTAATGCCCCTTTTTAATTCTTCCTTTTGAGTTGGAGACCAACTCATATCACTCTTTGAGGCTTCATCTGGAGACATTTTGCCTTTAGTGTCCTCAGGATTTGTGCTCTGTTCTCCACATAACTATCTATGGTCAGATCTCTTTTTGCTTTTTTTTGCTCATTTTTAAATGTTGAGGTCTGCTCTTAGGGAAAAGAGTAGATTTCCCCAAGCTTACTCTATAGGTCACAGTGGCCTTATGCTGTCCTGGTGCCAGTACTGCTGCCTTCCTTCCTGTGCTGGGTGGGTGTGGTGAAATCCTTTGTTATGCTGGGGTTTAGGGATTCACTATTTTCCTCCTGTAGTTGTATTGTGGGTTGCTAATATATTGTTGGTGGAATTGTGAATGGATCCAGCCATTCTGGAGAGCAATTTGGAACTATACTCAAAAAGTTATCAAACTGTGATTACCCTTTGATTCAGCAGTGTTACTACTGGTCTTATATCCTAAAGATATCTTAAAGGAGAGAAAGGGAATCACATGTGCAAAAATGTTTGTGGTTGTGCTTTTTGTAGTGGCAAGAAACTGGAAACTGAGTAGATGCATTAAGTTGGAGAGTGGCTGAATAAATTGTGGTATATGAATATTATGGAATAGTATTTTTCTATAAGAAATGATCAGCAGGATAATTTTTAGAGAGGCCTGAAGAGACTTACATGAACTGATGTGAAGTGAAATGAGCAGAACCAGGAGATCATTGTACATGCCAACATCAATATTATATTATGATCAATTCTGATGAACGTGACTTTCCAACAATGAGATGATTTATGCTAGTGCCAATGATCTTGTGATAAAGAGAGCCATTTATACCTAGAGAGAGGATTTTGGGAACTGAATATGGCTCACAACATAATATTCTCACTTTTTTTTAATGTTGTTTGCTTGCATTTTGTTTTCTTACTCATCTTCTTTCCTTTTTGATTTGATTTTTCTTGTGCAACAAGAGAATTGTATAATATGTTTATCCATATTGGGTTTAACATCTATTTTAACATGTATAACATATATTAGATAGATTGTAATCTAGGGGAGAAGGTGGAGGAAAAGGAGGGTAAAATCTGAAATACAAGGTCAATATTGAAAAATTATCTGTACATATGTTTTGAAAATAAAAAGCTTTTAAAAATGCTGATGATTTATGTGGATTTAGTCCATATCTTGCACATTTTCTAAAGTTGTTTATTATTTAACTACTTTTTTTAGTTGATTCTCTAGGATTGTCTGAAAAAAAATGATAGTTTTTGTTTTCTCATTGCTTATTCTAATTCCTTTGTTTTCTTTTTCTTGTTTTGTTGCTATAACTAGCATTTCTAGCACAATATTGAATAGTGATGTTAATGGACATTCTTGCTTCATTCCATATCATTGCATAGTTTCTTGAAAGAAAGGGGAATTAAATTTAAGGGAAGGTAAAGGGGACAAAAAAGAAAAAAAAGTACCTGGAGAGTCTTGGAACCAACAAATCTTTGATAAGGTTCAGATATGTTGGAGCATTTCACCTTTATTCAGAACTACCTTAACTTCTGACTTAAAATCATCAGGTAAAAAAAATGTTCTTTGTAGGGCAGAAACTGTTTTATGACATTTCTCCCTTGATAGATTACCTACTCTCTAGTTCAGCCTCTGAGAGAGGCTGCAAGGTTACTGGGAGCATATGTGTAAAGGGAGCATTCACATTTCCTGAATTCTGCTTAGTTCCTGCTGCTTTGATGCATGATTGTGCTACACAATGCTAATTAATTCAGTATGAGACTCCATGCCGAGTGGAATATGCAATTTGTGTGATTAGAGTTATCATTATTATATCAAGCTGAACAACATTTTCAGCTTTGTGAACTACAGAGTTTTGAAAAGGAGCAGGACAAGACTGGATTCAGGCTAGGGGGGAATCATCTTTATAAAGTGTAATAAGCCCCTCCTTTTTCTTTCTATGTACAAACTAATCTGTTGGTGGTGAGGAGGAGGAAGGGAAGAAAAACTAATGGATAGAATAATAATCATTGTCTTTGAGAATTCTGCATCTATTTCTGGCAAACCATTTGGCTCTTTGAGAGAGAGAGAGAGAGAGAGAGAGGTGTGTACGTGTATATAAGTATGTATTTTGTATATCACTTCATTCACATGACATTAAATCATTATCAAGATTAAAATCTCTCATAGGTTCTACCCAATGGAACCTTAGAGTCAGTATCATCTCTTTGACTATCCCTCCCATTTCATTTCCCATTTCCATCCATTTAAGGTCAATACAATCTAATAGAAGAGTCATTTTGGCATGGTGGATAGAAGAGTTGTGGAGATCTAGATTAATTTATGTCTCTGATACATATTAACTATGATCCTGTGCAGGTTTCCTCAAGTCTCAGTGCTACCTGACAGCTAATCTTTCTCCTTCTTCCACCCACACTCCCTCTCTTTCTTTCTCCCCAAATTTTATTGATACTTTCTTCTTCCTTCATATACTTTGATAGATTACTTTCACTTAGTGGAAGGTCTCATAACAAATTAAGGCATTTAAACAAAACTAATGATTTAGTGACTTCATCTGCAAGTGTATGCAGCATATCATATCTGCAACACTCCCCAATTCTCTATAGTTATGAAGCAAAATCTACACTTGTCTCCCTCCCACTCCTCTATCCCACTGGAAAAAAAGAAAAAGAAAAATGTATAGACAAGCAAAACCCAATTTCCTTAATGACCATATGTAAAAATTCTATTAGGTTTTATTCTGTAATCTATATTCATCACTTCTTTGTCAGGAAGAGGATAGAATGTTTCATCATCAGACCTTTGGAATCATAGATGGTCATTGCATTTCAGCTTACTGCTTTCAAAGTAGTTTGTCTTTAACATATTTCTTTTATTTTATCAATTATTTTTTCATATAAATGAACTTTTCAAAAAAAGAATTATAAACTCTAAGACTATAATTTATGGATAAATTGCTGTATTACATCTATAGAGGGAGATGTTCTCCATGTAATGTTCTCCAACCTGGTAAAATCAAAGGTCTGAATATTTCTCTTCCTGCCCTCAAAAACAAAACAAAACAAACAAACAAAAAAAAAAACACCAACAACAAAACATCTTAAAAACAAGTATAATAAATTTTGTGTGATATATTACAAAGTTGGAAAATCTTGGACGATTAACTGAAATTGGGATTCTGTTTATTTTTCCCTATGATCTTTGACAGTGGTAGAAACTCTTAGTGGACAAGTATATAAGATTAACTCTGTGGAAAGTAAAGTGGGGTCCCCAGTTTCTGTTGAGCAGTGAATGCCTCATTTATAGTTACTTCAGATTAAACTCAGGCTAAGGAGGGATTATTATTATGCAAACTTTGTATGCATTCTGGGTAGAACCATAACTAAAATTCTTGTTCTTAGGATAAATTCAGTTAGATATATTGGGGTTTGTGGTGGTAGAGTGTGAAGATGACACAGGGGACAAAGTACAACAGTATAGTACTGGGCCTGTTGGGAAGGAGGGCAATGGTTATACTCTATGACAGAATAAGACAATTCACAAGGCAACACACAGGATGGTTCTCATTGCCTTGGGGTCAAGTTCTGTTGTTTCCAAGTTAATTTTGAGTCATCTCCTTAGTAGTGGGATCAACATCATAGCAAAGGAGAAATGATCTCTTTACTCTTATTTTGATTGTATGGACTGGGATTGATTTGGGTACATTTACTTTGGGATTTGAAAATAGTTGACACTTATAAAGTATGAAGAGGAGGTATAGTTTGATGGCTATGAAAGCTAGGGCAAACAACCTCTGTCTCCCCTGGATAAGTCACTTAATACCTCTCTGTGGTCTAGAATTGACAACTCTCTAAATTGCAGAGAATATACCAATCTATATTGATACAAGTAATTTCCTCACATGCGAGTTCCACATGCCATAAAATCACTGGTCTATCTGGTCTCTATTCCTTGATCTATTTCTGAAGAGGATGAACAGTGGACTCCTAAAATGATGAGCTTTAGCATAGATGACCTATTCTACTAAACCTATTAGCTCCACTCCATTTCCTCCCAAGCTTGGGGGCACTATTATCCTGACCACTGGTACAAACCTATTTTGCTACTTCCAAGGAGCCATACTGAAATATAAAGCAACCTGATTATATGAAAAACTAAGTTGGAATTTTGTGGCAGTGAAATGTGAAACTCAAAGTTTGCTTTATCTCCTGAAAGACTAGGAAACAATCATACATTGCTTTGAAACTCTTTTGTAGAATATTCCACTGAAGGTAATAAATGGCCTGTGGCCACTGAGTATATTGACAATTCTACATGAATGGACAGGTTTTATTTCATGAGGTATAACTTGAGTACTATACTGGATGAAATTATACATCTGAAAATAAATGCAAGAATTATCAAAGTAGGTCAATAAAGCTTAAGACCAAATTGTTTTGATGATCTTAAAGGGACTTCAAAATGATTATATTATAGCCAAAGCTCATCAAATTGGAAGATTATTACTAAACTGCCCAGAAAGGGTACATTGAACTGTATATTGATTCTTCCAAAAATTTGTTGACATAAAGCAAATGATTGGTACCCATTTTAGTTACAAATAAAAGCAGAGGAAGTGAATGGGGTGAATAGTGGCAAAGGTAATATTCTATGAAAGCAAAAACTCTATCTGAAAAGGGAAATACACTTCCTTTATTCAAGGACTATATTTAAATGTGTATATATATATATATAATAATTTTAATAACAAAATTTTATGTAAGTAATTTAAGATTTCACAATTTATGTAGCCAATTGTCCTTAGAGTTTGATTTTTAGCAATTAGGTCATAGGATTGTATTAATATGGAAAGGCTTTAGTCAGTTCATAGTGAAAGCAAACTGCAGCCAGTGTGTATGAAATTTTGTAATGTCCTTTTCAAAAAGTCAAGTTAAATAAGTAATATAATATCTTTTCAAAACTGTACAACTTAAATGATGCACAAGAATTAAGATTTCTGTGTTGATAAGGACATGAAAACAAGTTCATTATATAAAACTGAATAATCAAATTCATTAAAAGGGGATTCTATCTTCATTAGTCATGTGTTTTTGGCAGTTTCTTTAGCAATAAACTTGTCATCTATCAAGTTGATTCTCCTCATAATGGTCCAGGAATTTTTGGTGTCTTTGGCACCTGAGAGTACCCTTTGTCCTAGAAGCACTCTCATGCTATAAATAATGTGATATTCCAACAGTGCTACTCAGAGCAAATGAGACAAAAGCCAGCAAATGTATGCTGAAATGAACTTCATATTATATACTACATGTTGAAAAGGCATTATGAAATAATGACAAAAATTAATCCATCAATTTTATTTCCATTATTTAGTATAGAATTCATCTCTATTGCAGAGATGTTTAGAAAGTCAGAGTATTAGCATTTAAATGATTTACATTAATGTCTATTGTAGAATATCTGGGACCAAGACTGAATTTTCTTCTAACAGAATTGGGGGGAAGGATCCTGAGAAGAAATGGAGCTTAGACCATATAATTTAAATTTTTGAGTCTAGGCTCGGTGGGACACACTATTTCTAGCATGTGGGGGTCAAATGGGTCATAGAGTCAATGCTGAGAGATGGAACTTAACCTCCAGGAAAATGTATATCTAATTTTAAATCTTTCACAACAACATTAAAAAGAGAAATGGACACAGAAAGGATAGAAAGGGAGTTCAGCTAGCAGAGGTAGATTGTTTATGTTTTTCTCTTCTTTTTTTCTTTTTATCTGTTTCCTTTATCTTCACAAGTTTGAGCAATTATTAACACCTATTTCATTTGTCTTTCCCTGAGTTTAAAATTGAGGTGATAGGATAGAATATTACCTGTGTACTTCGGAACATCTGTGAGTGACAAGTGATAGTTGCCAGGGAAACTAGAGTTCAATTTTATAGGCCCTTAAGGTACTTTACATTTGAGAGAGGAAACTCAGTTGATGTTGAAACAGCCAGTTAAAGGTTATGGTGACCCTGTGCAGATGAGAGGAGAAGCCTTTTCAAGTAGAAGGAAGGTCCTTAGATTTGAGAGAAAGCTTTCAAAATAAGGAGTTTGTGTCCTCTATTTCTTTGGCCCTTCTTGAGTACTCTTAAGAAGAAAAACACATCACCACAATTTGGAGCAAATATTGAGATAGGAGAATAAGTCTTGTGTTCTATGAAGCTATATGAGAGGGGATATGAAAGTTGAAACAGTGAGAGATAAGCTATTTTCTTTTTCTCTTTTTTATTGATAGCTCATTTAGAGTTAAAGATTAGTAAAATCCAATAATAATCATTGATTTATAGTTTCCTATATATTGACTTGCTTATTCATTAGTCTATAGAGTTAGTAATTGCCAATAAATCTATTTAATTAATTTAAAAGACTAAAGTCTAATAGCAAAGTATTTGGTTAGATATATTCATATGTTTCTTTCCACTTCCTTTTGGATTCATACTATTTCCTCTTTGTTACAAATAATTTTTAGCTAGATAACTCTTGTCTGAACAGCAAATCATGTACAGCACACTTTCAGAAATTTATCTGAGGCTACATTTTATAATTTATTTTTTTACTCAGTTCATACAAACTACTCATAACTGTTAAGGAGTGTGCCTTGGAAGTCATCAATTATGATGGTCTTGTGATGTCCTAGTGCCTTTGGAACTTTTGGTTGCAAGATGCCTAGGATTCAGACAGGAAGCTAAATATATTCCAGAGCTCATGTCTTCTAAACATCTTTAGTACAATCCTGGGACCCTTTTCTCCCCAAATGAAGCACCTCAGAATATTTTCTCCCTGTCTTCAAAATGATGAGTAAGGCAAAAATCAATAGACTAGAGGAGAAAAAGAGGATAGGTAAAGGGAGATGAAAAGAAAAGGGCAGAGAAATGTAATGAAAGATGAAGTAAAGGACGCAATAGAGCGACATAAAGAACATGAAGACTTGAAAAAGACTAACTTGTGCTTTTGTCAACATAGGGACCTCTCAGTTAACAAAATTTACCTAACAAACTTAGCCGCTACCAATGCAGATCAGCAACATGTATACAATTTATATCTTTAGAGAGTGGCCTAGAACAGTGGTGGTATATTAAAGTAGAAACAGGGGCCACTAAACCATACAAAAGAATCCTGGTGAATATGTTTTGACTTAGAAAACCACATGTCAACATTATGTTTTATTTTATTTATTTTATTTAGTTTTGTTAAATATGTACCAATTATATTTTAATATGGTTCCAGTGGTATCAGGAGTGTTGGGAACTGTTTGTGACCTATGGTAGTAAGTTTGACATTTCTTGTCTAAGATATTGAAGGTTTAGATAAGTTATGTAGAGTCTCATTGTATCAGATATAGGATCTGAACCCAGGTATTCTTAGCTTCAGATCAGTCTATCTATCCATCATGCTATGTTCTTTCTAAAAAGATTTAGGAATATAAATAGAAGAGAGAGAATATAACAGTTACTTTTGCCACAGAATGAGTGGCAAAGAGATAAAGGGATTTTAGTAGCAATAACAACAAACAGTTGGATGCAGGAAGGGCAACTCATGGAATTGAAAGAAAAGCAGAAACAAGGAAGAGAAGAAAGAACGATCTGAAAAATGACTGCTTGTGGCCACAGGTTTCTAGTTCCTTCTAAACTGGCCCTCTTCTGCCCTAAATAACTTACTGATGTAAAGAAAGGCTGATGGCAGCACATATTTGTGTGTATATCTTGATCTTGTTAACAGTCTTTCTCAACACTCACTTTGTTATGGTCTGGTTTTTGCTTGGAGGAGCCAGGCAGAACAGATAATATTACATTTAATAAAAACATATGAAGACCCAAACCCCACAAAAACTCATAACTACAAACAAAAGAAATTAAAAATAGCCCAAGGTAGCATTCCATATAATCTCCTTAGTATAAACCGTTTGGACAGGAAGGTGGGAATATGTATAGCTCTATTTTTTCTTTTTCTTTCAATATGCTAAGAGAACAGAACATAATTTTAAAGCAACTTCATAAATTCATTTCCCCAGAGCACCATAACATCAAGAAGTATTGCATATGGGCACCAACTGGTTCCTAAGTTACTAAATCTGGAATGATCAAATGAAGTTAATGACACAGAGTTGGCTAAGTTGAGGCTTTCAGTAGCATATACAAAGAAGCCAGTACAAACACACATGCCCCAAATAGCTGTATTTTAAACAGGCTATCATTTTTCTTTTTAAATAATGAACTCAGACAGATTTCAAAAGCATTCTCTTTGGGAATGAAAATAGCAAAGGAACATAAAGCAGCTTAGATATAGAGGAATTAGCTTCTAGTCTCTGTATTTGCTTAGCTCTCTACCTTTAGTTTCCTAATTCTTTAAAAGAACAACCTCAGATTAGTCTGAGATCCATGCCATATAAAAATGACACCCATCTGTCAGCTGTGGACAAGGTCTGTATAAATGTTCTGGCAGTTCTTTCCATTTTCATAAAGATTATGTTTTTCCTCTTCAGCTTTCAATACTGCTGACCATGAGGTGCTGCTGTTGACTTATTTTCATTTTCCTGTGGGAATTTGGGAGAAAGCTGTCAAGTGAATAAAAGAGAGATAAGGAATCCCCTCCTTATCCCCTCCCTAGGATGTTATATTTAGGAAAGGTTTCCAGATTTCTATCTTTTCTTCTTCTTATAAAAATTTTGGATTTGGGGAGGTCGCCTTCCCATGAGATTGCAAAAAGTCTTATTGGAGAATATTTCTTCTGAATTTCATTAGGGATTCCATGCACTGCCTCTAAATAGATAAGCATCAGGGCCAGGTAGAAAATAGCTCTCTTGTAAACACCTTAAAGTGAGTTCCAAGTTCTTGGATCTCTACTTGGTTTCTGAATCTGAATCCATACAACTGGATTCATTAGCAATGACTAGTGATTGTGCATGCCAAAGATCATGGTGTGGTTCATTTCATGTGTCTACAGGACAGCCTAATTGTATTATAACATAACAGAAGAATGAAATTCATATTGTATCTCTTTCTTATGATTAACCAGCAGCTCCAAAACTCAAAAGTTTCTTAAAGATAGAATGATAAGGTTTTGAGAATAAAATCTTGACAATACAAACAAAAACAAATTCTAATGGGAAGGGAAAAGGGGAACTGTCCAAAGATACCAGTGTGGATGCTTCGGGAACTCATCAAGTGATTTACTCTAAATATAGATTGTGATCCTTCCACATGATTGTAAAACCTTCATTCAGGAACATGGTTCTTAAGAATTTCATTATCTATTCATATTCATAGCTCCAGGCCCCCAATCCCATTAAATCTTAATGAAGACAAATGACCCATGAATTCAAAGGAAAATGCATTGACAAAACAGAATATAAGGTAAATAGCAAATAATTGAAAGAGATAGAAACTAAATTGTCATATAGTTAGCTAGCTCTGCCCACAAGGGAGACTTTTGTATTCTCAATGTAGTGGAAGATGACACATACCCTTTGAACTTATAGCAGAGAATCAAGAGTGTTATCTGTAAACAGTCACTAGTGGGCTACTACCTCTTAATCTTGATGCAATAGCTAGTGTCAAACTTCAACATTTCACAAAATCTCTAATGCTATCATTGTGAAAAAGATGGATATATATGGGCTACATTAGAGGTTTCGAACATGCAGTTTATGACCTTATGTAGTCTATGAAACTCCCAAGTGTGACTCAAACTAGATTAAAATGTGTTTGGAAGACATTAACAAAATAAATAAAATATAATAAAACATAGTTAACATTACATTTTAAAACTAAGTCAATTTGCTGCCCACAATGAATGGGTTTAATGTGTCTCATTTATATTTGTGTTTGACATTGTTAGGATAGAGAAGAGCAGCAAAATTATATGGATTTGGAACTCATTGAATAAAAGATACAAAGATTAGTAATTAATTTCAACTTAGAGTATTTTTCAGAGTGCTACAGGGATCTACACTTCTTTTTAGTTTAAAATTTTTTATCAATACATGAATGAAGGCATTAAAAAATTAAAGCATAAATTTTGTAGATGATATTGTGTTTAGAGGAAGAGCTTGACAGATAAAGGATCCTACATTATCTTAACATGGAAAGTTTTGCTAATTAATAATTATAACTGGCATTTATATAACTTTTTAAAGTTTGTAAAAATGCTCTACATATGTTTTATTACTTGATCTTCACAACAACCCTATAACATAGGTTCTCTTGATATCCCCATTTTTACAAATGAGAAAACTGAGTCTGGAAGAAATTGTGCCCTGTCAACATCACATAGCTAATAAGTGTCTGAGGTTGGAATTGAGCTCAAGTTTTCATGATTTTAATCTCAGCCCTCTCACATATCGCACCACTTCACGCTGGCTTTAATACAATGAAATAGAACTGGGATAAATGTGAAGCTCTGAACTTCCACTGAAGAATCAATTTCACAAAGCCAAGATGATGGAAATTTATTTGGATGGCAATTTATCACCAAAAAATCTGGAGAAGTGAAGTTACCTTCAATCTCAATATCTTTCAGCAAAAGCAAATACAATTTTAGATGGTTTTTAAATGAAGAGGTAAAAAAAAAAAGTAGTTAAGTACTAACTGTGTGAAGCCCTCTACTAAGATCTACTAAGTCCTGAATAAAAAAGTAGGACAGTTACTGATCATATTCAAGAACTCATATTCAAATAGGGGGAGAAAACACATACAGGTTAGAGCATAGGATGAGAAGAGAAAACACATGCATCTGCTCTGAAAAATATGCTGAAAGAAACCAGTAGAGGATTTTAAAAGCCAAAAAAGACACTTGCATTTTATCTTAAAGGCAAGAAGAGAAAGTCACTGGAGCTTCTTGAATAGAGGAATGCATAGTCAGTTTTGTGCTAGTAATATTGATAGTTGTATAATAGCTATTTATGAAAAAGAGACAAGGCAGGAGGACCAGTTTGGAAGCTATTATAATATTCTTAAGAAGGAGTTTATGAGAGAATAATCTCTGGATTGGGAAATCTGAAAAAAGGGGGAACATTACCTAAAATAAATATGGGGATAATAAGAAAGCACCCAGCTGTTCTTGAATTAGAAGTGGTAGTTCCACTTCATTCAGCTTGTCAAGCCACATATGGAAAACAATATGTAATTCCCTACTACATTTTAGAAAAGACATTGATATACTGGAGAGTGTTCAAAGGAGGCTGACAAAAGTCAAAAAAAAAAAAAAAAAAAAAAAAAGAGCATTGACTTCTTGTCATATGAGGATTGGCTGAAAGAATTGGGAATGTTTGGCCTGGAGAAGTGAAGACTTATGAAGGACCCAATGGCCCTATTTAAGAAATTGAAAGGCTGTCATTTTTAAGAGCCAATTCACTTCTGCTGACTGGCTCCTAAAGACAGAGCTAGGAACAATCAGTGGACATTTCAGATTGAAAGATTTTGGGTCTATATAACAAAATCTTCTTAGCAATTAGAACTATCAGAAAGTGTTATGGATTGCTGTGAAAGGTAGTGGGTTCATTGCTTGCTAGAATTTTTTTTTTGAGGCAATTGGGGTTAAGTGACTTGTCGAGGTCATATAGCTAGTATAGTAGATTTGAATTCAGATCCTCTTTACTCCAAGGTTCATATGCGAGAAATTTCTAAAGCAAAGAATGGAAAATTATTTGTTTTAGTCTTGCTCCCCTTATAGTTCTCTCTTTTGCCTAATCTCTGGTTCAGCCAAAAGGGCTTTGTTGATATTCCTCATACAGAACTTTCCTCACCTTTTCTGTGATTGTTCCCCCATATCTGGAATGTACTACTTTCTTATTTGTATCCTTTAGAATTCTTGCTGTCAAAGCTCAGCATTGAGAATCCATTTTTATGAGAGGTTTTCTGTCTTCCAATTATTGATGCCTCCTCCACTAAATTGCATTGTGTTCATTATATATATATATATATATATATATACTTAGACATGTGTCAATTGTTCCCCCCCCTAAAGAATATAAGCCTTTTGAGGCAGAAACTGTTTCATTTTTTACTTTGTATCCTAAGCATCTTGAACTGTTCTTGACACATAGTAAGCACTTAATAACTGCTTGTTGATTTGTTGATTGATGTTGTAGAGAGAATTCTCAGACACAGATGGGAAGTAATGACTTCTGAGTAACCAACTGTGAAAATTGTATGATTATAAAATTTCTAATTATAATTTTAGATTGTGACTCTCTATAAGGTATACAACAGTCATAAAGCTCATAAAATAATTTGATTACATCGTCATTTAACTATGAGTATGCAGAAGGTAAACATTTATTGAGCTTACTTTCCTTGTTTCCTCCTATGGCTAACTCAAAGCTGGACCTAGTTTTAGATTAAATTCTGGTTCTGGTGTTTCTGTGTACCTGCTCTACCAAAGGTGGATGAAGTTAAAGTGATAATCATGAAAGTGAAAGGTAAAGATTTAAATTATTCCCTCTTTGTTGTCTTGTCCTATTCTCTACGCTCCCACTTTCCAAACTATCATAGTTCCCCTTCAAAGGCACCACTGAATCTGATAGAGCTACATAGTCAAGATCTACCAGTAGCAGAATTTTGAACCTTAACTCTTAAGAGAATGTCTTTTTGAATCTGAGGTACAAATACTATATCCTCAAGATTCATATTAAGGTGAACATGAATGTTCTAGAGAGTTAGTGGTAATTGAAAAATGTGTATTTAAGGGATAATTTACCTGTCACATCTTTGGAGATGGAAGAAATTTATGACCAAAGAAGAACTAGACAACATTATGAAAGGCAAAATGGACAACTTTGATCACATTAAATTTTGCACAAACAAAAACAAGATTAAAAGGGAAGAACAAAGCTGAGGAAAATCTTTATAGCCAGTATTTCTAATAAAAGTCTCATTTCTAAAATATATAAAGAATTGTGACAAATTTATAAGAATACAAGTCACTCCCCCATTGATAAATGGTCAAAGTACATGAACAGACAATTTTTAGATGATGAAATTTAAGCCATTTATAATTATATGAAAAAAATGTTCTAAATCATTATTGATTGGAGAAATGCAAATTAAAACAACTCTGAGGTACATCTCACAATTCTCAGAGTCCAAGATGATGGGAAAAGGCAATTGTTAATTTTGGAGTGGATATGGGAAAACTGGTCACTCAATGATCCAACCATTCTGGAGATAAATCCAGAACTCTGCCTAAAGGACAATAAAACTGTGCATATCCTTTGACCCAGCAGTGCCATTACTGGGTCTGTTTCCCAAGGAAGTTATAAAAGAGGGAAAAGAACCTACATGTGCAGAAATGTTTTTAGAAGTTCTTTTTGTGGTAGCAAAGACTTGGAAAAGGAGTGGAAACTCATCAACTGGAGAATGGCTGAATAAGCTGTGACACATGAAAGCAATGGAATATTATTGTTCTATAAAAAATGATGAACAAGTTTGTGGCAGCCCTCTTTGTAGTGGCCAGAAACTGGAAACTGAGTGGATGCCCATCAATTGGAGAATGGCTGAATAAATTGTGGTATATGAATATTATGGAATATTATTGTTCTGTAAGAAATGACCAACAGGATGATTTCAGAAAGGCCTGGAGAGACTTACATGAACTGATGTTGAGTGAAATGAGCAGGGCCAGGAGATCATTATATACTCCAACAACAATACTATATGATGACCAATTCTGATGGACCTGGGCATTCTCAGCTATGAGATGAACCAAATCAGTTCCAATGGAGCAGTAATGAACTGAACCAGCTATGCCCAGCAAAAGAACTCTGGGAGATGACTAAAAACCATTACATTGAATTCCCAATCCCTATATTTTTGCCCACCTGCATTTTTGATTTCCTTCACAGGCTAATTGTACAATATTTCAGAGTCCTATTCTTTTTGTACAGCAAAATAACAGTTTGGTCATGTATACTTATTGTGCATCTAATTTATATTTTAATATATTTAACATCTACTGGACATCCTGCCATCTCGGGGAGGGAGTGGGGGGAAGGAGGGGAAAATTGGAACAAGAGGTTTGGCAATTATATATAACCTGTAAATAAAAGGCTATTAAAATTAAAAAAAAAAATGAACAAGCTTATTATAGAAAGGCCTGGAAAGATTTACATGAACTGATGCTGAAGCAGAACTAGGAATACATTGTATACAATAACAGCAAGAATGTGTGATGATCAGCTGTGAAAGGCTTTGTTCTTCTCAGAAGTTCAGTGATACAAAGCAATCACAATAGATTTTGGACAAAAAATTCCATCTGCATCCAGTAAAAGATCTAAGGATACTGAATATAAATCAGCACATGCTGTGTTTACTTCTTTTTTTTTTTACCTCTGCCATATTTTTTCTCTTTTGCTCTGATTTTTCTCTCCCACCATGATTCATAAAACAATGTGTATTAAAAATAAACACCACAATGAAGATTAAAAAAAAAGAAAAATGGGGACTTAAATGACATTATCTTCTAAACCACTGCAAGAGATCATCTCTCACATCTTCAGCTCTTTTTCAGAAATTTCTTTTCAGAGAAGAGAACTGTTAGAAGTACAAAATATTAATGATGGCACCATTATGCTTCCTCCTGTTCTTCTGAAACCTCTAGATGTTGTTGGGTCATGCTTCTGGAGAGTTTTGACTCATCCACGTCTCATTTGACCACACATATATATATATTCAGACTAAAGAACTAAACTGATCTTACCAATACAAAGGACATTTGGAACCAACCTGAGAAATTTATTGGATGAATGAGGTACTTTTATTTAAGTTTCTAGGGTAACTGTTCTTCTGATATTTAGGTAATCACACCAAATCACAGTAATATAATAGGATGCCATATTAGACTGAATCAGACTTTAATGGAATGATTCCATTAATTTTGTCAGAAATTTGTATAAAAGCCTCTAGGCATTTTATAGAGCATTAACATGGTCAAGGAAACTATTCATTATAATATCTTTGGGCCCTGGAAAGGTGTCTACAATTATGGGTAAAGACAAAGGGTACTGGAAATTTTGTGATTAGGTACTAAAATGTTCAAAGCTTTTTAGTTACTAATTGTCTTGAAAATTATGCCATATGATTTTCTCTATCAACTCTTTTGTTTTGGCAAGGTTTCATTGTGTTGAAGTAACTTTTCCTACAGTGATGTTTGAGACAAGGACTTATGATTTTATTGGTATAAGGGGCTTCCAGAGGAGAAAAAACCCTCCATCAGAGCAGGTCAGCACCTTCTCTATAACTTGTAATTTTCAGAAAGCTACTTAAAATGATGAGTGGTTTGGTGCCTTGTATGACCCTGAGATCATACAGCTATGTGTATATGTGTCAGCATTTAAAGCTAGAACTTCTTGGCTCCTAGGTTGATTCTATCTACTAAGCCATGCTTCTCTTTCTAGTCCTTTTATTAGTTAGTCAAAATAAGGTAAATAAGAGAAACCATTACTTACTGAATGGGCATTACCTCAGACTAAATGAGGTCTGAGATCTGGGAAATAGCTTAAAAAGACCAAGGTCTCCCACTACATCTGAGGCCATAATCAGTCAACTTGATCTATGTCTTTTTCCATATGTACAAAGGTGACTCTGGAGGAGAGTGAGGCAGATGACTTTGCATAGCTTTGCATTACTTAAATCCATTTCATTGGTAGGTCAAAATATGACCTTCCTGGTGGCCTAGCTATATTAGACCTAAAACTATATTATAAAGCAGGAGTCATCAAAACCATTTGGTACTGGACAAGAAATACAGTAGTCAATCAGTGGAATAGGTTAGGTTAACAGGACTCCCTTCTCACTGCTAACCCTAAAAATTCCCCTATTGCTTCAGAATACATCTTTACCTATGTGAAGTCCTTCCTCATTTCACCAAACTGCTAGTATCCTTCTTCACGAACTACCTTTTGTCTCTTCTGTATGTATTTATTTCCTTTATACTGATCTTCTGTTTGTTTATATATGTATTTATTATCTTTCCCACTAAAATATAAGTTTCTTATGAGTAAAAAAAAAAGATATAACCTTCTTGATATCATTGATACTTTTCAAAAACAAAAGATAAACAACAACAAATTAAGGAAGCTAGATACTTGTTGAGGCAGGAAGATTTCCTTTTAGATAGGATATGTAATTTGAAAAGCACACCTTCATTTGTTTAGTCTTAACAATGCAATTATATTTTTAAAAATTTGTTTACTATAATGTGAATGGGCAAGATATTGTAGAAGATGCTGGGAACATAAAGATTGAAAATACCATGATCTTTGCCCTCAATGAAAAAATTTGATAGACTCTAAAGGACTCTAGACCCATTTGAGGAGGCAGAGATCTCCCTTTATGAATGACATTGAGAAATTTGAAAGTGTCCAAATAAGGGTGATCTAGATGGTGAAGGATTTTGAACTTATGACTCATGAGGCTTAGTTCAAGGATCTGGAAATTTTTACCTTGAAAACAACACTTAAGCAGGGACAGGGAAAGAGAAACTATCTGCCTTAGAGCAATTGAAGATCTTTCCTACAGAAGACTGACCTAAAAATATCATGTAAACATTTCAGAATGACTGACTTAATACTTAATCTAAGAAAAAAATCCTAATAATTAGAACAAATTAGAAAAAAAAGGGGACAGAGATTCTCACAGAGAATAGTTTGTCTCCCTTCTCCTTGCTGAAAGTCTTCAAACAAAATTTTTGGTGAATAAAGAAAAGGAATATCTGAATAAAGTCTTGAGTCGAACTAAATAACCTCTGAGTTTTATTTCAAAGCTTCTTGTCGATTACACTTGAGCAAAGCTAGGAGACTGTGACTCTATTTTCTCTAGAACTAGAAATACTTATTGACTGACTTACTAGAATCCCTACTTTTCTTCAAGTGCCATCTTCTATGTGAATCCTTTCTTGAACTTTCTAGCTGTTAGTACTTTCCTTCACAAATTATTCTCATTCTCTCTGTTTCTCTCTCTCTCTCTCTCTCTCTCTCTCTCTCTCTCTCTCTCTCTCTCTTTCTCTCTCTCTCTCTCTCTCTCTCTCTCTCTCTCTCTCTCTCTCTGTTACTATCCTCTCTCTAAAGAGTCTAATCCTCCAACGTAAGTCTAAGTCTCCTTCTCTGATCACATCATTACATCTGCCCTACTCCCTCTTGTGTAAGTGGTTCTCCATCTCTAATTACATTTTGGGACAATGTTTCTTATTCTAATTCTCTACTCTTATAATATCCAAGGAAATTTTTCATTTCCTTGGATTGTGTTTTAGGTTCCTAGCCTCCTTTCTTAGGTTTTAATTTTGTTTTTCTTATTTGTTTCATTTTTCAATATTTTTCTAATTCAACTTTTGTAACTATGCAAACTAAACCCTCATCCATTTCTCACAATAGAATGATGGACCTGGAGTCAGGAAGACTAATCTTCTGGAATCCAAATTGGGCAAATCACTTAGGGCTTTTTGCTTCAGTTTCCTTATCTGTAAAATCACTTGGACAAAGAAATGGCAAACCACTTTTCTTTGTCAAGAAAATTCCAAATGGTATCATGAAAAGACAGCCATAGCCATTAGCATCCTTGGTCACATTAAACCTCTATAAAACATTTGTGTATGTGCATGGGTATGTGTCTATATATATGTTTCTGTTTGTGTATGTGTATATATATGTGTGTGTGTGTGTGTATTTTATAAACATTTATAAATGTATATATATACATATATGTGTGTGCATGTGTGTGTATATGTAATTGCTGTTCCTTTTATTCTGTTTTATGAAAGGTGGGGAATATGCAAATTCATTAAAAATAAATTGACCACAAATTTTCATGACAAGACTGGGTAGCCTGACAGCTCCTACTCCCGTCTCTAGAGATTGTAAGCTCCTTGAGATAAGGAGCTGTTTCACTTTTGTCTTTGTCTACCTACTGCCTAAAGCAATGCTTGGGACATCCTACTTAGCAAATGAATATTGATTGATTGAATGGGAGGAGATGAGGAGGGAAGAGTTATTAAGTGTCTACTATGTGCCAGGCATTGGACCATTGTTTCATTTGATTCTCACAACAATCCTGTAATGTGTGTGCTATTATTAATTATTATTAATCTGCTATTATTAAACCTAAGTATAAGTAACTGGGGTAGAGAGAGTTTTAGTGACTTGTTCATCTAGTAAGTGTTTGAGACCAGATTTGAATTCAAGTGTTCCTGAATCCATACTCAACACTCTATCCATTACACCACCTGAAAGAGACCTAGACTTACTCCTTTAAATGTAAAGATGGAGAAACTGACTAGTTTATTGTCACACTAGTAGTTAAATGGCAAAGAAATTTGAACCTAGGTCCTCCTGTATGCCAATCTGTTACTACCTGTAACCATATCCACATTAATTCTTAACAGGCACAAGATGCTATTGGGGAACAGTAAATTGTCTAGTCTAGCTTAAATATGGAGTGAATGAAAGGGAGTAGTATGAAATAAGACTACAAATGATGTATGAAAGATATTGGCCTTTTGTATAATCATAACCTGCCATTGTAGCCATTTTTCTATCTGCCTATATAAATGAATTAAGATTCTCCTTGCAGTATATTGATGAAAGTATATCTGCCCCTCCACTTTTCTCTTAAGTTGATGCATATCACTCAAAAACTGTCTTGTGTATTCTAATTGAAAATCCCTAAAGAAATTGTTTCATGCAATTATGAAATGCATTAAAGAAGTTGTTTTAAATTAATTATCTCTTTCTCTGTGAGAGAGGGCAGCAATTCTGTGCCCTTTATTTTCTCCTACACCCTGAGAAGACAATGATCTTTGCTCTGGACAGTTTCCGAAGTCTTGATTGAGACTTTCAACTGTGGGTCAGAAAACCTGACTTGCCCAAAATGTACTAAGAGATTAAGAATATTAGAGCAAGTAAGTAGTGAAACAATGATCATAGATGGGGAAAGGAAGAGGGAATGTGGCTCTATGCCAGGCTCCTTGCTTTTCCTGGAACCACTTCAGGACCTAGGGAAATCCTTCTATGATTGTTGTTCTTCTATTTATTTCTCTTCCTATCTTGGTAGCAAACTGACACTAGTAGTACATTCTAGTCAGTAGTCTCAAGAGCAACAACAAAAAAAGTGCTTTTCTGTAAACATGAGGATTTATTTGCCTGTGTACCAAGTGAGTCTGAACCAAAGAGGGACTGCAGGTCTTTGTCCTAGGGCAGGAAATTGAAATTCTTATAACTTTCAAAGGAAAGGGGCAGAGATAGAGCCTACTGAGATTAATTTGTGTCTAGGGAAAGTCTGTTAACAGGATAGTGTAGCAGGGTGGAACAGTTGAGGTATGATCACAATGCAGTACCTCTTCAAAGTTTGCTTTCCCAATTCCCATCTTGTACCTTGGACTCAGATAAGTTGTGGTTACTACTTCCTCAAGGTTTTAGGGGCAATCTTAAGAACTAGGGTTTCAATTACTGTTACTCATGAGCTTCCAATGATATAATTCACTTTAACAATTTGACAGCCAGATAATCAATGGACTTTTATAAAGGGAATATAGTAAGAATTTTGGCACAAAACACCTCCTTGCCTCCCTGCCCTCAAAAAAAAAGAAACTCCCCTATACAAATCAATGTGCTTGGGGATTATAGGCTCACATTTAAAACAATTATCAAGGTAGGGGTATGATTGTGTGTGTGTATGAGACTTCATATTTATTTATACATATATGTGTACATATACATACATATATCTACATTGTCTATCTATACACACATGTTAAAAATAACACTCTTGACACTGAAAATCAGATATCAAGGAAAATTTTGTTTTGTTTTTTACTGAGGCAATTGAGATTAAGTGACTTGCCCAGAGTCACATATCTAGGAAGTGTTAAGTGTCTGAGTCCAGATTTGAACTCAGGTCTTCCTGACTTCAGGGTTGGTTCTCTATTCACTGCACCACCTAGCTGTTCCCTCAAGGAAAATTTATTAAAGAAGAATCTTAAGGAATCACCTTAATGTTTCTGGCCAGAAGTGGGGCCCCACTCCTCTTTGGCATTTATCTAAACACATCATGAGATTCTGTAATACCCTAGTAGTAAAATGGATTCCATTATCTGAGTCAGTTCTTTCCACTAACCCCAACTGAGGAATGATCTGTTCAAGGAGGACCCCAGCTGGCTTGGCTGAGCTCAGAGAATAGGCTTCCATTCATCCAGTTAAGTGATCTACAATTACCAGTAAATATTTAAGTTTCCCAATCAGTGGCATCTTAGAGAAATCTACCTGGATACTTTGGAAAGGTGAGATTTTTCTTTCCCCCCTTCATTTGTTTCCTCAGGACCTTTTTGTTAACCTTCTGGCATATCACACATCTTTCTGTGATTTGTTTTGCTACTGTATAAATCCCAATACACCCAAATTGTTTAAGAATCATATCACACAGTGCCTGGGTTCCCCAATGACTCCCCCTATGGAGAATTCCCATCAGTCTTCTCGTTACCCTTTGCTTAACATTTTAGGAATGATGAAGTTAGTGGCAGTCAGAGAGTTGTTAAAATTCCCTTATGGTCAGTGCACAGGTTCTTTATGAAAGAATTCATGAACCTGAATTATTTATGGGCAAAAATGAAAGTTTATTGTTGTGTAGAAAGCCAGTTCTGCTAAGAGACTGACTTCTATAGTGGCAAAGGCCTATTAGGGAAATGAAGGCTGACACTGAAAGGAGAAAGCCTTTTTAGTGGGCAGGGTCCTAGAAGCAGAGCAAGCTGCTTTGGACCTTCTGCAAAGAGGGAGTTCAGAAGTTGCCCTTTAAAAGGAGTTTTGAGGTTCAGGTTTCAGGTTGAAAAGGAAGCCAAAGTTTCCTGGCCTAGATGCTTATCAGTATTTGGCCCAGATCTCCAATTGGAATTAACAACACTTCAAAGAGGCGCTTACTATCATTGCTCCCCCAAAAGTCAATTTTCAACTTTCTGCTACCAACAAGGAAATTGCAGCAACAGTTTGTATACACTCAGGCCATCCCCTCAAAATAGGATCAAGTATTTTGGATTAGAAGGCAACTGGTTGTCTTTCTCCAGCCCACAATTGAGTTAAAGCCCTCAAGATAGTTCCTTTATCTAATTATAAATAGATGGAAAGGCTTGTTAAGGGTAAGCAGGGCCAATAACCAGAACCTGCATTTACCTGTTGAAATATTTCCTTCTTCTCTTTTAACCATTGTAACTGCTCTGGCTTTTCCTCTAATAGTTGATTAATAACCAGCTGTAGCCCTTTCCTTTCCTTCCCTCCATTGGGATAGGATACTATCTAACACAGGCTACAGCCTGAGAAGTCCTTAATTTCCATTGGATCAACCTTCATTCCCCCATGATTTCCTTTTCCTAGCCAAACTTCTGGTTAATTATCTTTATAAGATTCAATAGATACAATTTGTTCTGCAATTACTTATCTGTCTACAGGGCTTTAAGAAACTGGTGGATTTTAGGACCCTGGGGGAGAGGATTAGAGAAGTATGGACCCAGGTGTCTGGCTGCAAGTATGTGGCACAGTGACAAGCCCACCCTCCATGCCAGGTTGGGACACTAGCTACAGACTCCAAAAGAATGCAGACCAGTGAGGAATGCCAACCTAGCTAGAATAGATTTCACAAGCCTCTCCTAAAGAGAGCATTTTTGTAAGCACAAGTTCTGGCCCTCAAAAGGCTTCCAGCCATGTATCAAATGGCCAGATCTTTTTCCTTTATAATTCAGCTAAATGAGACAAACACAAAGACAAAACATAGGTTCACACACACACACACACACACACACAGAGCTTTTCAATTCCTCTTCCTTCTGTTTAACATAGAGTTGTCTCTTCTCTTCCTTGTCCCTACTCCTGGCAACACACTCCCAATACCTTCCCAAGGATTCCTCCCCTTTCCCTATGCCTGAACCCTTTTCTCCCATCTTCAAATCCAGCACGTTTTGATGCAGCCCAAAGCTGCCCACTCAAGACTTCCATGTGTATTTCCGCTAGATGGTTTCTGCAAGGCCAGCGCAGCTCAAAGCTGCCCACTTTGGCTTTCCACTAGAAAGGAACATCCCTGACCAACAGAGGGTGTTTCTTACCTTTGTTCAATATATCTACTTGCATGATCTGCTGGCTGGCTACCCCATTGTTAAGATTCTTCAGGCTACCTCAAGGCTTGTGGTTTGAAGTCTCAAGTTCAAAGAGAACAGGGTTCAATCTCCAGGACCATTGAAATCAATGGAAGTGACCTTTCCAAGGGGTCTTACCCTACTCTGACCAAGTTCTGAGAGTCAAGCCCCATGTTGGGCGCCAAAATTGTTAAAAATAACATTCTTGACACTGAAAATCAGATATCAAGGAAAGTTTATTAAAGAAGAATCTTAAGGAATCACCTTAACATTTCTGGCCAGAAATGGGTTACAGTCTTTCTGACATGCCACTTCATGTTTCCCCTTAATATGTATAAAATATGCCCCTCCCCTCATCATATACCCCATGTTCAAAAATGGTGTAAGACTCCTCCTCTGGGGTGTGTTGTTTAATATTCAATTAGCCTATTAAGCAGGTGCAATAGTAATTTCATCAAGTCAGGTCACTGACCTCAACTAGTTTGGACTGAATGGGCTATTGTGGTTTTCTCAAAACCACAAGAGTCTTTCTGATTGGCTGAACCCACCTGTGCCTTCCTAGCCCCCAATTTCTTGTTTACTAAAGGCTTCTATTTACCTAATTAGTCTTCCCTGACCTCTCACATTCTGTAAACCTCTTGGTCAGTGGTACCCACTATCCCACACTACCTCAAAGCTTATAACACTATGGAAACCCAATTTTTCAGCATTTTTCATACACACATACATGTCAGAGAGAGAACTGGGAAAGTAGTATTTTATAGCTATGGTTACTGAAAATTCTTTTTCTTCCTTTTCAGAAATCTTATGAAATTCCCTTTAGATGTAATTTTCTGTTAGGTCCAGAAAGTTGGTGTTTCTGTTGAGACCATAGCTGATACTTGTCTCTGATGTGAAGATTGTATCTGCTTGAAAATCTTAACATCCTTTGGTGACTATCTTTCCACATTTATATGAAGACATTTGTCTGTCTTCACAACTACCATTCTGGTGGTTATAGCTACCTCCTCCATGCACTAGTTGTATTTCTGCATGTCTCAAACTCACCAGATCACCTGGACACTCCCATCTCAGATTACTGTGCTCATTCACTCAAGATCAGGAAAGAATAAATTCAGAGCCAACAATCAACAATAACAACAACAAATAAATCTCCAAAAAACAAAAGGTATCATGTGTGCATGGAAACATAACAAAAGACTGGGGGCACAAGGTGTCAGTACTAAGACATTTCAAAATATAACATTTCAACAAGTGAGACAAGCAAGATATAGCTTCTTCTTTTCTCGGGAAACTATATGTTTTGTTGTTTAATCATTTTCTGTCATTTCTGACTCTTTGTGACCTCAATTAAGGTTTTTTTTTTTTTTTTTTTGTCAAAGATACTAAAGTGTTTTGCCACTTCCTTCTCCAGTTCATTTTGCAAATGAGAAAACTGAGGCAATGTAGAATTAAATGACTTTTCCTGAGTCAGACAATTAGTAAGTGTCTGAGGCTGTCATTTGAACTCAAGTTCTCCTGACTTCAAGACAGTGTTCTATCCACTGCATCATTAGTTATATTACCATCTCTTTCATCCAAATAAGATCTCTATCTGACCTAGATATGTTATCTCCACTGGTCCTGTTTTTTTAAATTACATGATCAATGGGAAGCAATGGATGGAAAAAAGCAAAACTATTTCTGCCCTGAAAATATAACAGCCTGCCTAGCAGCTGAAAAGGAATAAGGGACTCCTTTCCTGAATGTCATGACACCTGTATGTCTTGGGTCCCCATGTATGGTTTGACCTTATCTTAGACAGTGAAATTTCAAGGACTTGTTAAAAAGTTCACTGGACAAATTAAGAGACCTGAGTTATAGTCTTGCCTATTACTAATTCTGTGCTTGTTTCTTTTTCTATCAATAAGAAGGTGGAAGACAGTGGTAGCAAAGATCTATAGCATTTAGGATTGATTTAACATAACTTAGTTGATCTTCATTTTCAAGGAGAATAGATTAAACGATTCTATATGATTTGAATAAGTTATTTCTTTCATCTTATGTAAAGTATGGAAGTTGGGTGAGATGAACCACTAACATTCTTCCATGATACCTTGAGAAGTGGAGCTGAGGCATTGACTTCATGTTATTTTTCAGTCTCCTTCCCAAAAGCATCTATCCGTTTGCTATAGGAGTTATCACTCCACCTCCATATATCAAGCTTTAAAATAACAGACTTCTTGGCTTCTAAGTGTGAAGAGATTATTGACCTTATTTAGTGCCTAATTATCAAAAATAATTGAAATAATTGAATGCTGCCTACAGAAAATGTACTTCTCCCTGGTCTCATGACCTCTACAAAGATGGATTTCTTACCTTATTGAGAAAGCAAATTATTTTTAGCTGTACCAGATCTAAAATTATATTATAGAGCAGCAGTTACCAAAACTATTTGGTATTGGCTAAGGAATAGATTAGTTGATCAGTGGAATAGATTAGGTTCAAGGGATAAAACAGTCAACAAATATAGCAACCTAGTCTTTGACAAACCCAAAGATCCCAGCTTTTGGGATAAGAACTTACTGTTTGATAAAAATTGCTGGGAAAATTGGAAACTAATATGGCAGAAACTAGGCATTGATCCATACTTAACACCGTACACCAAGATAAGGTCAAAATGGGTTCATGACCTAGGCATGAAGAATGAAATTATTAATAAATTAGAGGAACACAGGATAGTTTACCTCTCAGACCTGTGGAAGGGGAAGGTCTTTATGACCAAAGCAGAACTAGAGATCATTACTGATCACAAAATAGAAAATTTCGATTATACCAAACTGAAAAGTTTTTGTACAAACAAAACTAATGCAGACAAGATTAGAAGGGAAGCAATAAACTGGGAAAATATTTTTACAGTCAAAGGTTCTGATAAAGGCCTCATTTCCAAAATATATAGAGAATTAACTCTAATTTATAAAAAATCAAGCCATTCTCCAATTGAAAAATGGTCAAAGGATATGAACAGACAATTCTCAGATGAAGAAATTGAAACTATTTCTAGTCATATGAAAAGATGCTCCAAGTCATTATTAATCAGAGAAATGCAAATTAAGACAACTCTAAGATACCACTACACACCTGTCAGATTGGCTAAGATGACAGGAAAAACTAATGATGATTGTTGGAGGGGATGTGGGAAAACTGGGACATTGATGCATTGTTGGTGGAGTTGTGAACGAATCCAACCATTTTGGAGAGTAGTTTGGAACTATGCTCAAAAAGTTATCAAACTGTGCATACCCTTTGATCCAGCAGTGTTACTACTGGGATTATATCCCAAAGAGATTATAAAGAAGGGAAAGGGACCTGTATGTGCACGAATGTTTGTGGCAGCCCTTTTTGTAGTGGCTAGAAACTGGAAACTGAATGGATGTCCATCAGTTGGAGAATGGCTGAATAAATTGTGGTATATGAAAATTATGGAATATTACTGTTCTGTAAGAAATGACCAACAGGATGATTTCAGAAAGGCCTGGAGAGACTTACACGAACTGATGCTGAGTGAAATGAGCAGGACCAGGAGATCATTATATACTTCAACAACAATACTATATGATGACCAGTTCTGATGGACCAGGCCATCCTCAGCAACGAGATCAACCAAATCATTTCTAATGGAGCAGTAATGAACTGAACTAGCTATACCCAGAAAAAGAACTCTGGGAGATGACTAAAAACCATTACATTGAATTCCCAATCCCTATATTTATGCACACCTGCATTTTTGATTTCCTTCACAAGCTAATTGTACAATATTTCAGAGTCTGATTCTTTTTGTACAACAAAATAACGTTTTGGTCATGTATACTTATTGTGTATCTAATTTATATTTTAATATATTTAACATCTACTGGTCATCCTGCCATCTAGGGGAGGGGGTGGGGGGGTAAGAGGTGAAAAATTGGAACAAGAGGTTTGGCAATTGTTAATGCTGTAAAGTTACCCATGTATATATCCTGTAAATAAAAGGCTATTAAATTAAAAAAAAAGAAAGAAAGAAAAAGATGGAAAAAGAAATTCATTAAAAATTGTTGGAATCTTTAAAAAAAAAAGAGAGAAAGCAAATTATTTGATGGGAAGACCCTCTTCTTCTATTCCCTTAATCACAAAACTCTTTAATTTCATCACCAGCTCTCTCCATTCTCCTGTCACTGACAAAGAGTTGGTCCTTCTCCTTGCCAACCCCAAACCCTTTATATGACTATTCCAGGGCTTCCCTTCATGTCTTCTCCTGTAAATTGTGTCTCCAGTCAAATCATCTCAACTATGTCTAAAATCTTCAGCCTTTCACTGTGTACAGACTTCTTTCTCACTTCTTTCAACCACACCCAAGTCTTCAAAAACTTTTCCTAGATCCTGCAAGAAACAGCAAAGTGGTCCAATGAATAGAACATTGGACCTAGAGTCAGGAGAACCTGAGTTCAGATCCAGCTTCAAATACTTATTAGCTGTGCCACCCTAGGTGAGTCACTTAACACTATTTGCCTCAGTTTCCTCATCCATCAAATGAGCTGGAGAAGGAAATGACAAAACACCTCAGTGTCTTTAGAAGCCAACCCCAAACAGGACCATGGAGAATCAAACATGACTAAAATGACTGAACAACAAGGAGATCTTGCCACGCTTGCTCAAGTTTTTGTTCTATATCTCTTTCCTGTCTTAAACACAATCCTTGGGAAGATTGGTCATCCCTGCCTATTCTTCTTGCCTTTTCACTTAATCCTTTATAATCTAGCTTCAGAATTTATCATTCGATTGAAACTGCTCTCTCTAAAGTTACCAGAGATCTATTAATTGCCAAATCTGATGGTCTTTTTATTATTTTTTCCCTCCATTTTTCTATGGCATTTGATATTATTGCATAATATTGCATACCTCATACTGTCTTCTCTTTGGATTTTCTTCCTACTCGTCTGATCTCTTTTTCTTTTTTTTTATTTAATAGCCTTTTATTTACAAGTTATATGCCTGGGTAACTTTACAGCATTAACAATTGCCAAACCTCTTGTTCCAATTTTTCACCTCTTACCCCCCACCCCCTCCCCTAGATGGCAGGATGACCAGTAGATGTTAAATATATTAAAATATAAATTAGATACACAATAAGTATACATGACCAAAACGTTATTTTGCTGTACAAAAAGAATCAGACTCTGAAATATTGTACAATTAGCTTGTGAAGGAAATCAAAAATGCAGGTGTGCATAAATATAGGGATTGGGAATTCAATGTAATGGTTTTTAGTCATCTCCCAGAGTTCTTTTTCTGGGCATAGCTAGTTCAGTTCATTACTGCTCCATTAGAAATGATTTGGTTGATCTCGTTGCTGAGGATGGCCTGGTCCATCAGAACTGGTCATCATATAGTATTGTTGTTGAAGTATATAATGATCTCCTGGTCCTGCTCATTTCACTCAGCATCAGTTCGTGTAAGTCTCTCCAAGCCTTTCTGAAATCATCCTGTTGGTCATTTCTTACAGAACAGCAATATTCCATAATATTCATATACCACAATTTATTCAGCCATTCTCCAACTGATGGACATCCATTCAGTTTCCAGTTTCTAGCCACTACAAAAAGGGCTGCCACAAACATTCGTGCACATACAGGTCCCTTTCCCTTCTTTATAATCTCTTTGGGATATAATCCCAGTAGTAACACTGCTGGATCAAAGGGTATGCACAGTTTGATAACTTTTTGAGCATAGTTCCAAACTACTCTCCAAAATGGTTGGATTCGTTCACAACTCCACCAACAATGAATCAATGTCCCAGTTTTCCCACATCCCCTCCAACAATCATCATTATTTTTTCCTGTCATCTTAGCCAATCTGACAGGTGTATAGTGGTATCTTAGAGTTGTCTTAATTTGCATTTCTCTGATTAATAATGACTTGGAGCATCTTTTCATATGACTAGAAATAGTTTCAATTTCTTCATCTGAGAATTGTCTGTTCATATCCTTTGACCATTTTTCAATTGGAGAATGGCTTGATTTTTTATAAATTAGAGTTAATTCTTTATATATTTTGGAAATGAGGCCTTTATCAGTACCTTTGACTGTAAAAATATTTTCCCAGTTTATTGCTTCCTTTCTAATCTTGTCTGCATTAGTTTTGTTTGTACAAAAACTTTTCAGTTTGGTATAATCGAAATTTTCTATTTTGTGATCAGTAATGATCTCTAGTTCTTCTTTGGTCCTAAAGACCTTCCCCTTCCATAGGTCTGAGAGGTACACTATCCTGTGTTCCTCTAATTTATTAATAATTTCATTCTTTATGCCTAGGTCATGATCTCTTTTTCTTAGTCTATTCTTTATCCACATAATGCTTCCTACTTTTCTGTCCTAGACACTCTTCTCATCTCACTATAATCTTTCTCTTGATATTTTCATGAAGTCATGTTCTTATCAGAGTTCCAAATAACCAGTTGCCCACTGGCTTTCTCAGAGTCATCTCACACTCAGTATCCAAAACAGAACTCATTGTTTTTCTCTCAAAACCTCCTTTCTTCTAGATTTTACCATTTCTGTCAAAGACATCACTAGCTTTCTAGTTTCTAAATTCATAACCTTGCCATTCATAACTTTTGACTACTCATGTTTCCTCATGTTATATATTTAATCAGTCACCAAATACTGCTGTTTCTACCTTTTCAACATCTTGGCCATCTCTCTTTTCACACAGCTACCACTTTACTTCTAGTATTTTATTCTCATCTAGAGAACAATAGCCTCCTGACTGGTTTCTTATAACTTCAGCTTAAATTAAATGCAGCTACCAAAGTAATTTTCCTTAAATGCATATCTGACCATGTGACTCTCCTCAATCAACTCTAGTGGTTTCCTTTTGCTTCCAGGATAAAATAAAAAATTCTTCTGTTTGCCTTTTAAAGTCCTACACAACCTGGCTTCTTCCTATCTTTCCATTGGTCATTACTTTCTCCCTCTTGCACTTGTATCCAGCAAAATTGGCCTTCACACATAATGCTACAATTTCCACTTCCATATTTTTCACTGGATATGTCTCTCCCCCTCATCCCCCTTCCTCGGAATGGATTCTCTCCTCACTGCTAATCTTGAAGACTTGTTTCTCAAGAATTATCTTCATCGTGAAAACTTTTCTTTCCCCTCAAGGACTACTGTCCTATAGCCCAAATACCTTGTATTGAACTACTTTATCTTTTATTTATATTTATTCACTTTATAGTTATGCTGAACATAATTATATATGTAATCATCTTCTCCTCAATTGGAGTTTAAGTCATCTGTAAGAAGAGATTGTTTCATTCTTTGTACTTGTATGCTAAGCACTAAGCAAATATCCTGGCACGTAATATACATATAATAAATGCTTGTTAATGTATTGAGATCTTTGCCCACCAAAATTGTTGTTCTGCCTTCTACCACAATTTATATTCACCCATGAAGTTTTGTCCTTGGAAGCCACACTCAGATTCTTTTCCTGCCTTTTGCCACAGGTTTTGTTCTGGTCCCAGCCCCAGGCTTAAGAATCCTTAACTATGACTCTGAGAATACACATCAAGTAACCTTGTAGAGTAGACACAGAAAATAACTCTGTACAATTAGGGAGACATGTTGCATAGAGGCCTTTTTATTCTAGTTATTTTCGTTGAGTTAACCAACCTAGCTCCAGGCTGTTTCTGGTTTAGGTCTTTGACTCCCACACAAAGATACCTTTTGCTTTCCTATTACCTAACATTCTTATCCCAGTTTTCTCTATACCCCTCTGGCTAGGATAGGAAAAAGTAGCTCTACTATGGCCCTTCAGTCCTGCTACCCAACATAGAATGAATTTCAGTCCTGATCTGATTCCTGTGACCCTCACTTTCAGGGTCTATTCAGTTTAGTTAAAATTTCTGCCTCCATTAGTAAGCCTAGAAATCACATTTGTTCTATCATTAAATTTAAGATAGCCTGAAGAATCAGGGACTTTTCTTGCTTACCCAATTACCATAGGAACATAGAATATTAGAGTTGGATAAGACTTTAAAGGTCATCTTACACAAGCACCCTTCATTTTACAAAAGAGAAAAATGAGTTCCAAAGAGATTAAGAGACTTGCCTAAAGTTACAAAGGTAAATTCTTCCATAGGACTCCTGACTTCCAGTGTACTCTTCTTTGTACTATGTTCAGCTGCATCCCCTTTAACAATTTTCTCTAGTTATTGACACAATAATTTAAAATAAATCAATCAAAATGATAAGGTTTTCAATAATGGGTGTGGTTAGCAGAGAGAAACTGAAGAATTGATAAAAATTAATCCCTGAGGCAAGCAGGAAGAGGTACTGATAGAGACCTCTGGGGAAGTCGTCCAGTCAGAAATTCAAGTTTTGTCAAACCTCCACCCTATGTAGGGTTCTTGGACAACCTTGCCATGCCCTGTCAGAAATCCCAGTCATGTCTCTGAGGATAAATTGTCCCTATAAAATCTACTTATGACCATGGCTTCTCTACTGCCCTCCTTTGGGTCTTAGCCACTGGCATTCTGCCTCATAATGTCTTTCTTCTTACCCCTCCTCCATGGCCTGTGTTATCTCCCCAACTCCATTATGCTTCTCAACCACATTTCTTCTCCTTATAGATAACTCTTTTAAGGTCCTAAGTTCCTTTCAGGATTTAGCCTGCTAGCTAAGGACATTCCCTAACCTCAGAGAGTGATCCTTTTCTATTGAGTAATTGTGCATTCCACTAAGGAATTTGTCTTATATATGTTCTCCCACTCTATTTCATATTTACCTTTTCTGGTATCTATTATATTTGTTCATTTTGTCTGTAACTTCTTCCCTAAATAAATCTACCCTTTGCCAAACAGAATGGACATTATGAATTCTTCACATGACTGAAAGCCAGCTTTTGGTGCCTACTGTCATCTTGTGTCTACAAGAACATCAAATAAACACTTATGAAGTACTTACAAATAGCCAGGCACTATTCTTAGATGCAAAATTAAATAAAGTGATTACTATACACAAGGATCTTATATCCAAGAGGAAAGACAAGGAAATAAATAAATTGATAGGTAGTGAAGTGGAGAGGTAGAAATTAAATATAAATCTATAGATATAGACATATGTCCTTACCGTTATAGTACAGAACAGAATAAATAAAAAAGAATATGGAATAGATAACTTTAAGACAGTTTGAGGAGAAACTATATTGAAGGGTATTGAGACAGAGTTTTGGACAAAAGTAGTTTTGTTTTTATTAGAAAAGCATTAGGCTTATGGGATAACAAAAAGGAAAATAGGAACGATGTCTTCTTTATTTTGACACCCCTATGGCATATGAGTGCCTTGCACACAGTAGGTACTTAGTGTTTATTGGTGGGAGAAAAAAACCCAACAACACAGAGATCATAGCCAGGTAATTATCAAATATAGGCCCAAACAACAGGAACAATTTGTCTTAAAGAAGCATAACTGTTACTTCAGCCAGGGGAACAAAGTGGTTGAAGAAAGAAGAGATAATTAGATTTAAATAAATAAAGGTAATTAGATTTAAATAAATAAAGATTTGCTGATAATTGGATTTCTGATTAAAGCCAGTTCACTGATTATACCTAAGGACAACTTCTGTTTGCATTAAGACTTATCAGGAATCTGCTGATTGCAAAGAGATTTAAATATGGATTGTAAATAAAGCCTCTACCAAGTCTCCAGAGATCTCAACAGGTAAGAATAACAGGGAGTTTGCTTTAAGAGTTTGTCACTTAGAGAAACTAATTGAAACAAGTGTGTGCTAAGGATAATACAGCAATGGAGTGCAAAGGGCATCTTAACAGTGCAGAATAAAGAATATAGAAATTTGTATTTCTACTAGTGCTAATAACAGTTAAACATGCACAATCTGGTTAGTATTGTTGCTAGAAGAGATTAGAAGAGAGAAAAGTAATACTAATACTAAAGATGTCAGGAAAAATAAATTATTTTTTTCAAGAGTTGGAAGAACTTTCATTGAGAAAAAACCAGAGAAATAAACACAATTTTAAAAAGGAAGAAAGAGCATCCCAAGCAATTCAGGAGACTGGAGAATTTTTTTAAAACAGTGACACATTAAAAAGGCAAGTCCCCTTGATCAAATTGTACTATGAAATAAGAAAGAATCTCTTCCTCTAAAGTAGGGAAGCTGGACTTTCTACGAACTTAGTCCAAGTAATAGGGATGACCACTTACAGATGCAACAAGAAGAGAGGTCATTCAGCTACGCTAAAAGGAAGAAGAGATGAATAGCAATGCTAAATGAGACTCCTTGTTGAATGGTACTGTTCTGGCTATTTATCAGTCTGACAAATAATAGAGAGAGGGCTGCTATCTTCCTAAGGCATAAATCTGAAACATGACAGTGAACCAGTAGGGACTCGTCAAACTTGACAACCACTATCCACTCCCATGTGGGTACAAGAAACTAGAAAGCTTTGTGAGGGATTATATAATTTGGGAGAAGACTTCGGGGATAACAGGAATATTCCCATCACGGCTGTAGATTGAAGGCATTTCCAATAAGAGGTAGATTTGCAAAGGGAACAAATGGCTAAGAAGATGTTGTCTGGAAGACAAGATTAGAATTCCTAGACTAAAGTTTAAAATGTAAGAATGATGGGTTATTTGACAAGTGTACCTAATGAGAGCTGATAAAATATATATTTGCCTGGAGTCTTGTGAATATGATCAAGAAAGTTTTTCACAGAAAAAGTTAGACACAAGGTATAAACTGCCCATGTGCGACTGCCAAATTAGATACTATAGGGACTGGTAGGTACAGAAAAGGAAGAAAAGTATCTGTAGAGATGAATAATAATTCACAGGAGACAGTATCCAAAAAGAGAACCAGCATACAATCTATGCTTCAGCTGTCTAGATACTAAAGTACAAAAAACATAGGCAGTAAGACATGGAACTATTTATGCTAATTGAAAAAGGCAAATCTAACCTCATAGGCATCACTGAAACTTGGAATTACTGGAATAATGATTGTAATATGACTATAAAATTATAGGTCTCATTTAAAGTAAGAGAAGAGATAAATAGAGTGATGAAATGCAGGGTTTTTTGTCACTTTTTTTTATTTAGGATTTTTATTTTCAAAACATATACATAGATATTTGTCAGCAAGTAATCTTGTGTTCCACAAGTTTTTCTCCCTCTTTTCCCCCTACTCTTCCCCTAGATGGCAAGCAATCCAATATATGTTAAACAGGTACAATTTTTCTATACATATTTCCAGAATTATCATGCTGCACAAAAAAAAAATCAGAACAAAAAAGGGAAAAATGAGAAAGAAAACAAAATTCAAGCAAACAACAAAAAAAGTGAAAATACTATGTGGTGTTCCATACTCAGTCTCCATGGGCTTCTCTCTGGCTGCAGATGACTCCTTTTATCACAAGACCATTAGAACTGGCCTGAATCATCTCACTTTTGAAAAGAGCCATGTCTGGCAGAAATGATTATCACATAACCTTGTTGCTATGCACAGTGTTTTCCTGGTTCTACTTACTTCATTTAGCATCAGTTTATCTTTCTTTCTAGTCCTTTTTGAAATCATCCTGCTGATCATTTCTTACAGAACAATAATATTGCATAACATTCATACACTATAACTTATTCAGCCATTGTCCAATTGATGGGCATCCATTCAGTTTCCTAATTTTTGCCACTACAAAAAGGGCTGCTAAAACCATTTTTGCATACAAAAGTCTTTCCCCCTTTTTAATGTTCTCTTTGGAATACAAACCCAGTAGAGACATTACTGTATCAAAGAGTATACACAGTTTGATAGTCCTTTGGGCATAGTACCAAATTGCTCTCCAGAATGGTTAGATAAGTTCACAACTGCACCAACAATATATTAGTGCCCCAGTTTTCCCACATTCCCTCCAATATTCCTGATTATTTTTTCCTGTCATCTTAGTCAATCTGAGAGGTGTATAATAGTACCTCAGAGTTGTCTTAATTTGCATTTCTCTCATCAATAATGACATACATTTTTTCATATGATTATAAGTGATTTTAATTTCTTCATCTGAAAATTGTTTTTTTATATCCTTTGACCATTTATGAGTTGGAAAATAGCTTGAATTCTTACAAATTTGAGTCAATTCTCTATCTATCTTAGAAATGAGGTCTTTATCAAGACCTCATTGGATACAAAATTTTCCCCAGCTTATTGCTACCCTTATAATCTTGTCTGCATTGGTTTTGTTTGTACAAAACCTTTTAAATTTAATATAATCAAAATTATCCATTTTCCATTTCATAATGTATTCTAGTTCTTCTTTGGCTACAAATTCTTTTCTTCTCCACAGACTTAAGAGGTAGACTATCTTTCTTTCAGTTTGTTTATAGTGTCACTCTTTATGTCTAATTCATGAACTCATTTTGACCTTATCTTGGTGTGAGATGTTAGGTGTAGGTGAATGTCTAGTTTCTGACATACTAATTTCCAGTTTGGGGATAGCAGTTTTGCATTTTAATGTACATGTCACACATGTGACAAAAAACTTAGGAACCAGAGGGAAAAGACATAATGGAAATTATATTGTTTAGGATTAATGAAAGGAGAAACAGAAGAATATTATTGTAGAAGTATGTCAAAAACTTTCTGGGTAAATGGAGAAATAGACTAGTAGTTCATTAAACAGGTTACAAATTAGAAATATGATATCATAATTATAAAGGACTTCAAGTATCTTCAATTATCTGTCTGTCTCTGTCTGTCCCCGTCTGTCTTTCTGTGTGTGTGTGTGTGTGTGTGTGTGTGTGTGTGTGATTCCTGCAGTTTATTTACTTTGTTTTTGGATTCATAGGGCCTGACCCAAAGTAAATAAATGACATATTAATTGAACAATTTAGTTCTCAAAAAGTTGAGGGAAGTGATAAGCAAAACTTCTATTTTGACCATCACAAACATACTTATGACAATTATATCTTAAAATTTGCGTGAGAGAGAAGAAAGCTGAGAGTGGTTTAAGATTTAACCTAAATTATGGGAGAATAAAATTGAGAGTGAGTCATTTCACATAATTCAAAGAAAGCATGAATACCTGTGGCCCAAAAGTCTACAAGGAAAATCAGCCCAAAAGACATAAGTTGTTATTTTAATAATTCAAATGCAAATGATTTTGATGGGTAAGAAAAGGGAGAGTTATTCAAAGAGGATGAAGTGAATAACAACATATCAAACAAAACTATTTTTTAAAAAAGATGTATATATGAGAAGAAAGAAAAAGCAGGTATTTGAGAATAAATACAAAATAAAGATCTTTTTCAAAAGAAGGGCATTGACAAAAATGAGATGATATTAAAATGAGAAGACAGTGTTAAAAAGGAATAATATCAGATTTTGAAGGAATGACAGGTATACAAATGCATTGTTGATGGAACTGTAAATGTTGATCCATCTGTTCTGCATAATATTCTATAATAACCCATTATTATATTTGTGATATCAAGTTACTGGCAATAAATGGATGCCCATTAATTGAGAATTGAAAAAAAATTTGACATATGAATAAAAGAAATTCAGAGAAACATAAGATGATTTGTAATGATTGTTGAAATAAACAGAACCATCAAGCCCTCACATGAGCAGAATTTCTGGATCCTATGAATATATTTTGCAGCTAGGTGGCATAGTAGATAAAATGGAGTCATGAAGGCTCATCTTCCCAAGTTCAAATATGGCCTTAGACACTTACTAGCTATGTGAGCTTGTATCGCTTAACCCTGTTCGTCTCTGTTTCCCCATCGACAACCTGACTTAGAGAAGAAAACTAATCCTTTACTTTTGCCAAGAGAAACTCAAATGAGGTCATGAAGAATTGGACCTGACTGAAAATGATTGAATGAGAAAAGAAGCTTATTTCAAACTATATCATGTTCTATGATCTAAACAGTTTGAGAAATGTTGGTGTAGAGCATGTGGCATTCTAACACATATGAAGTACATGAGGGCATTGGGATAGTTGGCAAAAGGGCAACCTACTTGTAATCTATTTTAACTCACATTTGAATTGAATTCCCATGGACAACTTAACTCATAAGAGGTCACTATTCATCTCCCCTACTTGAAGAATTCAAGGGATTAGGATGATTATAGTATTTATATTCTGCCTTGGTCGGACCAAATCTGTATCATTTCATTTAGCTTTGTGTTGCCACTGTTTAGGAAAGGGATTGTTCAGTTGAAAAAGATTTATGGAAATGGAACTAAGCTAAGGAAGGATTTCAAATTCATGATATTAGAGAACTGATTGAAGGAATTTAAGATTTGACTTCCGGGGGTGGAGCCAAGGAAAGCCAGGAAGCTGCTCCAGCTGTCCCAGTTTCCCCTGAAAACCCCATGGAACCAAGCCTCTGAACAGTCTGCAGAATTAGACCCCTTTCCAGGTCAAGATACACTGAAAAAATTTCAAGAAAGATCAATCTCACTGGGGTGAAAAGGGTGTTCAAACCAGCTCAGATAGACTATTGAAAAGTGGATGAGAGAGTTTTATTCACTGTAAATCAGCAACCAAGAACCTCAGTTCTAGCTTAGTGAAGGAACAAATTAGACGGCCTACTTCCAGTCCCAGTTCAAGGACAAAATCTGGGAAATCAGGCTGTTTCCTGAACAGCGACGGCTACAAACACAACTGGCGTGTTTATGCTCATAAGCCAAGTCAGAGCTGCATAGGAAGCTTGGGAAAGTGCCACCTTTACCCCTAGAGCAGAGCTCAACCATAAAAGTAATAAAAGAAGAAATATCAAAAGAAAAGGAAAGAAAATGAGCAAGAAACAGAAAAGAACCTTGACTATGGCAACAGACAAGACCATAACCCAAATTCAGATGAGGACAGAATGTCCACAAAATAAATCTCAAAGAGTGATATGAATTGATCTCAAACTCAAAGAAGCTTCTTGAAAGTGTTCATAAATGGGTTTAAAAGGCAAATAAGGGAGGTTGAAGAAAAATGAGAAAGGAAATTAGAGGTATGCATGATACAATCAATAGCTTAGAAAAGGAAGGGAAAATTTATCTGAAGAAAACAACTCCTTAATATGTAGAATTAACCAAATGGAAAAAGAGATACAAAAGCTAATTGAAGAAAATCACATCAAAAGCTAGAACAAGACAAATGAAAGCTAATGACTCTGTGAGATAGCAAGAATCAATCAAATAAACTAAAAAGAATGAAAAAAGGAAAGAAAATGTGAAATACTTCTTTGGAAAAGTAGCAGATGTGGAAAATAGATCCAGAAGAGACAACTTAAAAATTATTGCCCTATCTGAACTCCATGACCAAAAAAGAACCTGGAGGGAATTCTTCAAGGGGTCATTAAAGAAAAATGCCCCAATATTTTAGAAACAGAGAGGGAAATACTGATTGAAAGAATCCATTGATCATCTCTGGAAAAGGATCTCAAGGAAAACCCCTAGGAACATTGTTGCAAAACTCCAGAACTACAATCGAAAGGAAAAAAAAAAAAAAGTAACTTCAATCTGACAAGAAAAACAAAACATTCAAATATTAAGGAGCAACACTCACAATTATCCAGGATCTGGCAGCTTCTACAATAAAGGATTGGAGGGCTTGGAATACCATTTTTTCAGAAGGCAAAGGAACTAAGGTTACAGTCAGTTTTCAGGGGAGGAGATGGAGCTTCAATGTAGTAAGAGACTTTTAATCATTTTTATTGAAAGAACAATAACTAACCACAAAATAAATAATAAAGAAACTAGGGAGGTTAGTAGAATTCTAGAAAACCTAGATATAATAGACCTCTGGAGAAAATTGAATAGGGACAGAAAAGAATACCCTTTTTCTTGGCAGTACATGCTAGGTAAACAAAAACTGACAATCAAATGCAGAAAGGGAAAAATAATAAATGCTTCCTTTTCAGATCACGATGCAATAAAAATTAAATTCAGTAAAGGACCTGGGGAAAGAAAGACTAAAAATCATTTGAAAATTAAATAATCTAATACTAAAAAATGAGGGAGAGGTCAAATCACAGAAACAATCCATAATTTCATCCAAGAGAATGACAAAAATAAGACAACATATCAAAACCTATGGGATGCAGTCAAAACAGTTCTTAGGGGAAATTTTATATCTCTAAAGATCTACATGAAGAAAATAGAGAAAAAAGAGAAGAATGAATTGGGCATGCAGCTCTAAAAGCTAGGAAAAAATACTTAAAACCCCCCATTAAATACCAATTTAGCAATTCTGAAACTCAAAGGAGAGATCAATTAAATAGAAATTAAGAAAACTATTGAACTAATAAACAAAATTAAGAGTTGGTTTTATGAAAAAACTAACTAAATGGATAAACCTTTGGTTAATTTGATCAGAAAAAGAAAAGAAAATAAACTTAAATCACTAGCATCAAAAATAAAAGAGCTATTTTGCCCAACTGTATAGCAGCAAGTCTGCCAATCTAACTAAAATGGATGAATATTTATAAAAAAATATAAATTTTCAAGGTTAACAGAAGAGGAAATAAATTAATTAAATAGTCCCATTTTAGAAAAAGAAATTGAACACACCATTTATTAACACCCTAAGAAAAAATCTCTTGGGCCATGTGGATTCACAAATGAATTCTACCAAACATTTAAAGAGCAATTAATTCCAATGCTATGCAAACTATTTGTAAAAATAATAAAAGAAGGTGCCCTGCCAAATTCCTTTATGGCACAAATATGGCACTGATACATAAACCAGGAAGAGTCAAAACAGAGAAAGGAAATTACAGACCCTAATAAATATTGATGCAAAAATATTAAATAAAATATTAGCAAAGAAATTACAGCAACTTATCAGCAGGATAATATACTGTGACCAAGTGGGATTTATACCAGGAATGCAGGTTCAATATCAGGCAAACTTTTACCATAATAGACTATAGCAATTTAAAAACCCCCAACATAAATCATATGATAACCTCAATAGATGTAAAAAACAAAACAAAACAAAACAAAACAAAAAGAAAACCCTTTTGACAAAATACAGCACTTATTCCTATTAAAAACCTTAGCAAACATAGGGATAAAGGGAACTTTGATTAAAATAATAGACAATATCTATCTAAAACCTAGAAGTAAGCATTATTTGATGCTAAGTGAAATGAGCAGAACCAGATCATTATACACAGTAACAACAACACGATAGAACGATCAATTCTGATTCAAACCAGTTCCACTTGTGCAGTGTTGAAGAGAGCCATCTACACCCAGAGGAAGAACAGTGGGAACAGAGTGTGAAATACAACATAGTATTCTCACTCTCTCTGTTGTTATTTGCTTACATTATGTTTTCTTTCTCAGTTTTTCTTTTTCTTCCTTCTTGATCTGATTTTTCTTGTGCAACAAGATAATTATATAAATTTGTATACATATATTGAATCTAACATGTATTTAAACATAAAAAGGTATAATGTATATTATTAACATTTTCTCTATCACTCTCTTAAATCTAAACAATCAATAAAACAATAAATCAAGCCTAAAAAAAAAAGAAAAGAAATAGAGTGGTACATCAGTGCAATAGATTAGATATACATGACACAATAATCAAGGTCTATAGCAATCTAGTATTTGATAAAACCCCAAACTCCAGCTTCTGGAATAAGAACTCACTATTTGATAAAAATTGCTGGGTGAACTGAAAATAATGTCAAACTCAGAATAGATTTATATCTCACACCTCATACCAAAATAAGGTCAAAATGGGTACATGATCTGTGCATAAAAGAACGATACCATAAACAAATGAAAAGAACAAGGGATAATTTACCTATCAGATCTTTGGAGAAGAGAACAATTTATGACCAAAGAAGAACTAGAGAACATTATGAAAGGCAAAATGGAGAACTTTGATTACATTAAATTAAAAAGGTTTTGCCCAAACAAAACCAACAGAAACAAGATTAAAAGGGAAGTACAAAGCTGGGGGGAAATCTTTACAATAAGTATATCTGATAAATGTCCTTTAAAAAAAAACTTTTACATGATCTCTGCTCCTGGGACAAGGGAACACTGTCCCAAACTTCCTGTGCAGTTCTAAACCTTGGCTTTGACCACTGGAGCCCCTTGTGGTTGCAGTGGGTGGCTTGGTTGCTCTTCTTAGAAAAAGGCTAATTTCCCAGAGTTTGCCTTCTGAGCTGGGACTGGAAACTGCCCCCCAGATTTGCTTCTCTATTGAGCCTAGAATAAAGGTCCTAGTTGCTCTTTATCTATGATTAAAGCCCTCTCACTGGCTTTCCCAGAGTCTATCTGAGCTGGTTTTGAATGCCCTTTTCACCCCAGTGAGACTGATCTTTCTTGAGGTTTTTCTAGTCTATTTTGAGCTGGAGAGGGGGTTTCATTCCATCATACTCTGTTCAAAGGTTTGTTTTCATGTGGTTTTTGAGGAAAACTGGGAGAGCTTGGGCAGGTTCCTGGCTTTACTTTGCCATCTTGGTTCCATCCCAAGAAACCCAAAGATCTCATTTGTAAAATATAAAAAAAACTGTGTCACATTTATAAGAATACAAGTCATTCTCCAATTGACAAATAGTCAAAGGATATGAACAGACAATTTTCAGATGATGAAATTAAAGCTATTTATAAGTATGTGGAAAAATGCTCTAAATCACTATTGATTAGATAAATGAAAATTAAAACAATTCTGAGGTATCACCTCACACCTCTCAGTTTGGCTAAGATGACAGGGAAAAATGATGATAAATGTTGAAGGGGGGGAGTGGGAAAACTCAGACACTAATGCATTGTTGATGGAGTTGTAAAATGATACAACTATTCAGGAGAGCAATTTGGAATTGTGCCCAAAGGGCTATCAAACGGTGTATACCCTCTGACTGAACAGTATCACTCCTAGGTCTGTATTCCAAGGAAATCATAAAAGAGGATAAAAGGACCCATATGTGCAAATATATTTGTAGCAGTTCTTTTTGTGGTAGCAAAAAATTGGAAAATGAATAGATCACCATCAGCTGGGGAATGGCTGAATAAGTGTGGTATATGAAGTAATGGAATGTTTATTGTTCTATAAAAATGATGAACAAGCTGATTTTAGAAAGGCTTGGAAAGATTTACACAAACTGATGATGAATGAAACAAGCAAAACCAGGAACACAGTGTACACAATAACAGCAAGAATGTGTGATGATCAACTTCTCAGTGGTTCAGTGATCTGAAGCAATCCCAATAGACTCTGGACAGAAAATGCCATCTGCATCCAGAAAAAAGGACTAAGGAAATTGAATGTAAATCAGCAATGCTATATTCACTTCTTTTGTTTGTTTGTTTGTTTATCTTCCATGATTTTTCACTTTTGCTCTGATTTTTCTCTCTCAACACTATTCATAAAGAAATATGTTTTAAAAAGAATTAAATTTCCTAGAGAAAAAATAAAAAAGAATGTTAAAATTTTTTACTTCAGTCTTTTCTTTTCCAGTTGAAAACATCTAGTTCTTTCAAAAGATCTTTCTCTGGCTTCATTTCATGTCCCTAACATCTCATTCAATTTCCTCTAGATGTATTCCAGTTTATCAACACCTTTCCTAAACTAAACATAAAACTCCAGCTGTGATCTAAGACAGACTATAACAAGATTGGCCCCTCTATTATTCTGGAAATTATTCTTTTGTTATAGCTCAATGTTTCATTTACATTTTTGGCTGCTATGTCACACTGTTCATTTATTAAGCAGTAACCAATAAAATAAACCATCAGTTTCACACCCTACCTTCTCACAGTTAGCCTTGAACAGATCTGCATAACTATATCATGAACTTTAATCATAATAGTTATAATAATTTTCATAGATCGTTTTTCTCAAAGTGCTCACAATATATCCCATTTTAATATAGTCTAATTCATTTTTACATCATTTATGCCCTGTGAACGAGGTGGCAGGCAGCCTTCTATTCATTCTACTGTTGAGGGTAAAAATCACAATAAAAAGGGATCAATTCATTTTCTGTCATTGTCCCATTTAGAAACAATTTTACATTGTTAACATTTTTTATGCAATTGATTTCATAAAGAAGATATTAAAATGTGATTTGTATAACATTGAATTAAATGACTTTCCCAAACTTACAAAACTAACCAGTCTTGGTCACCAAGTCAAAATTCATAAAAAAAAAAAATGCTAGATGATTAGATAAGGAAGATAGTTTGGTATGATGGATTGAGTATCAGCTTGAAGTCAAGATGATCTAGGTTCACATCCTATTTCTGACTTAGACTAGCTGTATAACTCTGGAAGAACTAGATACTTTATTTAATGTTGAGTTCCTACATATACAAAAAAAAAAAAAATAGAATGAACTTTTTTTTTTTTTTTTTTTTTTTTTTTTTTTTTTTACTGTGAGCCAGTAAGTTAAGCATAAAATGAAGGATGAAGGAAGAAGTTCATATGGGATTGTGTGGGAGTAGCTATTGTGGAAGGAAGGGGGAGGGCATCATACTAATTTAATATGGAAATTCAACAAGAGAAAACAAGGTTTCTTCATTATCTCTATTCATAATCCCTATTCATAATGATAATTCATAATCATCTTTATATCATAATTATCCATAATAAATCTTTCATATTTATACGTAATATGGTTTCCCAAAATATAGAGGTATCTTGTGGGATTTGCAGGGCAGCTCCATGTTCTAAAATATGAACATATTTCAAAGGAAAGCCTCCATTTTATATATATATATATATATATATATATATATATATATATATATATATATATACATATATATGTAAAACACATTTCCTCATTTAGTAAGCATTCTCACTTACCCTATCCATTTAGCTCTTACAACTGTCCTGTGAGGTAGGTAGGGATAACATTATTATTGTCATCCCCATTTTATAATAGAAAAAAAAACTGATTCACTAGGACCCTAAAATATCTGTACAAGGTCACATGCCTAATAAGTAGTTGAATGGGATTAGAATCTAGGTATTCTATCTTCATGACCCTTTGAGGGGTTTTCTTGGCAAAAATATTGGATTGACTTGCCATTTACTTCTCTAGCTCATTTTATAATTGAGGGATTGAATCAAACAGGTTAAGTGATTAGGCCAGGTCACACAGCTAGGAAATGGCTGAAGCCAGATTCAAGCTCAGAAAGATAATTATTCATGATTGTAGGCCTGGCACTCCATCCACTTAGTATCCATTGTTTCTAGCATATTGCAATGCCTCTCTCTAGTCATGAAATTTGGCATCAAATATTTGGCATATTCATCAGAATACTTAACAATCTTTCAACTTAGAAAGCTGTTTAAATATGTGGCAAATATGGCTTTGTTAATAAAGGCTATTCTTCTAAATCAGACACTCTTCAAGGATGTCACTTTAAATCTATCAAGGTTCCTAAATTTAAAACTTTCCATGATATTGGTTGAGCTGTATCTCAATAAATTACAACTCAATTTGACATTTAAGTTAAAGGGAGGGACATGACTCTGTCACTTTGGTAAAAAATTAAACTAGCCTGTAACTTTATTATATATCACCCATGTTGTTTATGGACCTTTGGACAGTGCTGAACATACCCAGTCAATCTGTAAATAATATATGAAAGAAACAATAGTCTTTTTTTCAAAGTTCTATCAGCATGTAGGGAAAGATACCCAAAGAGTCCCTAACAACCCTTTCTCTGGAAACCCTTGTTAATTTTCCCAGGTTCAGCCTAAGGTGATTTAGATTATCAATTATGTAAATCAAATGTTTCTGCCTTGTCACTTGTCAAACAGATTGCATGAACCTTGCAAGTAGAAAAAGTCATTAAGGGATGGTTGTAGAACTGTGTGGATGTGGCAGTGGGGAGCAAGAAACATGCCAACTCCATCTTAGCTCAATGAGCAAAGTAAAGAGTGGTCTCCAGAGAAGATGTGGTTAATGCTTTCAGGGAAGAAACAAGTTTTGCTTAAAGCAAGAAAAGGGAAAGAATGTTGATAACAACTTTGAGCAAGAGATTGTGGATATAGGTATCATCCTCAACTCTTCACTCTACATCCAATCTGTTGTAAGTCTTATTGATTCTGCTTCCATAATATTTCTTATAAATATTTCCTTTACTCTGTCACCATTGATACCCTCATACAGGCTCTCATCATCTCATGGCTGGACTATTGCAATGTCTGCTGGTTAGTCTTACTGAAATTTTCTTTTTATAACTTATTTGTGCATGGTTGTCTATACATTATATCCTCCATTATTCTGTTACTTCATTAGAGCAAGGATTGCCAGGGCTTAGCATTTAGCAGACTTCTAATATATGCTATTTGATTTGAAAATGAAGTAGATATTGCATAGAACACAATAGAATGGTTCAAGTGATGGGTGAACATTTTGGGAGTAAAACTAGGTAATAAAAATAAGATTGAGAAGAACGTAGTATTGTCATGATGTTTGAGTTTGAAGAAATGAGACTAGATCTTCTACATATTATTTTATAATCTGGTGTAGTAGAGAAAGCTGTCTCTGAAAAGAAGAGAACCTAAGGCTTGAATTTTGCCTCAACCACTTCTTAGTGGGGGATGATAGTGCCTCCCTCACAGGGTTTTCATAAAGACCAAATGATACCTTGAAAAAATAAAACTAAACAAAAGTCAGATATTATTATTATTAGGGCATATAGTAGATAGTAAACTGGGTTCCGTGCTTGTTTCTCTTCAGAGAATAAGAAGATATGGGTTCAAGTCCAGCCTTTGACATCTGCATGCTGAATGACCCTGAGCAAGTTACTTAACTTCAGTTCTCCAGGAACCTCCCTTAAGAGTCTAACTTTCAAAGAAAGTGCTGATTTCAATCAAAACAGGGAGTTTTCTCATCTGATTATTTCTCATATCTATGAAATCATAGCTCTGATCCCTATTTCTCCAAGCAGCAATTATTTAACTTAAAGAGTTAATTTGCCTTCTATCTTGAAATATCAGATTCAAATGTCAAAGGGCATAGTATCTCATTTCACTAAAAAGATCAAAATCATCACTCAACCTTTTCCTCCATTTTTCTAACCTTACTTTTATTGTTTTAGCAATGGATGATACAGTCTAATAGTAAAGGGTACATCTTTATAATGGGGACTTCTTGAGGACAGGAACTGTTTTTAATCTTTGGATATATTCTCATTGACTGAAACTGAAAATGGCGTGGGTTATATGTCTTTTGTCATTGATAATCTTCATGGCTTTGGACACATCATTTAAATTCTCTCTTCTCTGTGACTTCATTTCTTCAATTGTAAAATGAGGTGCTTGGACCAGATTATCTCTGAAGTAACTTCAAGCTCCAGAACTCTATAAATCTATTATGTGATTGGAATAGAGAGAAATTTACAAACATTTAAATAAGGGAATAACACTTAAAATCTTGTTTTGGGAAAAGTATAAGAAGAAACTAAAGAAGTGAAGTCCAATAGTTAGCTGAAAAAGATGATCTTGTTCACCTGGTTGAGAAATGCAAGATTTATCATCTAAGTAGAGGTGGGGGACCATAAAGCTTTTTGATAAGGAAAGGAGAGTGGTGTGATGAAATTGGTGCTTGAGAGATTAATAATGCTGCAGAGACTATACAGGATGGCTTATCTAAAGGAGGGAGCAAACTAGAAGACTAGTTAGGAGAATATTGAATAATCTAAGAATAAAGTGATGAATACTTAGACTAGAATAATGGAAGGAAGGTACAAATATGAGAGGCACATTGGAAAAAGAATCAATAAGGCAAGATTACTCATGGAATATAAGTGATGGATTTGAAAGACAGAGATGAGGTAAAAGGTACCTCTGATATCTTGAGACTGAGTGATTGGGAGAATGATATCACTCATGAAAATAGAAAAACCAATAAGGAACACATTTATGAAGTCTTGTGTATAGTTAGATAATTTAGTAGCATTATATATGAGATATTGGAACTAGAGAGCTTTGTTTAAATAACTAACCTATAGGTGAAAGCAAAATCTTTTAGGATCAGATCACTGGGGAACATGGTACATACATGGGACTGAGGATTGAGTCAGGAAATGACTTAGGAAATTTAGGAAATTTCAATGGTAAAAGGGTTCCTTGAGCATAAGAAGTCTGGGAATAAGATAGAAAAGGATTCTTCCTAGAAGATAAAAGAGAATTAGAAAAAATATACAAGAAGTGAAGAGGAAAGAGAATTCAAGGAAGGTATAAATAGTATGAAATGCTATAGAAAGAAAAATGCCATAAGATCTGATAATTATCTAATTATATTTGAGAGTATAATTAAATGAGAATAGAAGAGTAAATAAAGTCTAGATTACAATGCTCAAGAAGTGAATGGATTGTGAATAAGTAGAAGTATTGGGAATAAATGATATATTTATTCAAAAACTGTTCCAAGAGAAGAAACAAAAGAAATGGACTGGTAGCAGTAAGTTTCTTCAATAGAGTGAAATTTTGTATATGTTTCAAGGTAGAGGAAAAGGGAATTGTTGGGGAACAGGAGAAAGATTAAATTTGCTTAAAAAAAAAGAAGTTAATACATTTGGAACTTTCATGTATTGAGAAAAGATAAGATCTAGGGCAGAGGTAATAGTGTTAGTAATGTGGAGGAAGGGAAAGGGAAAGGCTGAGAGAGGCACAGCAAAGATTAAGAGGAGGAAATATAATGAAAGATAAATAAATTGTGGTAACAAAGGGAAAATTTGGAAATCTGAAGATCACGGAAGAAGTTTCAAATGGCCAGTGTTAGCAGTGTGCTATAGAATTAACAAAAGATAATTTAAAAGATTACTAAGTCATTAAGAAAATCCTGAATTAAAGTAAAACACAATTTTGCAACCAGCTATTACTTTATCAGTCTATAATATTTATTAAACATTGACTATGTGCTCATATACTAATATAGTAGACAACATGCAAGTATCTATGTAATATGATATAAATATAGATAGATAGATAGATAGTGCAAATGGGAGTATTTTCAGAAAGAAAACTTTATCCAAGTCTCAAGACCAAGAGTGAAAAAAAATTGGCACCACAGATTATCAAATCACTGAGTGATTGTGTAGTGGGGGATGTGAATAAAGGTAATCTTGATATAGCTAACTATGTAGCAAAGTCATAGGTGTTCTGAATTATCCTTTCAGGTAATATGATTTCTTTTTAAAGAAACAAACAAATAATCCCTTAGCAATAATAGAATAATGAATAGAAATTTCCAATAATAGAAACATGAAAGGTTTGTTTTCATTGTAGGGGTTATTATTATTTTTTTTTATTTGCTGAAGTAATTGGGATTAAGTGACTTGCCCAGGGTCACACTGCTAGGAAGTATTGTGTCTGAGACCAGATTTGAACTCAGGTCCTCCTGACTTCAGGGCTGGTGCTCTATTTACTGAGTCACCTAGTTGTCCTGTAGTTATTTCTTAAAATTAAATTTTAGCCAGAAAAAAATGCATTTGAATTCTAATGAGAAAAATAACAAAAAAGCTAGGCAAATAAGGTAAAATTTAGCCCCATTCTGGCCCCTGTAACTCCTCCCAATTTATCCATCTTAGATCTGGCTAGTGAGAGAGTTGATCCTGCTTTGGCTTTTTGGCAAAGCAGCCATCTGACCAATTGCACCTGCTTCCTATAGTTCTACGGCTCCCATGAGCACTATGTTAGTTTAAATTAGGTGGGAGCTAATGGGACATGAATTACACGTGGGATGGCAATGTCTGTTTGGGGGGGGGGAGTGCTAAGGAAAGCCAATCAGCCAGCCAGGCACAGATCAGCCCTGCCAAGCAATAAGGAAATTCTGGCAGGACAAGGTTAAGCACCAAATAGTAGCAAAGATGATGAATGTACTGGAGCAAAAGAAGCAGACAAGTTTATGGGTCTGGAAAAAACCTCCATCTGCCTTTTCAAGTGGTTCCAGCTTCTCATTCATATTAAAGATAATTTTGAACGGTGCTCCAGCAGCATTGCTAAAACAAATTGCTTCAGGGAGCAGGCATCCATTCTGCTAACCTCTGCTTGATGACTTGCACTGCATAATGAGTGGTTTGTTACCATCAGAAGAGCAGAATTTGGGCTTCACAAGGAGAGGGGCAAAAGAAATGAGTTTGGGAGGGAAAAACTTCCAAAACCATTTCTGTCTCCTTCCAACTGCCTCAACCTCATCCAGAGTTTTGAATAACTATTGCTGGCATACTCTCAATCCAATTATCCTTTCCTTTCTTTATCAGTTTTGCTCATTTTCTAGACAGCTAATCCTTTAGACTTGATTCTGTGAAAAATTACAGTCCTACCAAAACACGTTTCTATTAGCTCTGAGGTCATGTTGGCAATATCATGGCAATTTTGGTTGTGCCACTGAAATATTTGATCTTTTCTACAGTAGCAATGGGGGTAGGTGTGAGAGTCTGTATTTATTTTGATTTAAACCTGTAATTCCACTGGTATAGGGAACTCCTGAAATGAGCCTTTGTATACTTATATTCATCACAAACTTGTCTCAAACATATATGTATGCATACATATTAGAAGTAGATGGACAATATGTATCTTTTGATAAATTTCCACAAAGAGTCAGAACAATTGATATGTGTAGAGTTCTTTACTTTTTATAAAGACTTGTTACATTTATTATAAGATAGAATGTATCTTGGAAAGAGAGCTAGTTTGGCATTCAGGAAAACCTAGGCTGAAATTACATTTCAGAACCTTACTAGCTGTGTGATTTTGTTGCTGATAATATTACTTACTTCAAAACTTAGTTGCTGTGATCATCAAATGAAGAAATGCATGCAAAATACCTTGCAAATCTTCCAAGGGCATCTACATGTAATCTGAATTCTTATTTGATCCTAACAAACATATGAGATAACTTGCACAGTTATTTCTTAAATCATTTTATTGATTTTTTTTTCATAAATTGTGATTTGTCAGTCCTAGATTTCCTTCTCTCATCCTTCCTGCTTCTGCTCCAGAGAACCATCTCATATAACAAATGATTTTTTTAAAAGAAAAAAATGAGAGAAATAAGAGAACAAAATATTCAGCATAATAGATTAATATTTTTTAAAAATCTTACATAATATGAAATGCTCCAAACCTGTGGACCCTCTTCCACTTCTGAAAAGGAATGGAGGAGGCATCTTCTGCGATCTCTTCTTTGGAAACAGACTTGATTTTTACAATTTTGTATAATTTTTAAAATTTACCATACTATGATCATTGAGAATATTGATTTCTTAGTTCTACTAATTCCACTTGCATTACTTCACATAAGTCTTCCATTTCTTCTTTGCATTCTTCATGTTCATTATGTCTTACACCACAGAAATATTCCTTTATATTCATGTCCCATAGTTTGTTTAGCCATTTTCCCCGTTGAAAGGCATCCATCTACTTTGGTTCCTTGTTTTTTTTCTATCATATACACATCCCAGAATGTAATAATTGTTAGATAAAGTTTGCATATGACAAAAATGGTACTTGAAGAGGGTATGATTTAGATTTAAAGAATTTTAAATTTAGGACTTCAGAAGTCATTTAATACAACTTCATCATTTTTCAGAAAAGGAAACTGAAACCTAGAGAGGCTAAGTGATTAAACGTAATCTTTATTTGGCTTTATCCACTAAAGAACTTTACATGGATAGTAAATAACAGAGTTAAGATTTAAACCTAGGTTTTCTAATTCTAAAGCAAGTGATCTTTTATATACTTGCCTAACGTTACTCAAATAGAAATTTCAGTCCCACATTGTCAATGTATTCAAGTGCTCATGACTGAACAAGTTATTGAAAACTGCCACCTGCGCCTCTCAGAGTGATGTCTGAAAATTATTATTAATAAAAATGCCACTGAGACAGGGATGGATGAACCTTAAAAATAAACTGAGGATGGTTCATTATTGACAATTTTAATATCTCATATTATTTGACACAAACTGATTCTGCTGTCTGTTTGTCAAGGAAGCATATAAAAATCCAGAAAATCTATAAACAGATTTTAAGAGGAGGATCTCAGACTTGACCAAGACTCAGAATTTCCCTAATTTTCAGGGGATAAAAAAATTCTATCCTAAAACATTTATTCATTAAATAATTTATACATTTGGGTATTGATCAAAATTGAATCTACCAGAATGTGAGCAATGCTTTGAACTTACTAAAGGAAAACTTGTCTTTAAAAAATAAATACCTAGCATTGAGATGGAATGCTGATGATTGTGTGTGCCCATCTTTACATCATTTTATGGCACTTTCCATCCTAGGAAAAATTATTTGTCTGTCATCATTATTTATTATAAAGCACAGTCAGGGAATCCAACTAAGAAGCACATAATAGTTTTCTCAACATGGTTTTGAAATATATAGAATTTTATGCTCTGAATTGTTACCATTGATGATGGTGGTGAGGGAGAACAGAGACTGGTAATAGAAATGAGAACCACTAACAAGTTTTTTTTTCTATCTTCATGTATCTTCTGTTCAGAAATCACTTTTGCCCTCTTCATTTCTAGGTTCTTGGAAATTCTTTGTACATATACATTCTGTTGAACATAAATGCCTATCTAACTTTTCAAGAAAGTAGGAGATGGGGTAAGAGAAGGAAGGATCTTGATAGAAAATAAGGTAGATTGGGGAAGGGATAGTTAGAAGCAAAACATTTTTTGAGGAAGGAGAAAGTGATACAAGAAAGAGATTAGAATAAATGGATGGAAAAAAAGGATAGAGAGGAATCTAATTAGCAATTATAACTGTGAAAATAAACTGAAGCAAATTTCTTCAATAAAGGCCACATTTCTCAGAGAACTGAGTCAAATTTAGAAAAATAAGAGAATATATCCAAATGATAAATAATCAAAGTATATGAACAGGCATTTTTCAGATGAAGAAATCAAAGTATATTTAGCTGTATGAAAAAATGCTCTAAATTACTATTTATTAGAGAAGTGCAAATTAAAACAATCCTGAGTTACTACCTGACATCTATTAAATAGAACAGAAAAGGAAAATATTGGAGGGAATGTGTGCGCATTGAGACACTAATACACTGATGTGGGAATTGTGAACTGATTCAACCATTCTGGAAAGCAATTTGGACCTATGCTGAAAGGGATATAAAACCACGCATAACCTTTGACCCAATAATACCCAATATTAGTTCTGCATCCCAAAAGAGATAAAAAGGGAAAAGACATACCTGGACCAAAAAAATGTTTATAGTAGAGCTTTTCTGGTGACAAAGAATTGAATATTGAGATGTCCATCAATTGGGGAATGGCTTAATAAACTATGGTATATGATTGTCATAGAATCCTATTGTGTTGTAGGAAAAGATGATCAGGATGCTCTCAAGAAAAACCTAGACTTACATGAATTCATGTAAAGCGCAATGAATAGAACCCAAACATTGCACACAATAACAGCAATACTCTAAGATGTTCAATTGTGAATAATTTAGCTGTTCTCAGGAATATAATAATCTAAGACAACTCTGAAGGATTTACCATGAAAATTCTATCCACCTCTAGAGAAAAATTATTTATACAGAGATTGCCTTCCCCTTCCTTCTTTCCTTTCTTTCCTTCCTCCCTTCCTTCCTTCCTCCCTTCCTTTCCTCCCTTCCTTTCCTCCCTCCTTTCCTTCCTTTCTCTCTCCTTCCCTCCCTCCCTTCTCTCCCTCCCTTCCTTCCTTCCTTTCTTCCCTTCCTTCCCTCCCTCCCTTCCTTCCTTCCTCCCTTCCTTTCCTCCCTCCCTTCCTTCCTCCCTCCTTTCCTTCCTTCCTTCCTCCCTCCCTCCCTCCCTCCCTTTCTTCCTTCCTTCCTTTCTTCCTCCCTCCCTCCCTTTCTTCCTCCCTCCCTCCCTTTCTTCCTTCCTTCCTTCCTCCCTCCCTTCCTTCCTTCCTTCCTTCCTTCCTCCCTTCTTTTCCTCCCTCCCTCCCTCTCTCCTTCTTTCCTTCCTTCCTTCCTTCCTTCCTTCCTTCCTTCCTTCCTTCCTTCCTTCCTTCCTTCTTTCTTCTTTCTTTTTCTTTTTTCTTTCTTTTTCTTCCTTTCCTTCCTCTTTCCCTCCCTCCCTTCCTCCCTACTTTCCCTTCATTCCCTTCTTCCTTTCCTCCCTCCCTCCCTCTCTCCTTCCTTCCTTCCTTCCTTCCTTCCTTCCTTCCTTCCTTCCTTTTCTTTTCTCCCTTCTCTGAAAGAAGCAAAGTGGATCCACAAATAGAGAATTGATCCTGACTCAGAAAGACCTACATCAAATCTGATGCTTACTAGTTATTTGACTTTGGGCAAATCACTTAATCTTTGTTTGCCTTAATCCACTAGAGAAAGAAAGGACAATCCACTCAAATATCTTTGCCAAAGAAACCTTATAGATAGCACTGGTATGCTATAGTCTACAGAGTCACAAAGAGTTGGACATGACTAAATACTACCACCACCATGCTATAGAATTGCCAGAATACAAATGAAGAACAGAGTCACATATTGATTGCTTTTCATTTTTTTTTGCGATGAAGTCACCTCCTTTTTTGGGATTATAGATGCTTAATAAAGTCTTTTATCATATATTTATATCATCATTAGTAGTATTTGTGACCTACTTCTCTATCCACTGTCTCTCCATTATCCTTTTGGATTACTTAATAAAAAAATTGATTCTTTTGTGATGATAGTGTCTTAAAGCCTTAGAAAAACATTGGGAAGGGTGGTCAGATCTTACCAAAAGCATAGTGAAAAAAATTGTACTGGAAGAAATCATAGAGCATCATGAGAAGACTATTGAAGAAAGAGAGAAGAACTGAGAGAGAGAGGAAGGGAGAGAGAGAAGGAAGGAGGGAGAGAGGGACAGAAAGAGAAAGGGGAGATAGACCAAAATCTTTACAATTATGGGGGATCATTGAAAGTGCTGCATAATTTACCAAATGCAAATTTCTTTGAGCTCTTACACAATTACCCTCATGCATTTCTAAGTCTGGCTCATTTTCCATCTGCAGCATTTGTTCAAAGTATGTTTGTAAGCATGTTATATGTAATTAATGGACTAACTTCATGGGATTGTGATGCCATTGACCTATGTGTCACAGTCTGAAAATACACAAATTTCCTTCACTTTTACACTGAATTGAAAAATCAGCTTGGAATATCTTTTAGAGTTCTTAGGTTTTTCTCTACTAACACTTGCTAGTGCATTTGCAACAATTATCTTCATGTTGGTCTATTTCCTTGTGATCATCAGGAATACTGTGAAATAAGATAATTGACTTATGAGTTATTGTTCTTTTTATCTCTGAAAAGTCAAAAAAAAAATTTCCATATTTGCTTCTCTTAGAAGAATCCCTGAGTTTACCATGCCCTTACATTTTCTGATTTAATTTATAGTAAGAATGTTAGCGACATAGTACTACAGTAGATGCCCTACAGGTTGGTCACTGGACAAAGATCTCACAGTGATACCAATAGGTAAATGAATATTTTTAGATAGTTAAAGAAGAATGTGATTCTTGGCCACATTTTATTCTTTTATTCCCCACCATCATTTTGAAAGTAGATAGCAGTTCACAAAGAAGGGAGGGCAATTTTGTATTTTTTGTATATTTCCTGTGTTGCTCTGGCCAAAAAAAGAATAAACTAGGCTAAATGCCCAGAGAAACAAGTGAAGTCAAAATGAGCTGGCAAGATGCCCAAAAGTCCATCAGAAATAACTGAAAAGAGAAGCTAAAAAAGCCAATGATTCTTACCTAATCTTCACTGGACATTAGTGTATTCAGAACACTCAGCATGTGTGATGTCTTATACAATAGATTGTACCTGAATAGAAAACTCATTCTGAATCCTGAAAAAAAAAAAAAAAAAAGATTTTTTAGCAAAGCCAGTCTAGGGAATATAGTAGTAGCTTAAGGTGATAGCAAGTCTCATATCCCAACCACATGACTTTTTTCTGGACCCTTAGATAATATAATTCATATCTCTGCACTTCAATATCTCATTTGTACAATTTGGATCTCAATATTATCTCAAGTAAATTCTATGGCATTAGTGAAATTACAAATAAATATATAAGTATGTATATATTGTGTGATTTATTTATTTAAAACCCTTAAAATAAAAGGATTGATTCCTTATTATCTATCTTCATACCATGTGGTACAGTGGAAAGAGCTGCAGAAAAAGAACCCGAGTTCAAATTCCACCTGTGTAAGGCAGCTATAAGTTGACTCATCTTGAGGCATCATTAATTGCTACCATTTTACCTGGTACTACTATTCAGTAATTGGTACAACAGAGGAGGTTCCAAAATCCAAGCAGTCTCTGAAGTGATGCTGTGAGAGGGATTATGCATTGTGGGTTTGATAGACACATCTGCAACCATATTAACATTTCCCAATCTCCTGAACCACTGGGGACATTTTCTACAATGAAATCCCAAACCCTTTTCCCAGGCTAAGTCCTTTTTTAATACAACCAATTGCCTAGTAAATAAATAAAAACTCTCATTGTTTAGAAAACAGTGATTTTCATGAAGCCTGTATTTGTCAAGCCTTCCCTAAGGAGGCTCACATTGATCAGGCCATGTCAGGTTGCATTACTCAGTCTCATTAAGACGCCTCACAGACAGGACCACCACATTTTGGCTGGAGTAGCCTCATGGGAGAGGTCACCCTGTATGTCTTGGAGAAATGCCTTATTGAGAGCAGTGGAGAAGGCAATAGTAGCTTAATGAAGGCATGCATCACAGAATAATTAACTGCTGTACTAGCCCCATTGCTATTTCCCTCAGCAGATTAATCGATTTGTCACCTATGAGAGTCTCTGCTAACCTCTATTTAGCTAAAAACTGGTATTAGGAAATGCTATTAAAGTAAAATAGAAGAGGCCAGGAGAGAGAGGAAATTTCAAAAGCTGCTTTAATGAAACTATCTTCTATTCTCTTTACTTAAATGTGACCCAACTCTTGATCTTGCTGTTAGCTTAAGCTAGATCTGACTAGAGTAAAGGAAACATGCTCCAGAGAACAGATAGCATTGTTAGAAAAAAAGGCAGAGATTGCCAAGAAACCCCATTTAGCACCAATGGTGACTATTTATTTGAATTGTGGCAAATGCTGTTAGGAGTATATCAAAATGCAATAGTTTTAAGCTTCTTGTCACATCAAATACCCCATCATTTGAAAGGGAGTGGAGTATCATTCTGGTCATGACATAGAATTGCAATTTGTAATTCACCCTTGGAATTTAAGCGAAGAGAAGTGAAAACCAGAATTGGTGACAAATATGTTCTTTAAAAAACCCTTTCTTACACCTTCCTCCTATATACTTTGTTTGATGGGTTACTTGTTAGAAAGTTAAATTAAGTCATTTAACTTCTTACAATTTCCTGTTCATGTGTGCAATTAATTTTTGAGAAAAATAAGAACTCAGAACCATGTTCAAGACTATTTTATTGAGTCATATATTATTTAATTTATTTTAAAAGTATTTATTATTTACCATGTAGACTTCAATACAAAAATGAGTGGTAATATGATATAATGGAAATATTTTGGTACTCTTGGAGGCAGAAGACCTTCATTGAAGCCCTACTCTTTAATAGCTGCATTTTAGTCTTCTCTGTTCTAAGACAGGCTTGCCTGAGACAGTTGAGAAAGATGAAGGCTTTGTCAAAAAAAGAACTTAGCAATGATCCTATGACAAAGAGCCATCAACTTACAAACCTGTCTAGATCCTTTGTACATATGTGTGTGTGTCTTCTTCATCCTTCTCCTTTCCTGTATATCCATGTATACATATCAATATAGCATATAACCTGGAAATACATATATGCAGAAACAGAGACAGACAGACAGAAAGAGACAGACAAAAAGAAAGATAGACAGAGAGAGGGAGGGAGGAAGGGAGGGAGGGAGAGAGAGAGAGAGAGAGAGAGAGAGAGAGAGAGAGAGAAAGAGAGAAGGAAGAAAAGGGAAAAGGGGGGAAAAGGACAAAGAAGGAGAGGGGGAGTGAGAGGGAGAGAAAAAAGAGATCGTTAAGTGACTTAATGGATGGATAGCACAGGAGCCTTAAATCAGAAAAACCTGAGTTCAAATCTAGCCTCAGACACATACTGTTTTTGAGACCCTGGACTAATCACTTAATCTCTTTTCATTTTAGCCCAAAGGAAACAAGTCACTCCATTATTTCTGCCAAGAAATTACCATGGACAGGATTGGTATGCTAGGGTCTATAGAGCCACAGAGTTGAACATGACTGAACAACATATAAAGAGTGGCAATTTCTATTTCATGCCAAGATTTTGATCAGACATTTCTGTTTCTCTTGCATATCACTTCTGTAGTTTTATGTCTTATGATCACACCTTTTCTTTTTTAATTATATTGCTTTACTAATCATTATAGGTACAGCTTCCAATAAAGTAAGTTTTCAGAAATGGCAGAGTAAAGTGGCTGTTTGAGAGTTTGTAAAGTAAACTCCCTTTTGGAAGGAATTAATTAGAAACCTACTTTAAAACATTTTAAAAAGATATAACCCATAAAGAGCAGAGTTGAAAAATAACAGTACTGGCAATCAAGAAACCAAGGTTCCAGGCCAAACTTTACCCTATGTTACTCTGATCTTGGACAATTGACTGATCATCAACAGGCTTCCTTTTCTAAAAATTGTGAAGTATGGGCTAGTTCCCTGCAGGCCACAGGGTCAGCCAGAGCCAGGATAAATTAAAGTCCTTGGTCTTTAGGGGGAGAAGTAAAGGAGACAGAAAAACTGCCACAAGGCTCGCCAAAGATGTATCCTGGATTCTGGAGTCCAAAGTAACCAACTTCTCTCCTCCTTGTCCTGTCTCAAAGTGACTCTGGCTTCTGTTCCTCCCACTCCAATCCTTGCCTCTGATTATCTTAACACCAAACATTTAGCACCAACAGTGAAAAGGGCCATTTATTGAAACATATGCTAATAGAGTCATTGTCTCACATTCAATAGGTAATTAAGTATACCTTTTTCAGAGTTTCAGCCCTTTACAAAAAATGAGCTTAGATAAATTATAACTAGGCCTCTTTTATCTCCTTTAGATGTTTATTATAACTTAGGGTCCAGAGCTGGTCCAAGACTCTGGATTCTCATACATAGGTTCTGATCTGGAAGACCTGCCCTGTGGTAGGCATTTATTAATTTGGTTCAATTCACTCATAAATTGTGCTCCAGAAAAATCTCTAAATATGCTCATATTATAGCTCATGGCTTCCCTGTGTTGATAATAGGATTGCCATTCCTGCACATCCACTCAGTGTATACTGGTATATAAGATAGCTTTTATCAAAAAACAAGCAAAAAGTCAAAACAGGTGAAGGACTCATTCAAACCCCTGAATAGAAAACAGAAACATAAAAAGTACTTGAATATTCAATCTGATTCAAGACAAAAAGGAAACATGCTTTTGGGAGCTATGAACAGAGAAATCCTTCTCAATCATACCTCCACTGTCTGTCTAACTCTTGGCATAACAGGAATTAGTGGTAAAATCTTGGTGACCTCATTCCCCTATGATAAAGCTTTTATATTCAGACCTCAAATTTACTGAAAGCAATCTGCTTCCTTTTAAAAGCATACTATTAAAGAAAATCTCCCTCCCTCCTTCTCTTTTTTTTCTTTCTCTCCCTCCTTCCCTTCTCCTTCTCTCTTTCTCTCTCTCTCTCTCTCTCTCTCTCTCTCTCTCTCTCTCTCAGAAGACTGCCTAATACACTCAGGGAATGCTTGATGTTGAAAAATCTTAAACTTGTGGCCACCAAAAAATTAGGTTTCAAGGCTGGCAAAGTCTCCTCTAAGGATCTCTCTTATCAGGATACTCAGAAACATTTATCTATCTCTGTTTTGCATTGCTTCTTCTTTTTTATAATATCTTTTCACTTTCAAAATATATGCAAAGATAGTTTTCAACATTTAGTCTTGCAAAACCTTGTGTTCCAAATTTTTCTCCATCCCTTTACCCACTCCCTCTCCTAAAAAGCAAATAATACAATATATGTTAAATATATGCAATTCTTCTATACATATAACCACAATTATTATGCTGCACAAGAAAGATCAGATCAAAAAGAAAAAAGTGAGAAAGAAAACAAAATGATAACAACAAAATAAGTGAAAATACTATGTTGTAATCCACATTCAGTTTCCACAGTCCTCTCTCTGGGTGTAAATGGCTCTCTTTATCACAAGACCATTGGAACTGGTCTAAATCACCTCATTGTTGAAAAGAGCCACATCCATCAGAATTGATCATCGTATAATCTTGCTGTTGTTGTGCACAATGTTCTCTTGATTCTACTCACTTCACTTAGCATCAGTTCCTGTAAATCTCTCCAGGCCTTTCTGAAATCATCCTGCTGATCATTTCTTACAGAACAATAATATTTCATAACATTCATATACCATAACTTATTCAGCCATTTTCCAACTGATGAGCATCCACTCAGTTTCCAGTTTCTTGCCACTACAAAAGGGCTGCCACAAACATTTTTGCACGTGAGGGTTTTTTTCCCTCCTTTAAGATCTCTTCGGAATATAAGCCCACTAGAAACACTGCTGGGTCAAAGGGTATGCCTAGTTTGATAGAACTTTGGGCATAGTTTCATATTGCTCTCCAGAATGGTTGGATTATTTCACGACTCCACCAACAATGTATTAGTGTCCCAGTTTTCTCCAACATTTATCATTATCATTTGCTGTCATTTTAGCCAATCTGAGACGTGTGAAGTGTTGCCTCAGATTTGTCTTAATTTAAATTTAGAGTAGCTTTTCATATGACTAGAAACAGTTTTAATTTCTTCTGACAATTAATCTGACAATTAATTGTTCATATCCTTTGATCATTTATCAATTGGAGAATGGCTTGTAGTCTTAGAAATTTGAATCAATCCTCTATATATTTTAGAAATGAGACCTTTATCAGAACCCTTGGATATAAAATTGTTTTCCCCAGTTTTCTGCTTCTCTTCTAATCTTGACTGCCTTGGTTTTGTTTGTACAAAACCTTTTTAATTTAATATAATCAAATTTATCTATTTTGTATTTCCTAATGTATTCTAGTTCTTCTTTGGCTACAAATTCCTTCCTTCTTTATAGATCTGAAAGGGAGATTATCCTTTGTTCTCCAAATCTGCTTATAACATCACCCTTTATATCTAAATCATAACCCTCTTTTTACCTTATCTTGGTATAGGCTGTTAGGTGTTGGTCAATACCTAATTTCTGCCATACTATTTACCAATTTTCCCAGCAATTTTTGTCAAATAGTGAATTTGTATCCCAGAAGCTAGGGTCTTCAAGTTTGTCAAACACTAGATTATAGTAATTATTGATTTTGTTTCTTATGAACCTAACCTATTCCACTGATTAACTACTCTCATTTCTTAGCCAGTACTAAATGGTTTTGATGACCACTGCTTTATAATATAGTTTCAGGTTTGGTACAGGTAGGCCCCCTTCCTCTGCATTTTTTTCATTAATTTTCTTGAAATTCTTGATCTTTTGTTTTTCCAGATGAACTTTGTTATTATTTTATGTAGCTTTGTAAAATAATTTCTTCTGTTTTGCACTTCTAAAGTAACTATATCAATGTCCTAGTTTTTGTCATATGATGGGCACAGAAAGTTAATTCTTAGGATTTTTTGTCTCCAACCTGTGTTATGAAAAAGAAAAAGAAAGGCAAAAGGCAGATTAGAATTTGAGAACCATGAATTACTTTAATAGGCCACTTGAGGAAGCACATGTAGCTATCTATGTGCTTCTTCTATGAGTTACTGAGGATGGGAAAAGAAGGGAGAAATCTCTTTTTGCCTTTCTCATGCAACACTTAGAAGAAGGTGCAAAAAGGGAAAGGCATGATATTATCAACAAACTGATTTGTAGAATTCACCATATTGACCAGGGGATCCAAGATCAATTACTTCATTACATAACTTTTATCTGCAATCCATTTCTCCTTTCTATTTCACTTAGAACATACCAAAGTAAGAGAAATGTCACATCAGAGTACTACAATTGAGTTTTAAAAGAATAATTACAAGATTTCTAAAGAGGAAAATTGTCATGCATTTGATTTTGTTCGGAAATGTAATTACAACTGAATCTGGTATTCTATTTAAAATACTTTTTAAACTAAATTTGTTTGACTCTCACTATCATATTCAAAAAGAAAATGTTCAACTGAATTGTCATCAAAAAGCATTTATTAAGCACCTAATTGCATGCAGGACTTGGATACTCTCCTTATCCTCTAGACATGTGTAATCTAATCCCTTCATTTGAATTTATTTTAGGACTTATCAGAACAACCTGTTAAAAATATCTGTCTTCTACTCACTGAAATTCTTACTAAATTGGGAGGCTTGAAAGCAATTAATGATCTCTATTTATAAAGGGGGGGGAGTCCTGCTTTTATACTTTGTATGTAAATTATAGTAATTGATTTCCAAGCTCTCTCCATAAGTAATGTCATAAGAGATATATGCATTCAAACACTCCTTTTACATGTACATCTACAAATATAAGATGTATAAATGCAGATATATGCACATGTATCAGTGCACTTTCTATAGGTGTATATATATATACTATGAAAAATATATGTACAAATGTAGCAGACAGGCACAAGAATCTTTCCTATCTTCTTTTTCATTTTTAATCCCCATACCTTTGTAGAAAGGGTGTTGAAAGAGACAGAAAGAACTAATGGTGTAGACTATATAGGCATGGCACCAATAGAAAAACAAAATTACCTATTTAGAATGATATGATGATATTAAGGGAAATGAAAGAGAACACTGAATAAGGAGCATTGCTCATCAGAGAAGGAAGAAAGGAGATGGGAGTAGAAGAATAATAAAAAAAGGTGAAAGGACTTCCATATGATGTCATTGGGTTGGGAATGAGGAGAACTCATAAAGGGTATTACTAAAGTGCAGAAGGATGATGGGGACAGCGTATGGCAGATGGGGAAACAGAAAATGCTAACAAACAGGGCAAACAGCTAACAGATTGAGCTTCAAAATCCATATCTGCCATGGGACCAGTGATTGGGATCACAAATCACAATATATTGAAGCTATAGGTTCTTTCCCTAATCTTCCCATAAAGGAGGGATGTGATCCTAATAAAACTAAGTTTTTCTTGGGAGAAGGGAAAAGTCTAATTAATAAAACCCATTTGGATTTGATGGTTCATTATTCATTCCTAATCCTTTTAAATATATATTTTACCAAAGAGATTATGAAGTTTATTTTTCCTATTTTTCTATGGAGAATAATGAAGTAGCAATAGTAATGCCCCCCGAAAGATGAGAATTGAAATATTTTTAAATGCACAGAAGAAAATAAGAGTTCAAAAGCAAGCACAATTGAGAAGTATAGTTTTGAGAGTAATTTTTTGAATGAATAATAAACTATAGAAAAAAAACAAGCAGGGTGAAATAGAACTGCACTGTTTCATAGGTAGTATTCTTTTTGTGTTCTATTAGTTTTATTAGGATCACTCACCTTCTTTCAGGGAAGACTAGGGAAAGAACCTATAACTTCAGTATATTGTGATCTGTGATTCCAATCACTGGTCCCATGGCAGATATGGATTTTGAAATTCAATCTGTTAGCTGCTTGCTCTGTTTGTTAGCATTTTCTGTTTCCCCAACTGCCATGTGCTGTCCCCATCATCCTTCTGCACTTTAGTAATACCCTTTATGAGTTCTCCTCATTCCCAACCTAATGACATCATATCTATTTTTGTTTTTATGTTCAGAATAAGAAATTAATTAATTTTCAAAATAAGTATATAAATTATAAATAAATATCCTATATTCCACACCTTTAGTACCTTTTGGTTGTTTTCAGAAATGAAATTTAATTTTCTTGAGGCAAGTTAAAATGAGACAAATTATGATCATTTTTTTCCAGTGAGAGAGTCTACATGACTGGGGACATGAGCTAAAGTTTATTGAAAATTATCTAGATAAAATCTAGTTTAAGTTATAAGAATAAAGGGTTTGGGTACCTCACTCTATACTCATATTATTTATACATAATTTATATATACAGACACATGTATCTTCCCTGTGTAAGAGGATACACAGTTGTACATGTCCACACAGAGAGAGTCATATATGTTTATAGAGACTGCAATATAAGGGAATGTAGATAGAGAGAAATGATAGATAAGAAATGTTATATGTTTTGGTGGGTGACAAAAAGAATACATAAGTACAGATGAAAAGCTCACCATCAGACTATTACAACAGGACAAGAGTAAGTTGAGTTCTCCACCTGTTTTTTCTTGGTTTTCATCCTGTTCAACTAACTACTCCTTTTTAGTTACCTTTGCTGTCACAATCAAGAACATACATTTTCTCCTAAATTCTGTCCTGGTCTTCTCTTGTTAATTCCTTTTAACTTTGGTGATGTTATCAATTTCTATAGTTTAATCATCATCTCTTCACAAAAAACTCCTACATCTCTTTTCTTTCCAACCCAAATCTTTTCAATGAATTCTATCCCAATTATATTCCATTATCCTCTGAGTTTTCCATACTTGTTTTCTTTAACTATATCCCAGTCCAAATAAGTTGATTGATCATCTATTCTAAAGCCAACTCTCCTTTTCCCATTTCTGTTGAAGGGACCCCTTATCCTCCAAATCACCCAGTTTTGTAAACTTCAAGTTATTTTGAACAGATTCCCTGGCCAAATCCTATATTTTGTGCTCTATTTACTTTCTATCCACTTACATGACCATAAAAACTCTCTTCATCTCTCAACAAGAGCATAAGAATAGCTTCCTAATTAGTCCCCTTTCCTCTTAAATCTCCTTCAATTAATTCTTAGCACACTTGCCAAAATAATCTTCCTAAAACCCAAGTTTGATGTTGCCATTGCCCTGATTAAAATTTTTCTGGGATTGCATAGTACTTCTGCAATAAAATCCAAAATCCTTGCAATGATCTGCCTCTAACCTGCCTTCTTTCTAGTTCATCTTATATTACATTACTTCCCTTACTTTATCCACACTTCCAGTCAAACTATATTGACTGTACCCTGAACCAGACATTTTATATTTACTTGACCAAGGTGCTTAAACTTTTTAGGTCTCAGTTTCTTCAGCTGTAAAGTAAGAAGTGTTGGCCTTCAAAGGTATTTCCATTTCTATCTTTTTGTCTTATGGCCCTGCCTCTTTGCAGGAATAGTTCTTGATGACTTTTGATCTCTATTCCTTCTCTACTCCAAATGATGACAGTAGAAATGTCTTCCTCCCTTTAGGAGATTTGTTTTCTTCCTTCTCAAAATATCATAGAACCTCGTTTGTCCTATCTCTCTCTACCTGTGTTTGTATCTTTTATACAAAATATAATTTCTTTGAGGTCAAGGATTGTTTTATTTTTGCTTCTGTACCCTCGGTTTTTAAGAAAGTGTCCTGCACATGGTAGATCCTTAATAAGAAAATTGTTGAATTTTGTTGAAATGAATTCTCATGTTTTTCTAATAAAATATTCATTTCTCCTTATGTTTGGCCTTTTTTTAAAATTCAAAGAAGCACTTGAATATTTTGATGAGCTTAGCATTTTTCACAGCAAAGATGTTTTTCATGTCTTTAAATTAACATAAATATAATTGATTATCATGAAGGAACATTATAAGGCAAAAGGTAAAAAACTGTTAGGACTTTTCTGTCATATTCCAAAAATTATAAAGCATATTATTCTCCTGTCAGAAAGCTGATATTTTGTTTTTTTCCCAATAGCATTCTGATTAAAAACAGAAAATGGAAATTATCATCTGAAATTATGAAAAAAAGGAATGAAATTCTTGAACCAGTAAATTTCTATATGTGGGCATGCATACATATCCATGTATACATAATTTATTATTTTCTAAAAGGAAGTTCCCATTTGCTTCTTAATCATAGGACTCATTTTTGTGTTATATAGCTCTTAAAATATTTTTCAGTGATTTACTTTCCTTTGTAATTCTATCTAGTGATTTTTATATTCCACTGGAGTTTCCCTTTAAGCATTTGAAGAATAAATAAGGAACTATGGTGGGTGGATGTGAATTGAGAAACTGAATGTTCATAAAACAAGCCTTAAAACCACAAATAACTGAACATTTCCTAATTTGACTCAATAAGGTTTTTTAAATACTAGAATTGAAATTTGAAGTTATTATTTTCCTGTTCTCTGCTGTCTTTAATTAAAGTAAACCTGTAACAGCCTGCAATTTAGGGAAATTAGTTCTTATAAAAAGCAAGATTATTTACCACATGGGTGTTCTCCAGATTCCAGATTTTCAGTAGTTAGCACATCCACAGATCATACTGATAAAAGTCTCAGAAAATAACTAACTGTAACCTGATATTAGCAAATGCTAGCCCTGTATTATTTCAAAAAAACTGTCCATGAACAAAATGCTATAGTAAAATTGCCTCTTATTCCCTATGGCCAGGAAATATGTAGAAATAGTAGAAATAAATCAGTCATTTGCTTTTACAATTGACTTATTTAAAAAAGAAATTATATTCTAAGTCAAAGACCATTTGTAATCTTTATCAGTGAATGGAGTTCTCACATGCAGAGTTAATTGGGAAAAAAATGTAACAGATCCTTCACATAGTTATCTTATTTTATCTAGCAAACAAGAAAGATATTGCTATTCTAAGAAAAAAGGAATAGCGTAGGGAGAAAGTGAGTATCAGTATTATTTCTAAAGGTAATAAAAAGACTGCTTTTTTTGACTTGAGTGGAAAGTTCAAGGAGAGGGGAAGGGAGAATTATTTCAGATAAATTTGGATGAGGAGGGAAAAACTAATGGAGAGACTAAAATGCTAGGGTAGATGAAGAGGTCATATTTGAATTTGAAAGGAAAGAAGTCATTATAATAGGAAAGAAATATGATAATGAAAATTACGTTAGCTTAATTAAACTAACAGTGATAGGATTGGAGGGAGGAATGGCCAATTAGGCTGAAAGATCAAATAAGGAAAGCATAAAAAATCTAGACTAAAATAATAAGAGACATAAATCAGATGGATAGAGTAAATGAAAAATTGCTAAGATTTCAATAACTCTTTCAATAAGTTGAAAGAGTTAAATTGTGATAGTGCTACTTGAAGAAATAAAGAAATTTTCAAGAGAAGCTGGTTTGGTTTGGAGACAAATAAAACAAAAATTGACTCTCTCTCCCTCTCTCTCTCTTTCATGTGTGCATAGCTTACATTGGCAGGAAGACATTCAAATGACCTTAAGAATAGTTGGAAATTGGGGTGGCTAGGTGGTGCAGTGGATAGAACACTGGCCCAACCAGTCAGGAGGACCTGAGTTCAAATCTGACCTCAAGACACTTAACATTTCCTAACTGTGTGACCATAGGCAAGTCACTTAACCCCAATTGCCTCCAGGAAAAAAAATAGTTGGAAATGTATAAAGACATATCAAGTGAGAGTTCTGAGATAGAAGCATAGATTTTTGTGCCAGTATAGAGACAATTGAGCCCACCAAAGAAGTTGGTATAATAGGAAAGAATAGAAGCAGAACACTGGACCTGCAGGGAAATTCTCAAATATGAAGTAGGATGAGATGGAGACAGAAAAAACGTGGTAGGAAACAGGAATTAAAAATGAATCAATAGAAAGTAGTACTTTTGTTTACAAGTCGGATCACAGAGTGGATAAACATAAATGGACTAGGGAGAGACAGGAAATGATGATGCTCTATCTTCATTCTTTTATGGGATTTTAATATCATGGTCAATCCTTGGGTGCAGGCATGTAGAGCACAATGTGTACTCCTTTCTTCCCTGCTTCTCACCTCTGACCATTGTTTTGTTTTAAAGATGAAAATTGATTAAAATAAGCATCAAAAAGCAGCCAGAGAGGACAAATGAGGTTACCAATGATTACCCAAGACGAACATAGTGTGCTAGAATGTGGGATGATCTGTGAACTCTTCTGGTTGCTTTGTTTAGTTGGTGTTGAGCAGGTTAATAGACTGCTTTTAGAGTTAGGAGCTATACTTAATCAGTAAACCTTTATTTATTAAGTACTTAGTATATGATAGGCATTGGGCTAAGCATTGGAGGTATAATGGAGAAGAAACAGAGAAGGATAGTCTGGTGAGAAGTGAAGACATGACAAGCTAAGATGCCTTTCAGTTCCTGGAAAAGCACTCTAATCAAGAGGAAGAGATCCAGGGACAAAAGGTACATTCAAGGTGTGAGTTCCAGTGCTGGAGTGATTTATCAGGATAAAGAGATATTAAAGCTCCTTGTCTTTCTTTATGATGCTTGTCTCTCTATAAAATGATTTTGCCTTTAGAGAGCAATATAGCACCTCTGAAGCACCTGCATATCTGTCTGTGAACAGCTATTTGCTTAGAATATAGAAACACAAAGAGCCGGATGCTGCTGCTGTGGCATTTCTTACCAGATGGAACATAGGAAGGTGGTTGGTCAAGTCACTGGGACAACCTCACTGTGGAGGAGAAGAGGAAATGATACAAAGCAGAGTAAAATCCTCATAAAGAAGAAAAACTTATTCACAGTTCATAGTACTCTTGCTCAAATTCTACTCCCCTGGCAGTCAGTTGTTGTTTGGTCTTTCTTCTCCAAGAGGACCCATGATATCAGCCAGGGCTGCTGCTTGACTTGCACATTGGGGCAGAGCTGTGCAAAGTCATCAGCTGCACATCCTCCTCCAGAATCATTGAAGTCCAGTGGAAAGACAAAGGTCAAGATGACTGAATATGACCTAAGATGCAGTAGGTGGCCCTTCAAATTAAGGTATTTCCCAAGTTTTAATTTGTCTATGACCACCCCCATTCAATGACTAAGGGAAGAGTAAAAGTTAAGATAAAAGATAGCTCAATTATTGTCATGATTTGCATGGAGTAGATGATTCATATGTCAGAGATGATGCTGTTGTACTGCACATGATAACATGGCATGCCGACCTACTGAAACCTACATTTTTCTTTCTTTTTTGTAATAGCTTGGTATTTTTCAAAATATATTCAAAGATAGTTTTCAACATTATCCCTTGAAAAATCTTGTATTCCAATTTTTCTGCCTCCTTTTTCCTCTCCTCCCTGCCCTAGACAGTAAGTAATCTGATATATGTTTAATACATGCAATTCTTCTAAACATATTTCCATAATCATCATGCTGCACAAGAAAAATCAGATCAAAAGGGGAAAAATGCGAGAAAAAAATAAGCAAGCAAACAAGAAAAAAAGGTGAAAATACTATGTTGTGATCTACATTCAGTTCCCATAGTCCTCTCTCTGGATGCACGTGGCTCTGTCCGTCATAAGTCTATTGGAATTGCTCTGAATCAAATCATTGATTTAAAAAGCCACATCCATCAAAATTGACCTTTACATAATCTTGTTTCTCTGTATAATGTTCTCTACTTCTTCTTTGCATATAAATTCCTTTCTTCTTCACAGATCTGAGAAGTAAATTATCCCTTTTTCTCCTAATTTGCTTATAGTATCACCCTTCATGTCTAAATCATGAACTCATTTCAATCTTGGTATAGACCGTCAGCTCCATTCTTTGAACCCTGGAATCCATTTTCCAATCCATATTTTCTAAAGAAATAGCTCCTTTGCTATATTATAATCTGCATGGGTGAAAGAGCAAAAGGTCAATAATTTCAAGGGAATGGATGAAAAATGCAAATGAAAGGGGCAGCACAGTGGCCCTGAAATCAGGAGGACGTGAGTTCAAATCTTCCCTCAGACCCTTGACACTTCCTAGCTGTGTAAGCTTGGATAAATCACTTAACCCCAATCGCCTCAGGGGAAAAAAAAATGAAAATGAAGATAACCCGACTGTACCAGACTTAAAACTATAATTTAAAGCAGCAATCATCAAAACCAACTGAGAATGACTAAGAAATAGACTAGTAGATCAGTGAAATAAGTTAGGTTCACAAGCCACACGACTCAATGACTAGTAATTTAGTGTTTGACAAACAAAAAGACTCTAGCTTCTAGGATAAGAACTCACTATTTGACATAAATTGCTGGGGAAAATGGAAAGTAGGAATTGACCAATATTTAATATCCTATACCAGGATAGGATTTAATATCCTATACCAGGAACCCACCAAAATGGGTTCATTTTTTAGACCTAAATAGTGATATTATAAGCAAATTAGGACTACAGGGATAGCTTGACTCTCAGATCTGTGGAAAAGAAAGGAATTTATGGCCAAAAGAACTAAAGAACATTATGAAGTGCAAAGTGGATAATTTTGATTATATTAAATTAAAAACTTTTTGTACAAACAAAACCAATGCAGCCAGGATTAAAAGAAAAGCAGAAAGGTGGGGAAATCAATTTTATATCCAAGGGTCCTGATAAAGGCCTCATTTCTAAAATATATAGAGGATTGATTCAAATTTCTAAGAATACAAGCCATTGCCCAGCTGATAATTGGTCCAAGGATATGAACAAATTTCAGATGAAGAAATTAAGATAATTTCTAATCATATGAAAAAAATGTTCTAAATCATTGTTGATGAGAGAAATGCAAATTAAGACAATTCTGAGGCATCAGTTCATGTCTCTCAGATTGGCTAAGATGACAAGAAAAGTTAATGATAAATATTGAAGGGGATATGGGAAAATTGGGACATTAATACATTGTTGGTGGAGTTGTGAACTGATTCAACCATTCTAGAGAACAATTTGGAACTATATCCAAAGAGCTATAAAATTGTGCATACCTATTGATCCAGCAGTGTCTTTATTGAGCTTATAGCCAAAAGAAATCATGAAAAAGTGAAAACAAATCAAGTGCAAAAATGTTTTTAGCAGCTCTTTTTGTAGAGGCAAGAAACTGGAAACTGGTTGGATGCCCATCAGTTGAGAAATAGCTGAATAAGTTATGGTATATGAATGTAATGGAAAATTATTGTTTTGTAGGAAATGATGAGAAGGTTGGTTTCAGAAAAGCCTGGAAAGACTTACATGGACTGATGTAAAGTAAGGTGAACATTGTACACAGCAACAAGAAGGTAATGTGAGGAACCACTAGGATAGACTTGGTTCTTTTCAGCAATGACGTGTTTCAAGGATATTCCAATAGACTTGTGATGGAAAGAGCTATCCACATCCAAAGAAAGTACTATGGAGAGTGAATGTGAGTCACAGTATAGTATTTTCACTTCTTTATTGTTTCCTTGGCTTTTTTCTTGTTTTTTCCCATTTTATCTGATTTTTCTTATGCAACATGATAAATGTGGAAATATATTTAGAAGAATTGCACATGTTTAACCTATATTGGATTACTTGCTGTCTAGGGGAGGAAGGGGGAGAAGAATAAGGGAGAAAAATATGGCACACAAGGTTTTTTAAAGGTAAATGTTGAAAACTATCTTTGTATGTATTTTGAAAAACAAAAAGCTATGATTATTTTTTAAAAATAATCTCCATTGGACAGGAGCCAAGTTGTATTTATTTATATTTCCCTCCAATAATGCATAGTATACAGAAGGTGCTTCACAAACATTTGTTGAACCTACTTTCCTGTCTTCCTTCGTTGAAGAGATGAGGGGATACAGGCATGAAAAACTGCATTTCCTGTCAGATGGATTGTTGTTATCATCATCATAATCATCACCATCTTCTTTTTCTTCCTTCTTTCTTCCTTCTTTCTTCTTCTTTCTTCTTCTTTCTTCTTCCTTCTTCTTCCTTCTTCCTTCTTCTTTCTCCTCCTCCTCTTCTTCTTCTTCTTCTTCTTCTTCTTCTTCTTCTTCTTCCTCTTCCTCTTCTTCTTCTTCTTCTTCTTCTTCTTCTTCTTCTTCTTCTTCTTCTTCTTCCTCCTTCTTTCTTCTTCTTCCTTCTTCCTGCTCCTTCATGAATTTTTATATTATCTTGCTTGGAACTAGATCTCCATATCACTTTTTAGCTATCTCTAAAACATTCTGATTATGTTCCAGTCATCCTTTTTATTTTCCAAACTCAAGACTACCCCACCAGTTTGGACTTAGCCTGGGATCCTGGGGTCTGTTCATTGTGCACATTGTGGCTTCTTGGAATTTTAGGTGAGAGTTGGGTGGCAGTTGGACCCCAAATGTGGACAGCAGCCCTGAAAAAAGGGCTTATCAGCCCTCACACCAGAGGTAATGGGCACCTTATATACCTCCATGAACATAGTGGGAGCTCAGCAAATTGTGTTTAGCTGAATTTTTGTTCTAGTAAATTATAATTGACCTGAGAGTAAAGTTTACAACAACTTAATTAGGAATAGAGTCATGTGTGATAAGAAGACAGCCAAGTGTTCAAGACCAGAAAGCACAGGGAGCCTTTATTTAGTGATGATACCAAATATTAGAAGATATATATCTATATCTATATCTATATCTATATCTATATCTATATCTATATCTATATAAAGGGTTTTGAATCTAGAGGGATTTTTAGTCTAGCTAAATTCCCTGAAATCATGCAAAAGATTTCACAGAGAATTTACTGATGGAGTTGATTATTTTTTCTAATGTATTGGGAAGAAATCTTTAGAAGTAGGATCTCACAAAGCCTTTGGGAAATTGCTGCAACCCAGTTTCACCCTAAGCCTTCTCCCATCCCCACTATGCCTTGATTTACTTTCCTTCATATTACTTTTTAAAAACAGCTTCTATTTTTGATTCAGATAAGTTCAGCTGTCCTGATATTAATTCCTGAACTAACCCCTCTTCCTCTCTTTGTTGAATATTTCATGTTTTATTCACGTATTGAATTAACCAAACAGAGCTGGTGCTTCCATTTAAGTTACACAAGGCAAACAAGTATTTGAGCTCATCTATTCCTAATTCATCTATTTCAGTGTGGGAATGGTGGTAACACATATCAGCCTCCTATCCTCTTTGATCTTTCAAGTTATGCAGTCATTAATTAATACCAAGTATCTGGTTCTATTAGATATTAGAGCATGTCTTTCTCTTCATTACTAGGAGATAAGTAATTGTAGAATGTCATGTTAGTACAGCATACCTGATGAACTTTTAAATACCTAAGCTAGGACTCTTACTACATTATTCTCTTCATGCTATTTTATTTACTGAAACTCACTTTAAAAAACTAGCTCTGAGCTACTAAGCTGAGAGGTAATAACTGAGAGTATGGGAAAACTTTACTGAAGGGGGTATGATTTGATGTTTAAGCATGTGTGTATATTCAAGCCATTTAAAATTGACTATTCTTAATATGAATGGGCACAAAATGTGCTAGTGAACAAAAGACATGTGAATGTATAAAATTCAGTTAGCTTGTGAAGTCTCTGAATGTTCACAAACTTACTGAAAAACAAAAGATAAACTTTGGTATTTCAAGATAAAAAATTATATTCACTCTAATAAATAAAACTTCAATAGAATACTATTCCAAATAGCCAGATTCTCCATTTAAATTTTATTGGACTAATCATGAATCTGTTGTCAGGCTGAGACCTCATAAGAGGTGCTATTTATCATTTCAGCCTTTGGCTTCTATCCCTGGAAGTAGCTGTTAAAATGATGCCCAGATTCTACCAGGAAGGATTTCTTGGCTCTGGAGATGCTGGCATTCAACTGAACCCTTCCTAACCCCATCCTTTTAATCTTTATTCTCTGTATCACTCTACTTGCCTGTTCATTTTACTCTGTCACCTTGTTTTTGAGGGTGATGACTTGACTCTCAGACATATTTAGTAATGTACTACTGTGGTGGTTACAGAGTGGAATTGAACATTGTTCTTTATTATTCCAAGATCAAAATGAAAAATCTAATAATTCTAAACAAATGTTTTCTGAGGAACCAAAATAAAATTATAATTTCTTAATTTTTGTTGTAATTGAATTGTTTTCAGTCACAATTTTTCATGATTCCATTTGGGGTTTTCCTGGCAAAGATCCAACAGTGATTTGCCATTTCTTGCTCCTGATCATTTTATAAATGAGCAAGTCAAGACAAATAGGATTTAGTCACTTGCCCAGGTCACACAGCTAGTAAGTATGTGAGACTAGAATTGAATTCAGATCCTTCTGACTTTAGACCCAGAATTTTATCTACTATACCATCCAGCATGTCCATTTATTATCTACCTCTGATTTCTTAAGTTCAAATGAAAGACTTATCAATACAGAGATAATAAAAATACAGTATTTATTTCTTTTCTGCAACCACCAAAGTAGTCGATAACTAAAATGGCCAGTGGAAGAGATTGTATTTGAAGTTGTAAAATCCCATTTAGCCTCTAATAGAGTATATTTAAAATGTATAATTCATTACTCTTGCACATATATTAGTTGCTCTTCATGATACTTCTGAAAAGTAGATATTGGTTTAGCATCATTGTACAGATGAGGAAATAGAAGTTCAAATAGGTTATATGTTCCCATAACTGGCTGTCTGAAATAGGATTAAGATCTTTAGACTTAATCATTTCTTTTAGTTCTCATGATATCAAATTCCAATACAATCTGATTCAACCAATATTCACTCACCTAAACAAGATTATTCACTTCTGTTAAACTATTAAAATTTGGAGATGTCTGGGTGATACAGTGGATACAGCCTAAAGTCAAGAGGACCTGAGTTCAAATTTGGCCTCAGAGTTATTAGCTGTGTGATCCTGGCCAAGTCACTTAACCATAATTGCCTCACACCCAATCTCCAAAAAAAAAAAAAAAAAAAAAAAAAAAAAAAAAAAAAAAAAAAAAAAAAAAAAAAAAAAAAAAAAGAAAAGAAAAGAAAAGAAAAAAGAACAATAAAAAAAACCCTATTGTTCTGCCTTGATAGAACTTATATTTTATACCTCTTATCAGTGTAGATCTGGGCTATCCTGCAAAGATAACCCCTTATGGAAACAAAGGAAACAGATTGTTCAGTTTAGAAGGGTGTTGTTTGTTTGTTTGTTTTGTTTTGTTTTGTTTTGTGTTTTTTAATATGGAGTCACAGAATTCATCTACATGAAGGAGGTTCCTAGTCATACTTTTTTCCCCCTAATTACAATACCTCATGAATTTTTAAAGTACTCTGTAGACTTAATCAATTTAAATTTTTATAGATACCAATTTTAAGGGGTCTAATCAAAGCTATGATAGATTTCCAAACCCTCAGTTCCTCTTCATTTTTGGGGACTTCATTATGATAACTATAAATTTTGTTTGTTTGATCTTGTTTGGTTTTCTTTTTGTCAGCTGATTAAGTCATTCCAATTCCAGAAAGGTAGAACCTTAAACTCATGGCTGTATCTCAATCAGTGAATTTTGATTTTAGATAGACCTGAAATTTGCAAGGACTATTCTAGGATTTGCCCCCTAGGTCCCAACAGCCACAGCTTCTCAGGCTCCTGGGCTCATCACATTTTTGTTCTAAGAATGCATTCTCACTGAAGTTGACTTCCCTATTATGCTACTTTGCCCAGAGACCCATGCCATTTGTATAGTATACTATTGAATCAGGGTTTGATTCTATGCAGTTGCCCTTCCCTCTTTCAATAAGCTTTTTTGAAGGTAGGCACTCTATCTTTATACTTTTCCTTTGGTCTCATGAGTGCAGAATAAGATTTTAATGTTAGCTCATGGGCAATTTTTAAAAAAATTTCTTCCACCTTCTTCCACCATACTTTCTTCCACCTTCACCCAATGTCCTCTATTATCAACAAGGATCCTCCAAATAAGAGTTAATCAATTCATTCAATAAGCATTAATTTAGTGCCTAATACATGCCATATCCTGTTGCCAAGTGCTGGGATATGAAGAAATGTGAAAGCAATGAAATGGGGAGGGAGATAGTAGACAAAAAATGATCTGTATACAAGGTGAGAGGATGGAGTGTCCAACAGGGGCTAGCACCCTAAGTATTCCTTCTTTATGCAAGCACTTATTTATTAGCATCTATCAAAACAAAGCCAAAAACTGAACAAACTAGGTTCAGATATGAGATTTTATGACAGGCTCTTTTCAACTATTTAGAATAGGCAGTAGAGTCAAATCATCAAGGTTTTGAGAGGCTTATTCAGAAGAATCATTTGTTGCAACCTTTTTCCAAAAGTGGGGGGAAATGAAGATAGTGTCTTACTTGGCAGCCTTTGCAGAATAAGACAGAAGGATATAAACTAAAACACTTATCTCAGAAGAGAGTCTAGTAACTGAATCAAAAAAAAATGACAAAGGATTTCCCTTCAAGAAACAGAAGAGGCAAAGTTTACCCCTTAGAACAAAAGCAGATTCGGGTCAAAACCATAGCATTCCTTACCAGCTGTATCTTACAGATAAATACAGAGGGTTTCTCCTGGCAACAATTTTACTCTAGGCTCTTAACTATTTTCTGTATGTGCTGTTTCCTGATGATAATGCTGTTTTCATTGTTTGCTGTTTAATATTAATTACTTTTATATTTCAGAATTATCCACAATATACTTTGGAGTCCAGTGAATAACATTAGTGTCTTCTTACAACATGAACCCCTCTTCCAATTTAGCCTTTATTATCAAAACATTGGGAACTAAAGGCAAAACAGACTTAGCAAAGTGATTCCTTCCTCCTTTGGAGATAAGCTGTTTTGAAGAAAAAGAAGAAATTTTTCAAGAATTTTTTCATCTCCCTTCAATATACTCAGACATGAAATTCTAAAATCCAAGAGTCCAAGCACTCTCAACTCTCTCTCAATCTCTCTCTCTCTCTCTCTCTCTCTCTCTCTCTCTCTCTCTCTCTCTGTGTGTGTGTCTATACCACGTGATGAACCTTTTTGACAATTTGCTAAATCTATGGGTATCTTCTCAGATATTATATATCAGAAGATAATTGAAGAAAATGCCAAGTTCCATTTAGATGTTAGTAAAAATATAGATGTATTTTTTCCTCATCCTCATCCAAGCTTATAGATCATCTGAAGTTTATCTACAGGACTAAGAACTCCTGATCTATTCTAATAAAGATATCTTTAGTTCATAGTCTCATATAGGAGAAAAGATAAAACAATATAAAATAAATATCTGAAAGATTTCTGGGGGGTGGTAGAGTAAGACCAAGATGGCAGGAACTTGACCAACCTCTCCCCCAAACTGCTCCAAATTCTTTTAAATAATGACTAAACAAATTTTAGGGCATCAGAGCACCCAAAAAGATGCAATATAGCATTTACCCAGACAAAGGCAACTTAGAAGCTCAGGAGAAAAGATCTATTACAGTCCCAGTACAGGGTGCGCCACCCCCACCCCCAGCCCCAGCCCAGACCCTTCTGGACCTCTCAATCTGAAGGCACCGGAGAGGACAGGGAAGGTCATTGTAGAGGGTCTGTAAGGTGGGAGTCTGGTGTGTAGTCCCTGAGCAGCCTACATCAATGAGCCCCAGTCCCAGCCAGCACACTAGATCTTACAGCTACAGTGGGGCAGGGACATACGTGACAGCTCCAGGGCAGAAAAGAGTGTTTGTGGTCAGATTCCTAGAAGGATTTCTGAAATCAGTTGCACAAAACCTCTGGAACTTGGGACAGTTCACCCTCCAACCTAAGTAATAAGCTAGGAAAATGAGCAGAAAACAAACAAACAAAAAAAGACATTTTGACCATTGAAAGTTATTATAGTGATAAGGAGAATCAAAGCACACACTCAGAAGATGATAACAAAGTCAAGCTCCTAACCCAAAGCCTCTGAGAAAAATAAGAATTGGTTTAGGCCATGAAAGAGCTCAAAAAGGGACATTGAAAATCAAGTAAGAGAGACAGAGGAAAAATGACGGAAATAATTGAGAGTGGTGTAAAAGAAATACAAAAAAAGCTGAGGAGAAAAATGCCTTAAAAAACAAAATTGGCCAATTGGGAAAGAAACTTCAAAAGCTCACTGAGGAAAATAATTCCTTAAAAAATAAAATTGAGCAAATGGAAGCTAATGACTTCATGAGAAATCAAGATAAAATAAAGCAAAACCAAAAATTGAAAAAATTAGAAAAAATGTGAATATTTTATTGGAAAAACAATCAACTTGGAAAATAGAATCCAGAAGAGATAATTTTTTTAAAAATTGGTCAATGAAAGTCATGATCAAAAAAGAGCCTGAACATTATCTTTCAAGAAATTATCAAGGAAAACTTTGATATTTGATATTCTAGAACCAGAAAGTAAAGTAGAAATTGAAAGAATCCACCAATCACCTCCTAAAAGAGGTCTCAAAATAAAAACTTCAAGGAATATTATAGTCAAATTCTGGAACTTCCAGGTCAAGGAGAAAATATTTCAAGCTTCCAGAAAGACACAATTTAAGTATAGTGGAGCCACAATAAGAATAAAATAAGATTTAGCAGCTTCTATATTAAAGAACTGGGGAGCTTGCAATATGATATTCCAGAGAGCAATGGAGCTAAGATTGCAACCATCACTTATCCAGCAAAACTGAGTATAATACTTCAGAAAAAAAAGGTGGTCATTCAATGAAGTAAAGGATTTTCAAGTGTTCATGATGAAAAGACTAGAGCTGAATGGGAAATTTGATTTTCAAATACAGGACTCTGGAGAAGCATAAGGAGGTAATCAGGAAAATGATATCATAAGGTACTTAATAAGGTTTATTTGTTTACATTCCTACATGGGAAGATGATGCTTGTAATCATTAGAAAGATCTCATTGTTATAGCAGTTAGAAGGAATAGATATATAGATATACATACATGCATACATATATACATATGAATGCATATAGTGTATATATATCTATATGTAAAGAGAGTATATGTATATATATGAAGAGAGAGAGAAAAAAAGAGCGAGAGAGAGAGAGAGAGAGAGAGAGAGAGAGATCTTTTCCTTGAGGTCCTCTGCTGTGCATCATTAATTTACACACACACACACACACACACACACACACAGAGCCATTCTTTGCTAGTGTTCAGGTTGTTTAGTTGTGTCTGCTTGTATATGATCACAACATTTGGGTTTTTTTGGTAAAGCTACTAAAAAAGTTTGCCATTTACTTCTTCAACTCATTTTACAGATGAGGAAACAGGCAAATCAGGGTTAAATTATTTGCCTAGGGTCATATAGTAGTAAGTGTCTGGGGCTAGATTTGAACTCAGAAGATAGGTTTTCCTGACTCCAGACCCAGTACTCTATCCACTGTGTCACCTAGCTGCCCTTGCCTCATTTCCCCAAAAATTTTTCTTAAAGGGAATCTATTTAATCATAAGCTTATTGGGAGGAGTTCTCTATTATGTTTAACTTTGAGTTTTCCTGAGTGCTTAGAATCTAGTACAGAGCTGACTCAAAGTCTAGTACATTTGCTGACTCAAATCAATTATATAAAAGTTTAGTAATTGTCAGCCTCAGTTTTAAGTGCTTATCCTGAGTCCATCTTAGGAAAGGTTGCTGGCTGCTGATAAACTTTTTGAGGTCCATGATGTTTGCCATTAATGAAATGCTGACCCAGACTTTTTCTCAACACTTTATGAAGGAGTTTCTGAATTGATCTCTACTAAAGAGCTTTCTAATAACTATTCTCCTCTTTTATGCTGTCAGTTATAAAACAGTCCTCATAGTTATGTGGGTTTTTTTAACTTTGAAAGTGAAATCAAAAGAGATATTGCCTCTTTGAGAATTGTTGCACAAGAGACCTGCTTTTCTGTGCTTCTCTAATAAATTAAGGTGACAACTTGAATGATCAAAAATTCATTCAGATGAAAGATTAGGCTAGTAGTGCTCATTAAGAGATGTTCCTTTGATCAGTGCGGTTGTTCATGCATATAGGTGTGTCTTCCTCTATAAGCTAAATGTGTTTATCAAAAAGTTACGTATAAATTAAAAATTTGCAAACCAGAGGATTTTTACATATACTAGAGGAGATGATTATTTAAAGAAATTGTACTCAATCTTTTTGTAAGGGTTTTTAATTCATTAGGTTTTTAAATTTTCACTTGCTGAATTTTCCTAAGGGCAAAACGGCATGCAGAGTCTCTGCAACGGTGAATTACATCTATAAACTTGACTTTTGCCTCTTAGATGTCAAAATGCTTGTGCTTCAAACATCTTATGTTCTCATCTTTGGGGGTATTTTCTCCACAGGTGCCAATCACAGCTCACCTATGTCTCTTCAATCCTGGGTAATACTTGTTTTTGTAAATCTCTTAAAGAGGATTCAGTCAATGCCCTGAAGACCACCTGGTAGTTCTTTTGTTATTTTATGGATACTTCTGCCCATTCATTATTCTTCATTCTAACTAAATGACCCTTGCATCTTTTTTCCAGTCAATCAAGTCAATGATGTTGTCATTCATTCCACTTTTTATGTACAATCCACTTTTCATCTTCATTCTACTTAGACTCATAGTAATCTTTCTGAGTTGCCTGCAATTTCATTACTTTGATGATTGTGGTTCCTATGGTTCATAGTGATATACAATCATCAAAAGAATATCAGCTTTAATAAGATAAATATTTGAAGCAGTGAATAGCTTGGAATCTTTGAATGTTCTGAAATATTTCCCAAGCTCTCTTCTGTCCAGTTTCTTTTTTCCATTCAGGTCTAAATATAATTCATTGTACATGTGCTATGCTCATTTGAAATATGTGTATTGGTAGACTAAATCAAATATTGATGAACTGTAGCCTGGACAATATTGTATTCTTTATCCATTTTATTTTTTCTTACCCTAAAGTTTAAAATCAATACTGATTAGGGTTGATTTTATATAATATCTTAAGGTTAACAATGCATATGTACACATATAGAGAGAGTTTGTGTATTTGTATGTATGTATGTGTTTAGACATATATATGTGTGTAAATATATACATATATACACATATATAGTTTGTGTGTGTATGTATATGGAGATATTGTGATGTGTCCAGAGTTGTCTCAGGACAGGATTTGTAACAAGGTCTTTCCTGGGGACCCACATGTGCAAAAATGTTTGTGGCAGTCCTTTTTGTAGTGGCAAAAAACTGGAAACTGAGTGGATGCCCATCAGTTGGAGAATGGCTGAATGTTATAGTATATTAATGTTATGGAATATTTTTGTTCTATAAGAAATGAGCAGCAGGAGGATTTCAGAGAGGTCTGGAGAAATTTACATGAACTGATGCTGAGTAAAATAAGCAGAACCAGGAAATCATTGTACACGGCAACAACAAAAATACATGAAGATCAGTTCTGATGGATGTGGCTCTCTTCAACAATGAGATGATTTAAACTAATTCCATTTGTTCAGTGACAAAGAAAGCCATCTATACCCAGAGAGAGAATCATGAGAACAGAGTGTAGACCACAACATAGCGTTCTTACTCTCTCCATTGTTGTTAACTTGCATTTTGTTTTCTTTCAGTTTTTTTCCTTCTTGATCTGATTTTTCTTGTGCAGCAAAATAACTGTATAAATATGTACACATATATTGGATTTAACATATTTAACATGTATTAGACTACCTGCCATCTAGGGGAGGGGGTGGAGAGAAGGAGGGGAAAATTTGGAACAGAAGGTGCAAGGGTCAATGCTGAAAAATTACCCATGCATAAGTTTTGTAAATAAAAAGGTTTAATTTAAAAAAAGGTCTTTCCTATTTCCAACTAACAATATGAATCAACTATACTTTTAGCATCCTATGCCAATCTCATTTGCTTTAAAATTTTAGCAATAAAAATATTCTTTTAAAATGTACTTTTAACAAAATATTATCTAAAAATGTTTCTGTCCAACTCAATTGAATTTTCAAACACTTACCATATGCCTATTATATACCTCTGCTAGGTATTGAGAAAACAAAAAATAAAGTTTAACAAGAAGGTTGCATCCTATTGATATAGAACATGTAGACAATAAAGTGTAGTATAAAGTAGAGAGTGACAGGAAGTCTCAAAGGACTCTCAGAATATTTGAACAGAGACTCTTTGTCCCACAAGTTCTCTAAATTTGAATGCCCTTTCTATTGCACTATGTTTCTACTTATCAATGACTGTGTCACACATTTTTGTGGTGAATGTTTTATATATCTTCTTATGTCTGGTTTACTCATCAATACTTGTAAATAGAAGCATGAAGATGGGAAATTGTAGCTTCTTTTTTTTTTTTTAACTAGAAAATCACTCACCAGCCCTCAATAATCCCTGAGAATTTCTGAAGAAATAAGTAGCCAGCTGCCTTCTGTGAACTCCACCTAACAGTAAGAGTAACACTTGAGAAAGTAGTTACAAAAATTGCTTACATAATATAAAGTAGTAGTGAACCTAGTGGGAGGAATTTGATACTTTCTGCATACCCTTCTCTCTTTATTTTCTATGTATTTTTAAAAATTCCTTTTATAATTACTTGGAGGTTATCATAATGTATATTTTTATATATTGCCATCATTATGTTTTCCTCATCCTGCATCACTTTGTATTTGTTTTTTTTTAGTTAAATGAGAGTCCTTTGAGTGATTTTAGATGTTCTTGAAAAGATCATGTAAAATTATAATCAGAATATTGTTATCTACAAACAGGAGTAGCATAGAATATTCTCATCAACAGGGAATCCCTCTTCTGTTTAGAATTTGCATAAGACTACCAACACGGTGCTGGCAAAGACTTTTGGTGAACATATGTCTCCCTGTTTGATATCTTACATAATGCTGATACTCAGTAGATCATGGAATAAAGTTATTTCTGTGGTTGTGTCTGCCAACAAAATTTGTATGGTCTTAAAATATACATGCAAGATGCACGGAAGACTCTTTATTTAGGGAATTTTCAAGGACCTGAATTTTGCTTAGAATGGTAATCAAGAAAAAGACAAACAATGGAACCTTAATGTATTTTTTTCATTGATCCGTCAAATGTATGACTATGAAGATATGATTTAGACGATCTGAAAAAAACTCCCTTTTCTTTTTTAATATTTTCATTAAATATATTTTCTATGTGACATAAGTTAAATTTGTTTACAGCTTGCATTTATCCATTTTCATTTATCCATCCTTTTCTTTGATTAGTTATATGATATCTGAGAATAGATTTTTGGGTTTCTAGATTATGGCCAAGACAAGAGGAGAAATAATGAAAGGCTCAGACAGAAAGGTTAGCCTTCAAAAAGAGGAAGAAACATTCTTCAACATACAACAAAGAAAAGTATCAGAGAATAGATAAGAGTGTGGAGAAATTGTGAGGTGATGAGGATGGAAGTTGAAGAACATTATGTTGGATGAACTAGATTTTTTCACAGTAAAGTAGGTGACAAAATAAGTTATTGAGAGTAAGATGACCAGATCATTGCAGAGATCTAGCGAAAAATGGAAATAATTTAAACAGTATGAATTTGCAGCTCAATTCATGAGCCTATTTTTTTTTCTTTCTCTTTCATTGGTTAAATTCACCGAATTCAAAACAGAAAAATGCAATAAAGTGCAGCACTCAGACCATTTCTTTTGATGTTGATCCACAACAATCGGAATATTACACTAGATTTGAGAAAGTTGGTAAACAGAATCTATTCAAAACTATAACTCAAAACCTACTACCAAATTAACCTTTACTAAGCAAACTAGAATGGATACATTAGTTCAAGAGATTTGATGAATAAAAATACCATATTAAATTGGGTGGAAAAAATATTCCATCAGATATACTCTCCTACATACATCCTATTATTCCACCCATCAGAGAGAGTACACACAAGTAAAAAAAAAAAACAAAACAAAAAAAAACCCAAAAAACATTTGAACAGTGAATTCATATGCAGTGAATATTCCTGCCCAGTGGACATGCAAGAAAGTACATATAAAGTGTTCACATTTATGGTCAGGAAAACTCATACTTGAAATCCTGCAGAAAAAGGCAATATATTGTTCTCTACTGTGTTTCATGAATTTCTTCTGGGTGTCATGTCTCATGTATTGAAGTGATTGAGCTTCTTTCTTTCATTCAATACTCAATAGGTTGATGACCTCATTGATTGGAGTATTTTCCTCAATAACAAAAATCATCACTTATCCATGTCTCATCAACCTGTGTCATTCTCATTCTTGCCTTCTCGTAAATTTTCCTCAGGTGTCCACCCAACATGCTAGTAGGCTCCCTCACATTGTCTTGATGTTGCAAAGTTGCTGACAGAGCACACAGATATCACATGACCAACTTAATTTCTTTTTCTATCACAGCTTTCCAATTAACACCTGCTACACTGCTTCTCCTTTGCTAATTCATTGTTTGTCATTTGTTACAGCTTTCTCACACACATCATGAACCTCTCTATTATTCTTTAAGTGATTCTCAACTTTTATTTCTTCAGAGACTCTAATATCTTTTTGAGTCATAGTCATGTAACAGTTAGGTATACCTTAGGTATACTAGCATAAAAAAGTAGAGCTTTATTTCAGGTTATAAGTTAGGGTCATTAGAAGAACTCTCCATTTTCTCAAAGCTAATCCAGCCATTTGAGTTAATGAGTTTGGCTTAACTATCTACCCAGGAAAAACTAAATGTATGAATGATTTTTGTTCAAGACATCTGGATCTATCAAGCCCATATCTTGGTCAGTAAAAATGGATCTATATTTGAAAGGCAGAGGATATTGAGCTGATTTATCTTTTAGAAGGGAAACATTATGAAAAAGTATTTAACAAATTTTCCCTCCCTTAGAAGAATTTCAAAGACACCAATAAAGAAGAAGTTATTTAGAGTTTTTTTTTTTTTTTTTTTTTTTTTTTTTTTTTTTTTTTTTTTTTTTTTAGTTTGACAGGTTCAGAAATGTCTTCTGATAAGTGTAAGCAAAGAGCTTTTAATTCTCTTATCAGGACTTTGCTTCAACACACCAGCCTTGTTTTGTCAATAAGGATAATTCCTCTGAGCCTTGAAAAAGTACAAACCCAGACTTGTATATCTCCACAGAGACAATCAGCAAATCACCTTTTGACAGCCTCCACAAAGATAAACATTGCTGCTTTCTGAGTATACTGCCATTCCCCCACTCCCACCTCCTGGAACTATAGGCATCTTCAGTGAGAATGTCAGAGAAAGAAAAGTACAATTTCCAATTAAAAGGATCAAGTAAAATTCCTGTGACTTGGCTTCTGTTTTGTTATGCTCCCTGTACATAAAAGATTTGTGAATAAAAGAGGGTAAATCTGAAACCTCTTCTCAATTTGTAAGCAACATCAGTATTTTTACTGAAGACTGTTACACAACAAGGGAGGCTATAATTGATAGAAAGTCAGAAGTAAGTTCTATGATTCTAGTTTCTCTTATTATCTGTATAGTTCAGACTTTTTAGGAAGATTGGGCTAATCATTTCTTTTATCTGTTTTTTAATTCTCTTTCTACTTTTCTTCAAGCCTGCTACATCTTTATTAGCCTGGGATGAGACTCCAAAGGTTGGATCGTATTCTCTTTTAATATTTAATATGAATAAATGCATTTATTATATTTTTAAAATTTATTATTATTTTTACTATGTTATATGTAACTATTAACTATTTATTATGAGTAAATGTTTTAGATTTTCTTCTTGTCATCTAGTTCTCCACTGAAGATTTCTGGCATGGCAGACACTTTCAGTAGCAACAGGTAATAACTCAGGCTGTGGTTGACATTCTGTCTGTGAGCACTCCCTCACTGAAAATCCAATGCACTTGAGTACGTGCAAAAGGTTCAAGTTAAAACTTGTTATCCTAAAACACTCATGTCCCAAAAGCAAAAGAAAGATCCAAATAGTTGATAAACATATAAGAATTCCACAGTGAAGGACAGACATTTTTGAAGGTGCATCTGAGCCTTGAAAATGGACAGAATGTTTTGAGAAGCAGTAAGTAACTTTGGGACTTGAGAACAAAGAGACATAATTGTCTGTGTTGCAGAATTAGCCCTGGATATCTACTATGATGCAATTAAAGACTTCATTCTCTCTGTGTCCAAGATTTTAAAGTAGTGACCACTGACCAGAAGGAAACCTACTTGTTTCAATAATGATTGATCCATATTTGGTCATGTACTGGTCACTGAAGCTTATTATTCAATTATTAACAAGCTTTTTTCAGAGTCAGTGACTCAGAACACTGCCTGTCCTTTCCACCACTGGATTTTTGTTTTCTGTCCGCACTCAACCAACACTTGGTAGAATGGATAGATGGAAAGGATAAATGTTTTGGATAGAGGATAACTGTCCTAGATTCCTACATTATGTTGGCATACAACTATCATAATATGAGCCAATATGTGCATAATGCTCTCAGGTTTGCAAGGCTCTGGGTGTACCTTTTTCTCATTTGACTCTCATAACAAATTTGTGAGGCAGATCAGTAGGCAGTCACTTAACAAGCATTTATTAAATGCTTACTATGTTCTTTGGACTAGAGATATAAATACAAGCAGAAAGAGTGAGTCTCTAATTTCAAGGAACTTAGATTTCAAGATTTACCAGTAGAAAAAAAGGCCCTGCAGGTATGTCTGTTTTGATCTAGAACCTGGAAGACATGAGTTCTACATCAAATACTATCTGTATGACTGAGCAAGTCACATTTTGCAGCTCATTTTCCCCATCTATAAAATGGGAAGTTTGGACTTGATGCTCTTTAAGATCCCTTCCAGTTCAAAATCTAGGATCCTAGGCAAGTGGGGCTCAGAGCCATTAAGTAAAAGTCTCAGCATCAGGTAGCTCCTAAGTATCCGAGGCAGAATTTGAACTCAGATTTTCCTGACTGCAATTCATAATGAAACTGAGCCACCTCTCTAAATGTAAGCCTAGCATATAATATTCCACATCACTTGCTTATCTCGAGTCACTGCATATAGTGTGGCAATTGACTTGGCTGGTGCCCCAAATTCTACAGCAATTAAAAGGTTTTCACAAAGATCCAGACAAAGCAGGAATGTAGAAAGCAATAGATCTTTACTGTATGTATTCCATTTCTAAAATAAAGCTTAGATAGACATATCACTCAGGACAGGATTATAAAAGGAAACCGAATAGGGATTTAATATAAAGGATACAACTATGTTAGTCATGAGAAAGGTAGTCACTAGGATCTCAAGGGTGTTGGATTTTAAGTTACAGCAGGAGAAAGAATAAGGATCTCTCATGGAGTCACCATAAAAGGTTGCATTAGACATACTTAGGTATTTAAATTCTACCTCTTTTTCTCATTGATTTGTAGTATGCCTGCATTCTTCCTTTTTTTTTACCTCAAAAATACAGCTCACTAATCCACAATATTTTTAAAAAGAATTTGAGCACCAAAGCCTGTTATTATGCCATTTCCTTACCCTTCTAACCATCCTCTTTCTTCCTTCATCTATCCTTCTCTTGTTTCCAGTCAATCAGAGCTCATCCAGAGAAATTTGACAGTTCACACAGCTTGGATGAAGATAACTGGTGGTAGGAGTGATCATGATGGTAGTGGGGTGGAGGAGAGAAGGAGAAAGAGAAGGAGAAGGAGAATGTTGGAATCTTTACTAAAGTGTTAAGACATTTCTTTACAAAGTGTTAAAGACATTGGAGTTAATTTAATCTTAGAGTTATTTTGGGCCAGAACTTGAAACAAGATACTAAGTGGAACTGATTGAACAATGCTTATGTTCACACCTTTAGAGAGCTCAAGTATCTAAGTACTCAATGGAGTTCATATGAGAATTCAGGGCTGGCTTAGTCTGAATTCACATCTTTCTTGAAATTCTTAGGACCAGAGAGCACTCTGGGAGATAACCCATAATCCCTGCCTCGAGAAGGAGGAGTTAACCTTTGGGAGATGATATATATGGAGGAAGCTCTTGGAGCAAAAGAGAATTTCTCCGGAACATCAACAGGGCTCTGAGACAGAACACTCTGGAAGAAAAGACTACTCACAACAGACTGGAGATTGAGAAGCCACGAGTCAGAGCTGGCTGGAGGCTGAAGAAAGCAGAGGCAGAAGCCAATGACAAAGCTGCAAGATCTCTTGGAGCCAGGCAGAGAGATAGGCATCAACTAACCGGGTTAATTTGTAAGGAGAAATAAACGTTTGCATTTTTAGCAGCTGGCTGCGATTTTGGATTAATTATTGATTGTAACTGAGACTAAGGTTGCCCTCCAAGGAAAACCCACCACAGGAGGAGGAAGAGGAGGAGGAGGAGGAGGGAGAGGAGAAAGAGGAGGAGGAGGAGGAGGAGGGGGAGGAGGAGAAAAGGAAAGAGAAAAAGGAAGAGAAGGAGGAGGAAGAAGAGAAAGGAGGAGGGGGGAAGGAAGAGGGGGAAGGAGGAGGAGAAAGAATGAAGAGGAAAAGGAGGAGGAGGAAAGGAGAAGAAGAAGAAGAGAGGAGGAAGATGAGTAAAAGGAGAAGGAAGGAAATGAAAGGAGAAGGAATAATAATTATAATAATAAAATAATTTATATAGCACTCTAAAGTAAAGCACTTTGCATCTATTCTCTCTCTTGGTCCTCACAACAATCCTATCAGATAGATACTATTATATCCCATCATATAGATGATGAAACTACTTTAGAAAGATGTTAAATAATTTGTCCCAGACTACATAAGAATTTAAACTCAAATCTTAACTTCAATTCCAATCCTCTATCCATTTTTCAATCTAGCTGTCTCTAGCAGTTAAATGAGAATCAACAACTATATGTTTTTACAATATGATGAAGGATCACCAGACCTTGAACCTACCTTCTAAAGTCTTCCAGACTTTATCATGTACTCTATCTCTACGCATTAAAAATTATTGGTACTAGCATCTGACATGATATAACTTTGGATCCATGTACTCTGGTAGCTTCCCATCCTCTTCCCTCTTAGTGTATCTTGACCTTTTATCATCTTTATAACTCAGCTTTTTTTTTTATTATGTATTATGTCTCCCAAATAGAGTACACATTCCGTAAAAGTAGAATGTTGACTTTCTTTTTTGACCACAGCGTTTATCCTAGTGATTTTTATACTAATAAATGATCTTTTAATGTATTAATTTATATGTCATAACTGAGAAAATTAAGCCAGGTTTAAGGGGTTCTGTAAAAGCCAATAAAGCTTCTAACTTTAGAAGCAGGGAGTCATTTTTCACAATTAATACATATTGTTGATTTCATTAATTATAAAAGCACTTGGCTTAAATACTCTTAAAGAAAACTAGTGAGAAAAAAGAAAGTTATATAGAGAAGCAAATATAGATTAGAGACTTCCATATTAGAGAACATCAGCAAAGTTATCCAAAAAATAATACAAATACCTTGTTCCAACAAATGTATTGAAGATGTAAAATGTGCAATAGAGAAAGCTAGGCACCATTTAATGTGCCTTGAAAAGAATTTCTGCATTTTAACCTCTCCAATATTTATTAATTAAATACTACGTACAGTGCTCCTAGGTTCTGGTAATATGAAAACTCACATTATCTTTCTCATCATCTTCCTAATACATGAAATTCTAAGAGTCCAAATCCATGCATCAATTGAAATACACAATAGCATTAATAACTAATATCTATATATAATTCCTAAAAGTTTAAATTTATAATCTCATTTGATTTGATGCTCACAACTCTGTGAGATAGATGTTATTATTATTCCCATTTTATAGTTGGGAAAACTGAGCCACAGAGAGTTTGTAAGTTGCCCAGAAACAACAACTAGTCTCTGAAGAAAGAACAAATCTTCTTATCTCTGAGTCCTGCAGTCTATCCACTAACTACTACATACTACATAATCCATAATGTATTATTCATACAAGCATTTATGTATACATATATGTGATATACACATTTGAATATATAATTATATATAATTCATTATTATAACTATAAATTTGTTGAAATATACAGAAATCATTCTCAACAATCAGTTGGATTTGGCCATCACTGTAATTTGCCTACATCAGAGCCAGAATAAAGAATTTGGAATCAAAAGAACCAGGCTTTAGAATTTTCCTCTTATACATACTAATTTTATAGCTTCCAGGGGTCCTCAAACTATGCCTGTGGGCCAGATGCGGCAACTGAGGACGTTTATCCCCCTCACCCAGGGCTATGAAGTTTCTTTATTTAAAGGTCCATAAAACAAAGTTTTTGTTTTTACTATAGTCCGGCCCTCCAACAGTCTGAGGGACAGTGAACTGGCCCCCTATTTAAAAAGTTTGAGGACCCCTGTAAATATAGACCATCCACTTAAACTCTCTGAGTCTCAGTTTCTTCATATGTAAAATGAGGGACTATTATATATTAGGACTATAGTATAGACTTTTCCAGGTTGTTGTGAGGCTCAGGTGTAATAATCTAGGTAAAGCACTTTGTAGATCTCAAAGTCAGACACATGAATATCAAGGATTACTGGTATCAGCTGGGGAAACTGAAACTTAGGGAGTTTAGGTGATTTATTCAATGTCCCCTTCCTACTATGAATCTAAGGTCTTTAACTCCGAATCAAATGCCATTACCAGGTGTTTTGCTCCCTTAACTTAAGTCCTGAATACAAGCTGTCTAAGAAAAAGAGAAAATGTGCTTCCCTTCCTTCTTTGAGAAGGTGAAGGACTCTGGCTTTTGAACAGTGCAGCCTAAGAGCAGTACAATGAAAAGAACATTGACTCTAAGGTTGGAAAACTTGGATTCATATCCTACATTTGATATTTGCTACCTGTGTGGTCTTGAGAAAGTAATTAAATTCTCTGAGATGTATTTTTTTCTTATTTAAAACAAGGAGGGGTTAGACTGAATAGCATCTGAAATCCTTTCCAGCTGGAAGTAAATGGTTCTGTGACTATCAAAATCTGGTGGTGAATTTGAATGAATTGCTTTCCACACCCTTCCCTCTTTTAATTATTTATTATTTTTTCATAATTCCTGTTTTATTTGTTTATTATTTGCTATTCTGTTTTTAAACAAAGTATGGCTTAAAGGTGATGTAAAATTAAAGATATTAATACTTTTATTGTCTGGTTTCTTACAAAATTCAAAAATGCCAAAAAGGATGACATTCTTTAAGAAGGCATAGCTTATTTATATTGAAGGTAGTGCTACATTTCAGAACCTTCCTGCAGGATGGGTTTTGTCTGGAGAGTCTGATGACATATTTATATACATGAAGAAAGAAGGTCTTTACAGAGGGATCAAATGCTACCAACTTAGAATCATAGAATCTTTGATCAGAAAGGAATAATTTTGGACATTGGGAACCTGATGGAGGATGCCATTATAGGATAATTGTACCTCTAACTATTTTTTACAGAGCTTTTATTTTCTCATCATTCATTTACTCAATAAACATCTAAATGTCAATGACGTGCATTTTTAGGCTATTACAAAGGATTCATGCTGCTTGTGTATATTATGTGTGTCCACCTGGGTTTTATAAAGATGGCTTACAAGGAGGCATAAATAAATACCTCAGAAGCTTTGATTATTCCTCTCAAAGAGAGACTGTGATTTTTGTCATGAGTGGAGCAGAAGTGACCATTGGGCCAGCCAAACTCTTCTCTTTTGAGAAGAAAGAGTATTGGATTAGAATTATATCTATCTGCTCTTCTGAATATCACTGATTTTAGGTTTTAAAGTTGCTAGCTTGCCTGGTCACTAGCCCTTAAAGCTTTGAGATTTACATTATCTCTTAGCTTGACTCACTACCAAATGCTTATTGTGCAAAAGACTATCACAACCCATTTATCAAAGCAGATTTTTAAAAAAGACTTCCCCAAACTAGAAAAGTTCTATGTATTAAAATATCCAAGAAAATACATGAGTGATTAGCCCCAGAGAAACATCTGTTTATTGTCTATAAACCCCAACCAGCTTAACCTGGGGCCATCCTCCAAGACACGTTTGTCCTTTCCTGTCTTTGTGCTATTGGTGGCAGGGTTTTATCTCCTCCAAGGGAACAATATACCTGTTGGTCCTGATCTTTTAGTCAAGATTACAAGAGACAAATGAGTCCTTCACTGTCATAGAGGATGTGATTAGCATACCTGAATGCCAACCTATTTTTTCTAGTGTAACCAATTACTTCCCCCCATTCTAGTGTATCAATAATAAGGATCTTCTCTCTTCTCATTGTGATTGCTGACCTTACTATGGCCAGACTGACCTGTTTTGTGCATCACTGTTAATAAACTGCTTATGCTTAGAAAATACATGAGTGAATGTGGTCTTCATATGAGAGCAAGATGACATCTCAGCTCAACAAAGTGAGAGACTATCATCTTACCCATCGGGAAATTCCCCAACTTTCTAGAGAGACAACCTAGAAATAATGGACACTTTGAGGCACTGACTTTTCCTATCTGCCACTTCCAAAAATCTATCTTTCTCCATATGTTTGGAGTCGATCCCCAAGGGAATCTAATGCCACAAGTATCTTTTCTTAAAGCAGGAATAGAGTCTCTGAGCTCTCACACCAATTCTACCCTCATTCAAGCACTCAGTCACATCAGAACTTTTCCCACCAATTTGGAATCACATTTCAAAGCAGAACACAGCTGCTTTTCCCCAACTCAACTTGTGTGGTAGTTGGATTACAATATCTTATCATGATTAACTCCAGATCAACTAAAATGGTTAAAATGACTTTTATTCTCCCCCAGTTTTTAAAATAAATACTCTTCAAAATACTTTATAGAATATATATGTAAAACATTTTTCCAGCTTGACACCTCCTACCTTGAGCTTACTGGTAACATTTATAATTGAGGCTCTCTGAAGGTCTGGTAAAAGCATTTGGAGAAGTAAAAGCGAAATTTAATTGAAATTTGTTTCCTAAAAATAAATATAATCTCTGTTTAACTTGTGATATTATGTTATATGGTGTTTGTGCTATTTGATTCTGAGAATAATTATGATTTATATTTTTTAAATGAAGATATTTTTGATTGACTGTAGCTATAACATGTTGTGGTGTTTTTAAAATAGATGAGAATGGACAGACTTACTCTATGCTGCTTCAAAGGAATGAAGGAGACCCAATAACCAGAAGTGAAGGTTCATACTTTCAAGATATCTTTATAATGCTTAGATTGTCCAACAAAAGAAATAGATTACAGGGTGGTACAATAAGAAAATACTAGATTTCTAGTCAGATTTGAACCCAGAATTTGGGATCTAAGCTCAGATGTATTACTTACTATCTATGTGGTTTTGGACAAGTCATTTAATCTCCTTTAGCCTTGGTTTCCTTATCTATTAAATGAGATGACTGGGCTAGATGGCTTCTTTTTAAAATTTATTTTATTTTTAATTCATAGAATAAAGAAGCATTTCCATAACTTATCATAATAAAAAAGGTGATTTCACATAAAATTATAAACTCATCACATGTAACTTGCTATTCTCTTCAAACAAACAATAAAATCATAGTTTAATTTTTTTTCCTTCTTTCAATGTCTTACCAGATGAATGACCTTTTTCAATTAAAAATGTGCTTGTCACTAAAAACTTTAAAATAGAGTCTGGAAAAGCATCTATGATAGGTATTATGGAAGGGCTTCCTGAATTGGGCAAGATTTTGAAGGAGAAACATACTAGGTCTATTCCAATTTTCAGTCTTGTGGTTCTACAATTATGTCAGTCCCCCAACTTGAATTCATATATTCCAATTCCAAAGGGTTGAAACCAATCTTCCTATGTTGTTTATTCTTGCAACATTTAGTCGTACTTGAATTAGGACTCACAAATCTGGGGTTTGTGGTTAAAGTTTAATGTTTCTATCTCTTGACCACATTTCCAAATATAGCTGATTTATCAGCCCTCATCAACAGTACTTGATCTTCCAAAAAAGGAAAAATCCATGTTTCCTTCATGCTCAGCAGTTAAAAGACTGGGAACTGGTCCCTCAGGGAGGCCTTAAAGCAAATTATTATTCAGTTCAGTCACTACTGCCATATTTTATTTCTCCTCCTATTCTGGCCAGGGAATAAACTGATGATAACTTGAGTAAGCACTTTAAATCACATTTTACCGAAGGGAGTCCAACATTATTCTGGTGAATAGTTGGCCATCTGCTGGTGAGAGTACCTTAAAGTTCATTCTTTATGGTAGGTACCCCTGCTCTACTCTCCCCAGTTAATCCTTTTATTTTGGGGACTTTGCCTTAGGGTTGAACTGCCCTAGCTAGAGAGTGAGTGAGTAAATTAAAGTTCACCTCAATTCACTATATATAGCCAACCATAGACCATGCTTCATATTACAATTGTACATCCACTAGCACACAATGACAGATCCAAACTGTGAATATTGCTATCACATCTGTAATCCTGTGAGTCCAAGCCCCTTCCCTTCCTTTTACCTTCCTCTTATTCCTGCAATGGGAATAACAAGCAAAGCCACATTATTATCACTTTTGGAAAGGGGATGACAATATACTGCCCTATGGTTCCATTCATTTTTCTTCTGACTGTGTGTACCAAAATTCCCTTTCCTGATCACCATTCTTCAAATCGTGTGTGCATGTATTCCTATAGGAATATAAACTCTTTGAGGGTGGAGTGCAATCGCCTCACTTCTGTATTTGTAGCATCTAGCATAGGTCCTGGCCCATAGTTGGTAACTAAGAAATGCTTGTTAATTGGGTGGTCCTTAGATCTCATGACATGACTTCAGAAGAGCCAAGAAAACATCCTCACTCCAAAAATTCCTCTCTCACCTAGGTTGCTATTGCCTGAAATTCTACAATTCCAAGTTTTCTCCTTTGGCTGAAGAATTTATTTGGTGATTCAGGCCAGTTCCAATGGTCTTGTGATGGAGAGAGCCATCTGCACACAAAGAGAGGATTGTGGGGACTGAATAAAGATTACAACAGTATTTTCACCTTTTTGTTGTTTGCTTGCATTTTGTTTTAGTTCTCATTTTTTCCTTTTTTTTTTTCTGAGGCAATTGGTGTTAAGTGACTTGCCCAGGCTCACAATCTAGGAAGTGTTAAGTGTCTGAGACCATATTTTTTTTTCCTTTTTGATCTGATTTTTCTTGTGCAGCAAGATATTTGTGGAAATACGTATACAAGAATTGCACATATTTAACATTGAATTACTTGACTTCTAGGGGAGGAGATGGGGTGAAGAGAGGAAAAAAATTAGAACACATTTTGTAAGGGTGAATGTTGAAAATTATCCATATATATATATTGAAAATAAAAAGCTTTAATTAAAAAAAAAGAATTTATTTATTTGGGCATGATGATGGAAGCTGAGGTTGTTGCCCCTCTGCTAGAGCTCTGTGAACTTCAGCAATACTGATCAGGTGTCTAAACTAAATCCAGCATCAATATGGTGAAACCACAGGAGTGGGATAGGGGTTGGGCTGGGTCCCTGGCTGCAGTATGGTCTAGAGAATCCTCGGGATCTCTGAAACCCTTTTAGTGGGTCTACGTATTCAAAAACAGTTTTTATTTCCAATATGGTAAATGTCTATAAATATAATCCAGATAAACAAAAATGCTTTGGAGAGATCCTCAATAATTTTTAATAGGATAAAGATACTGAAAACAAAAGTTTGAGAACCACTGCATTAGAGGAACAAATCAACCCAGTTCAGAAATGGAGCAAGTCAAAGCTTCCAGGGAGCTGGCAGTGAATTGTCTTTGCCAGTTCACTGAGTGACATAAGAAAACCCAATCTTAAATTTAAAAAATACATATTTTTTTGTCTGTAAAAATGTAAATACTTCTAGGATAAGTAACATATTTATGCCTTAATTGAATGATTGGATCACATACTTTTTTGAGAATAAGAATTTTAGGGAAGAGAGACGATGAAGGTGAAAAACATTTTTATTTCCCCTAAGGGGGACAAAGAAAAGACTGATGACAAAACTATTGCCTTTATAGAGCCAGCCTTGCATAGGACAGACTCCTGTAATGACCTTGAGCTATTCATTTAGCAATTTCCTATCTCAGATAATATTCTAAAGAACACCAAGAATATCTTGTATGAGTATGGAAGAGATAATAACATGTAAAGAGAGTGTCCCTGTCCCAGACCCTCTAACTTTTGGCTAGCTTTAGCTACTTATAAAAATATCAGGAATTCAATTATACAGGAAACAGATATGATGACCTTAATTTCCTTCCCACTAGATTCCTACTTAACTCTGCTTTCTCCACTATTCATCTACTTGGGAGAATAGTAATTTCTAGAGTTAAAACTCCCCAGAGTTAAATATTAGGCAATTAATTGGGGTTGCTAAATAGTACAATTGATAAGAGTACCAAGTCTATGATCAGGAAGATGTGTCTTCCTAAGTTGAAATCTGCTCTCAGAAACTTATTAGCTGTGTAATCCTGGGCAAATCACTTAACCTTGTTTGCCTTAGTTTCCTCACCTGTTAAATGATCTGGAAAAGAAAATGGCAAATCACTTCAGTGTCTTCATCAAGAAAATCCTTAATGGGATCACAAAGAGATGGATACAATTAAAAAATGACTCAACAACAACAATAAAGGGAAAATTATTATCTAATTTAAAGAGTGATCTTCAAATATGAAAATTAAGGATATATTCTCACCTTCTCACATCACAATTAGGTGATGTGACTTGGAACCATCAGTCTCTTTGATAGAGAAATTCCAGCCCCTTATTAGGAAAATAAATCTGAAGTAGAATCTGCTCTTGGTTTTTAAAAGTTTGGTCCTACTTATAGGTTAATATATTTAACATGTATTGGTCATCCTGCCATCTAGGGGAGGGGGTAGGGGGAAGGAGGGAAAAAATTGGAACAAAAGGTTTGTCAATTATCAATGCTGTAAAATTACCCATGCATATAACTTGCAAATAAAAAGCTATCAAAAAAAAGAAAGAAAGAAAGAAAGAAAGATGTAAGAGATAATGGTATAAAAGTCATAAAATTAAAAAAAAAAGTTTGGTCCTACAACTTGGAATTTCCTGCTTGGGAAAATGGCAGGTCTCAGTAGCTGAAACTTTTGAGTAAACATGACAAAACAACTTTTCTGTACTACAGAGATTATCCTGCCTTTTCTAAGAGAGGTAGGAAAAGCTTACATAATGTATATGTTATGAAAGCATAAACATGCTTATCCTTCATTGAATAAAAAGTAATCAAATGTTTCAGCCAAAGCAAAAGCTGAAACAATAGACAATAAAAATGGAAGCAGTATATTGAGATCCCTAGAAAACATATAAAACTTTCCTAGAGTATTGCTGGAGGTATGAACAACTCTTCTAAATGTGTATATCTGTTCATATGCATTGCCTATGTTTTTCCATTTTTCTTACATATTCTCCATTTTTTGGTGAAAGAATATGTTCCATATTTATGAATGATTCATTTTATTGTTCCTTCCTTTCTATGTTGCTGAACTCCTAGAAGGTTTACTAGAACCACAAAATTTTCTAAAATAATTGGACGAAAATAAGGGGAGGAGTGTTAGGAATGTGAGATTATATGAGAAAGTCAAACAGCATCATGGATGTATATCAGAATTATTTATTATTAATCAGTCAAAAAGTATTATGCATCTAGTGTGACAGACACTGTACTTAACAATGAGGTTGCAAATTAAAATAAGAATTGAAATTGTACCTGTACTTAAGGAAAGGACATAAACTTTTAGTAAGCACCTATAATGTGCCAGGTATTGTGCTAAATACATTAAAAATGTTATCTCATTTGGTCCTTACAACAACTCTCCCTGCAAGGCAGGGACTATTGTAATTCCTATTTTAAAATTGAGGAAATTGAGATAGACAAAGGTAAAATGACTTATCAAGAGTCACATAGTTAATAAATGTTTGACATTGAATTTGAATCCAGGTCTCCATGAAGCCAGGCCCAGCATTATACCGACTGTACCAGCTACCTACCTTCAAGGAGCTCACATTCTATACTTCCTCTATATGTATTCAAATGACTAAACACAAGAACTTAAAAAAAAAAGGTATGGGGGATTTAGCTGGTGAAATCAGAAAAGGCCCCTGTAAAAGATGACATAAGCTAAGCTTTAATGGAGCCTATGGACACATGGACACTTAGGGCAAGTAGATGGTACAATGGATACATTGCTGGCCCTGCACTCAGGATGACTTACCTTCCTGAGTTCAAATCCAGCCTCAAACATTTATTAGCTGTGTGACTCTCACCAAGTCACTGTTTGCCTTAGTTCCCTTATTGAGCTGGATAAGAAAATGGCAAATGACTCCAGGAACTTTGCCAAAGAAAGAAAGAAAATGGGGTCACACAGAATTGGACATGACTAAAAAATGACTAAAGAACAACAAATGGATATGTGTGAACAGGAAAGACATTTCAACCATGGAGTATATCCTATAAAATAGTATGGAGATGATAAAACAAATATTGTGTAAGTCAAAGTAATGAGATCATATTGGTTTAGAGAAGTAATATAGGATGTTTAGAAAGAAAGACCAAGTTAAATTGTGAAGGACTTTAAATGCAGAATGGAGGAATTTGTTTACAATTTAAGGATTAATTCTCCTAATGAAGCACCATCTCATTTTACCCAAGATCATAAATCTCCTTTGGTGATTTAGTCTTTAATCCCAAGTGGGCAGAATCAAAATTCAGCAGCGTGCTGCCAGAAGAGATGGCTTTGTGTTTGATACAAAAGACAATGAGAATTAGAATGTAATTACTTTTCTTCATCATAGAATTAATATTCATCATTTTTAAGGTAGGAGACAGGAAGACACTCCCCACTAAGGTATCCCAAAGGGGGCTTGTCACTTCTGGCACTATTGTGGAAATCTGTTAACTATGTATATGGAATCAGCTAAAATTAGCATGCATCAGATCTATTTTTCAGATAGACATATTTGGCAGGCTCCACTGTATAATCCAGATGCATTACCCCAACAACCCTTACTCCCCCTTCACCCCCAACCAAAATATCTCTAACATGTACGCTTTCAACACTGTCAGCACACTTTGCTCTAAGAGATTAGAGGTTGACTACAAATAATTTCCAATGAATAACTCTAATTAGTGGCTAAAGTTGGCATATTTCCTGCTATCTGAAATTAGATCACAGAGTTAGGTAGAGATGAAAAAAGCCCTGTTAACTCTCTAGCCTTCCCATTCCTATTTGCTGGGGGAAATTACTGTTTTGAACTTTATCTGTGACTATCAGAAGAAGTTTAGAGTCAGCAGTAATAACAAGATATGTGACAGACTTGACTGCCACATCACCTCGACCATAGCCCTGAATCTGTTCAAAAGGAAATGCTACGTAGAGTGTTAGCTTGGTTTATATTAAAAAAAAAAAAAAAAAAAAAGCCAGAGAACCATTTTATTTCTGTTTGGTTTTGGTTTTAACTGCTTCATTGGAATTTCTTTTTTACATTGATATTTCTCAATGACCCTTCCCCCGACATGCACATATAAGAGAGACAGAGAGAAAGAGACACACAGAGAGAAACAGAGAGGAAAGACAGAGAGAGACATAAAGAGAGACAGACAGAGAAACAGAGACAAAGACAAAGAGAGACAGAGAGAAAGAAAGAGACAGAGACACAGAAAGAGACAGAGACATAGAGAGAGAAACAGAGAGGAGACACAGAGAGCCATACACACACAAAGAGAGAGAGAGAGAGAGAGAGAGAGAGAGAGAGAGAGAGAGAGAGAAACAGAGAGACAGAGAGAAACAGAGAGACAGAGAGACAGAAATAGAGAATAGAGACAGAGACAGAGACAGAGACAAAGACAGAGAGAGAGAGGAACGAGAGAGAGAAAGAGAAAGAGACACACAGAGACAGAGACAGAAACAAAGAGACAGAGAGAGAGAGATGAGAAAGAGACAAGAGAAGGAGATACAGAGAAACAGAGACAAAGACAGAGAGACACAGAGAGGAGAGAGAGACAGAGACAGAGAAAGAGAGAGACAGAGATGAGAGACAAAGAAGGAGAGAGATGAAGACAGAGACAGAGAGAGACACACACACAGAGAGACAGAGAGACAGAGACAGAGAAGGAGAGAGACAGAGAAACAGAGACAAAAACAGAGAGACAGAGAGGGGAGACAGAAAGACAGAGACAGAGAAACACAAAGAGACACACACACAGAGACAGAGATGAGAGAGACAGAAATAGAGACAGAGACACAGAAAGACAGAAAGAGACAGAGAGACAGAGAGGGTCTACTAAGCATTCATATAGGTCAGTCATTGTACTGAGTGATGGGATTACAAAAACAAGCAACGAAGACAAATCTTGATCTTAAAAAATTTACATTCTTATGGAGGAAGAAAACCCATGACAAGGAACTAGAAAGGGAGTGAGGATACCCACATGGACATGATGTGATGATGCCAGATAAGTGCACAGAGACCTTGTTTGAGACAAGATAAGGTACAGCCAGGCTTCCCAGGGGGCAGAATCTAAGGTTCCAGTGGAAGGGATCTGACAATGATGGTCAGAGTGCAGTAAGATTATGTGAGAAATCTAGCAAAGAACAAATCAGAGTCTTTTCCTTCAGCCCCAGTAGGATCCCTTTTCTTGAAGGCCTATTACTCATAAAAGTGGAGCATGTCTGCATTGTGTAAGTAACATGTACTCAGTTATTTTGTAAGGGTATAAGAATCATCACTTACTTATGTCTCATCCAATTTAAGAACAGCAGAGAGACACCCCAGGCAATGACTTCTCAGGACTGCGTGGGTGGTTAGATGTCTAATCTTGAATTACAAACCACCACCTAAAGGAGGGGCATTTCTTGTTTAGAATCATATGTGCTTGTCACTGGAGCATCAGTCAGTCTGTGAAGCTGTTATTAACTTGACAGATATCTGGTAGAGCCAAAACCTTTCTGGAGCAAAAATGATCTTGAAGTTTTATCCATGGCAATAGAACTATGGAAAATCTGAGAACATGAAGATCTATTTGCCCTGGAGATCCAGTAACAGGTTTTGAAATCCAAGCATATAGACTTCCTTGAATAACATGGTAACTTATTAACCAGTTAGAAATGTAAAATACATTATAAAGGACACATTAGTTACTAATAATGAAAAGTTAAATATTGCGTTGTCAAATGTACTTTCCAAAATCTAAGAATAGTTTTTGCTCCTTTCATTCAAATGCCTATAGCATCTTCACAATCTTGATCTCAAGGACTAAAGCTAACTTAATTTAAAAACACAGTTCCACAGTTCTCTGTATAGCCATAGGATCCTGTGGGGTTTTTTTAAACATATGATATATGAAATACATGCTTTTTAAAAAGATAAGTATTTGCAATTTAATTTTGCTTCCTAAAGATTGCTTTATAGGAAAAAAATTCATATAGGGAATTTCATCTCCTGTTCATAGGGGTCAGGGAAATACTCCTTAATCACAAAGACCTGAATGGAAATTATTATAATGTGTGTGTGTGTGATTTTCTTTAAGTCTTTGTATATTTTTTTTATTATTTCATTTTTCTTTTTATTTGGAAACATACATCTAAGTCAAGATGATGACAAGAATTTCCTGATATGCTGTCACTGTGGTTCAGTCATTTCAATTGTGTCTCGCCTGTGATGACCCTATTTGGGCAAAACAGTAAAGGGGTTTGCCATTTCCTTCTTCAGTTAATTTTACCGATGAGGAAACTGAGGCAAACAGGATTAATTTACTTGCCCAAGTTCACACCACAAATAAGTATCTGAGGTTAGATTTGAATTCAGAAATATTAGTCTTCCTGACTTCAGGCCCTATATTCTACCTCCTATGGCACCATCTAGCTGATCTTTAATATTTATTTACATATAAGGCACTTAATATTTGTTTTATAAATGTAGAAACTGACACATACTTCAACATACTCCTTTAATGCATTTGTAATTTCTTTAGTTTGCATACTTACTTTAGTGATGCATATTACAACACTTCTTTGTCTAATAATTGTACTCTAATCCTGTCTATTTTTTTGGTGGGAAAAAGGGTGGACATCCTGTGATTTTACTGTTACAGGGAACTCTCTTGATATTAAACAACCTTTACCATTGAAAATCAGTAATTGTTTTACAGAATGGAGAAGCTAAAGGACTTGCCCAATGACAAAGTCACAGTCAGAGATGTGACCGGAACTCAGGGCTTCCTGACTTTAAAGCCCACCCTCTAGCCATTTTTCTATGTTTCCCTACTTTGTTCATATCCTCCAGAAAAAAAAAAATTTCGCTGGAAATCCATAAATAAGGTTCCTTCTTATATTTCTCTTGACTTCGACTTCGTGTAGATGCCCATGGAGCACATGTATTACCTACAGCAATTATCTTTCACTTTCACTATATTTACGACTTTTTTTTTTTCTAGGTGTATCTGCCTCTGTTGACATTTTTTAAGCTGTTGCTTCTGATCCATGTATGTAATGCGGAAAAACGTTGTGCATTCCCATCATGAATCTTTGTACTTTCCTTTAGTTGATCTTCAACTTCAACTCTTTCCTAGACTGTGGTATTCTAGCACTTCCTGACACATCATCACAGGAAGAATATTAATATAATTTTATTAATATTAATATATAATTAATACAATTACATAATATTAATATATAATTTATACAATATTAATATATAATTATATAATATTAATATATAATCAAAGGAGAGCAAAGAACTCACTCTTTAACCAGTTCCCCAGTTTGCCAATTTCTCAATTAATCAGTGAACTTTCTTTCCCTTAAGTAGCTTTTATCTACCAGAAGCTACCAAGGATTCTGGGGGTATAGAAACAAAAACAGAGCAATTCCTACTCTCTAGAAGTTTCCATTTAAGTTTTTAAATAATCATTATTTCTTCCCTAACAGCTCAGTAATTCAGTAGGATGGGGGATATTCATTCTCTTTTGTGTCTGTTTTCAGAATAATATAGCCAGCCCTAAAGGTGGCATTATCAAAAAATAATGTCAATTTATTTGCAGGCATGGGCATGTTGAAACATGAACCCAAATACCAAGGGGTTAGGTAGTATGCATCTTTGTGCTTGCTTTCAGGGTTTAAGCTGGAATTTTTGGAGAAGTTTCTACTTGTAAATATTTTCAAGCGCATGTTCTTTCAGTTTCACTGAGTTGAAAATAAAAATATGTAGGAGATATATAGGAAAGGCTTTGCAATAGATGATCTAAGAGCTTAAGAAAATGTAGCAACCTCTGGCAATATTAGACTAAAATATAAGATATTCATTAGCCCTAATAGAAATAGCTGGCATTATTTAGTACATTAGGTTTACAAAATCTTTTACATTTGTTGTCACATTTGATCCTTATAACACATTTTGAGATAGGTGCAATTATTAACCCCATTCTACAAATGAGAAAACAGGCTGAGAAAGTCTCAGAATGATTTTACTCGGAGTCACACACAACTAATATCTGAAGTAGTATTTGAACCTGGTCTTCCAGTGTCATCTAATTGCTTCCAACAACCTAAGGTTCACCTCATCATCACACCCCTTTCACAGACCCACTTTTCTTGCTGGCTCTCATAGGATAAAATATCAGAAAGTTCTCTTTCATGTCTATTTGTCCTGATGATAAGATTATCCTTTGGGGGTAGTCAATAAACACCCCCTCAATACACAAACTGGAGTCTAAAACGAACAGATCCCAAGTTCTGTTTCTGAATGAAATCCACCAAAACAAGTTCAATTACTTCAGGTTAGCGATATTCACTCAAGTTCAAGCTTGTTTGTTTTTAAGAACAGATGTATTAGAGAAAAAGCAGACTCACAAAGGGAATAGGACTTCAGCTTTGACCCATTTTTGGAAGGGAAGTCTGCTGACCAGCTGGGTTAGGGCTGTGTCCCCATATTCTGCAACAAGATGTCCACAATGACACTCACCAGAACCCCAGCCCATCTGGGCAAAATGTCCAAATGTTTAAATTATTCTAGCCAACATTCAAGTTACAGAGAGCTGACTTTAGTACTGACAAAAAGAGTCTAGGCTTTGTCCTTGGGATCACTTCCTGGCTTTGCCACTTATTACCTGTGTGATTTAATCAAGTCATTTAACTTTTTTTGGATTAAGTTTCCTTATCTGTAAAAGGAAGGAGTTAGACTAGATGATCTATGAGGTACTTTTCAAGTCTGGATCTTTGATCTTACTCATCTTCTCAGTTTGATTAATAGATAGCACTCTATCTACTATCAGAAAAGCCCGAATTCAAATTTGACCCCTGACATTAGCTGTATGATCCTGGGCAGGTCACTTAACCCTAATTGCCTCAGTTTTCTCATCTGTAAAATGAGCTGGAAAAGGAAGTGACAAACTGCAGCAGTATCTTTGCTAAGAAAATCCCAAGTGGATCTGAAAATGACTGAACAACAATAACAAAAATGCACCCTAGTTTCAGAGCCAGGAGTCAGAATATTTTCACCAAAAAAGGACAGCCTTTGAGCAAAAGATAATCTGATCAACGGGACAAATAGACATGAAAGAGAACTTTCTGACATTCTCTCCAGTGGGAGCCAGAGAGAAAAGTGGTTCTGTGAAAAAGGTGTGATGATGAAATGAGCCTTAGGGGAGAGGGGTGACATAGGGACACTTGTGCCTCAGAGACAGTGATTGTTGTAGGGATGGGGGTAACCACAAGGAGGATGCATCCTGGGGAAGAAGCACACTCTCTCCCTTTCCATGTTGCCACTATGGGAAAATCTAATTTGTTTCATACTAGTGAAGTCTTAAGTCAGGTTTTGCTGCAAAGGAATGCATTCCAAGAAATAACCACATAAATGAAAATTTCTATTTTTTTTAAACAGTCCCTGAATTCAACTGGTTTTTTTGTTTTGTTTTGTTTTGTTTTGTTTTACTTCTATGTTTGGCTTTGGACTAACCAGGAAATTCTTGATAATTTGAAAAGTGAGATGACCATTTTTCTGCTTGTTAACAGGCTCATGTTGTACCAGCCACTCTAACTATAGACGTGGTTATGGAAAGACACATAAAACAAAACACAAATTCTATATGCTGTAGGACCACTTAAAAAGTGGTATTTGCCTTAGCAAATATGTTCCCCATTTGAACCTATGTATGTGGGTGTTTTTTTTTTCTTCTTAGCAATTTTAAACCTTCCTATTTTTCTGTGGGGGTGGATTGAGGAGAAAAAAAGAAAAGAACAAACAGATGCCCTTTGCCAACAGTGCGTGGAAAGATGCTAATTGTGTGGCTTTGGGGAGAAGTTTCCCATAAGAACACTGAATGTTACATTTACCAATCTTCCCTTATAAAAATAGAGAGAAGTTTATTTTTGTATATATGTATATGTAGAGATATAGATCAATAGATCCAGATATGGAAATTTATCTATACTTCTAGATTATAGATATTTTCATATTTAGAGATCTTTTTATCTCTCTATGCACACACATACACGTATCCATGCATGCACAATCTGGGCTTGAGCATTTCAGTCCCTGAGGCTTGTTTGGGTCAGTCCTCTCTCACACGGCAAGTTCAAGAGAGAAAAAGAAAAAAATAAAGATATAAAGTGGCTTGTGGCTCAGAGGCTTATTTCCCAGTAGGGGACACAGTACCTGTACTGTGGGGGGACAGGGTACTTGTTCAAATCTAAGCTCAGATATTTACTAGCTGTAAGACCCTGGCAAAATCTGTTTGTCTTATTTCGTCAACTATAGCACATACCACCTAGGTTTGTGGGGAGGATCAAATGGGATAACACATAATGGGTTTTTTTCCAAGTCTTAAAGTGCTATTTGAATGTTAACCATTATGAGTATTTTTGTATTGTTTTAGCAACATACTTTGTAACAAGGGCCATTTCCCACCTTTGACATTTATGGATCTTTTCCTGGTTTCTTGAAACTCCATTTGGACATTGTTTGGACCATAATTCACTCTTCCCTGAAGCTACTGCACAGAGACCTCTTTGTATTGTGCTGACACAACATCTCTGTTCATCATAAAATACAGGAATAAAAAAGCCAATAATTATTGATCTCTTAGAATGAGAAATTTATATTAATTCTGAAAAGATCAAAGGAAGGGTGCTCAACTAGGTTTGGAGAAGCTGCCAGGAGTTCCTTGTTGAAAGAACAACACTCAGGGTTAAGAGTTTACAAGTTTGCCGGTTCTCTTAGAAATGACAGAAACATCCTCTTGTTGTGACTTTGTGCTGCCATTGAAGGAATGCAGATTTTTGGATGCTTGCTTGGCTGCCTCCTGCTCTCTTCATCCATTTCCCATGTTGCCCCCACTGTTTTAGGATGGCAGATGTTTCCATTAGGTGCTCACAGGAGCAAGAGCAGAATGCTGTCTAGCCCATTGTAAACTTTCTCATTAGAATTCAGCTCAGCAATAGGGCTGCAAGTAAATGGGCAGAGTGAATTTCATATTATACTTTTTTTCTTTCTCATGAGACCTGATTCTTCCTTAGAGGTTACAAAAGCATGAAAACATCTGTCCCTTTTTCCCATATTCCATGAAACCTGGTTCAGCCCATTTTATTTCAAAACTCCATATTGATGATGACCAAATTTATCCTTCCTTCAAAAAAAAAATGCAAAATGCGAAGGGATAAGGTAAGAGATCTTATAGGATTTGTTGAGAAAAGGAAGAACAGTAGATTTTTTTCAAATTTCTTTTCTAAAATAAAGGCAAAGTCTCTATAAATGCTGTATCTAATTGTGGTTCAGCCATGAAACTGTTTTCTGAATCCCTCTCCAACAGAACAAATTTAAAAATTTATCAATCTAATTGCTTTTTGCCATTCCAACCAATAAGAATTCATCAGAACACTGCTGGAGGTCAAGTGCTATGCTAGGATATAAGATTACAAAGAAAAAAAAATATACATCCGTTCCTGTCCTCAGAGAGCTTTCATCTTACTGAAGAGAAACTTGTATGCAGATAAGAAAATAATATCTGTTATTTAGATAGCATTTTTAAGGTTTTTGAAGCACTTACCTAGATGAACAGATTTAAAATAAAATAAGGAGAGGATCTTTGAGGTTGTCCAATGTTAGGATCATAAGCTTATAGATTTGCATTTGCACTTTTGAGGTCATCTAGTCCAACCCTTTCATTAGGCATAAAAGATTGAATGATATACCCAAGTTCATATAGGAAGTAAGTAGCAGAACTGAGATTTGAGGCAAAGCCTTGAAATTCCAAATCTAACACTTTCCAGAACACTATGCTTATTCTCATTTTAGTGTAACAAATACAAAATCTATACAAATTAAATACTAAATAATTTGGGAGAACATAAACATCAATGAGTTGATAGGAAACAGCTTTGTTTTATGTAGGGACCAAACCTTAAAGGGAGGTCCATAGGGCATTCCAAGAGGCAAAAATGAGGAGAGAAAACAGACATGGGAGACAAACCTTACAAAATCATGAAAGATAGAAATACTTATGGAATAGCTGTAGGCCATTTCTGCTGGAAGGTAAACTACATGAGAGGGATCAGACCTTCTGGAAATAATTTGTGAACCTTGGTCTGATATAATGTTCACATTTTATCAACATAAATAATTAAAATAAGGGACAACTCAGTGGCACAGTGGATAAATTCTGAGCTTAGAGTCAAGAAGAATCATCTTCCATCGAATGTAGCCTCAGATATTTACTCACTGTGTGACCCTGGGCAAGTCACTTGATCCTGTTTGCCTCAGTTTGGTCATCTGGAAAGGTAGGTGGAAATCATATTAATAAGGTCCTTAAATGATGAAAGAGGAGTTTGTAGTTTATCCTGGGGTCAGTCTAGAGCCAATGTAGTTTCTTACCAGGAGAATAGAATGGTTAGAACTGTGCTTTATGTATATCAATATAGCAAATGTATGCAGGATTCCTTTGAAAGGGAGAGGTTTGAGAAAGGGAAGAATATGAATCATGAGGCTGTAGTCTAAGCAAGAAGTGATGAGATCATCATATCCAGGGAGAAGAAGGGAAGAATGTAAAAGATATTATGGAGGTAAAATTAATAATATATAATATAATCACATTATTAACTGTAAAACTCTTCCTTTAAAAAATCTTTAAGTTATTAGACTAATTTGAAAGAAGATACAGACCAGTCTCCCTTTGGTGAATAAAATGAAACAGAAGAAATACATATATTGGGGATAGGAGGAACAATTTGGTTTGAAAAGTTATAGAAATGGGAGTAAACCAGGAGAAAGTGTAAGACATACTCTTTCCTAAAATAATGGCAATATTGATTTTACAATGATTCCATAAGTAGAAAAGGGGGAGAAAAATGGTGAGACAGTTGACAAGAAATTAGTCAGAGAATAAGGAATAAGGTGAAGCAAAGATGGGATCCACCTGAAAAAAAAAGCCAGAAGACATTCACTTATCAGAACAGGAAGATCCCAGGATGGAAGTGTCAGGACTGAAGTTTTAAGTTATCAAAGGAATGATCACTGCAAGAAGGCTGACTAGAAAAGGGCCAGAGAGTAGTGAGAAAGTATAGATTTTAAATGACTAGCAACCATTTATTAAGCATGTCCCAGACACTGAACAATATTCTGATAATACAAAAAGAAACAAAAAAACAAACAAAAAAGATAGTCCCTTCCCTCAAACAGCTTACATTCTAAAGGGATTGGAAGAGTACAAACACACACACACACACACACACACACACACACAGAGTATTTAAAGTTAGAAGAAAGCTCAGAATTCATCTAGTCCAGTCATCATTAACTATGGCCTGTTCCTATTTTTGTATAGCCTTAGCACTGAACATGCTTTTTACTTTTCTAAATAGTTTTATTTTACTTAACAATAGAAAAACTAAATTTAGTTCTCAGGAACAAATAATGCAGGGGTTAGCTAATTCTGACCTCTGGCTATAGTTTGTAAATTCTGATCTAATTTAATCCTCTCCTGATGTAAGTAAATAGATTAAGAGGCAGCTAGAAGGTAGGTCAGTGGAGTATTGGGCCTGAAATCAGGAAGATCATCTTCCTGAGTTCAAATCCAGCCTCAGATACTTACTAACCATGTAAATCTGGGAAAATCACTTAATTCTGTTTGTCTCAATTTCTTCATCTGTAAAATGAGCTAGAGAAGGAAATGACAAACAACTCTAGTATTCTTGCCAAGTAAACTCCAAATGGAGTCATAAAATGGATATGATTAAGAAACAAATGAATGACAACAAAAGAAAATTAAGATGATGCAACTTGACCAGGGTCACATGGCTAAAGTATTGGGACTTGAATTCCTATCTCCTTTCTCCTTAGAATTTGTGGGAGGTGTAGAAGAGAGGTCTCGTTAGATATTATCATGTGCTCACATAGCCTTTACTTAAAAATTATGGAACTCAAAGGATCATTGTTGTTGTTAGATTAAATACGTGTAATCCTTTTAAACATATTTCTGTTTGTCACTTTATGTAAGAAAAAAATCAGACCAAAAAGGATAAAAAAAAAACACAAGAACAAAAAAAAGCATACAAAGAAACAAGAGGTGAAAATACTATCCACATTTCATCTCCATAGTTCTCTCTCTGGATGCAGATATCATTTTCTATCTCAGGTTTATTGGAATTGTCTCCAGTTACCATATTGATTAGAGAAGCCAAGTCTATCAAAGCTGATCATCACATAATCTTGTTGTAACTATATACAAAATTATCTTGGTTCTGCTCACTTCACTCAACATCAGTCTCTTCAGGTTTTTCTGAAATTAGCCTGTTCCTTATAAAGAAATAATATTTCATTACATTCATATACTATAACTTAATCAGTCATTCACCAATTGATGGGAATCCACTCAGTTTTCAGTTCATTGAGATTACAAAAAGATCTGCTACAAATATTTCCACAAATGTGGGTCCTTTTCCCTCTTTTATAATCAATTTAAGATAGTAGCAACACTGCTGGATCAAAGGGTATATATAGTTTTATAGCCCTTTGGGCATAGTACCAAATTGTTCTTCAGAATGATTAAATCAAATGATCCACAGTCCATTAACAAAGCATCAGTGTCCCAGTTTTCCCACATCCCCTGCAATATTTTTCTTGTCTTTTCTTTTTCTTAATCAATCTGATAGGTGTGCGATAATACATCAGAGTTGTCTTAATTTGCATTTCTCTAAGTAGTGATTTAGAGCATTTTTTCATCTGTAGGTGGCTTTAATTTCTTCTGAAATTGTCTGTTCATATCCTTTGACCCCTTATCAACTGGGGAATGACTTGGATAGTTACAAATTTGAGTCAATTCTCTAATATATTTGAAAAGTGAGGTCTTTTTCAGAACTGGCTGTAAAAATCATTTCCCAACTTTCTGCTTTCCTTTTAATCTTGGTTGCATTGGTTTTGTTTGTGCAAAACCTTTTTAATTTAGTGTAATCAAAATTTTCCAAATTATATTTCATAATATTCTCTGTTCTTTGGCTATACATTCTTCCCTTTTCTAGGAGTCTGATAGGTAGCTACTAGAATTCAAAGTTTTAAAAAATGCAAAAATAGTTTTACATTTGACTGGGAAAAATAAAATATTAAGTTAAAAAATAAAATACAATATTGCAAAAAAAAAAAAACTGATAGTGATGGGACATTCCAACAGTTCATTCAATTGGTGAAAAGTTAAAAGTTTTTGGTAGTCCTGCTTCTCTGACTTTTTCCAGCTATTGTTCAGAGTTCTCCTCTCTGGAGGACAGTCAGAATAAGATTCATCTCTGTAGCATATGACAAGAGCTTTGAATATCTAAAAATAGCTATTATAATTAAAATCAGAGTATTTGAACTACAAGACTTCTGAGGGTCTCTTCTTGTTTAAAGTTTGTCATCTCTCCCTATTCCCTGGCACCTTTCCTTTGACCAGTCCTTCATTAATAATAATAATAATAAAAAGCTTTTTAAAAATTGCCTTGATGTATATTGTCATCCTTGTCATCCTTCCATCACCAGTCTCTAGGATATTAATAATCTGATAAGCTAAGTTGCAGAATGAATAGAGAACTGTGTCTGACAGCAGGAAAACCTACATTCAAAAGGAAGTCAATTAAACTCTATTTGCCTCAGTTTTCTCAGTTGTAAAATGAGGAGAATTATAACACCTACTTCTCAGAGTTGTTGTGAGAATCAAATGATATAATATTTGTAAAGCACTAGGTACAGAGTGGGTACTATGCAAATATTATTAGTACTATATAATCATCATCAATAACTTGCAAAATTTTTCCTTATAAAATTGATTTTTCTCCTTTACAAAATCATAATTTCTGGCTAATAGGCAAAGATTTTATACATGTAGTATGTTTAGAACAATCTCGTATATTCTCAGTGCTCTAGGCAATTCTCTAAGATTATAAATTGCAAAATACATGCATCATTGGAAGGAGTTTCTTCATTTTATACCAAAGAAATCACAGGTCCATTCCCTAGCCCTATTGCTATGCATATAGTCTAGCTAAGCTCTTTTTATGACCATCTTATGCAATTATGCTGAATCATAAAATCATCCTTTATGGATAGATTACTCATGAATATGATGTTTGAATGACTTATTTGGAGAGATTCAGATATAAGCTCAACATAAGACAAAACTTGCTAACAATTAGTGCTATACAAATGGAATTAACAGTCTAGAGCAACATTTGGTTCCCTCTCATTAGAGATTTTAAGCAAAGTAAATGTCCACTTGTTGGAATATTTTTTCCTATTTAGATAAAAATTCTATTATATGAGTGGATCCTAGGCATTTTTAATATTATAGACCCTTGGGCAGTCTGGCTAAAATTTATGCACCCATTCTCAAAATAATCTTTTTAAATGCATAAAATAAAATACAGAGTATTACATAGCAAGCCAATTATGTAGAAATGCAGCCATCAAAATACTTCTGGTCCAAGTTCATTGCCCCCATGAAACCTATCCACAGACTTTTGGAGGAATCCATGGATTCCAGGTTAAGAGCTTCTGAATGGATGGTCTTTGAGGTCCTTTTGCTGTTCTAATTGTGTAAGTTTCCTATTTACTAATAAACCGGATCCAAGAGTGATTTTCTGACATGATCTTGATTACTTAAAATTCTCATATACAGGAAGATTCATAGATATTTGATCATTGATCCTCTGAATAGGATAGAATTGTGAATGATAGCGGTCAAATGATGTTTCCACATTTGTTCCTAGTCTTTCTTATAGTGAATTTTACAACTTATATCTTCTCAAGGGGACCTTTCTATGTGAGGAATCTTTATTCCTTATCTTGAAATCTGCTAGCAGAGTCTGACATTACCCTTTGCAACCTGAGCAGGCCCTGATATGTCCAAGTTGATCTGCAGATTTCATGAAATATAATTCCTGTGTCTGATAATTCAATTCGTAAAAACTACCTGCCCTTATATTTGGGGAAGTGCTTCTATTAAGAGCTGTTCTTTTCATTTCTGTGATACTCAGTGATGCAAGACCACTAACTAGGGAAGTGCCTATCTTGGGCCATTATAAATGTCAGTTGTAGTCAGAGGATCATAGATTTATGAGTTGGAAGGAACTTAAAGACCTTCTGGTCCAACCCTTTCATTTAACTGGTGAAGAAATCGAAGTCCTGTGAGATTTAATGACTTATTTAAGGTTACAGTTGTGATAAGTTATACAATTCTCTGGAACTTGAACCCAAGTTCAAATCTAGCTGCATACATTTATTGGTTGTATGATCTAGACTAAGTTAATTTATCTCTGTCTGCCTCAGTTTCTTCAGCTGTAAAGATAATAATGGCACACCCTTTCAGGAATGTTGTGAGAATCAAATGAAGTAGTATTTGCAAAGTACTTAGCATGGTTCCTGGTACAGAACAGGTTCTTAATAAATACTTGTTCTCTCCCCTACTGCTATCCCATTGTTAGAGTGGGCAAAAGATGAGCAGATAGAGCTTCAGGGGGGAAAAAATCTTGTGATGCTATAGTCCTATTTTGAGCAAATCTCACTGCTCAAAATAGGTCTAAAGTTCATTGCACAAACCTAAAAAGAATGAAATTTTTGACTACTTGACTATACATATTCTAACTTAAAAAATTCACTTAACTTAAAAAGAATTTAAAAATGTATTATACCACAGCACCATCATTTCAGCCTCTTTTTCATATTTGTATATTCAGGGGTCCTCAAGGACTGAGGACATTTATCCCCCTCACCCAGGGCTATGAAGTTTCTTTATTTAAAGGTCCACAAAACAAAGTTTTTGTTTTTACTATAGTCTGGCCCTCCAACAGTCTGAGGGATAGTGAACTGGCCCTCTATTTAAAAACTTTGAGGACCCCTGTGCTACATTCTTCATCATATACCCTGAAAGAATCTTTTTATTGGATAGAATCTGCTAGATAGAATTTGCTACAGTGTGCTGGACTTTGTATATAAAGATAAAAAAAAAAAGAACACAAACACTAATATATGATCTTTTAAAAATATTTCATTTTTCTTAGTTACATGTAAAACATTTTTACATTTATTATTAAAACTTTGAATCCCAGACTCTCTTCCTTCTCTCTCCACACTCCTCCAATTGAAAAAGCACATGTGAAGTTATGCAAAATATTTCTATAAAAGTCAGATTGCAAAAAAAACAAAAAACAAAAAACAAAAAACAAAAAACATAAATTCCCTCTCCTCCCCCAAAAAAAACTCTCAGGAAAAAAAAAAAGTTTAAAAAAATACTTCAGTCTGTATTCAGAAGTAATCAGTTCTTTCCCTGGGTATGGATAGGACTTTACATCATAAGTCCTTCAGAGCAGTCTTGGTTCGTTGTATTATTGAGAATACTAAAGTCTAAATAGCTTATCTTTAAGTTTGCTTTGCATATGAAAATTGGTGACTCTGAAATACAACATATTGATGCTACTATTGCTTTTTGAACAAAAACTAGTGTTTCCCAGATCCCTAGAAAAGGTAAGGGTTCAAATTTGTGGCTGTAGAACAGAGTTTTACTATTAATAATGATGATTTTGCCAGACAGTGACCAAATTCAAGAATTTGGCCTCATTAGAAACACACTCTAACCAGTTGAACTGACAACACAGAAAGTTCTTAAAATTTTCTTTCTAATGTAATACCTCAGAGAGCAAGTTTTGCAACTGATTAAATCATGCAACACCAAGCACATTAGGTGTGGCTGTTTCTTTTTTTTTCCACAAGAGATACTTGTTTATGATTCTGATTTAGCTAAATACCATGCCTTCCTGTTATCCCTAGATACATAAATCTAGTAACCTTTCAAAAATAAAAGGATAATGTATAATAGATGTCTGTGGTAAAGAACTAAGAGCAAAGTTTATTTTCAAAAACACTTGTTCATCATCCCTAAGGAGATGCCATTTTCCAGTATAATCTTCCCTTTTTTCAAACAAAATTTTAATTCAATGAATTTTTCTTACTGCTATTTTTGGATTCTAGAATAGAAGGAGAACCTTGCCAAAACAAACAAAAATATAAAAACAAGAAAAATCAGTAATAAATATCCCAAACAGCAAGGACCATAAATTTATCTCCTTGTGTTCAGAAGCATTTGAAAAGGACAATTCAAAGTACAACATGAGCTGTTCATTAAATAAAAACAATCTAATGGGACAAAGAGCATGGGATATTAGAAACATATGAGGAGTGGTTGACATAAACCTTGAACAGCTAATCAGAGCCTGAGGGATTAGTAGAGATCTTTCTCTGGGGAGCATCTGTCTTGAGACTACATGGAGATTTCTATCTCATGAGTTGCAGGACTAGAATTTGAGTCAAAAAGAAATTGAAGGACTCAGTTGAGGAGCCCAGAGCCTGGCTGCAAATATTAGAAATAATAAAATTATACTGAGAACCAATGTCAACAAATTTTCAATAAATACCTATTATGTTCTGGGTGCTATCTTAGATAACAAGAATACAAATACACTCCTAGTCTTACAGAGCAAAATTTTTACTAAAAATTATAAAGCATTATAGGAGGATTTGGGTTCAAATATAACCTGTGATATTTGTAAGTCTGGGCAAATAATTGATCCTCTATGTGTCTCAGTTTCTTTATTTCTAAGATTAAGAGTTTAGACTAGATGGTTTCCAAAATTTCTTAGAGGTTAAAATCTATCATCCTAGATGAAATTATCACAGATGATTACATTAATCTGTGATATCACTACTGTATCTCTAAGAGTGTACATTATAGACATTTAGGATATATTTTCCATTTTCCCTCCCAAAACAGTACAAAGTACTGAAGAAATGAGGGGTATAACTGGCAACAGAGGGTAGGAAAAATGTAATAAAGTAAGCACTATTTGAACTGACCATTGGAGGAGTTTAGGAGATCAATGAGAAAGAAGGAAGAAGAGCATTCCAGTTTGGAGGATATCCTGGACAGTAGCATATAGGGAGGACAAGGTCAATATTTCTGGACCACAAGCACATGAAAGAAAATAATGTATGAGTCACCTATATATGATACAATTGAAATGGAAAATGCAATTATTTAGGAATCCAAGGAGGAATAGTATTACATGGATACATAGAAAAAAAATCAACTTTAAACAATATAATGTTCTTCTAGAAAAATACATGTATAATATAAAATTTTGTAATTTTTATTTCCTTTGTGACCTTGAATATTACCATTTCAGTTCTTCTCTTTTTCAAGTATAATGGGCACTTTATATGTTGACTTTCTTGCTACTTCATACAAGTGATTCTTACCAATGTATCAAACACTTTACAGTTCCTGCTAGCATTGAGTTTTATATAACCAACATTTCTCTCTTGTCATCTACATTATTGAGTTATAAAATCCTGAATGAGGTTTAATGGAGGAAAGTAAGATGATAATAGGTCCCTAAGAATTATAGGTTTGTCAAGATGAGCATCCAACCATCCAAGACAGAAAGCGATTTTTCTTTTTCAGTGCTTCAGAGGTTAGTGACCTCAACAACCTTGAGCTAGTGCTAAGTCAATCTAAGGGATATATTTCAGATGGCAATAGTTTATTTTTATGTAACCCTTTAGGATTACAATATATTTTCTCATATGTGATCTCATACCGTGCCTAATGCATAGTAAGCATTTAATAAAAGCTTATTGGCTGACTGAATTGATTTCCACAATACTGCTATTAGCTAATAGTGCAAGAATCTTTATCTGGATTTTACACATAAAAAAAATTAAAGCTCAGAGAAGTTACTTGACTTCTAATAGTTGGCCTGAGTTACTGGCAGAGCCAAGACTGGAACACAATTCCATGTTCTAAATTACCTGATGCTTATGATTTTCAAACTGCGGCTGAAGCTGTAGAACATGTCTCCTGCCTTCAAAAGGCTTGAAGTGCAGTGGTAGAAATGTAATAATGAAGTATCATGAATAGACAGTTTCTCTGTGAGTCATAGAAGACTTATAATCTTTCTTCAGGCATTTTCTAGCTGTGAAATCTTGGTTAAGTCACTTTGCTCTCTCTGATTCAGATTCCTGTTCTGTAAAATGGGAATAATAATAGTTCCTATCTTTCAAAGTTGGTGTGAGGATCAAAGAAGATAATATATGAAAAGTGTTTTATAAACCTTAAAAGGCTACATAAATGCCAGGAGTCAAGAGCTCCTGAGTCAAATTCAGCCTCAGACACTTGACACTCACAAGCTGTGTGACTCTGGGCAAATCATTTAACTTATCTCACAATGTGTGTATATGTAAATATAGATAGATAGATAGATAGATAGATAGATATTAATTTGTTCATATGCACACACAGTATAAATCAAGGGTAAATGAATATAAAACATTTAAGAAATAGTTCAAAACTCAGATTCTATCTCCTGGGATAATGAGCTCTGAAAGATAAACTTACATTTTATCCTTTCCATTTAAGGTGACCATGTCACTTCTAGGATAGTTCCAAACCAAACCATCTTATGCACACTTTAAACCACTTTCCCCTCCTTTGCTTTTCTAACATACCTCCCAAGTATTGGTAGAGATGGAGACACAGAGAGATGATATAGATGCAGATTTATTTATCTATCTCTATGATCTATCTCTATTGATCTCTATCTATCTATCCATATTGTCTTTTTTCATTTAAAAATAAGCTACTTAAGATGACAGGAAAAAATAATGATGATTATTGGAGGGGATGCAGGAAAACTGGGACATTGATGCATTGTTGGTGGAGTTGTGAATGAATCCAACCATTCTGGAGAGTAGTTTGGAACTATGCTCAAAAAGTTATCAAACTGTTCATACTCTTTGATCCAGCAGTGTTACTACTGGGCTTATATCCCAAAGAGATTATAAAGAAGGGAAAGGGACCTGTATGTGCACGAATGTTTGTGGCAGCCCTCTTTGTAGTGGCTAGAAACTGGAAACTGAATGGATGCCCATCAGTTGGAGAATGGCTGAATAAATTGTGGTATATGAATATTATGGAATATTATTGTTCTGTAAGAAATGACCAACAGGATGATTTCAGAAAGGCCTAGAGAGACTTACACGAACTGATGCTGAGTGAAATGAGCAGGACCAGGAGATCATTATATACTTCAACAACAATACTATACGATGACCAGTTCTGATGGCCCTGGCCATCCTCAGCAACAAGATCAACCAAATCATTTCTAATGGAGCAGTAATGAACTGAACTAGCTATACCCAGAAAAAGAACTCTGGGAGATGACTAAAAACCATTACATTGAATTCCCAATCCCTATATTTATGCACACCTGCATTTTTGATTTCCTTCACAAGCTAATTGTACAATATTTCAGAGTCTGATTCTTTTTGTACAGCAAAATAACGTTTTGGTCATGTATACTTATTGTGTATCTAATTTATATTTTAATATATTTAACATCTACTGGTCATCCTGCCATCTAGGGGAGGGGGTGGGGGGGTAAGAGGTGAAAAATTGGAACAAGAGGTTTGGCAATTGTTAATGCTGTAAAGTTACCCATGCATATAACCTGTAAATAAAAGGCTATTAAATAAATTTAAAAAAAAATAAGCTACTTGAGGGCAGCCCTTGTTTTGTAATACTTGTATCTGCAGTGTTTAGCTCTGTGCCTGCCACATATTAAGAATTTAATAAAGGATTTCTCATTCATTTTATTCACTGTCTTCCAACTTTCATTCATTCATTCTCTTCTAGCTAAAATCTATGAATTTATGATTTTTCCTGTCTGCCTATTATTTCTAAATAATCTTTACTCGTTCATTGCCCTTCTCTCTATGAAAGAAAGTTCCTCTCAGCTCTGTTTTAATTTCCCTTCTCTTTTAAAGCCATACTTTTCCCCTTAGTGATCTCATTCACTATCAAAGTTCTTTTATCACTTGAACTCTGGTGATTCCTAAATCTATATACTCACTTCAAACTTTCTCCCATTAGATCCAATCTTGAAATACCACTTGCTTCTTGTACATCTCCACCTTTTTGTACTTCTAGCACCTCAAATTCAATATATCCAAAATTTAACTCATCACCTTTTCCCCTCTATCTGTCCTTCCTACCAACCTCTCTCTTTCTTTTGATGGTATCAGCAATCTAGACTGTTATCTAGACTCAAAATTCTTGGGCTGTTATCTTTTACTGTTCCCTTTTCCTTCCCTATCCAATCATTTGGTAAGTTCTGTCAATTGTCCCTCCATTATATCTCTTGCATGTTCCCTGTTTTTCTCTACTCACTGCCTAGTTCAGGCCCTTGCTCCCTTTCATCTAAAATAGCCTCCTAAAATAGTTTCTCAGAAAAATTCCAAGTAATCTTTCTGAGATATAGGTCTCAGCATGTCACACACGGATCAAAAAACATTTCTGACTTGCTATCTAAGGAAAAAAAATATAAACTTCTAATTTCATGCTCTCTGCAATCTCATTCTAACCTACTCACATAGCCTCCTTTCATTAACTCTCACACACTCACACACTCTATGGCCTAGTCAAATTGTAGTAGTAGTTATTCTTTAATTTAGTCCTACCTTTTTCTACCTATTTGAACAACCCACGTCTTTTGCAGTCCTTTTCTTTTGTCTGCTGAAATCTTTTCCTTCACTCAAGGACCAGGTCAGGTACCATATCCCATTTCCTATATTTTGAAAGGGAACTTTTTGTTCCTGAATTACCTCAAACACTTTGTATATATCTTTTCTTTCCCCTCATCATGTTTTCCCTATACTATACTATGTGTATATATGGGTTATATTATAAATTCCTAGTGAGCAGGAACTATCTGTTATTTTCATTTTTTTATATATAGGACCCCAGGATAGTGCCTTGAAAGTATTTTTTAATTGAACTAAATTAAGTTGCAGTTGATTTGTTCAATAGACAGTGGAAAGTCATTGGAAATTCCTCACAATGGTCTGTAGAAGATTTAATTCTGACAACATAATACAGGATGATGGGAAGAGAAAAGGAATGTCATGAGCCAATTTTAGTAATTTAGTCATGAGGTCAATAAGAGTCGGAAATGATGTGGTAGTTGTGTAATAGAGAGGAAGGTAAATTCTAGAAACAAATTTTAATAGTGAATGAAACTAAAAAAGTTTGAGTGAGAGGAAATGTATGTAGAAAGAAAAAATCTTTGGTAGGTCCAATAATATTAGGTATGGAATGACCTCATTATTTTTTTAAATACCATTTTTATACTTCCTATTTATCTGATGGTCAGATTTGATGAGAACTTTTAGCTTTCTTAAACATGCAGAAGTCAGAAACTAGAAGTGAAAAGTCTCTAGATAGGGAAAATGCTGTGAAAAAGCCATATTATAAGGCAGAGGTGAAGAGCATCATCAGAGCTGGAGCCTAGTGATTTCGTTTTATATGCTACTAATAAGTTTACTTATATAAAAACTTTAATTATCCAGTTTTCCCATTAGCCCATTTTTATTTTCCAAGTTTGTCTATATTAGAAAAAGCAACATGGCTACTAAAGAAGGTCTATTGATAACCATGAAAAATATAGCTAAAAAGCAAAGAGCAGTGACAAAAGCAAAGCTACATGCAGTTATGTGATGCAGTGGATAGATTGTTCGATTAGGGAATCAGAAAGGTTGGAGTTCAAATCTAATCTCAGAAACATACGACTTATATGAGACAAGGCAAACCATTTAAATTTTGCCTATCTCAATTTCTTATCAGTAAAATAGGGATGATAGTCACATCTACCAGGATTTTTATGGGGGCAGAATGAAATAATATTTGTAAAGTACTTTGCAAAACTAAAAATATTATATAATGACAATTATTATTATATAACATTCTAAAGTCATTCAGTGGGGGAGTAGAGGAGTAGATTTTGCAACCTCAATAGGCCTCAAGACTATCATTATATAAAAATTAAATGAGACTCTATTTTATTAAGAAAATATTAATCCACTCTATGTGCTAAGGCAGAAAAATTAAAAAAAAATAATTTTGGAAAGATGTCCATTAAGAATGGTTTTAAAAGCAACATTTACTAACCAACAATTTTTCTTTTACCATTCAATAAGAAAAACATAAAATGGTACTTTAATTAGTTGGGTAAATTAATTAGCTGTCTAATGAGAGCTTATCAAGAAGATACGTAGGAAACAAAAAGGAATAATAGCCTAAAAATCCTAAAAATATTACACAATCTTGAAAAATAATTTTCTCTAATGAATAATTGAAGAGAAGATATATACAGGATTTCCTTCTAATACACATTCCCATGATAATTGGCAAAAAAGGACTTATAAACCCTTGGCCTTCAGTACTTAAAATGTAGTACCATACCATGAAGGATAATAACCAAATGCATATGAGTACCTACTATGTTGCAGAACCCCATATTGGGCTTTAGGATGAAAACAAAGTCTTGCTAAGACCAGATCCCTGCCTTCAAGAAGTGCGTTATTTAGTACTAGTATCAGAGAGTACAAAAGTAGCTAGACAACTGAATATTATTTAAGAGCTCTAAGTAGTTAGGTTAAAAAAAATTTGCGTGAGATATTGCTTAGTGGTTATAACAGTTCTTATTGCTTTCTTTTTACGCCATCCATAGAAAGATAAAATAATGCTTATTACCAACAGGCTTGACAGAGTGCTTTGAAAACCTTTGACAAAAAGAGCTATGTTTAGACTGAGTGTTATCGATATTAAAGAGCTTAATATAAATATTTTCAGAAGTCTTAGTACTGCAGGTGTATTTGTTTTGAGTCTGCCTCATACATTTCACTTTGTACTTGCAATATTCAGCCTTTGCTTTATTCTAGTCATGAATGAGACATGAAAGCATTTCATGAGGAAGTTAACAAACAAGAGAACAAATAAAATATGACTGACAAACCCTCAATTTACAAATGTAATTGAATAAAGGATCATATTAATATAAAAAATCTGGGGAATCAATTATATTTGATCTAAAGCTTCCTCATTAGAAAATGCTGTTTTCCCTAAGCGATATTTTATAAAGAAATAGGGAGAGTTACATGATGATCAGAATAAGTAGAACTTAGAAAAAAAATATGAATATTAGACATGAAAAATAGGGACTTCATGTTTTGTACTAGTGTATCTTCTTAAAATAAGATTCTCTTTTGCATTCTACATGTTTAGAAAACATTTAATAACAACAGTATACTTATTTTTCTAAGGAGGATAAAAAAGTCAAAGTATATGAGAATCTTTGAGATGCATGCAAAGGAAGATACAAGATATAAAATATATAAGGAATATATAAAGTCTTCCTTGGGTTGAGCTCTCAGGCAATATTCTCATCCCCCATGTCCAAGTCAGCACTGAGACAATTTTTAATACTTTAAAAAAGAGTGAAAGTTACAAATAAAAATAATAGTATTACCAAAAGATAATAGTAAAGATTCTTACAAGTCAAGATCAAAAGGTAACCAATAAAAAGTTACTACTTCTAAGCAAAAATTACAGGCTGAAAAAATCTAGAAAAAAAAGATTTTCCCATACTTAAATGCTATTTTAAAAATTGCTTTGATTTGACGATTCCCAGATGGTTGAAAAATGATCCAAAGAAATTGACTTAAATGATGATATCTCTCTCTGGCACAAGAGGAAGAAAGGGAAGAAGAGACAAACATGTTGGGTCCTCCTCAGTCACTCAAAAAGACAGAACTTTAACATGTGGTTAGCCAACTAGAATCAGTTACAGAATGTCTACACATGTTCCACAGCTACAAAAATTTCCCTTATACATTATCATGACTTTCTGGAAAGCAGATTTTCTTAGCTTTTCCACGTCAGGAAGATGCCACAATTAAGCAAGCTAACAGGATCTACCCATCTTCCAGACCTCAGTTATACTAAAACAATCAATGATATTTGTGATCAATAAATTAGACAAACAAAAAAGCATTATAAAATTCCTCCTATGTGTATATATGGCAGCTAAATGATTCAGTGTATAGAGTACTAGGCCTAAAGTAAGAAAAATTCATTTTCTTGAATGAAAATCTGGTCTCAGACACTTCCTTTATTCATGACTCTAAACAAGTCACTTAACTCCATTTGCCTCAGTTTTACCAGCTATAAAATGAGCTGGAGAAGGAAATGGCAAGCCACTCCATTATCTCTGCCAAGAAAACCCAAATGGGATTAGGAAGAATCAGACGTGATTGACAAAAGACTGAACAAAATATATAAAGACAAAAATGAAATCTTACATTCTATCAGTGGAAGTAACATGTGTGTATAGACAAAAATACACAAATGTACCTTTATATTTGTATGTATGAATATAGATATGTATAAGCATATGTATTTATATATATACATATATCTATATCTATAAACACAAATTACCTTGTATTTATTTGATATATATCTATATAGAAATCTATCTGCTGGGTCATTGCCAGTGATCTTAACTGGCCTTCACAGATCCTGATGATTCTGGAAGAGAGAATGAAGCTGATGATTAGACAGTTCTGCATCATTATAATTCAATTCACTCACAAATGATATCACAGATCCTCTTCAAGAATAAAGGACAAAAAAAGCAGCACAGCAACAAAACAAGATATCCATCTATATAGTAGCTATAAACCAACTAAATACAAAGTAATTTTGGGAGGAAAGAGAATAAAAGTTGGAAAGTGGAGATAAATTAGATTAAGTTTCATCTAGGTATATATATATATATATATATATATGTATATATATTAATATATATATATATATTATATCTAGGATAATTGACCTGAAACTTGAAGGAAACAAAGGATTTTAAGAGTAAGCAGAGAGTGCATTCCAATCATGAATAGACAACTAGTACAGTGATACAAAGGCAGAAGATAGAGCCTCATTTGTTGAGCAATAGCTACAAGGCCAACATGACTGAATCATCTATTGCAGGAAGAGTAGTGATATATAGAAAATAAGCAGGCACAAGTAGTTTGGGACCAGATTGTCAAGGCCTTTAAATTACAAACAAAATAGTTTATATTTAAAATACAGGAAAAGTTTTTTTCTGTGGAGTTTTTCAGATAGAATAGTGACATAGTCAAATAATCACTTTAAAAAAGGTACTTTGGTAGCTATCTGAAGTGTTAATGGGAGTGGAGAAAGACCAAAGTAAGAAAGATTAATCAGATGGCTATTCATAGTTCAGATGAGAAATAATAAAGGTCAGAAGTAAAGTGGTATCTATGAGAGTAGGGAAACAATGTGGAGATGGGAATAACTCATTAATGAGAGCAACTATTCCATAATTTAGCTTTTCTCCTCAACCTTCTTACTGTACTTTAACTTTTCACCCTCTCAGCTCAGAAGCTTCATACTTTATTTAAATAAAATAAAAAATAAAAAATATAGCCAGATGGCAGAGAGTAGACAGTCTTTGTCAGACTTCCTGGCTTCTCTCAGATCTATATCAGATCAAGCCTCTGAATAGATTTTGGAGATACATAATCCACAATATTTGGATTATAAATAATAAAAATCCAGCAGAAATTATTTTGGAAGAACTTCAGGAAAGATCTGTCTTTGGGCGGAGAGTGGCCCAGTGCAGGCAGTGCAGAGACCCAGCATTGACAGGGCTCTGCATGCTAGGGGAAATCTAGTGAAAGGCTGGTGGCTACTCTGTCCAGGTTCAAAAGCCAGAAGATCAGGAGACTAGCTGTGAGACCTCCAATACAACTACAGAAGGCAAATAGTGAGTCCCTGAACCCCAGAGTAATAGGTAGGACCTGGCCATGCCCACCCAGCACAAGAAGGAAGCTGGCAGCTCCAGTCTAAGGGCAAGATGACACTGCTACCAGTAAAGAGTAAGCTTGGGACAATCTCCCCTTTTCCCTAAGAGCAGATCTCAAACTTTTAAAATAAGCAAAAAAGCAAAAAGAGCTCTGTCCATAGATAGCTTTTATGGAGATAGGGAATTATAGATCTCAAACCCTGAGGACATGAATCAGATGAAGCCTCAAAGGATGTTATGAGTTGATTTCTATCTCAAAAGATTCACATGGAAGAATTCAAAAAGAATTTTAAAAGAGAGTTAGAAAAAAATGGGGAAAGGCAATGAGAAATTTGCAAGAGATTTTGGAAAAGGAAACACAAATTATCAGAAGAAAACTACTTAAAAATAGATTTGGCAAAATGGAAAAAGAATATAACTCCTTGAAAAACAGAACTGGTGAAATGGAAAAAGAAATCTAATGAACAAAACAACCCATTTAAAAGTTCAGTTGGCCAAATGCAAAAGGAGATTAAAAAGCAAACTGAAGAAAAGAATTCACTAAACAGAATTGAACGAATGAAAGTGAATGTCTCAAGGAAACATCACAAATCAGTCAAACAAAACCAAAAAAAATGAAAAAAAGAAGAAGAGAATGTTAAATATCTCACTGAAAAAAACTATTTACCTGGAAAATAGATTCAGTAGAGACAATCTCAGAATTATTGGATTACCAGAAAAACCACAATGAAAAAAAAGAATCTAGAAAGTATTTTTAAAATTTATCAAGGAAAACTGTCCTAATGTCCTAGAACAAGAAGATAAAAAACTATTGAAAGAATCCACTAATCACTTCTTAAAAGAGACCCCAAAATGAAACTTCCAAAGAATATCATAGCTAAATTTCAGAATTACCTGATCAAAGAGAAAATGACACAAGCAGACAGAAAGAAACAATTCAAATATCACGGAGCCACAATCAGAACTATCCAGGACCTAGTAACTTCCACTTTAGAGTATTAAAGGACCTGGAATATAATATTCTGGAGGGCAAAAAGCTTGGACTTCAGCCAGGAAATCAACTATCCAGCAAAATTAAGCATTATCTTTCAGGGGAAACGATAAATATTCAATTAAACAAGGAACATTCATTTGTTGTTAATGAAAAGACCAGAACTGAATAGAACAATTGACCTTCAAATACAGAACTCAAGAGAAGCAGAAAAAGGTAAAAAGGGAAGGAAAAAAAACTATATTTTTAAAGGTTAAAAAGTTTACATTTCTATATGGGATGATGATATAGTAACTCTTAAGAACTAGGCCTTTGTTAGGGGTATATTTAGGGGGTATAGGTATAATCTGATTTTATTGTAATGATGTATACAAGAAATTAGGGGTGGGAAAGGGATTGTACTGGAAGAAGAGGAAAGTAAAATAAATTACAATACATGAAGAGACAAAAAAAAATCTATTAAAATTGAGGGGAAAAATTAAGGGGACAAGTATTGTGTAAACCTTAATCTCATTGGATTTGGCTGAAAAAGAGAATATCAGACATATTTAATTTGATAGAGAAATTTGTCTTACTCGATAACGAAGTAGGAGGGGAAAAGAGAAAGGAGGCTAATAGAAGAGAGAATAGAAATAGAAAGAAAGGGATAAGAAAGGAGGAGGGGCTGTAAAAAAAAAAAAAAAGCAAGGCTGATTGAGGGAGGTGATGATCAGAAGGGAAGCAAGAAAGGGGGAAAGGAAAGAGAAGAGTTTAATTTGGGGTAAATAAAATAGCAGGAAACACAGACTTAGTTATTTTAACTGTGAATGAAAATGGGATGAACTTTCCCATTAAGAAGTATACAGCAGACTGTATTAAAAGCCAGAATCCTACATTATGTTGTTTATAAGAAATACATTTAAAGCAGAGTGATACACCTGTCAGACTGGCTAGAATGACAGGGAAAGATAATGTGGAATGTTGAAGGGGATGTGGGAAAACAGAGACACTAATACTTTGTTGGTGGAATTGTGAATACATCCAACCATTCTGGAGAGCAATTTGGAACTATGCTCTGTGCATACCCTTTGATCCAGCAGTGTTACTACTGGGCTTATATCCCAAAGAGATCTTAAAGAAGGGAAAGGGACCTGTATGGGCAAGAATATTTGTGGCAGGTCTCTTTGTAGTGGCCAGAAACTGGAAATTGAATGGATGCCCATCAATTGGAGAAGGGCTGAATAAATTGTGGTATATGAATATTATGGAATATTATTGTTTGATAAGAAATGACCAGCAGGAGGATTTCAGAAAGGCCTGGAGAGACTTGCATGAACTGATGCTAAGTGAAATGAGCAGGACCAGGAGATTATTATATACTTCAACAACAATACTATATGATGATTAATTCTAATGGACCTGGCCATCTTCAGCAATGAGATGAACCAAATCAGTTCCAATGCAGCAATAATGAACTAAACCAGCTACACCCAGCAAAAGAACTCTGGGACATGACTAAGAACCATTACATAGAATTCCCAATCCCTATATTTTTGTCCACCTGCATTTTTTATTTCCTTCACAGGCTAATTGTACAATATTTCCGAGTCTGATTTTTTTTGTATAGCAAAATAACGATTTGGACATGTGTATTTATTTTGTATTTAATTTATACTTTGACATATTTAACATATATTGGTCATTCTGCCATCTAGGGAAAGGGGTGGGAGAAAGGAGGGGAAAAATTGGAACAAAAGGTTTGACAATTGTCAATGCTATAAAATTACCCATGCATCTAACTTGTAAATAAAAAGCTATTAAAATTTTTTTAAAAATAAAAAAATAAAATGCTACTTTCTACAAGCAGTCGTCCATAAAAAATAAAATAAAATAAAGCAAAGTGATACATACAGAGAAAAGATAAAAGGCTGGAGTAGAATAAATTATGCTCCAACTGAAGTAAAAGAAAAGGGAGGGGGGAACAATAGCAATCCTAATTTCAGATTAAGCAAAAGCAAAAATAGATCTAATTAAAAGAGATAAGGAGGGAAATTACATTTTGCTAACGGGTACAATACATAATGAAGTAATATAAGACTAAAGATATATACACCAAGTGCATCAAATTCCTAGAGAGGGAGTTAAAAGAGTTGCAAGATGAAATAGATAGCAAAATTATACTAGTAGGGGAATCTCAAACTTACTATATCAGAACTAGATAAATTGAATTACAAAATAAATAAGAAAGAAGTTAAGATGGTAAATAGCATTTTAGAAAAGTTGGCTTGATAGATGGGAAAAAATTGAATGGGGACAGAAAGAAATATACTTTCTTCTCATTGGTATATGGAATCTATACAAAAATTGACAAAATAGAGCATAAAAATACCAAAAATCAAAGGCAGAAAGAATTAATGCATCTTCTTCAGATCATAATGCAATAAAAATTATATGTAATAAGGGGGCAGAGAAACATAAATCAAAAATTAATTGGAAATTAAATAATATAATCCTAAAGAATGAGTTTGTGAAACAACAAATTATAGGCATAATCTATAATTTCATACAAGAGAATGACAATAATGAGACAATATACCAAAATTTATGGGCTGCAGACAAAGCAATTCTTAGGGAAAATTTTATATCTCTAGACTCTTACTTACATAAAATTGAGAAAGAAAAGATTAATGAATAGAGAATGCAATTTAAAAAGCTAGAAAAAAAACAAGTTTTAAATTCTGGAAATAAATGGGGAGATTAATAACATTGAAAGTAATACAATTAAGGTAATAAACAAAACTAAAATCTGGTTTTATGAAAAAAAACCAATAAAATAAATAAACCTCCAGTTAATTTGATTAGAAAAAGGAAAGAAGAAATTTTAATTGCTAGTAACCTAAATGAAAGGGTAATCTTTTTACCAATGAAGAGGAAATTACAGCAATAGTTAGGAGTTATTTTGTCCAATTGTTTGCCAGCAAATCTGATAATCTAAGTGAAATGGATGAATATTTACAAAAAAAAAATTTACAAAAATATAAATTGCCCAGATTAATAGAGGAAGAAATAAATTATTTAAATCGTCCCATTTTAGTAAAAGGAATCAAACAAGCTATTTAATCAACTCTCCAGGTGGATTTAGAAGTGAATTCTACCAAACATTTAAAGAACAATTAATTTAATACTTTGCAAACTATTTGGAAAAATAAAAAAAGGAGTCCTACAAAATTCCTTTTATGACATAGATATGGTGCTGATATCTAACCTAGATAGGGCCCAAACAAACAAAGAAAATTATAGACCAATTTCTTTAATGAATATTAATGCAAAAATCTTAAATAAAATATTAGCAAAGAGATTACATCAAGTTATCATCAGGATAGTAGACCATGACCAAGTATGACTTATACCAGGAATGCAGAAGGGATTCAATATTAGAAAAACCATTAGCATAATTGACTATATCAATAATCAAACTAAGAGAAAACATATGATTATCTCAATAGAATGTAGAAAAAGCATTGGACAAAATCCAACACCCATTCCTATTAAAACATTGGAGAGCATAAGAATAAATGAAGTTTTCCTCAAAATGATCAGTAGTATCTATCTAAAACCATCAGCAACATCATATGTAATGGGGATAAACTGGAACCATTCCCAATAAGATCAGGGGTGAAATAAAATTGCCCACTATCACAATTACTATTCAGTATTATATTATAATATTTAGCTTTAGCAATAATAGGAAAAAAAATGAGTAGGTAAGGAGAAAAAAAGTATCACTCTTTGGCGATGATATGATGGTACACTTAGGGAAACTACTAGAAAATATTAACAACTTCATTAAAGTTGTAGGATACAAAATAAATCCACATTAATCATCAAAATTCCTATATGTTACCAACAAAGTCTAGCAGCAAGAGATACAAAGAGATATCCCATTTAAAATAACTATAGATAATCTAAAATTTGGGGGCATCTACCTACCAAGGCAAAGTCAGGAACGATATGAACACAATTACAAAATACTTTCCTGTAATGGGCTGAGGTTTAAGTTGATGCACTGAGGTCCCAAGTACGTGAGGCTAAATAGTAATTGGACTATACTCTATTAATATACATGATTGGATAAAGAATGGTCCCTGCCCACTCTCTGTGTAAGTCCTGATGTGTTGTATAGGAAATGATGATTTTGGTGGGTGGAGACAGGGAGACAGAAGAGAAGCTGGGAGAGATTGGCCTAGGTTCCATGCTAGCAGCTGCTGGTCGTGTGGCTTCTGGTCTAGCTAGCTTCTTGACTCAGCTACACATATTGCTATTGCCCATTCTCTTCCACCTCCGATCTTTCTTCACTGAGAATAAAGACTGACGACTTTCCCCTAATCTGAATTCCTGACTCTGGCTGATTTTAAAATATGTAGTCTTCACACTTTCCACACAAATAAAGTCAGATCTAATCAACTGGAAATATATCAAGTGTTCATGGGTAAGGAGAGCTAATTTTTTAATGACAATTTTACCTAAATTTATCTACTTATTAAGTGCCATACCAATCAAACTGCCAAGAAATCACTTTACAGAGCTAGAAAAAATACTAACAAAGTTCATCTGGAAGAACAAAAGGTCAAGAATTTCAAGGGAATTAATGAAAAAAATGCAAATGAAGGTGGCCTAGTTGTACCAGACCTAAAATTATATTGCAAAACAGCAGTCATCAAAATCATTTGGTACTGGCTAAGAAATAGAGTATTTGATCAGTGGAATAGGTTAGGGTCACAAGATTCAATAGTCAATGCCTATAATAATCTAGTGTTTGATAAACTGAAAGACCCTACTTTCTGGGAAAAGAACTCACTGTTTGACAAAAATTGCTGGGAAAATTGGAAAATCATGTGGCAGAAACTAGGCATTGACCTACACCTAACACACTATACCCAGAAAAAGTAGAAATGGGTTCATGATTTAGATATAAAGAGTAATATTATAAATAAATTAAAAGAATAAAGGATAATCTATCTCTCAGATCTGTAAAGAAGAAAGGAATGTCTGGCCAAAGAAAAACTAACATATATTATGAAATGCAAAATGGATAATTTTGATTATGTTAAATGAAAATTTTTTTGTTCAGACAAATTCCATGCCAGACAAGATTAGAAGGGAAATTAAAAACATGTAAAAAAATTTTTTTAATGCAAAGTTTCTGATAAAAGCCTCATTTCTAAAATATATAGAGAACTGACTCAAATTTATAAGAATACAAACCATTCTACACTTGATAAATCATCAAAGATATGAACAATTTCCAGATGAAGAAATTGAGACCAGTTTAGTCATATGAAAAAATGCCCTAAATCACAATTGATCAGAAAAATGCAAATTAAGACAACTCTGGGGTAACACTTCACACCTCTCAGAATTGCTAAAATGACAGGAAAAGATAATGACAAATGTTGGAGGGAATATAGGAAAACTAGGACACTAGTGCATTGTTGGTAGAATTGTGAACTGATCCAACTATTCTGGAGAGTAATATGGAACTATGTCCAAAGAGCTATCAAACTGTGAATACTCTTTGATCTAGCAGTGTCTCTACTGACCCTATAAACCAAAGAGATCACAAAAAAGGGAAAAAACCCCACACAAAAATGTTGATAGAAAGCCTTTTTGGAAACTGAGTGGATGCCCATCAGTTGGGGCATGGATGAATAAGTTATGGTATATGAAAGTTATGAACTATTATTTTTTTATAAGAGGCTATCTGTAGGATGATTTCAGAAAGTCTTAGAGAAACTTAACATGAGCTGATAGTGAAGTAAGTAGAATCAAGAGAACATTGTACATAGAAACAATGAAACTATGTGATTCTGAAGGACATGGGTCTCTTCAACAGTGAGGTGATTCAAGTCATCCATTTATGATGGAGAGAGTCATTTGCATCCACAGAGAGAACTGTTGAGACTGAATGTAGATGACAACATAGTATTTTCATTTTTTGTTGTTTGCTTGCTTTTTTTTTTATCATTTTCTTTCCTTTTTGATCTGATTTTTTCTTGTACAGCATGATAAATATTAAAACATATATAGAAGAATTGCACATATTTAACATATGTTGGATTACTTGTTGTCTAAGGGATGGATGGAAGGAAGGGAAGGAGAAAAAATGGAACACAAGATTTTTCAAGGGTGAATGTTGGAAACTATGCATATATTTTGAATATAAAAAGCTAAAAAATGGGAAAAATAGAATTTATAACAAGCTCCCTAAAGCAGAGGTCTGATCATCCCCTATTCAGTAAACTCCAGAAGACCTTTATTATTTCTAGAATCAAATATAAATTCCTTTGTTTGGAATTTAAATCTTTTTGCAACCCAACCCCTACCACCAGTACAGAATTAATGTTGTTCTGCAGGTTCTGAGTTTGAGGTGTTTACAGGATTTGTTTTGAGATATCTAAAAGTTAATTGGTAATGTATATCCAAACCTAGTAGAGACATTAGGTTGATTATATAGATTTAAGATTGAAAATACGAGAAAGTCATTACTTAGAGATGATAATAATAGAACCCTGAGGAGCTGTTGAAGTCATAATGTGAAAGAGTATAAAGTAAATTCAAATATAGAATAGGGCATACCCTCATAGTTACGATCATGATCATCATGAATGATGAGTCAGCAAAGGAGAGTGAAAGTACTCAAATGAACAGGAGAAACAAGAGAACAGTGTCATAAAAATTCATAGAAAAGAGAGAAGTCAGAAAGAGAGGGGTGGTCGATGGTGGCAAATGCTTCAAGGAAGTCAAGAAGCATGAGAACTAAAAAAAAAGCCATCACATTTGTGCAAAGAGAAATTCCCTTCCCTTTCCCCAACCCTCCCTAAAGGAAACTCCAGGGTCATGATTTAAAATGGATATAGAAATTACTTATAGTAGCTACTTTGGAGACTAACAGTTCTGACTCCTTCACTCTACATGTAATGAAACTGAGACCTAGAAATATTCAGTGACTTGAACAGTAAGAAGCAGATCTATTATAAAAGTTTAAATTTAATGACCTGAAATCAAATATTTATTTTACTTTTCCAAACTCATATAAAGACCTTTGAGACAAGCTGAGGAAAAGGTGGTGGTGAGCAAGAGCTGGCCCCAAAGTTCCCTATGTCTAACCCTTTTCTCTTCTTTGGGGCTTCCATTTGAGCAAACTGACTGTGATTTGTTGTTAAGGGGTAGGAAAGTGCAGGAGTAGATTAGATTGTGACTAAGGCCCTCCCATATCCAAATATTCTGACTTCTATAAAAATTTCAAAATAAAAAGAACATGGTCACTAGGGACCGAGGTAACTATGACTCAAATCCCATCTCTGCCACGTCCTACCTGGGTGACTTCAAGCAAGTCACTTAACATTTTCCAGATCTCACTTTCTGTCACAAAATGAGGGATTTGAACTGACTGATCCCTAAGGCTCCTTCTAGTTCCCAATCTTATTTTCATGCATGGTGAATTACAATCTCTCTGCTGCATTTAAATGACAGATGCTCAATTGGGACATCAGTTAACACCCGTGATAACAGTATTGGAAACAAACAGCAAATGCACAACAAACATCCACAAACTTTTCTTAGCTTTTAATTGTGATGACCAAACTGAACCCCAAAGAATAAAAATGTACCTCCCTCCTTTCTTTAGTGAGGTAGAAGCCTGCAGATGTGAAACATTAAAAAATGCTGTAAAAATAAATTATTTTTGCTTAGCTGATTGTTGTTGTTTAGTGGTAGTGGTGATGGTGATGCTATGAGAGAAGGCTTGCTATAGTGGGGGTAGAGGCAATGAAGTACATTCAGAAATGTCTCTGATATAAAAATGTGCATAAATATCATTAAGTAATTTTTATTTTCATTTTCCTTATATTTCATATGCATAAAAATAATATTGCATACCATATACCTCCCCAAAATCACTTCCCCCTCCCCATTATAAATATAAATTCTATGGTTTGCTTTTAGGCAACCACTTCATGAAAATTTCTTGGAATGACTCCTAGCCTTACTCTTGCTCCCACTCTTATTACACAATCAAGAGTCCATAAACATCTGCCCTCAGAAAAATGCTCTTAAAAGTTCCCTCCCAAACACATGCTGATGAAAACTAAACCAAAGGGGAAGGGTTGGCAGAGGATATCACATTTCTTTTTGACTTCCAGCCTAGTGGACAGGGTTTCTCTCAATGTTGTTTTTTGACTGATACTCCTCCTTAAAAAAATTCAAAATAATGGAGCTTATCAAGAAGATTTGGCAAAGTTCTTTGAAGTCTTTTGATGAAAAAGAGCTTGGTCTGTACAGAGTATCATCACTGTTTAAAAGATTAATCCAAATATATTCAGAGGTCCTGGTTTTGAAAATACATTTATCAAAACATCCTATAATCCCAGCAGCTCCCAACTTGCTCTCTGAACAATCCAGGTCCAGATGAAGGAGAGTACATAAGGCTAGGGTTCACAGCCTGGGAGGAATTTATTCTTTCTGACAATAAGCCATGAAGAGAGTAGGAAGATAGGAGGAGGAAAGGATGAAGGAGAAGAGAAATTGGAGCTGACTAGCAGAAGTCATTACTTGCTTTTGAATATAAAATGTGAGGCTTAGCAGTAGAAGTAAAATTTAGGTGCTAAAAAATTAATTTACATCTTGGTATAAGTCTATAGACTTTGGGAAAGCATTTGAATTGATCTTTTTTGAAAACTCACTATTTATGAAACATGTAATTGCTTATTGAGCCTACTATGTACCCAATGCCTATAGAAAGAAAGAAAGAAAGAAAAAAAGAAAGAGAGAAAGAAAAGAAAGAAAAAAGAGACAAAAAAGAAACAGAAAAAGAAAGAAAGAAAGAAAGAGAGAAAGAAAGAAGAAAAGAAGGAAGGAAGGAAGGAAGGAAGGAAGGAAGGAAGGAAGGAAGGAAGGAAGGAAGGGAACAAAAGATGGGGGGAAGTGAGAGGGGAAAAAAGGAAAGAATTTAAGCTTCTTTGTCTTGATGTTCATAATGAAATATTTAATCATATTTTTTAGATTACTTTCCCAGGAACAGACTTCAAGTTCACTGGCTTTAAGCTAGCACACTATCCTCATATTTTGTGAGACTGAAAAAACAGTTTTCCCCTTTTCCTACCATTCTCTGGTACTTATGCTATTCTTGATAATCTTTTGAAGCTTCCTGATTGTGGCTGGGCTATCACATCTACCAGTGTTTTCTGTACCCTGAATTCACTTAAATTCTTCAAAGGCAAATAGGTATTCTCTTATTATCTAATTATTTACCTTAGGTTTAACTCCCTTTTAGCCTTTTATGATCTATATTTTCTAGTACAAAGATTCTCTGTACCAGAGAAAACAAGCAAAATACCAGTTGTGTAATTTTGCTTTTTCTCCATCAATATTACCATCATTATATTTACCTTAACCATACATTTTGTGCTTTCTTTGATCTTCTTCTCCATTATTGAAAGAGAAAGAAAAGCCAAAAAAAAAATCTCTTTTTCTTGTCTTTATTGTTTTTCTCAAGCCTTGGTTCACTCTGAGATCAAATGTCCCTGGCATTATTCTTTCAGAATTGTGTCATGTTTTGGTTTTAATCCTTAATTCAAGGATGATGATCAATTGGAGGATAATCCCTTCTGCCCTTGCCTCCTTTTTTTATATGTCTTTTGTAAAAATGGAATTAGTTGATGAATTGCCTATTCACCCACATCACTTTCTCTAAATAGCTCTATTTTTATAAAAGGACTGTTTAGAACAGTTTGTCATGAATTAGTCCAATCACTCTGAAAAACAATCTGGAACTGTGCCCAAAAGGCTATAAAGCTGTATGTAACCTTTAATCTAGCAATACTACTAAATCCGTATTCCAAAGAGATCAAACAAAAAGGAAAAGGGCCCATATGTAGGAAGATATTTGTATCAGGTTTTTTTTTTTTGTTGTTGTTGTTATTTTTTGTGTATGTGTGTGGTGGCATCATGTACCTCAAAAAGAATTTGAAATCAAGGGAATACTCATCAATTAAGGAATGACTAAATAGGTTATGGCATATGATTGTGATGGAGTACTATGGTTAAATGGGAAATAATAAAAGGAGTAGTTTCAGGGAAAAAAATAAAACATGGCAAGACCTATATAAATTATGCAAATTGATGTGAGAACAGGGAGATCTTTGTGTATGGTAACAGCAATTATGTTATGATAATCAACTGTGAAAGACTTGACTACTCCAATCAATACAATGATCCAAGACAATTTCAAAGTATTCATGATGGGAAAATGCTATTCACCTCCAAAGAGAGAACTGATGAACTCTGAGTACAAATTGAACTATAATATTTTCAGTTTTTGCTTTTTTTGTAGTATGACTAACATAGAGATATATTTTGCATGATGTCATACATATAATTGATATGTTCTTCCCTTCTCAGTGGGTGAGGGAGAGGCTACAAGAAGAAAGAAAATCTGGAGCTTAAAATTTTTTAAAAAAAGGTGTTTAAAGTTAATAAACATTAAAAATTTTAAGTTAGTCATGTTTCCAGAATTTCATTCTTGAACACTTCCCATTCTTTTCTTGTCTGATTGACTAGAAAATCTGAGGCCATGTTATCCTGTCTTCCCTTTATCTGAGATCTTTGAAAGCTGAGTTTCCCAAACTTCACATGTATGTCAGATAATGTACAACTCCTTTCCTTTATTACAAATTTTAGGTCTGAGTGATCATTTTATCCTAATAAATTACTATCAAATGTATTTCAGCTCTTTTTTCCCCTATCATGTCCAGAATAATAAAATAATTTTTCCCTTATCATTTCATGATTTAAAGAATAAAGTGATCTTTGACAAGACAAAACATTATTAGCTACTTTGCTTTTGGCAGAAAACTCTATTCAGTGTCGATTAAGAATAATAGAAAGCTTGGCAAAGCTAAGTCCTAAGGCAATGTCTCTAAATGAAAATTGCCATCCCACAATATTCCTGTATTGTGGCTGAGATCAGGCTATATAAACTCCATAAAGGAACTGGGATCTGATCATGCCCTTTTACTCTAATTTTTTCTTTATTGCTCCTATTATCCTTCTTTGTGTTTCGTTTTAGTCCTTGCACCTTCCCTTTTGAAAGCTAAACATGATATAATGTGGCCTATTTCCATAAACACTACTGACCTAATTCTCTGTAAAAACCTCATGGTGCCTGAAGAAACTTGGAGAATTAGCTACAAGACTATAAACTCTTTGAAAGCAAATTACTCTATTGTTTTGTTTCATTTTCTATTCTAGCCATTTTTGTATATATACACAGTAAAAAATCTGTTAAATGAGAAAATTCTCACTAGAAATAATTGATACATTAGTAGGAACTAATTCATCAGAGCTTCCCAACCACAATAACTACTTGAGAATAGGATACTGAAGAATGGAGACAATGAATCATTGATTTCTGAGAATAAAAAAGGAAATAAGTAATACTGGTGGGAGAAGTAAAAGGCTACCAAAGACCTACTTCACAATGTTGTGGTGAATCATTCACAGGTAAGGAGACCTTTCGTAAGAGCATAGAGCTAAGTTAGAAGTCAACATAAAACTAAAAAATAAAAATTCAAACTCCTCTGTCTAGCATGTAATGCCCTTCACAATTTGGCTCCACGTTATCTTTCCAGGATGATTTTTCATTCCTCCCACTCATGAACTCTATATTTTTGTCAATCTAGCCCACTTGCGATGCTCCAAAATATGATCTTAAATCTTCCAGTTCTATGCATTTGCTTAGACTGTATTCCATATCTGGAATACATTCACTCCTCACTTCTGCCTATTAAAATCTCTAATATCCTTCAAGATTCAGCTTAGTACTACCTGGTACATGAGGTCTTTTCTGCTTCTCCTGATGCTAGTTCCTTCACATGCTCCCAGGGATGTAATATAATGTTTAAAAAGAAGCTTTCTGGAAAAATAATGCATACATTATATACTTTAAATTTTAACCTAAACTATTAATATGTTCCCATCATATCTTAAATCTAGACAACCTATAAAACAATAAATCAAGCCCTGTAACATTTACCAATTTCTGAGTTGTAAATTCACTGAAAATCTAACAATCATGAGACACTTGAAGATGCCATCAACAGATTCCTGAATATACCCTAAATTAATTTGTATTTACTTTTTAAATTTGTTCTGTCCATTTTAACTGTCTCTATACATTTCTTTCCACTCTCTACACCAGTCGATATAAGTTTCTCTACAGCAAGAAACATTTTATTTATGTATTTTATATCCTGTTGTGCTTGGCACATAATAAGCACTTACTTTATGTTATTAAATTAATTAAATAACAAAAGATCACCACTAAGGTTATGAACCTCTTTGGAAATCTGGCGAAGCCTATGGAACCCTTCTCAAATTAATATTTTAATTAATTAATTATTTTAAAGTAAATTTATAAGATAAAATGTTTGAGATTATAAAGAAAAGCAATTATATCAAATTACAATTTATCAGAATACTTTTAAAAATACAAATTCACAAATTGCAGGCTCACAATTCCTGGTTGGTTTCACAAATTACAGTGTCCTTAGAGAGAGCGGCTTGTGAATACTGTCAATATTGTCATCTGGATTTAGGTTAAGTCATGTAGACATTGTATGACTTGTAAACAATATTGTCTTAGCAGATCCATAAAGTGTAAGCTCCCTCTGAACAATCAATATTTTTTCTCCACTAACACCTTAGTGTTTCTGACTTCTAAATCTAATATTCCTGGAAGCTTCATCTAGTTTAATCTCTCCTGCACACTCTTGTGAGAGAATCATTTTTTAAATAAAAGAGCCATTATTCTAGTCCATCTCCCAAGAACTACCAGTGGCTCCCTATCACCTACTGTATTGTTGAAGCTTCTTTCACTTAAATATGTTCTTTAACATGGACTTGCTCTTTCTAACCATCACTTCCCACTTTACCCAGTCTTTGTCTTGTTTCTCACACTGTGTGCTTGATTCCTTCTTGTCATCAATTCTCCTCTTTGTACAAACTAGAGTGCTCTTCTACCTCTTTCCACAATCCATAGTAAAATCATTCCTCAAGTCATAGAATTCATCTCCTCTCTTCCATTAAGCTCCTCTGGTAATTTGACATTTCCTGATTCTTTCTCTAACTCCTTTCATAGTTGTCTCTACCATATAACTTGATTTTTACTTGTTTAACTCATGCCTGACTCTTCAGGACCCTAATTGAGCTTTTCTTGGAAAATATTCATTTTCCAGTTCATTTTATTGATGAGGAAGCCGAGGCAAACAGGGTTAAGTGACTTACCAGGGTCACACATAAGTATCTGAGGCTATATTTGAACTCATGACTTCCTGACTAAACACCTTACTAAAATTGAATGCCTTTTGTCTCAGGACCAGACTAAATAATTTCTCAAAAAACTAATTGCCAGGCTGATGTCAGTGTGAGGACTTTTGTTTTAGCCATAACAATTCTTAAAAGTTGGCTACTAAGTCATAAAATTTTTGTTGAAGAGAATACCCCAACTGATGAAATAATGAATTCATATATAAAATTATATAACCTCTGAATATGAATTCTCATTTGCTTAAAATAGATTAATGTCTAGGGTTTTTTCCCCAAATAGATTTAGCTAGATGGCACAATATTATATATAGTTCATAGAATTTGAAATGAGTTTGAATCCCTACTCAGATGCTAGCTTTATGATCTTGTGTAAATTCACTTAACTTTGTTTAAGTTTCCTCATCTGTAAAATAGGAATAATGATAGTCCCTACTTCACAGTGTATTATGGGGTTCAAATAAGTTAAATAATAATAATAATTTCTTTGAAGATAAGAACTCTGCTAGGTACTTTTATTTCCCCCAAGCATAGTGTGAAGCAAATAGCTGATTGGGAATGAATGGTCACAACAGAATTATACATACCTCCCAGTTACCACAATTTAGCTGCCATACCAATCTGTAGAGATTTTTCACTTCATAATGAAAGTTTCTTGTGAGAATCTCAATCAAGATGCTTTATTGTTTCTCTACTTTAGTCTACTGTCAATGGGGCAAGTCTAATGGGAAGTGTTTAATCATCGCATTTTTCTAAACATCAACCAGAAGTAGACTTGTATTTTGAGAATCTGGAACATGTAGTAAGTTGCCCCAATTAAAAGTTAGAAAGGGAGATTCTAATTCTGACTTAGTCATTAATTTCTGCCCCAAGTGAATCATGTAGCCTATTTCATCTTCCTGTAAATTGTTACCCTGTTCTTCATTCCTAGGAAGAATCTATGACATATTTCTTTCTTTCTTTCTCCCCTTTCCTCTCTTTTTCTTAAGTCAAACTTCTTTCGTGCCATTACTTTATTTCAACTTATTAAAGAGGAAACCCAGAGGAAAGTAATTTGATATGCAAAAGGAAAGAGAGATTTTCTTCAAGTAACTGTTCTAGGCTTCAGTAGTGCACAGGTGCTATGAACTGTCAGATAATCTCTCCTGACCCATACAATGACATCCCTCCTCATCTCTCTGCCCATAGTGCCTAACCCATAAAAAATGCTTAATAAATGTCTAATAACTTTGTGCTATAAGAATTTTGTTGTTGTTAGTTTGTTCTTTGATCTTGAAGAAGAACATGACATCAGGGAGGTGATTCCATGACTTTCAAGTGAATTGGATTTAAGTGAGGGAGAAGTGTAAGAAATAATGTACAGATTTCTTTCAGAAAAACTTGGATTTGGCTGAACTGATGCAAAGTGAAATGAACAGAGCCAAGACAACATTGTCCACATTAATGATAACATTGTCAAATGATTAAAGGTGAATGACAGCTATTCTCAGCAATACAAAAATCTCAGATAATTCTGAAGGACTCATGATGAAAAGTGTTGTCCACCTCCAGAGGAAGAACTGATAGAGCCTCAATGTAGATCCAAGCATGGTATTTTATACTTTATTTTTTCTGTTTTTTTTTTTTTGCCTGTTTTCTTACATAAGATGACTAATATGGAAATGTGTTTTACTCGACTCTATATGCATAATCTATATCAGATTGCTTGATGTCTTGGAGGTGGGGAATGGGATGGAACAAGTGAGAGAATTTGGAAGTCAAAAAAAATCTTTACATGAAATTTGGAGAAATAAAATATTAAAAAAAAAAAAAGTATTTAATGAATTGAATTGAAGTAGTCTCCTAGTTGCCTAATTACCCAGAAGGTGAAGCATGGTATGTTAGCATGGTTCACATAAATTCTTCTTTATCCTCCATGTGTTTATGTGACCATAAAATTGTGTCTCAGCTGCATGACTTCTTCAAAGGCCAAAAAACCCAGATGCCTGGAGAAGTCTGAGCAATGTTTCCACTAGTAGCTTCATTCCACAGATCTATATAGGAACACTGGAAGAGAGGTTATTTTTCCTTCCTTCCTTCCTTCTTCCTTCTTTCTCTCACTTTCTTATTTTTTCTTTCTTCCTTTCTCCTTCCCTCCAGCTTTCAATTTTCTTTCTCTTTTTTCTTTCTTTCCTTCTTTCTTTTTCTTTCTTTCTTTCTTAACCTCTGTGAATTTTAAAACTTAAAATTGTTTTGAAATGGAATAATTCTGCTCCTTGTAAGTTCAGTAATTCAAAGGATAAAAAAAACACAAAAATTCCATTTGCCCTTGAAAACTAAAAAGTGAAATGTGAGTATTTGAGATTCAGCACATACCTACTTTATGCTGGCACACAGCTGTCATCAGTTTTGGGGTTGGGGAAAAAAGAGCTAAAATTATCATCATAACCTTGAATTATCATTTCCTGTGTTATAGGTAGCTTCTCTGCCTACAAGAATAGAGAACCCCTATGACTCTTATGCTACCAGAATTCTTTCAATTATGGAGATTTAGAAAAGTGTATTTCAAGTTTCCTCTAAGGAAAAGGCTAGCATGCATGGATCCAATGCAATTTAATAACCCATAAGTGCTAAATATTCAAATTTGTGCAAATTGTAGGTTATATGGTCAAAGAAAATTTAGATATCCTTGACTTGCTTTTAGAGCTTATTATCATATCCCCACATTTGGGCTTTTTTTTTTTTTTTTCTGTATCAGGCCTTTGTTTTTCTCTTATCTATCCTTCCTGACTGATAATATTCAGAAATAGTAAATGATCAACTCCCTTTTCCCATGCCTCCACATGTGCTTTAGAGGTACTTTTGACCCCCTAATGATTCTACCTTTCCCACAGTTAACATGCTTTTCCCTCCCTCAAGATGTTTTGTAACTTTTGTCACGCTATGGGGCAAATAGTGATGGAACATGTGATTTCATGGATATGAGGAACTCAATGGATGAAGAAACTCCCTGTAACAATGAAGGCCATTACCTTTTCAGAATATATTCTCAGAGTACTATCTGGGGACACTGAGAAGTTAAATTATTTGCCAAAGTCACACAACCAGTAACTCAGAAGTAGAACTAGAGTTCAGTACATATTGCTTTCGAGACTGAACCTTTACTAACTGTACTATAAGCTTCTTGATGATAATCAGCAAACCAGAAAAAATATTAAATTATTTCCTTTATTGTGGCTTCTATTGCATTCTTTCTCCTGATTGAAAACCTACATCAGTAGGACTATCCATCATCCAGCTGGTGCCTGATTAATAGGTATTCATTTTAATTCCTCAGGGAAATTTATTTCCCAATGAAGCAGAAGGAAAATGAGTATCCTCCACCATGCTCTCCTAAGCAAGTGTCAAAAAGGTAAGCTGTCCAAATGCTCAGTAGCAGCTGCAATAGCAGAGCTCCCTCTGCTTTGCTGAGCTGTCTTTTGACTTTATGGACCCTGCTGGGCTGATGAACATGAAGTCTGTAATAGGAACTGTAATAGGAACATTTAACTTCTTTTGTGATTTTTTTCTTTTCATCTTTTTAGAAAACATTATATTATTGAAGAGTTTTATTCTCAATGACTTGGCTTTGGGTTTAGGAGAAACGTGGCTCTAACACAACAAAGAACATGTACAGAGAAAGAGAAAAGGGCATGAAAATTGCAATTACATAGGTGTGCTAGCAACTGGTTATCTTCAAAATTGCAGTATCTACCTAGATCATGCAGGTGATGGCTATAATCTGTGAGTCCTCTTAATTTTATTTATTTATTTGAGTAAGCAGAAGTTCCATCTGAAGAACTCTACCCTGCAAGCATTGAAACTAAAAAAGTTAGGTCAACCCTTAAGAAAAGTAGTAATATGAATGAAAAGGGCTATAATTTAAAAGTTTCTCAAATATATAATAAAGATATAGAGCCACTTTTTCACATTATATTAAGCTTAATTTAAATGAAGGATAAGGATGTGTATCTGGCCCAGGGCCTCAAACTCAAAAGGCTTTTCAAACACAGTAGATAAAACTCTATTGTCATTCAACCATGAGGGAAGTACTTTTGAAAGGTCTCATTTAAGTTTAACATCAATTGGGACATTTCTCAAAAGCTAGATTTGAATTGATAATAAGGGAATTTCAACCTTGGTCCATTTTTGTAGGGGTGGAAGATGGTGGGTAGAGAATAGTATGTATACTTTCATATATGATTGATGTATTAATTGATTTTGATTATTTGTTGATTTTCTTTCTCACTAATTTATTTTTGTATAAGAGATGATTCACTGGATGGTAGAAAAAAGAAGGAATGTTTGGAAATTAAAAAGTTGTAAAGTATATAATACAATTTTTTAAGAGAAAAATTATTACATTTCAAGAGAAGGTTCATTCTAGATTAAAATATTGAAATTATTGTGCGGTAAAAATAAAAGGAAACAATAAAATGGGTGAAGATAACTAGTGCATTTGCACAGATAAAAGTTAGAAAAGCATGAGTTAAATTATAAAATCAAATTATAGCCCAATATTGGATGCACTTTTTGCTTTAATTTCTTCATTTTATATGAAATAAGTATGCACTGTATTTTTATATAAAAGGGAAACACAGACAAAGAAACCCAGAGAGAAACATACAGAGAAACACAGAGTGACAGAGACAAAGACAAAAACAGGGAGACCGGGTTTATATAATATGTCCATCCAATTACATGTCATAATTTGAAAACAGGCATTCTTCATCCATTTGGTTTTTCCTATGTGCACAGTAAAGTCAAACTTTTAAGTGGTTATTTATCTCTCCCAGAGAACCTACAGTGTTCCAGAGCTTAATGCAACCAGAATGATATCATCTATAACCAGTACAATCTAGAAAACCATAGTGATATAGCTAGTATGTGGCAGACACAGATTTGAGCCTAGGGCAGAGATAATTTTTTCCATTATACAGATGAGAAAACTTAGACTCAGAGAAGTTAAATGACTGAGAACTCAAGGCTATACAGCTCATAAGAAGCTAAATAAGATTCAAAAACAGTCCTTCTTATTCCAAGTCCAGGACTTTTTTTTAATATAAAAACAGTTCTCTTCAAGCAAGTTTTGATATTTTGTAGGAGCTCTGACAAGATATTTATTTTTTCCCTTATAAATGAACATGCTTGCAAGGGAAATTGGCAAAACAATGGATGAAGTAATGTGGTAAGTAAAATCCTGCAGTTTTGTATAGGGGCAAGAAATCAGATACATGAGTTATTCCCCAATATATGCCCAGGCTCTTTTGGTTAATGTATGTGAAAGCTTATATCATCATTAAAACTAATTAACAGAGATATAAAGTAAAAAAAAAAAAAAAAAAAAAACTCTGACAACAGTAACAAAAAGTAAGTAATATAAGACTACATTTAAAGCCTGTGGTCAAAGGTCAAACTGATTTTTGTACATTTTTAAGGAGCAGCAAATTTTGGATTGCAGTAGGCAATCAAATATATTAAAACACTTAAAAATTCTTGAAAAACTCTATGTGTTCATCACATTTATAAGGAAATAACATTAACTATGTCATGAGAAAACCCATGGACATTGTTTTCCATGCTAGAATATTTTAATAACAAGGAGAAAGAGTGAATAAAAAAGCTCTATTATAAAAAATAAAAACAATATATTTACAAAATAAAGAAATATTACCGCATGGTGGTTCTTTGAATTGAAAAGGCCTTCTCTCCATGCTTTATTAGTATTTCCACTTCCATATGGTCAAAGATAGCTCTCTCACTTTTCACTGGGATGGGTTTGCCAGCAACTCCAGGATCTCTTAAGGCACAGACTGAATACTTATTGATTATGAAACTCTTTTCTAGGAAATAGTTCCTAATATTTCTTTCTTCCATGGATCTCCTTTAATAACAACAATAAAAAAAATCTGTTTGGGGCCTCCAGGGTAGTTTAATAGACAATTCATAGCACTCTGCAATTATTTACTCTTTTAGCTGCCTTTAAAGAATTTTGAGCATGATTCCATTGGATCATCATTGCCAGCTCTTTAAAAGTTCATGAACCACTAAATGGGAACCAATGTTATAAGATACGGGTTCTCATTTTATTGAAAAATATATCTGCCAGTGGAATGCAGAAACTATATGGGTAGCTAGGTTATACAATGGATAGACAGCTGAGTCTGGAGTCAAGAAGATTCATCTTCCTGAATTCAAATCTGACTTCAGACTCTAACTAAATGTCCTGGGCAAGTCATTTAACTATATTTTCCTTAGTTTCCTCACCTGTAAAATGAGTTAGAGAAGGAAATGACATACCACTTCAGTATTATTATCATGAAAACCTAAAATGGACTCATGAAGAATCTGACACAGATGAAACAACTGAACAACAATGATAAGTATAATATACTAATCCTTGGAAGTCAATGTGATATATATATATTTTTTTTCCATATAGAAATGCAACTTCATCATCTTTACTCAATGGCTGACAAACCGTCATGGACTTAATGTCATATTGCAACAGAATATCTGTGATGGCCTAGACCTTCCATTGTTATTCCTTACATTGATACAAGACCTAGGGCAGCTTAAGTAACTTGAAAGTGAAGTCAGGATGAATTAGGTGAATATTCATATTTTTCTTTGACTCTAAACTCTGTCAGAAACTTCCATAAATGATGGCAATATGTTTGGTATTCTTTTCAAATTTAATTCAGTAAAATGTCTTGCATTTGCACATCTCCATGGGGATTATGTTCTCAAATTCTTCAAAATATTTTAGCTCAATTCAGTGATTTTGGTTCAATTTGTGTTCATTCTTTCTAAGAGTTTCCAATGTTTTAATTCTTTCATCTTTGTAGCACGTGAACCAACGCACCTAAATTGTGTCAGAAAATTGATGAATAAAGTTATATATCCTCCTAATGAATCTTTTTCAGTTTATATAATTTTCCAGTGATAGTTAAAAGAGCATCAATCTAATTTATTTGCTACTGTTTCATTCTATTTTGGAGATGTAGAAGAAGAAGGAACAAGACAGGATGTTTAAAATAATTAGCTTAGATTAGGTTTGAATCTTTTTTTATTTTGGTTTTGTATTACAAAATGTACCTCCCTGACAAATTCTTGTATTATTTATCATTTATTTTAGATAACAGATGTTTCTTGACTAAGGTGTTTGTATTGTGTCAGTTTCCCATGGGATGTATTTAAATGCTGGATGCAAATGAGATTTTCTGCCTTATTATTTTTTTCTCATGGGGAATGATCTTATATCTAGCTTGGATTTCAGGGTAATAATATTGAATTTATGCTTGAATTCTATTAAAAATTATTAAATTTGATGTTCAATCAAGAATGTTACCAAAGATACAAGGGGGTAGAGAGAAAGAGGTAGCATAGAGTAGAGCATACAATATTAGTCTTGGCATTAGAAAGACCTGGGTTTAGATGGAATCTAAGACACTTATTTGTTGTAAGACACAGAAGCAAGGCATCTGATTTTCTTGGACTTAATTCAATTTCTTAAATGTCAAGTGAAGGGACTGGACTAAAAGGCCTGCAAGAGTACTTCTAGTTCTAAACCATGAGTTCATAAATATACTGTATTTGTCCATACAATTTATTTTGCATTTAACAAAGCCAAATTCTCCTATTAGAGTCCTTAGGTCAATTCCTGCCACAGGTACTTATTAACTCTGTGATCCTGGGTTAAATCACTTAAATTTTCTCAATCTCAGTTTCCTCATCTTCAAATGAAAATAATAGAAGCACCTAGGACACAGAATTGTTGCAAAAACTGATGAATTAACTTGTTAAATGTGTATTGTGAATCTTAAAGCATTACTTAAATGTTATTATTAATTATCGTTATTTTTTCTAGAGATGACTAAATAATGCACACAAAATAAAGAACTATATTAATGAGTACAAGAATGTATGGGTTTGTAGGAGGAAGAGAGACAGACAGACATACAGAGACAGAAGGAGAGAGAGAGAGACAGAAAGAGACAGACAGAGACAGAGAAACAGAGACAGTGAAGTGACAGACAGAGACAAACAGAAGCAGAGACAGAGATAGAAAGACATAGAGACACAGACAGAGACACAGAGACAGCAACAGAGAAAGACAGAGACAGAAACAGACACAGAGAGGCATAGAGAAACAAAGACCCAGAGAGACAGACAGAGATAAAGAATACTCCAATGAGCAATATGCTTTATCTCATTTGAGCCTCACAATGGCCCTATGAGTTAAATACTCCACTCATTTGTTATCTGCCTTTTACAAATAATAAAACTAAGTTACTTGTCTGAGGTAACACAGACAATAAGCACTTGAGATGGAATCCACACTCAAGTCTTCCTGATTTCTTCAGGTCCATCACTCGATCCACCATACCATATTCTTTCTCAATCCTAAATATATTAATTATCACCATTTAACAGATAAAGGGATTAAATTGTATTTAATTAAATGTATTTCCAGAATTACACTAGCAAACTTTCTATTAGAATTCCAGTTTTGGTCTATCTCTGTTCTAAATTCAACCTTATTTCTTCTGTACCACACTGCTTCTCAATTATTTCCTTATATGCTTATACAGATAGGTTGGGAACTTTGGTGGATAGATGAAGGAAGGCTCTTATCGCAATCCAATTCAATTTATTTAACTTCAACAAACATGTATGAAGCACCTACTGTTATTTCTCATTGCTCTCACTTTTAGATGTTCAACCTGGGCTTGTTTATAATATAGAAACTAATTTTAAAAGATACAATGCAATGTTGACAGGCCACACATGATAAACTTCATTTATAAATAGGTGTGAGAAAGGTGAGAAAGAAGAAAAAGCAGGCCTAATCTTTGTCTCAAGAATGTGCAATAAGATAGATAAAGCAGCAGCTCTTTTATCTTGACCCTGTGTGTATGAATTTTCCCCCATAACTAATACAAACAAACTCTACTAACCCAAGGGCATTCGTGAAGAATGTTATGATTGTGAATATTATTTAATTTCATTTTTCAAAAATAACAATAGTTGGTTCCAGACTTGGCAGTTATGAATTATCCTTAGGCATAAAGTAAAATTCAGTATTTTATGGCTTTTTCTTCCAGACATGTCTGCTTCCTTTATATATATTTTTATCAGAAAATATTTTTGATGGATGATCAACTGTATTTTTAAAACTTAAGTATTTTTCTTACAAAGTGCTAAAGAAAAAATTTTAAAGCCATTTTTTTTAATTTGGAAAGGCTTTTTCATTACTGCTTTGTACATAATTGTCATCATTTAAAAAGTATTTGTGCATCTAATGAATATCACTAGTCTTTACCCTTCCTTTTGTTGGAACCAGATTTGACACTACATTTGTTGGTGGCTCTCCACAAACAATGCTTTTGTATTTTGTTCCTGCCTTTGACTGTTTAATAACCCCCCTCTATATTTTATTTGTGGCCTTCCTAAAAACAGTTTATCGCTTTAATAGCTATGACACAGAAATATAACAAAAAAGAAAATAATAATAAAAATAAATACTCAGCTCATACAAAAGTAGCTCATGTCCACAGAATTCAAACCACTCAAGAAATTGCTCTTTTGTCATTTATAAAATAAGGTTGAGTATTAAATATGCACTTTTTTTCCCATTGCTCTAATAAGAGTTTGATGAGGTCACGCTTATACTTTCTAAAGGGTAGTACAGCAGATATAAGCCCATCCAATTATTAATAACATTTCCCATAAGGTCCCAGGTCTCAGTAGGACTCCACTGCAGGAGGGTTAAGACTTCACATTAGTGTGACAAGCTGCAACAGTAGCACGGGGCATATAATCATGGCTAAAAGATGTGGAAAGGAAGAAATAAATGTCACAGCACACTTCAGGGATGACAGCAGGTCCCAGTCTGATAGTTGCTGAAAAGACACAGGCTACAGACACGACTAGGCTTCCGGTTGAGCTATGAAAGGGATGTGAACTAATAAAGCTGGAAAAACCACCAGAATCATCCATGTGAAGTGCCATATGAAGGTTCCAGATATCCAGGAATAAAGAGCCAAGAGCTAGGAGAAGTTCAGTAATTGAGAGCAGGTGGGAGCAGAAATCACCTAGATTCAAGTCTATTAAGTGTGCAGCCTGAGTTCTAGCACTGAAGGGATTTTTCCATTTTCCATACTTACTAATTGGGGACCAACGGGGAAACAGTTCTTTTGTGAACTCTGTCAGGGAAGAGAACAGTGGAAGAACATTCGATTCAGGAATAATGTTTCTGTAATCATGGTTCTTTTGAATTGTGTGTCTAAAACCTGGATTAGCTTTCTGAGGCATATAATTTAGAGGATCCCAGGCTACAGAAGTATTTACTAATGCCCATTCCTCAAAAGAATACCCTTCTTCTTCTTTTCCTTTACATAAGGAAGAAGCTTCTTTTGGACTCCCAACTATCACCTGAATAAAGCAAGGGAAAATCTCTTTGGCATCCATTCCAGACTATGGCTCAAAATTCCCTACCACCCACCCATGAGTCGAAGCAAGCCAAAACAAATTTAATAAATAAAGAAAAATCTCTCCCATCCTATAAAAAATTTGTCTTTGTTATGTCATGAATGACTTCATGGACCATATTGTCCATGGGATCATTTTAGCAAAGATACTGCATTCCCTTCTCCATTGGATTAAATGACTTGCTCAGAGTCACATAGGTAGGAAGTGTCTGAAACCAGGTTTGAACTCAGTTCTTCTTGACTTCAGGCCCAGTGCTTTATCCACTGAGACATCTGCTCATCCCACAAACACACTTACACTATCTTGCAGCAGTTTCTGAGATTTCTGATGGGACATGGACCACATGTAGAAAATGTACAGATAGGTACCATGAAGAAAACCCATAAGTAGAAAATATTTCAACAAGGTACATAGTGAGAGCAACTAATGCTCATTGGACTGTATCATCCCTGAGTCCCTATATTTGTCTGATGCTAATAGCTCTCCCAACAGAACTGCCATGATATCATCTGTGTTATTATCAACTAAGTGATACAATCTGGTTGTGGGCCACTTTGCTTTTATAAGCTACCAGATTCCTTTGATGGTTTATTCTTTCATCTGTCATTTTCTGAATTCATTTTATACTTCAGGCTTAGACTTTAAGTTTAATAATCAGTATTTGAATAATCATTGTGGATATTGAGACTATTCACTACACTTATAGCTTAATCCTCAGTATTTAAATAGCCATTATGGATATTATCTCCAAAATGCAGCATATAATACCTCCATACCTATCCATCCAGTGTGACTTTTGTCTAGATCTGACCATACATCTGTCAGAGTACAGCCAACTTTCTGGGAAACATATGCTTTCTTTGAATACCATAAGAATACCATAAGGATACATGGACTATTCAAAGAATATCCATTGTACTCACCATATGACTGGTTGATTTTTCTATTCATGCATTTTTTGATGATATTCTTTCATAATTCCCTACTAATAATATGTTATAGTATGTTCACAGCCAGCATAAGCCTCTCCATGGTCATATGAGTAATTTTCAACTTAAAAATTTTTGGATACTGTAGTCCCATATTCCTACCACAATATTAGATGAATATTAGTATTAAAAAGGATGTGTCTTTATTTCAAGTAGAAGCTTGAGATCATTCAAAGAACTTGGCAATTTAAAAATAACAATTCCTCCCATTCTCCTTTCATTCTGGATCCAATTCACTGGCCATTTGTAGGATCTGTCCAAGATATAATTACTAATGAACAAGTTCTATGGGTTGTGCAGCCAACTCAACATTTACATAGTACTAAACTGGACTATTTTTTTATAGTAATTTTTTTATTGACAGAATCCATGCCAGGGTAATTTTTTTTTACAACATTATCCCTTGCACTCACTTCTGTTCTGATTTTTCCCTCCCACCCTCCACCTCCTCCCCTAGATGGCAAGCAGTCCTATATATGTTGAATATGTCCTAGTATATCCTAGATACAATGTATGTGTGCAGATCCAAACAGTTTTCTTGTTGCACAGGAGAATTGGATTCAGAAGGTAAAAATAACCCAGGAAGAAAAACAAAAATGCAAACAGTTTACATTCATTTCCTAGTGTTTTTTCTTTGGGTGTAGCTGCTTCTGTCCATCATTGATCAACTGAAACTGAATTAGGTCTCTTTGTCAAAGAAATCCACTTCCATCAGATTACATCTTCATACAGTATCGTTGTTGACGTATATAATGATCTCTTGGTTCTGCTCATTTCACTCAGCATCAGTTCATGTAATTCTCTCCAAGCCTCTCTGTATTCATCCTGCTGGTCATTTCTTACAGAACAATAATATTCCATAACAATCATATACCACAATTTATCCAACCATTCTCCAATTGATGGGCATCCACTCAGTTTCCAGCTTCTAGCAACTACAAACAGGGCTGCCACAAACATTTTGGCACATACTGGTCCCTTTCCCTTCTTTAGTATCTCCTTGGGGTATAAGCCCAGTAGAAACACTGTTGGATCAAAGGGCATGAACAGTTTGATAACTTTTTGGGCATAATTCCAGATTGCTTTCCAGAATGGTTGGATTCGTTCACAACTCCACCAACAATGTATCAGTGTCCCAGTTTTCCCGCATCCCCTCCAACAATCATCATTATTTTTTCCTGCCATCTTAGCCAATCTGACAGGTGTGTAGTGGTATCTCAGAGATGTTTTAATTTGCATTTCTCTGATTAATAATGATTTGGAACACTCTTTCATATGAGTGGTAATAATTTCAATTTCATCACTGAAAATTGTCTGTTCATATCCTTTGACCATTTATCAATTGGAGAATGGCTTGTAAAATGGACTATTTAAAGTGATCAAGGATTTCACATACAGCATTCACATACACTATGCCATCAGCATATTATCTTTAAATATTAGCATCTAAAGGAATTCATCATCTATAAAGAATTCTCCTTTGACTTAGATTCAGTCTTCTTCTATGACAGTGTCAAGGATTTTTGTTGACTATAAGTCTATTCTTTATGCCCTGGCTGATATGAAAGTTCAGTGACCAAGTTCTCTTTCATTACATCTTTTGAGCAATCTTGTATATTTCTTTCATCTACACCTTTCTAGAGAAGGATACTTAAAGTGTCCTTTGCTATACTGAATCAAAATTTTTATAGCAAACAAATAATACTCACAGTGGGATTTCATATAATTTATATCTTCAATCAACTGTTAGTAAAGTTAAGACTTATTGAAGAATATAGTTTCTTTCTAATGTTTTCATAAAGAAACATTTGATTTGTGAGCAAATTATTCTCATCAAAAAATTTTCTTTCTTTGAGTTAAAAAAAAGGCTCAAGATTTTGAGCTAAGTAATAGCTATCCCTCAGTAGTATGCCAGGCACACAGTTTTGCATATTAAATGATTGTTTCCTCCCTGATTCCTTCTATAATGAATTTTTATACAAGAAAATCATTATGAGGTTTCCAATAAGAAGCACAACCAAAAGTGGTTAAGTAGCATTGGCTATTTTTGTCCAGCTTTCCTTCCAGTAACAAAATCACTACTTTCCAAATCTATTGTTTTATGTTTCCCTGTTTTATTTTATTTTTCTTTAGATGTGCTTTTACTGATGTAGGAAATTCCCTCTTTGAGGGGAAATTCACAAATATTTGGCAACATTTAGTCTTAGGAGTTTTCCTGGGCCAGTAAGAGGGAAGTATCTTTTCTGGGTCAAACAGCCAGATTGAAATATAAATTGTACATAACACAAGAGCCTCACACTTTGTTCCTTTTCTTTCTCTTTGTCTTGGTTAATTGGCTTAATCCCAATTTAATATTTTATTTTCAAATGTAAATTATTAGTTCATTTTTTAAAAATTTTGTCAAATAGTTTTAATCTGGTTCTGGCCACCAGTAGATGTTATAAGCAAGTAAGATACCCCACCTAATCACACATAAAAGGTGAAACCTAGTCTTTAATACTTTATCTAAAAAAAAGCAGAATTGTTTACCTAATCACAAATTCACAATCCAGAAACTGAGGCTGGAGATTTGAGTAAACAGAAGAAAATGCTAAGCACAGTAAACATATATTATGGATTAAGAGAATACTAAGAGGAAATCCAGAAGAAGAAAGTAAAATAGAACAAATCCAAACAGATTCTTTTAATAACAAAATTTGCTTGATAACAAGTCTTAGAAGAGTACCTATATTAAAAACAGAACAAAACAAGACAAAATATATTTTAAAAAAACCCTTTAAATTAAACGATAGTTATGAAGGAAAGACTGGGATGAAAAATCCATACATTATGACAGAAAGCTCAAATCTTTACTAAAGAAACTATCTCTCTGAAAATTTGAATTGGCCAGGCATATATGTTCCACAAAACAAGAAATACTAAAATGAAAACATCATATTTAAGAGGAAGAAAATGTAATGAAGATGTACAAAGTTGTATGAAGATATAATGAAAATATATTAAAGATTATATAAGGTATATTCTCCAAAAATAACTCTCCTGGAAAATGGGTCAAGGAGAGAAATTCTAAAAATGATTAGACTACTTGAAAGCTAATCATTAAAAAAACAAAACAAAACAAAAAACCATGTTGTTATATTTCAAGAAATAGTAAGAGAAAAGCACTCAGATTTTTTGGAATGAGAGGATAAGGTAAAAATAGACTCTACCAGTTCTCCCCTGAAAACAATCACATTCCAAGGAGTGTCAAAGCCCAAACACATCTTCCAGGACAGAGAAAAATACTGTGAATTCACAGGGAAAAATTAGTTCAAGTTCTAATGAATTATAGTCAGGATCACAAAAGATTTGACAGCTACCGTTAAAAAGAGAGTTCTCTAAAATATTGCTTCCTTTCCTCTCGTTCCCCCCCCAAAAAAAATAAAGATTAAGATTTACAATCAAGAATAACTTCAGAGTAACAATTTAGCCTGAAAAACCCAACATAATTCTATAGAGAAAAACTTTTTTCAGAAGACTTTAAAGCATTCTTGATGAAAACAACAGAGTTGAATATAAGCTTTGAAATACAAACAAAAGAATCAAGATAAAACGAATCCATTATGAAAAATTTTATCTATGTCTAGAGAGAGAACTGATGAACTCTGACTTCAGATTGAAGTGTACTTTTTTCATTTTCATTTTTTTGTTTTCTTTTGTAACGTGGCTAATATGAACATATGTTTTGCATGATTTCACATGGATAACTGATATATCATTTGCCTTCTCAGGGGATAGAGAATGTAAAACCCCAAATTTTAAAAAATGAATTAAAATTCTCGGATGTGATTGAGAAATGTTTAATGAGATAAAATCTATGCATATTTTAAAAGAAAATAAAAAATCTAAAAGATAAATACATTTGAGTAATTGGAAGTGACTATATCATGATAAAGTGTTTATATTCAAAACAATGAGAGAAAACATTCAGAGCATAATTGTTTTCCAAAGGTATAGAGGGAGTTAAAATAGAATCTGTGGTGGGGTTCCCTTCTGCCTTGATCATATAAGAAAGGAAAAAAGAGGAAGATATAGGAAATGTACTAGAGGAGACAGGAAAGAGAAGTGAGAAAACTTACTAGTGTACAAGATGAAAAATGTGCATACACACAGGAAGGGAATGGGAGGGAGTAGATATGTACCACATAAATATCACTCTCATCTGAATCAATCATAGGTTTGAGCACAGACAGATGCCCGCAAATATCCACAAAACAGTGCATAAATAAATTAGACTCAAGAGGATTTATATAGGGAGAATTGGGGGAATTTAATACATACTGTAAGTTAATATGTGGTGGGGATTAATCATGTTTGAGACAAACTCCAGTGCTGGAGAGTCAAGTATGAAAAGGAATTAAAAAAGGAAAAAGCTATGATCAGGGGCAAGACAAAGGTAAGGAAGAAAAAATCTGTTCAACTATCAATCATTTATATTAAACAAATTCCCTTTTTATCATCCTTTTTAACAGAATAAATTAGAAAACAAAATTTAATATGCTTATAAGAAATACTCTTGAAACATAAATATTCATAAAGAATTAAAAGGAGGTGTCAAAGGAAAATCAAATATCCTCAATTGAACTCAAAAATCAAGAGTAGCAATCATGACCTTGGATAAGGTGATAGTCAAAACAGACATAAATAAGGGATAAACAGGGATAAATAAGAAACTACATTATGCTTAAAGACACCATGGGTAATCACTGTCAATATTTAACATACACTTAGAAAACTATATAGCATTATAAGCACTTAAAACTTGTCCAATTGGCGAAAGAAATAATAAAACTACAATAGAAAAATTGTAAGACATATGCAAACATACATATGTGTATATACTGCTTACAAAAAGAAAAAAAACATAAAACAAGAAGTTTATGACTAGACAAACCTAGACAAATCTAGAAATTAAGAATGTGAATAGAATGATTTTTAATAAAGCTTTTTATTTTCAAAATATGCATGGATAATTTGACAACATTGACCCTTTCATAGCCTTGTGTTTCAGATTTTCTTCTCCTTCCCCCCACCTCCTCCCCTAGATAGCAAGCAGTTCAATATATGTTAAATATTAACATTTATATTAACATAAATGTTAACATGTTAAAATATATGTTAAATCCAATATGTATAAACATATTTACACACTTCTCTTGCTGCACAAGAGAAATCAAATCAAAAAAAGAAAGTAAATGAGTAGGAAAACAAAATGCAAGTGAACAATAACAAAATTATGAGAATCTAATGTTGAGATCCACACTCAGTTCCCACAATCCTCTCTGGGTGTAGATGGCTCTCTTCATCACAAGATCATTGGAACTGACATCACATCTCGTTGTTGGAGTCATGTTCATCAGAATTGATCATTGTATAATATTGATGTTATTGTGTACAATGATCTCCTGGTTCTGCTTACTTCACTTAGCATCAGTTCATGTAGGTCTCTCCAGGCCTCTCTGAAATCATCCTGCTGATCATTTCTTACAGAACAATAATATTCCATAACATTCATATACCATAACTTATTCAGCCATTCTCCAGCTGATAGGCATCTACTCAGTTTTCAGCTTCTTGCCACTACAAAAAGGGCTGCCACAAACATTTTTGCACATGTGGGTCTCTTTCCCTCCTTTAAGATCTCTTTGGGATATAAGCCCAGTAGAAACACTGCTGGATCAAAGGGTGTGCACAGTTTGATAAATTTTTGAACTAACTTCCAAATTGCTCTCCAGAATGGTGGATCAGTTCACAACTCCACCAACAATGTATTTTCCCACATCCCCTCTAACATTCACCCTTGTCTTTTTCTGTCATCTTAACCAATCTAAGAGGTGTGTAGAAGTATCTCAGAGTTGTCTTGATTTGCATTTCTCTGATCAATAATGATTTAGAGCACTTTCTGATATGATTAGAAATAGTTTTAATTTCTTCATCTGAAAATTGTCTGTTCTGTCCTTTGACCATAGAATGTTTTTTTTTTTAAATTATACATCATATATCTCTGATATTTAGTAAATGGTAATTGAAACAGAAAGGAGTATACATACTTTTCAATTGTGGCTAAAACTATTACAAAATTAAACTATGTATTAGAGTATAAAAATCTTACACATAAAAAATTGGAAATTTCAAGCATATTGTTTGCTGAGCATCACACAAAAAAATTATTTTAATAAAGATTTTTGGTAGAAAGAATCAAAATTAACTAGACACTGGATAGTTTAATCCTAAAGAATTGTTGAATGAAAAAACAAATCAGAGAAACAATAAATTATTTCCCTAAAGAAAATGAAAACAATTAGACAAAACATTGCAAATTTTGAAATACAAATAAAATAGTTCTTAAGTGAAAATTTTAATCTCCAAATATCTTTATCAACAAAGAAAGAATAGAACTATTCATTGGATATGTAATTTAAAAAACTAGAAAAAAAAGCTATTGTTCAGCTAGTATGACACTTTTTAAAGAGAAAGAAAATTTTTTTCAGCATCAAAATAGAAAAAGAATTCCCCATTAAAGATGACATATAGCAAACCTTCAAAGACTATTTTCCCAATATATAGGAAGGAAATAAGGAAAGGAAATAAGTTAGATAAAATGGAATACTTCCATAAATATAAAATACCAATTAAAATAGAATAAGAAAGAGAGAAGTTTGTCCATTATAGTTAAAGGAAATAATTAACTCCCAAATTGAGGGTGGTAGTAAAAAGAGCTAGAGGAACAAATTAGTTTATAATTGAATTTTATCAGACATTCAAAAAACAATTAATTCCAGTAATGCACAAACTATTTTGCCAAAATGTAAACTGAAGGGATCTCACCAAATCCTTACTTAATACTTTCAAAATCTAGCCTTTTCCTATTTTCCAGTCAAATGATATATTTGTAAAAGTAATTAGCATTGTGCTTGGCATGTAGTAGGCTCCATATAAATGCTTATTCTCTTCTCCATCACTCCCTTTTCTTTCTTTCCTTTACCTTACTTCCCCTCACCTATTCTATCATCTAGTGAAAAACCTTCTTGGTAATCTTTCCACAAGACACTCCATCTCCTGGTACATTTTCATGACTATACTATACAACTAGAATTCTTTTCTTACTCACTTTTGACTCCTGGCTTCCTTGCCTTCCTTCAAGTTTTTCCTAAATCTCATCTGTGAAAAGCTGTTTTTATTTCTTTTTTTAAAATTTTATTTATTTAATAGCTTTTTATTTACAGGATATATACATGGGTAACTTTACAGCATTAACAATTGCCAAACCTCTTGTTCCAATTTTTCACCTCTTACCCCCCCCACCCCCTCCCCTAGATGGCAGGATGACCAGTAGATGTTAAATATATTAAAATATAAATTAGATTACAAATAAATATACAGCCAAAACGTTATTTTGCTGTACAAAAAGAATCAACTCTAAAATTTACAATTATTTTGAAAAGGAAATTAAAAATGCAGGTGTGCAATAAATATAGGGTTAATTCAATGTAATGGTTTTAATTCTTCTCCCAAGAGTTTTTTTCCTAGGGCATAGCTAGTTTCAAGTTCATTTACTGCTCCATTGGAAATGATTTGGTTGATCTGTTGCCGAGGATGGCCTGTTAAATTAGAACTGGTCATCCATATAAAAATAATTTGTTAAGGTATTAATGATCTCCTTTCCTGCTCATTTCCACTCAGCAATCAGTTAGGTGTAAAGTCTCTCCAGGCCTTTCCCGAAATCATCCTGGTTGGTCATTTCTTACAGAACAGTAATATTCCATAATATTCATATACCACAATTTATTCCAGCCATTCTCCAACTGATGGACATCCATTCGGTTTCCAGTTTTTAAACCACCAACAAAAAGGGTTGCCACAAACATTTGTGCACATACGGTTCCCTTTCCCTTCTTTATAATATCCTTGGGATTATAAATCCCAGTAATAACACTGGGATCAAAGGGCCAATCACAGTTTGATAACTTTTTTGACATAGTTCCAAACCTCTCCAAAATGGTTGGATTAGTTTCACAACTCCAAACAATGCATCAATGTCCCAGTTTTCCCGCATCCCCTTCCAAAATCATCATTATTTTCCCCTTCATCTTAGCCAATCAACAGGTGTATAGTGGTTCCGGGTTGTCTTAATTTGCATTTTCTCTGATTAATAATGACGGGCATCTTTTCATTTATGACTAGAAATAGTTTCTTTCTTCATCGAGAATTGTCTGTTCCATATCCTTTGACCATTTTTCAATTGGAGAATGGCTTGATTTTTTATAAATTAGAGTTAATTCTTTATATATTTTGGAAATGGGGCCTTTATCAAGAACCCTTGACTGTAAAAATATTTTTCCCAGTTTATTGCTTCCTTTTAATCTTTCTGCATTAGTTTTGTTTGTACAAAAACTTTTCAGTTTAAGTATAATCGGAAATTTTCTATTTTGTGATCAGTAATGATCTCTAGTTCTACTTTTTCATAAAGACCTTCCCTTCCACAGGTCTGAGAGGGTAAACTATCCTGTGTTCCTCTAATTTATTAATAATTTCATTCTTTTATACCTAGGTCCTTGAAACCCATTTTGACCTTATCTTGGGTGTCTGGCGTTAAGTATGGATTCAATGCCTAGTTTCTGCCATATTAGTTTCCAAATTTTAAAATTTTATCAAACAGTAAGTTCTTATCCCAAAAGCTGGGATCTTTGGGTTTTAATAAAAACTAGGTTCTATATTTGTTGACTGTTTTATCCCTTGAACCTAATCTATTCCACTGATCAACTAATCTATTCCTTAGCCAATCCAAATAGTTTTTGGTAAACTGCCTCTATAATATAAAATTTTTAAGATCTTTTAAACTAAGCCCCTTCATTTTGATTTTTTTTTCATTAATTCCCTTAAATACTTATTTTTGTTTTTCCATATGAACTTTGTTGTTTTTTTTTTCTAGGTCATTAAAATTTTTTTGGGGTCTGATTGGTATGGCGCTAAATAAATAGATTAGTTTTAGGTAATATTGGCATCTTTATTATTTTGCTTGCCCTATCCAAGAGCATTTAATATTTTTCAATTGGTTAGATCAGACTTAATTTGTGGAAAAAGTTTCTGTAATTTTTTGCTCATAAAAGTTTCTGATTTTTCCCTTGCCAGATAATTCTAAATATTTTTATATTATCAGTAGTTACTTTTTAAATGGAATTTCTCTTTGTAACTCCTGACTGTTGGTTTTTTAGTGATATTAAGAATGCTGATGACTTATGGGGTTTTTTTATAATTAACAACTTTTGCTAAAGTTTGGGGTTATTTCTAATAACTTTTTAAAGAATCTTGGGGGTTCTCTAAGTATACCACCATGTCCATTGGAAAGGTGATAATTTGGTTTCCTCATTTGCCTATTCTTATTCCTTTAATCTCTTTCCTCAGCTCTTTATTGCTATAGCTGGCTTTCTAATACAATATTAAATAGTAACGGTGATAGTGGGCAACCTTGTTTCATTCAGATCTTATTGGGAATGGTTGCAGTTTGTCTCCATTACATATAATTCACTGATGGTTTTAAAAATAGATGCTGCTGATTATTTTAAGGGAAAAGTCCATTTTTCCTATACTCTCAAGTTTATTAATGGAATGGATGTTGGATTTTTATCAAATGCTTTTTTCTGCATCTATTGAGATGATCCTTATGGTTTTATTAATTTTAGTTATTAACATTAAAATTATATTAATTAAGTTTTCTAATATTAAACCAAATTCATTCCTGGTATAAATCCTACTTGATCATAGTGTATTATCTTTGGAGATGATTTTCTGTTTAGTCTTTTTGCTAATATCTTATTTAAGATTTTTTGGCATCAATATTCATTAGGGAAGTTGGTTATAATTTTCTTTCTCTGTTTTCAGCCTACCTGGTTTAGGTATCAATTACCATGTCTGTGTCATGAAGGGAATTTGGTAGGACTCCTTCATTTCCCTATTTTATCAAAAATAATTTATATAGCATTGGGGCCAATTTTTCTTTAAATGTTTGGTAAAATTCACATTAATCCATCTGGTCCTAAGGGATTTTTTTCTTAGGGGAAATTGTTTAATTCCTTTCTATTTCTTTTTCTGAAATGGGACTATTCAAAAAATTTACTTCCTCCCTCTGTTAGTCTGGGAAGTCTATTTTTAAGGTAGTCATCCATTTCACTTAGGTTATCAAATTTATTGGCATAAAGTTGACAAAATAACTCCTTATTATTTCTCTAATTTCCTCTTCATTGGTGGAAAGTTCTCCCTTTTTCATTTTTTAAGACTACTAATTTCATTTTCCTCCCTCCTTTTTCTAATCAGATTTTACCAAAGGCTTTCTATTTTATTGGCTTTTTTAATAGAACCAACTTGTTTTTATTAATTAGTTCAATAGTTTTTTTTACTTTCCAATATTTTTAATTTCTCCTTTTAATTTTTAGAATTTCCAATTTAGTATTTGATTGGGGGTTTTTAATTTGGTCTTTTTATTTTTTTAGTTTAAAACCCAATTCATTAATCTTTTCTTTCTCTTTTTATTCAAATTAACCTCTAAGGATATAGAATTCCCTCTTATTCCGCTTTGGCTGCATCCCCACAAATTTTGGTATGATGTCTCATATTGTCATTATCTTAGGTAAAATTAATTTATCTATAATTTGCTGCTTCCTTAAATCATTCTTTAAGATGGGATTTGTTTTAGTTTCAAAAATTTTTGGGTCTAATTTTCCCCAACTTTTTGTTAAATGTAGTTTTTTGCATCATGATCTAAAGAAAAGCATTTATATTTCTGCTTTCTTGCATTTTAATTTTTGAGGGTCTTTTGTCCTAATATTGGTCAATTTTTGAATAGGTTCCATGAACTGCTGAGAAGAAAGGTATATTCCTTTCTATCTCCAAATTTCAATTTTCCTCAAATATCCAACCAACCTAATTTTTCTAATTTGTTCTATTTATTTCTTTAATTTCTTTCTTATTTGTTTTGTGGTTTGGTTTGTCTAATTCTGAGGGTGCAAGGGTTTAAGGATCTTTCCTACTATTACAGTTTTGTTGTCTATTTCTTCTTGCAGCTCTCTTAACTTCCTCCTTTAGGATTGTTGGATGCCATACCACTTGGTGCATATATGTTTTAATAATTGTTTGCCGTTGTTTATACTACCCTTTGGGGATGGTTTCCTTCCTTATCTCTTTTAATTGATCCAATTTTTACTTTTGCTTGATCTGAGATAAGGATGGCTTCCTCTTTTTGACTTACCAAGGCATAATAGATTTTCTCCAGCCTTTTTACCTTTACTCTATATGTATTCCCTGCTTTAAATGTGTTTCTTGTAAACAACATTTGTAGGGTTCTGACTTTTATCCAGTCTGCTATCTGCCTCCTCTTTTATGGGAGGTTCCTCCCATTCCATTTTACAGGTTAAGAATTACTAAATCTGTATTTCCCTACCATCCTTAACCCCCAGTTGTCTTTCCATTCTTGCCTCCCCCAACCCTCTTTCCCCTTTTAAAACTTATGTACCCCTCTTGTATCCACGATGCTTACCCTCTTTATAATCCCTCCCTCCCCCTTTAGGTCTTTTTCCCCCTTCCTTTTTCCTTATTACTCTTTTCCTTTTCCCTTTTTCCTCCCCCGTTTTTTAATGAAGGGAAGGGAAATTTTCCTCTAAAACAAATGTCAATTATTTTTTTCTTTGGAGAACTCTGATGAGGAGTAAAGATTCACACAATGTTCCTCCCCTCTCTAAATTCCCTCAGATATGATAAAGTTTTTTTGCCTCTTTTGTGGGATGTGGCCCCTCTTTTTATCCCCTCCTTCCCACCTTATTCTGCCATTATCCCTTTTTCCATATCTCTTCCATTTTTTATGTTATTCAAAATTAAATCAAATTATACATGTATTCTTTTTGTATATCCACAACAGAAATCAATTCTCAAAGGTTATTTTACCTTTTCTTGCATCTCTTGAGGTTTAGGTTTGGAGATCAAATTTTTGTTTTAGTTCTGGTTTTTCTTCGAAACAAATGGAATTCATTTGTTTCATTAAATGTCCATCTTCCCCTGGAAGAAAATGCTCAACTTAGCTGGGTGGTTTATTCTTGGCTGCATCCCAAGTTCTTGTGCCTTTTGGAATATCATATTTCAGGCCCTTTTTCCTTTTTAATGTAGAGGCGGCCAGATCTTGGGTGATCCTTTTGTGGCACCTCGGTATTTAAATGGGTTTTTTGGCTGCTTGTAAAATTTTTTCCTTAATCGATGGTTCGGAAATTTTTTGCCACAATATTCCTTAGGGTTTTTATTTTAGGGTTTTCTTTCAGAAGGTGTTGATGAATTCTTTTCAATGCCTATTTTACCTTCCAATTCTATTACATCTAAGGCAGTTCTCTTTGGTGATTTCTTGTAAAAATAGTATCTAAGGCTCTTTTTTTTCATCATAGTTTTGGGAAGAGTCCAATAATCCCTCAGATTATCTCTCCCTAGATCTTTATTTTTCCAAATCTGTGTTTTGCAAGTAGATAATTCATGGTTTTTTCCAGTTTGTCATTTTTTTTGTTTTTTTCTTGACTGATTCTTGCTGTCTCAATGAATCATTAGTTTCTATTTGTTCAGTTCTAATTTTTTTAAAAAAATTATTTTTCTTCATTAGCTTTTTTACTTCTTTTCTGTATATGTCCCATTTAGTTTTTAAAATGTATTGTTTTGGTCTGTGGAATTTTTTCCATTTCATTAATTTTTTTTTAGTGAATTTTTTCTTTTTCAATTCACAGATCCTACTTTCTTGAGTTCCTTTTTGTCTTTTCCAATTCCCACAAATCCTACTTTCTAGTGAATTCTTTATTTTTTCAATTCACAATTCTTACTTTCCTGAGATTTTTTACTTTTTCCAAATTCGTATTTCAGGAAGTTTTTGGTCTCTTAACAAGGCTTCTCTTTCCTTTTCCCCATTTTATCTTCTAATTCTCTTTTGGAGACTTTTAATGGTCTCTTCTGTAAGAGCATCATGTAAAGGAAGGACAATCTGATGCATTTTTGCTGTTTTGAGGTCTCTTCAGGTTTGCCTGACCTGCTTTCTTTTTCTTATAAAGCTGTCGATCGTTCTTTTCATCTTTTTATTCATGTTTTAAAGCCTTTGGCTTGTGTCTCCCTTAGGCAAGGGGGGTTGCCAGCTTCCTCTGGAGCAGGGAGAGATGTAAACCCGGTTTCCCGGTCCGAGGTTATGGGAGTGCTCTGGTGAGGAGTTTTCCCTTCCCCCAACAGGAAGTGGATTCCAGCACTGGCCGAGGCTATTCCAGAAGTGCCCAGTTTAGGGCTGGAGTGGGTTAGCGATTGCCCTCAGCTAGGAGACTAAAGCGGTGAAAGTGTCACCCCCAGGCGAACCTCTTGTGGGACTGTGAGTTTTGGCAGCTGACTGCAGACCACAGACCGCCCAACTCTGCCCCAGTGTCTCTGCCCAAAATGCAAATCGGCCCTGGAAAAGCTCTATGGCCCCAAAGCCAGGCCCCACCTCGCCAGTTAGGCCTAACCGGGGCCTGTGTCCTCCCCTGTGCAGGATCACAGCCCCAAAGGAAAAACCCCATTACTATGGGTTGGGGCTGGGCTTGTGCTGAGATCTTGCTTTCACTTTCGGTTTGAGGCTCTCCTCAGAACCTAATTTTCTCCCCTCTGTGCTTTTGATCTCCCCCAGGGAACCAACCTTTTTGGCGGACTGCAGTTTTTCTTTGGCGGTGAGTTGTTCTACTTTTATCTTTATGAATTGTAGCAGTCAAGACTTTATTTTTGAGGCTCGATATACTATTGATAAAGGGTAAAGAGAAGAGCTTAAAGAAATCCGTGTGTCTTCTCCGCCATCTTGGCTCCGCCCCCCTGTTTTTATTTCTTAATGTTAGTGCTTTCTGTCTGTACTATGGACCACTATTAAATATAAAGGGATAGTTAGTGAATGATTTTTTGTTCACAATTGATTGTGCAGCCAGTGTAACCCCTGAAGCTGAGATAGCTGAAGCAGGATTGATTCTCTGTTGCTTGTGCTAATTTTGGCCTAAAAAGGAACACCAATAGCCAGCACTATACCATTCATAAATGGAACTATCTCCTTAGCAAGTGGAGAAATTGTCAGTTCTATGGATAAATTCATTGTCCTTGGCAGTATACTTTCCAAGATTGTTCACATGGATGCTGAGATTGATACACTAATTGTCAGAGTTATCTCAGTGTCTGTGAGGTTCCAATGGAATTGGAGAGAAGAGGTATTAGAAAAACTATTGTGCTGACTTCATTTTTATAAGTCTGTGAGCCTGGACAGGGTACCACCCCATGCCAGGAAACTGAATAGCTTATATTTGAATTGTCTTAGCAAGATTCTGAAGATAATCTCATAGAATAAGGTAAGGTCCTTTATAGAACTTTTTGTTAAAAATAGCAAAGTAAATATTCTTGTATTATCTTATTGTAAAGATAGCTCTATGATGGTAGAATGACTTTTAAAGTTAAGATCAATTGAGAAAAACTTACTCATGTCTCTGTCCTCCTAATTATTTTACTCTGACAAATCCCATATACTACATGTAAAGATTCTTAGTATTAAGGATAAAATTACAAGTTCACCAATTAATTTTCTCTTGAAAATTGTCTTCCAGAGTACTTATTTGGGAGGTTTTTCCAAGTGATCACTTGCTCCTTTTCATTTTTTCTTCTGCCCTCTCATTTTTGATTCAGAAAGAAGTCTTTCTAACCTAGTATTAGATCAAAGGAAGTCTTTTATTACTTTGTATATAACTCTCACATTTTATTTTTACTCTAAGAGGCTAGCTAGATTTTTTTGACATCCTGACCAGAGAGTATTCCAATATAAATTGTCGTGAATTAAAATAGTATTAAATACCCTTTCTGTGTTACTCTTTTATTACTTCTGATGAATACCTCAAGTCTGTGATCTGCCTGACATGCTTAGAGGGAATCCTCACAGTGAATCTATTACATATTTTCACTACTTAGCTTTGTTGTACATAAAAAGTGAATTAGGATCCTGGTAGGGAAAGAGTAATTCAAAATTCCAGCCTTTTTGAAGTAAATGATACTGGTACATAACTGTTATCCCTGCACTTTAGGAGCCTGAGGCTGGATTTGCATTCAGGAGTTCTGCAGAGGCATAAGATACATTAAGTCTGGTATCAATATCATAACCCCTAGGAATAAGGTACCAGGCTATGCAAAAAAGGATGAATCCAGTTAAAAAATAAACAGGTAATGGACCAAAGATAGTACATTAGAGGCTATAACCCAGCTGAATGTCCTCAATATTTCCTTTAAATAATTTTAAAATTATGCTTGAAATAAAATTTTGGCATAATAGAGCTAATCAAAGTGCAAGGTGAGACATTTTTATGACTTAAGACAACTTAGGAGATTCATAGAAGTTTGTGATATATATAAGTGGAAGCCTGTGGGAGAACATAGATATGTAGAGATAGCAACATCAACTATAGCAGTAGTGACAGTAGCTTCTGAAGCTCTCAACCCAGAGATAGTAAAGGATTCAGATAACTGCACAGAAACAGATTAAAGGGATCCTATGCCAGCACTCACTAGAAACTCTATTGCTCATATTCAGTTCTGAGATGCAGTTCTAAGATAAAGAGAATCAATTATGATCAGTCCTAAGGGAACAGGTCCCTTGTCATAGTTGTAGAGCCAACAGGAGTACTGATGCTTTATCTGTGTAAAGACCAGAGATGAGCTCACGAGAACAATGACCACACCTCTTTCTAGATTACATTACCTTAGAAGGACCAAAACCTTGTAAACTCCCACAACTAGCTCTGAAAACAGCAGCAAAAAAGCCTAAAGCTTTGGTGAGTGCCCAAGTAAACAGACTGCAACTTTGACAAAAATTTGAAAGTCAAGAAATAGGATGAAAAAATGAACAAACAAAAAAAACCATAAAAAACTATTACAATACAGGGAAGACCAAAATACAAACTCAGAAAAAGAGAATAAAGCAAAATAGCTAAAAAGATTCAAAGAAAAATGCTAATTGGATATAAATCCAACATGAATTTCTGGAAGAGTTAAAGAATAAGATAAGAGGGGAAAAGAAATAACAGGAAAAATAATTGACAGTGATGTAAGAAAATTATGAAGTTATAATAAATAGCTCGAGTAGAAGACACACAAATGAATATTGAAAAAAAGACCTTAAAATAAATTTAATTTAATGATCAAGAAAATCACTGAAAAGAAAAGCTTCTTAAAAGCAGAATTGGTCAAAAGGAAAAGGGGACACAAAAATTCACCAAAGAAAATAGTTCTTTAACAATTAGAATTAGGCAAATGGAAGCCAATAACTCCATGTTACATCAAGAGAAAATAAAACAAAGAAAAAATAGAAGTAAATGTGAAATATCTCATTATAAAAACAAGTGACCAGGAAAATAGATTAAGGAAAGGTATTTAATAATTATTGGACTATTATAAAAGAAAATTGATCTAATATCTTAAATCTGGAGGGTAAAATAAAACTGGAAAGAATCCAATTATCACCTCCTAAAAGAGATAACAAAGTGAAATTATATCCAAATTCCAGAAACCCCAAATCAAGGAGAAATAATTTCAATCAGAAAGAAACAATTCAACTGTGGTAGAACCATAATCAGGATCACAAAAGATATAACCATTTTCATGTAAAAGGAATAAAAGAATATGCTATTTTGGAAAATTTGCCATTCAAATACAGGACTCAAAAGAAGTATAAAAAATATGAAAGAAAATCATAAGGGACTCAATAAGGTTAAGGTGTTTTATCCCTATTTGGGAAAATTATTTGTGTAACTCCTAAGTTTATTATTTTTAGGACAGTTAAAAGGAATTTACCTAGACAGAAAGCATGAGAGTGAGTTGATTATGTTGTAATGATCTCAAAATAGATGAAGGGGTGAAAAAGAGAAATGCCCTGGAAGAAGGGGAGAGGAAGATGTAGAATGTGGAATTTTTTTTTTAACATTAAAAAGTGTACAAGAAAGGGGAAATGAGAGGCGGGGAGGTAAATCTTTGAATCTCACTGTTATCAGAATTTTTTCAAAGGATAAATTATATTGATATATGTGTGTGTGAGAGTGCATGTATAAACACACACATATACATACCAAGATTTTATAGAATCCATATTACCAAATAGGAAAATAGAAAGCACAGGAGATAAGAAAAAGTTATGGGGGTGAAGTGATAAAAGGGAAGGAGGATTAAGGGAGGCAGCAGTTAAAAGCAAAATAGATTTTTGAGGAGACAGGAAAAAAGAGATAACTAAAAGAATGAAATAGGATGAAGGGAAATATACAGCAATCATACCTGCTCTTTGTATGGTGGAAGATTATTGGAAATTAAGAGAATGGTCATTAATTGAGAAATGGTTGAATAAATTGTGGCAGTATGATAAGTGTTTTTTTTTTTCAGAAAAACATGCCAAAAACTATAACTGATGTGAAGTGAAATAAGAACTGGGTGATCACCATACATAGTAATTTCAAAGTTGTAATGACGCTCAACTATGAAAGACTTGACTATTCTAATCAATACAATGATCAAAGACAGTTTCAAAGACCTCAAGATGAAAAAATAATGTCAACTTCCAGAGAGAGAATTGATATATTCTGAGTGTAATTAAAATAAAATTTTCTTACTCAACTTCTTATGGGGGGGGGGGGAGGAGAAAGATTGGGGAATATGGATAATATGCAAATATGTTGTGCATGATTTAAAATGTGTAATTTGTTGTCATGTTGCTTGCCTTCTTGATGGTGGTAGAGAATTGTCAGGGAGGAAAAGAACTTGGAATTCAAAATTAAAAAAAAATAATGTTTAAAATAAGTATTTTTAAAAAAATTATACAGTAGTAAACTGACCAATAAAAGGGAAATGGACTTGTGGGCATAACACTCTGAGTTCAAAGATATGTAGAGTATGTGATTTATGAGATGGTTAAAGATGAACCATAATTATTGAAAGCTCATGTTCTGACAATGAATAGATGGATGGATAAATTGGGAGGGGACAATTACTAACTGAAAAATGTTGTACTAGAATTTAGTGGTGAATAGTAGACTTGAAGAAGTGTTGTCTTTTGACTTTTGATGAGAATATTTTCCACACAATTTGATTAGGTTTTTTGTTATTTCTGTAGAAAATCCCCACATCCCATGATGAAGTCATTCATTCCATTCCTGTAATCCTTAGGAATTCAGAATTCTTCAGAATTACTATGGGGTTACCAAATGGACAAATTGAACCATGTATAAAGAAATTACAGGCAATCCTCAATTTAGAAACAAGTAGTATTTCGAAAGTCAAATTGTGTAACTCAAATCTTTTATGATGAAAATGAGGTTTTAAAAGAAGGTTAAGCTCTACAAAAGTCCATACAATTCAATTAGACATTTATTAAAGATCTACGATATGTTAGCATTGTGCCAGCTGCTAATAATGGTACAAAATCAAGATAAGATTATGTTGCTTGTAGTATAAATAGTTTATAATATTGGTTATAGTATAAGTGATGACATACAAAAATTATGTCAATGCAACATAAGGTCACAAATTACACAGAGAGCTTAGAAGTCAAATCCAACCCTTTAATATTATATAAAGAGAAGTTGAATGACCTGCCCATGATTACACAAAAAGTATTAAAGGAAGAATTTGAATTCATGCTTCTTTTCAATATATTGAATAAATACATTGAAATATCAAGTAAACACAATGTTAGGTGAGAACCAAGAGTGAAAATATAATTAATACCTAGATATAATTGCTAGAGAATGATGATATTTTATTTTATGTTTGTTGAATATGACATTCCGTTGGATCTCATCAGAAATTTAAAAATACAGGTTTGTGCCTCAAGGATGAAGTCATAGTAAGAGATAGAGAACTGAGAATAATTTGCTTAATGGTGATAGTTAAAATTGTGAGAATAAATAAAAGTATTAAAAGATTACATGTCTATGTATGTATGTATTGTGTGTATATATATAGATATGTGTGTATGTATGTATAAGGGAAGGAAAGGAGAGGGAAGAAAGGGGAGGAAAGAATGGGAAAGAGGAAAAGGGAAGAATGGAGGGGGGTCATTAAGGATTTATATAGCTCCAACTATGTGCCAAGCATTGAGCTAAACACTACAAATATTATCTCATTTGATCCTCACAACAAAATCTGCAGCGTAGGTGCTATCATATCACATGGTTCAGGAATTTGAGGCAAACAGAGATTACATGACTTGCCTAAGGTCACATAACTGGTAAGTGTCTGAGGACAATTTGAATTCAGATATCACTGAGTTGAGGCCCATTTTCTATCTACTGTACCACCAGCTACTTCTCAGATCACAGGAGCAAGTCTCTAGGAATTCAGGAATCTGAGAGTTTGTGGGATTAGAGAACAAGATGAGTTTTTCAGCAAGTCTTGTATCAATATCACAAGGAGTGGTCTCCAGGATTCATCCCATCAGTAAGTGAGGCAGAGATGCATCTGATAACAATATCACATTTGAACATGAAATTGGGTGTAGAAATTATGCTGAGTGAGCCCAGAATTCAGAGTGATATTACCATTTATCCATTCTACCAAGTTTGAAATCTCGATGTTATCTTTGACTTCACAAATGCTTTCACTTCTCATATCTCATATCCAACAAGTTACCAATTCTGTCCCTTCTTTTTTTTATTTCTACTGCTCTTACCTTAGTTTCAAGCCTCCAGGTATCCCTGTCTACAAGATATGCTTGACAGTCACACACAGAGTTAAAATAAGGAACTGGAGAAAAATCCGTTATGCTTCAGCTGAAATAAAAAAGTTAATGGTAGCAACCATGATCTCACTACAAAGCAAAAATAAAATTCTCCCTAATTAAAAGAAATAAGCAAGGAAACTACATCTTGATAAAAATAAATCATAGACAATGAAATCATATTGACATTAAACATATATTTACCAAATGACATAGCATACAAATTCTTAAAGGAAAACTTAAATGAATACAAGAGGAACAGAAAGTAAAACTATAGGATCTCAGCTTTCCCCTCTTAGAGCTAAATAAATCTGGCTATAAAATAAATAAGAAATAAGTCAAGGACAGAAAGAGAATTTTATAAAATTTAGAAATGATAGAACTCTACAGAAAATTAAATGGGAATAGAAAGAAGTATTCATTTTTTTCAGCTATACATGCCATTTTACAAAAATTGACCATTAGAGCACAAAAACCTCACAAGCAAATTCAGAAATGCAGAAATATTAAATACAACCTTTTCACTCAATTAAATTACATTTAATAAAATTGATATAGAAGTATAGATTAGAAGAAACTTAATCATATAATCCTAAATAATTAGAAGCTCAAAAAACAAATCATAGAAATAATCAATAATTTCATTCAAAAGAATAACAACAATGAGACAACTTCCAAAATTTGTGAGATACAGTCGAAGACTTATTTAAGAGAAAATTTATCTCTCTAAATGTATATATCCATAAAGGAAAGAAAAATAGATCAATGGATTGGTCATTCAACTAAATAAAATTAGAAAAACTAGTTAAAATCCCTAATTAAACATCAAAATGGAAATCCTGAATATCAAAGGAGAGATAGAATAAAATGTAAAGTAAAAAAAAAAAATCATTGAAATAAAACTAGAAACTGGTTCTATGAAACAAAACAACAATAAAATAGACAAACTATTGCTTAATTTGATTTAAAAATGAAAAAAATATAAAATATGTTACTAGTATTAAAATGAAAAGGACAAATACATTACCAATGAAGATGAAAGTAAAGCAATTATTAGAAGTTATTTTGCCTAATATAATGCCAGTTAAACTAACAATCTAAATGAAATGAAATGGAAAACTATTTATAAAAATTTAACCTGTTCAGATTAATAGAAGAGTAAATAGAGTCCTTAAATAACTGTCTTCAAAAAAGAAACTGAACAAGTTCCATCAATGAACTCTATATAAAAAAATTTTCCAAGACCAGATTGAGTGACATGTGAATTCTACCAAAAATTAAAAGACCAATTAATCCCAATACTATAAAAATATTTAGCAAATCCCTTTTGTGACACAAATAAGATTTCTGATCCCTAATCAAGGAGGGAAAAAACAAAGAAAGAAAATTATAGAACAATTTTCTTCATCATAATGCAAAAATGTTGAATAAAATCCTAGCAAGAATTTTACAATAGTATCACAAAGATTATATACTAAGTGTTGTGGGATTTATATCAGGAATGCATAGATAATTTATAATTAGGAAAATTATCAGAATAATTGACATCAATATCAATAACAATAACAACAAAAATCATATGCTCATATAAATAGATGCAGAAAAAGCCTTTGACAAAATAGAATACTCATTCTTGTTAAAAAAAAAACATTAGAAAACAGGAATCAATCAGACTTTCTTTTAAAAATGTTTTTAAAGTATTTTTTCCAATTATATGTTAAGAAAAATTTTAGTATTCATTTTTACAAAACTCCAAGTTCCAATTTTTTTCACTCATCTTCCCTCTTTCTAAAATGATGAACAATTTGATATATTATATATGTATAACCATGCAAAACATTTCCACAGTTGTAAAAGAAGAAAAAGATACACAGGGAAAAAATACACAATAAAATAAAGTGAAACAATATGCATTGATCTGCATTCAGATCCCATCATTTCTTCTCTAGATGTGGATAGCATTTTGTATCATGAAAAGCATAATTGTCTAGGATCATTGTATTTCTGAGAAGAACTAAATCACTTATAGTTGATTATCACACAAGGTTGATGTTGCTATGTACAATATTCTCCTTGTTCTGCTTATTTCACTTTGCACCAGTTCATACAAATCTTTCCAAGTTTTTTTTCTTTCTTTCTTTCTTTTTTTTGGAAATCCACCTGCTCATCATTTCTTATTATACAATAAAATTCCATTATTTTCACATAACCACAGATTATTTAACCATTACCCATTTGATGGACATCCCTTCAATTTCTAGTTATTTGCTACCACAGAAAGAACTGCTATAAAATATCTTTGTACATGTGAGTCCTCTTTCCTTTTTTGTGAGTTCTTTAGGATGCAGCCCTAGTAGTGGTATTACTGAATTAAAGGTTATGCACAGTTTTATTGCCTTTTGGACATAATTAGTGGAAACCTTCTTAAAATGATAAGTGGAATCTATTTAAAACCAAGAAGAAGCATTATTTACAACAGGGATAAACTTGAATCCTTTCCAATATGATGAGAGATGAAGAAGCAATTATTTATTATTATGATTATAATTCATTTTTTGTACCAGAAATGCTGACTATAGCAATAAAATAAGAAAAAAATATGAAGGGATTGGAATAGGGAATGAAGAAATAAAACTATCACTCTTTGCAATTGATAATGTACTTAGAGAACCCTAGAGAATCAAGTAAAATCTAGTTGAAAGAATTAATAATTTCAGCAAACTTTCAGGATATGAAATTAATCCACATAAACCATTATCATTTTTACATAATACTAACAAAACCCAACAGGAAGAGGTAGAAAGAGAAATTCTTTTTAATATAATTGCAGACAATATAAAATATTTGGGAGTCTATTTTCCAAGACAAACCCAAGTATTTTATGAACAATTTAAATGCATTGTTATCCTCATAAGTAACTCATTGCTAGGTGTTCTCTATAAGATAAGCAAAGACTTCAGAGATAAAGAAAGACAGAATGGGATGTATGTATACATATACACATGTGCAGTAAAATTAAATGTACAAACATATGTGTTTATATGTGTATAAACATTCATGCTATCCTCCTGATAGAATACAAACTTCTTTGAGGGCAGGGATTCTTTCTCTCTCTCTCTCTCTCTCTCTCTCTCTCTCTCTCTCTCTCTCTCTCTCTGTCTCTCTCTCTCTCTGTCTCTGACTCTCTCTCTCTCTCTAAATCTCAAGTGTCTGGAACATGGTAGATTGTTCATTTAGTCAACAGGCATTTATCAAGTGCCTATTAATATGTACTAATTGCTGTGAATACAAAAGAAGACAAAAGATGGTCCTTCTCTCACAGAGCTTACAATTTAATGAAAGACCTAACAAGCAAACAAATATATATAGACAAGTTATACATAAAAGGAAATAATCAGCAGAGGGAAGAGAAGATGGATGGAGATGCTGGGCCTGAAATCAGAAAGACTTTAATTCAAATTGAGATTCAGAGACTCACTAGTTGTGTGAACTTGTGCAAGTCACTTAACCCTGTTTACCTCAGTTTCCTCATCTGTAAAATGAGCTGGAGAGAGAAATGGAAAACTTCTTCAGTATCTCTGCCAAGAAAACCCCAAAAGGGATCACAAAGAGATGGACAGGACTGAAAATGACTTAAAAAAAACAACATAGGGATGGCACCAAAATTAAGAGGGGGTGGGAAGGACTTTCTGGAGATACTTAATGTATGTTTGATAATTAATTGATAAAATTTTTTTCAAAATGTTAGACTTCATGGATATGCGTCCCTAGTGTCAATCATTTTTTCATATAAAGAGTAATACAGTAGTATATTATGAAATAGTTTTGTAGGCTTTTAATTCAGTTTTCTTGGGCATTTTTTAGGAGATATGATGCTCATCCAGGAAAACCATCAATCCAAATCAGTATGGCTTTAAATGAAATAGCACATAATCCTTTTGCAAAGTGAATAAATAAAGAAATGAAAGTTCTTGCCTGTGCTGATTTCAAAAAGAAAGGTAAAACTTTGATTAAATCTTTTATCTAGCATGTGGTTGTTAATATAAGCAACGGAACTTGAGCAACAGGCAAATGTTAAGGTAAAGCAAACCTATACTTATTGAGGACTAACTTATAAGGAAGATGGGCTTCCTGCCCTTCTGATGAGGAGAGCAACTAGCAAAGCTGCCCTGGACTTGCTTAAGAGGGTCACAGTGAGTTCAGGTATTCAAGGAAGTAAAAATCCAAACTGTGTGTTCATAGCAGCCTAGTTATAGCAGTACTTTTCATGGGAGATCTTTGCTTACAGCTGCTGATAAGAGAAACTTTATTTTAAGAGGATTAAGCTGGGGATTGTTTATCCCTGATGATTGCCAGGATAGCCAAGAATCTATCCACAAGGCTGGTGAGATGAGATGGTGGGATAAAAAGAGCTGGCAACCTACTTGGTGACCTTGGAGAGATGCTATCACAGAATCAATGCAAGGGAGATAAAATAAAGTTCAAAAAAAATTGGGAACTCTCAATTTAAAAGGCAGTCAGTATGGTTCTGGTTTCTAATAAACATGCTATCCATTCACAGATCAGCTACAGCTATGGGGAAACAACCTGGGAGTCATTTTCCTTGCTGTCCAAAGATGCTGTACAGACTACTTTAGGCAGTAGGTAGGTGAAAACTTCTGCATCCTCAGGAAAACTCAGAGAGATTTGATTCAAGAGTTGACTGTTGAGTCTTCTTGATTCTGTCTCCAATTAGTCAGTGAATTGATTAATTGCAAGCATGTATTAAACACTGACTGTATACCAACCACTGTGCTAAATGCTGGCAAAGCAAAGAAAGGCGAAAAATCACTGACACTGAGCAGGTCATATTCTAATGGGGGAGATGGCATGCAAACAACTATGGACATACCAGCTATATATAGTGTAAAAGGGAGGTAATCTCAAAGAGAAAGGGGGCTGAGGAGAACAGGTAGACTAGAGAAGGTCTTTTGCAGAAGATGGGATCTTGACATCTTAAACTGATTCTTTAAGAAAGACAGAGAAGCCAGAGGAAACAGCAGCATCTTTCTCTTTCCTTCTACTTACATGGTTTCTATGTGAATTCCATCTATCACCCTTGCCTTAAACCTATAGAAGGAAGAAAAACAATTTTAATTAAGCAATTACTATGTGCCAGTGTGGCAACATGCTATACAAATATTCTCTCTTTTGGCCCTCTCAACAATCCTGGTAGGCAGTGCTATCACTATCTATCAATATTTTATTGTTGAGGAAACTGAGGCAAAGGGAATTTAAAATGACTTAGGTAGTAAATGTCAGATACTGTATTTGAACTTGTATCTTCTTGACTTTAAGCTCATTGTTCTATCACTGAACCACTTAACTGCGTAAAATAAATTTCTTATCAGTCTCTCTGTTTCTAGATTCTCCCCATTCCAATCCATTCTATGGGTAATTGTTTTTTCTCCCCCATAAGGCATCTGAGATTAAGTGACTTGCCCAGGGTCACACAGCTAGGAAGTGTAAGGTCACATTTGAACTCAGGTTCTCCTGACTTCAGGACTGGTGCTCTATCCACTGTGGCACCTAGCTGCCCCAGATTATTGTCAAAATAAGCATAGTTTTGACCATGTTACTCTCCTATTTAGAAAAAGTCAGTAATCTCCTACTACGTTTAATATAAAATATAAATTCTTCAGCCTGGAATTTGGGACCCTCCACTAAGTGCCTTAAATCTACATTTTCTATTTTATCTGACATTACTATTCATCATATACTCTTTATTCCAGCTCACCTGGAATACTATTGCTCTCCTCATTTAAATCCCATAACACATCTTCATACATTTGCATGAACTGTCTCCCAATTCTGGAAGATATTTCCTTTTCATTCCTCACCCTTATTATCTTTATTCTCCTTAAAAGTTCAGTTTCAGTGTTTTCCCTGATCATTTAGTTGTCAATGTGCTCTCTCTCTTCAAATTACTTAGTGAATTGTATTCTCCCCACTACTGTCCAGCAGAACTTAAGATCCTTGAAGGCAGAAACTATTTTGTTTTATGCATTATACACTCAGCAGAGTGCCTTGAAAGTCTTAAGTATTTAATAAACATTTATTGAATTGAATTACAAAGGGTTGGAAATAAGAATGTCCACTTCTGACTCACACAAGTAAATTCAGGGCCCACTCCCTGCTAAGGGATGAAATTAAGTTTCTAGGTACTCCACAGTTGCACAGATGCTGCCTCAAAAGGTTTTGGTTCAAGTGAGTCTTCTCCTCTAAACAGCACAAATTTATAGAGTTGGGAGCTACCACATAGATCATTCAATTCAGTATATCATTTTAAAGATGAAGAAACTAAGGTCAATAGCAACTTGGTTAAGGTAATTAGTATCAGAAGCTGGAGTAGAACCCAGATCTTCTTCATGTTTGATTAAACATGTTCTCCATGATGCTTCATAAAACCTTACTTAAATAAACAAACACATGAATGAATAAGTAAATAAATAAACAAATGCATGAATAAATGAATCAATCAATTAGCAAATAAGGTAATAAAGGGAGATAGTACTTAGGTCAGAAAGCAAATTTTCAAATGGGGCACCATTTGTTTATTTGCACTTAAGGGGGCAAAAGGCTGTGTGTAATTATCCATGTTTATTTCTCTCTTTTTTAAATTTAAATGAATGGGAACAGCTAAATGGCTTAGTGGATAGAGCTCCAGGACTGGAATTAAGAAGACCCGAGTTCAAATTTATCCTGAGACACTAGCTAAATAACTTTGGGAAAGTTATTTAACCACCATTTGCCTCAGTTTCCTCATGTTCATCTCCAATAAGTTGGAGAAGGAAATGGCAAACCATTCTAGTATCTTTGCCAAAGAAAATCTTAAAGGGGGTCCCAAAGAGTAAGATATGACTAAAAACTGCATGATGATAGACGCCTGGCAATAGACAGAGTAAAAACTCACTTTTTGCTGCCTTTGACAATGTTAATCTTTCCCTTTATCGCCAGAGGAGCATAAGGTTTCAGAGGAAAGCATCCTAGCACCTATGAGGATCTCTTGCTGTGGGGTCATGAATGACATCTTCCCAGCTTTGTTCTTTTCTTTCTAAGATGACATTGAGAAGTAAGTAGGGCTTCTGAGAGGTCTCAGTCCAGTTCTAGGCAATAGCTAATAGTTTCTTAATGCAAAACTAGGAATTTTAGGTACTGATACCAATAGGTACAGGAGAGAAGGAACAGCTAATAAATGTCTGAGGTGATAAGCATTTATCCTGCTCAAATCTCAGATGTGGTCAAGCTGTAGACCTCTGCTTACACATGATCAACTTTCAATATAGGGGCCCTACATTCAAAGACTGGAGAATCCAGTGGAGTAGACAGAATTGATACAAAATAAAATCTCATTGAAAGAGGTTAAAATGTTATACTTATTTGAGAACATTATCCTAATAGACATTTAAGTAACAAATATAAAATCTGCTTTAACACCTGCCACTAGATCTGACAATACATATATAAATAACCCTAAGTTGATCATAAACTTAACTGGTTAGTTGTCCAGACCTTTCTACAATTGTTAATATCTTAGTGTTCAGAATCATCACATATAAAGAGAGATAGACTTGGCCCAAATACCTAAAGGGCAATTTATGTGATTGATGTGGCATCAAAACCCTGTAAGAGCCCCTTGGGATGGCTGATTGATTGGGAAGAGAGAGATAACCTAATGAGCAAAGCAGCCAAGGAGAGATCGCCTACTGGGCAAGCTGCTTTAGGGTCATTTATTCTCTTTCCAGGGAGGTTTTTACTTTCTGTAGCTGTCAGACATATTAAAAAAGACTCCCAATAACAATCCTAGTGAAAAAAGAGAGCTCTCACCCAGACCATGACAAGGCCCTGTACTTTCCCCCTTACGGCTTTTGAAACTCCTGGCTAATTTTCTTATCTTTAAAATGTGGGATTAGTCTGGATCAAGACTTGAGAGAGACAGAGACAGAAAAAGAGACAGAAACAGACAGAGAGAGAGACACACACACACACATACAAATACAGAAAGAGGGAGAGAGATGGGAGGAAAAAGAGAGCGACAAAGAGAGAGAGACATACAGAGAGACAGAGAGAGACAGAGAAAGAGAAAAGAGGGAGAGAAGGGAGAAAAGAGGAAGAGAGAGAGAAAAGAAAAGAAAGAACAGGAGAAAGAGAAGAGGGAGGAAGTGAGAGAGGGAGGGAAAGGGAGAGAGAGAGAGAGGGGAAAAAGGAAAGAAAGCAAGGGAGAGAGAGAGAGAAAAAGAGGAAAGAGAAATTATATTTTAGTATTTTTGATTTCCTTTGTTATCCTATGCATGTATTTATATGCATTTAAATACAGGATTCTGAGAAAGGGTCTATAGGTTTCCCCAGACTACAAAAGGGATCCATGACTCAAAAAAAAAACAAAAAAAAAAACCCAAAACCTAAGAATATCTGAACCACATGACAATAGTTGGTGCCTTCCTTTCTGCTCTGAAGCCTCTGTAATTGTTTACCTTTCACTCATCAACTTAAGAATAATGTAACTGTAGGGACAGGAAAGCAATATTTATAGTTAGAAATAAAAAAGCCCACTATTTTAGATTTAATAGACAGTGAATGCAGGAGAGCAGGATTTCTATTTTTCATGTCAATTTTTGTTCATGAAAACATATTGGAGCACTATCTATGTGATCCTGATCAAGTCAATGAACTCTGTTTGCCTTATTTTCCTCAGCTGTAAAATGAGCTGGATTAGAAAATGGCAAACCATTCTAGTATTTCTGCCAAGAAAACCCCAATTGGAGTCATGGAGAGTTGGACATAAATGAAAAACTACTGAATAAAATTATCTTTACTCCATGGAAAAGCTCTGCACTTCTTACTCTCCTATTGAGGACATGCAAGCAATAACTCATTTAACCTTCTAGGGATCCATGAATAACAGCCAATTTATCTTGGAGGAGGGGCAGTGCTCATGATACAAATTTTAAAATTTAATTTGCTTAATTAATATTTTCTCCATCACTTTCTTATGTTTAGAAAACAACAAAACAATAATTCAAGTCCTAATTTGTAGCATTTGTCTTTTTTTCTGAAGTATAAATGTCCATTTATATATTTTTACTTTACTTTACATTAACAATTACTACCATGAGCTGAGATTATAAACTGGCTCTAACATATCTCTGTCCCATTGTTATAAAGAACTTTGGTTTCTGGATAAAAACTTCTTCCTCAGCCCAGTGAACTTTTAATCTGGTGACTCACATTAATCCCCAGAAATCTAAGCATTAATTGATCCCATAGACAACTGCTCATTGCTCTGGTAGTTGCTCCTTTCCAGTCTGCTCTCTCAAAAGATGTCCAATAGCATCCTTATTGATGGTTCCATAGGTAACTGCTAGAACCTGCTAAACTTAGATCATTCCTCCTATCTCAATACCTTTTTGCAAAACATAGATTCTCTAATGCTTTCTTGGTTCAAGTTGACGTCTTTGATTCAGCCAAAATTCAGAGCTCTTGGCACTAATTCCTTATTGATCATATGCTATAGCCTGCTCACATATGCATGAACATTTCTATTGCCTTCTATGTGATAGCCTGTTTTCAGTAATCAGAAATAGTTGTATCCTATATCCTCTAATTCTAAAAGGCACTATACATCACAAAAATAATTAATTAAAATGCAGCTTTATTAGACACACTCCACCACCTAATTTACAGCTTACCGCTACCCCTTGTGCCATTGTGGACAGCCCTTGTATTCTAAGGTTTCTCTCACCCTTCCCACTTCCCAGCATTTCTGTATTTATCCCTTTTTGTTCAACCAAGGAAACTTTTTTGTGTAGTTTCAAGCGTAGAAACTCCTATGCCCATGGGTTTCCTATGGTGTATTTTGACAAATAGGCAGATTATACCACAGTGACAGCCTTTCATTTGTACTTCAACATTTCAAGTACCTGAGTTTTGCTCGCATAGTATTCCTTTCACCAACATAGCCCACAACCCCTCTAGCACTTAATGGATGATATTTGAGAGTTGTTATGGCTGGAAAAATTCATCACCCGTGGTCAGCCTAATGATTACCCTCTCTGACCTCATATAGGTCAGTCCCTGAGCATGAGACATCCAATCCAATCAGGAACATGCTCAAAGCTTTTCAATTCTGGTAGAATCTATGAAATTTTATTCTCTATTGTCATAATCTTCCAAAACCCAAGTTTGCTTCCATAATGAAGCATCAGACTTGAGTGGAAGCAATAAGAAGTTTTTACAAAAGTGCTGTCTGAGGGAGGCCATTATGCAAGAGCAATCAGAAAGGCTTTATGAAGAAGATTTTTTGAGTTGGACTTTTAAAGGATAGATTCCACATGCAGAGAGAGGGAAGAGGGCATTCCAGGGACAGGAAGCAATATGAGCAAAGATAAGGAGGCAAAGTACAGAGTATTCTTGTCTGGAATGATGGTACAGATAGATTAGGAAATCAGAAAATTATGGTAAGTACTTTATAAAAGAAGATGGTAGGTAAAAAATTGGGAGGGGATAGAAAAATAGCAAATGTAATTATATAATCTTATGCAACAAACAAGTTTATTAAGAATTCTAAATGGGGCTTATAAGTTGTTCCTATTATTTCAACTAGTTTCGCTTTATCCCCACAACCAACTTGTTTCAATCTTTTCAAGAACTTATTTTGCAAATTTTAGTTTCATTTTCTTATAGAAGGAAATAATTCTTGATAATAAAAGGGATATGCACCATCCTATGGCTTTTTTTTTCCTTTCGGGCTAATGTTTCAAATTCCAACCCAATTTCCCATGTCCAGTCCATGGCAGTGTATTGGTGCTCAATTAAAAAAAAAAGCAAAAGATGAAATAAAATAGATTTTTAAAAAAGCTTTAGTGGCTGATAACAATCCTAGCTCACAAAATGAATTTCTTAGAACTTCCTTCCTCCCTAAGAGAATGACATATCAAGCATCAACTGAGTCTTACATAAATGAAAAACATGAAAAACTCAAGCTGTCGCTATCTTTATGACTAAAGGAGAAGAGGTTTTCATTTTTAAGTCTGATTTATGCTGCTTTCATTGATGTTTCTATTTTACAATCTTCACTTTTTTAGAGTACTTTATAGGGACTTCAAAGACTATTCTGGGAATTAAGCAAGTCTCTGCTTTTATGATGCTACTGGCTTAATAATTAATCAAGAAATAATTAACTCCTATATGCTCAGCATCCAAGTAGGTATTAAACTTTTGGTTAGCATATCTTGCTATTGATAGACTATATACCTGGAGTTATTTTTCTAGTCATTAATCAATCAACATGCAGTTACTATGTGTCAAGAACTATTCTAGGCACTGGGAATACAAAGACAAAAATCAAACAGTCCCCATTCCCCATGGAGCTTACTTACCACTTAACTAAGGTGATATGACCTACTGAAGCATCATCCATCTTCTCTTACCTGTTTCCCTGGCATATAAATTTATGCAAGACTGATGACTCTGGTTACCTTTGTGAGACACATAGTATCCATAACACAAAGACAAGCTCAGAAAAGTGATAAGGACAAGATTATAGAAATGTCGCATTTTGTGTTCATTTTTTCCAAAGTACAATGTGCCATTTGGAATGTCGGGATGGAGAGATTATCCTCCTTTTGGAAGATTATAAATAATAACATCTGACATTCATTTTCCCCTTGCAATAATCCAATGTCAGATGGTCTTATGGTAAACGATTAACGACCAATTTTCTGGGAAAAAATACAGACCCATTTTTAAGTTTAATCAGCATTATTTTTAAAAATCAGCATTATTATCATTTTCTGCTTTATTTTATTTTTTTCCTCTGCAAAAAGGTACCTTTATTTATGAGAAGAGATTACCGACAAAATGAAGAGGTGGTAAATATGAAATAGATTAAGAAGAGCAATAGAATTATCAAGAAAAGGGATTCGAAAGAAGCCATTGAAGGAATATGCTTTGTGATGTATGCAGTGAGGAGTTTATCTGCTTCATTTTCTTAAATCTAGAAAATCAATGCAACAATAAAGCAATCCCTAATTTGTAGCTTGTTCATTTGTGGGTAAGCTAATTTTAAGGTAAAGGATTTTAGATAAAACTAATGCTTTGAAAGACTCATATTTTCAGTACAGTGTCCCATAACTATGAGCCTTTAGTGAGTGTGTATGTGTGTGTGCATGTGTGTTTGTGTGTGTGTGTGTGTGTGTGTGTGTGTGTGTGTGTATTTTGTGAGGAGGGTGGGAAATAGCTTGTGCTTCTAAGTCTGATTCTTGGAGTGCAATATTGATGGAATCCTTGCCCTGATATGGGAGCCCCGTAGTGTGATGAAGCTGTTTTGATCAATAAAATTCACATATCCCTAAACCTCTCAATATTGGCACTTGTTTTAGTCTCTTTAGGCATGTAGGAGTAAAGGAAATCTCTCCACATAGGTGGCGGCAAAATCTGCACTTTGAAAAAGTAAAGGCAAACATTTGCTGAGAAGACATAAATAACTTTTCTAATTTGATAATGTTATAATGAATGAGGGCTCTGTGAGGGAAGAGACCATATCTTGCTCGCTTTTGTACCCCTTCCCTTCCTTCCCTCCCCAATCAATACTTAGTCTACATAATTATGTATAGCAGGTACTCAATAAATATGTTGGAAAAATTAATAAAATTTAATGACTTATTACTGAAATTAGTGGTCTTTCTTCTTCTGGAGCTTCTAGGTAATTCTAGACACAGATCTAGACCTGCAGTCAGGAAAACCTGAATTCAAATGCAATCTCAGACACTTATTAGCTGTGAGATTTTGGTAAACCATTTAAATACTGATTGTCTCAGTAACACCTATCTCAAAGGATGATTGTAAGAATCAAATGAGATCATATTTGTAAAAACTGCCTGGCATATAGTAGCTACTACATAAATGCATATTTTTTCCCTTTTCCTTTCCTTCCCAACTTTCTTAAATAAAAATTTGTATAATCAGGTCCTAAAAAGGTGCCTATATAGAATAGGAACTTAATAAATGTTTGTTGATTGAGACATTGTTATCCATTTAACAATCTATTGTCCTGTCTAATTGTCAGAAGAGCAAAATTATTTCTCTCTGTTCCTTTCCTGGTGAGGAAAATACAGATAAAATTGAAGTGAAAGGAAGGATATGAGATGTCCTATAATCTATATAAATCAGTTTCATCTGTGGCTAAGTTTTAGATAAATTAGGACCAGAAACTTTGACTCTGCAAACTCAACTAATTTTAATGTTTTTGTAAGATTTGTCAACCTTCAGTTTTTAAGTAAAGGTTTATTTTGGAAAATCCCAACTTTTCTCAATTGAGTTAGTTAAGGAAAAAAAAAAGATTTAATAATGAATTTCTTGATTCCCTATATGATGATGCCCTGCCCTGCCCTACCCTGCTCAAAGAGATAGGAGGCAGTGAGCCCTGGGGCAAAAAGTAAATGGGAATTCAGGTGTGATTCTTACTTTGAAAATACCATCCCAAAATTCACTTAAATTTATAAATTTCATTTAAATACACTAGATCTACAAAGTGCTTCACATCTATTATCTCATTTGAATTTCTTGATTATTTTGTGATAAAAGATGGTATATTTCATTTTACTGCTAAGAGAACTGAGGCTCAAAAAACTTAAATGATTTGAATATAGACACATGATTTATAAATGGCCAGAGCAGTACTTGAACATACATCTTCTAAATTTGAGCAGTATATACTTTGTCTTCTACCAAGTAGAAACATCTTACTAGCCTCTATACAGGCCTGGGCCTATTTCTTCAGAGGAAATGTGGCTCCTTTTAGTTCCAATTCTTTGACTAAGTCTTTAGTTGTCCTTCTCTCTGATGATAGGGGAGGAAAGTGATTTGTATGCATATTTGGATATGTTCCTACTTAATTTTTTTTATAAAAATATTTCCTTAATTGTAACAATTTGAGTTCAAGGAAGGTCCTAGTGAAGACTAAAATACCCATAATTCCCATTGAAAATTCAGACTTCATCCTAGTGCTCTCTGGGAAGCTATGACTTTGGGCTGTAAGCAGCAAACCCACAAATACTTGTGGAGAATTTATTATATAAGGTAGTCTGCCAAAAGCAGACCTCTTAACAAAAACATGTACATTTCCATACTTCAAAACTCCCCCACATCCTTTAGGTTTCTTGTTATTTATTAATAAACAAGAATGCTTTTGAGTAGTTTTTGGTTTTCAGTGAGTACTTATGGAAAATTAGTCCTGAAAGTTGTATGTAGATTATTCTCCAGAGACTAATAATAAATTTAACTCAGACATTGGAAAAGAATTTGTCTCCAGTTTCCTGTAGTATAATTTTTTAAAAGATGAAAAAACCATTGTGCTCTCTTTCATGTGAGACATTGTGTGTTCTGGTCTTTCTTAAAGGGATTAACTAATAGTGTAAACTTGTGAGAGCCTCTTCCCCTTCTCTGAGTCTCAGTTTCTTCCATTAAAAGGAAGGAAATTTAGAAAGAGATTTTAAAACTTTATCGACCCCTTTGCTAGTCTAATGAAACATATGGACCCTTTCTCAGAATAACATTTTAAATGCATAGGATTATCAAGGAAACCAATTATTTTGAAAAATAATTAGCATTTTTAAAAAGTGTATGAACCCTCAGGTTAAGAATCCTAGAACTAGATGATTTTGGAAGTCCTATCCAATTGTTATATTCTATGAATCTTTGATTGCCCTAGGATTATAAACCTAGGGTTGAAAGAAACTTAAGTTTCCCTTTGCTTGCATCCATTCCCATGCTTTTGCAGATAGGGCAAGTGAGGTTCAGAGAGATAAAGTGATTTGTTGAAGTTCTAACTGCAAATTTGGGACACTTTTCATTGCACTACTTTGCTTCCCTTTGGCATAATCCTATGATGGTATGGAAATTTAAGAGGTCCTCTGAATCCATTCTGGGTTGCTAGACATAGTTATACTTATATGTTTTTTGTCCTTTCTTTAAAGCTCTAAGAGAGGGCCCATCTCTATTCTCTTTTGAAAAATATTCTACTATTTTCTAACCAAAAATATAAAACCTATCCTGTTTTTTATTTAAGTAGTTATCCTTTTGCTCCATTGTTATAGATGCAGAAAGGCTTACCACCATTTTCCACCTAGTAAACCTTTTTTATGACTATTTTTAGGAGTTCTCTAAGTTTTCTTTTCTCTAGGGGTTTTGAGCCTATTAAAAAATTCATAGCTCTGATTTTCTTTCCTTTAATTATATTTTCTCTTTTTCTAATGTAAGCTCTCTCTATAAGTTCCCTATAATTCTCACCATTGCTCTTACATAATGCATCATTTTTTCTATCCTCCACATCCATTAGGGAATGTTTTAAGATATGCTGAGGATAATGGTAGGATTGCCCAGTAATTTCTACATTTGAAACTTATATGTGAAATTCCAATATCAATCTTGCTGATGTATATTCATTTCTAAGTCCTACACCAATCTGACATGTTTAATCAGTTCTTACTGGTGTAACTTGCTATAGTATTATCATGCAATCTGTGTTGGTCTCACAAGTTTTGTTTTGATTTGTTCAGACCAATTGCTTCCTTTTTTTGTTTTGTTTTGAGTTCTTTGTTTTGTGGAGGTTGGTTAGGCATTTGAGGATAAATGACTTGCCCAAGTCACATAGTTAGTAAGTATTTGAGGCCAGATTTGAATTCCGGTCCTCCTGACTTCAGGACCAGTGCTTTATCTACTGCACCATCTAGTTGCCTCCCTCTTTTTGTTTTAATAGTAGAAAGAACCATGCTATCTCATTCAGAGGAAAAAAAAAAGCCTAATAAATAGAAATATGTATAGAATAATTTTACATATTGAAACCATCTCTAGGGTGGGGAGGGAAGTAAAAGGGAAAAAATAAATTTATATGATACCTTTGTTGTATATTTGGAGAGAATAGCAAATTGTATATAGTAGGTTTGCAGTTTCATGTGCAATCATCTTTTTATTATGCTCTGTTATGGAAAAGCTTGTACTCTGTGAATTAAAAAAATAAAACAAACACAAAAAAATGGAACTCTCATCTTGTTTCTCTACTTACATACCTCTTACTATACAATTCACATTTTCATAGCACATTGATTATAAAGTTTGTATTGTATAAAGTGGGTATTTTTCTCATAACAATTTTAGGAGATAGGTAATAGAAGAATTAGTATCTTCACAGAAAGAAAAATAACATTAAACTGATGAAGTGACTTGCCTAACTTCCACAAGGTTTTATCTCAAGGTTGGAGCTAGGACTTGAACACAAATCTCTAAGTGGAGGTTCAGATCTCTTTTCACTATACCATGTTTATGTATGACTTTAATTAACCTGGCCTCCTCCTACCTTTCTAATCTTCTTTTATCTTATGTCCTTACTCCCATGTACTCTGTGATACAGTGACATTGGCCACCTTATGCTATTCCTTGCACAAGACACTCCATCTCCAGACTCCATATACAAGACATTTTTATTGCATGTTCTCTCTGCCTGAAATACATCATCTCTACTTCCTGCCCTCTTCATCTTTACCTTCTACCTTCCTCAGCTTCCTTCAAGTCCAATTGATATTGCATCTTTTATCTGAAGCTTTTCCCTCTGAGTACTTTCCCTTTGAGATTATCTTCAATTTATCATGTATTATGTCATTTGTTTTTATATTGTTCCCTTCTGTTAGACTCTGAGATGGTTTAGGAGACTACTCTTTCCTTTCTTCACATCCCAGCATTTATTACATTGCCTATCACATAATAGCCACTTGACAAATGCTTATAGACTTATGAACTTCTCCTTTAGCTTCTTCTAGGTTTTTTTTTTTAACATAGTATATAATTGTATTCTTTTTTCCTCAATACATGTCTTTAAGGTTAGAGACCATGTTTTATCTCCTCTAATGCCTACCCCAGTGTTTTGCCTACCTCTTAAGAAATGTTTGTTAAAAATTGTTAATTTTAATCAAAGCCATCGATAAAAATGTCATATCATCAAAAATTAGAAATAGAGGGGAATTTAGTTTTGAGCCCAATATCTCATTTAACAGACAAGGAAAATGAAGTGCATAGTTTAAAGTGATTTTATTTTCCAAATAATTTATGATTAACATCAAATTCACAGCAGGAAAAATAACAAGAATCAAGATCTTCTTGCTTCAAAGACAGTTTCTTTGTCATTTTCCTTGCTATACCTTCCATGCATTCAATGAAACTGTTGTTTTGTTTTGTTTTGTTCTGTTTTTTGCCTTCTAGGTCAATGACAATAAATGTCAAACAATATCCATGTCTAAGGTCGACTCTAGTGTTGATACTGGTATTATCCCAAATGGACAGTAATAATTATTAAACAGTGAAACCCTCTTCCCTAAGCATTGTGTATTAGCTGGTCTTCACAACATTTTAATACCAAAAGTCTAATTACATTCAAATTAAATTTCAGTTTGTATTTCTCTTTAAGGGTATAGACACTTTTGGTGCCAAGGTGATGAAATGAAGAAAGAACCTTCTGAAACCCTTCTAAATACTTTTCCAAACAACTAGAAAACCACCTCAGAACTGATCTAGGAGTAGGGAAGCAGTTTGCCAGACCAGCAGGAAACATTTATCTCATTGGGGTGGAGGAGAGCAAGGTCCAAAAGTGACAGCAACAGTCAGTCTCACCACAGAGAGCCTGCAGGAGGACTCTTAGCTACAAGCAACCCAACAGTGGGGCTGCCCCTGAGGCTAGGGAGCAACCTGTGCAGTTCAGCCAGACCCTACCCCAGCAACTCCAACTCCACCAACAAGGCCCTGACCCTATGGCTGACCAGTATGAATCTCCATCCCAGGAGCAGCAGCAATGAGAATCCACACCTGAAGCCTACCAGCAGGGACTGTTTCCAAAGGCAATGCAGAAGCAGAGACCCACCCCTGGGGTGGACTAGCAATAAGATCCATCCCCCAGGATCAGCTTCCAGAAAGACACTGTTACCATAACAAAACAAAACAAAACTCAGTAACACAGTCCCACTTTTGGACTCTACACCAGGGGAGGCCAATAGGGAGGATCCAACCTCAAGTATAAGTCAGAAGGAAAACCTGTCTTACAAAGAAAGCAAGCAGCTAAGCCCTGAAGACGAGCAAAACCCCATGTAAGATCCAGCGCCTCAGCACAAAAAGTTTGGGACTGTGCAGGTCCAAAGGCCAACTCTCAAATAAAAACATCAAGTCACAAAAAAGGGAGAAAAAAAAAAAAAAGCTTGACTATAGAAAATTGTTTTGGTGATTGGGAGGATCAAGGTATAAACTTAGAAAAAGACACTAGTATCAAAATAGCTACATGTGAAGCCTCAAAGAAAAATGTAATTTGTTTTCAGAGCCAAAAAGAATTCCTAGAAAAATTTAAAGGAGGTTTTATAAAGCAAATTAGAGAAATAGAAGAAAAATTGGGAAAAGAAATGAGAGTAATGGAAAGGAATATCGAAAAAAAGTCAATAGCATGAGAAAAAGATATATAAAAATTTACCAAACAAAATGATTCCCTAAAAAAATGGAATTCACCGAATGGAAAAGGAAGTACAGAATCTCACTAAAGAAAATAATTGCTTAAAAATTGTGAACAAATGGAAATTAAGGACTCTATGGAACATCAAGATATGATAAAACAAAATAAAAAAAAGTTTAAAAAATAGAAGATAATGTGAAATTTCTCATTGGAAAACCACTGACTAGATCTAGGAGAGATGGTATAAGAATTATTTGACTATCTGAAAGTAATGATCAGGAAAAATTCTGAACAACATCTTTTAAGAAATTATTTTTTAAAAGTACCCTTATTGGGGCAGCTAAGAGGCATAGTAGATAGAGCACCAGCCTTGAAGTCAGGAGGACCTGAGTTTAAATTTGACCTCAGACATTCTTACACTGTGTGACCCTGGGCAAGTCACTTAACCTCAATTGCCTCAACAAAAAATAAAAAATAAAAGTACCCTTACATATTAGAACAAGAGAGCAAAACAGAAACTGATAGAATCTATCAAGAGTTATCTGAAAGAATACCCAAAATGAAAATTGCAGAATTATTAGAGCCAAATTCCAGAGCTCACAGGTAAAGGAGAAAGTATTATAAGCAGCAAAATATAAATAATTCATCATGAAATTACAATCAAGATTACACAAGATTAGGCAGCTTCCACATTAAAGAATGGGTTTGAAATATGATATATGAAAAGACAATGGAGTTAGGATTAAAACTAAGAATCACCTACCCAGCAAAATTAAATACAATCTTTCAAGGGAAAATGTATATTAAGTGAAATAATGGACTTTAAAGCATTTCTAATTAAAAGACCAAAACTGAATTTTAAAAAAATGACTTCCAAATACAAGACCCAAGGTAAACATAAAAAAAAAGGTAAACAAGAAACATGAAATAAAAAAAAATGAGAAATTCATTAAGGATGAACTTCATATTTCTATATGGCAAAATAATATTTGTAACTTAATAATTTTATCACTATAAAATTAACTGAGAGTATATGTAGACAGGGTATGGATATAGAGAGACTTTGATGGGATGATACCCTCCCCTTCAGAAAAAAAAATAAAGGTAATAAGAAAGAAAAGTACACTAGAAGGAGAGGAGAGATTAAATGAAATAAATTACCTCACATAAAAGATGTATGAAAAATCTATTATATGGAAAAGAATCTAGGGAAAGGGAAGGCTTGGGTTGGAGGACAAAACTTTAATCTTACTCTCTTTTAAATTGATTTGAAGAGGAAATAATATATGCACTCAGATGGCTATAGAAATCTATCTTGTTCTATAAGGAAGTAAAACAGTGAATGGCATAGGACAAGGATAATAGAAGAGGGAGTGGAACTGATAAAATGGAGGGTATATTGGGAAAGACAGTGGTCAGAAATAAAATGTATGAGAAAGGAAAACAAGGGATATAAGGTAGGGATGAACAAGTCAAAAATATCATGGAGGGAAAAACAAAATTAGTTCTCATAACTGTAAATGTGTATGGGATAGACTCATTCATAAAATGGAGTGGACAGCAGAGTGGATTAAAAACAGAATCCAAATGCTAGAAAAGGAACAAATTAAAAAACCCCAGTCAAACACTAAACTTGAAATTCTAAAAATAAAAGGAGAGATCAATAAAATTGAAAGCAAAAAAAAACTATTGAATTAATTAATAAAACTAAGAGATGGTTCTATGAAAAAACCAACAAAATAGACAAACCCTTAGTAAATCTGATTAAAAAAAGGAAAGAGGAAAATCAAATTGTTAGTCTTAAAAATGAAAAGGGAGAACTCGCCACTGATGAAGAGGAAATTAGAGCAATAATTAGGAATTACTTTGCCCAACTTTATGGCAATAAATTTAACAACTTAAATGAAATGGAAGAATACCTTCAAAAATATAGCTTGCCCAGATTAACAGAGGAAGAAGTAAATATCCTAAACAGTCCCATCTTAGAAAAAGAAATAGAACAAGCTATTAACCAACTCCCTAAGAAAAAATCCCCAGGACCAGATGGATTTACATGTGAATTCTACCAAACATTTAAAGAACAATTAACCCCAATGCTATATAAACTATTTGAAAAAATAGGGATTGAAGGAGTCCTACCAAACTCCTTTTATGACACAGACATGGTACTGATACCTAAACCAGGTAGGCTGAAAACAGAGAAAGAAAATTATAGACCAATCTCCCTAATGAATATCGATGCTAAAATCTTAAATAAAATATTAGCAAAAAGATTACAGAAAATCATTCCCAGGATAATACACTATGACCAAGTAGGATTTATACCAGGAATGCAGGGCTGGTTCAATATTAGGAAAACTATTAGCATAATTGACTATATCAATAACCAAACTAACAAAACCATATGATCATCTCAATAGATGCAGAAAAAGCATTTGATAAAATCCAACATCCATTCCTAATAAAAACACTTGAGAGTATAGGAATAAATGGACTTTTTCTTAAAATAGTCAGGAGCATATATTTAAAACCATCAGTAAGCATCATATGCAATGGGGAAAAACTGGAACCTTTCCCAGTAAGATCTGGAGTGAAGCAAGGTTGCCCACTGTCACCATTATTATTCAATATTGTATTAGAAACACTAGCCTCAGCAATAAGAGTCGAGAAAGAGATTAAAGGAATCAGAATAGGCAATGAGGAAACCAAACTATCACTCTTTGCAGATGATATGATGGTATACTTAGAGAACCCCAGAGATTCTACTAAAAAGCTATTAGAAATAATCCATAACTTTAGCAAAGTTGCAGGTTATAAAATAAATCCCCATAAATCCTCAGCATTTTTATACATCACCAACAAAATCCAACAGCAAGAGATACAAAGAGAAATTCCATTCAGAATAACTGTCGACAGCATAAAATATTTGGGAATCTATCTACCAAAGGAAAGTCAGGAATTATATGAGCAAAATTACAAAAAACTTTCCACACAAATAAAGTCAGACTTAAACAATTGGAAAAATATTAAGTGCTCCTGGATAGGTCGAGCGAATATAATAAAGATGACAATACTCCCTAAACTAATCTATTTATTTAGTGCTATACCAATCAGACTTCCAAGAAAATATTTTAATGATCTAGAAAAAATAACAACAAAATTCATATGGAATAATAAAAGGTCAAGAATCTCAAAAGAATTAATGAAAAAAAAATCAAATGAAGGTGGCCTAGCTGTACCTGATCTAAAACTATATTATAAAGCAGCAGTCACCAAAACCATTTGGTATTGGCTAAGAAATAGATTAGTTGATCAGTGGAACAGGTTAGGTTCACAAGACAGAATAGTCAACTATAGCAATCTAGTGTTTGACAAACCCAAAGATCCTAACTTTTGGGATAAGAATTCATTATTTGACAAAAACTGCTGGGATAACTGGAAATTAGTATGGCAGAAATTAGGCATGGACCCACACTTAACACCGTATACCAAGATAAGATCAAAATGGGTCCATGATTTAGACATAAAGAACGAGATTATAAATAAATTGGAGGAACATAGGATAGTTTATCTCTCAGACTTGTGGAGGAGGAAGAAATTTGTGACTAAAGACGAACTAGAGACCATTATTGATCACAAAATAGAAAATTTTGATTACATCAAATTAAAAAGCTTCTGTACAAACAAAACTAATGCAAACAAGATTAGAAGGGAAGCAACAAACTGGGAAAACATCTTCACAGTTAAAGGTTCTGATAAAGGCCTCATTTCCAAAATATATAGAGAACTGACTCTAATTTATAAGAAACCAAGCCATTCTCCAATTGACAAATGGTCAAAGGATATGAACAGACAATTTTCAGATGATGAAATTGAAATTATTACCACTCATATGAAAGAGTGTTCCAAATCATTATTAATCAGAGAAATGCAAATTAAGACAACTCTGAGATACTACTACACACCTGTCAGATTGGCTAAGATGACAGGAAAAATAATGATGATTGTTGGAGGGGATGCGGGAAAACTGGGACACTGGTACATTGTTGGTGGAGTTGTGAACGAATCCAACCATTCTGGAGAGCAATCTGGAATTATGCCCAAAAAGTCATCAAACTGTGCATATCCTTTGATCCAGCAGTGTTTCTACTGGGCTTATACCCCAAGGAGATACTAAAGAAGGGAAAGGGACCAATATGTGCCAAAATGTTTGTGGCAGCCCTGTTTGTAGTGGCTAGAAACTGGAAAATGAATGGATGCCCATCAATTGGAGAATGGTTGGGTAAATTGTGGTATATGAATGTTATGGAATATTATTGCTCTGTAAGAAATGACAAGCAGGATGAATGTAGAGAGGCTTGGAGAGAATTACATGAACTGATGCTAAGTGAAATGAGCAGAACCAAGAGATCATTATATACGTCAACAACGATACTGTATGAAGATGTAATCTGATGGAAGTGGATTTCTTTGACAAAGAGACCTAATTCAGTTTCAGTTGATCAATGATGGACAGAAGCAGCTACACCCAAAGAAAAAACACTGGGAAATGAATGTAAATTGTTTTCATTTTTCTTTTTCTTCCCGGGTTATTTTTACCTTCTGAATCCAATTCTCCCTGTGCAACAAGAAAACTGTTCGGATCTGCACACATACATTGTATCTAGGATATACTAGGACATATTCAACATATATAGGACTGCTTGCCATCTAGGGGAGGGGATGGAGGGTGGGAGGGAAAAATCGGAACAGAAGTGAGTGCAAGGGATAATGTTGTAAAAAAAAATTATCCTGGCATGGGTTCTGCCAATAAAAAGTTACTATAATAAAAAAAAAGAAAGAAAGAAAGAAAGAAAAAAAAAAGAAAAAAAAACCCAACAGAATCCAACAATATGCTGTTCATAAGAAATACATATTATCCAGAAGGATACACACAGGGTAAGCAGAATTTGGAGCAGTATCTGGTATGCTTTGCAGGGGTCCTCAATTAAATAGGGGGCCAGTTAGCTGTCCCTCAGACTGTTGGAGGACCGGACTATAGTAAAAACAAAAACTTTGTTTTGTGGGCCTTTAAATAAAGAAACTTTATAGCCCTGGGTGAGAGGGATAATTGTCCTCAGCTGCTGCATCTGGCCCATGCGCTATAGTTTGAGGACCACTGCAAATCAGGGGTAGCAATTTTGATCTCAGACAAAAAAAAATAGGTCTAAATAAATAAAGAAAGAAAGATACTATATCTTGTTAAAAGACACTCATAACAGTGACGTGATATATATGCTAAACTCCAAGTGGTACAGCATCTAATTTTTTGGAGATAGGAGTTATGAGATGAAATAGATAATAAAACTATATGGAGGAGGACTTTAACTTTCCCCTCTCAGAACTCAATAAATTTAATAAAAAAAAAAACAAGAAAAAAGTTAAGAAGAATAAAATTTTGGGAAAGTTGTTTATGATAGACATGAAGAAAATTGAATGAGAATAGAAAAAAATATAACTATTTTTGGAAGCATTTTGGCACCTGCACAAAAATTGACTATGTATCAGGACATAAAAATCTCACACTTTCTATGAGAAAAATAGAAATAGTAAATGCATCAGTTTCAAATAATAATGTGATAACATTACATTCAATAATGGGCAATGGAAAGAAAAAATTAAAATTAATTGGAAGTTAAATAATCTAACCCTAAAGAACAGGTCATGAAAACAATTGATCATTTCACTGCAGAAAATAATCAAAAAAATACAAAAATTTGTGGGATGCAGCCTGAAAATGGTATTTGGGAGAAAATTTATATCTTAAATTGCTTACATCAATAAAATAAGAAAGAGAAGATCAATGAATTGGACATGCAACTAAAAAATCTAGAAAAAGAAAAATTTTAAATCCCCAACTATTTGGAACCAAATTGAAAATCCTGAAAAATAAAAGGAGAGAATAATAAAATCAAATGTAAGAAAACTATTAAACAAATTTCTGATAAAGGTTTCATTTTAAAAATATATAATGACCTGAGTCAAATTTATGAATATTCGAGTCATTCCTCAATTGATAAATGGTCAAAAGATATCAGACAGATAAATCAAAGCTATCTATATTCATATGGAAAAAATGCCTTCAATCTCTATTGATTAGAGAAATTCACATTAAAAACTCCTCTGAATTACCATCTCACACTTAGCAAAGTGTCTAATATGACAAAAAAAGGAAAATGTTGAATGTTGGAGAAGTGTGGGAAAACTGGGACACTAATTCATTATTGGTGAAAGTATGAACTGATTCAATCATTCTGAAGAGTAATTATGAATTATGTCCAAACGACTATAAAACTGTGCATACCTTTTAATTCAGCAACATCATTAATAGGTCTATATTCCAATTATATCCAAAAATATTTATACTATCTCTTTTTGTGGTAGCTAATCAAAGGGAAGCCAGTTGTTTGGGGAATGGCTAAATAAGCTATGATATATGATCATAATGGAATGCTATTGTGCTGTAAGATATGACTAGGAGGATAATTTCAGAAAAATCTGGAAAGACTTACATGAACCTTTGCATAGTGAAGTGCATAGAACCAAGACAACATTGTAGACAGTAACAGCAAGATTGTTCAATGAAGAATAATTTATAACTTAACTATTCTCAGCAATACCATGATCCAAGACCATCCCAAAGAACTAATGATGAAGTATACTATACAACTCCAGAGAAAGAACTGATATTATTTGAATAAAGACTGAAGCATGATATTTTTCACTTTCTTTGAGTCTAGAGGAGTTCAATTCAGTAGGAAATGAAATGACCATTTTTCTACATTCCCCAATGAGGAATTATTTCTATTTTCAGTCATCTTTACCAATTTTATGAATGTAAGGTGAAAACTCAGAGATGTTTTGATTTGTAGTTTACTTATTAGTGAGTTGGGACAGTCTTTCATATGGTTGTTAATCGTTTGTAATCTTCTGACAACTACATATACACATGCTTTAACCAGTCTTCTAGTTCTTTGTTGTTATATACTTTTAATTAGTACCAGTATCAGACTTTTGGCAAAGATATTTAATGCAAAGATTTTTTCCCCTGGTGGCCAGAAAATATCATATCTCTAACAAAATTCATTCAAAAATATCTTTATTTTTGAAGCATTAAAAATGTTATTTATCAAGGTTAAAAGAACCTTGAACATCTACCCAAAACTTTCCTCACAACAATCCTGTGAGGTAGGATGTATAAATGTAATTATTTCCATTTTGTAGTGTAGGAAACAGACTAAGTAAGGTGTAATGATTTTGTCTCTGAGTGTTGAGCCAGAATTGGACTCAGGTCCCTTAACTCCAAGCATACTATTGTTTACCATGCCAGGATGCTTTTCTAAATTGGAAAATTTGGTTTTTTTTCACTTTGAAAAAACACTGCTGTGGGAATTTCCAGAGTAGAACACAATTGATAGTGTACTGTTTACTCTCAGGAACTTCATTTTTAACACTGGTCCCTGCATCCCTCACCCAATGTTCATGAAGGACAAATGAAGAATCCCTTCATCAACAAATTCCGTTCAAAGCTTAATTTCATGATCCTGTGAACCTCAAAAAGTTTGAGGATCCCTCCCTTAAGATATTTCCTAGAAGTCACTCTCTTTTCCATTCAATTCAGCTTCCCTTTATTAATCATTTATGTAAATAACAAGTCATCGACACTTCATTATTCTGTCATTTTCAATGTGACTTATCAAGTTGACAAATTAGAAAGAAATTGCATCTGGTCCTGGTTTGTTATTCCACAAAAACAAACTTTTAAGAAAATGTTCTCAATGATATTATTTTTCATAGGTTATTTTTCACTTCTAAGGGCATTTCTTTATCTCTGCCTCAAAGTCCTGTCTTCCTTTAAGACCTGCAGCCTTAACACAGTGTTTTGCATGAAGCCTTACCTCATTCCCACCAATTATTAGTGAGTTCTGCCCCAAAATACCTTGTATTTAACTCATTTGTATGTTTGTTTTAGTCACTATTTTTTTTATTATTTGTTGCCTTATCTATGCAGCTATTGATATCTCTACTTGTTTTCCATGTCTGGATGTAAATTCTCAAAAGGGAATGCTTTAGTGTTTTTACTTGTATTTCTAATGCTTGACCCATCAAAAGTAATCAATAAATATTTTTACTTGATTGTTGATTACAAAGAAAGGACACTCTCTTTATTAAAGTGACTCAAAAATTTGTCTCAACAGAAAATATAGACTGAATTTCAGATTCACAGTTTCTTGGCCTGCAACTGAACCCAGCATGACCCAAATCTAATTAAAATGTTTAATTTGGAAAAATCCAGTCCAGTCCAATAAACATTTATTAAGCACCTGCTAAGGACCAGGAATTATGTTAAGTGCTGAAGATACAATTAATAAAAACAAAGACAGTTTCTACCCTCAAGAAGCTTATAATGGAAGGGAGGAGATGATACACAAAAGGAGTCAGGAGTGGAGGATGATGTAGAGAGGATACCAAGGTGTACCCATTTTGGAGCATCTTCATCTGCAGAGTTGCAATCAGGCAGAGCAACTGATGCAAAGTAGGATGAACTGAATTCAGTTTCTGTCCTCTTTAAAAAGAAACAGATGCTGCAATACAACTAAAATGTGTAGCCTATTGAAAAAATAAAATAAAGGAAGGCATTCAGAAGAATTTAGTACTCCATCACCAGCCCCTCAGCCAGAGGGGAAGAGAGATTGAAGAATGTGGTATGGATTACGGCTTGAGTTAGCAACATAGTGGTGAGTTTAAAAGTGATGAGGATATCTTGGGAGGGGCATCTAGTTCCCTGAGTTTGAAGCTAGGCAGGGCAGCAAAAGCAAAATGGAAATTTTAATTTAAAAGTCTAACAAAATAAAGATGCAATAAAACAAAATAATGTTAATTTATGGTTTTCTACGTCAATAAGCAGTTGAAAGTATTCATTTCTATTTATTTGATACCTTTTTATTTGACACCCGTAATGTAGAAGACAAATGACAGTTTTCATGAATGTAAAATAACAGTTCATTAGTGCTCACAAAATAGTAGTGTGTATGTTTGTGAGTCTTTAAAATAGGAGAGAAGCCAAAAGCCTACATGGGCGTGTGTTATTCATGACTAATGAAGTGCTGGAAGATAAAAGGCCCCATCTGCACAAATTCTAGCTTTGACTACTCTTTATAGTACTATCCTTCATACATATTAAAATGCATAATGGAAATCATACATATATATAAATAATCTGAAAAGATAATTTGATTCAAGTCACTCAATAGAACACTAAAATCCTGAAAACACTTGCCAAAGCACAAAAGGCAGGAGATGTAGCATATCTGCAAATACATACAGGCTCAGTCTCATGTGAATATATTAAAATATATTGGATTTTCATACCATGAAAAGCCTATGATGACAGATGTGCTACTGACAAATGTCTATAAAAATCCATGACTATATAATTGCGTCCTCTAGGAGTTTTGGTAATTTTCTGCCAATGGATAAAAGCCACCAGTTTACTCTTACTCATAGATTTACTTTATTCTTAGGAGTTTCATCTAGGGATAAAGCACATGAGTCTACATATATATATAATATGTGTGTATACATACATACATACATATATATATATATAATATTAAACATAAAAGTGCTTCTTTGTATGATAGAGTCAGAGACTTGGCAAAGTTCGAGAGTCTAGAATTAAACCCAAATCCTTCTACATATAGTTGATTCCTTACTTTTTTATTCTGACCTTTCAAATCCACTTAAAAATAATTCATTAATAATAGCTAGTATTTATCTAGCATTGTAATGTTTGCAATGCTATCTTCACAACGACTTGCAGATGAGAAAATGAAGATGTTACTTGCCCAACTAAGAAGTGTTTGGAGCAAAATTTTATTGCAATATTCCCCAAACCAAATCTAGTATGCTTCTTACTGTTTGGTCTTAGGTACTGAAAATAAAAACAGAAATAAAAGTCATTACCTTCCATAATTTTACATTTCTCTCATAGTAGGGTTAGACAACATGTACACAGATAAATAAATACAAAATACATGCAGAGTAATTAATAATTTACGTCAAATAAGGGTATGAAAGAAAGCACTAATAGAATTGGAATGGAATATAGAAAGACCTGATGAAGGAGATGGTACCTAAGCTAGGTCTTGAATGAAGCTAAGGATTGGAGAATTGGAAGGAAGGAGAAAACATTTTAAATATGGAGGAGAGTCCATGCAAATTTCAGCGGTAGTAAAAGTAATATTATATATAAGGAACATCAAATTGCCCAGAATGACTGAAACATAGAGTGTGTGAAGAGTGATAATGAGAAATCAATCAGGAAAGAGAAGCTGGAACCAGACTGTGAAGGATTTTAAATACCTGACTGAAGATTTTCTATTTTATCCCAGAGACCACTAAAGACACAGTAGCTATTGAAGCTTGTTTAGAAGGGTAATGTCACAGTTAAATGGGGGCCTTAGGAATAGCAATTTGGCAGAAGTGCAGGATGAACTGAAGAAGGGAAAGACTAGGAAAACAATAAGGGAACTATGGTCTAGGTGAGAGGCCTATGAAAGATTGGATTAAGGTAGTGTCCATGGGAGGGGAGAGAAAAAAGCAAATGGAAAAGTCACTTAACTCTGCCTCAATTTCCTGATTTGTAAAATGAATTAGAGAAGGAAATAACAAACCATTCTATTATCTTTTCCAATAAAACCTTAAAAGGAATCATAAAGGGATAGACTGATTGAAATGACTCAACAACAAGGAAACGTATGCATATGTTTCAAATTACAGTCCCAAGATATAAATTGGTATAGAAAAAAGGGGAAAATTACTGGCTCTGGAACTGGAAAAGTTGAGATTAAATCCCGTCTCTGATGCTTATTATTTGTGTTATATTGGACAAATTAGTTCCTTAGTCACTGTGGGCTTTCATCTAAAAAATTAGGAGTTAAACTATATGACCTCTGAAGCCCCTTCTAACTCCACAAAGTAAACCTTGACTTCAGACCATTTTATGGGACCATTACACAAAATCTTCCTGAATTAAAATTCCAACAAATTGAAATGGAAGGGATTAGACCAAGAGCTACATTTGGTAAGCATACTGGCTGGAGCAGTTAATGACCAAATGGTACAGTCACTGGTGTTAAAGACAATGTCATTTGAAATAGTTGTATGGAAATGGAAATACCATTTCCTCCACAAACTCTTATGATTCAGTTTAATGTAATACTATATTCATAACCAAGTCATTAAAAAAAATAAAAAAGATGACGTGAATGCTTCTCATGGTGAATGTATTGTGGCTAGTTATTTATAAGATAGTTATATAGATACTTCTATGAATGATTTATGCAAACAAATTCATAGATAATTATTAGATACATATGTCATAGGGCTCAAAGGATTAATTACAGAGAAGAATGAATGTATGTTGAATGAATGTATTACAACTAATCATCTATTTATTTATTGTTATTAAAGTTTTTTTTTTGTTTTTAAAATATATGCATGGATAATTTTTAACATTCACCCTTGCAAAACCTTGTGTTCTGAATTGTTTCCCTCCCCTACATGGAAAGTAATTCATTGTTTGTTAAACATGTGCAATTCTTCTATACATATTTTCGTAATTACTGCATTGTACAAGAAATATCGGATAAAAAAGTAAAAAAAAAAGGGGGGGAAAGGAAATAAATTGCAAACAAACAACAAAAAAGTGAAATATATTATGTTGTAGTCTGCATGCAGTTCCCACAGTCTTCTCTTTGGGTGCAAATGACTCTCTTCATTATATGATCATTGGAACTGAATCATCTCATTATTGAAAAGAGCCATGTCCATTGAACTGATCATAGTATAATCTTATTTTTTGCCATGTACAATGATTTCCTGATTCTGCTCATTTCATTTATGATCAGTTCATGTAAGTTTCTCCAGGATTCTCTGAAATCATGCTGCTAGTCATTTCTTATATTTCATAACATTCATAGACCAGAATTTATTCAGCCATTCTCCAACTGATGGGCATCCACTCTAATTTCTTGCACTACAAAAAGCATTGCCACAAACATTTTGGCACATGAGGGTCCCTTTCCTTCCTTTATGATCTCTTTAGGATATAAGCCCAATAGAAACACTGCTGGATCAAAGATTATGCACAGTTTAATAGCCCTTTGAGCTTAGTTCCAAATTACTCTCTAGAATAGTTGAATTAATTCACAGTTCCACCAACAATGTATTAGTGTCTCTATTTTCCCCTCCAACATTCGTCATTATCTTTTCCTGTCATCTTAGCCAATCTGAGAGGTGTATAGTAGTACCTAAGAGTTGTTTTAATGTGCATTTCTCTGATCAATAATAATTTAGAACATCTTTACATATGACTAGTTTTTATCTGGAAACTGTCTGTTCATATCTGTTGACTATCAATTTGAGAATGGCTTGAATTCTTATAAATTTAGGTCAATTATCTATATATTTTAGAGATGAGGCCTTTATCAGAACCCTTGAATGTAAACATTTTCCCAAGTTTATTGCTTCCCTCTAATCTTATCTACATTGGATTTGTTTGGAAAAAAAATATATATATATAACTTAATGTAGTCAAAATTATCTATTTTGTATTCAATAATGTACTTCTGTTTTTCTTTGGCTACAAATTCCTTCCTTCTCCACAGATCTGAGAAATAAACTATCTTTTGTTCTTCTAATTTGCTTATAACATCACTCTTTATGTCTTTAAATCATGAAACCATTTTGACCTTATCTTGGTATATGGTGTTGGGTTTGGGTCAACCTACTTTCTGCCATAGTAATTTCCAATTTTCCCAACAGTTTTTGTCAGATAATGAGTTCTTATTCCAAAAGTTGAGGTCATTGGACAACTAATTGTTTATGATAGATAGACAGATAGACACATACATACTTACATAATGCATATATAAAAAGATAAATACATAGATATATATATCATGGGAGCCAAAGGATTAATTTCAGAGGGAAAACCTCAGTTTTATTACAAGGCAAGAAAATATAAAGGTTATTAACAGCAGTTACTCTTTCAGCACTTAAGCTAGCATTTAGTAAGCTTAATTTATTGGAAAGGGAAACTTTCCCCATCAGCTGCATCCCACATAATCTCCTTTCCAGCCTTTTCTACCTCTTATGGAAGCCCCTCCAGCAGCAGACTTCAAATAGGCTAGATTCTCTAACTCTCACCTCACCATCACCTACTGGAAATTTTTTCTGGAGTTTCCTCTGCCTATAGTTGAATTTGTCGCACAAAGTTAATTGCTTTTAGAGCATATTTGATGTCTCTTGTCCTTGGTATGTTTTTTGAAGCTTTCCCTTAGTACCAAACTTCTTAGTTCCAGCTCTATAAGAATCAAAAACCTTAGAGTTGAAAGAAACATCAGAGGAATGACCTTTCAAATCTCCTTCCTATGCAGGAATCCCTCCAAAACATTCCCAATAGGTGGTCAACTAGACACTGCGTGAACCAAATTAGTGAAGTTCTTCCTTATGTTGAGCTGAATTTGGCCTTCCTGGAAACTTGAATTAATCCCCAGTAAAAGTTACCTTAAAACATTCTTTAAGCTTAGGCAATTGGTAATCATCTCTCTTATATAAAATATTCCCTTTCTATAGTGTATATTTGGATAAACCATTTTATTTCTCTGTATCTGAGAATTGTTTATCTGTACAAGCATGATCTCTTCAAAGTGAGATTTTTATGAGTCAATGATGGATGTTTCTTGTACAAGAAACACATTTTATATTTACCAAAATGTTTTATAGGCACTACCTAACTAGCTTTTTTGTCTCTAGCTAAAACATGAAACAGTTAGATAGTTCAATGTATTGACTTCAGGGCCTGGAATCAGGAATTCCTGAGTTCAGATCCAGCCTTAGATATTTACCCTTGAGCCAGATCATTTAACCTCTTTTTAGCCTTAATCCGTTGAAAAAGAAAATGTCAGTACTATTCTTGACCAAAAAATATGGCCCATGGACTCACAGAGGGTCAGATACAACTGAACTATTCAAGAGGGGCTACATAGTACATGGCCTGCATATGACCTGAAGTACACAGTTTTTGGAGTTAAAAGTCCTGTTTTAAAATCCCAACTCTACCACTTAATACTAATATGGTTTTATACAATCACTTACTTTCTCCAAGTCCCAATTTCCTTTTCTTCAAAATGAGGCCTGGACTTGATAGATTTTTAGTTCTTTTTCAGCTTTCAATATATAATCCCATTAGAAATCAGCAAATGTGTTTCCCAAAGTCTTTGTCCTTTTAAGGTGAAAAATTAATATGTGAGCTGAAAAATTTTTAAAGATAAGTTATTACAAATGGTCCCAATATTGAGGGTGGTTTTTAAGAGATATAAGAGTTCTAGGGAAAATTCTTGACACCTAAGTAGAATGTGAAGCTTTCTAAAAAACAAAGATTTTCATTATAAACCTGTACAAATATTTCAAGCACCACTGGGGGATAGCTCATATCTTCAACATAATCCTATAAAAAGTAATTATTCTGCTGCCAAAGGAATGATAATAACCTTTCTGAACTGATTCTCAGTGATTAACATATTCCACTTTCATAAAACCTTTCCCATCCCACAGCACACAGCTGTTACTGTTCAAATTTTTTTGTTTTCCACTGACTACTTCCTTGTTCCCATCCATTTCAATCCAACCATTCCTCAGATCCCATCTAGGATCCTCCCAACATTCCCAGCATGTTTCTGATCACCTGCTCCAAGGATTTAAAAAACTTGTTTTCATCTTAAACTATTTCCTTCCATCATCTTGTACTCATTGAGACTTGACTCTAAAGACAAAGCTTCCTTGATCATTCTTTCTAGCCATGATACACTAATTATAGTTGGGGAATTGAAATAATACATATTTCCTATTGCTATTCAAAGGCTTTCTTTCTACCACCATCACTGGTAATTAATATCTATCTATATCTTGAATACTCTTTCCTTTCTTGAGGAATTCAGAGATTTACTCAGAGTCTTTTTTCCTCTTCAACTCCTGCCCTCATATGTGGAAATTTCAACAATTATAATAACATTCAAATACTCTAACTTCCCAGTTTAGTTTCTATGACTTGGTCCTCCACCCCACCTCAGATATACATAGGGGTAATCATACCTTTCTCTGTCTCCTTTTGCTAGATCTTTATCTAAGTCAATCCCACAAACTCCTACTTCCACGCTCTCAAAAACTTTCCTGAGCCCTCTTCTCTTTTGAGTCTATATCAGGGCTCAGCAAAGTAGGGCCTACTGCTCTAACCTGTTTTTTTTTGCCTGTATTTTTAATAAAGCTTTAAAATGTAAAAAAAATTTTTTATCTTGGTCACACAAAAGTTGATTACAAACTGCATTGGGTCCACAGGTCTTCGTTTGTTAATTAGCTCATATGGGTTCCATTAACATCTCTTTGCTGAAGATGCTCGTGTCTATTTATCTATCTTTACCTTTCCCCTGATCCCTACATTTACATTTCCAACTGCTTGTGAGACATCTCTTATTGTATGACCCACATATATCTTAATCTCAAAATGCTAAAACAGAATTTGTCTTCCCACCAAAACTCCCCTCCTCCTAATGACAATGGAGGGTATTACCATCCTTCTAGTTAACCAGACTGAAAACTTAGGTGTCAATCTTGATTCAACCCACTGACTCTCTCTGGCCCACCCTTCCTCCATACCCAAGCTTTTTCTGTATCTTGCCAATTCTACCTTCATTACATCTCTTCATTAAAAAATTAACGAACCCTTTTTTATCTAACCTGGTGCAGGCTCTCATCTCCTCACACCTAGATTATACTAGTAACTCTATTGTAATACTCTATTGGTATACCTCCCTCAATATTGGGACCATTTGTAATAACTTATCTTTAAAAATTTTTCAGCTCACATATTAATTTTTCACCTTAAAAGGACAAAGACTTTGGGAAACACATTTGCTGATTTCTAATGGGATTATATATTGAAAGCTGAAAAAGAACTAAAAATCTATCAAGTCCAGGCCTCATTTTGAAGGTATATGCTCCAAATCTCTTAGTACTCTTATCTATCCTTCATTCTTCTAAGAATCTGACCTTTATAAAGTACAGATCTCACCCTGTCACCCCACTCCCAATCAATAAACCCCAGGGGTTCCCAATCACTTCCAGGAATAAATATTAAATCCTCAGTTTGGTATTCAAAGTTCTACAACCTGGTGCTTTCCAATCTTCCCAATCTTCATGAATGTAATTCCTCTCTCTTTCTCTCCCTACCACTTTTTATATGTGTTGATCCAGTGAAAGTTGCCTGCTTGCTGTTCCTCACACAAGACATTCCACCTTTCTACCCCAAGTGTTTTCAAAGAGTGTTCCCAAAGTCTGGAATTTTCTCTTTCTTGATCAGAGTCCCTTACTTCCTGGCTTCCTTCAAGTCCCAGATAAAATCCTAATTTCTAAACAAACCTTTCATGGTTGCTAGATGTGACTCTAACACCCTATGACAGTTCAAATTTTATATTATTATGAAATGTGAAACTCAAAAATCTCTAAACCTAAAAAAATACAAATAAAAAAGGGAAGTTTACTTTGTCCTGATACAGAAAGATTCTGCAAAAAGGATATAGTAGCACTTAGCTTCTCTAGAAGCCCTATTGTCCCATTTCAATATGAAAGAAATCTAGTCATCAGAGCACGATAAAGGACATGGTGATTAATGTGGTCATCAGAATTCCACCAAGTCTGAAAGTCTGAGACTTTATATGACTCAGATGCTTTGGGCCCCAAGATGACCAATAAGATGCTTCAGGAAAATCAGAGACAATTATATTCTTGGAGATGGATGCAACTTGGTCTTATTTTGGCCTCCCTCCCTATGCTCTGTATGTCAGGGAAACTGGTCCTATAATTCCAGGTCTCCTTAATCTTAGTGTCTCCTCCCTTAGATCATCTCCTCCAATTTATTCTTTATATATCTTGTTTATACATAGTTGGTTGCTTATTGTCTCCCCCATTAGAATATGAGCTCCTTGAGAATAGGCATTATCTTTTGCCTTTCTTTGTTTCCTCATGGCATCCATTCAATTTCCAGTTTTTAACCACTACGAAAAGGGCTGCCATAAACATTTTTGCACATATGGGTCCCTTTCCCTTCTTTAAGATCTCTTTGGGATATAAGCCCAGTAGATCTGCTGGATCAAAGAGTATGCACAGTTTGATAACTTTTTGAGCATAATTCCAAATTGCTCTCCAGAATGGTTGGATCTGTTCACAACTCCACCAACAATGCATCAGTGTCCCAGTTTTCCTGCATCCCCTCCAACATTTGTCATTATTTTTCCTGTCATCTTAGCCAATCTTACAGGTGTATAGTAAACCCTACTTATTCTTTAAGACAAAACTCAGATCTTAAAACTTCCATGTCCATGGAGTTTATTTTCCAATCACTTCAGTCTTTAATCAGTTAGTCAGTCAGTCAATAAATGTTTATTAAACCTTGTTATCTGCCAGGTACAATATTGTCCTGGAGATACAAAAAAAAAAAAAAAAAAAAAAAAAAAAAGCAAAAAGGAGTTCTTGCCCTCACAGGAGTTTATAATCTCATCAGGGAGGCACTAAACAAACAAAAATATGCAGACATTCCAGTGGTCTTTTCAGTAATTGCCCCCTTAATTTCTAAAACATTTAAAGTCATACCATATACTATATTACATTTAATTATGTTCAGTTGGACAGATAATATAGTGTACTGGACAGAATCCTGAAATAGAAGTCAGAAAGATCTGGAAAACACTGTGCATTAGAAATTTAAAATGCTATAAAATATTAGTTATTATTGGTATTCTGTTTATAGTGTTCATTTTGTTGTTGTTGTTAAGCAATAGTATTGTTTCCTCAAAAATATGGTAAATTACTTGAGAGCAAGAGTCTCATCTTAAGTGATTTTATATCCCAAGATCTGTTCTGTTCAGTGCACAGATGCTCAATTTGTTAATTCATTAAAGTAATAAAAATTCAAGGTAATATTTACTGAACAGAGGAAAATACTAAAATCTCAGCAACTTATTTTATCTGTGGTTGGAACTATCATTGATTTGCAATGGAGTTTTCTCAGAAAATTATATCTGGGAGGGGCATTAAGAGAAAAAAAAGATTAAAATTCTAGTTCAAAATGATTTTTAGGTCTCATCTGGATAGGGGTTGGGTTGAGATTTGCTTCTTGTCATAGAGCCAAAAGATTCAATTGATAGGCTATTAAATGACTGTTTTGTTTGGACAGCTGATCCTCCACATCCAGGAAAGGCTCTAGAGGTCCCTGAGGATAAGGAAATCTGGGAATACAATATGAATCATAAAGAGAGAAGGAAGGAAGGGAAACTGGAAAAGACATGAACACAGAGTTCTTTCTCTCTTTTGCTTTTCTAAACACTTTGCCTGTTTCACTCCCTGTTCCGCTCACACCTTAATATATCTGGTCTTCTGTACTATCCAAACTCTTATTTCTCACCAATGTAAACTCCTATCTCCTGCAGAGTTGCTATTTTCCAAAAGGCATGATTTAATTAGTTGGATTTTTAAAAATTATATTGAGATGGAAATAGTACACTTGTTAATCTAAAGAGATATGAATTCTTAATACAAATTATTTAAAATATGGATTTGTTAACATAAATTACCAGAATATATGAAAAAAATATTTACAAAGTGAAATTTCCAGATTTCCAAATACAATTACAAAGAAATAATGGTGATGTATAATGTGTGGCTTCATCGATGTTATGAAGTGGCTTACTTTGCAAACTAAATAGCAAAAAAGGAGAACATACAATGTTCAGTGAAGTTGAGAAAACAGAAACAATAATATAGAACTGGAATTGTTTCAATCATCCTCAAAATCAATTTGACATCATACAAGAAAATTAACTAAAGCATTAATGCCCTGCTCCCCTATGAGGAAAATGAGCTAAAGAAGTAAGAAATAAAATAAATGTCTAATATATACCCTCTGCAATTTATGTCACAAAGAAAGGGAAACAAAGTCACCTTTCTTGTATAATTATATCAAGTTCAATGCCCATTGATTGGAAAAAGAATAAATTATATTTATGAATATAATAGAACATTATTCTAGGAAATGACAAACATTAGGAATTGTGGAAAATAGGAAGATTTTTAAGAATTGTTGCAGAATGAAATAAAGAGAAACATTGGAGTCTTATTGAATGTCTTTGAGTCATTTGAAACATTGAATCTCCCCTTGCATTCTCCTGCAGTCTATGTTGCCCCATCCAAATAATTGCTTTTTCTTAATATTGTTCCTGTTTTCTCAAACTCCACCTAACATTGAATGCCCACACACAATACTCATACTTTTTATTTTGCACCATACACCCTTCAGACCTTCTTTGCAAGACAGGGTCCTTGTTCTAGCACTATTTTAGAACCTTTTAGAAATTATTGGAAGCAAGAAAACTGGTAGAAGAGATATCTCCTTCTCTGCTTTTTCCCCTTTACTTAAGCTACGTAACTGATCACAGAACTTGGGCAAGATGGAGTCAATAATCCCATTCCTTCTGATGAGATGGAAGACCATCAGGCCATAAACTATGGCCTGCTCCTTCCTTCTAAGGTCCTTCAATCCTCACTATTATTCTGCTTCTGCACTTTAAATTTCTAGGGACAGAGACATCTGACTTATTTATATAACCTAAGATTTCTGGGTGTTGTTAATCATCTCACTGCTGACTATATTTTAGAACTGTTGAATTCAGAGTGGGAGCTTTTTGAGAACAGGGACTGTATCAAATTTTCAATTTGTAATTTCAACACTTAGTAAAATAATTGGGATATTGTAAGCCTTTGGAAGTATTTTTTCCATTTATTCATTTATAATGATTACAATGCAGCAGTGTACAGAAAAAGATCACTAAAAGTAAGCTTGATTTTTAATAATTAAAAAGCCAGTAATTATCCCAGAAAACAGTTGAAGAAACACTTTCAGATGAGAGGGAAGAAATATTTTGCTATTATAGTGGATATTTTTGTTATACATAAGGGTTTGATTTCAAAGGGTATGATGAAGACTTTTCAGAAATGAAAATTTCTATCATTTCTAAAATTATTATTACATTAAAACAAAGGAGATCAGTAAAATATTTTTAAGGAAATTTCTCAAGTTCTCAAGAATTTACTCCCTTATTTCTCAGTCTGCCTCTCTTCCTTAAGATCCAATTTAAATGCCATTTTCTTTAAGAAGTATTTTGGTGAGATAATAATTATAGTAATATGGAGGGATAGGTTCTGGAGCTGGACTTTCTTTGGTATGTGTAATTTAGCAGATTTTCTCCAACTTGTAATCTTAGAAAGTTTCCTACAACAAAAATGTCAAACGCACAGACCCTTGGTCAAAATCAAATTAAAATATAAATAGGAAATATTAAGCAAAATTAAAAAATACAATACTACAGATAATGTTGAAAATTACCAAGTCATTGTGATACAAAAGAGCTCCATTTCTAATTGAGTTTGACTCCATTGGTCTAAAAGCCTGAAAGGTTAAGAGACTAGTCCAATGTTACATGCACATTATTTATTGCGGGAAGACTTGAACCCAGATTTTCTTGTCTTTAAAAGCAAGCACTCTAATCCACCATGGCATATTGCCTCCCTAACAGGCATAATCTATCTCTGTATACATATTCATGTATATGTATAGGCATATAAAAAACTAACAGTGTAGATCTATATTTAAATAACAGTGTAGATCTATATTTAACTTTAAATATAGATCTACACTGTTAGTTTTATATGCATTATTACATTTATACATTTTGTATAATGTATATTATACAAATATAATATGATTATTACAATTAAGACATTTAGTTAAAATTTTTGCTACCTGATTTTGCAAATCATTTTACATAATTCTCATAACAATTTTGTAAACAAGTTATCTCAAAGATCTCATTATTGCGGAAACTGATGTAGACATAAGTTAAGTCATTTGCCTACAGTCACCCAGTGTCTGAGTCAAGATTTAAAGTCATGATTTTCTGGAATCCAAGTCCAATAGTCTATCCACTATGACTCTGTATTTATTTCACTCTCCTCTGTGCCAAAGCTGTTTTGGCACTTGACCTTTTCCCAGTAAAATGCAAAGTTCATTTACAGCAAAACCTATATGCCTACAGATACTTAAAACCCAGCAAGATACGTTGCTCATAAAAGGTATTTGATAACATTTACTGAGGTGATCTGATAAAGACAATGCAATAGCATGATTCCATTAATCTATATGAGAGATCCTAATAATCAGGTCTTTTCATCAGCAAGACTAAGAATTTTTTTATGCAAGTTGCTTTTGGGAAGCAATGATGGACACAGAGGTAGTTATTACCAACTTTCCACTACCTTCAATGGAAAATCAGTTCATTTTAAGGACTTGTGTTATTTCAGCAACTCTAGAATATGTTCAGAATTAGATGTGGCCTTTTCCTTCATTCCTTTTCTCTTCTACTCTTTATGCAGAGTCACAAGTTGATGTTTATAACCAGCTGCCATGATTATGCTTCTGAGCACTGCAACTCCCCTGAAGCATCAAAAGGGATAGTTATATAAAGAGGAGCTTGAAAAGTGAGTCTGATAGAGGACTCAACTCGGAGAAGATGAAAATAATCCTGACTGTCTTAGTTAATGAAGTATGAAAAAGAAATTATAAAACATTTGGAAAGCATGAATTTAGAGGGCTCAATGGCTAATGTGCTAGTTCCTCAAATCTATACTTTTTTTTCTTAATGTAAAACCTTCTTCACTAAATCTCTATTATGGTCTGTTCTTTTTTCCCCACTTGCTGATTATTTAAGGAAAAAAATATTAGGAATCGGCAACAGATTCCCTAAATCATTAGTGAACAGTAAAAGCATCTTGTCACGTCTCCAAACTTGAGAAGCTCAAGTTTTATTTTGCCAGAATCATTTTTATCTATATGATATCTTTCAGACATCAGCAAACAGACAATCTAACAATGGATAAACAAGAATTAATCAAAATATTTAGGTCCAAGGGGGTCATTTTTATATTTCTCCATATTTCTATAACAGCAGGTTCAAAGTTCTAATATGCAGACAAGGCCTAGAAAAGGAGGTGTTGAGCAGGTCCTTAAGTACTCATGATCTAGAATTGCCCAGACAGAGGTATGATGATAATTTTCAGCTCCCCTGGTGCCTGTCAACTGGAGGATATGTGCCAGATAGTCAGCTTGATAGGAAAGGACGCATACTGGCAGAACATGAAGACTGAATGGGTTTATTAACCCATTCTGGCTCATTCTAGCATGAAATGTAATAAACAGAGTTTTGGCACCAGCAACTTAAGCTGAGGGACTAAAGAGAAAGATTAGGGATATTACTGAAACAAATAAATGGCCAGTACCTGATCCAGAGAGATAGCAAAAATATTATTTACAACACTAGAAAGAGCTCTATCTTTCATCTAAACAAATATATACAATAAAGTGCTTAATAAATTGTAAACATACTCATAGAAGTGAATTCATGTTTTTTAAATATTTTGCAATATATACAAGGAGGGAGGAAAACATTTTCCCCTTACTTCCTTTATTCCCAAACACATGAAGAAACAGTAAAGACATAGAAAGGAAGCTTTCCTGCCCTGACTCTGTATGTTTATAGAACACTAAAAACAGGTCTTTTATCTGCCACTTTGATGAATGTCTTTGGTCCTATCTTGTAGTCAGGGGTCATTATCCATTTCCAAAGACATTTATTTAAGTATTTTAGTGGGGTCTGTTAAAGACTGTCTAGGAAGGATGCCTTTATCCACTTTACATGCACACACACATTTCTTTAAAATATGTGGTTTCTCTCTTTTTGAAAGTCTTGAAAGTTTTTTTCCTGATTCCTCCTAACCCCAACATTTGTCTCTTATCACAGTGTTTTAGCTTCAAGCTTTATCCCACAGCTGTATTTAAACTTTCCTTATGCCTTTGGAAGGAGTTTCTGAATACTGACACACTTGTCTCCTCAGGGACTAGAAACTAGGATTGACTGTGAGTCTCTACTACCAGCAAGGCATTAGACAATATTCTAAGTGCCCTCTTTGCTTTTCCTCATGCCACCATTCTTCTCAGAATGCTGAGAGAGATTATGGAAGGACGGAGGAAAAGCTTGAAGGCAAAAGTCCCTTAGGTTTCTTAAAATTTTAGAAATTTGAATAAAGGGTTGAAGGAAATGAGAGTGCTAAGAAGCGTAAGGGTAGTCTTCCTCAGAGACCTTTTCCATTGTAATAGGCAATTTGCACTATCTCTTCCTCCCCCACTCTATTTCCAGTGTGTCCAGTGAATCACAGAGTTCTGTTGAAGAATCATCTTTAATGTTTCCAAAATTGATTCTTTCCTTCCTAATCTCACTACCACCATTAAATTCCAAACCTATGTCACCTTACTGCTAAACAATGTCATATTATGATATGTCAACTGCATTAATTATATTATGGTATGTTCTACTATGTCAAATTACATAAGGAAGATATTGTTTCAACGAGGTCTTTCTATTCCCCATGTTGGTGGAAATGAGAGAATTTTTTTTCCTCTGGAATTTATTATTTTTTAAAAGCAGAATGTCATCATTTTTTCCCCTCATACTTCCTTTTTTTTTTTAATAACTTTTTATTGACAGAACCTATGCCAGGGTAGTTTTTTACAACATTATCCCTTGCACTCACTTCTGTTCCAATTTTTCCCCTCCCTCTCTCCGCCCTCTCCCCAAAGATGGCAAGCAGTCCTATATATGTTAAATAGATTGCAGTGGATCTTGGATATAATATATGTGTGCAGAACCGAACAGTTTTCTTGTTGCTCAAGGAGAATTGGATTTAGAAGGTATAAATAACCTGGGAAGAAGAACAAAAATGCAAGCAGTTTACATTCATTTCCTGGTGTTCTTTCTTTGGTTGTAGCTGCTTCTGTCCATCCTTGATCAATTGAAACTCAGTTAGATCTTGTCTTTGTTGAAGAAATCCACTTCCATCAGAATACATCCTCATACAGTATCGCTGTTGAGGTATATAATGATTTCCTGGTTCTGCTCATTTCGCTCAGCATCAGTTCATGTAAGTCTGGCCAGTCCTCTCTGTATTCGTCCTGTTGGTCATTTCTTACAGAACAATAATATTCCATAACATTCATATACCACAATTTACTCAACCATTCTCCAATTGATGGGCATCCATTCATTTTCCAGCTTCTGGCCACTACAAACAGGGCTGCCACAAACATTTTGGCACATACAGGTCCCTTTCCCTTTTTTAGTATCTCTTTGGGGTATAAGCCCAGTAGAGATACTGCTGGATCAAAGGGTATGCACAGTTTGATAACTTTTTGGGCATAGTTCCAAATTGCTCTCCAGAATGGCTGGATGTATTCACAATTCCACCAACAATGTATCAGTGTCCCTGTTTTCCCACATCCCCTCCAACATTCTGCATTATCTTTCCCTGTCATTCTGGCCAATCTGACAGGTGTATAGTGGTATCTCAGAGTTGTTAATTTGCATTTCTCTGATCAATAGTGATTTGGAACACTCTTTCATATGAGTAGTAATAGTTTTAATTTCATCATCTGAAAATTGTCTGTTCATATCCTTTGACCAAAATGAGAGAATTTTTAAAGATGGTGCTGTTAAACTATTGCACTTAATATGCCAGCAAATTTGGAAAAATCAACATTGATCACTAGATTGGAAAAAAGTTTAAATCTCAATCCTATAAAAGGGAAATGCTAAAGAATATTTAAATTACTAACAATTCTACTCATTTCATACATCAATGTCATACTTAATATTCTACAAACTAGGCTTCAGCAGTATTGAACCTAGAATTACCAGAAGAGTAGGTTTTGAAAAAGGAAAACGAACTAGAAACCAAATTGTTAACATTCAATAGATTATGGTGAAAGCAAGTAAGTTCTAGAAAAACATCTACTTCTGCTTCATTAACTACCCTTTGTTTTATGAATGACAACAAATTGTGGCAAATCTTCAAAAAGGTGAAAGTACTAAATCATTTTACTTGTGGTCTGAGGAACCTCTATGTGGGCCAAGAAGCATCAATTAGAACCAAACATGGAGCAACTGATTGGTTCAAGACTGGAAAAAAAAATACAGCAAGGGTATATATTGTCATCTTAACTTATATACAGACTACATCATCCAAAAAGCCAATATGGACAAATAAAAAACAAGAATTAAGATTGCCAGAATAATTTCAGCTATAGTGACAGTATCACCCTGGTGGCAGAAAGTAAGGAAGAATTAAGAAACTTCTTAATAACAGTGAAAGAGGAAAGTATAAAATCAGGTTTGAAGCTGAAAATTAAAAACAAACAAACAAACAAGAAACTAAGATCATGGCATCTGGACACATCACTTTCTGAAAAATAAAAGGAGAAGAAATGAAGCTGTCTTAGATTTCATATTCTTGGGTTTAAAGATCATTGGGAATGGTGACTGAAACGACAAAATTAAAATGTGCTTCAAGCATTGGCTTAATTGATCTCTTTGTTGTCCAAGGGACTCTCAAAAAATCTTCTTCTTCAGCATCACAATTCAAAAATATTGGTGCTTATTTTTCTTTAAAGTCCAATTCTCACAGTCATACATTACTACTGGGAAAAAAACATAGTTTTTGCTTTATGGACCGTTATGTATTATACCCTAGTCTTTTTCTTTTGACAAAGAAATACTCATGCAAGAGTAGTGGCAGCTCCAATTGAAGCCCCTTTTATGCCTCCCTTATGCCATGGTTGATTCTTTGTCATCTCAGCTCACCCAATCCAGTCAAAATCCTCTTGCCTGAGGTGCTATGAAATTGATGACTTGTTTGCTCAATCTCTTGAAAGCTTCTCCAGGAATTTGTCTGAGATTCAGGAGACTCAGTCCCTCAGTCAAAACAAGCCAAAAATTCCATTCAGCTCTAAAGAACTTTTTATTCTAGCTGTTTATGTTCTAGGAGGAGGGGAGGACAAAGTACACTGTAGACCAGCTTTTCTTTTGTTGTTGTTGTTTAGAACAATAAAGTTAGCAAAAGTTACTAAAAAAAAAAGTCAAAATAGAAAACTTTTGTTCAATATCTCAACTACTGCCTCTTGCAGTTGGGGATGCAATCAAAAGATAAAGATACCCCCAGTTACCTATTTGAGGATAATGTACATATCAATTAGCTCTTGAGTCCATCTATTTTCCACAAAGCAAAAGGATAGAACCACCTCTCATTTCCTTTCACATCTTGTTCACACTTGCAAAGATCCTACCTTTTTCCCTTCATTTGAAGTTCATTTTAACCTTATTTCAACTACAATCTAGCTCCAACCTACAGAACTTAAAACCTTGTTATAACCTTCCCCATCTCTATGGCTCTAGATGTAAAAACTTCAATTCAAGTGTTAGTCTATTTCTTTCTCTGATAGAAAAAAAATTATTAAACTGGAAATTGATTCTCTGCATGAAATGTTCATTGTTGATGATGAGGTATTCATCTTAAAACAGGTGAATGTATTGAGCTCATAAAATAATTGATTTAAAGCTAGGAGGAAATGTAAAAATTATGAGTCAGGAGAACATAGGGTCCTAGAGCTATAGCTGGAAAGAACCTCAAAAGTTGCCTCCTTCATTTGATAAATAAGGAAACTGAGGCCCAGAAAACTTGAAAAGTGTAAGTAACAGAAATTTGAAATCCTTACTGTCTGTATCATTCATGGGGCAAGGAATTATGTACCTATTGTGCTATTTTAATAATGGCATTGTTGTCTTTAGCAATTATTTATCTCCTGAATTATTATTTAATTCTTCACATGCCTATGTCTTTTCTTCAAAAATAGGTTAAAATCAGGAACCATCTCATATTTTATTTTTCATATTTTCCATGGATTTACTCAGTTTCTCACAATAAATTTCTGCAATGATTTCTACATCTATATATTTCCAACTTGAACATATTTCCCAGAACTTCATTCTTGAATTTTGAAAGATCCATGAACATCTCCATCTAAATAATTACTTGCCTCATAAACTCATTCTGTCTAAAATAGGCAACTTTTCCCCAAACCTCTTCTTACTACTGAACTACTCTCTCCATTCTTCCTAGTCACAAGGGTTACACCCTCAGAGTCAGATACTAAGATCTCTAACTTTATATTGTCTTTCAAAAGCATTTTTTTTTCTTTATACAGAGGCCAGTATCTGAATTTAGGTCCTTATTTTCTCCTTTTTAACTAGTCTCTCTGCCTCAAGCCTTTAATTGTTTCTAATTGACCCCTTACCCAGCTACCAAAATACTTTCACTATAACCTCAGGGCTGATCATATCAAGGGAGGTTTACTCCCCTGCTTAAAACTCTTCAGTGGTTCCCTATTTGACTCGGGGATAAAAATTGTACTACTCAACCTGGAATTTAAGAATCTTCACACTTAAGTTACATTTTTAGAATTTAAAATTAACTCATGTCTAGTGGCAGCAAGAGTTTCTATAAATAAGGAGTATTTCAAGTAGTCAAATGACTACCACATTTGGCAGGTCTTCACTCAAGGTATCACAACCACCATTCATTACTATGAAACATCAAATTTTCAGTCCTTAGTCCATTTGGCCCTTCTATACCAATAATCTGTATGCCAATAAAATGTTTCCTTCAAAATGAGTGTCCATTATGAAAAGACTCCTCTGTCAGCTTCTTTGAAAAGGAGGGTTGGGAAAGGTGAAACAATGGATGTAACATCAGAGTTGTTTTCAATATGATGTGTAGTTTTACTAAGATTTTTCTCCCTTTTTTTTTCTTCCTTATGATAAGGTATGGATCCCTGGGAAAGAGTGGAATAAATAAAACATAGAGGATGTAAAATAAAAGATAACAACTGATTTTTTTTTAAAGTAACAAAAATTAACCTTTCAACTTTTAAGAAAGGAAATAATAAAGTTTCTTCATAGTTTGTTCTCTTCTATTCAGAATCCCCCCCCCAAAAAAAAAACTGGACTTTTTTCTACACTGTAATTTGATTAAAAATAAATAATAACAATAATAGCCCATAGTTTTCCTTTATAAAGGACTGCAATCTGTACTTTCCAGGTAACTCTCCACTTTCTGCCAGCATTCTGCTTGTTTTCAATTCCAAAGAACATCATGCCTCACTACCTGAAAAGCCAAGAGGTAAAAATGAGGAAAGAGAACATTCCATATACAGGAAATAGCAGGAGAAATATTCAGAATTGAGAGATGAAGTGCCCTGTTTGTGGAACCACAAGGGCTGATATTATTGGACTGATGATTACATGGAGAGGGAGAAGTTGCAAGAAGATAAAAAAAAAGGTGGTATGATCAGGAGATGGTAAGCTATGATGGGCTTTGAACATCAAATGGAAGATTTTTGTATTTGATCCTATAGGTGAAATTCTGGAAATTCTAAATCCAAGCCATTACTCTTAATTATTCCTCTATCTCCACTGCCCTAGCCACCAGTCCTTCAAGCCTTCAACAAGCCTTTCCTGAACTACTGGAATAATATACTGTGTTCTCCCAGTTTCACATTACTCCTCCCTCTCCATACTTAACATAATTGACAAATTAATTATCCTAAACCATAGTTCTCTTATTGGACGAGGAACTTAAGCTTATCTAACCTTAATATCCTCATTTATAAAAGGCAGATAATAATAGCAACTATCTCACAGAGTTCTTGTGAAGACCAAATTAGATAATATGCATGGAACAAAACCTTAAAATGCTACATAAAATCAACTATAATTATTATCATTTAACTCCCTTATTCATTAACCTTGAGAGACGCCTACATTTAATTAGTCAATCAAACTAGCATTTATTACGTGCTGACTGGTTGACACTGTGCTAGAAAGATGGGAACACAATGACAAAAAAAGAAAACCATCCCATACCTCAAGCGGTTTACAATCTATAATGAGATTCTCTATATCTATGTGTCTCTCTATGTGTATATATGTTTGTGTATAGGATAAAGTCTGGCAAAGTAAATGCTTAATAAATGTTTATTGATTAATTAATCAATTGATTGAATAGAATGTTATTTACTATAGATGATGTAAGAAAATATGAAAAATTCAAGGAAGTCAAGGAGAATATATGAAATAATATAGAATAAAGAAAGCAATATCAAAAGTGCCATTTGTATTGGCTAGAACTATATAAAGCAGACAAGACTAACTAGCAATAATTCTTAGATTGAATAAAATAGATGCTGGTAGGAGTAACTTCTTAAAGATAAGCAAAATACCTCTCTTTTCCTTCAACAAATGATAGCTGATTACAGTTGCAATTATTTCCAAGCACTTTTTGGTACTGCTTTACTTACTGTTTAAGGGAAAATGATGTTTTTTTGCTTCTATTTTCTTTTTGCTAATGATAAATGTATCAATAATAAATTTAGAAGAAAAGTATCCTGAAGTCTTAGCAATAATTTATCTTTTTCAAGGAGAGTTAAGTTCCATTAACAACAATGTCATTTCAAAGTCTTCATTTTTAAAATACAGAAATAGGTGAATTTGCCAAATTGGTTTCTGAAAGCAAATTTTAATATTAATAGTAACGAGGTAGCAATTGAGAATTTCAATATATAAATATGACTATATGAATGAGATATCATAATGCAGTGAAAGTGTGCCTGGTTTAGAATCAGGCAACATGAGTTTGAATCTTTTATTTTTTTTTCTACTGCTGTAGAAAGGCCACCTGGGTGGTCTTGAGCAATCCTTTAATCTCTCTAGGCCTCCAATTTTTCAATTGTAAGGAGAGGAAATGGACTTGATGACTTCTAAGGATCCTTTAAGCTCTCAGTCTGTGTATCTATGATAATAGTACATATGAACATTATACACTTTTACTATACACATATTTTAACACCCAAGAGATTTTCTTTGACTTGTTGCAAAATTGCCTGGATTAATTTATATCTTAATACTTCTTGCTTTGTGCTGTGAAATTGCTTTCCCAGATGATCCTAGGACACTAAGGAATTTTAAGCCTACATACAAATAATCTGGCAGATACAGCATACTGAAAAAATTACTTTTTCTTCCTCCATTGGCATCAACATCTGGGGGAAAAAAAGATCTGGCTCCCTTCTTGAATTTCTCCAAGTTTCTTCTTCATTGTCCAATGGTGGATGACTCTGTGTAAGCAGCTGAGACTATGGAAGGTAGAAACTGCAATGTCTTGATACTAAAAAAGTTAGTTAAATAGCTCAGCACTTTCCCATTTCAAAAATATTTTTATTTCCTTTTTTTTTAATTGACTGTTTCAGCTTTAATTATGTTAAGTATTAACCTAAAGGAGAAGGAATCTTATTCAGATCTCTGTCATAGTAAGATAATAGCATAGTAAAATTTAACCCGCTGGCTGCAAAGATTTGGGTATGACTCAGTTTTGAAAACTGTTTCAACATTTTTAAGGGCAAGGGGAAATAGCAAATATCCCATCTATAAAAAACAAACGAGAAAAGAACTTAGCTAGCTAGGGTACTTAGAGCTGATAAAAATCACATCATATTTACAGAAGGACCCAAGATTGAAGATCAATTCAGTCTTTTGAAGAAGTAATGGTTCAGAAAAACAGCCAGTGAAGGGAAAGGCATGCTGTTTTAAATGCTTAGATTTAACAAGATGCTATTACATATACTTAAGGTAAATTGCCCCAAAGGTGAAAAGAAGAAGCACTTCCTTTGAGTTAGCTCAACAAATTGAGCAGTTTCTTTGAAATCCAGAATGTTCTCTGGTGGAAAAGGTGATATAAAAATGCAATCCTGGCCTTTTTTTTTCCCTAAGTGATATTTCCTTCTTAGTTGTCCTTTCACATGGATGGGGGCAAATGAACTGATCTTTTGGGGGCCTCTAGATCTATGATTTCATCAGTGTGGGTAACTCCCAGTGCAGGAACATCTCCACTAAATGCAGAAAAGTAACTCACCTGTAACTTAAAGGTTTGAAATTTACCATGGAACAATGATCCATTTAGTGGTTGGTCTATAGTTACTAAGCTAGCATGTATTTTAAGCAAGGCTTAAAACAAGATATTCCTCTACCCATTAAGTTACATTGCTTCTGTGATTGATCATCTTTACTCTAGGATTAAAGTATCAAAGCTGTGACCTTAAGGTGGTTGCCCATTTTGCTCATGAAGTACAATAGTAAATTCAATCAACCATGGAGAATACTGTATCTTCCAAAACAACATGATACAGTATAAGCATAAAATTAGGAATCGATCAGTCACTCTGTTATTGTGATGTAATTGAAACATTGTATCATCTGATACCCCAAAATATAGCAAAAGAGATCTATAAGACACAAGAAAAGAAATGAATGACAAAAATATTGTCAAAGAGGAAACAAAAGAATTCCCATTTGCAGATTATATGATGGTTGATTTAGAAAATCCTATGAAGAAAAGAAACTAATTAAGACAGTCAGTCAGTAAACATTTATTAAACTCCTACCATGTGCTAGGTACTATGTTATACTATAAAGAATTAGTAAAATAACAGATTTTGAATTTTTAAAATGTTAATTTACTAACATATAGTAAATCTGACTTTGGCCCCTTTTTCTTAGGATCAGGTCTGTTACATTCTTCATTTTCAGGATGTTATAGTTCCCTGAAAGGTTAGAAAATCTTTCTTCCCTGACCTTGGTTCATTCCCTACTATCTATGTATCCCAACCTATTTAAGGACTGGATGATATACAATCTAGTTCTGTTTAACCACTTAATATCAGATTAACTTTTATAAAGTGATATTTACTTCAAAGATATATCCAAAATTACATGTACAAACATTTCCCCCAAACCTCAGAAACATAATTTCCTCACACTTCCATGTCCACCTTATTCTCTAGAGAGTTAAGAAATTTAATCTCAAAGACTGGCTCATTTTCTACATAGCATTAGTCCCACTAAGCTTCATTACAAAGTCAGTACTGCTGGCTTTGGTTAGACTGTGGGTTTTACCCATGTTTTTCAGGGCATTGCAATTAGACTGATTACATCAAGCCTGGATTTCTGGACTCCTGGATCCCTACACTAATTATTCCTAATCATGAAAGACTCTACTTCTTAAATCTAAAATGGAAAAGAATAATGCAAAGGACTAAAAACCCAGACCCACTCTGGAGTCCACATAACTTAAAAAGAGGAGAAAGAAAAGATAACCCTCTCAATATATAAGACCCTCTATACCTATTTACATAATGTGAGTAGAATCCTTTACTCTCAATCCCAAACACTGCAAAAATTTCACTGTTGTTTTGATAGGTTTAAGACACTGAAAGTTCTATTTGTACATCCAAAGGAAAGATGATGCTCTCAACCTTGTGATTGGCCAAAAGAGAATGTCTATCAGTATTCTAGTCATCCAGTCTCTTGGAAGCAGAACTCTAGTTTCTTCCACATGGATGACACTATCTTAGGTCTATTAAAATGGACATAACAAAATGCAAGAGGAACTGATAGAGAGGAAAATTACATTCAAAACAATTATAAGATAAACAAAATATCTTGCAGTTAATCTTTTAAATTGCACTTATTATTTCCACATATAAAATTACAAAATGCTTCTTTAAAAAATAAAGAACATCTTGAATAAGTGACAGACTCTTCAGTGTTTATGGTTTGTTGCACTGATATAATAAAAATAATAATACTAGCAGAATTAATTAACATATTTAATACTCTCCCAATTAAAAAATCCAGTATTTTCTGTAAAGAGATAGACAATAATAACAAAATTTGTTTGAAGAAACAAAATATATAAAGCGTTGAAGAAAATAATTTTTAAAGTAAGGATTAAATTAGAATAGTGCTTTCAGATATCAAACCACATCACAAAGCAGTAATAATACAACTATTTAGCATAGGTCAAAAAATAGAAAATCAATTTAATGGGGCAGAATAGATAAAAAAAAGAGATAAATTAATTCACCAATTTTCTGTTCAATAAAAGCAAAAACCATTGTCTAGAAAAGAACTCCCTTTTTAACAGAAAAAAAAAATTGCTTGGAGAACTAGATAACACTGTAGCAGAATTAATTCGAACCAACATCTTGCATGATCTACCACAAGAAACTTAAAATGGATAGTTAACCCAACTGTTTAAGATAAAACCACAAAACACACAAAAAAGAAGAGAGTAAGATTAGATACTTTTCACAGTTACAGCTGGGTGGAAGGAAATGAATTCTTAACTAAATAAGGGATAAAGGTGATTTCAATAAATAAAATAGAGAATTACAATGATAAAAAAATTGAAAAACATTTATATAAACAAAATTTAAACAACTAGAAAACATGGAAAGCAATTGGCTGGGGGAAAATTTGTCAAATTTTTTTAAGAGTCTGGTAACTTAGATCTATAGAAAACCAATGAAACTTTAAAAAACAATTCCTTGATAGATGAGAGGATAAAGGATTTGAACAATAGTTATCAAAAGATTTTCAAGCTATTAAAAACTACATGAAAAATGTTCCAGATCACCAATAAGAGAAAGACATATCAAAACCACTCTGAAGTTTCAGCTCTTACCTCCCTTGAAAATTGGAATAGAACTATAAACAAAATAGAGGCCCATGATTAGGGAATGACTAAAGAAGTTATGATGGATAAATACAATGGAATTTTATTATGCTAGAAAAGACAATAAATATAATTGATACACAGAAATACAGAAATGTAGGAAAATTTACATGAAAAGATGCCAAGTGAAGAAAATGGAACTGGGAGAATATACATAATGACTAAACTAATGTAAATAGAAAAAATGGAACAATCAAAATTAAATCCTGTAAAATTATAATGACTAAGTTTGACTTTCAAAGATGAGATATAAGAAAACACTTTCCCATACTTCTTGGCAAATAAGGGTGGTGTGGTGTAGATTGAATGTGGAACACTACATATATTGTCAGATGTTTTTGATATGTTGGGTGATTTTGTTGAACTTTTAAAAAAATTTATTTGTTATAAAGGATGACTGAGGAAGAAAGAGGAGAATTATTCTGGGAAATATAAATGATATAAAACAAAAGTTATTAATAAAATTTTATAAGGAAAAACATGAGAAATGTTTAAACAGTAAGACTGAAATCTCGATCCTTTCATATGAAGCATTAATAGTTCCCAAATTCCACTTAGCTCTTTAGATGATTATATTTTATTAGTCTCAAGGACATTGTAACAGGTTAAATAAAACTGTTGACTCATGTGAGTCTCTTTTCCTTTATCTGGATCCTTCACATGCTTTTGATGTATATAGTGTATTCAGGTAGGATGTGTGTGTGTGTGTGTGTGTGTGTGTGTGTGTGTGTGAGAAAGAGAGAGAGAAACTGTAATATTAAAATTATCAATGAACTACATTCAAAACAAGAATATAAAAAATAAATAAACAGGCAATTTTCTCCAACTCCTTTTTCTCATTGAATTATAATTCCCTTGGTTTCCCAACTGTTTTCTTATAGGAAAAATTATAAAGTTATACTATTATTAAATTATATAATATGTTTAATATTAGTATATTAAATAGTAAATTATACTATCTAGAAATGAAAATTATATTTTTCCTTTCTACTTTGGAAATTCAGTTCCTATCATAATAATTATGCTTGAAGCTTGGCCTCTGGGAAGAGATGATTTCATTGGAATAGAGAACAATATAGAAACTCCCTAACCAATGTAAATCTATACCTACTCTGCAACTTATCATAAATTGACATGTAAATGGTGTTTTAAGATTTTCAAAATACTTAACAATTATAATTCCCTTTGGTCCTCATAACCTTTAGAGTTAAGTGCTAATTTTAATGCCATTTTACAAATAAGGAAATAGGGTACCAGAGGACCTAGCTTCAAATCCTGCTCCAACACTACCTGTATAATTTTGGACTAGTTTCTTGACCTTGACTTTTTCCATTGTATAGGGCAGCATAAAGAATAGATAAATTACCAGATCTGGAGCTAGAAAGACCTGAATTCAAATATGTCCTCAGATACTTACTAGCTGTGTAAACCTGTTTAAAGTCTTAATGCTGTTTGTTTCACTTTCTTCATCTATAAAAGGATCTGGAGAAGGAAATGTCAAACCACTCCATTATCCGTGCCAAAAAAAACCCCAAATGGGGTCACAAAGAGTCAGATATGTCTGAACAACAATAAAACCAGCTCCAGAGTTATGATCCTCTAAGACTCTTATTTTATAAGGCATATATTTATTTAATACAAGAGCCCGGATTTGAACCTTGTTTTGTGACTTGAAATCCAGAGTTTTTTTAAAACTATGTCATAGTGCTGCCTTCTTATATGATGAGTGACAATAGTGGGTTGGCTGAAATGAAAGCAGAAGCATAGTATTGGGTGTTGTAAGAGTATCCTTTAGTTTATATCTGCATAAGTTAATGTGCCAGTTGTTTTTTTTAATAGCATTTTCATCCCAATTTGCAAAATTGTAGAATATGTCATAAAAAAAGAACCTGAATAATAGCTTTTCTCTGTACTGAGAGCTGAGCAGGGACTAAGAGTGTAGCCACAAGTGAGTTCTCATCAATCCTTTCAAGAGAAGCCAAAAGCCAATAGAATTCATTCATCAATGCTTATTATTTTTGGCTCTTTTATTCATCAAAACTAAAATATTTGTTGATGTGATATTACAAAACAACATGTTCAAAGCTGGAGAAAAATATTAACTCTCTGGAAATTCCCAGCATATTGCAAAATGCATAAATCCCTCACCAGAGACTTCTATTGGGCATCTATTACTCTGACCTGTTTTTAACTTTACATTTTCTATTTATCCCCCATCGACTAACTGACATTTCTCAGTCACTGCTAGACCTTATTCCTGTTTGTCTCTAAAGCATAAAGAGGAAAAAATGAAGTGACTCTTTCATACTCTGGTGAGTCCCATGGTCCTGTCTACCACACACAAATGGCAACATTTGCTCTTTCATTTGCCTTTTGTAACCATATTTTGATGGGGTCATGAAAGGGATTATAATGTCAGGGAATGAGGAAAAAAAGCTATTTTTTCCCTTCACATGTCAAGCTCCCCAGTTTGATGTGACCGTGCAGTTCAAGTTCTTATAAACTTGAATCTATAAGCTACCATTTCCACACATTAATTATGCTGTTGGTGCTTTACAAAGTCCTGAGAGACACTGTGAGATAGATGGGTAGCCTTGAAATGAAGATCTCTCTTCAACTCCTCCTCTAATACAAACTAATTGGCTTTATATTTCCAGTAACCCTAATATATATTTTTTAAAAAAATTAGTTACAAACTACCAATCTGCATATATCACTAGAAGTTTCTACTCAGAGTATCCCATACAGATGAAATCACAGTTCTAGACTGAAAAAATAACCAAGACACTGAGTTCTGAGAAATCCTATAGCAAATCAATGCTGCCTTATTATACACATAATGTAAATTATGGAAACAATAGGTTACCATTTTAAATTTGATTGATCATATTTATTTACTATATGGGTCAGATGCTGCTTTCTTGAAGTAAATATTTTGGTCAAAAACTTCCAATACATGTAATCAAAAATTTTGCATTTTAGCAGCACTTTCAATAACATGAGCTATCGGAGAAAAAAGGCAAAGAATAATCCACTGCTTCTCTTCCTGTGATACCCACATTTTAATGTAGCATTTAGGGGAAATGCCTCCTCTGTTTCTCTCAATATTGTAGTCCAATATTGAGCTCAAAGAGATGAAGAGAGGACTTCACAATGTGTTGAAAGGACCCCTGAATTTAGATTCAAAGGGACTCAGTTTCAACCCTAACCCTGCTACTTATTTGACCTAGGCAACCCATTCAGTCTCTCTGGGCCTCAGTTTGACTATTTAGGAAATGAAGAGCTAGAGTTAAATGATCTATGGTCCCTTCTAGATTTTCATTATATGAATTCCTTCAAAATGTTTCACACAGTAGAACCAATTTATGCATGAACATTTTCAGACACATCTCTCTCTTCTACTTCTAACTGCTTTTACTAGATAGACAAAAACTTAGCAAGTTGCTTTGGAGAAATAGCTTAGTATATTAAAAAAAAAAAGTGAACACTTCTTTCTTAGTTATGATGTTGGCTATAAAAGCCAATAACTACTTGTAATACTAATGCTCCTGCAGTGTCCTACCCAGCAGGTGGCGATATTGAGACTCAAACGAGATTATGGCTCACATGATTATGCAAATGATTTTATGAGAAATGGTTCATAACAAACTTGACAAACTTGAGTTGTCTGGCAATAATATCCCTTTCAAATTCCCCTTTTCATTGCTGAAATAAGATAGTCTATGGACAGAAATTTTCTACAGAGATTTGCATTAATTTTCTGAGAAAGTGATGATGGTCACTTATGTGATGACAATCAGTATTGTCTTCATGACTGATAATCAGAATCCTGGTTCAACAGGCAACTTCATTGAAACTATCTCCAAATGCTTGATTTAATGCTTTTTTTTTTTTTCCCCACTTCAGTGAAAGCTAAACTAATTCTATCAGCTACAGTGAACAAAAGAGATCTCATTCAGGGCTTGTGTAATAAGAATGTTAGAATAAAGAACTGAAAGTCTTCTATGAAAAACATATTCTCAAAACTTGGGGATCGTTATAAGACACCATGATGCAAGGAGACAAGATATTTCTCCAAATATAATGAAGACATTGAACAAAGAAAAGTAAGTGATCAAAGAGGCAACTTGGTATTTTGGAAAGAGCATTGGATCTAGAGTCACAAGGTCGGCGTTTCTATCTTGGCAGTTCTGCTCCTTATTAGATGTTGAGGCAAATGGTTTTCCCTCTCTAAATTGTATGTTCTTTGTCTGTGAAGAGAAGGAGGAGGAGGAAGAAGAAGAAGAGGAGGAGAAGGAGAAGGAGAAAGAAAAAGAAAGGAAAGAAAGGGGGAGGGAGGGAGAGAAGGAGAAAGAAAAAGAAAGAAAGAAAGAAAGAAAGAAAGAAAGAAAGAAAGAAAGAAAGAAAGAAAGAAGAGAGAGAGAGAGAGAGAGAGAGAGAGAGAGAGAGAAAGAGAGAATTCTATTAGGCAACATGAAATTGTGAGTTCCTATAGGACCAGGATAGGTTTTTTGTTTGTTTGTTGGTTTGGTTTTGGTTTTGATTTTTTGCCTTTCTTAGGCAATATCCTGACTGTTTACCATATTTTTTGGTTTATAATTGATGCTTAATAAATATTTATTGATTGAATAAACCTCTAAGTTTCTTCCATTTCTAAATACTATGATCCTAGATCTGATGTTAGCAAATTACCTAATCTACTTACTTCTCCAACAAACCCAAGAGTTTTACTGAGATAAACATTATGGTTATTCAAATTTGATAAGCAACTGTCCCCCAAAAATTATTCTATGGTTGATTTTATGTTTTTGGAATACTTCACTTTGGTAAAATGGAAAAAATACAATTTTCATATCAGCAGACTTGAGCTCAAATCCTGCTACTGTTGCCAAGGAACTTAACTTCTCTTTCTCTCAGTTTCCTTATCCGCAACATAAAAGAGTTGAATTAGATAATTTCTGAGATCCCTTTAAGATCTACATCTTTTATACTGTGGGAGAAAAGAGAAATCCAAACTCTACTAGCTCTAAGAATTAAGTGAGAAATCCAACCTCTTCAGGATGTGAAGGGGGAAAAACTGGGAAGAAACTTGCATGTAGAACTTTAATCAGGTCCTTATTTTCAGCTTGCAGGCCCTCAACACTTCATTCCTGGATTATTGCAATGGTCTATTAGTGGGGTTTTACCTGCCTCAAGGATTTCCATTGAGCCACTAAATAGGTTTTCTTAAAAGACACATCGGATCATATCAGATACACACACACACACACACACACACACACACACACACATTCATTCAGTGAACTTCAGTAGCTTCTTGTTCCTCCAGAAGCAAAAATAACAATATTTTATTTGGCTTTAAAATTCCCTTCATATTCTAAGTTCTTCTTATGGTTCCCATCTTCTTATACTTTACTTCTCAATAGTATTCATTGATGGAGAAACACTGCACTCCAGGCTTTTCCGCAAACAAGACATCCTATTCTTAACTTTAGACATTTCCTTTACCTTTCCCTATGTCTAGAACACTTTCTCCCTCCTCTGCTTTGACCACTGACTTCACTAGTTTCCTTTAAGTCATAACTCAATTCTCACCTTCTTTAGGAAGTTTTCTCTAACTTCTCTTAATTCCAGTGCTTTTCCTCATAACTATTTCCTATTTATCCTGTATACAGCTTACTTTGTATATATTTGTTTGAATTTTGCCTCCCCATTAGCTCCGTAGAGACAGAAACTATCTTTTGCCTCTTTTTGCATTATCAACAGTTCCTGGTACATAGTAATATTAGTAATAAGTAATAATAAATTTTTATTGATTGATTATCTTGAATAAATGATTTTCTTTACTATTTGCTATTTGTTTTCATTATGAAACTGTATTTGGTGGGAAGGTATTCAATCCCCTACTTGGAATCCTCTTTTCTCTATTAAAAAATAATAATTAGGAATTTAGGAAAGAAGGAAGTAAGTTAAGGAGGGAAAGAAGACAGAACAAAGGGAAGAAGGAAGAGAGAAAGAAAATAAGGAAGAAAGAAAAGAGAGACAAAGGAAGGAAGAGAGGGGAGAAAAGATTATTTCTTATCTTATTTAAGTTTTTATCTTATCCACCTTAATGAGGTAGGTTAGTATCTTAGTTGAACCTTGAAGGGAGGAAGAAATATCAATAGTTGGAGGTATGTGGATCCATTCCAGACAGACATCAATGATAGCATGAGCAAAGCAAAGAGATGGGAGTAGGAAGAACAGCTGATGAGAAAATATCATCCAGTCTGTCTAGCAGCTTAGAATTTTTTTTGGATTAATAATATATATTTAAAAATAGCAAAAATAGAAAGTTCAAAACTATATTAAATTGAATATTAGATTGTGTGGTTTAGAGTCTAAGTATGATAGGCATCCCCAAAAGGGAGATATGAGTGAACTATAATAGTGAGGAAAGGCTTCAAGAAAGAGTTAGAATTTGAGAATATTTGAATATTTGGACAATTGTTTCCTAGAAGAAAAAGAAGAATTGTTCTATTAGGTCTCAAAAAACAGAATTAGGAAGCATGGGTACAAATTGCAAAGATGGAAATTTAGACAAGAATTAAAATGGGAGGGGGGAAGAGAGTGAAATTCTAACAATTAAAACAATCCCAAAGTGAAATGCATGTGTTCTGTCTCTAGGAAGAAGCTTCCCCTTCCCTAAATAATTCAAAGCAAATCCTGAATAAACATTTTATGGATGTACTGTGGAGGGAATCCTTCCTGTCAAGTATGAGTTGTGAATGGCATTCTCTGATCATCAGTCTCCCACTACTTCCACTTCCATACTCAAATCACATGGTGCCATTATATAGACCATAATGCTTTTTATTTTAAGTAAAATTATCCTGCTGTTAATGAGAGAGTAACTCCTGAGTAAGAGCAAGATTATTGTGAATGTTATCGAATAATGTGGATATTATTGTTTTTAATTGATTGTTTTTTCTAAAATGTATGCACTGCTCTACAGGATAAATAAACTAATCTCTGCAGTTTTCTTTGAAATGGTTCAACCAAAGTGGAAATTCTGATATGTAGTCCAAATGGTAAATGTTATTTCCTGCCTTTCATACCCTCCTCTACCTTCTATATGCAAGTCAGCAAAGTTCTGTCTTTCTAACCTTTCATCTTTTCCCTCCCTTTGTAACTTGAGCCTGATTGCTCTTTCTCTGCTGTAGAAGCAGACCATTTTCTACAATTTTTGGGGTTTGGGAGCAGAGTAAAGAAAAAAAAAGAAAAAAATTCCCCATTTACTCAGAAAATGTTTTAAAGAAGAAAAATATGGGATAGGAGAAGAAGGAGGATTCCCTCTCTGCTTTTCTAGAAGTACAATCTAACCAAGATTTTGCTCCATAAAATGGAGTTACACTTTAGAGCTATCAATAATTTCCCCTACAAAGAATTTTGGACCTTTCTGCTTTGGTAATAGTGGTTTAAGCAGGCTGTTTCTATAGGAAACAAGCATTTCCGGCTCCAAAATGGCATTGTGCAGAACTCTTCCTCTTTAATGGGAAAGCTGTGTGCTTTGAACTTAATGATTGATCGTGTGTTATGAGTTCTGGTTTTAGCCACATCCTTTGGTGGAAAAAGCAACTTGGAGGCTATTGCTGTTACAGAGACCATGATGAGACAGAATACCCACAGTGGTTTTTGTTGTTGTTGTTGTTGTTGTTGTTTTTCTTAGTCTCCAATAATTGGCATTATCTTTTCTTTTGTGTATTTCTTGCTGAATTTTTTTCTCTTTTTCTTTCTCAGTCTTTTTTGTTGAATGAATAGATCTTCAGAAAGTGACCTACCTTTTAGCAAATGAGTAATGATGCTGAATAAAAGGATGTAAATAACAAAGGAAGTGTGTCATTGAGGTCAGTGTCACAGAACAGTCTGGGATAGAGTTAAGCTATAGGCAGAATGGTGTAGTGGAAAATGTTTTGGATTTATAGTCAGAAAAATTGGGTTTGACTTACCTATCTGGTCCTATCTTAGAAAAATGCACATCTCTAGGCTTCAGTTGCATCATTTATAAATTAGAGAGATTAATCTGTATGGGTAGAATGATGAAAATCAAAATAACAGCAAAAGCAGAGCTCCTCGCCTTTATTTTACTCATATTTTCTCTGTCAAGAAGAATGACCTTAGAATTGGAAAGTATCAGTGAAAAATGGCTAATAAGGAGTAGATGCTCAAGATCATCATAGTTAGAGCACCTAGCTGACCTTAATGAACTGCATCTCAGGATAGTGAAAGTCCTAGCAAATATGAGTAGTAAACCATTGCTGGTGATTTTTATAAAACAAAAGAAGAAGAAGAAGAAGAAGAAGAAGAAGAAGAAGAAGAAGAAGAAGAAGAAGAAGAAGAAGAAGAAGAAGAAGAAGAAGAAGAAGAAGAAGAAGAAGAAGAAGAAGAAGAAGAAGAAAAGGAAGAAGAAGAAAAGGAAGAAGAAAAAGAAGAAGAAGAAGAAGAAGAATACAATAGCAGAAAATTTTTTTTTACCAGTTTCCAAAAGGTAAAAGAATGGACTCTCTAAAATATAGGCCAGTGTGTTTGACCCTGTTTCTTAGCAAAATTATAGCATATTTTATTAAGAAACATTAATAGAAGAATGAAAAGGAAGTAGTAATCACAAAGATCTTTCAGCTAATCTCATTTTCCTCTTTAATAGAATTACTAAATTAGAGGCATACTATAGTTTTTTCTAGATTTTTAGGCTCTAGATTTTATTTTTCACTCTCCAGATTTTTCTACCTCCTCTTCAGCAGGCTTCTAAATCTGGAGATAATGCTGCCCTGCAGCCCTTCTTTCTGATTAGTTGAATTTCTGGTCCAGACCATTATTTATGATATGCCTAGATTTTGCTCACTTTTCTCTATCTCCTAAGAACCTTATTATTGTTCATGTATTATCTCCTCATCCTTTCTGCCCCCTTTCTACCTCCACTTTATATACCCCCTTCTTCATTAGAATGTAAGATCTCAGAGGAAAGTATCTTTTTTTTTGTATTCACATATTCAAGAAGTAGTAGAGTTCTTTGCACTTAATAAGTGCTTAATAATTATTCTAATTACCTATCCATCTTTTATAATAAAATGTTTGGCAAAGACTGTCATCTCAATATTATATCTTTTTATTTTTACCTTTGGAGACTGAACTTCCCTACATCACTTAAGCTAGATGGTCAATAATCTTTCATGGTCAGGGGTGCTTCACTGTTCCCAGATTATATCAAAAAGATGGAGCCTCATGATAAGATAATGACACATTTAGGAAGATTCAGAATAGTTTAATGTTCTCCAGTTCTTCCTTGGCCAAGAATTCTTCCCTTCTCCAAAGATCTGACAGACTATCCCTTGCTCTCTCAATTTGCTTATGCTACCACCCTTTATGTCTAAATCATGAATTCATTTCAACCTTATCTTGGTATAGGGTGGTAGATGCTGATCAAAGATTAGTTTCTGCCATACTATTTTCCAATTTCCCTAGTAAATTTTGTCAAATTGTGAGTTTTTATCCCAGAAGCTGGAATCTTTGGGTTTTTCAAACACTAGATTATTGTAATTATAGACTATTGTGTCTTGCGAACCTCACCCATCCCATGATTCAGAGACAAGCTCCAAGTCAACGTAAAAAGAGGTCTTTAGTGGAGTACCCAGGAATCTGTGCTCAGCTCTGTGCTCTTTGATATTTTAATTGGATAAAGGAACAGAATGCATAGAATATCAGCTTTATAGATGGAATAAAGCTGGAGGGACACCTAAAAACAGTGGACAACATAGTAAAGATCCAGAAGGCTTTCTATAGGTTAGAACATTGAGCCAAATCTAGTAAGATGAAATTTCTGAGAGATCATTGTAAAGTCATGCACTTAGGTTCAAAACTAGGTATAATATTAATAAACATAAGATAGATTTGATACCATAGACAATAGTACATCTGGACAAAAGATATTTAAAGTATATAAGTCAATAGTATGATCTGATAACCAAAAAAACTAATGCAATCATGAAGGTGATATTCTTGCCTTTGTCAAACTACATATGGGATATTGTGTTGAGCCTTGAGCATCACAGTTTAAGCAAGATATTGATAAGCTAGAAAGCATCCAGAAGAGATAAACTGTGGGTAAACAGTTTCAAGTTGAGATCATACAAAGATCATTTAAAATAAGTAGGAGTACTTAAGATTGGACAAGGATAACTAAGAAGAAATAGGAAAATTGTCTTTAAGTATTTGATGAACTGCTGCATGGGAAAAGATTTAAACTTGTTCTTCTTAATCCCAGTAGGAACAATGATTAGAAATTACAAAGTGGTTATTTTAGGATTAGTTGCAGGACAAACTTCCTGATAATTACAGGTAACCAAAAATAGTTGAGCTCTCTCAGGAGATAGTGGATTTTCCCTCCCCGAAAGTCTTCAAGCAAGAGCTGGATGACCACTTTGTTGTTGGGCATGTTACAAAAGAAATTCATGTTTGAGTGCAAATTTAACTATATGGTCTCTGAGGGCCTTAAGAATCTGTGATTTAGAAATTAGGGACACTTAAAGTCCCTTCCAGCTCCAAATCCAATGGCTGATGTCATGGTCTGCTCTGGTCTAGAACTCCCAAATCATGGGTTAGTTCAAGTTCAAATCTACTCTCAAAGGTTTAGGTCAATACTGAATCTGAAGGGTTCTTTCTTTAACTCCTCTTTACCTCTTGGGACCAAAGTTCTAAGATGAGGGATTGCCAAGGGCATGGACTCCCTGTGGTCCTCTTTCACTATGGCTTTATGGTATATTATAAAGCAAATCAGCTCTGTCTTACTGGTTCTGCCATTCAATGATAAAACCAAGATAGTTTTTTTTCTGCTTTTTCTGCAATTCCTTCTTCTATTGTAACAAACCATTCACTCCTAGCTACAGATTTATCACTACAAACGGCTGCCATAAAAATAGCTTTCTTGACCTTCTGCTCATTCTAAAGTAAAAGTTTCAAACATCTGTCAGTCATCTTGAGAAGCCAGAAGAATAGGAACCCATTTATTGAATAAAAGAAAAGCTTCTAGATAGATGTAAAAGATTTTTTAAAATTTAAAATTTTCTTGCCATGGAACTTCAGGACTAAAAAACTATCATCTCGTAACATGCTTTTCTATGTTGAACCTTGATAAAACAGAGAGAAAATGAGCTCTGGACCTTCAGCTCCATAACAAATAAAGAACATTTCCGTGTTTCATGAGTTGTTAAGAATAGGTTTAGCTAGGTGCCATAAAGCATAGAGCTCTGGACCTAAAGTCAGAAGGATCTGAGTTAAATCCAGTCTTAGACACTTAGTAACTGTGTGACTTTTGCCAAGTCACTTGGCCTCTATTTTCCTCAATTTCCTGATCTGTGAAATGGGGATAATAATAGCATCTACTTCCCAAGGTTATTGCAAGGATGAAAGGAATTTCATAAAAGTGCTTTGTAAATCTTAAAGCACTGTATAGGAGATAGCTTCCATTATTATTTTTCTGTGATCAGTAACTACCAGTGTCATGCCTATGATAGACAATAAAGGCTTTTTAATTTATTGATTCAGTGAAAACTAATGGAAACTAATATTTCCTATAAAACACCAGGAGAAAGCAATGTCCTTTTTGAGTAATTAAAAAAATCTGCTTTAAATCTTTTGCTTTCTTGTGAAGATTTCATCCTTTTTACTTCAAACATCATTATGGATGATGTCTTAAGACAAATATCACTGTGAACATCAATACTTCAAAATGGTGCAGTGAGAGGTAGGGTAATAGAGTGGAAACTTCCACTGTTCTAGGAAGTAAGGTCAATCAACTAATCAATAATCACTTATTAAGCACCTACTATGTGTCAAACACTATGCTAAGCAGTGACTCAAAGTCAAAAACAATAATACTGCCTGCCTTTGAGAAATTTATAATCTGGCATTGTTGAGTGGAAAGATATTATGTGCTTATATAGATAGCTATGAAATAAATCCAAGATTAAGTTTAAAGGTAAAACATTAACAGCTACAGGGATCCAAAAAGACTTCCTTTAGGTGATTCTTAAGCTTATTCTTAAAGGAGGCTAAGAATTCAAAGAGACAAAGATAAAAAGACACAGCATTCTAGTCTTGAGGCACAGACTGTACAAAGGCATCAAGAGGTTTCAAATACACAATATGAAAGCAAAACTAGATTAACATGTAATTGTGAAATATTTAATAAAATATATAAAAATATAATGGAACAAAGATATTGTTCATCTATAGCTTTCCAAGTCAATATTCAACATGCATGTTGACTCATTAGCCCTTTTCTATTTCAGTTTACCACTTCTGGTATAGGTAAGAGACGAGGAGGGCTTGAACTAGAATGGTGACTAGAATGGTGAACTGGAGAGAAAACCGTTATAAGAGATGGTGAAAATAGACATGATGAGCTTTTATAGAAGTGAGAAGCCAAAGCCATAGTGGGGTTGAGAGTGAGGGTGCATGGAAGGACAATGTGTTTTTGACAGACATGGGAAAGTTCAGAAAAACAGTGGTTTGGGGCAGAAGGTGGGAAGGAAGATAATGAGTTCTATTTTAGGCATATTGAGTTTGAAATGGCTGTGGGACACTCAGTTTGATATATTGAATTGGTAGATTATGATGAGTAATTAGACCTTAGGAGAAAGACTGATGATGGATACATAGATCATGTATAAGGTACCGATTTCTATATTCTTTCCTACAAATTCTAACCTGTAACTTCAGGGAAGTCACTTAAACCTTCTGAGCCTCATATGTAAAATGGCATTAATAAAATAAAAACTTATCAGACTGAAGATAGATGCTGGATCAGATAGTTCTTTGAAGGCCTTTTGATGAAGTTTCTAAATGTCACAAATACATCCTTCTTGGATACCCACACTCATATTCTTTTTAGTATCTAGAAAAGCTAATGCCTATACCTTGACACTATTCTTCCCACTTAATGGAGCCAGTCTGACTCTTGACACTGACTTTCTTCTAAAACTCTCCCTTAAGATATCTAATGAATATCTTAAGCATGATTTGAAACAAGATCTTCCTCCATTCAAAGATAGCATTTTGAGTAAGTGATGCTTTCATTGACTTAAATACTTCCTTCAGTTATCTGGATTTGTATCCACTTTCTCCAGTGGATGTGCCTCTAGAATTTGTTTTTTCCCTATATAGCTTCATTTTCCAATGGATGATTTGATAAGTCATAGATGACACACATCCCATTTGAGGATGATACAATGTTGGGAAATATAACTAACCCAATGAAAGTGCTTTACAGACCTGAAGTGATATATAAATGCTACCCATTGTTATAGGATTTTCTAGAGATTTTACTTTGTCTGCATAATCTTTGAGGGATCTGGGTCATCACCACATCACAAGGAGGCATTGGAGTAAAACTTTAGTGTAGATGATTCTGCTCATAAACGTCTATTGTACTTCACCATAGTGTTTGCCAAAAGGAGAGTAAAATAAACCAATATTGTCTCAACTATTGTGTTTCTTCATTTGGAAAGAAGATTAAATATGTTCTAAATACTATAGTTTCTGGGTTCTTTTGTCATTAGTACTGTGATTGTCTTGCTTCATATGATAATAGCCCATATCTTTACTTTTATTAATTCCCATTTGTTGGAAGCGAAAATAATTCCATTTTTTATTCTTTTTATAAGATCATAGATTGAGTTAGAAGGGATGCTAGAGGCTATCTAGTCTAGCTCCTTCCTTTTACAGATGAGGAAATTGAGACCCAAAGAGAATTACCCAGTATTATCCAGATAATAACTGAGGAATGATCTGAACTCAGGACCAAAGCCAATACTTTTTCAAATGTCTCATCTATATCCTTTATTTTAAATTGGATTTTATTTTAATTTTTACTCTGACTAGTCAAAAATCTAGCAATTGTTTGGGTGGGTGAGTGTTATCCTTTGTTCTCAAAGAGAACCAAAATGACATCACTTTGTTAAAATTGAGTTTCAGTGTATCTAACTGTGGCTTATCAGACCAATATAACCTCCGAATGCTCCGCTAAAGGTCAGACACAAATAATTCCTGTGAAAATTTGGGATGACTTCTCTAACTTTGCACATCTTGCATTTCTGCTGAGATAATTTAATTCTATTTTGCTCATAGAGCAAATGAAGCCATGCCATGCTGGGCAATCCTGAGTCAGTGCCTTTTATGTCATATGACTAATCATGGACAACTGATTTTTGAAATCACTGATATATATGTAACCAATCAATTTCAGTTGGCTAGAAAAAAGACATTTCTAACTTGTTTTTTAAAATCATAACCATGGACACAAGATTAGGAATAGGTACATAGATGAATTCATGGAAAAAGCAGAAATTTTTAATTGTAATTACAAAAATTCATAATAAATGGAGTAAGCCCAACCTCACCCTTTCCAATCTTAATAAGTGAAGCTCTACAATAAACTGCATGATACTAATTACTAAGGGAAATATTAGATGGGTCTGAAAGAGTTGTAAATGAAAAGGAACCAAGTGGTCAAAAACAACATATCTGAAGGGACTTTCTATGATTGATGGATACACTGTGGGTCTGGCACACAGAACTGAAATAGCTTTGAGATTGTGGGTAATTTCACCAAAGGGCTTTAATCACTCCCCTGTGGGCAAAATTCAATGGAAAATCAGTAGGTAACAGAAGAAAACCTACAGTCCATTAGATGACATCAGCAGATCAGTAGATAATGTTAGCAGCTCTGTAGGAAAACAGTAAGCAGCATCTTGGACCCCAAGGAGGTGTCTTACCTGGAGAAACTGGAGTCATTGGCTGTAGTACAGATGTCATTTGTTGTTCTGCTATCTCCACCTGTGATTTACTAATGTTATAATAACATAGTACTAAAGGCAAATATTGTTGAATAATTTAAATTAAACCCAGGAGTTTTAAGTTTGTATACTGTGTTTTTTATATGCTAAAGCAACTAAGGTAACTCACAATCATGCCTACCTCTTTAAAAAAAATAAAAATTTTAAAAAATAATCTGATAACTTCATTTACCTTGGTAGAGTTGAATATGGTGCCTATTTATTATTGTTCAATAGTTTCAGACCTGTCCAACTCCTCATGACTACATTTGGAGTTTTATTGGCAAAGACACTAATCATTTGCTATTTTCTTTTTCTATACATTTTACAAACGAGGAACTGAGATAAATAGGGTTAAGTGATTTGCTTAAGGTCACACAGGTGATAAGGCTAGATTGAACTTGGGTCTTCTTGACATCAAGTAAATCACTTTATCTATTACATAACCTAGCTGCCCCAGATCTTAACACAGAGCGAGGCACATGTGCTGAGCACAGTGTCTGACACACTGTTGATGGGTACTTAATAACTATTTATTGACTATTGTCCAGGTGCTGTGATGTACACTCTGCTACTACAGAACATGCATGGACCCAAAGAATAGTTATTATTGGCTCCATGTCAGCTTATAACAAAACCTGTGGTGATATGTCTCAGGAATTTTTTTTCTATCATTTCCTTGGATAAAGATATGTATGACATACAGCAAATTGCAGAAGCCTAAAGTTAGGAAGGGAAGCTATAATAATGAAGGGTCAAGGTAAAATGTAAATATTTCATATACATATATGAATGCCTATATATATGTATATGTGTATGTGTGCATGTGTCCATATGTGTGTGTGTGTGTGTAGCATAAAATATAGAATGAAATCCCCCCAAAATACATTTAATATGGAAAAACATAAATTCTGACAGCTGGATTGAAAGCAATCAAATTCACAAAATAAGATTTGGCAAGTTTGGCTAAAAATGATTTTTTCTAAAAAAAATAACTTTAGTTAGAATTCAACATGAGACAACAATGGACTATAGACACCAACACAGCACATTTATTTTTAGACTGTAATAAAAGAAGCATAATAGCAAATTCCACAGAGGTGATAATCTTGCTTTTCTCTGTACTACTCAGGCATCTGGACTATTTTTAATTCTTAACTCCACATTTTAAAAAGTATATTGATAAAGCAAGGAGCTTCAGAGTAAGATATCCAGAATGACAGTGAACCCCAAGATATGCCAAATGAAGATGTCAAAGAAACTGAAAATATTTAGTCTGGGGAAGAGAAAACTTAGGTCAGAATATGATACCCATAATCAAATATTTGAAAATTTGTCAAGTCAAGTCAGTGCCAAGGGCTCTGCTAAGCACCAGGGATATAAAGAATGAAGGGAAAAACAGTTCCTGTTCTTGAGGACATCAAAGTCCAATTGAGTTAACAACATATAAACAAGAATATACCACTAAGTATATGTAGGTTAGACTGCAAATGATTGACAGGGGAAAATACTAGCCCTAAAATAAACTGGATTGAGAGATCACTGTTAACTTTGGAGAAAGCTGTTTCACTTGAATGATGGATAAGTGCAGAATCGACTGTAAAGTGTTAAGAAATTAAGAGAATTAACAATGTACAAGGAAAGGAAATGGAGGCATCAATTGTATGACATTCTCAAAGATTTTATACATGAAAGGGAGGTATAGGATTATGTATGGAACAAATGTAGCTTTCTGAGGATGAGGGATATTTGAGCATGTTTAGAGGCAGTAAGGAGGAATTGAAGATTAGAGAGAGATTATATTGTAAAAATGGTAATCTGCTGAAGAAGATGGAATGGAATGGGATCACTTATATAGAGAGAGCAGTTAGCCTGTCATCTCTTATCTGGATATCTGAACATTCTCTTCTTGGCAATATCAGAAAAGTTGATAAAGCTATGATTTATCTTAATAATAATTTTGTTCTTAAAAAGTGGAGTAAACAACAAGAGAAATTGCTAGTCGGGACCTAATTCTTACCAACAAGCAGGATATGGTTTCTAATAGGAGATTTTGGGGCAATTTACAAAGAAGAAAATCAATCATAGTTTGACATATATCCCTAAATTGGATAAATGTCAGTGTTTTAAAGAAAGAATAAGTAAGGTATAATGATATTTCATTAAATCATCTGAGCATACATCTAAAATTGGAAGAGATGTTAGAGGTCCATCTAGTCCAGCACCTTAATTTTATAGATGAGGAAACTGAGGGAAGAGTGGTAAAGTTACTTGCCAAGTATCACAAAGGAAGTGTCTAATGTACATTTAGAACTTTGGGCCTCTGACTCCAAATTCATTTTTACTTCCATTATATATAGTGCCTAATATTCTGAAGGGCAAATTGGTCCAAAGGAAATGAGAAACTTTCAAAAATTAATAATCAAGACACAAATAGAAACTGTTCCATGGAGGAACAAAATAAGAAAGATATAAAAAAAGTCCATTATGGATGCATAGGAACCCAATGGAATATTCACATTCTGATGGCATAGCAATGAGATTTAAGTGAAGATGAATACAAAAGAGAACTAAATTCCAGCAAGAAAAATGTCTCTGCAATATTATAACCCAGATTAAGCTCAGGCTAGGGGGCATTTAGGATTAAAAAAAAATGTATTTGGGGGTAAGAAAATGATAAAATAAAAGGGGATGTTACTGCTGTTTGAGATAGATAATAACTAATAAAGGGGGAATGATTGAATTATTTAATTCTTTTTCTGTCTTATTTGGACACACAATGATGAAACAAAAATGATCAACATAGAATGCAAGGTTAGGATAAGTGAGGAGACAGTGGAGAAATATTACATGTTCTTAATGAAATGAAGTAACCAAGCCCAGTTGAGCTACATCCCAGAGTACTGAAGGAATTATATAAGTACTATAAGTAAGCTATTGTCAGTATTCTTTTATTCACGTTAGAGAACAGAATGCTGAAGGACTGGAGAAAGGCAAATACTATGCAGTTATCAAAAAGGGATGTCTGCAGGCTTCAATAATTTTTACTTCTCTTCATGGTAAAATTGTAAATGAAAAGATCGTGGAAGTTTCCAAAGGAAGAAATGATCACTACAGGCCAGAATGACTTAATCATGAATAGCTCATGCTAGATTAACCTCATTTACCTTTGTGTGAGAGTTACAAAAATAAAGTTAAGTTGGTTTTAGAAAGTATGCAAACCTATACTCTTAGCAGGCCACATACTAAATGGCAAATGCACAAGTGATAAATGTGATAAAATGTACAAGTAACTCAGAGGACCCACCAGTTGTGATTACCAGAGATGAGAAATAATCATGTTATTCAGTGCCTATTATATCCAGCACCTTCTAAACATAAATAAAATTAAGGTTCAGGCTTCTATATATGGCACTTCTGAATAGTTATATCTCTAGACTCTTGCTTTCAATCCATATTTCTAATAGTTTTTGCCATTGGATTGTAATATTTAGAGCTAGAAAAAATGCTAGAGATCATCTTGTTCTATCCCTTTATTTTATAGATGAGAAAAATGAGACCCAGAACAGGTAAGAGACATGTCCAAAGTCACATGAATAATAAATGGTAGATCTAGAACCCAAACCCAGAACGTCTAACTCCAGATACTGTACTTTTTCTGCCTCACTAAATTTCCCTCACATACTTTTTCTCATTTAAATCACTGAGTGCCAATGTATATGGTTAGTTCATTTGATATATCTTATCCAGTTCTTTATAGACTTTCTTTTCTTTTTTGTCATTTTTGTTTTATTGCTGTATTTTGTTTTTACATTACAAACACTTGAAGATTCTTCCCATTTGGTGCCTTGTAATAAAGCAAAGTTGTTAAGTAAAATTAATTATACAAAAATCACATCTGAAAGTGTATGAAGCAATCACATCGATATACTCTCCCATCCCTATGTAAAAGAAAACAAAACAAAAAAACAAAAAATCCATTTTCTTTTTCTCCTACCCACCATGCCAATGGGAAATTAAAAAAATAATAAAAATTAATTTCTTGTAACAAATTTGCATAATTAAGAAAAAACTAATTCCATATTGAATTATATATATATATCCAATATATTAAAAATTGTATGTCTAATTCTACATATCTAGCCTCTTACCTCTTTGTCAGGAAGTAGGTGTACCATGTTTCATCCATTCTCTGGAATCATGGTTAGTCATTAGTAGTAATAAATAGAGTTCTTAAGTCTTTCAAAGTTGTTTATCTTTATAATGTCATTGTTATTGTTATAACAAAAATTGTTCTACTGGTTCTGCTCTTTTTACTCTTCATCAGTTTATTTAAGTTATTTCTTCATAGAAGTTCCATTCTTCATTCTCTACAATGAAATTTGGTGCTCAAGCTTCAATTCTCTTTAAGGTGGTCTGTTTACATCAATAGCCCTCCAAATCCAAAAGACTGAATATTCTATGAAATGATGTTTCTTTTTGCCTTTGGGCCCACAAAAAAGCCAATTCACCGTCTTTTAATCATTAGAGAGTGCAGAATCCATGAATCAGCCTTATATTAAGTGACATTAAGTTTTTAGGTCTTCTAAAAAACTTACAAAGAATAATCAAAACTAATAATAATAATAATAATCTTTTGTGAAGACCTAAGAATAGTGCATTTCTTAACCCTTGCCATCACTTTTATTTTTTTCTATCATTCTAACACAATTGCTGAAGAACAGAAAGAGGTTATACAGGACTAAGGGATATTGTGAATGTGTATTAATTAAGTCATTGGGGTAAAAAAGCACATCGGTTTCAACATTTTATGGAGTAGAATGTGAACTTAATTTAGGTCCTGGACAATAGACACAGCTCAGAAGCACCTGTCAAACCATATTTGAGCTGCTGATATAAGTTTCTAGTACCAAGGTTCATTTCTATGTTATGATGAATCATAGAGTTGGACTTTCACTGCAGAAGCCAGGAAGCGAGCAAAATAAAATTTCTACCTATGTAGATATGAAATCTTTTATTTAGGCATGCCCTGATTTAGTGACCACTCCCAATAAATAAATTCTAAATAAGTCATGCTCACTGAACTGAATTGTTGAAGATCATAGAGACAAATCAAATTGTAATTGCTGCTTTTGACCATGGGATGATAAAGTTCTACACAAAAGTATATTAAAAATGAGTCATTTTCTTAAGTAATAAAAAAAGCACAATTCAGACTCCAAATGCATTATGCATTTAAGAGAAAAGTGCCATTGCTAGAGAGGGCAGATGCAATTTCATGCACTTTGTTACAGCTTATAAACTAAATAAGTTACTGCCATGTTGCTTTACTTTTGGGTGAAGTGTAATGAGATCAAAAGAGTTTGGCTTCAAGATATAAGTATTTGTGAATCTGATTTCATTTTAACAAACAAATCTACTTGAAATTCAACAGAAACTCTTTATAATGCAAATGTTGTTAAGATTAGATTGGCTCATAATGATAAGAAACTCCAACCAAGCAACCAGATCTAGACCTTGATTTAATTTCTTTTGGCTCTCTGTTGCCAACAAAGACAAGAGAGAAATATTCTGGAATGCCTAAGATTCAGACACCTGGAAAGAAGAAAACAAATCTTGGTGTCCTTGATAGAAGTCACAGCTACCATGCGCTCTCAGGCAGCAAAATAGTGTCATGGCAGAAGCTGAGAGAGAAAACTAGAGCCCAGATGTGTGACAGAGGGAGATCAATTGAACAGATGGCACAGCTGGAGTTCTGTTCCCATCAGCTGCCATGCCTGTTGGAGGCAGTTAGCCTATACCAATAAGTATGAGTTTGAGGGACTCCTTTGATGACAATTATCTGATCAACAGCCTGTGTGAGCTTAGTAAAGAGAATTATTGCAGGAGTTTAGGACAATGTCGCAGACTCAGGACTGTGTAAATAAGGGAATTCATTTCAAACATGCTTTAGTGTTCTTTCTTCAGGAAACTCTTTGTGAGAGTTTGTGTCCTCCTTTGGATCAGCCTATTAGGAATTGACCCATGTGAAATATGTACTGTCTTCTTGTTTCTGGAAGAACAATAAAGAATAATTAGAAGTAATTGGCCTGACTGTGGGAGGCAGGAAAGAACCAGAAAACTAACATAATCTGTTTAAATTGTGAGGGATTGAGGCCACTGATTGTAGACTTGAAATTCAGTCTAAATCTACTCCAAGTAGATGACATTTAAAAAAGAGAGTATTGATTCCCTTAATCTCAGGGAAAAAAACCCCAGAATTAATGTTCCTATAGTTGCAAAAACACAACATCAAAAAAAGAAAAAAATTAAAAGAAATATCCTAAATGGTCATGAGGTGATAGTGGTAATTGTTGAAAATCTATATTTGTGACAGTTTTTCTAGCTTGTTTTCTCCCTCCTTTTCTACCCTTCTTTCCCATTCCTACCCCCTCAGTATTACTATTCCTATTTTGCTGTTGACTATGAATATAAGTAGGTATCCTTGTGTGTCTTGTTAGTGGTCTATTTTCTCTTTATGCAAATCTCTATGTATATCTCTGTTTCTCTCTCGATTGTGACTTTTTTTCAAAAGTACTTTTTGTTTACTTGTTGTGTCTTTCTATTCATCCATCCATTATTCTTGGTGTGCTTCCATCCATTTCTTTGTTTATATCTATTTTTTTCCCCACTAACTCTATACTGCTTATAGAATGAGACTAAAGAGGATAAATAGATAACAGAGAGAGACAGAGATAGAGAGAGACAGAAGACAGAGGTAGAGAGACAAAGAGACAGAGAGAGAGAGAGAGAGAGAGAGAGAGAGAGAGAGAAACACAAGACTTCCAATGAGTAGCTATGAAGGCCCCATCATAAGAGCATGCATAGGTGCTCTCTTCTTCCTGCTGGATTGCTGGGTGAGCTGATTTCTGCTGGTGAAGTTTTTTCTGTATCATGATTACTAGGGGAAGAGAAGGACAGGAAATGGCAGACAGAGAAAAGAATAGAGAAAGAGCAGCTTTAGTAGCAGTAGCAATGGCAGGAGATAGGATAGTATCTTAATATGACAATTCAAATTTTAAAAACAAGTTTCATAATCTTAAGATCAAGAATTTCTTTTAATCCAGATCTGACATTTCATTCCTGAAATCTATATTAAATTATATGTACTAGACAAGCCTTTTGAGGATTTGTTTTTGCATATATATGTAATGTCTGGGCTAGCTTTCTGGAGGATCTCTGGACAGGCTTTGTTCTTTAGGTGGAGAAGTGATGAAGGCAGGAGAGCCACCATGAGGCTAGTCAAGGATGGCATCTGAAGTCTGAAATCTGGAGTCTCAAGTCTTCTCTGCTTCTGTCTGGCTCGCTCCTAGTCCTCCCAGTCCTTAAATACTTCAGTAAGATTACATCACTACAGCAACTGAGCATGTGCAATAATTACATCACCATCACATTAAGTATATGTTTAGAGAACCATTATGTCACTCTGAGTAGGTGCTTAATTATAAGTACCCTGCTGTCCTTGATTCCCGCATACCTTTTCAGAGTTCTGGCCCTCTACATGTATATAAATATATGTGTGTGTGTGTGTGTGTGTGTGTGTGTGTATATTTTTATGTGAAATTTAATAATTTGCTCAAATTTCCTTTTGAAAAGGGGATGCAGTCATGACAGTGATAAAATATAGTTGAAAATACTGTGAAATAATGCTCTTATAGTGCAATTGGCAAAGAAAGAAAGAAAGAAAGAAGGAAAGCATTCAGATACCTATATTTTTCAAAAATATTCTATTTACTTCCAGAATTATTTTATATCTGTTTTGTTCTCAGCACAGCAAACCTGTGAGTTGATAGAGCACACTGCTGGTTTACAATTGAAGAAAGTGAGGCTACCAACATAACATAAAAACTCAAACAATAGATCTAGGAAGGGATTCAATATTCTGATGTCCCATCTGTTTCTTCTCTTGTGACTATGAAATGTTAATATTCTCAAGAAAAAAAAATATTAGTTACTGTAAAAAGAACTAACACCAGATTAAAAGATAATTGGTTAATTAGAGTGCTATATTATATTGTAACAAATAAATACTCTTTTTAATTCTCATGAAATGGAAATTGAAAGAATTGCTGGGATAAATGTATCTAGCAAACAATGTTGTGCTTTTTCAGCTAATGGCTATGAAGTATTATTCCTAAAATATTGATTTGGATTCTTTGGTTGAGGTACTTATCCCCATGGTTTTTGCAAAGTCATTTTCAGAGAGAAATGAGCTAATGTTCTTGATAGAGATATATAGGTATTCAATTTAAATGATAAAGCATCATTTTAAAAAAATGCATTCTACTTCTCTCCATTATCCTATATTTTTTAAACAACATTTTTAGAATAGGTAGTTCAAGGTTATGATTATTTAGAATAAATCCGGGGACAGGAAATACTTTCTTTATACTTGTCAATTCTCCTTTTTGGAAGCACACGATCAAAAAACATTTTGGGGGGCAGCTAGATGGCATAGAGCCACCAATCCTGAAGTCAGGAGGACCTGAGTTCAAATCTGGTCTCAGACACTTAACACTTCCTAGCTGTGTGATCCTGGGCAAGTCACTTAATCCCAATTGCTTCAGAAAAAAAAATAAATAAAAAACATTTTGGTGTATATGTGTGTTTCATGTGCTTCATTGACAATGAAAAAGAATTTAACCAATGGCTAAGAATTTATTATTTGACATGTATCAATTTGACTCATTCAAAAGCCTCCCATTCCAAAGCTCATTGGTTGGATAATTCTAAATCTACATGAACTCCTTTTGGAAAAGACTGACAAGCTTACTGCGAACCAGTTCACAAACTCTTCTCAATCAATTATGATAGAGTTCAAGGACTGGTGGAATTTATAAATTTCAGAAAAGATGGAAAGATGCTAAGCATTACCTTATTTCAAAGAAAGTGTCTTTGTATCTTCTATCACAGATCACATGAATTTATGAGAACTGCATAATGTTAAGTTGGTACATTTGAAATTTAGTTTGTCACCAAAATAGTTTGTTTTTTAGTAGTATTCTATTCATGACTTCTCTCCAGATTCATGATTTTTAGCAGCTTATTTAGAAAAGCAGAGAAGAAACTAATCAATAATAGTGGGTCTAAGCTTAGTGGTGTACTATTTCAGTGTCTCTACATTTTCAAATTGAGTTGTTATGTTGTAGGATTCAGAGACATTGAGCAACTGGGACTCTGTAAGAAGATACAGAAAATATGTAGCCATATAAAGATGAAGAACAAGTCTTCCTTGATACCACCATAAATCAAAAAGCATTTACTATATGACTAACTATATGTCAGCCACTGTGCGAGGCTGTGGAGATATAAATCATAGGGTTAGAGATTAGAAATGATGTAAGACAGTGGTAGAAATGGAGAGGAGGGGTCACTAATCTGTAGGTGGGTTCCTTATAGGTCACATATTGACTTATAAAATGACTCTTTTTTTTTCTTTTTTCTTTTTTTTTTTTTTTTTTTTTTTTTTGCTAGCCAATCATTTGCCCAAGATCACACAGCTAGTAAGTGTTAAATGTATCAAGCTGGATTTAAACTCAGGTCTTTCTGACTCTAGGACTGATGCTCTATCCAAGGAATCATCTAAGTGGCCCAAAAAAAGCCACCTTTTAACATTATCTGTATTTTCATTTATTTTATTAAACATTTTCCCAATTACATTTTCATTGAATGGAACAGTCTAGTGCTCAACACTTCTGGGAACTCCTCTTAGTAATTCATAGTCATGGGGAGTTGACTTGAGGACTTTAAGTGACTTTCCTGAAGTCACAAAGTCAATGCCATGTCAGAGTGGAACTTGAACCAGAGATTTCCTGGTTCTGAAGCCAAGTCTCTAAATTCAATTTCACACTGTTTCTCCTATAAATTAGGCTTTATTGAATATATACCAAGGCAATAGGGAAGAAGGGAGGGAGAGATGTACTAGCATATGTAGGAAACAGGAAAGACCCCAAGTAGGAGGCAGCACTTGAGCTAAGTCTAGAAGGGATTGAGATAGTTCAGGAGGTAGGTATACAGAAGGAATGCTTTTTAGAAATAGGGAATGGTCTCCGTAAGCATTCTTTCCTGTCATTCCAGTATCTGGTGTTTTTGACTGCTTTGAGGTAATTGCATTATCTCATTGCTTCCTTTGCTTCCTTTTCCCTAGCCTTTTATAGAAATAGTATTCCTCTGCTTTTCCTGAAAGGCAATAAATCTGTCTTAAGGACTTTATTGGCCCCTGCTTCCCTTAACACAGGGAGGCAGATATTTCCTGCTCAACTAAGGAGATAAAAAGTACTATTTGCATGGAATTGGGGGTCCTCATGCTTGATAGATTTCTGAAGACTATGTTAGTTATTTCTTTCCTTGATCATCAGAATTTTTTTCCCATATGCTATCTTCAGAGAAATTGAATACCACTGTTTCCTTTTTTCCGTGGATTTGCTATGTCAGAGAAAAGTATATATCCTCTAGTTAACTATTTACTATCTCGTTAGTGTCTCATTTAATCTCAACATCAAATCCACACAAGGTGCTGTTGTTAATCAGGAGTCAGCAAAACTCCAGAACTCTTAATCGAAGTTTTAAAACCTTTCAATACATGCTTCCAAATTGGGTATTTTTGGAGGTGGGAAAGAGTGGAGGAGGAAGGAGGACTTTCTTACTACACACCAAAGAAGCAATTAAGATAAACCCTTCTCCTTGCCACTGCCAACTGCTCTGCGTTTTCCCTTCATCCCATTCCCTCTGGTTTTCTTCAACAACCTGCACCATTATCATCTCTCCCCTCTCATCTTCAATTTCTGCCAATCTAATTGTTCCTTTTCTGTTGTTCTCAAACATAGCCAAGTCTGTCACCCATCCTTAAAAATTCTTCATTTCAAACTTTCATCTGCTATTTCTCCTGCTTTACTCACTCAAACTCCTAGAAAAAGTTGTCTACTATCATTGTCTACAACATCTTTGAATCTGGCTTCTGACTTCATTACTCAACTGAAACTCCTTTCTGTAAAGTTACCAAGAATTTCTTTCTTTTTTTTTTTTTTTTTTAATTTAATAGCCTTTTATTTACAGGATATATACATGGGTAACTTTACAGCATTAACAATTGCCAAACCTCTTGTTCCAATTTTTCACCTCTTACCCCCCCACCCCCTCCCCTAAATGGCAGGATGACCAGTAGATGTTAAATATATTAAAATATAACTTAGATACACAATAAGTATACATGACCAAAACATTATTTTGCTGTACAAAAAGAATCAGACTCTGAATTATTGTACAATTAGCTTGTGAAGGAAATCAAAAATGCAGGTGTGCATAAATATAGGGATTGGGAATTCAATGTAATGGTTTTTAGTCATCTCCCAGAGTTCTTTTTCTGGGTATAGCTAGTTCAGTTCATTACTGCTCCATTAGAAATGATTTGGTTGATCTCGTTGCTAAGGATGGCCTGATCCATCAGAACTGGTCATCATCTAGTATTGTTGTTGAAGTATATAATGATCTCCTGGTCCTGCTCATTTCACTCAGCATCAGTTCGTGTAAGTCTCTCCAGGCCTTTCTGAAATCATCCTGTTGGTCATTTCTTACAGAACAGTAATATTCCATAATTTTCATATACCACAATTTATTCAGCCATTCTCCAACTGATGGACATCCATTCAGTTTCCAGTTTCTAGCCACTACAAAAAGGGCTGCCACAAACATTCGTGCACATACAGGTCCCTTTCCCTTCTTTATAATCTCTTTGGGATATAATCCCAGTAGTAACACTGCTGGATCAAAGGGTATGCACAGTTTGATAACTTTTTGAGCATAGTTCCAAACTACTCTCCAAAATGGTTGGATTCGTTCACAACTCCACCAACAATGCATCAATGTCCCAGTTTTCCCGCATCCCCTCCAACAATCATCATTATTTTTTCCTGTCATCTTAGCCAATCTGACAGGTGTGTAGTGGTATCTTAGAGTTGTCTTAATTTGCATTTCTCTGATTAATAATGACTTGGAGCATCTTTTCATATGACTAGAAATAGTTTCAATTTCTTCATCTGAGAATTGTCTGTTCATATCCTTTGACCATTTTTCAATTGGAGAATGGCTTGATTTTTTATAAATTAGAGTTAATTCTCTATATATTTTGGAAATGAGGCCTTTATCAGAACCTTTGACTGTAAAAATATTTTCCCAGTTTATTGCTTCCCTTCTAATCTTGTCTGCATTAGTTTTGTTTGTACAAAAACTTTTCAGTTTGGTATAATCGAAATTTTCTATTTTGTGATCAGTAATGATCTCTAGTTCTGCTTTGGTCATAAAGACCTTCCCCTTCCACAGGTCTGAGAGGTAAACTATCCTATGTTCCTCTAATTTATTAATAATTTCATTCTTTATGCCTAGGTCATGAACCCATTTTGACCTTATCTTGGTGTACGGCGTTAAGTATGGATCAATGCCTAGTTTCTGCCATATTAGTTTCCAATTTCCAGCAATTTTTATCAAACAGTAAGTTCTTATCCCAAAAGCTGGGATCTTTGGGTTTGTCAAAGACTAGGTTGCTATATTTGTTGACTGTTTTATCCCTTGAACCCAATCTATTCCACTGATCAACTAATCTATTCCTTAGCTAATACCAAATAGTTTTGGTAACTGCTGCTCTATAATATAATTTTAGATCTGGTACAGCTAAGCCACCATCATTTGATTTTTTTTTCATTAATTCCCTTGAAATTCTTGACCTTTTGTTTTTCCATATGAACTTTGTTGTTATTTTTTCTAGGTCATTAAAATAGTTTTTTGGAAGTCTGATTGGTATAGCGCTAAATAAATAGATTAGTTTAGGTAATATTGTCATCTTTATTATATTTGCTCGCCCTATCCAAGAGCATTTAATATTTTTCCAATTGGTTAGATCAGACTTAATTTGTGTGAAAATACCAAGAATTTCTTAATGGCCAAAGTGAACCACCCCCTTTTTTGGATAATTGCTCCTCTCTGGGTTTTGTTATACCAAAATATTCAGGTTTTTCATCTACCAGTCTGATCAATCCTTCTCATTCTTCTTCGTTGGTTCTTTATCCATATCATGTCTTCTTAGGATGGATCTTTCCCAAGGCTCTATTCTGAACCCTTTTCTGTTTTCTATTTACTTTCTCTCTTGGGGGCTTCTTTAATCCCCATGAATCTAATTATCATTCTCTAAAGATAACACAAATCTATGTATCCTGTTCCTGCCTCTACCTTAAATTTCAGTCCCACAACATTATTTGCTCATTGGACATTTCAAACTGAATATCTCAGATTCTACATATTTAAAACAAAATTTTTATGTTTCCATCCCTTTCAAACTTTCCTATTTCTGTTTGTCACCACTGTTATTGTACTCTCCTATATTCATAGTTTCAGTTTTATTCTTGACTCTTCACTCTCCTTCTCTTTATTAGCCAATAAGTTTCCTGAAACTATATCTATGATAATTATTACATCTGATTCCTTGTCCCTTTTTACACAGCCACCATCCTATTACCCCTCATCTAGATTATTGTAATAACTTCCTAATTGGTCTCTCTGACACAACTGTCTCTCCACCAAAGTCCATACTCCACTGTTACCCAAATGATTTTCTTTAAGCACCTATCTTGACCATATTATTCCTCTAAATAATAAATTCCCCTAATTCCTTATTGCTTCCCAGATAAAATATAAACTCCTCTCTTTATTTTTTAAAACCCTTCACAATTTGGCCCTAATCTGTTTTTTCAGTCTCAGTGAATATTATTTCTCTTTCTGTACTCTGTTATCTTGATAAATTAACCTCTCTTTTCCTCACAGACAGCATTCCATATGGACCAATCCCCTATATTTAGATTTAATATTAGGATAAAATGATATATGTCATGATTATTCAACAGTTAACAGAAGATTGATTAATTCTACAAGGGGTTGCATATTTAATAACAGAAGACCTTGCAGAACAACTAAATGATACAGTGGATAGAGCACTGGTTCTGCACTCAGGAAAATCTGATTTCAAAGGTGGCCTCATCAGTAGGTATGTTACTGTGGGTAAATCACCCAACCTCTTCTTACCTTAGTTTCCTCAACTGTAAAATGGGGTTATTAATAGCACCAACATCCTATGGTTGTTAAAAGGATCATATGTGATAATATTTGTAAAGCACTTAGCACAGTATCTGGAACATGGTAGGTATTATACAATGCTAAGTATCAGATAAAATAATGATGATTTTGATTAAAGAATAATATCCAAAGTTGACTTGGCTGAGGTAAACTCCTTTTTCTGAATTGCCCATTGTTATTCTTCAAGCATCAGAGAATTCCAGAAGTTCTGTGACTGATTTGTATTAGGGTGACAAGAAATCAATGTCAACATCTTGAACCTTTGATGTCCTAAGCCAACCAAAACTTGAAGATCATTTCAACACCTTTTAAGGAAAAATTATTCTAACTTCCTTGGTGAGAGGAGCAATTGATCTTATCACACCACGGTTTTATGGTGAACATCTCCTATGCCTATGTTCTCCTCCTTTTTCAACTCAAAGAATTCCTCTCTTCAAGAAGCAGTTCAAACATTATGCTCTACATGAATCCTTTCCTGATCCCCAACTGCTACTACCTTCCTTTCCTATATTTATATTTATTTGCATTTGTTTTCTATATATTTCATTTTATATAAATTTTTGGTATACTTGTTAGCTGGAATCTGAACTTTCTAGGTAATCTTTCACTTTCCATCAGCAGCTTTGCTTGGTTTGGACTCCACAAAAGAACCCCATACTTTGATGACCTCCCCTCTTCTTATCTACTTTTCATTACATTTTGTGTTCATTTATTTTTTCCAGCTATTAGATTGAAAGATTCTTAAGGACAAGGGTTTTCTTAATTTTTTTTTATTTATTTATATGCACCTACCACAGTGCTTCTTAGCACATAATGAATACTTAATAAATATTTATTGTATTATGTGTGTATATTCTGTATAAATGTATGTATGCATTTATTAATTCCTCTGTTAAAATGTAAAATTGATTCTTTATATTTATATCCCCATTGATTAGGACAGTATCTTGTACATAGTTTGAGCTAAATAAATGTGTATTAATGGATGTATGAAAAGAATGATAACAATAGAAGTACCTAGAAATCAACAACATATAAAATATCCATGAAAAAAGCTAGAAGTAAAACCCTTGGGCTCATGCCTTTACAGAAATAAACAAAATGAGTAATAAACTATGTGAACTAGAAATTTTTATGAAAGGATGAAAATTTGGCATAGTATAAGAGCAAGCTAGTACAATCCTGCATAGAAGAGACCAGGGAGCCTGCTTTCAAAATGCAACGAAATGAATTGCTTTCAAATTTGAATCATCTGTAGGTATTCTATATCTGGTTCTAAGCTGCTAGTCATTTAATAATGATCCCTTACCTTTTTGTTTTTATCTATTTTTGGATACAGATATAGTAATAGTAGTATTGCTAGATTTTATGGCATACATGTATGCATGGTTTTTATAAGCCCTTTGGACGTAGTTCCAAATTGCATTAAAACAAAGCTTTTTAAACTGTGGGTCATGACACCATATGGGATCACATACTTGAATGTGGGGGCCATGAAAAATTTGACAAGTGTAAAAGATTTCTGAACAAAATGACCAAAAATTAACTAAAAATCAAACATGTAATGAATCTGAGATGTTTCCGGCAGGCACAACTTCACTGCAGCCTTGGTTTTGAATACACGACATACATGCTTTGTACTACACATGAACAAATGCTTCCAGAAATAACGCAGCTCAGATTCAAGATGATAATCACATAAAAATTTCTAAAATGAAAAAAGATGGCGAGTGAAAAAAGTTTAAGAAATCCTGCTCTAAAGAATGATGGAACCAGTTCACAACTCCATCAAAAGTGCATTAATATTTTATTTTTCCCAGACCCCTCTAACATTGGTTGGGTTTCTTTTCTGTCCTATTAGCCAATCTAATAAGTATGAGGTAGTACCTCAGAATTGTTTTAATTTTTCTCTTTCTCAGCATCAGTGATTTAGAGTATTTTTTTTAAAAATGACTATAGATAGCTTTGATTACTTTATTTGAAAACTATTCCTATCTTTTAATAATTTATCAATTATTTTTATAAATTTGACTTACTTCTCTTTTGAGAAATGAAACCTTTATCAAAGAGACATGCTTTAATATTTTTTCCCAGAGATACTTGCTAAATGTATTTTCCTTCATCCTATTTCCCTCCCCCTCCACCATCCCATTTATTCTATTTTCTCTTCTTTTACCCTGTTCCTCCCTGTTTCTTACTACCCCCTCCCTCAATCTGCCCTGCCTTCTAACACCTCCTTCCCTTTTGAAGAACAATTTTGATTACCTGCATAAATGGACATGGAATGCATTCAAAGGACAGTTATCAGCCAAAGCCATGTTCTTGGTTCTAACTATTGCTTAGCAGCTGTTCAGGTTAAAGAGGAGATGTTGCAAGAAAAGGGATATAAAATTCTTTGAATCTGAGGCACAAATATGACCTGTGAACCCAAGTCTTTGTTCTTTAACTATTTGTATATGCTCATTTTCAATTTTAAATGAAGGAAGCTAGAGCACCTAGAACTTCATGAACATCAAAAGCAGGAGAAAATGAGACACCAGAGGACAAGAAATAAAATCCATGCCAGGATTTGCTGGAAGCCAGACAATGAAAATCCCAAGATAACCTCCTAGCTGAGTCAGAATTAGCAAAGAAGCAGCCACACCCAACAAACAAGTAGAATTTAGGAGTGAATTTAGTGGGGGCAAATATTATATAAAACTGCCTTGCTTCAAGTCCATTCTACCCAAAGACCAATGTGCTACAGATGGAAAATATTACCCATATATTGAGGAGGTCTTGCTTTAATTTTCATTTTTGCTATATCTTTGTAAATAATATTTCTTTATAAAAGTTAATGGTTGTTAATTGGTCAAATAAAACTAGGGTACTAATTAGCATCTAGCAATAAAGTAGTAACAGTAATTAGTAAACTAATCAGTTAAATTGGTGGGTAATAGAATAGAATAACTGCTTCATCCAATAGCATCTAAGAAAGACATTTCACCTCTCCTGGGCATTCTTTCCCCTAAACCATTTTTCACTCTCCAGATCTTTTGAAACCCTTAAGCCATTACTCCAATTTCTTCACTGGAAATCAGTAAAGAGACAAATAAAAAGGACTCAAAGTATTCATAGGCCATTCAATTTTGAGCCATGTGTAAACTTTGGACAGGGAGGCCCCAAAGTCTCTCCCATTATAGCAGTCTCTCAGCACTGGCAATGATCCCAAACTTTAACTAGAAGAAAATTTTTATTGTTCATATTTTTATCCCAATACTCCACCAATATTATTGTTTATCTGTTAAGTCATGGAATACTACATCTTCCAGAGAATGAAAAATGGGCATTATTCAGAAGGCAATAAAAGATGTACATATTAGGGATGAGCAGATTGTAACAAAAGGCAAATATGAAATCTGATAAAAGGTTGGAATAAAGAATGTCATCAAATAAATGTATGGCTGGAAAAGATGAGCCAGTTACATAGGAAAAAAAAAGTATTGACTAACAGATAAATCAAATTATTTTCCCCATTGGTAGCCACTCAATAGCAAAAGGAAAAGAAGAAGGATCCAAATTTGTTTCATAGACCCACATGGAGAATCTTAGAAATATGAAAAAGGGTCTAAAAAGATGGAAATGTTTAGGTGTGTGATCTTCATTCTTGAAAGGCATACCTAAATAATAGAGATCATAGAGAACATTTAAATAAGGAAAAATCTCCTAACAATTAGAACTGTTCTACCTAACAAAAGGTCTTCAAAGGAAGCCCACATGACCTCATGCTGGAAATACTATGCAAATGATTCTTCGGTAGGAATAGTTTGGAAATAGATAATTTCTGTATCTTAAAAAAAAAGTATACACCTTTTTACATTACATTTATTTAAGAAAGATTGGATTTGGCTTTATGCTTTAAAACAGGTAATGGAATAAATATCTCTACTTTTGGATTAGAAAGTCCACATTTTATACAATATACCCATTCTAGGTAATTGCAATTTCAATATTCAGAAAAAAGGCCTATGAACAACATAGACCTATTCCCAATATCAAGATCTCAACTCAAACTCTCTTATGATTATTGGTATATGTCATCATTGCTAAAGTCCAAAGCCATAGTCAGAATTTCTTCCTCTTTCTCTGTTCAGGGCATGAGGGGTGAGTAGGAACCTGGTATTATTTTATTATGCCCATAGGTCCTGTTCTGAGGCCAGGAGATGCTAAAAAGCCATGGGAAAAGTGGCGATCTCTGAGATTCTGTTAGCAATTAAAAATTGAATAAATTGAATAGCTAAAGTCCAACAAGTGAATTCTATGTATAACAAATGAATCCTTTGTGTAAATGTAATCTTTTTAGAAGTATTACAGGATTTGATAATGCCCTGGAAAAAATTATTAGATGGGTTTGTTTCACATACATAATTTGTGGATATTACTCATATTGGGTTCATCTGAGTTTCCATCAGTCAGTAAAATTTATATGGTGTTTTACTAAGTAGAAAACATAGTACTTAATATTGAGCATACAAAGAAAGACAAGGAGTTTACATTCCAAATTGTGAACACAACATCCAAGTATGTCAATCAACTAGCATTTATTAAATGACTACTATGTGCCAGGTGCTGTTCTAAGTGATAGACAAATAATATATATCTACAGTATAGATAGAAGGTGAGTAATCTCAGAAGACATTATGAACTGAGGAAGTGGAACAATATTGGAGGGGTCCAAGTAGGGTCTTTTCAAGAAGGTAAGATTTGAGCTAAATCTTGAAGAAAACCAGGGAAGTCAGAAGGCAGGGATGAACAGGAAGAAAAGAAAGACAAAGATAGAGCCAAGAAAAAATGATGAATTGGAGAGATAACCACTTTATGGAAAGGAACACAAAAAAGTCAGTCATTGGATTTTAGAAACTATAGAAGAAATATAAAAAAAGAATGGAAAGGTGGGAAGTATCAAAGTTGTTAAGGGTTTGAAGAGACAAACAGAGGATTTTATATTTTATCCAGGAGGTAACAGAACCAATTAAAAGTCTATCTGTCTGTCTGTCTCTCTCCATCATCCTAGGCAGTGTAGGATAGGGAAATGAGTGGTGAGTATGATCATGAAACTCAGACTCAAATCCTACTAACAGCACTTCCCATCTGTATAAGCATGAACAAATCATTTAATATATCTGAACTTCAATTTTCTCTTTTGTAAATTAGGGGCTATAATATTTGAATTTTCTAACTCCTAGAATGGTAGGAAGGAAAAGAACTTTATAAATCCTACTTTATAAACTTCATATTCTACAAACTTTAAAACACTATGTAAATGTGACTTATTTATATGCCTTATAACAATCTGGGTAAGGGAGAGGAAAGCATTAGCACAAAATTTTTATATATGGCCCTGGTAAGATACTATTATGGAGGTTTTTCCAAGACTTTCTCATTAGGTCATTTAAAATGTTTCCAGTCCCTGATACCCCCGAACCTCATAAAGGCTTGATGCTAGGCTTAGGTTCCTTGAGAATGTTTATATATATATATATATATATATATATATATATATATATATATTCCTATTACTCCCTTTGTAAATATGTTTTTTGTTTCCTTGGTTTTGCATAACTACTGCCTGTAATTTGGCTCCATTAGTGCCACTGTGGTTGGTAATTGAGCACCCCTTACTTTCCTATGCCAATTGTCCTCATCACCTCTCCTCTCTCTCTTCATTAGAACCTTAGGGGGTGGCAATTGTGACTCCTTTCCCTCTCAGAGACTAATGTCTTTATAATATCTTGTTACCCAAATTATACTAGTATGTGCATGCTTCTTGTGTTGTAAAGTCTGCATCTGGAAGCCGGGAGCAATTACAGATTGCTGACTTCTAAGTAATGTTTTACAATAATACATGGAAATTGCACCCCTTTTCTGGGAGTGGGGAAAATGAATAAAATAAAGTATCATTTTTTCCTGTTTTCTTTAGGGGTAAATTTCTACCTTTCATGGTACAATTGCAGGGGAATGAGTGCTTCTAATAAAACCTTCCTAAGTGTGGTAATTCAGTAGAAATGTCAGCATTAGTCACTGGAGCATACTTTTAGTGAGCCCATTATTTTTCTTTTCCTCCTGAAAAACAGTGATGATAACAGAATGTAACTCATACTACAATTTTTGCTAAGCTCAGGCTCCAGAGTTGCATACTTGGTTGGAAATTTAAAAGGAGTCATCAGTAGATAAGAAGTCCTGCCTGTCTGGAGTTAGTTGTGTTTGGGCTTTTTTCCCATTCTCCTTTTGTTATTGTTATGCTAGCTATTTACTCTGAGATACTCTATAGGGTTTTCCATGAAAAGAAATTCCCTCATCTAATTAGTATAATTCAACTTTTGGTCCTCCTAATCTTGTCTGAGTGGCTTGGACTGAAAAAAAAAAAAATAAACGTGCATGACATTTCTAGGAATGTTCAAACAGATTTTCTATTTATCCAACATCCTGAATTCTCTGGACATTGCCCCAATTCAGCATTTCCACATATGTCTAACTGGAGTTGTAGATAATGTCCTTGACATCCCATCAACTCACTGTGATAGCATTATTGTTTCTCAGGAGAGAGACCCAGCCAAGAGCCAGAGAGTGGAGTTCTTAAGGGACAGAGGGCTCTATTTTCATGTAAATATCTCTAATGATGTGAATGGTAGGGGAAAGAAGAAAAAGTAGATACATCTAGCTAAATTGAATGCTTTGTGGAAGGTTTCAGTCTGTGAGATTGATAACATGTGATTAATAGAGTAAGACATCTGGCCTGGTTTGCTCAGTTGGCGAGCTGAAGTCACAAAGGCTGTCTCTTTGATCTCTGTGTAAGCTATTTGCACAAAGGAAAATAACTGTTTCCTAGAGATAGAATACTCCCCTCACCCCTAGTGTGCCATCTTTTAAATGAATTGCTTATAGTTCAATTTAACAAATAGCTACCAAATGCAAGGCAATCTGCTAGATATTGGAGAAACAAAGATTAAAAACAGAAAATTCCCTGCCCTCAAGGAGTTTGCCCTTCTATCAAGAGGCATCGCAGGAGAAGGACAAGAGCACTGACTCTTGAATACATTAACATGGGTTTAAATTGCATGTCTAAATATTCACTGCCTGAGTGACTTGTGACTTGTGCAGCAAATTAGTTCTGTATGGATCTCAGTTTCCTTTTTTTTTTTTTTATTATAGCTTTTATTTACAAGTTATATGCATGGGTAATTTTACAGCATTGACAATTGCAAAACCTTTTGTTCCAATTTTTCTCTCCTTTCCCTACCCCCTCCCCAAGATGGCAGGTTGACCAATACATATTAAATATGTTACGATATATGTTAAATACAACATATGTATACATGTCCATACAGTTATTTTGCTGTACAAAAAGAATTGGACTTTGAAATAGTGTATAATTAACCTATGAAGGAAATCAAAAATGCAGGCAAACAAAAATAGAGGGATTGGGTATTCTATGTAGTGGTTCATACTTATCTCCCAGAGTTCTTTCACTGGGTGTAGCTGGTTCAATTCATTACTGCTCTATTGGAACTGATTTGGTTCATCTCATTGTTGAAGAGGGCCACATCCATTAGAATTGATCATCATATAGTATTGTTGTTGAAGTATATAATGATCTCCTGGTCCTGTTCATTTCACTCAGCATCAAAGCATGTAAGTCTCTCCAGGCCTTTCTAAAATCATCCTGTTGGTCATTTCTTACAGAATAATAATATTTCATAACATTCATATACCACAATTTATTCAGCCATTCTCTAATTAATGGGTATCCACTCAAGTGTCCAGTTTCTGGCCACTACAAACAGGGCTGCCACAAACATTTTGGCACATACAGGTCCTTTTCCCTTCTTTAAGATCTCTTTGGGATATAAGCCAGTAGTAACACTGCTGGATCAAAGGGTATGCACAGTTTGATAACTTTTTGAGCATAGTTTCAAATTGCTCTCCAGAATGGCTGGATGTATTCACAATTCCACCAGCAATGTATCAGTGTCCCAGTTTTCCCACATCCCCTCCAACATTCCGCATTATCTTTCCCTGTCATTCTAGCCAGTCTGATAGGTGTATAGTGGTATCTCAGAGTTGCCTTAATTTGCATTTCTCTGATTAATAATGACTTGGAGCATCTTTTCATATGGCTAGAAATAGTTTCAATTTCTTCATCTGAAAACTGTCTGTTCATTTCCTTTGACCATTTATCAATTGGAGAATGGCTTGATTTCTTATAAATTAGAGTAAATTCTCTGTATATTTTGAAAATGAGGCTTTTATCAGAACCTTTGACTGTGAAAATGTTTTCCCAGTTTATTACTTCTCTTCTAATCTTGCCTTCATTAGTTTTATTTGTACAAAAACTTTTCAATTTGATATAGTCAAAAGTTTCTATTTTGTGATCAATAATGATCTCTAGTTCTTCTTTGGTCATAAATTCCTTCCAATTCCATAGGTGTGAGAGGTAAACTGTCCTAGGTTCTTCTAATTTATTTATAATCTCATTCTTTATGCATAGGTCATGAACCCATTTTGACCTTATCTTGGTATATGGTGTTAAGTGTGGGTCAAATGCCTAGTTTCTGCCATACTAATTTCCAATTTTCCCAGCAGTTTTTGTCAAACAGTAAGTTCTTATCCCAAAAGCTGGGGTCTTTGGGTTTATCAAACACTAGATAATTAAAGTTATTGACTATTTTGTCCTTTGAACCTAACCTATTCCACTGATCAACTAGTCTATCTCTTAGCCAATATTAAATGGTTTTGGCAACTGCTGCTCTATAATATAGATCTCAATTTCCTAGAAGGAAACTAGAGTCTCTAAAACAAAGATGAGAGATGGAAATGCATTTTAGGCATTACCAAGACAAAGGTATAAAGATAGGAAATAAAATTTTGAGATGAAGAAAGAAGTGAGCCACTTTGGAACATAGAGAGCATGGTGGGAAGTAATGTAAAATGTAGAGAAAAGTAGATGGGAACCATAATGTGGAAGATTTAAGTGTCAGAGTAATGGGTTTGTGTATGTGTTTTATCCTAAAGGCAATAGGGAGTCATCGATCATTTTGGAGCTGGGAACTGAAATAGTCAAACCTTATTAGGTTAAGTTCTATGGCGATTAGGATTCCTGATATGGTTACAATTAGGGTGGAAAGTTTTGTGAGGGTAGGCATAGTTATTGGAATTATTGTGGTAGGAGGGATGCTTGATGTTAAGAATATTAATTTTGCAGCTACATAAATATTATACAGGAAAAGGAAAAGACTAAAAGCAGTGATCAGTTAGAAAACTCTTGCAACATTATAGGCAAGAGGAGATAAAGCCTTCAATAAAGATAGTGGAGTGGGTGGTACAGTGGATAGAGTCCAGGATCTAGAATCAGTACAATTGAGTTCAAATCTGGTTCAAATATTTACTGTGTGTGTGACTCTGGGCAAGTCACCTAACCCTGTTTGCCTCAGTTTCCTCATCTATAAAACCACCTGGAGAATGAAATGTCAAAGAAAACCAAAACTGAACAACAAAAATATGAGTGGAGAGAAGCGGGTAGCAGGGTATTAATAGAATCAGTAAGCTATTAGCTGGATAATGGGAAGAGTAATGAATAAGACTCAATTATGGGCTCTAAGATCATGAATCTGGAAGACTTGAAAGCTGTGGTATCTTCAACAGAATCAAGGAAGCAAAGAGGGAAAGATACTAGGGTAGGAGAATACACATTCTCTTTTTGATGTGTTCAGTTTGAGGTATCAATAAGATTCCTTTGGTGATGTCTAGTAGATGTTTGGTGATGAAGAAATGGAATTCAAGAAAGAGATTAGAGTTAAATATATAGATGTGGAAGTCATTTTAATTGCTGACATAAAATAATAGTGGCATAAAATAATACCAGCTACATGAAATCTGTACCTCTAAGATTTGGTGGATACCTATTACCATAAGAATACCTATACTCTGATGACTCATTGACCTGATGCATTTCCAGATGAATGATATCCATGCTGTTATTAGGACACAGTAAACTTCCTGTATGAACTTGTGGGCCTTATTTTGTCCCAGTGTTGAACTTAAGCTGAAAGGTTGCTTGCATTGGAACTGCATCTATAACAGCACGAATAGTTAAATATACTCCTTTATCACTACTGGGAAAATAATTCAGAGAGCATCTGTTACTCACAGTAATTTAGTATCATTCTCTTCACAAAGAAAAAATGTGACAAAATAAAGAATGTCTAATATTGTCAGTACAACCTGCTTCTGCTAATTACCAAGGGAGCTGTATTCTTTGTAGGGCAAAATGAAAACCTGGCTCCTCACACATTTTCTAGGCACTTTATGTTTGTTAGATCAAATTATTGTCTGAACTTATTAAAAGCAGTTCCATCAGAAAAGAAACTATCAAGCCAGATTTATAAATCATAAAGGAAATGGATCAAGAGAATGTCAGTAGTTCATTGCATCAGACTTTTAATTTCAAACTGCCTTCTTGGAGAAAGTATCTATCATCTACATATTGATACAAATTTGGAAACCTGACTAAGGATGGGTTTCAACAAATCAAGAATCAAGTTGAGTTCTCCATACTGAAATACAAATAAGGATCAGCTAACACTAAAAAAACAAACAAACAAAAACACTTCTGTTTCTTCTTACTATTTCAATACTTTTACTCATCTCATAGACAGCAATGCCTTTGAAAGACAATATTAACTCCAGAGATTTCCCTAGGATTTGTAGAGAACCAGAGTTAGTCACAGGGGAATTGGAATCTAAGGCAAACCAGTCTGATTTTTAGTAACTCTATTATTATCTTTTTCTCTATCCCATGTCCTTTCCCCAAACAAAAATATAAGTGTGAAATCAACATAAAATTAATATCAAGAGAGCACAAGATTAAACTTAGGTAATATATACATACATATATATATGTATATATATATATATATATATATATGTTCTATGTCAAATTTGATGATTAGATAGCTAGTTAGATACACACACACACACACACACACACACACATATATGCCTGTGTGTGTGTATATCTATATCTATCTATCTACCTATCTATCTATAAGGGAGTGGAAGAGGTATTATGCCAATGATCTTTGAGTTTTTTAGCATTAGCTGAGTGAACTACTTCCTTCTCCTTCACCAGTGATTTCCTAAATTATTGCTCACTCACCAGCAATAGAAGTAAAGACAGTGAAAGACTGTCCCTAATGTGCACAAGGATTCCCTAGTTTCCTTAAATCCAAGAAAGGGTATGTAAGTCTACATGTGCAGCAAATATACAAGAACCATAAAATATCAACTAAGTTTTTGGATTTATAATCCTTTAAAAGTGCAGGTCAAGAAGGTATGATTTGTATCTTTTAATTTTCTTCAAATCAGAATGAAGCATGGGACATTTTATTTAATGTAAAACTTATCAAGTATGCTTATAATTACAGAAAGAATCTCATTTTAATTATCTTGATGAAACATCAATATAATATTGTATCCAAAACTTGCCAAAATGGCTTCAGTTTATATTAATTCAGCAAATAATTTTTGCTATCAAGGAGCTAATTATACAGTGAGAGAAGATATGACACACACAAGAGTTTCTAGATGGAAAACAAGGAAGAAAAAAACTTTTAGGAAGTAAAAGAGAATCCTAATTTGTGTCAAAAGTTTAGAAAGTAAGATCCTTGAGGACAGAGACAGTTTAGAATGAGATGGTTGGTATGAACCCTGTTTTACTTTTTACTCTAAATCTTCAGTGTCTAGCACAAGGTGTCACAAATGCTATATTCTTAAAAAAAATGTTGGTCCACTTGGCTTGCTGAATATAGCAGATACTAGGGAAAAGCTATGATGATGAACAAAACAGAAAATATCAAGGAAAAATATTCAAAAAATGATGGTGCCACAAGAACTACAGAGAGAAATTCCATTTAAAATAAGATAGGCAATGTAAAATATTTTGGAGTCTACCTTCCATAACAAACACAGGAACTATATGAACACAATTATAAAGCATTTTTCACACAAATAAAATTAGACCTTAATAATTGGAATAGTATTCATTGCTAATGGGTAGGCTAAGGCAATATAATAAAAATGATAATTCGACCTAAATTAATCTATTTATTGCCATGCCTATTCAAACTGTCAATTATTTTATAGAGATAGAAAAAAATAATAACACAATTCATCATAAAAATTCAAGGATATCAAAGAAGTCAATGAAAAAAAAGATGCAGAAGAAGACATTGTAGCTATCTAGTATTGGTCAAGAAATAGAGTGGTGGATCAGTGAAACAGATTAGATGCAAATTATATTATAATAAATGACCAAAATAATATAGTCTATGATAAACCCAAAGATCCAAGCTATTGGAACAAAAACTCATTATTTGGCAAAGTTGGTTGGAAAACAATATGACATAAACTAAGTATAGACCAGTATCTCACACCATAGACCAAAATAAGATCAAAATGGGTACATGTGTTATACATAAAGGGTGATACCATAAGCGAATTAGGAGAATGAACAATAATTTATCTGTCAGATTTGTGGATAAGGCAAGAATTTGAGACCAAAAAAGGTGTACAGAGCAACACAACATGCAAAATAATTTTGATTATATAAAATTAAAGTTTGTAACACAAACAAAATCAATTCAACCAAAAAAATTTTTGGGGGGGTGAAGATTTGCAACAAGTAAATCCAATAAAATTCTCATTTCTCAAATATTTAGAGAACTGAATCAAATTTATAAGAATTTTTAAGAATAGTCTTTATGTGATGATTAAATTAAATCAATGTCTATTGTTTAAAAAAAAAAGGCTAAGTATGTGGTATGAGATTGTAGTGAATATTATTGTGTTAAAAGAAATACCAACCAAGGTGATTTCAGAAAACATTGGAAAAAATTATATTAACTATTACACAATGAAATGAACAAAACCAGAACACTGCACATAGTAACAACAATGTTGTTTGATGAAAAATTGTGAATGACTTAACTAGTCTCAGGAATGCAATGAACTAAGACAATCTCAAAGGTCTAATGATGAAGTGTACTCCCTACCTTTAGAGAAAGAACTGACATTTATTGGATACAGGCTGAAGCATGCTATTTTTCACTTTCTTTCTTTTTTTCCACTTTTATTTGAGTCTTCTTGTACAAAATGACTTAATATGGAAATGCTTTACATGATTGCATATATACAACCTATAGCTGCTTATTTAACATGGAGAAGAAGGAGGGGGGAGTGATACAATTTGGAACTCAAAACTTTAAATCAAAATATTAATAAAAATTAAATTAAAATATGATGGAAATTGATTGTTTTGTAAGCAACAACAAGTATGCAATATTGAAAGATTCAATCCTTTGAAATAAAAATAGCAGATTGTAGGATTGTAAATACAGAGCTGAAAAGGATCCAAGAAGCTATGTAGTCCAATATTCTTTTTCTATGTTTCAGATTCCCATAGTGTTACTATCTTCCCTCATTTTATTATCTCCATGTTATTGTTTAAATTTTATTTGTACTTAGTTGTTTGGAAATTGTCTCCCTACTTAGACTGTGATCTCCTTAAGAGGAGTGAATCTCTTTTGTCTTTCTTTGTATCCTTCATACTTAGCATAGTGCTTGGCCCATAGTTTGAAAATAATAAATGTGTATTGTTCCTCAATTGATAAATGGTCAAAGGATATGAACAAATAATTTTCAGATTGTTATGGGCCAGAACTCTGAAACAAGGATTCTTACAAGGTGCTAAGTCAGTGGAATTGATGAGACAATGGTTATCTAGCTTAGCATGGTGATTAAGAGTTCTCTAAGTTCAGTATGATTGATTTAATCTTATAAACAAATAATGGTTTCCTAGTGATATAAAGATTAGTTTATACTCTGTGTAGAGAATATAAGCTGGGACTGACAATCAGAGAAGACAAGCAGACTGGAGGCGGGAGCTCAAGCTTTTGGAGACAAGGAGAGAGATACTCATTTCCATCTTTTTATGTTGTTAAAGACTTGGAAAAGGAGTAGATTCCCATCAATGAGGAATGGCTGAAGAAGCTGTAATACATGAAGGTAATAGAATGTTCTATAAAAAATGATGAACAAGCTGACTATAGAAAGGCCTGAAAAGATTTACATGAACTGATGCGGAGCAAAATAAGCAGAACTAGGAATGCATTGTACATAAGAATATGCAATGATCATCTAGAAAGGCTTGATTCTTCTCAGTGGTTCAGTGATCCAAAGCAATGCCAATTGACTTTGAACAGAAAATGCCATCTACAGCCAGAAAAAGATTTAAGGTAATTGAATGTAAATCAATACATGCTAAGTTCACTTCTTTTTTCTGGTTTTTTTTTTTTTTTTTTTTTTTTATCTCTCTCTTGGTTTTTCCCTTTTGCTCTGATTTTTCTCTCCCAACATGATTCATAAAGCAATGTGTATTAAAAACAAATAAACTTATCCCAATAAATAAATACTGTTTGAAGCACTCTATGGTTTCTCCTTCCCTGATTCCTTAAATGACTCTGCAGTAATCTGCTCTCTCATAATCTTGAGAGAGTTGAGATGTCTAATTTTTCTTAACTCATTATGACAATGCCAAGTTATAGCTAAAAGAACATGTCTTATAGATTTTTGATGAAATATTATAAAAAATATTAAGAGGCCAAAGACAAGAACTATCTTCACTTTTGTATTTCTGTTGGGATTGTCTGGATTGTTGAGGACCACATTTAAGTGCAAAACCCAGAAAGCCTGTAAAGGGTTAAAGGAGACTGTACCATTAAGGGGTGGGTTGGTTCTCTGAAAGCTTCCAAAGCTGTGAATCATAACACACTTGAAGGAATTTCAAATCAGCTTTCAATTGTAACGCCAGAGAAACTGAGCAAGATAGAAATTAGAGAGTATTTAATAATTTATTAAATGGGACAGATTTACTGGGACCAAATGGATCCATGGTTTGGTCCCAGGGTTGAATGAGACTATCAAAAGAAACCAGCAGCAAATGTTTGATATAAGATTCTTTTATAGAGTAACAAGAACAACGACATAATGGTGGAGGTACCTAGATGGGGATGATCTAATGGGGGGAGGCACCTAGGATGACATAATGGGAGGTACTGGAGGTATTGGAGAGGCTCCTGATATTCTAATGATGTCTAAAATGGATAAAGACCTTTATCCCATCAAACATTTAGAGGAAATGATTATAGCTTAAGGTCTAAAATATAAGATCTTTATCCTAAAATTAAGAGGGAATGGTTATAGCCTGAGGCAGAGTAACTGACTAGAACAATTAGGGAAATTGGGTCAGGACATTAAAAGAAAATTGTGGCACAACATATTGACACAGATGTTGCTTGTGAATTAGGAATGAAATAAATCAGAGGCAAGAGGGAAGAGGAAAGGGGTTAGAGAATGCAGCTGCCTCTTAATCTTCTTATATTACTTTCATCCTCTCATGGGAAGGGATCTATTCTGCTGGTCAGAATTAGATCCCCAGCAGCCACTCACAGGTTGCTCGAGTAATACTGGACCATTGTCTAGTATGCAGAAGTTACTTAATAAATGATTATTGGTTGATTGGTTATCACTTCCCAGAGAAAGCTATAAAAAATAACTGAGAACACATGTAGTTAAGAAGACTTCAAAGTGCCCTGACTTCTAGCTTATGTCATCATTGCATATAAAAATCTCTCCTAAGGCCAACTAATCCTCAAATCAGACTGAAAATCTGTGTGTTCTTCATGATTACAATTGCTGGAGGTTTTGGAGTGAGAAGTCTTTTTTGGACTTGCAAATCTCATAAAAAGATAAGTTCACCTTCTGTTAGTTCAAGGATTTGCAGAGAGAATACCCCTGTGTTCATGAGTACACTCTGAATCATGCCTATAGGGTATGGAATTTTGCATGTGTTTTACTGTGTCTGAGCAAACAACAAATAAAGATATCTTAAGTAATAAGAACAGTGTAATGACTTGAAATGAGTTTGTCTAATAGTTAACCAATGGTCTAAGGTTTGCGATTAATAATCAAGACCTTGAGTAGGAAAAAAATATATATTTACAAAGGAACCTCAGTAAAGAAATGGACAAAGGAAAGAGAAACTAAATTCAGTCTTTTATAATGCTAATTCTTTGGATTTATACAGTTTCTTTGATCTTTACAGACATCTCCATAATCTTCAAAGAACTTGAGGAGTTGGTAGTTGACTGGCATTATTCCTTTCTAAATTAACCATTCTGTATTCTCCTTTATCCAAGGTCAACAGCAATTGAAAAAAAGATGAAAGAGATCAGGATTCATATGCACAAATCTCCAGAATTTTCTTAATGATACAGTACCAAGCATCTTATTCAAATCCAATCTCACTTAACATATTAGCATGTGATTTGTTTTAAATGAGCCACTCTGAAGTTTTTTTCCTCCCCTTTTCCCTTCCTATTCTATCCCTTAATTGCATTACCAATGTTGGAGGATATGAGTAAGAACAATTCACCTCTTTCTACTGGATGACTCATTGAAGCTAAGAGTGTCTGTCATAAATGTCCTCTGAGCTTATAATGAAGTACAGTTTGCAATTAATTTCCACATTGCTCCAACTATTTTTCTTCCCAGATACACTTAAATAAATAAGCATTTACTGTATCAGTGCTTTTTAACCTTGTTTGTATCATGGATCCCTTTGGCAGAATAAGATTTTTAAATACATAAAACAAAATGTAGAGGATTTTGAAGGAAACTAGCTACACTAAAATATATTTTACAAAATATGTTTAATGGACTTCCAGGTTAAGAACCTGTTTTTAAATGTAATATACTACATCTCAAATTAAAAATTGAGGGAGAAGATGTTTTCCTCACAATAACATTGTGAAATAACATCCATAAAATGGATGACCCTGAATACTAAGTTTAGGGACAGGATTTGGTTTGACAAGCAGCAGGTAAGCATTGAAACACTTTATCCAAGTCAAGGACATGATCAGAACTGTGATTTAGGAAAACTATTCTATAGCTACCTCTTCCCAAACTAATTATATCAGAGAAAGAAGAGACCCAAAGTGAAGGGAATAATTAAGATTTTGTAGAAAAATAAATACTACTCTCTCCTAAAGAGCCAAGAAAATATGAAGTCATAGGAAAAGAAAATTTTAAGGCACATATGCAGCGAAAACAAACTGACATCAAATAGGTACAGATATCATTTTTTTCCTTTCTTCATTCCTTTTTTTTTTTTTTTTTTAAATGATACTTCTTTTCCACCATCCAAGCCCTGCCTACACTCCTGCTTTGGTTTTTTCTTTAACCGATTCTTCAAGAAGTCTGTATTATATATCAAATTTTACCTTGCTTCTCTATTACAGTGACACCCTTTGGAAACTTCTTATGATTCTCAGAAAAATGGGGCTAACTGGGATCTAGATAACTTTAGTCTTAGCACATTATGATCTAGATATTAGACTATCTCTTCAAATAATTCATTGTACCAAAATTATACTTTACCTCCAACAAAAAAATCTAAAAAGGAAATCAATCAAAAGACATTATTAAGTATGTGCCAAACATTGTATAAGGTGGGAAAAATTTCTGCTCATTCATTTATCATTCATTAAACCCTATATTGTGCTGGGCAAAGATACACAAAATGGTCCCTACATTCAAGAAGTTTATAGTCCAGTAATTTCTTTACAAGATGCTTTGGTGCTATCTTACATGTCACTTTGCAGGTTAATATGAAACAGACAAGGCTTTTTCTTGGCTTCCCTGTGATATTCAGCTTCTTCAATATGGTTTTTAAATGTATTTTCTCTATGATCCAACTTCCCATGAAGCATAAAGCCTATAAAACAATTTCTCTTTCTAGCTTGATGCTGCAGCTCCCATTTCAATGCATTATGCCACATTTTTTCATTCTGGATTGCATGACATATGAAATGATTTAGAAGGAACAGATAGTAAAAATACATTTAAGAACTAATAAAGCATTTAAGAGGTTGCAATGTTCAAAGATATGGAATAAGTCTGGTTTATCTGCAAATAGGCTCAATCACTGAATCACCAGTCTCCCAGCTGGAAGGGCTCTTAGAAGCTATAAAGTCTAAGCCTTAGTCAAATAAGTATTCCAAAGGCAACTCATTCCTCATTAAAAAAAAAAAAAATAAAAATAAAAAAAACCCTAAAACAGACAAAAATTTCTCTTTCTGACCTCCCATATAATAACAAAGATAACACTATCCCCTATCCCCTCCCCCCCTCCAGACTAGTAACCTAGTTGTCATTCTCCAGTCATCAAGTCCCAAATCCGATCTGGCGCTTGGATCTCCCTATCTTATCTGCAAAATATCTCTTGTATGCCTTATTCTCTTCTCTGGTACTGTCACCATTATGGTGCAAACCTTTCTCACCTCAACACTGAACTATTTCATTAGCTTTCTGGTTACTCTCCCTGCCTCAAATCTATTCCCATCCTTCTACTCAGCTGTCAAAGTAATTTTCTTAAAGAAAAGATTTAACTAAATCATATCCTTTCCCCTTATTCAACAAACTCAGATGATTCCCTTTCACTTCCAGGATAAAATGTAAAATCCTCTGTGTGATTTTTAAAGGCTTCCTCAATCTGGTCCTTTTCTACTTTCTAATTTCACAACTAAGCCCTCTCCACTTACTCTATGATTCAGTGATACCATCTATCTTTCTTTTGCCCTAACATGGCATTCCACCTCTCAAATCCATGCATTTTGTCTCTTTGCCACCAATGCCATTACCAATGGAGCCATCTTCCACAAATCCTACCTTCTAGAAGTCTTTGCTTAATATTAATGCCTTTGCTCTGAGATTGTCTCTAATTGACCCTGTTATATATTTTAGAACATAATTGCTTGTATGTCATCTCTTTCATTAGACTAATTCCTTTCCAGCAGGAATTGTTTTTGCTTTTCTTTGCAGCCCTAGTGTTTAACACAGTAAATGGAAAATACAAGTATCTAATCAATGCTTGTTGATTTGGTATTTAAAAAAAAAAGTTACATGGTTGCCTTTTGTTTTTACATCACTGTCACTAATATGTAATAGGTTTTAGCCTTTCTACAAAGTATCTGGGAGGATAGGGAAGGGCAAGGAAGCTTGCTCATAGAATTTTTATGATAGTGTCTTTTAAAAACTATGGGATATAAAGCGTTTGGGAGATCAATTTGGAACTATGTCCAAAGGGCTCTAAAATTGTGCATAGTCTTTGATCCAGCAGTGCCTCTAATTGGTGTGTATCCCAAAGAAATCATAAAAAGGGGGAAAGAATCCTCATGTGCAAAGATATTTGAGGTAGCTCTTTTTATAGTGGTAAGGAACTAGAAACTGAGTGGATGCCCATCATTTGGAGAATGGCTGAATAAGCTATGATATATGAATGTAACAGAATATTATTGTTCTATAAGAAATGATCAGCAGGAAGATTTCAGAAAGGCCTGGAAAGACATATGGTCTAATGCTGAACGAAGAGAAGAGAACAAAGACAATATTGTACATAGCAACAATAAGATTATGTGATGATCAGCTGTACATGGCTCTTTTCATCAATGAGGTGATTCAGACTAATTCCAATAGACTTGGCGATAGAGAGAGTTATCTGTATCCAGAGAGAGAACTATTGGGGCTGAATGTGGATCACAACATAGTATTTTCACCTTTTTGTTGTTGTTTTTGTTTGCTTGCTTGCTTTTTTTCTTTTCTCACTTTTTTTTCTTTTGATCTGATTTTTCTTGTGCAGCATGATAAATGTGAAAAATATGTTTAGAAGAATTGCATGTGTTTAACCAATATTGGATTACTTTCTGTCTAGGTGAAGGGGAAAGAGGGGAGAGAGAAAAATTTGGAATACAAGATTTTTCAAAGGTGAATGTTAAAAACCAACTTTGCATGTATTTTGAAAAATAAAAGGCTATTATTGTGGAAGAAGAGGTGTATTCTGATTGGCTACTTTCTTGTCCAATTTCTTGTCCAAGGTGCAGGCCAAAGTTGTCTTCATCTCTTTTTAGTTGGCACTGCTAATTCATACCTATATGATTTTCTCTACTATGTTTCTTTCCCATTCTTTCTTCTTTCAGCTCCCTTTTTATAAGGGTTTTCACCATTAAAATGTATATTATTCAAATGTATGGACTATCTTTCTTTCTACTTGTATTTATATTTCCAGTATTTGGCCTAATTCCTGGCATACAATAAGGACTTAACAAATGCTTCTTGATTGATAAATAGATTGACCTTCAAGAGTGATTTTTAGCACCTCAAGCCAGCAGAAGTTGAGAGAAAGACTCATATGACAGTTATGTCACTTCTGGACATGGACTTATTAGGCCCCAAACCATGTAAGAATTGAGCTATGAACCTGCTCTCTCCAGAGACTAGAGTCAAATACAGGAAGATATGCTCTCAGGAATTGGTGGAAAGGTTCATAAGTTTCCCCTTGCTAAATCTTTGAAATAGCTATTTCTATGAAAAAGTTAATCAATATTAAGTGCTTAAATGAAATTTGGGCATTTGTCACGGGTCACTCTTTACTATTGGCTAGGGAAACATAGCCAACAGTGACTCTGACAAATGGCAGTGGACATAAGAGAATCCTACATTTCTAAAATTAATTTTTTAAATTTTTTTATGATATTCTAGAAATCTCAGGGGCAAATATAAGCCAGAATAAAAGTGCTTGGCAGATCTGCCTCCCTAATCACCAGCTCTGAATAGCAACTGTCTTTACTACATATATACTATAATATGTACAATCATTCTTTAGTTGTTTTAATTCCCTTTAAGGAAGCTCTATTCCTTAGAAAGTTTTTCCTTCTGTTCTGAAGGAACCTTCCTTTCTACAACTTCTACCTGTTGTTTCTAAATCTGCCCAGTGAGGTCAAATACAACGAACATAATCTGTATAGCTTTCTATACAAGAAACTGTACTCCCAGTTTCTTCTATTGAGTCAGAAACATTTTTATTGTTGCCTTTCAGGTTATTTCAGTTGTGTCCAACTCTTCATGACCCAATGGGGGGTTTTCTTGGAAAGGAAACTAGAATGGTTTTCCACTTAATTCCCTAGCTCATCTTACAGATGTGGAAACTCAGGCAGACAGAGTTAAGTGACTTGTCCAAGATTATACAGATACTAAATGTCTGAGAGCAGATTTGAACTTAAGAAGATGAATCAATCATCCTGACTCCATACTCAGTACTTTATCCACAGTGCCACCAAGCTGCCCAATATGAAAAATATAAAACAGAATAGGCAATTAATATTTGGTGTTTAATTTTGAATTGAATTGAACTGAACTGAATTTTATGTTATACCAGAAAGCATTTAGCATGCATCTACTAAGTTTTCTCTTCTGTAGACTAAACCTCTCCACTTTCTTTAGTCATAGAAATCAAAGGTACAATGTGACTGCCCTTCTGTCTCTTCTATTGTGTTTTCTTTCCCCTTCTATATCCTTACTGTTAATACCACCCCACCCCAATCAATTGATTCTTTACTTTTGATCTACTGTCTTTGAACTATTTTCTTTCATGAATTCATCCTGTCTCATTTCAACTACCACCTCTATAGGGCTAACTATAGTTTCTCACTCTAGTTCCAAATTCTGATGCTGATTCTCCATATGAGCGATTCTATCACATCAAATTCATTTCTTCAAACAGAATTTATCACGTCTTGAACCAAATCAGTTTTCATTTCCAATGTCTACTACTGATACTATTCTTCTCTTCATAACCTAGACCTGTATAGGTCTTTTTCTAATCCTTTCAAAATAGTTATCCCTCTCAAATCTTTAATCTTGACTTTGATATCAGGGTCTAATATTCTGTTTGAACTCCCATCCATTGTATATTTTCCTAGCAGAATAGATAGGAGTTTTAAACCAAATTGAAAAGTATTTAAGACAATAGTTTGTGAAATCAAGCAATAGAAACATTCTCAGTCTCCCATACTTAAATGGATGCAACTCTCCCAGAAAACTCACATTTCAGTGAGTTCTATAGCTATTCAAGGTTTGGGGAAATATTTAGTCATTCCATTTTTCTCTCCAACCTAATCTAGTTAGCTGATATGAAAGATGTACCATGGCAGAATTCACTGGGGCACAGGGAGCAATTTGCTTCTTCTACCTGGACTTGGGCTCCTAGGCATGCCCATGTTTAACAGCTCAGAACTCATTTTCTTGCTGAGAGTCTAGCAATATTCTGCGATTGCTGAGCTCCTCAGTGAAACCATTGGAGGCTCTCCACAACACAGCTAAATCCTGTGATGAAATTCCTATGTCTAGACATAGATTTCCTGGTATTTCTATCTGGGGGATTCTAATCAGGCATCATGGTAAACATACTTGAATATGAAGTTCAATCCAATGTTCTTTTTACCTAGTTTCAATTTCTATCAACTTTATCTTTCATGTGTGTTTTAAACTCATTTTTTCTCCTTTTCCACTGCCCCAAATGCAATGCCATTTAGTTATCACCTTAAGCCTATCATAATGCAGCAGCTTCCTAAATGTTTTTCCCACTCTTAGCATTTCTCCTTTTCAAGCACTTTTGTGTACCATTACCAAACCAATTTTCTTAAAACATTGATTTTAGTAAGCCATAAGCCTTTAGTGCCTCTCTCCCTCTCCTTAGCTGTCCTCTTTCTTTGAATGAAAATATTATTTTGCTAATTATACTCTAAGGACCAAGAAGGTGGCAGTATGATATGATGGGGAAAATGCTGGATCTTGAATCTGTAGAGATTAAGGTTCCAATCCTGGCTTTTAAACTCTCAGATTCATTTTTCTCATCAATAAAATGAGTGTAATAACAAAAATAATATCCACCTCACATGTTTATTATGGAGATCAAATAAGAAACTATATATAAAGTGCTTGTGGGCAGACAACAAACATTCATTAAGCACTTACTATTTGCTTGACAATGTCCTGAAGATACAGTTACAAGTACAAAGAAAACAGTTCCTGCCCTCAAAAGCTTATATTTTATTGGTAGAAAGACTACACATAAAAGGGATCTGAAAATGTGGTGTGTATGTGTGTTGAGAAAGTACTTACATGGTGGTATGATATTGAAGTCCAAAAAGTCAGAAGCATAACTGAAAAGAAAATGAAGATTGATTAACCTGAACCTCTCCCCAAAATGGAGCCATTAGGATGAATTCACCAAGGGAACAAGGGAGCCATTATGGTGGAGCAATATTCCAGGAAGAGAAGGTTAGATGGTTCAGGTTAAGAAGGTCCCAAGCACTGAAAGAAGTGTCAGGTTGATACTACAGGTAAGGCAGAGTGTTGAGGTCAAGAGTGTCGGAAGCACTGATAGGAAAGGAAATATAAATCTTAAAGCACTAGGTAACATCTGATTTTACAGTCAATCATTTTGATCATTCGTTATGCAATGTCTTTAATGAACACTTCACCCCTATGGTTTATCTTCTTTACTATATTATAAGCTCCTAAATTGTTTACATATGTCATATTTCTTATTTGTTCTCAGCCCAAGGCATGCCAGGATTAGGTGTCAAAAAAGTTAAATTCCAATTCCACTGGCTCCTTTTTGTGCATGTAACTTTTCTGGGCTTAAGTTCCCTCATCTATAAAACAAAAAGTTTGTATTACATGATTTGTAAACTGCCTTTCAGATCTAAATCCTATTTTACTGTATAGTGTGAGTGAAATAAATCCTTTTTGAATCAAGGAGATTTAAACAATGGAAATCATTACATATGCTTAAATATTTCTGAATATTTTGCTTCATAATAAAAGTGTTACAAACTAAAAAAGAAAATGGTGACAATGAAAGTTTAAATATATCCGTAATATTTAAGAAGAAATAGCATGTTTCAATGAGAATTTCTTTTTGGTTGTTACTAATTAAAAAGACAGATAACATTAAGTATAGTTAAACTACTAACCAGAAGGAAATAAAAGAAACTACTAACCAGAAGGAAGAAATATAAGAGGATATGTCCTTCTTTTTACTGAATATAAGAGGTCTCATACAAAGGGGAACTATTTCAAATCCTGGAACTTTCCTGAGGTAAACTATGTGAAATATAAATTAAGGCTTCATTTTCTATAATATCTGTGAAATGGAGAGATTGACTTTAAACTCAGTCTTAGTCTTACCAAGATGCCAACTGATAAATTATTTTAACCAAATCTGTGATTTCACTGGTATGGTAAACTTCAGGAGAGAAATTTTCTTCCATCAAAGTATAACAGAACCTATTCAGTAATCTATAACTTTAATGAATTCTCTGGAGCACTAGGAAGTTATATGACTTCATAGGATTGGTGATCTAGATTTTCAAAGGGCCTCAGAGTCTATATAGCTGAATCCTGTTTCCTTCACCCCAATTTTACTTATGAGAAAATTTAGACCTAAGGAGATTAAATAACTAGTTTTAGGATTCTGAGGTCATCATATATATCATGGACAGAACTTGAACCTAGACCTTCTTTATTCCATGTCCATGACCAATAGGTCATATCATATAGAGTACATTTTGTGATTGGTTGAAAGAATCAAACATACCTATGGTCCTATATATAATTCAGTAAGTCAGTTTAGAATTTTGGATTCTAGTAGAATTCAGTCTTGTGACTGAATCCAAAACCCAAGGACTCCTGATTAGAAATTTTGCATAGTTAAGATCATCTGGAGTGAGTATTTAATCTTCCTCATGCTTCAATGAACTTCTGAACTTGAAAAAAATTATAAGATTTGGAGTTCTCATCGTCATCTACAAAAGGGTCCCAGAGTCACAGTGACTGGAAAAGGCATGTGCATAAGGAATTAAAGACACACCAAGGAAAGTTACCTTCAAAATTCTATATAAGGCTGACTTTTGAAACCTTAGCAGAGTGTTACACCTAAGGAGAATTACATGAGGATTTCCAGAAGGGAGAAAAGAACTTCCAATAATCAAAAGCTATGGATTTACTCACATAGGCTCTCTAAATCTGATCCCATTTTCCCTGGGAATCTGGTATGTAGAATGGAAGAATGTTTCCTCAACTTTGGAGATGTTTCTTTAACAAATGTCCTTATTATATTTACTTAGTAAATAGTCTTTCTAGCTAATTGTTTATTGTAATTAAAAGAAAATACATTGATGGGGGCTTATCAGCAACAGTATAAAGAATCCCAATGTCCCTTACCCCTAGAACCCTAAAGTTAGTAACATTCAGTTGCATATGAAGATCTAACCTGCCAATGCAATGGACCTTAACATAATAGAAAGATTTAAAGAATTTCTGGTAAAAAGTTCAGAAATGATTACTCTTGAAGTACAAGGAGAGGAATGAGTAGAAAACTAGAAAGATAATTTTTAAAAATAACGTTAAGAAGTTATATGAGAATCTAGTGCTAACACTAATGAAAGAGAAGGAAAAACTAATTTTTTGGAATTTGGAATTCTTTGGCTATTTGGAATCTTAAAATATCTTCAAAGGGTATTGGGATAGATATAGATAGATAGATAGACAGACAGACAGATAGACATACCTAGGTGCAGAACTTTATTTTCTGACAATTTTAATAGGAGAAATAGAAGAAAAAGCAAAAAGTACACCATTACAGAAATGAGCAAAAAGAGGGTGTGATTGAACTGGCTGTCTCACAATTGGAGTATATGAAAAGAAAATGCAAACACGGAATAAAAGTTTCAGGGAGAGAGCAGAGGTAATCTTCACTCTCTGAAGTAGACAAAAAAATGGTTGAACAACATAGAAACATAAACTTCTTGGCAAAGAAATTCACCAAACTCAACAGAATAAGAATAGTTTAAAATGAAGTGTGATGCTAGGGAGAGAAGAATTACAGACAAAACATTTCCTCATCCTGAGATAGGTTAAAAGGAAGTGAGGGGGGAAAAGGAAAAAGAAAGAAAACAAACCTAGACTATAAGGGAGTACCTTCAATGGCCTTTTCTGAAATTAGAATATGGTTAAACATATTGTGGCATATGTATGTAATAAAGTATTGTTGAGCTATAATAAATAACAACAAAAAAAGATTATTTCTGAGAATCCTGGTTAGTATTAACTAACAAGAGTGATTTGAACAAATACAGGAGAACAATTTACACAAGAGAGCAATATTGTAATGGAATACAAATTTCAAAGAACTTTTGTCAAAGCAATTAAAATCTCATATCTAGTGTATTTATACTGAAATATGTTAAGCACCTCTTGACAGAGATGTAATGGACAAAAAGTACAGAGACACTGCATTGATTAATTTACTTGACTATGCTTATATAAAGGCTGCCCCATCCCATCCCCACTTTGTCTTGATTTAAAGTTAGGAATGGTGGGAGGTTGGTAAGTGGGATTGAGAGATGGTGATGACAAAAGAGAATCAGAGGCATACAGAGAGAGCCAGTATAATATATTTTTTAAATTAATAAAAGCAGATGTTCAAAAGGAAATACAGACGAGAAGGATAGATTTAAAGAGTAATAGATAGAATTTATTATATACTTTTTTTAAAATGGCATGTTATGAAGATTCACAGATTCATGTAGATTTTTCTTTCTGTGTTCCATTGTATATGTGGAAATGTTTTTTTGGTGTATAAGTTAAAATTTTTAGAAATAAATATAATTACTAGCTTGCTTTTAAAAACTTTCTGAAAAAATTTCTAGTTTTAATTATAATTTTGTTCCAGAGAGTCAATGAATAAATATTTCTTAGCAATTACTATGTTCTAGGCATTGTATAAAGTACTGGGGATACAAATAGAAAAAAAGTTAGTTCTTGCCCTCAAGAAGCTTGTAATCTAATAGGGGTTGACAAAACAAAGAAGGAGGTTAAAAAATGAGAAGGTTGAAGTTCCATTCACTTTAACTTTTCCAAGTATACCTTAAACCTGATTAAAGCTAACAACTTATCAGTTAAAATTTTAGCATTATCCATAGAAATCATACTCCCTCAGAGATTTCCTCTGTTACATCCACAAGGTGTTTGGTGGGCAGGGTTTTCAAAGGTTTTAACAGCAGAAAGCAAGTTCTGTCAAATGTGTCCAGTGAAATAAAAGATCAGTTAGGAAGGCGTAGAAAGTTCTCTAGCAATTGAAAAGCTAATTGAGATTAGACAACATAAATTTGCAGTAGACCCAGTCAACACAATTTCATGATTGCCTCTACTTTCACTTCATGAGAAAATATAAAAGAGGCAGATGGTGGGAATAATTCCACATTGGAGTTTGGCAACAGAGCAAGGCATCAAGTGATTTGAGAGTGGAAGAGAATGTAGAGTTGGATAAATTCACTAGGAATCAGGATTGGGAAGGAAAGAAAATATACTCATCCATTAATCCTACATTATTATGTATTAGTTATTTCTGGCATCAAACATAAACCATCTTGGATGATTTGCTGCGGTATAATGATGGTGACCTGATTTTGTTGTCAACAGAGCACAAGCTTGGAAAGTACCACTAAGCTAAAAAGTTTTCTGATCTTAATTTCATAATCATAAAAATCTATCTCTTCCTCTCTCCCTCTCTCTCCCTTTTTCTTCTTCAAGTAAGATGGACTGCTAAACAACCAATAGCTTCCTTGACACTGCTTCTTAAGGATTCCTTGGCTTGCCTACCTGACCTTCTTGTGTGTTCTACATACATGATAACACTGTCATCTAACCTACTAACTGAACTTCTAATCTAAAGATGCCTACCTGGTGGGTAATCTGCCCCTCTGGTGCATTCTTACAACTTTTATGTGTTTTCTTTTGCCCAGCAAATGATATGCCATCTTTTCCCCAAGTGTGAACATGACCTCAAACTATTTTTCTCTAGTGGTTATCTCCAGTGTGGAGAATAGAACTGGGCATTTAGTAGAAATAGGAGTTGAATCAGTATTTTCTCATCAATTCATCATTTCCGATTTATGGTTGTCCTAGCCCTTTCTATAAATGCCATCTTCATGAAATGAACACATCTTTTTTCAATTAAAAAACATCTTAAGGTTTTGGCAAAAATGGGAGGAAAAAATTAGCAACAAGGAAGGACTTTGGCAAAAGGTCCAAAATGGGTGGCCATACTCTGATCAAAAGTGATGTTGAATGTTTCACACATAAAATTTGTTCTTCCTTTTTATTTATTTATTTGTAAAATGTGATTTAGTTTTCCAATTGTGTATATCAGTTGCTCTTACAAGTTTGTACAAGTTTCTTATAGATTCTGGATGACAAAGTTAAATAATTAAATTATTCCTGTTATAAGTACATATATATATATATGTGTGTGTGTGTGTTTATTGACTGACTTGAATAAGTCAAAAAGGTTTTAATATAAATGTGAATTCATTTGTTAGGTAGAATTCTAACTGTGTGATGAGGCAAATCACCTTTAAAATCTTTAATCTTCAGTATTACCTGAATACTTGTTCAACACTTGCTATATAAGATTATTGAAAGAATCAAGTGAAATAATATAGGTAAGGTACTTTGTAAATCTTAAAGTGTTATGTAAGTGTTAAATATTGTTAAGAAAGTTTTTTTTTTTCATTTAGGGAGCTATTATATCTATACCATATGTACTTGTATATATATATATATTTGTGTTATAAATACATATATACATACATGTATATATATTATATATGTTATATATAATATATATACATGTATGTATATATGTATTTATATATATAACATATATAATATATATACATGTATGTATATATGTATTTATATAATCATAAAATCATAAAAATATATAATCATACTTTATGTATATATAACAAAAATATATAATCATACTTTATGTATATCTAATATATATATACATAAAGTATATATTTTATTATATATTATGTATAATATGCATTATATATAATGTTGCATATAATATATTACATAAATTATTTATAATATAATTGTCTTATATTTTATATTATATGATAGATCACATATATAATATGTTCTATATCTATATATCTTTCTATATATCTATCCATTTATTTTTAAACACAGATTCAGTACCTATCCCAGACCCTGGGATTCTATTTAAAATACTCAAAATTCATTTTAACATCCATTTTCCAAGGATAGCAACCAAATGAGTATGTCAAAGAAAATTCCCAAGGGCGTCTCATGTTGATATTATACACTCAAAAAATGACCCCTTGCATAGACCTCAGAGACAGTAGTATTATATCAAGGATTCACTACATTTAAATACGACTTCTTTTAGTCAGAGTCTTACTATTTTTAGGCAGTGAGCCTGAAGGAAAATAATAATTTGCAGATCCAGTTCCACCTATTGATTTTCTCTTCCTGATCTAATAAAAAATAAATCACTATATCCTTTTGAACAGATGTTTTTCTGGCTGACTGGTAAAGATTAAGCATCCATTGCTATTTCTCTTCAAAGCCACATTCGAATGGACTAATAGTTTGTTTGTCTCTCTGTGTGTTTTAAAAGAAATTATGAAACAGAGTGTAAAATAATGATTCTGTCCTGTGCATCATGGAAGTTGCATTCTGTATGGGAAGGGAATGGAGGAAGAAAAAACCTGGAGCTATTTCAAACCACCCTTGTAATTGCAACTATCCGCCCCCCTTGTCAACAGATAAGCACTAAGAAACTCACTAATCAACTGGAGCACAGCCCTAGAAAGTTGTGTGTGCCCTCATTTGTTTCCAAATCACCTATGGAGGCCACCAGCAGTCAGAGAACCTCAGCCAGACTATAGCAAATGGTCCTAGGTTGCATCTAATATTGAAGTCTCAGTGGCTTGGTGCTCTATGAAGTGAAGATGTGTGTAATTAGACTATCATTAGTCTCTGAGTGAGCTGTATGAAGGTCAAGAAAATAATTTGAACTATATTGTGCCAAAGTTAAAACACCTCAAGGGGTACAGGAAGACCTTCAACTCTTGCCTTTCAATTCCAAATGACTGCCTGAAAGTAAAATTATGCTGTGTGCTATGTAGGATGAAGTCACTTTGTTTTGCTAATTTATTTTAATCAGTGGAAATCATTAAATCATTGAAGAGGGTTTGGGGAGTGCTTACATTCTGTGTCTAAAAAATGATACCCAATGATCACATAAAGCACATCAAGAGGTAGTGTGACTTAACCAATAGTATGCTTCCCTAAGATACAGGAAAATTTGTATTCAAATCTTGACTCTGAAACTTCCTAACTGTGTGACCCTGACAATATATGTAACTTCCATCCGCATCTCCATAAGATAACAAAGTCGCAGACATCCTCTGATTTTCATTGATGGAATAAGTTTCCACATAAATATGAAAGAATTTCATATTTATTTTGAGTACTACGAGAGTAAAGTGAGAAAGTAGGATCTACTATGTATCAAGCACTGTGCTAAGTGTTTTATAAATAATATCTTATTTGATGCTCAAATCCTGAGATGTGGGTACTGTTATTATTTCCTTTTTGCAGTTGAGGAAATTGAGGCAAACAAGGTTAAGCGACTTGCCCAGGATTACACAGCTTGTAAGTGTCTGAAGTCATATTTGAACTCAGTTCTTCTTAATTCCTGGCTTATCATTCTATCACTGCATCACTTAGTTGCCTCAATTATCATATTATTATTGTTATACATAAGCTACATATAAAATAAGACAATTAAGTTTGAAATATTCTTAATGAACCCTTGTGTTTTCAGAGAGGTAACAAAAATACCATTATTATACTGTAAGAAAAAAGGGGAGATTTTCAGAGAAGCATTAAAAGATTTGTATAAACTGATTCTAAGTAAAGTGAATTTACACATCATAATATTAAAATCTTTCCAAATAAAAGAGAATTGAAACTGAGAGTTTTGAAAGTTTCAGTATATATAAATTTGAGTAAAGTGATAAACATTGAATAGCAAATATAAGAAGTTGAAATAAGCTTGATAATAAAAAATAAATAAGCTTATTATTATACTTAATCCTAAATTCTAGCCTGTTTCAACTTGTACTTGGGCATTTCAGACAGTTCAGGTGTTCCCCCAGTTGAAGTGGTGAGCAGTAAAAGAAGTTATTAAACTGGGTATGGAGGCAAAATCTACTAATAGATTAACAAATAGAAGTCTCCTACTGTCAGCTTCTCTGAGACAACGTTATTCTCTACTTTCTCCTAAAATGAAATTGGCAAGTATTCTGAAAATGTAGCTTATTAAAATTCCTCGCACATTTTCTCTTCCTTCCATTGTATTATATGGCTATATTGGTTTGCTGTATATTTTATTTATGCTGTGTTCTTTTGCTTTAGAAAATGTGTATACCTTTATGAGCTTGTTAGGTGTGATTCACTACAAGGCCAACATCCTAGAGAATTTATTATAATGGAAATGGCATCAACAAGGTCAGTAAGGAGTTCCTGTCTCAGGATCAGTGAAAGTCACATTTCCTGAAAGCTTTCCCAAGTCATTCCCTTTACTGAGGCACATATTTGGTGGATGTAACAAAAGGCAAGAGGAATACTGAGGAGCATCAAATGAGATGATGTTTATAAAGTACTTTGTAACCTTCAGGCTCTCTCAGAGATATAGGTCCTTGTTATTATTCAAAAACTTTTCTGAGAGTAAGAAAGTAGCAATACTAGTTGGTACAAAAATACAAGGGAGGGAAAGTCCAAAACCGGAACACAGAAGAAATATATAAGGGAAATGTAAGCTCTGTCTCTTGAGTACATTCAAATTATGTGACTGTGAGCAAGTTTTTTTGCCATTGTCTTTTTAATTTTTGTTTGGACTTCAGTTTCTAAGCAGAATTTGGTATAAATGGAATAGGAGATAAGGCACAACTTAGAATAGCTGTCAAGAGATCTGCCTCATTCTAATGAATAGTGAAGGCTGTTAAGAAGAGTATGAATTAACTTCAGCATTCAGTTTTTCAGATATATAGTGAAGAAATTATAATGGAATGTGGTGCCTGGAACTTTGGGGAAATTAGTAGCTTTGTTTTACTGTTTGTATTTGTACAAGGCAATCCCTAGAAAAGCTTTTAAGAAAAGTGCCTAACTACTGTGATAGGCACCATAGAAATGTACCTGTCAGGAAGATGATATTTTGACTAGTATAATGTTTTTGAAATTCTATACCTCATTGTTTTACTTATGAGTTTTATGATAGGTACCATAACCACCATTGGCAATAGCAAGAACACTTAATATTTAATCTGAAAGTTTTTTATTGCAATTCCATACATTTGCAAATAAAATCTTTTCAAAGCTTCCAATGTTCAATAGTGGTAGTAGAGTGACCTGGTAAAGAAATGGTTCATATCCACTGTGGCTAGAAAGGATGCCTGAGTATAAGTAAGATGAAGCAAATACTTTATTTATAAGATAGCATTGGTAGATAGTCTTAGAAGCATTATATACCTGGTCAACTAGACAGTGCTCTCTATTCTCATACATCTTACCTCTACTGCCTTAAACTCCAGTATTATATTATCATTTATTGAATTTTTTCAGGGCATATCAAATGCCCTTAAAGTTATATGTGGCGGAGTAGGCCCAACTCCACAATGTGCACTTCTAGGTTGATGGGACAAATTATGATTTATTCTCAGAGAATATTCAAAATAAACACATAAGGAATACTTACATTGGAATGAGCTATTAAAATTCATATCTGATTATGTCTTTTTTTGGTAAAAGATGAATATATTTCAATGGAAATCCATAGTATCTTTTTTTTTAATAGCTTTTTATTTACAAGTTATATGCACGGGTAATTTTACAGCATTGACAATTGCCAAACCTTTTGTTCCAATTTTTCCCCTCTTTCCCCCCACCCCCCCCCCCTAGATGGCAGGATGACCAGTAGAAATTATAAGTCTTAATAGATATTTCAGATACTAGAAAAATATCATCTGAAAAAAACCAATAATATTTCAAGGACCTAATGCCAAAACTATGACCAGGTTTAATATGGCCTACTCTTTCTCAATCCCTTGTTATGGAAGTTTTGCCCCGTGTTTGACCAAATGGTAGTACTGCCTTATTTATAAGATAATATCTGGGATATTCCTTTATGTTTATGCTTGCTTCTTCTGTTCTAGGCTACTCTTTGTAGATAAAGCCACTCAATATCACAACTTATGAATCCCTACTATGTATTTATTTTTACTAGTCAAGTAACAGCACAGTGAATAGAGCACTAATTTAGGATTTAGGAAGACTCATCTTTGTGAGTACCAATCTGGCCTCAGACAATTATTAACTTTGTGACCCTGGGCAAGTCACTTAACCCTATTTACCTTAGTGCTTCAATCTATAAAATGAACTGTTGAATGAAATGACAAACCATTCCAGTATCTTTGCCAAGAAAACCCCAAATGGGGGTCACAAAAGTCAAACATGACTGGCCAATAGCAAAAAAGAAATATGGGATCTCATCAGTGAGTTCCAACACTTCTTTGGGAGAACACTATAATGGAGCTGCTGGAAGGCAACAGTTAATTAATTCCAATTAAATAAAGATCTCTTTTCCAAAACTGCTTATGGGTGTGTCAACATTTGGTAGAATACAAATTCACCAAGGGAAAAATTGTCACACCCTTGTCTTAGGCTGAGGAAGCAGTTGTGCTGGAATAAACAAACAAACAAACAAAAAAAAAAAAAAAAAAAAAGGAGTCTCTCACCTCGGAAATATGTGAGCTCTGAGACTTAGAAAGCTCAATTCTCACTCTTTTTTCCCCAATTAAGATACACCTGAACCTTGACCTTTAGGATTAAAAAAGAAAAACATAACTTCAATAATCAGCTCCTATATGGCCTTTCAAGCAGCTTTTGTTTTTGTTTTACCTTCCCCATAATGGTAAACTGTGGTTCTCAAGAAAAGAAAATTATTCCAATAAAAGAGTGCAGACCCATCACTAAAAGAATTTATAATCACAAGATTCAGTACCCAATGCAAAGTATAGGATTCAAGGTCAGCCAGACTTATTTCCAAGTACTCACATAATATTAGAAGCACAATGTTTAACATCTGACCCTAAATATATGTTAAATCTTTCAAGCTTGAAAAGGAAGCTACTATACTTGGAAGGAAATCTCCTTTCATACACTAGAGGTCAATAATATACTTGTCAGGTTTGCAGCTTAATTTGTCAGCCATTGATGCCAAGCTATCATTAAGAGCATAGCTGCTCTAAAAATTGAGTGATCCTTAGTACTCTTTGATTCCTCCTTCTCCACTCTGCTAAATGTCACTACAAAAATAAAAAGGGGACCGCCCTGTCCCAAGGGTCATTTTGTATTTTTCTTTGCTTCATGGGTTGCTGCAACCCAAAGAATTCACCACTAAGAGGAATAAAAGAATTTTGGAATCATTTTCTTCCATTTATCTCATATGTAGAGTTTGCAAGAAATAGACCAAAAACTTCTCCAGCTGGTGCTTTGGGTTATCCTTTTTTTCAAGCATTGCAGGAGCTTTCATATTCAATGTGATGATGTCTAAAATCACACTTGTTTCCTCATTCTGAATTAAATTAGGTTCTCCAAGCAATAAAAGCCTATGGACTTGTTTGAAGGCAGCTGGGGGAGGGTAGGAGAATTTATGTAACCTTCTGTTGACAAGTACATTTATTTTAGAGAAAAGGTCAATGGAGGATTTACATACAACTTGAAAAAGTCAGACCCAAAGTAGCACAAAATTCATGTAAATTCTGTGATTTATTTCCACTTTAAGACTTTTTTGGGGGTTCTCCAAAATATGGTTTGCCTTGGAGGAAATAATAAATGATACCAAAGCAGTTTAACCCCACCTTTTTCCTCATCTGAAGTTAGTTTCTGGGAGATTCCAGTTCTATTCTGACAGTCTCTGAGTCATACACTCTACTTTTGTGGAAAGAATGATTTTGAAACCACCAACTACTTCCTAACAATGAACTCAAGGGGACACTCCTTTGATCTCTTTTGGCATATTATAAAGCAATGTCTTTCTTTTTTTTACTCATAGGTGTGTGGGAGAGAAAGAAATTTTAAATTAAAAAGGAACATTTATGAGTCCCGATTTTTCCATTCATCAGTTGTGTGACCTTGGACAGATGGTCAATTTTCCAGCCTCAGTCTCCTGATCTATTAAATAAGAAGGCTGGGCGCAATTATCACTAAGGTCCTGTCCAGCTCTGAAACCATGATTCCTAGATCATTCTCTCTACTAAATGCACTTTGAATTTGAAGGTGTTTGCTTGATTTCTGTTGTTGTTGTTGTTGTTAACATATTTTATGCTTGTTAGGTGGCTCATTGGATAAATGCCAGGCCTGGAGTCAGGAAGACCTCTCTTCATGATTTCAAATCTGGTCTCAGTTACTTATTAGCAGTATGACCCTAGGCAAGTCATTTAATACTAATTTACTTCAGTTTCTTCATCTGTAAAATGAGTTGGAGAAAAAAAAAAGGCAAACTGTTCCATTATCTTTGCCAAGAAAACTCCAAATGGGCTCACAAAGAGTTGGATATGATTGAATAACAACACATTTCACTAGCTGTAGCTTTCAACTTATTCTCAAATAAGGTTCTATTATTGTATTGTTCACATGCTGTAGTAGCCCCTTCATTTCTAAGAAAATTTAATATTTCCTTGAGACCATAAGAAGGAAAGGACTTTGATGACGATTATTTAAAAAAATGAATAAATCCATCTCAGAGAGTGAATTGAATAGTTGACATTTAATAAAAGCATCTAACTGACTCCCAGCCTGATGCTGATATATAACATCTCTAAAAATGAGATTCTTCAAGATGGATCCTAGTGTAAACCCATGATTCAAAATCAGTAAAACTTTCATTGTATGGAAAAGCTATTTTTGCAAAGAGATAGTTTCTGTATTAATGGAGGGTCAAACAAAACATCAGTGAGGAAAATAAGAGACATTTGCCTTTCTCCCCACAAATACTAACAAGTGTTAGAAGATACCTATAAATGTACTTTCTCCTATTCTCTAGGCTACATGTGAATAGGACTGCCTTATGTTCAGAAGCAATTTGGCATACAGAATCAATGTGGTATAGTGGATAGAATTTTATACTGGCCATGCTTAAGTCCTGAATTCAAATGCTACTTGTAATAATTGCTAATTGTGCAATGCTGTGTTAAGTCACAACCTTAGAAGCAGCATAGATATCTCTGTGGCTTGCCTAGGATATTCATTAAACTTTTTGTATGCCTAAGTTTCCCCATCAATAAAAATAAAGAGGTTGGACTTGATGACCTCTAAAATTCTTCCTGTCTCCAAATCAATGATCCCATAACATTTCTAAATCTTAGTTCTTTGCATTCACATACATCATCTCTAATGAACTGATGTATGTTAATCACCTTGCAACCTTTAAAACACTACTAAAAATTGGGAGCTTTTATTATGCTGAAACAGAAGAGGAAACGAACTGAGCAAGTCTTCCTTCTAAAAAATATTACCCCAATTCATGGATGCCTATAATTTCACCACTGGTAATTTATTCCTTTGAGTGTAATAGTTAGCCTCTCAATGCCCCAGGTAGCTAAGATTGTAGATTGCTAAGCAGGCACTGATCTACCTTGGTAAAAGAGATTTCTTCATTGAGAGTTTTCCACTACTATCAATGAAAAGAAAGGTCTGGTACAGAAATAAAAATGAAAGAGAGTTTTAATAGTCAGAATGATTGAAAATAAATGCACTAAATTATAACATCTTCTTCTCTCTCTTGTCCTGTCACAGGGCTCTGGCTTATCTGAAGACTTGTCTACATAAAACAGAAAGAGAGAGAGAGAGAGAGAGAGAGAGAGAGAGAGAGAGAGAGAGAGAGAGAAGAATGGGTTAGACCAAAGGATTTATCACACAACCTCCAGTTTACTAGTAGGGATGAATAGAAAGAAAAGAAGTTTAGTAGTTAAAACAGCTCAGAAGAGAAAGAAGTATCAGCATGTGAATTGTTTTCTATACCACAATTAACAGTAATGGCTTTATTACTTTTTTTTTTCTTTGCTTGAATATTAAAGGCTTGGGTAAGGGAAACCCTTCTGGAAAACAAAAGATTTGTCTAATCTTTACCCTGAAAATGGAAAGTTTTCAGGTAATAAATTATTCATTTCTCAGTCTCTTTCAGCTTCAGATAAAGTCTGAAGTGCCTATGATGGTTAGCTTCAAAGATTTGGGGTGAAGGATTCTATACTGCCATGGTGGGGGTTGCATTCAAGCACTTAAAATTATTATCCTGCTAAGATATTCATATTTACAATTGATTATTGATCCCTTTTCAGCCTTTTTTTTTTCAAGAGAAAAAGTTTCTGCATTAAGGCTGATTTGAAGGAATGCTTTAGAATATCACAGTTTTCCCCCATGTTATTAGAATGATGAAGACCCACTATGAGTTCTGTTAGGAACAAGGCAGCCTTCTTTCAGTCTTTATTTTCTTCAACTTCTCTTCAGTACAAGCACTATTAGCATTTCTTTCTTTAACTGCCAGCTTCAGTGTTCTTTTGAGATCTCCTCCACACCAGCCACTTTCCTAGTTGAAACCCAACTACCTACCTTACTCATACCTATCCCAAGGCTTTGTCAAAGGACCCTGGGATCATAGACTTTGAGCTGAAAGGGACCTTTCAGAAAGATCCAACTCATTCATTTTTTCAGATTTCAGTGGAGGATGAGGGAAGCTGGGAAATTTGCTTAAGGTTGCACAGATACTATGTGGCATGGATCGAGGGAAGGTGTCAGATTCAGATCCTATGATTCCATACTCCATGTTCTTTCTACAACTTTTTACTTTCTACAATTCCCTTTTTCCTACTTTACTACTTTTGTATTATGCTATCTTTCAAAGACCTTGGCCTGCTGCCGTTATTTTTACACTGTTTTCCCAAAAGAACACAGTTCAAATACTGCCTGGATTCAAATTATCCCCAAGGCTGCATTTTCAGCCCTGATCTCCCCTTTATTCTCACTGAATAACCATCTGTCTGACAGATATTTCCATTTAGACATCCTTCTGTCACCTCAAATTCAACCTGCCAAAAATATTTTCTATCTCCCCACCCCTTTGTTGCTTTCCTTTTTTCTATCAATGTATTTCCCTCACTTAACTAGACAGAATCAAACCTCAAAGTTATCTTTTACTCCCCTATATCAAAGTAACCATCAAATGCTTTTGATTCTTCCTTTTTCAGATTTCCCAATGGCTTGCTTTTGTTTCTAGTTTCACCAAAAACCCTCCAAAATAGGACTTTGTTATCTAATGATACTTGGACTATTGAAAAACCTTTCAAATGGCTTGCTAATTCTCACATAATCCCTATCCAATATCTCCTGCACATCACTACTAGATTTATCTAATATTCTAGTCCAGACCTGACTTGGGATGTTCTAGCATTTCAGGGACCTGGGACTAGAATGAAATGACATACTTTAGAACATCTGACATTTAACAAAAGGAGTTTTACTTTATAATAAGAAAATGACTTCTAAACAAGGACATAGCAATGATTCACTTGGGAGCATCTCCCTGCTTTTGCATTTGCCTTGGTGGTTCACTAGTCAGAAGCCTGAGGGGATCCTGACTCTGACTTCTCTGGGCTTTTGTATGTGGGCAATTCGAAAACTAAGCAAATGGTTTGAATTTTAGTTGTTGGCATCATTTAAATCTAAAGGATGATTTAAAGACCTTTTAGGAAAAACAAGTCTAGATTACTGTCAGGTATCTTTTAGATGTAGGATCCCCGTTAGATTGCATGTTCCTTCTTTAAGGGTAAACTTTTTTTTTACTCTTTTTGTATCTCTATTGCTTTGTGCAGTGCTTGGTATAAAGTAAGTGATTAATAAATATTGATTGATGGATGGATAGTTGTTATTTCTACTACATCTCTTCCAATCACTTTTCAGTTCATCAGTTTTCCATGAATTGACAATAGGATTCACAATAGGATAAATCAACCAATCTTAAACATTGATTAAGGTATCTTTTTTCCTATGAAAACTTTTTGGCTCTTTTAATCCACAGTGATCTCTCTTACAGAATGGATGGCAGTCTGTGCCATTTACCTGGCACTAAAGTCCATTCTGCTTTTTATGTTTAGACCATTATTATTTTGTACTATTATTTATCCTTAATGATGCCTTTTTCCCCCTCAACTTTTCATGGTCATATAATCTGCTCAAATTATACCTAATTAAATTGTAACCATGACAGCAGAAGACATGATCTTTTTTGTTTTTTGAAGTGATTGGGGTGTTTTCTACATTGCCTAACACAATACTGTACATGTAGTAGGTGCTCCAAAAAAGTCGTTGAATAAATGAATGAACAAATGAATTTTCCTTTGAAATTATAATACTTGGGCTTTATTTTGAGGTGATGGAATGGTGCTATATGTAAATTCTTTAGGGAATGATATGAACAGAATGGATTGATTTGTCTATTAAAGGGTTTTTTAGTATTCATTTTAACCACACTGGAAAGATCTCTTAACCCTTAAAAGAGGCTCTTGTAAAAAAAAAATGGAGGGAAAGCACCCACTAAACTGTGGTTATCAAAAAACCATTAGACTTTTATTCTGCCAATGTCCATATACCTTAATTACACCAAGGGACTACTTATTGATTGCCTTAAAACCAATAATGGCCATAGAAAGTATTTATTCTTGAAAACCTATTAAAGCATTTTATGACATTAACCAATTTGGTTAAGGAGAGTGGCTATAGACTACATATTTCTATGCATTCATCATTTCTTTTCTTTCTTCTACGTAGACCTGTGCCAACAGCAAAAAAGCACTATATTTAATGTAAATTAGCTGGAGGGGGAGGAAAAAAGGAGTACAGAGAAGTTGTTTTCTGCCCAAAGATATCTGAATGATCAAAGCAAAATTTAAAGGAAAATCTTGCTTTTTTTCCAATATAATATTAATTAGCCTCATGTCATTCTTAATAGTCTGGAGCAACCCTAAGAGTACTTAAAAAAAACCCTAGTGACTATGTGTTCTTTCTTGACTTAATTGATGCAGTTTGAGATGATTTCTTTAAATAGAAATCTTTTGAAGACAGGATAAAGCTTTATTTAATGTCACATACATTCACTCACTTCTTCAATAAACACTAAGAATGAATGTTTATTGTACAAAAAGTGCTGACATCTCTCACTAGAGAATGAAGCATCTGCCTAATTCTAATCAGTTTTCATCTAAGATATTTGCTGAATTTGGTATCAAGAGCTTAGGCAAGAGGTTGTACTGTTTGTAGGTAGACATGGTTGTGTTCATATAGAATATTATAGCTGAAAAGGACCTTGGAGGCCATGAAGCTCAGATCCTTTTTTAAAAAACAGATGTGAAAACCGAAATCTCAAAAACTAAATTGACTAGTTTAAGGTCACTCAATGAGTCAGGGAAGAGTAAGGTGATTTTAATTTCTCAGCTTTCTAGCTCTTAGTCACCTTGATAATATCTTACAAAGTGTTTTGATATCATTTAAGGTACTACTATTACTTACTATTGGGCATCTAGATGACACAGTAGATAATGTGACAAAACTGGAGGCAGGAAGACTCATCTTTCTTAGTTTCAATCTGGCCTCAGACACTTATTAGTTGTGTGACCCTGAACAAATCACTAAACACTGTTTGCCTGAGTTTGCTCATCTGTGAAATGAGCTGAAAAAGGAAATGGCAAACCATTCCAATATTTATGCTAAGAAAATCCCAAATGGGGTCACAAAGAATCAGGCATAACTGAATAAAACTATTATTATCCTTAACAATAATAACAAGAAACACTTTGCTTCATTAAGTCAGAAGGATTTTAGGAGTCACCAACTCTAAATTTGCAGTTTCAGTTATTTGAATAATGAAGGAAGAAAATACACAATGGCACAATAAGGGAGGAGCTGAATAAAGAAAGGTGTCATTTATTGGAAATCAGATATTGTTACACCTCATGTTTCAGTCATGTCCCCTCTCAATATCTGAGTGAAATGGAAAAGCTGGTGGCATCACAATGCAGTCTTGTTGTATTTAAAGTGACATTTTTATTTAGTGGAAAAGCTCTTCTTGGTTGCTTTACCCCCTAAGGGAAAATTTAATTAAACTGTTAAATGTCAAACACCAGGAAGAAGAATGACACCCCCTGCTGTGTCTCCCCAAAGGTACTCTAATGAATCAAGAGTGTTAGTTACTGAGAAGTCAGCTGGTGATAGAGCATTTGAGGTAAGCCCTGGGTAATAAAGAGAACAGGTTCTGGTTCTACTCATCAGACCAGCCACCTGGAGATCAAGCTATGCCTGAGCTAGACATATGAAAGGCAGAAAACAACCATGGATGGGTTCCAGGTGATGGGGCAAAATAACAGTCCCCATAGAGTTTAAACCAAATAGTAATTTTCAGATCAGGGAATCTAAAGAGGAAGAACCTTGTAGATTTAAGTTCTTTGTTGTAAAGTGTTTTATGAACCCACTATCCAATTGTCTTTTTACAACAAGACTAGGAGAATGAGGAAAGGGTTGTCATATATAGAATATTTATTAAATGTATTCTGCTTTTGATGCCCTCCCGGTCTTACCCAGTCTTACTTATGTCAGTCTTATCACTGGTCTTACATATGTCAGGGTTGTGGGTAAGACTGGGAGAGCACAGCATACACACACACACACACACACACACACACATATATACATATACATATACACACACATATATAATACACGCCCACATACATATACCATATACATTACCATATATCAGTGAGTAACAAGATAGATATTTTTAAGCACAGGGGAAAATAGTTCACTGATTCCGACATCCAGAAATTCTTATTCTCTTTCAAGGGCATTAGTTCTCTGCACAAAATTCAATCTTTCTTCCTAATGAGGGGCATAGCCTTTCATAGCATTAATAGCCACTTTCATCAAAAGTGCTAATGAGGAGAAGAGAAGAATGTATTCATGGATTTTTAAAAGTCTACCTGTTGTGCAGGGATAGGAAGTGTACCTGCTATTTCAATGCAGCTTGGCACCCATGCACCTTGTAATTTTGGAGAGTTGCCTAAACTATTAACTTATAGCTTTTGAACCCATATTTTTCCTGGATCCAAGGCCAAATTTCTATCCATTATACTCCAACTGCTTTGATCTGATAGATAGATACATAGATACATAGATACATATATACATACATACATACACACACACACACACACACGACAAATAGCATTTTCCCTGATGGAAGATTTCACACTAGTAGTATAAAGGCAGTGATAGGAAGATGAGAGTCTTAACTAAAGTTATAATCTGTCAATCGCAAGACCTGAACTTGAACCTAGACCAATGTATGTTTACAGCTAAGTGTTCTCTTTAATTAAAAATTCTGTGTTTCAGGAACTCTCCACACCTTTTAATCTTCTTAGTTGTTTTGTCCCATAATGTATCCAGATGGCTTTTCCTCATATATCCAATCATTGAGAAGATTCTTGCAGGTTCCTATTGCAGATGGAGGAAAGAAGATCCTAGTTACCCAAAGGGGAATTGAAAATTAGCTAAGTAGCCTGAAACAAATCACTCGGCTTCTCAGATTAAATGACTTTCTCAGGTTCACAAAAGTAGCATTGTTATAGGTAAGAGTTAAAATGAGACAGCTTTTGACTTCAAGTACTCCTTTTACTATCCCATATTTTCTCTAAAAAAAGTCATACAATTGTCACAGTACAGTAGTATGGCAATTGTCAGAAGGACCGAAAACAACTGTCCAGGGATTTTATCCCTTTGTTTAATTCATAGGTATGAGGGAGATTTCTTCTACCCAGCTAAGTTGATAGTTGATATTTTTCCTAGGATATAATTACAGGTGATGATATGTTAACACATTACAAGATGAAAAGTCTTTCACCCTTTAATACTCTCTCTGTCTCTGTCTGTCTGTCTTTCTCTCTCTCTCTTTCTGCCTCTCTATCTCTTTTTTTTTCTTTCTCTCTACTTCTTTCACTTCTTCTCTTCTTCCTCTTCCTTCCATACCCTGAGCCCCACAGAAGAATTTTGGCACTTAAATAGATAAACCATAAAAACAGATGGTAATTCAACATTTGGGTAAGTTAACTCAGAAGTGAGAAATTAGGGAAATAGGAGACAGAAGATTTTTTTCCTCTCCACCTTCAATGATTATGACATCCAGCAAGAGGGGTACAAAAGTAGAAGACATAGCTGGAGAATCATTTCCAAAAAAAAGTGTTAAGTACAATTGAGGGAACAAAGAAGCATGCTAGAAAATAGCCAATAAATCAGATTGGAAGAGCCACTTGTGCTCTCAAGAAAAAACTAGCCCTAAAAATTGATAATTGAGCTGCAGAGAGGACTTCAGGGTACTGAGACTCTGGAATCCCAGAGTTGTGAGTTGCTTTGGCTACATATGTTCTTTTTGTGTGTCTCCCAATCATTATGCTCTGTTTGTGACCAGTTCTGAAGATAATGAATATTAATGGGAGAGTATGCACTAAATTGATGGAGAAAATGTTTCATAGAAACTGTTCTTACTTTTAAGGGGAAGCACATTACTGAAGGCTCATAAAATAGAGTTTTAGGAGGTATCACCTACTCAGTACCCTAAACTTCCTTATCCCATGGATCACTGGATTCCCTCATGTGTATGTAGCTTTTTTGTTTGTTTTTAAATTATTCTAAATTTAACAAATAAAACAATAATTTCCATAATGTAATAGAATACGGGATAAAAGTGATTGTGCTCAAAATTACAAATCTATTATATATAACGTACTATTCCTTTTAAATATATGACAAAGTTATGTAATGTGCATATGTGTGTTCTGTATGTGTGTGTGTCTAATGGTGTCCATTTCTTACAGCGGTTAGAGGGAGAAAAAAAAAAGAAAAATAAAGAAATTTATATGTCAATTTTGTTGTACATCTGAGAGGAATAGCAAGTGGTGTGTAGTCGATCTGCAGATTCATGTACAATCATCTTTTTTATTGTACTATATTATTGAAATTGTTTTATTCTACAGTATATTTAGAGTGGTAAAAGTAAAGAATATAGGCATCAACCTTCATTTACAGAATTAAAGGAAATAAATAATTGCAGTAATTTTTAAAAGTATATTTCATTCTGTATTCAGAAGCCATCAATTCTTTCTTTGGAGCTGAATAGCATTTTTATCATATGTCCTTCAAAACTGTTCTGAGTCATTGTATGGCTGAGAATAGCTAAGCCATTCACAACTGATTATCATACAATATTGCTGTTACTGTGTACAATGTTCTCCTGGTTCTGCTCATTTCACTTTTCATCAGTTCATATAAGCATTTGCAGGTTCTACTTGAATCATCCTGCTTATCATTCGTTATAGAGCAATAATATTCCATCAAAATTATATCCCGTAACTTGTTCAGCATCACCTCAATTTCTATTTTTTTTTGCCACTGCAAAAAAGCTATCATGAATATTTTTGTACATATATGTCCTTTTCCTTTAATTTCTTGAGATTATATAATAGAATAGTGCTAGTAGTACTAATAGTATTGTTGGTTCAAAGGGCAAGCATAATTTATGAGATAGCTTTCCATCAGCCCATTAGCTTATTTAGCTTTCATTCACCAAGTTTTCTCAACAGGATTCTGTCACCTTGTTAAAGTCCTTGACAGAAAGCTTGAACATTTACCATTGTTTATTTCTATTGGAATTGTTTTGACAAGAAATTTTGGCTGGTAGATGGGCTTCCTTCAGCCAGTGCCTCAGTCAGGAAATGTTCTAATCATCTTCTGAAACTTGGTAGCATAATTCATTAGATAAGAATGGTTCTTGCCCAAACATCACTAAGTGTGAGTAAAGCCTTTTCTATCATTCTTGTATGTTTCAACCAAAACATTGGCAAAAATGTCAAATGTTGACTCAGTTAAACTTACTGTTCAGTCTCAGAATTGCTACTTTTGTTCAGCAATGAATAATTAAATTCTCATATCAATGCCTAAAGGCACTCCTGTTTGGTTTATATGCATTGTAAATATTTAATTGAGAAAGAATATAGAGGACTTTTATGCTATGTTCCCTGATTAATTTGAATTTCCAGACTGGCAAAATTTTGAGGTCTGTTTTTGATCTTATATCGCTAAAGAAGTTTTGATCATGGTGATTGAAAATCTCATCGAGAGAAACTGGGAAGTTTCTAATGGAGAAGACTTTGTAATTCCTCTTTGAGAAGGAGAACATTACTAGTCAGTTTTTAACATTGAAGGGAAACAATTTGGCTTAGGCTGGATGGATCACCTTAGCTCATGAAAAAACATTAAGCACATTAAGCACAGAGTTAACTTTTTGTCTGATCAAAAGTCCAGAAGACAGTAAAACTCAGAGCAGAGAGCAAAAGAAGAAGTTAGAAGTTGATCTGGATCCCAGAAAGTCCTCCCCCTATCATCCACCTGCCTTCAACCTTGGGATTCGCTAATGGTTGATTTAGGGTAAAACTATATGGGAATTACAGGGTTCTCATTTATATGGCCCAAGAAGGAAATTCCTGGACCTTAACATCCTGTGCTTTTGCACAATGCTAGAAAGGAGATGACTAATATATAATGCCATGTTGCTCTAAGAGAAGGGAATTATGCATCAAAGTAATGGAAATTCCTGAATCCCAACTTTCAAGAAAAATTTCTGGATTCCAGCCTGCTAAAAAAAAGTCAGAGTTCCTCGACAATACTAGCTTCTTAAATAAAAGAGAATCACACTATTCTCTTGAGTACTTGTGCAGGAACTCCAAGAGCCTTTTACCTACACCTCAGAAGACCTAGACATGAGCTATATAAAGAGTTTCCCAGAGTTAACTCTGAATGGGGATAACACAAGCCAAAAGAAGAATGATCTGGAGGCCATCATCAAGACTGGCTTTATTAAGGCAAGAACTTTATATGTTGGGCCACAGGTTATAATATCATAGGTGTGTGTTCTATGCTCAGTTTTTCCCTTCCCTATCATTAATTCTTTAATGAAGTGGTCACTTTTCCCCAAGGCATCCATCACTTTTGCTTTAACAAATAATTTCTTCATGTTAATCAGAATCAGATCCTGAGTTTTCCTAGTCATTTCCTCCAGCTGTTGAAGGATTATTATCATTAAATCAAGTTAAGAATTTAACAACTGTTTTGGCCTTGGCAGAAGAAAGAGGGCTGGTTTAGAAGATGTCTCAAAATCCATCAAGTATCCTGTCTCCAATCTTAATCAAAATGGTATCATTTATCTACTCTAGATCAGGTTTGTGATCTGCTTTCTGAATGCCTCATCTTATATAAATGTCTCCTTTTAACTACAGGATCAACTGCATGCTCTCACTAAAATGTGATTTCTGTTTCTTCTTCTTCTAAGTAATAAAATGCTCTCTCTTTTCTCTTCTGTGGACCACTGGATTCCTTCATGTATACATTCTTTTAAAATAAATTCTAAATTTAACTAATAAAGCAATCATTTCCATAACAAAGTAGAATAGGGTAAAAAAAATGATTGTACATGAAACTGCAACTATATTATATGTAAAATGCTATTCTTTTATATATATGTACATATATATATGATAGTTTTATAATGTGACTTTCTTTTTTGCTTTCCTTTTTTCTTCCTTCCCATCTCTGCCTTACAGATGGCTACCATTAGGCATACACATATATATGTTTATGAGTAAAGTCATTCTATACATACTTGTAAAGAGACACAGACAGTGGGGTATCTCTGGGTGAGTATAAGACCCTTTAATTCAGAGGGAACCTGCTGAGAATGTCTGGTTCAGTCCCCCATCTCCCTTTGGGGTGTCTCACACTTCCTGAGAAGTCAAGGGGTGTGTGACCATCTGTGTTCTACTTGAAGCAAGGAATACTTATAGTAAAGAGGCATTTATGTATCAATAGCAGGGTGCTTATAGTTATCACTTGCACAGTGTGGTATGGTGATATAATGGTTCTATAGTTGGCTCTTACTCAGGGTGCTGTGGTGATGTAATTGTACTAAGGTATTTAGGGGTTAAGAGACTTGAAATAAATGGACTCCATCTTTGACCAGCTTTGTGGGTCTCCTGCCTTTATCATTCCTCCACTAAAACCATGGACTCGGGCTGTTCCTCAGATCTTCCAGAGAAGTAGTCCAGATGATATATTTTGGCACCCCAGAGTGGGGGCTCTAGAAAGCATGATGCATATTCATCTATTTATCAATTTTTTTCCTAGATGTAGATAGCTTCTTCCTTCATATATATTTGTAATTAATTTGGGTACTTTTAAGAGTCAAAATGATTTAATCACTCAAATTCATTCTTGAAATAATATTGCTTTACTATAGTTAATGTTCTCTTGGTTCTGTTCATTTTACTCTTAATTTCATACATCATTCATACATACAAGTCTACCTATGTTTTCTAAGATAATCAAGCCCATCATTTTCTTTCATTTTTTAATAATAGCTTTTAATTTTCAAAATACATACAAAGGTAGTTCCCAGTATTCACCTTTCAAAAGCTTGTGTTCTGCCTCCCTTCCTCCACCCCCTCCCTGAGACAGCAAATAATGCATTATATGTTAAAACATGTACAATTCTATGCATATTTCCTCATTTATCATTCTACACAAGACAAATAAAAGGAAAAAAATTAGAAAGAAAACTAAAAGCAAGCAAATGACAAAAAAAAATGAAAAAACTATGTTGTGATCCACATTTAGTCCCAACAGTTCTCTTTCTCTATGCAACTGACTTTCTCCATCACAAGTCTATTGGAATTGTCCTGAATCACTTCATTGTTGAAAAGAATTCCATACATCCGAATTGGTTATCACAAACTCTTGTAGTTGCTATTTATAATGTTCTTTTGAGTCTATTCACTTCACATAAAATCAGCATCCTGCTGATCATTTCTTATTGAACAATAATGGTCCATAATATTCATATAGCATAACTTATTCAGCCATTCCCCAACTGATGCATATTCACTCAGTTTCCAGTTCCTTGTCACTACAAAAATGTCTGCTACATTTTTGCCCATATGGTCCTTTTCCCTTTTTTATTATCTTTTTGGGATACAGGCCCAGTAGAAACACTGCTGGATCAAAGGGTATGCACAGTTTGATAGCCCTTTGGACATAAATTCATATTGCTCTCCAGAATGCTTGAATCACTTCACAACTTCACCAACAATGTATTAGTTTTCCCACATCCCCTCCCAACATTCAACATTTCATTATTGTTTCCTTCCATCAGTCTAAAAGGTTGTAGTTGTACTATAAAGTTGTCTTAATTTGCATTTTTCTGATCAAGAGTGATTTAGAGTATTTTTTTTATATGACTAGAAAGGTTTTAATTTAATTTCTTCACCTGAAAATTGTCTGTTCATATCCTTTGAACATTTGCCAGTTAGAGAATGGTTTATATTCTTATAAATTTGAGAAAATTATTGATATATTTTAGAAATGAGGACTTATCAAAACTCTTGGGTGTATAGATTTTTTTCTTCAGTTTTCTGCTTTCTTTCTAATATTATGTGCATTAGTATTGTTTGTACAAAAACATTTTATTTTAATTTAATCAAAATTATATATAAATTATTTCCTTCATTGATTTGAGAGGTAGATTATCCATTGTTCTTCAATTTACTTTTAGTATCACTCTGTATGTCTAAATCTTGACCCATTTCAACCTTATCATGGTAGAATCTATTAGGTGTTGGTCAATGCCTAGTTTCTTCCATATTAGTTTCCAATTTTCTCAGCAATTTTTGTCAAATAGTGAGTTCTTTGAGGCTTCATCTGGAGATGTTTTGCCTTTAATGTCCTCTGGGTTTGAGGTCTGTTCTTCCCTGTCTTCATAAAAGCTACCTATGGTCAGAGCTCTTTCTGCTTTTTTGATCATTTTTAAAGATTATGGTCAGCTTAAGGCAAAGGGGAGATTGTCCCAAGCATTCTCTGTAACGGACAGTGGCTTCATGCTGCTTTGCGGCTGCTGCTGCAGGCTTCCTTCCTCTGCTGAGTAAGTGTGATTAAGTCCTGCTTGTTATGATGGGGCTCAGGGGCTCATTATTTGCCTTTAATAGTTGTGTTGGAGATCTCAGTCTGATGATTCACTGGCTTCTGAACCAGGACAAATAAGCAAACACTGTTGTATTTTGGTTACAAGTCTCCCACTAGATTCCCTCTGTGAGGAAGCCTCTTCCTCCTGGGTCTCCCTGCACTGCACTATGCTGCCTTGTGCCTGCACTGGACTGCAACCCCACTCCTGCTTAATTGAGACAGACCTTTTCTGAAGTTCTCTCAAAATATCTTCTGCTGGAAATTTGTTAACACTCCAAATATCTGTGGGTTCTGTCACTACAAAACACATTCAGAGTCTTGATCTGGTGTTGATATGAGAGAAGCCAGGAAAAGCTCAAAGATCTATCAGTTCTCCATCATCTTGACTCTGTTCCCCATCATTTTTATTAATAAAGAATGTTGCTGCTCCTACTCTTTAATCAGTTATTTTCTCTTAAGTATGTCATACCATTCCAAAATCATATTTCAAATATATGTCATGTTCCACAAGTTTTTAATGATACTCAAGAGATAAAATTTTCTTTCATTTGTTATTCTTTCTATTTTACCTTCTATGTTTTGCTTTCTTTACTTGTATCTAGACATCTTATCCACAAATGGATAAGTAGTTACTATATATGAGATACTAAGTTGTGTGAGAAATATAAATCCAAATAAGCAAAAAATTACCTATTCTTAGGGAGTTTACATTCCAATTGAGAAAGTCAAAATCTTAAGGGGAGGTAGAAAGGAGGTGAAAAGAGTCTTGCTCATTTGGGGAGTGTTGTGGAGTCCTGTTTCACAGTAAATAGAAAAAAAATCTTTATCTATTCAGAGCCAAGGATACAAAGATAGAATCCAAGACTACAGGCAAAGGGAGATAATAACACAGAAATATAGGCAAGATGGTGAGGAGATACCTGGAAAGTAAAATTTCACACTTAAATTGTCCCAGACAAATTTCCTTTTGATTTCCCTTACCACAGAAGCACCACTATATATTTGTCTTCTCTAAGTGAGTGATATTGAGAGTGTGGTAAAAATGAGTGAAGTAAGTATTGGGAAGATCAGCTCAGATCTATTCTTCAGTTAATAGTGTGTGTTCCTATCTTTTTTGTCTCTTGAAAGACTCACCATGACTGTGTTAAGAAAAATTATAAATTTGTGTCTATGCTGATCCAGCATCAATGTTCATGAGTCCATACATAGCTTCCTCCATTTGAAATAATAACAGATGATCCACCTTAGAGCTATTCCTTCTATATGAATTTTGTGAACTAACCTTATTCCCAATTTCATATTGCTTAAGAATCATGGCAATTGTCAAGCACATAAAAACATCAGTCCTTCCATATTATTGGACATACTGGTAAATTTGAGCCTGGGTGACCATTGAAAGCTCTAAAAAATGAACCTTAGAAATGAGCTAGACTGTTCCCCTCATTTTATAATTGTTTATAAGTGACAGTGGTTTTTGGGAATCAGTGATTATCTGTATCAGCCAATGACAGCAGGAGGGAAAAAAATTAATCTCTTTCTCCAGAAATGTTAGCTAGGAAAGTTAGGGAACCTAAAAAGTAACATTACATCTACGTGTTGGTATTATTTTATGTATTTTGTTAACAATTTTCCATTTATTTGTTAATATGAGAGAGAATTAGAGAGAGTGGGAAGAATTGAGGCAAGATGAGGCCTGGAAACCATAAGCCTAACATCTCTGCTGTAGATTGTCAAAAAAAAAAAAATTAAGAGGCATAGGGTATGTAATATGCAAAATAACATCTCTTTTAAGGGTTGATAAACCTCCAGAAGAGGATCTGGAAGCTATATGATATAAAGATTCACTACTTAACCCAGATGGTGGATTTGGAACTGGAAGGACCTTTCAGACCATGTACTACAACACACTCATATCTTGAATGAGAAATTCAGGCACAGGAAAAATGTAAGTTCCTTGAAGGCAGAGAATGCCTTTCTACTTATATGTATATTTCAGTATTCGTCGGTGTCTGACTCATAATACATGCTTACTAAATGGTTTTGATTCCTTCAAAAGGAAAATAATTTGCCTTGTAAGTAGCTAGCTCCCTGTCATAAGGAGGGTTCCAGGAGAACTAAAATTGTCCATGCAGGGATATTGCTGAGGAGATGGAATGGAAAATATAGCAAATATAAAAAAATAAAGTAGGAAAGCAGGAAATTACAGGAGGAAGCTTCACATTTAGAAAAATCAATGCCCTTCAAATCTTAATTCTTTTCATAACCTTCTCACAAAACCTTCACCAACTGATTCCTTCTATCAGAAAACCTTTTTAATGATACAGTAAATACTTTTAGGCGTAAGCTAACCAAAAAAAATGTAAATAGGATTGGATAAGGATATTGTAGACAAGCAGGGATAAAACTCTCACAGTATTTCACACTTTGTTGATTTGTCAGCAGAGTACTTCACACTTGACTAAAAAGCTATTAAAACAATTACCAGGTCATTAGCAAGGACTTTTAAGTCTGAGCTGTGAAACCTCCCTAGTTGGAAAATTTGCTTTAATAGGCACTTTAACCCTGATTGCAAGTGCTTATTTGGGCCATCCCAGTCCTTTAGGCTTCTTTTTTCCCATCTTCTGCCCTATCTCCCACCTCTCCTTTATTTCTTTCACCTCCTCCTTATATAAAATAAACAGGGAAAACAGGGGCTGTGCCTAAACCAAACCATCCCCTACAATAGAGGCATCTAGGTGGTATAGTGGATGGAACATTGGATGTAGAGTTAGAAAGGCTTGACTTTTTATCCAATCTCTATGGTAATACTAGCCTCCCCAACTAGCTATGCAACTGGCAACTCAATTCCTTGAGAAGTTTATTGACCTCTGTTTGCTTTAATTTCCTTATCTGTGAACTAGGAATAATTATGGCATGTATTTCTGAATTGTTGTGAGGATAAAATGAAATAATATTTGTAAAGTTCTTTGCAAACCTTAAAATGCTATGTAGATGCAACTCAACAGAAACCATTAATTTGATGTCATGGGCTCTTTTGACAGTCTGATGAAGCCTATGAACTCTTTCTTAGAATAAGGTATTTAAATACATAAATTATAAAATATAGAGAATTACAAAGGAAACCCAAAGTGAGAAAATAAAGATGTAATTTTCCCATTCAAGTTCACAGATCCCCTGAAATCTTTCTATGGATGCATTGTCATTGAATACCAGATTAAGAACTCTTGTTTTAATATCACCACTGTGTCTGTATCCCAAAAAGATATCAAAAAACAAAAAAGGACCAGTATATACAAAAATAGAATCTCTTTTAGTGCTGAGAGAGAATTGGAAATTGAGAGGATACCTAAATAAATTCTTATATATGAATGTGATAGAATACTATTGTGCTGGAGAAAGAAATGGCAAACCACTCCAATATCTTTACCATGAATTCCCCTTCACCCAGAGGTCACAAAGAGTTGGACATGACTGAAAATAACTAAATGAAAACAGTTTTTGTTGTATTATTATTTGAGGCAAGGCAATCCATTAAAAATTATTGCCAAATGGAACAAGGAAACCTGGAGGAAGAGAGAGTAAATTGTAATACAAAACTGTTTACTAAGAGGGCAAACAGAAGGTAGTATCCTTAAACAAAATCAGAGGTATTAACTAATCCAAATAAGTTTGCATTTGGGGGATACATGGAAGATTTTTTTTAAACCTTGGCAACTGTTACTTGAAGTAGAACAATTCTGTCAAGCCTCTCCCCCCAAAAAAACAAAACAGGAGAGAGTAACTGAGGACCCAGTTTCTCAAAGGTCACTGAACTGTGCTCTTTTTAAGGCTAATAGTATCAAGAAGTAATTTTTCTTTGGTTCTGGGTTTTTTCTGTCTATTTGTTAAAATACCTGGGGAATCTACTTCATGCTTTGAATAATATAGCTGTTCTCATTCTTAATCCCTGGCCTATAAAAAGATTAATTTCAGTAAATGTCAGTTGAGCTGTTAACCTGGTGAATTTGTTTACAGAAGCTTAACAATAAAAAATATATCATTTTCAGCTGGGAAAGACTGCAATATTTGAGAAGGTATTGAGTTTTCTCCCTTTAGTCTCATTTGTTCTGTCACTCAAGAAGCAATCCCAGAGTCACTGTAATAATAGAAAATATCAAGAATAAAAACTAAGAAAATATGTTTGGTTTATGGTATATGTAGTTGTCTAGTTTCCCATAACTATATTTTTAGAACATGTAGACATATTTTTAAAGAGCTATTTGCTTAAAGATAGACATTTGGGTTATGAAGCAAATAGGGTGATAACATAAATGAATCAACCCAAATCTGGAAAATTCTTTGTCTCAAAGAATTATGTTTAGATGGAGGTGTTTATTCTAGGCACAATTGTAAAATGGATTGTCTGAAACTTGAATGAGCTGTTGAAAGAGGTAGAGAGTTAGCCTTTCTCCCTTTAACTCCCACCATCACTGGAGGCCTGTAGGGAAAGTTGGATAAATGCTTATTGGGAATGCTGTAAAATCTAGTGATGTTGTAAGCCTATTTACAATCTTGAACACAGGGTCATGCTGAAGGAAGCATTTGATAATCTGTGCAATTAGAAGTGTACATTTATTACTAATAATGTTCTTCAGGTAGATATTTCTCTTTTGTAAGATGTGGTTTCTAGAGTAGCAACAAGTTGATGGTTAATTATATTATGTGAAATGGATTGGAGACCATTGATGCATAACAAAAGGTATTCATGAATTACATTTTTTATGAGTCTTCTAGGTAAAGTTTTATCTCTTGTTTGTTTATTTTTTCAATGTGTGTATTTTTACAGGGCATGCATAAAACTGACAAAACCATGGAAATAATGAATTCTGAATATAATACTTAGGAGTCCACAGATCTCAAGAGAAGACAATTGTAAAGTAATAGTGCTTTGGATTTTGTCCTAAAAGTCATAAAATTAGGTCTTGAAAACTACTATTCTCTTTCCTTACTTACAAGTTCAAGACCTTAACTGGAAGATGTGTAAATTACTTCTGTTTATCAATTGGTCTAATAAATGCTGAAATAACTATGGTATGGAAATTAGAGAGCACAGGAGAAAATGAAAACCTAATATGAAAAAAGCGCAGACCTAACTTCTCAATATCTTCCTACTATTTGACCTTGAAATGAGAATGTGCTACCTGCTAGATTATTTTCATGTGACAGAACAGTGATCACTTTTTGAAGGTGATAAAATAAGGCAGAGAGAGAAAGATTTGCCAAAAAAGATCTTGAGCAAAGTCAGAATCTAATTGTGGTGTCTTAGGTGTCTAAAGGGTTTGACAACTTCTTCAAGCCAGTAAGTATACTTTGTTCTAAATTATCTACTTAAGACAATTGATTGACTTTGTGATGAGTATTTTAAGAAATGATTAATTTGGTGAAATGGTTCACACCTAGGCCATGAAAAAAAACTTGCTCTTTTTTTCTGCTGAAAATTCAGTGGCATTAGAAATCTAATTTTTTGAAATAATTTTATTGATGTCTTTCACACTTTTTATCAACAAAATTTTACTTCTTTTTTCCCCTCCCAAAGAACCACTCCAAATCATAAATATTTTTAAAAGAAAAAAAGAAAAAAGAAAAAGAGAAGAAAGATCAGTATGCCACAAAATCTAAAAATAAATTAAATTACTATGCTAATATTCAAGGACCTGAAACCTCTGTAAAGGGATGGAAAGAAGATAACAAGGTATGGTTGTTTTTAAAATTTTGCAATATTAACTTTTAATTTGCTTGTGATATGTGTTTTTTCTTTCTATTTATATTATTATAGTCATTGTTTGTGATTTTATCTTGGTTCCACTTCATTCTGAATGAGTTCATATAGATCTGTTCACACATCTCTGTTTTCATCATATTCATCATTTCTTAGCGCATAATTATATTTCATTATAATCATGTCACAATTTGTTTAGCCATTGCTTTATCATTAAAATCCACTTAATTTCTAGTTTCTAGTTATTTGCCATCACAAAAGGTGTTGCTAAAAATTGTGAAGACCATGTATTTTAAAATCAGCTGAGTCAGGAATTCAGGTTAGGGGAAAATCTTCAACCTTTTATTCAGAGATGAAGAAGAATCTGAGGTAGAAGGGGATCAGAGGTAAAAGGGAACTGAGTCAAGAAGCTAGCTAGACCAGAAGCCACCAGAACCGAACCCAGCCAGCAATCTCTCCCAGCCTCTCTTCCTGCCACTGTGCCTCCACCCACCAAAATCGACATTTCCTATACAACACATCAAGACTTGCACAGAGAGTGGGCGGGGGCCATTCTTTCTCCAAGTATATATATTAATACAATCCAATTACTATTTAGCCTCATGTGCTTGGGACCTCAGTGCATCAACTCAAGCCTCAGCCTATTACAACAAATGTGTAAATGGCAACTAAATCAAAAGGAGTAGATATTTCAGTCATATTATTTGTAAATGCTTAATTTTGTTCTCAACAACAGGAAAACATACTTTAACTTCATTAATAAGATCTCAGAATTTAGAACTGGAAAAGATTTTGCTCTAAATCCTGGACCTTACAAATAAGGAAATAGACTTAGAGATATCAGGTAATTTCCTTGTGGTCACATGATTATTAATCCAGGGACTGCACTCTGGTGTCTGACTTCAAATCCAAAGTAAAGGCCAGAATTTTATTTATTTTTTTAAATTAATTAATTAATTTATTTAATAGCGTTTTATTTACAGGATATATGCATGGGTAACTTTACATCATTAACAATTGCCAAACCTCTTGTTCCAATTTTTCACCTCTTACCCCCGACCCCCTCCCCCAGATGGCAGGATGACCAGTAGATGTTAAGTACATTAAAATATAAATTAGATACACAATAAATATACATGAGCAAAACGTTATTTTGCTATACAAAAAGAATCAGACTCTGAAATATTGTACAATTAGCTTGTGAAGGAAATCAAAAATGCAAGTGGGCATAAATATAGGGACTGGGAATTCAATGTAATGGTTTTTAGTCATCTCCCAGAGTTCTTTCTCTGGCCATAGCTGGTTCAGTTCATTACTGCTCCACTGGAAATGATTTGGTTGATCTTGTTGCTGAGGATGGCCAAGTCCATCAGAACTGGTCATCATATAGTATTGTTGTTGACGTATATAATGATCTCCTGGTTCTGCTCATTTCACTCAGCATCAGTTCATGTAAGTCTCTCCAGGGCTTTCTGAAATCATCCTGTTGGTCGTTTCTTACAGAACAGTAATATTCCATAATATTCATATACCACAATTTATTCAGCCATTCTCCAACTGATGGACATCCATTCAGTTTCCAGTTTCTAGCCACTACAAAAAGGGCTGCCACAAACATTCGTGCACATACAGGTCTCTTTCCCTTCTTTATAATCTCTTTGGGGTATAATCCCAGTAGTAACACTGCTGGATCAAAGGGTATCCACAGTTTGATAACTTTTTGAGCATAGTTCCAAACTACTCTCCAGAATGGTTGGATTCGTTCACAACTCCACCAACAATGCATCAATGTCCCAGTTTTCCCGCATCCCCTCCAACAATCATCATTATTTTTTCCTGTCATCTTAGCTAATCTGACAGGTGTGTAGTGGTATCTTAGAGTTGTCTTAATTTGCATTTCTCTGATTAATAATGACTTGGAGCATCTTTTCATATGACTAGAAATAGTTTCAATTTCTTCATCTGAGAATTGTCTGTTCATATCCTTTGACCATTTTTCAAATGGAGAATGGCTGGATTTTTTATAAATTAGAGTTAATTCTCTATATATTTTGGAAATGAGGCCTTTATCAGAACCTTTGACTGTAAAAATATTTTCCCAGTTTATTGCTTCCTTCTAATCTTGTCTGCATTAGTTTTGTTTGTACAAAAACTTTTCAGTTTGGTATAATCGAAATTTTCTACTTTGTGATCAGTAATGATCTCTAGTTCTTCTTTGGTCATAAAGACCTTCCCCTTCCACAGGTCTGAGAGGTAAACTATCCTGTGTTCCTCTAATTTATTAATAATTTCATTCTTTATGCCTAGGTCATGAACCCATTTTGACCTTTATCTTGGTGTACGGCTTAAGTATGGATCAATGCCTAGTTTCTGCCATATTAGTTTCCAATTTTCCCAGCAATTTTTATCAAACAGTAAGTTCTTATCCCAAAAGCTGGGGTCTTTGGGTTTGTCAAAGACTAGGTTGCTATATTTGTTGACTGTTTTATCCCTTGAACCTAACCTATTCCACTGATCAACTAATCTATTCCTTAGCCAATACCAAATAGTTTTGGTAACTGCTGCTCTGTAATATAATTTTAGATCTGGTACAGCTAAGCCACCTTCATTTGATTTTTTTTTCATTAATTCCCTTGAAATTTTTGACCTTTTGTTTTTCCATATGAATTTTGTTGTTATTTTTTCTAGGTCATTAAAATAGTTTTTTGGGAGTCTGATTGGTATAGCGCTAAATAAATAGATTAGTTTAGGTAATATTGTCATCTTTATTATATTTGCTCGCCCTATCCAAGAGCATTTAATATTTTTCCAATTGGTTAGATCAGACTTAATTTGTATAAAAAGTGGTCTGTAATTTTGCTCATAAAGTTTCTGATTTTTCCTTGGCAGATAGATTCCTAAATATTTTATATTATCAGTAGTTACTTTAAATGGAATTTCTCTTTGTAACTCTGTTGGATTTTGTTAGTGATATATAAGAATGCTGATGACTTATGTGGGTTTATTTTATAACCAGCAACTTTGCTAAAGTTGTGGATTATTTCTAATAACTTTTTAGTAGAATCTCTGGGGTTCTCTAAGTATACCATCATGTCATCGGCAAAGAGTAATAATTTGGTTTCCTCATTGCCTACTCTTATTCCTTTAATCTCTTTCTCAGCTCTTATTGCCAAAGCTAGTGTTTCTAATACAATATTAAATAGTAATGGTGATAGTGGGCAACCTTGTTTTACTACAGATCTTATTGGGAATGGTTGCAGTTTGTCTCCATTACATATGATGCTTACTGATGGTTTTAAATAGATGCTGCTGATTATTTTAAGGAAAAGTCCATTTATTCCTATACTCTCAAATGTTTTTAATAGGAATGGATGTTGGATTTTATCAAATGCTTTTTCTGCATCTATTGAGATGATCATATGGTTTTGTTAATTTGGTTATTAACATGGCCAATTATATTGATAGTTTTCCTAATATTGAACCAGCCCTGCATTCCTAGTATAAATCCTACTTGATCATCATGTATTATCCTGGAGATGATTTTCTGTAGTCTTTTTGCTAATATCTTATTTAAGATTTTAGCATCAATATTCATCAGGGAGATTGGTCTATAATTTTCTTTCTGTTTTCAACCTACCTGGTTTAGGTATCAGTACCATGTCTGTGTCATAGAAGGAATTTGGTAGGACTCCTTCATTCCCTATTTTATCAAATAATTTATATAGCATTGGGGCCAATTGTTCTTTAAATGTTTGGTAAAATTCACATGTAAATCCATCTGGTCCTGGGGATTTTTTCTTAGGGAGTTGTTTAATTGCCTGTTCTATTTCTTTTTCTGAAATGGACTATTCAAGTAATTTACTTCCTCCTCTGTTAGTCTGGGAAGTCTATATTTTTGGAGGTAGTTATCCATTTCACTTAGGTTATCAAATTTATTGGCATAAAGTTGAGCAAAATAACTCCTTATTATTTCTCTAATTTCCTCTTCATTGGTGGAAAGTTCTCCCTTTTCATTTTTAAGACTGCTAATTTCATTTTCCTCCCTCCTTTATCTAATCAGATTTACCAAAGGCTTATCTATTTTATTGGCTTTTTCATAGAACCAACTCTTAGTTTTATTAATTAGTTCAATAGTTTTTTTACTTTCAATATTTTTTAATTTCTCCTTTTAATTTTAGAATTTCAAATTTAGTTTTGATTGGGGTTTTTTAATTTGGTCTTTTTAGTTTTTTTAGTTGCAAGCCCAATTCATTAATCTTTTCTTTCTCTGTTTTATTCAAGTAAGCCTCTAAGGATATAAAATTCCCTCTTATTACCGCTTTTGGCTGCATCCCACAAATTTTGGTATGACGTCTCATCATTGTCACTATCTTGAGTGAAATTATTAATTGTATCTATAATTTGCTGCTTCACATAATCTGGGGTTATTAGGATGGCAGGAAATACAGATTTAGTAATTCTAACCGTAAATGTGAATGGGATGAACTCTCCCATAAAGAGGAGGCAGATAGCAGACTGGATCAAAAGTCAGAACCCTACAATATGTTGTTTACAAGAAACACATTTAAAGCAGGGAGATACATATAGAGTAAAGGTAAAAGGCTGGACCAAAATCTATTATGCTTCAGGTGAAGTCAAAAAGAGGGTAGCCATCCTTATCTCAGATCAAGCAAAAGCAAAAATTGATCTAATTAAAAGAGATAAGGAAGGAAACTACATCCTGCTAAAGGGTAGCATAAACAACGAAGCAATATCAATATTAAACATATATGCACCAAGTGGTATGGCATCCAACTTCCTAAAGGCCAGAATTTTAGAACTGGAACAGACCTTAGAGATTATCTACTATAACCTTGTCTAACTACAGAATTTGCCAACTATGCCAGGGACAGCTAGGATGGCTCAGTGGATAGAGCACTTGGCCTAGAATCAGAAAACCTTGAGTTCAAATGTAATCTTAAATACTTACTAGTTGTGTGATTCTGGGAAAGATATTTAACCTTTATTTGCCTTAATCCACTGGAGAAGGAAATTCAAACTATTCCATTAGTTTAGCTAAGAAAACCCCTTGGACATTATGAATAACAAAGTCAGATATGACGGAATGTTAACTTTATCTAAATACAGATAAGAAAATTGAAGCTCAGTGAAGATATAATTTGCACAAGTTCACTACAGTACCTGAAGTAGTCCCCAGACTTCCTGGTTCCCTGGTCAATATTATTTCTACTAGAACACATTGCCTTATAGAACATAAAAATCAGAATATTCCCATAAGTAATGATATTAATCAATCCAGTAATTACTATCCCATGAAATTTTGCTTTCATGGCAACCAAAAGTCCATCAATGATGTTTATAAAGCTCATGAAATCAAGGTCTTATGTAAACTTTTTATCTCTTCTGGTATGTAGTGTCATGCTTTGCACTCAGTATTGACAATATATTTTTTGTGAAAGAATAAAAAGAAATAAATGCTGACTTTCCTTATATAACCTTCCTCTTTAAGTACAATATAGGGATGTAGAATAACCCTAACCTGAAAAGAATAAGTAAATATTCTAAGTATAGTGATGAGAAATCATATTTTAAATGATTAGGGGCAGGGTACTTCCCACACAACTTATAGGAGTTCTCCTGGATACCTGTCTTTAAATCAGACTTCATCATATTATCAGTCATAAAAAGATTTAGACTGTCTTGGAAACAGAAGCATGAGCTCAGGGTCTTGCACTTATTTAGTTATGTGATCTCAAACATATCACAAACTTTCTGAACTTGTTATAAAATGGAGATCATAGTACCTGCAGTATCTATTTCATGGAGTTGTGATGAATATGAGATAATGTAAATAAATTACATTGTCATGATAAAGTTCTTTTTTATTATTAAATGTTTTATTTTTCTAGTTATACATGTACATTAACTTTTAAAATACACATTTCTTTATCACGTTAGGAGATAAAAATCAGAATAAAAGGGAAAAACTACTAGAGTGAAAAAAAAAAACAGAAAAAGAAGTGAATATATCATATGTTGATTTACATTCAGTCTTCAAAGTTCTCTTTCTGGATGCAGATGGTATTTTCTATCCAAAGTTTATTGGGGTAGACTTGGATACTGAACTACCAACAAGAACCAAGTCTTTCAGATAGTAAAAGCACATTCTTGCTCTTACTATGTACAATGTATTTCTGGTTCTGCTTATGTGAAGTTCTTTATATATAATATGATTTGGTTTGGTTTATTTGTTTGTTAAGAAAGATTCAGATCAGAAATTTCATAAATCTGAGGAATCCTAGTATAGAAACTACTTCCATACAATTCATATGGCCAGTTAATCAATAACATCACCCAAAGAATTACCTGTGGCCCTGAGAATTAAGTGCTGTGCCCAGGATCATATAGTTATAATGTATCAGAGGCAAGACCTGCACCTTGTCATCCTAACTCCAAGATGAGGCCTCTATCCACATCACTATTATCACCAAACTTTATTGAAACTCAACTTTAATGTGCTGGCACTTGACTACTACATGGTACTTCCAAACAAATTATTCTTGTATATATTATCAAATTTTATGAATGAGAAGTAGACCATAACTATATAGATATAAATATAGTAAAATGAATCAGGAATGTTTCCATTTTGATTAAATTTTGGATGAATCTAGATGTTAAGGAAGAAAAATAATTCTCACAAAAACTGAAAGGGTAGTTCTGTAGAATCTAAGTGTGGCAAGTGGTTTTGAAATAGTTGTGGGTATGAGTACTACAAACTTAGAATCTATACTGATGGCTGAAGTGACCTTTCCCCATATGTACACAGTTAATAAAGTTAATAAAATAAGCAGTAAAAAAGTACATATCTAAAATGCCTTATATATGTGTTCTCCTTAGTGACATTTTAGCATAATTATGGTAGATTCTAAGAACCTTTACCAAAAATGCTTACCACTATCTTGGAAGATGTGCAGTACAAAATCTTAATAAAAGAGATATTCCATATTGATGGTGAGGTCCACTAGATATTCCTGTTTATAGTTAGTATTATACTAATTGTATTGAGGGTTACAAAATGGCAAAGCATCCTCCAGGAAATAAATAATTATTCAAAAGAATTAAGCCAATCCATTTTGGAAATATCTATAGATAAAGAATTTCTTGTATACAAATTATCATAAAAGGACCACCCAGAGAGCTGACATATATATATACACATAATATGTTATATATTATACACAACACACACACACACACACACACACACACACACTACACACAATACACATCTTGGATATGACAATGCATCAACAATTAACTGAGTTCATAACTGAATGGGAGGAAAGTGGGCTAGATTGCTTTTGTGAAGGTGTGTTATGCTTTAAATGATTCCTGATTTCTTCCTGGAAAAAGCATATCTTTTAAAACATATGCTTCTGGTGCTGTGATCATGGAATGTCCTAATCTCTAAAGAAGTAAAGTTCAGGATCATAACGAGGTTAATATAAAGGTGATTGGTGCCTATGACTAGGCAGTGATATATTACCTACCAAGAATTACATAAGAGAAGGGTCATAAAGGATGCTATGAAAGACATATATAATTGAAAAACATGCTTTGATTATAAATTAAGATTGAGGGATAAATTAAGAACAGCAAGCATGCTCTAGTAATAACCAGGCAGTGTCAAGAGATCTATAGGAAGACCCATGCCCATAGGACCCTCTTCAGAGCCTTTATGATAGAACATGGAAGGATCACATAAGGTGAGACAGAATCAATGACCATGGACCATTGAGGGACTACAGTTGTCCCTTCCACATGAATTTCTCCATTGAGACTTCAATATATCACAGGTTGACATAAGAAATTAACTGGGAATTGGGGGCAGGGGGGGCGGATAATTTGCACAAAATACAGACAATATGTGAAAGCCAGCAGAAGACAAAATAAGTTTAGAAACTCAGAAATGCATAAAATATGTATATAGTATCATGAAATATTAACATATATTATCTTTTAATACTGTAATTCATAATTCTTCTCTGGTACAAAAGAAAGAGTCAAAATTTTTATATGAATTTTCCAGATCAATAGGAACATTGTGTCCCATATGCCCCAGTGATGTGGAAGGCATAACTGTACTCACATTGTTGAATTCACAGATAAAATGTCAAAATGAAAGTGTTTGCACCTGAAGTTATTTTCCTATTTAAAAAAAAAAAAGCTGATCAAACCCCTTAAGACCTGCCCCTAAGCATTAATTCCCTACTTACCAAATTCCCTAATTCTTCATTTCTCCTTTACTTAGTATTCTAGAGGAGTGCATCCTTGTTTTGTTTTTTTTTGTTTGTTTGTTTGTTTGTTTGTTTTTGGCAGAAATGCTAAAAAAAAAAAAAAAGTAATAATAATCCTGATGGAATTCTTCTATTTGAGGAAGGCTTTCATTTGGCATCTTTGGGGAAATGTCAGAGGAGCAGAAACTGTCTATACTCAGGAAACTTGCCTCATCCCTGTTAAGTTATCACAAGTTTAAAAAACATATAAACTTAATTACTTCTCTTAGCAGAGTTCACAATTCAGAAAATTTTATTTACAGGAAAAGTGTGTGTGTGTGTGTGTGTGTGTGTGTGTGTGTAAACTGTTTACCTCTTAATTTTAACCCATTATCCTGAGACATACTGTAACATCCATGAGCACCCTCATAGTGATTTATCACAATTTCTTAATTGTGATCTTAGCCTCTTAAATAAAAGCAGCCTCTTAAATAAAAGCAGTGAAATTAATGTATTGATACTAGAAAACATATCATTCTCTTGGTCTTTTTGTCTTTTTTGGCAATGAAAATATTCCATTTCAATATTTCCTGTCATTCTAGTTCATGTATGAATATCAGAAAATGCACCATGTCCCTCCTTTATTGCACTTTTTGGCAATGAAATATAGTCAGTATTTTTCTAATATGCTATTTAGTATGGGTATCAGAAAATGCATTCTCTTTTCTTTGTCATTTTGGCAGTGAAAATATTCAATTTTAGTATTCCTTAATATGTCAAATAATTAACTAGGGGACATTCAACAACAACATTTCCTATTTCCTATTAGGAAACACCTGTATTGTAAAACCTTTGTAAGGACGTCAGCATCTGGGGAGAGTGATTGTGTTTTTAAGTTAGAAATGCACTACTATGCTTCCACACATGCCATGATGAATAATTTTCTTTCTTGTTAGTGTTTATACTTATCAAGTCTTTGTCATCATTCCTGGTCAGTCATCATTTAACCAAACTACACTGTGCATTATCAAATGCTTTTGCTCTCTCCTCATAAATCAGCTCCTTCTGCCCCTTAATTACCCTTGCCAGTCTCCTCTGAACTCCTTCCAGGTTGTATTTTATCTCCCCCTCTCACTCCCTCAGATAATAAGGTGTCTAGTCTTGAATATGTCTTGTAATATTTCTGGATGCCACTATGTGAAACTGAAGTCAGATGATTTTATTTGTGTGGTAAGTGTTTTGTAGTTTTGCTCATATAGTTCCTGACTTTCCTTTGGCAGATAGATTCCCAAATATTTTATACTATTGACAGTTATTTTAAATGGAATTTCTCTTTGTATCTCTTGCTGTTTGATTTTATTAGTGATGTATAAAAATGCTGATGATTTATGTGGATTTACTTTGTATTCTGCAACTTCGCTAAAGTTGTGAATTATTTCTAATAGCTTTTTAGTAGAATCTCTGAGATTCTCTAAGTATACCATCATATCATCTACAAAAAGTGACAATTTGGTTTCCTCATTACCTACTCTAATTGCTTTAATCTCTTTCTCAACTCTTATTGCTGAAGCTAGTGTTTCTAATACAATATTGAATAATAATGGTGATAATGGGCAACCTTGTTTCACATCTGATTTTACTGGGAATGGTTCCAGTTTATCACCTTTACATATGATGCTTATTGATGGTTTTAAATAGATGCTACTGATTATTTTAAATAAAAGCCCATTTATTCCTATACTCTCAAGTATTTTTAATAGGAATGAATGTTGGATTTTTATCAAATACTTTTTCTACATCTGTTGAAATGATCATATGGTTTTTGTTAATTTGGTTATGGATATAGTCAATTATGCTAATATTGAACCAGCCCTGCATTCCTAGCATAAATCCTACTTGGTTGTGGTGATAATCCCGAGGATGATTTCCTGTAGGCTTTTTGCTTATATTTTATTTAAGATTTTTGCATCAATATTCATTAGGAAGATTGGTCTATAATTTTCTTTCTCTGTTTTCAACCTACCTGGTTTAGGTATTAGTACCATTTCTGTGTCATAAAAAGAATTTGGTAGGAGTCCTTCATTCCCATTTTTTTCAAATAGTTTATATAACATTGGAGTTAATTGTTCTTTAAATGTAGAATTCACATGTAAATCGGTCTAGTCCTGGGGATTTTTTCGTAGGGAGTTGCTTAATAGTTTGTTCTATTTCTTTTTCTAAAATGGGACTATTTATGCAATTTACTTCCTCCTCTGTTAATCTGGGCAACCTATTTTTTGAAGGTATTCATTCACTTCATTTAATTTATAAAATTTATTAGTATAAAGTTGGGCAAAGTAACTCCAAATTATTGCTCTAATTTCCTCTTCATTAGTGGAAAGTTCTCCCTTTTCATTTTTAAGACTAACAATTTCCTTTTCTTCTTTCCTTTTTCTAATCAAATTCACCAAAGGTTTATCTATTTTGTTGGTTTTTTCATAAAAAACAACTTTTAGTTTTTTTATTAATTCAATAGGTTTTTTTTATTTTCAATTTTATTAATCTTTCCTTTTATTTTTAGAATTTCAAGTTTTGTATTTGATTGGGGTTTTTAATTTGCTCTTTTTCTAGCTTTTTTTTTAGTTGCAAGCCCAATTCATTGGTCTTCTCTTTCTCTATTTTATGAAAGTAAGCCTCTAGAAATATAAAATTTCCCTATTACCACTTTGGCTGCATCACACAAATTTTAGTATGTTGTCTCATTATTGTCTTTTTCTTGGATGAAATTATTAATTGTGTCTATGATTTATTGTTTCACCCATTCATTCTTTAGGATGAGATTATTTAGTTTCCAATTACTTTTTGGTCTATTTTCCCCTGGCTTTTTATTGAATGTAGTTTTTATTGTGTCATGATCTGAAAAGAATGTATTTACTATCTCTGCCTTTCTGCATTTGATTTTGAGGTCTTTATGTCCTAATATATGGTCAATTTTTGTATAGGTTCCATGAACTGCCAAGAAGTATACTCCTTTCTGTCTCCATTAAATTTTCTCCAAAAATCTAACATATCTAACTTTTCTAGTATTCTATCTAGTATTCTCTTTAATTTTTTCTTATTTATTTTGTGGTTTGATTTATCTAGTTCTGAGAGTGCAAGGTTGAGATCTCCCACTATTATAGTTTTGCTGTCTATTTCTTCTTGCAGTTCTCAACTTCTCCTTTAGGAAGTTAGATGCTATACCACTTGGTGCACATATGTTTAGTATTGATATTGCTTCATTATCTATGGTACCCTTTAGCAAGATATAGTTTCCTTCCTTATCTCTTTTAATTAGATCAATTTTTGCTTTGGCTTGATCTAGTATCAGGATGGCTACCCCTGCTTTTTTTTTTTTTTTTTTTTAACTTCACTTGAAACATAACAGACTCTACTCTAGCCTTTTACCTTTACTCTCTATGTATCACTCTGCTTTAAATGTGTTTCCTGTAAACAACATATTGTAGGATTCTAGCTTTTAATCCAGTCTGCTATCCACCTCCACTTTATGGGACAGTTCACCCCATTAACATTTACAGTTAAAACTACTAATTCTGTATTTCCTGCCCTCTTATTATTCCCAGATTATACTTTTATCTTTTCTTTTCCCCTTACTTCCCTCCCCAGTATTTTACTTATGAGCACCACTTGCCTCAAGCAGCTCTCCCCTTTTAGATTCCCTCCCCCTTTCTTATACCTTTCCCCTATTATTTCTGTATTTGGTTCTATTTAGCCTCCCCTTCCCTTTTCATTTTTTCCCATCCTCTTTTTAATACAGTGAAAGAAGTTTCTCTGTAAACTAAATATGTCTAATATTTTTGAGCCAAATCTGATGACAGTGTGATTCACATAATGTTCATCCTCCTCCCTTCTTTCCCCTAAATACAATAGGTTTTCTTTGCCTCTTCATGAGATGTAATTTGCCTCTTTTTACCTCCACTTTTCTCTTTTTCTGGTATAATTCTCTTTACACCTTTAGTTCCTTTTTTATATTATAACAGTAAAATCAAATTATATAAGCACTCTCTATGTATACCCATAACAGAAATCCAGTTCTCAAAAGTTATTTTTACTTTTTTATACTTCTCTTAAAAGAATTTCATAATCAGTGTGAAGGTAGTAGGAGAACTCAGAAAGAAACATGTGTCCTCTCTACCATCGTGGCTCCATCCCCAAGTCATTTCTTTTGAAGGAATAAAAGTGATTTACATATCATACCATAAAAAGTCTGATTATTTTGTCATTGCAATAAAAATACAATAAGGGATAATTTTAAAATATCAGAAAAAGTGTGTTATTTTAAGGAGGTCATTATTCCTTTTACATTTTGCATGATTATTTTGCTTAGGATTCACCATTTGTTACAGTCTATGGAGAAAAGGTTAAATGGATCCCAATATCTATCAGTATTATCTGAATTCTATGTTAAATGTGACTGAGCCAAATTGCACTGTGTACATCTAATGAATCAATCAATATTTATTAAATGCTGGGTATGGACCAGGCACTATGTACTAAGTCCCTGACTCTCTTTTATCTCATGTCCATCTTTAATTCCCTGTTTTTGATTTTGGTCTATTAACATTGAATGGCATTCATTTTGATTCTTCTCAATATTTCTTTATTAGCATTTCTTATCTAGATATTAAACAAAGCCTAACTCCCATCCTTTAAGCCCCAAAATATAACAGTAGTGTGCCTAATTCTTCCATTTACTGCTGGGTCTTGGCTTCTACCATTTAATTTGAACTTAATTGAATTTAATTTGAATTTCTATAATTCTGATGCTGTTTCTTCTTCCCAAAGCAATCTGCATTATAATATTATGAATGTTATTTTTACAATAGTGAGTTAAGCTCTTTCCAAAATGGAGATGCCCTCAAGTACATCTACAGATTTTGTAATATGATTAAAATACCTGCATTCTTTATTTGATTTGATTTATTCTTGCTGCCTACTTTCATTTTGATGTTCTGATATACCCAGCTTCACTGCTTCACTTGGTTCCATTCTTTTGAAAATTATCTTTCTAGTATTGACTCTTTGCCTATTGAAAATAGTAGGTTTATACTTTGATCTCATGGTAGTCCAGGAAGCTGTGGTGTTTTCTATTGCTATTTGAACAAGATAAGAAGCATAGCATAGTGGGTATTGAGTTAGCTTTGAGGGTAGAGCCAAAAAGACCACAGTTCAAGTCCTGTGACACATATTGGCCATATCACCCTAGGCATGTAAATCTAATCTGCCAATACCTCCAAACAGCTGATTAAGTTTAAGTTTAACTTGAAGAACTGTTGCCATCTTTGTTGGTGGAGGGAATTTCCTAACCAGAAAATTCCTATAACTAATAAAATCAGAGATCTAGGCAGGCACAAATATACAGATATGCAAAAAATACATGTGTATGAATAAACTTCAAAAATGAATAAATAGATAAACTACCATCTATTCCTGCACTTCCCTCCTCCTATACTTTCTTTCCTCATTAGTCTCCTTCCTTAGAACAGACCCTTTCCCTTCTCACCTCTGAGTGCTAAAAATCTTTCCCTTAAGAGTCTACAAAGGAGCCTTTTTATTCACCAAAGCTTCATTTCTTCCCACCCAGGGAGTCTTGTACTCTCCTCCTCAAATTAAAGTGATCTCTCCTTCTTCAAATTTCTCATTTTTCAAATGGCAGAAGAAATGCCATTCTATTGTGCATTAGTTACCTGTTTTTGGGCAAAGGAGAAATTATTGTTCCATTGTCACAAATTTCTACTGTCATTTTATTAAAGAGCAGGCTTCCCTTTCAGGGAAGAACAGGAAAATCATTCAATCAAATTTTCACCTTGGTATGCTATCTTGGGGAAGAAAAATCAGACCATTCTTGAAGTTTGAAGCACTTGTTGCTTCACTTAAATTGCTTAAGGCCCTGAAAGGATTTTCTCCTGAGACCAAATTCCTATGGATAAAGAAAACCTGCTTGAACTCACTTCTCAGTGATAAACTCCCCATTCCAACTATTCTGAATCTCCTGTTGTCAATATTCAAAACCCATTTTTGGTCAAATTGGCCTATCCCTTATTTTCATTTCCCCTCAATACAACTCCCAGTCTATCTCCTCCTTTAAAGCTACCCAACCATTCCATAGTGCTCTCTTTCATCTTTCCTCTTAAATCTTTTCCTTTCTCACTTATTCAATTTTCTGATTTTTACTGAAACTTGACTTCCTTCTGAAAACATAACTTTCCTGGCCTCTCTTTTTAGCACTTGGCTATATTTTCACTCCTTATCCTCTGACTCACTTGTCAAGGTGGCAGAATTGGAATACCCCTTGCTTCTCACTGGTATTTCTAGGCATTTTCTCTACCACCATCATTGAACAACCTTTCTTCTTTTGCATCGCACTGAATCTATATGTGAGAGGCAGCTAGGTTGTATTGTAGACAGATTTGCATGGCTGAAGTCAGGAAGACTCATTTTCTTGAATACAAATCTGACCTCATACATTTACTGGCTATGTGACCCTAGTCAAGTCTCTTAACCCTGTTTGCCACAGTTTTCTCATCTGTAAAATGAGATGAGAAGGAAATGGCAAACACTCTAGTATCTTTGCCAAACAACAATGAAACAACCCCAGATGAGGTCAGAAAAAATAATATAGAATCGAAAAATGGCTATAAAACAACAAAAATCCATATCTACCATCCCCATTCAAAATTCTATCAAATTCTGGTAGCTATTTCTACTATCTCCAGGCGGCTCCCCTTTTTTACTCAGTCAGTTCAATGCCCAGCTCACAGTCCTCTCTTATTTGCCTCCTGAGTACATCACAAAGAAGTTCAACACATAGACAGACAGACAGATAGGTAGATAGTCTCAAATAATTCAGAATTCCTCAACTTAATTCATTTCAAATGACCTACTCTTCTATCTCACCTCAGCCAGGCACAAAAATGGTCATATCCTAGATTCTGTCATCATCCACAAATGAACCACTTCCTTACTCATGGGCTTGGAAATTCTCTTATCTAAACAAATCTAAACAAAATCTATTGTCATTTCACCTTTTTTATTCTTTGTTCCTGATCTTACCTTTAATCTTAAAATTTTTCCTATGCTATTGCCTCTGCACTAGCTATAATCTCTTTTTCTATTTTGATCCATTGATGAACCAGTTCAACTCTATACTGTCTTCTTTTGATTCCCTTACTCTTTATCATGACATGTCTCAATAACTCATTCCCACCATCTACTACCTTCACTTTTACACATTATACTGAATAAAGCTGAAGAAAATCACAAAACCATGCAGACTGGCTCAACTGAAATTTTATATTATATCATTTCACCTGGGCCCTCACTGCTACAAAGCAATCTTTTTATGCTTCCTAATTAACTTACTATCTCACCACAGTGAGTTCTAAACTTTTGCCTCCCTCCTTAACCTGTCTAGGCTTTCTCTCCTCCTTTCTCTCTTATCTCGATATTTTACAAAACAATTTTTTTTAAATGACCAGTCACCAACACCTCTCTCTCTCTTCTCCACATCTCACATCATCAAAATGCGTTCTGTCATCACCACGTTTATTCTTGTTTCATATGAAGGAAGTGGCTTTTCTCATGGCAAACTCATCTATATAAATGTGTTCTTATTCTATCCCATCTTCTTTAGCAGGGTTCCTCTTTCATAAACTTCACTCTCATTTCAATCTCTCCTCGTCTGCTCTATTTATTATCAAAAAGCCCACGTTGATGTATCCACCTGCACTATCTATTGTTGAATAACTTCTCTCTTTTGTGATTAAATTCCTTGAAAAAAATTTATAAGGGTTGCCTTTATTTTCTTTCTCATCAGTATATTTTTAAACTTTATAGTTTGACTTCTGGCCTTGTTGTTCAATTGGAAAAGCTCTCTCAAGTTACTAATGAATGGTCTTTTCACAGTCCCCATTTTTCTTGACATTCCTACAACCTTTGATATTTTAAAACATTTTCTTCTCCTTGAAATCCTTTTCTCTTTAGGTTTCAATTTCACTATTCTAAACTGACTCTCCTCCTATCTTCTGACCATTCTTTCTCAGTCATCTTTTTGAGATCTTCATGTGAATCACAGTTATTTAATATTAGTGTTCCCTGAGGGCTCTTTCCTTCTTGCTCTATACTATTTCATTTGGTGATCTCATCAGTACCCATAATTTCAATCGTTTTCATGCTGAGAATTCTTAGATCTACTTATCTAGCTTTAATCTCTCTCCTATACTTTGGATTTGTATCTTCAACTGCTTTTTAGATATCTCAAACTTCATGTACTATTCATGTCTTAAACGCAACATGTCCAAAACTGAAATCAACATCTTTCCTCTCAAACTGTCCTTCCTTCTGAATTTTCCTATTACTATTGAGGTTACCACCATGCTCCCAATTACCCAACCATGTGTCATCCTTGACTGCTTTTCTCTCTCCAGCTTATATCTGTTTTTAAATGCTGCTTATTTTAATCTTCACCATATCTTTCATATATATGCCCTTCTTTTCTCTGACATTACCAACATTCCAATGCAAAGCCCTTATTACTTTATATCTGGATTATTGTACTACTTTGCTTATTGGTGTTTCTGCCTCAAGTTTTTCCCAGCTCTAGTCAATCCTCCACTCAGCTGTCAAATTAATCTTCCTAAAGGAGCAGAAATGATTATCTTACCCACCTATTCAATAAACTCCAGTGATTTCCTAACACATCTAGGATCAAATATAAAAATTCTTTGTTTGGTATTCAAAGCCCTTCACAACCTGGCTGGCTACTACATTTCTAGGCTTTTTGCACTTTATTTCCCTCCCCATTTCTTTGTAGCTTTCTTTCTTTGCTTCCTTTCTCCCCCTCCCCTCCCCCCCCAGGCATTTGGGATTAAGTGACTTGCCCAGGATCACACAGCTAGGAAGTGTTAAGTGGCTGAGGTCAGATTTGAACTCACGTCCTGCTGACTTCAGGGCTGGTAATCTGTCTAGCTGCCCCAACAATAGCTTTCTTATTCCTTGAATAAGATACTCCATTTTCACATTTTGGGTATTTTCTGGGTTTTTCCTCATATATGGAATGTTCTCTTTACTCATCTCCATCTTTTGACTTTCCTGGCTTCCTTCAAATTTCAAATGAATATCTTCTATGTGATGTTTTTCCTGATGTCCCTGAATGATGTGAATTCATTCTATTGACTATCTACAATTTATCCTTTATATTGCTTTTTTGTACATGGTTGTTTTCATGTTTTCTCCTCCATTAGACTTTGAATTCCTTAAGTGCAAAAACAACCTTTTGTCTTTTTTTTTTTTTTTTTTTTTTTTTTAATATCCCCAGTACTTAGAATAGTTCCTGGCACAAAGTAGGCCTTTAAGAAATGCTTATTGATTGATTAACAATCTAACTTGGGCTTCTAACTTGTACTCAGAATATTCTACCTGGTTTCATATTTATTTCTTTATACTCCTTATCCCATCACCCACCATCATTTTAACTGAGAGCTGCTAAGCCGTAAAGTGATCTTCCTAGTTTACATTAGTATGTTAAGGCAAATTGGTGGCATGGTAGTTAAGAGGGCTGGACTTGGAGTCAAGAAGACTTGAATGTAAATCCTACATCAGGCATTTATGAGCTATAGATGCTGGGCAACCCCATAATCTCATTTTCCTTATTTGTATAAAAGTGCTACTAATTTCCCCTACTTTTCAGGGTTGCCAGAATTGCTAAATATTCATCATATCTTGGGCCTTCCCCAATCCCTCTTAATTCCAGGGCTTTCCCTCTTTTAATTATATTGTCTTTATCCTGAATATAACTTACTTTTTAATTATTTGCATATTGTCTCTCCCACTAGATTGTAAATTCCTTGAAGGCAAGGACTATGTTTTATCTTTCTTTTGTCTTTTCTTAGTCTAGCACTAAGGTAGTGCTTAGCATAGTTCCTGAAACACAGCAGAAGCTTGATAAATGTTTGAGTAAATACAAAACTGAAAATATTATCTCAAGAAATTTGAACTGGACTTACTGACCCAATTTCAATTGTCTTTAGTAGTGAAAAGCACTGGAATTAATAGGGATTGGGGAAGGTGCTGTATAATTATGCAATTGGACATGCATTTATTGTTATTATTATTGTTATTGTTATTGTTCAGCCAACTCTGTCTGACTGTTCATGACTCCATTTGGAATTTTCTTGGCAAAGATATTGAAGTGGCTTGCCATTTCCTTTACCAGCTCATTTTATAGATATAGAAATTGAGGCAAACAAGGTTAAGTGACTTGTCCAATGTCACATAATTATTAAGTTTCTGAGGCTGAATTTGAACTCAGGTCATCCTAATTGCAGGCCCAGGCTTCTATTTACTGAACCACCTAGGTGCCCATGAATTTATTAAATATATATAAATACACAATTCTAGGTGCAGAGGATACAAAAATGCATGCAAGATTCCCTGGAGTACAAATCATTTAACTTTGTATTTGTATCTTGAGTGTTTGTCACATAGTGAATGTATAATAAATGTGGATTAAATGACAATAAATAAAACTTCCTATGCTCAAAATATTTATATTCTGATGGAATATACATATATATATATATTTTTTGATGTGATTATATATGTACACACATGTACATATATATTCACATGTGCATATATTTTGTATGTATGTATATGTATATATAAAATAATACATAATATAATAATATTATACTTTGATATAATAATATACTTTGAATTTCAAGTTTTACTCTTGAACCTCAGTATTTTGCTTCCCCAATGGAAAAACTTGATTATTCACAAAGCTCAACATTTTACCACTTGCTCTTTTAGATTTTTTGCTGTCCTCTTCTGAAATAACATTTGCTTATCATTAGTGGGTCCAGAAGAAGTTATTCAGAATTCTAATTAGTCATTTCTTCCCCAGGGCCAGTCTGCTCCAAGCTTATTGTTAAATCTTATCATATTATTCAGAAAATAAAAATAGAACCTGTTCACTGAAAGACAAGATTGATGAAATTTACCAGTTCACCTCAGTCATCTTGAAACACCCTGCATTCAAGATTCCTCTAATAGAGCAGCTTTTCAGCTAAGGTATTCAAAGTTTTGGTGCTATTTTTTTAACTGCCTCATTTATGTTATGAGACTCTTAGAGAGCAGACATTAACATATTAGTTTTGAGTATGAAGATATTGATCTGATCTAGAGGCTAATTGATTTGCCCTGGGAGACATGACAAGTTCAGAACCGTATTGAGATTTGACACCACGTCTCTTAATTCCCTGATCAGGGCACTTTTTCCTTGATAAGTGATCCCTAACCAAAACTAGCAAATAATATGTCTGTATATCTAGATATGTATATATATATATATATATATATATATAATATATATAATATATATTATATATATATATTTAGAGAGAGAGAGAGAGAGAGAGAGAGAGGTAGATGTAGTAAATTAGCATATATATATATATATATATATATATATATATATATATATATGTGTGTGTGTGTGTGTGTGTGTGTGTATGTGTGTATGTTTCATTTCAGTTGTGTCCAACTCTTTGTGACTCCATTTGGGTTTTTCTTGGCAAAGGTAGTGGAATGATTTCCTATTTCCTTCTCCAGCCCATTTACAGTTGGGGATACTAAGGCAAACAGAACTAATTGACTTGCCCAGGGTCACACATCCAGTAAGTATCTGAGAACAGATTTGAACCCAAAAATATGACTCTTCTTGACTCAAGGTCTGGCACTCTATCCACTGTGCCACCTAGATGTCTAAAATATATATATATATATATATATATATATACCCCCAAGGTTTAGATTTGTTTCCTGATATATTTTGTTTTGTTTTGTTTACTTTATTATAACCATTATATATGTTATTGTCCAGATTTTGCTTATTTCACTCTTTATCAACTCATATCAGTTTTCTTATGTTTCTCTGAATTCTTTTAAATATCAATTTCCTATCAGGCAGTTATAGTCCTTTTTTCAGTAAGAGGCAGCCTGACATAGTAGATAGAGAACCAAGAGTGAGGAAGTCTTGGGATCAGGTGCTACCTTTGATACCTACCACCTGTATGATCCTAGTAAACTTTTAGTACCTCAGCAAACTTTTTAAGATTAAAAGCAGATCCTGATCTGTGGAGGGTTTTCCCCCATCAAGAGTTCCCTATAATTATGAAATCATAGCTATGGGATTTTGTTGTTGTTCTTGTTTTGGCAAGGTAATTGAGGTTAAATGACTTACCTAGGGTTGCACAGCTAATTAAGTATTAAGGGTCTGAGATTGGTTTTGACTTCAGGTCCTCCTGACTCCAGGGTTGGTGCTCCATTCCCTGTACCATCTACCTGCCCCCATAGCCATGATTTTTTTTTAAAAATCTGTTTTGTTCATGTACAACAATTTGCTTAGCCATTCTTCAAAATACATACATGTACATATACATATATATGCCTATATAGTATTTACATAATATATGGAATTTCCCTGACTCCAAGTCCAGAACTTTACTCACTACCACTTAGCTTCCACTAATTTACATACAATGTAATTAATATATTGTGTTGTTGTTTACTTGTTTTTCACCCATGTCTGATTCTTTGTGATCCCTTTGGGATTTTCTTGGCAAAGATACTGGAGTAGTTTGCCATTTCCTTTTCCAGCTCCTTTGACAGAGGAAGAAACCAAAGCAGAATTAAGTGACTTACCCAGTTAGGGGGTAAGGCCAGATTAGAACTCACGTCTTCCTAATTTCAGGCCTGTCCCTCTATTTACTGTAAAATCTAATTGCCTAATAAGTATGTTATATGTATGATATAAATTGACATAATATAAATTACTATATACATAATTGATATATAGATTATATATTAGATAGAATTACGTATTTTAATTACATATAAATTACATGTTACAAATAAGTAATATTATTGTATCATTATTGCATGTTATATGTATTTATATATTGTATATTATGAGATAGCAATCTGTCTTTAACTTCTCTTAGATATGGAACCTCTAGGTTAAAGGGAATAGTCATTTAGTCCCTCCCACCTCCTCCCCTTTTTTAGCATAATATCAAATCTCTTTCCAAAATGATTGGATTGATTCACAACTCTCTCAGTAATATACTAGTATTTCAAAGGTGACTTAAAAAAAAACTTTTCTTATATGCCAATATGCAAGAGTATATATTTATGCACTCCCTCTTTTAACTATAGTTGATTGAACACAAACCTCTGAAAGCTTTGTACCACTTCTATGGATTTACTATATACAGTGTTCTACATTGTAGTATTTTATTGGTTACTTATGCATAAGATTTATATCCCCTTACCTCAAGGGCAGGGGTAATGCCATTTATTTTTACACTATCTCTAATGCCAACAGACTATGATGTTTGTTACCATTGCTTAATATTGTTGAATTGTGTCATTTAATTAATTCTGCCAGGATCTTGGTGTTACTTTATTTCTAATAGAACTAATATTTTGAATTCCAATTCCACAACCCTCTATTAAGTATCTACAGTGTGCAGAATTCTATACTAGATGCTTAGGGGAATTACTAAGTTTAGTACACTTTTCTAGTTCTCATGAAGCTTATAATCTAATTGAAACACAGATATCAATTATATGTCCATATTGTGGAGATTGATGAATTATGGTAATGCTTACTCTTAAACAAAGTCCTTGAAAGTTTCTTCTCTCTTTTTAACCCTATACTCCTCCATTCTTGAATAATGCAGAATTATCCTTTATCTGATTTTAAATAATGGAAGAGCCAAGAAAGTAATTGTTTTTTGAGTTCAGAAGGCCAAGTTTGATCTTTTGGGATTTATTCTCAGATCCTTCCCCTCCCTCAGTGTCTTAAGCCATATTCCTAGGGATAAAATGGAACTGCTCTCTTCACTATACAAAAGAATAAGAGGGTCTTAAAACTTCTCCTCAATCAACTACAGTTTTCTTAGCAGTAGGAACCTATAGGGTGGTTCCTAGGGAATAGTCTTGAATGGAGACTCAAACAATATCAATTGTTTAACTTATGTGGGTACCCATTTTCTCAAGCTTTGTTGATAATGTAACACACATAAGTGTCCATAGAAAATAATTTGACTTTGGGATAAGGAGAATAGAAATTTAGTCCTAATCTTATCACTTTATAATCCAGATGACTTGGACCATTGTGGGCTTTAGTTACTGTATCTAAAAATGATGGGTTTAGATTAGCTTATTTCTAAGGTCCCTTCCATCTCATAAGTTCCAGGATTCTAACGTCCTTACATATTTTGTAACTTAGTTCTAAAACCTCTATACTCAATAGGGTTACATTTTACAGAGAAGGAAATGGAGGATCAAAAAGTTCTCATAGTTAGTAGCAGAATATGGGTATTAGCTCACAAATGACAACTACACTTCCTTGATAGTTACACTTATGGAGATCCTTGGAGGAAGACTTTTTCATTTTGCCTTAGTATATCCAACATCTGGAACAATACCTGGTTTACAGTAGTTTCTTAACCTTTCCCTTACTAAAAGTGCCTGTAGAACTCATAAGCCAAGATTTTTACTGGTAAATCACAGCTTAGTGCCAGAGAATTATGGGAAGAGAAAGGAGAAAGAAGGTACCCATACCAACAAGTGAATTATTTGTTGAAAGTTAAAGGAAGTGTTTTATAAAGGTTAGATTCACGTTTAGATCACCTAATGGTTAAATACTGCGAAACTTGTTTTAAATTCACTTGCCTCCTCTTGTATATACTATAAAGAATACGGCCTGATTTTCTAAGTTTTAAAAAAAAGAAAACAACACTGAACTAGTTAATGTTTTCCTTCTGGGCTATGCCTCATGTGAAGGTTGTACATGACCCTGAGGATGACTAACAATTTTTTTTTCAAAAAATCACCACATTTAAAAGGTTCAGAAAGAAAAGCAAAACAGAAGTTTCATGTTTCTTTTTCATGAGTGGGAAAAAAAAATGAACTGGTTTTTATCAAAAAATACTGTAATTTGATTTTAAGATGTTTTAGACATTTACTACAGATTTTTCAATTCTTTAAAATTTTAATACATATATATATATATATATATATATATATATATATATATATACATGCATACAAATGACATACTCAGTAGGATTTAAAATCTTTTGAAGGCTTGGACAGATGAAATTTTAAATACTTAGCTATTGCCTTTTATAGTTCTTTATTTCTCTTTTCAGACCTTTTTTCTATCTAAAAGTTTAACTTAATTTTGAAACATCTGCATTATTATATAGTCATTGAGATATATACAAAGAAGTCTTTTCTGAAAAGTTACAATTATTTTGTAAAAGTAATAAATTTTAACTACAATAATTGTGCAAAAATTTTCAATTTCATTTAAAAGGCAAAATGATAGATAGATATACATATATTTTAAGGCTGGACATTTTCTATGGAAATACCAATAATAAAATATGACATTTGAAATTGTAAAGGGCCATTACAGAAAAAAAATGAAAATTTTCTCTTGAACTGTTTATACTAAGTTTATGTAATTATCTATGTTGTCTGTGAAATAATAGTATTGCTTGAATGTGTGAGATTCTTAGGTTTTATTTCCTTTCAGACAGCTAATAAAAATAGAAAGAATATCTTTGAGGTTCCAGTCTATTGTGAATCAGGTGAAGTCAGAGAAAGAAGCTTCCTTTTCTCCTTTGTTTTTTTTTTTTTTTTCCTTTGGGACCAAAACATCTGGTATCACATCTTGGATCTGATCTCTGCCATAAGGACATTTACAACCTAATCACCATGTGACCCCCATCCAAGTACCGAGCACCCTGCTCACAATTGAATATTATTGTTAGCAATGAGAGCACTATAGCAGGAATAGGTAAGTCTCAATTTAATTCTTCAAGAAAACACAATTTATTTGAGAGCTATATATTCCCCCACTGTGTACATTGATGCTAGATTAGAGGCATGTTTCCCATGTTAGTAAAGCTGTATATAGTCATGAAATTTATTTCTTTATAGACAATACTACTATCCAGGATAATTGGGATGTACCTCACCCTCCTACTTACTATTAGTGATTAAAGTAATTTTCCCCTTGAAAAATCTAAATTAAAGTGTTCCTGTAAGAAGCTATCACCTTACATACTTTATAGCTGTTTTGCTATTCATAAAACTGACCAATCTGACTTTGAGTGTTAGATGATTTGAAGTGGTTGAACCTGGTAAGAAAAACTAAAAGATGTCCTTTTTAGTTTATGTGACAGGAATCAAAGAAAACATGGTATCACTGGGACTGAGTTGATGACAGTTAGGACTTCCTGAGAATCTTTTTCTATATCTGGGAAAGAGGAAAAACTTTCCAGGAAGCTATGAGTAAGTTTCTCAACAATTCAAGCAGATGGCTAGTCAGGAAAGGGAGGGGAAGGAAAATACGCTCTTTGGAGTAGGTAATAAGATTTTGAAAAAAAGAAGGAAAATTGCTTAAAATTTCCTGGAAGTCCTACCAATTAAAAAATAGGAAAAGGAAAAAAAAAAGAAAGAACCATGAAAAAAATCATAGACATCACTTCTATCACACATATCAGAATTAATGCCATCCTTTACAGTAAATTCTAAATAGGGTTTTTTACTTTAAAGCTTTAATAACAAGTACCTGAAACATTGGAGAGAGAAATAACTTGATTGTAAAAAAGCAAAATATGGTCTTTCCCCGCCTTTTCTTTTGGATAAAAAATTCTGCCTGAATCATCAAAGTTTGGGAAGCAAACAAAAGACTTTTTTCCCCTTATTCTTAGGGTAACTTAAAATGTTTGGATTTGGGGAAAAAAACCTTCAAAATTGGCTAAAGCTGCTTAGTTACTAAAAGAGGATGCTTTTTGTGGAAGTTGAAGAGATATCTGCTCTAACTATGGAAATACCAATCATAAAATGTGACATTTGAAATTGTAAAGGGCTGTTAGAGCAAAGCAATGCTCAAAGTCAGTTTTCATACGTTCATATTTCTAAGTAGTATCATAGCATTATAAGTTTATATATGAAGAGAACCTTAGAGGCCATCTAGTTAAACACTCATTTAACAGTTGAAGATAGAAGTCTAATAATGTTAGGTAATTTATAACAAAGTTTTGTGTGTATTAAATGGCAGACAGGGGGCTTGGACACAAGTCTTATACTCCAAAGTTAGTGCCCTTTCCATTGGACTTCCCCGATCCAGTCTTGATCTACTTAATCCTAATATTAATTTTTTCAAAAAGCATTCTAAAAACTGGATTTTATACACATCATCCAAGAAGTGCTCTGAAAATCCTTTCCATCTTAGCCAAGTATTTCCATTTTTGAAATTACTATTCTCTGTGTTTCTGCCTCCTTTTCTTGTTCTCTCATTACTCAGGGGCACAAATGTGCCTTCATGGATGTTTCTCTATGTGCCTTCAGTACAGTATTTAGTGCACTCTAGGGCAATACACCCTGTGGTTTCATTGACTTGTAGCAGATGGTGTGTGTTAGAATGACATTCAAACAAATACAAATTGTACAGTGTCACACTAATAGAGCTTCTCTTTCTGCCATGTAATTTCTAGATTTGGAAGAAGTTAAGCCTTGAAACAGATAATGATCAACAACCAAATGAAAAATTGGACACCCTGGGCTGTAGGGTTTTTTTTTTCTTTGGTACTTAAAAGAAGAAACAAGTATAAGAAAATGTGATTTCCTATGAGGTGCCAATAAAACTGTGACAAGACACTCAAAGAAATTGGGAAATTGAACATTTGAACCTTCAATCAGTCTTATGATAGTTCATACAATAGATAATGTAATTAATTTTGATGATAATAACTTGCATTTATATATCGATTAAAATTTGAAAATCTACCTATTTTATTTCATTTGATAGTCACAATAACCCTATGAAATATCTATTATTGTTATTCTCATTTTACAGATGAGGAAACTGAGTTTATGAAAAGTTACATGGCTTACATAAGGTCACACATAAATATCTGGGTGGATGGTTTGAACTGAGGTCTTTGTGGGTCCAAGTCCAGAATTTTATCCCTTATACTACCTAGCTGCCTACATGATTCAGTTTTAGAGCATGAAGAACTAGCACTGTGCTTGCACATAGTAGGCCCTTAAAAATGTGCAAACTATCAAATGTTAACCCAACAAATGTTCTACCACTCATTCATTTATAGAGAAAAAAAATGGTGCTCTACTAAAGTATGTGTAACTTTCTGATTACAAAGTATATTAGGTGTTCAGACATGGTTTCCAATTCAGCAGGACACAGCTTCATATAAATTATCGTTTTCCTTTTTATAATTCTTATCAATTAGAGTGATAGAATTTAGAACTTGAAGAGACTTTAAAGATGTTTTTAATAATTGAAATTACAGTTTATTTCTTAAAAACCTATACAAAATTATATTTTAAAATTTAATTAAATTTTTTATTATAACTTTTTATTGACAAAACATATGCATGGGTAATTTTTCAACATTGATCCTTGCAAAAACTTCTGTTTCAACTTTTCCCTTCCTTCTCCCCATCTCCTCCCATAGATAGCAGGAGTCCCATACATGTTAAATATGTTAAAATATATGTTAAATGCAACAAATGTATACATATTTATACAGTTGTCTTGCTATACAAGAAAAATCTAATTTAGAAAGAAGGCAAAAATAACCTGGGAAGAAAAACAAAAAAGCAAGCAAACAATAACAGAAAGAGTGTAAATGCTGTGTTGTGGTGCACACTCATTTCCCAGAATTCTTTCACTGGGTGTAGCTGGTTCTATTCATTACTGATCAATTGGAACTGATTTAGATCCTCTCATTGTTGAAGATAGCCACTTCCATCAGAACTGATCCTCATGTAGTATTGTTGATGAAGTGTATAATGATCACTGAGACCCAGACAACTGAAGTGAGCACAGAGCTCAAAAGTATCTTACTGTTCTAAATGCTATAATACTATTATCTGAAATAGTCTTTCTGTTTCTGTTACATCTACAAATTCTTCTCTACTGTTTGCTATTCATATTCCAGAATATTCTGGCTGAGCTGCTTTTGGTCAATGAATGGATAATTTTTCAGGTTATGGATAATCATCTTTCAATACCTTCTATTAAATAAGATGAATACATATTCAAGTGCTTCACAAAACTCAAAGCCCTATATAAATGTGACCTAAATTATTTTTTCTTCTTGTTGCATTGAAAGTTTTCTTTCACTCTTATTTTCTGATTCTTAATAACACTTCCCATCCTTAAATCACATATCCTGATTTCCCAAAGATGTTAATTACATGAACTACCTGTTGTCTTTGCTGTCTTCCCCATAAAACAATCATGACACTATTTCCTTCTTTATTTTCAAAACATACGCAAATATAATTTTCTATATTCATCCTTGCAAAACCTTGTGTTCCAATTTTTTCCTCCCATCCTCTCCTCTAAACATCAAATAATCCAATATATGTTAAACATGTATAATTCTTCTATATATATATTTCCATAATTATCATGCTGTACAAGAAAAATTAGATCAAATAAATGGTCAAAGGATAAGAACACACAATTTTCAGTTGAAGAAACTAAAGCAATTTCTAGCCATATGAAAAGGTGCTCTAAATCACTATTGATCACAGAAATGCAAATTAAGATAACTCTTAAGTACAACTACACTTCTCTCAGATTGGCTAAGATGACAAGAAAAGATAATGATGAATATTGGAGGGAATGTGGGAAAACTGGGATATGAATATATCAATTGTGAACTGATTCAACCATTTTGGAGAGCAATTTGGAACTATGTCCAAAGGGCTATCAAACTGTGCATACCCTTTCATCCAACAGTGTTTCTACTGGGCTTATGTCCCAAAGAGATATTAAAGGAGGGGAAGGAACCCACATGTGCAAAAATGTTTGTGGCAGCCCTCTTTGTAGTGGCAAGGAACTGGAAACTCAGTGGATGCAGAGAATGGCTGACTAAGTTATGGTATATGAATGTTATGGAATATTATTGTTCTATAAGAAATTATCAGCAGAATGATTTCAGAGAAGCCTGGAGAGACTTACATGAACTAATGCTAAATGAAATGAGCAGAACTAGGAGATCTTTATACAGAGCAACACCAAGATTATATGATGATCAATTCATATGAACATGGTTCTCTTTAACACTGAGATAACCCAGGCCAGTTCCAATGTTCTTGTGATGAAGAGAGCCATTTGCACCCAGAAAGAGGACTGTGGGAACTGAGTGGATCACAACATAGGATTTTCACACTTTTTGTTGTTGTTTGCTTGCATTTTGTTTTCTTTCTCACTTTTTCCTTTTTGTTCTAATTTTTCTTGTACAGCATGATATTTGTGGAAATATATATAGAAGAATTGCACATGTTTAACATATTTTGGATTATTTGATGTTTAGGAGAGGGAGGGAAAGGAGGAAAAAATTTGGAACACAAGGTTTTGAAAGGGTGAATGTTGAAAATTATCCATGTATATATTTTGAAAATAAAAAGCTTTAAAAAAAGAAAAATCAGATCAAAAAGAAAAAGATGAGAAACAAAATGCAAGCAAACAACAAAAAATTGAAAATACAATGTTGTATTCTACACTCAGTCCCCACAATTCTCTGTCTGGGTGCAAATGGCTCTCTTCATCACAAGACCATTGGAACTGACCTGAATCATCTCACTGTTGAAAAGAGCCACATCCTCAGAATTGATCATAATATAATCTTGCTGTTGCTATGAGCAGTGTTCTCCTGGTTACTCTCACTTCACTTAGCATCAGTTCATGTAAGTCTCTCCAGGCCTCTCTGAAATCATCCTGCCGATTGTGTCTTATAAAACAATAATATTCCATAACATCCATATACCATAATTTATTCAGTCATTCTTCAGCTGATAGGCATCCACTCAGTTTCCAGTTTCTTGCCATTACAAAAAGGGCTGCTACAAAAATATTTCTGCATGTGAGTCCTTTTCCTTTTTTATCATCTCTTTGGGATACAGGCCCAATAGAGATACTGCTGGATCAAAGGATATGCACAGTTTGATAACCCTGTAGGCATCGTTCCAAATTGCTCTCTAGAATGGTTGGATCAATTCACAACTCTACCAACCATGTATTAGTGTCCCAATTTTCCCACATCCTTTCTAACATTCATTCTCTTTTCCATGACACTATTTCCTACAGCCTATTTTTTATATTTAATAGAATTTTCATCTATAGGTGAAAATATGTAAAGGAATTATATATACTATTATCCAGGACACACACACACACACACACACACACACATATGTATGCATGTATATTTCAGTAGAGAGATTTTCTTTTCAGAGGGAAAATTATTTTCTTCTAGGCATTTTGGATGCATGTGTCAAAGATGAAATTTGAGTCTTCAAGCTCCAATGCTTCTCTGTTATCTAAAGACAAACTTCAAAGAAAGCTATCCCAAAATGGAAATCAATGAGCATTTATTAAATACCTATTTGTTCTAGGTGCTCTTCTAGGCACCAATGACAGAGAGGCAAAAAAATGGAAACTTTCTTACTTCAGAGAATTTACATTTATGAGGGGAAATGATATACACATACAAGTAAATGTTGAATACATATGTCAGTCATATGTCCAATTCCAGTGGACTTGTGATGAAGAGAGTCATATCTATTCAGAAAGAAGTATGCAGAGAATGAATGGGAATCACACAATATAATATTTGCAGTTTTTTTAATGTTGTCTAGTTGTTTTTTTCTTTCTCATTTTTTTCTTTTTGATCTGAATTTTTTTTTGGTCAACACCAGGTAATTTTTTCAGTGGTCAATAAATGGGGACTTAACATCTGAACGCAGGGTATAATAAAATTCCTCAATCAAAAGGTAGAAATTGAACTTTGATGGAAACTAGGAATTCTTAAAAGCCAAGATGAGGAAGGCCTTCCAGGAATAGATGGCTTAAACCTCCTATGCCAAGGAGAGAGAAGACAGAAAGACAGTTTGGCCAGACCACAGGGCACATGAAGGGGAGTAATGGGTAATAAATTATCCTGAAAGGTAAGCTAAAGCCAAATTATGAGGAATTTGGAATTTAAGAAGTGGATTCCTCCCTCTTACTAGCAGTCTTCAAGCAAAGTCTGGGGGGCTATACTATGTGGGTTGTACAGGGGATATTTCTCAGATATAGATTGGACCACTGTTTCTTCCAACTTTGAAATTCTGTTAGTTATATACTATAGTAAACAGTCACCCACTAGTCATTTTCATTACTCCTCAGTTTCTAGTTGGAATAAATAACTGATGCAGGACTCACAAAGAACTGAAACATAAATGTTAAGACATTATGACACTGCTAAAACTATTTAGACAGATGAGTAAAAATAACACATTTTTATGTGGTGAACCAGTTGACTAGGGCTTTATAATTCTATATTATTTGCTTTTTTAAAAGAAAGCTTAAAGTTTCTAGAACAAACATTTCCCTCTTGTCGATGGGTTTTAGAGTGCCAACTGAGTTTTGTTTCTTTTCTTTAAAGTATATTTATTTTTAGACATTTCAATCTGCTATTACAAACAGATGTGCACTTTTTTCCTCCCTTAGAAGAAAATAAATAACCAAGATTGTGATTCTCTTTAAAAACAGAAAAACAATAGGAGTTTTATTTCAGAATTATGCTTTGTGCCAAGCTTCCAATCTGTAAAACATTTTGCCCTGTTGTATTGGGGAGGCAGCAAGGACATCTGTGTATGTTGTATCAATCTGTTCCCTCAAAATACAATAGTAGTTCATTATGCTTCTAATCTAATTGGTGATAATCAGAAAAGCTTCACAAATACAATTTTCTGAAAGTGCTCTTAAGAAATAGAAGAAACTTGACAGTTTGGAGACTGATACCTAAATGAAGTCAAAGTGAATTGTAGTATTGTAGTTAATATTGCAATAATCATTTTCCTCTTAAATAAAAATTAAAAAGCCTGTTTTCATATTTAGCTGCATTTTCTTTGGTCATTTTTAATAATAGCTTTTAATTTTCAAAATACATGCAAAGATAGCTTTTAATATTTACCCTTGCAAAACCCTGTGTTCTAAGGTTTTCTTCCTTCCTTCCTCCCATTTCCTTCCCCTAGACAGCAAGCAATACAATTTATGATGCTGCATCAAAAAAAATTCAGATCAAAAAGAAAAAAATGAGAAAGAAAAAAAGCAACCAGACAACATAAAAAAAAGTGCAAATATTATATTGTGTGATTCCCATTCATTCTCTGCATACTTCTTTCTGAATAGATATGACTCTCTTCATCACAAGTCCATTGGAATTGGCCTGAATCACCTCATTGTTGAAAAGAGCCAAGTTCATCAGAGTTGATCCTCACATAATTTTGGTGCTACTATGTACAATGTTCTCTTACTTCTACTTCATTTAGTATTACTTCATGTAAATCTCTCCAGGGGTTTCTGAAATCATCCTGCAGATCATTTCTCATAGAACGATAATATTCCATAAAATTCATATACCATAACTTATTTAGCCATTCTTCAACTGATGGGCATCCACTCAGTTTCAAGTTTCTTGCCACTACAAAAATGTCTGCTACATTTTTGCCCATGTGGGACCTTTTCCCTTTTTTATGATTTCTTTGGGATACAGCTCCTGTAGAGACATTGTTGAATCAAAGGGTATGCATAGTTTGATAACCCTTTGGGCATAGTTCCAAACTGCTTTCTTCAGAATGATGGGATCAATTCACAACTCTACCACCAATGTTTAATTGCACTTTCAACTTTAGGTGAAAGCATATAAAGGAGTCATGTATAATATTATCAAAAATGTATATTTCCAGAAAGGCCTGGAGAGACTTACATGAACTGATGCTGAGTGAAATGAGCAGGACCAGATCATTATATACTTCAACAACAATACTATATGATGACCAATTCTGATGGACTTGGCCATTCTCAGCAATGAGATCAACCAAATCATTTCCAATGGAGCAGTAATGAACTGAACCAGCTACGCCCAGCGAAAGAACTCTGGGAGATGACTAAAAACCATTACATTGAATTCACAATCCCTATATTTTTGCCCACATGCATTTTGGATTTCCTTCACAGGCTAATTGTACAATATTTCAGAGTCTGATTCTTTTGGTACAACAAAATAACAGTTTAGTCATGTATACTTATTGTATATCTAATTTATATTTTAATATATTTAACATCTACTGGTCATCCTGCCATCTGGGAGGGGGTGGGAGGAAGGAGGGGAAAAATTGGAACAAGAGGTTTGACAATTGTCAATGCTGTAAAGTTACCCATACATATAACCTGTAAATAAAAGGCTATTAAAATTTTTTTTTAAAAATGTATATTTCAGGAGAGATATTTTCTCTTCAGGAAGAAAATTATTTTCTACTGGGAAAAGGAGCCTTAAAGATCATTTATTCCAATTCCCTCATTTTAGAAGATGTATAAATGGAAATTGGGGCAATAAGGTGGCACAATGAATGGAATACAATACCTAAAGTCAGGAAGACTCATCTCCCTGATTTGAAATCTGGCTTCAGATAGTTCCTAGCTGGATGACCCCATCTAGAGGAGGAAGTGGGAAGAAGGGCAGGAGAAAAATTTGAAACCCAAGGTTTTGCAAAGATGAATGTTGAAAACTATCTATGCATATGTTTTAAAAATAAAAAGCTTCAAAAAATAAATGAATTGGGCACAACTAAAGAATAAAAGATAAAGGGAAATTAATAGCAAGTCATCAACAATTTGCCAAGACATGCTAAAACATACTGGTAGCATGAGATTTAGAGCTGGAAAGGATTTTAGGAAAGAGATGAAGAAACAGAAGCCAATCCAAGTTTAAACAAGTAGTAAATAGTAAAATTGGAATTTGAACCCAGGTCCTCAGAAGCCAAATCCCAAATTCTTTCTTTGCATCAGGTTGTATAAAAGTATTGTTATGAGTCAGATAGAAACTTGGACCTGGAGAAATGAAGTCAAAGGACAATTTTAGAATATACCATGATCAATTGTGGACAAAGTCTGGTCTTGAATGAATGAATGCATACATAAATGAAGGAATGAACAAATAAATAAATAAATAAACAAATAACTAACTAAATGAATGGATAAATAAATAAGCAAATAGACAAATAAATAAATGAATGAATGAACAAATAAACAAACAAATAAATAAAGGTCTTCACTCCCTGTGTAGTGCTCCTTTTATTTCTTTACTTAATCCCCTTATCTCAGGACCAATTGGACTAGATGCCCAATAGGGCATTCCAGATCTAAATCTATAGTTTTATGATTTGACTTAGAAAAAGGGAAGTATGACAGTTGACTGGCCCTGGTCTTACTGCTTTGTTCTAAGTAGCCACTCTTCCCACCTTCTATTCTCCAATGACCAGCAAAAAAAAAAAAAAAATTAGACTAAAAGCAACTCAAATTCTCTTTTAGAAACCAAGGAACCTAAACTGATTTTCAGATGTGTTGTTTGTTTGTTTGTTTTAATCCAAGTACTTCAAGTTAGACATGAACAAGAAAAATAATGAAGAATTCAATAATGTTATCTATATTTGAATCAAATGAGGCTGTCATAATTACCTTTCTTTAGGGTCTAATTGGGGATAGGAAGAAGAGGAAGTATGAGTATGCATACTTTGTAATCTGCTTAGGCTGTATTTGTAAATTTCCAGGGACTATCTGTTTGTTGAGAAATTTTCTTATTTAGTAGGGAAAATGATAAAACTGACATCTATTTGGCATCTATTTTTCTCTTACTAAATGAATGTTGATTTTCTTATCATCTGAGCTCAGAAACATAAAAGTGCTTATAGTCCAAATATTTCATCCTAATTCTGTTGTTTTAGGAGCAAGAGTATTTCATTAATATTCAGGTCATAATTGCTATTTTATATTTAAATAAAACCTTTCTTCATGAGAATACAAAAGTTTTTCTTTTTAAATAAGCATTATCATTATCATATTTGCAAAAATCTGCCCTTTAACCTTGATGAATGAGACTCTCCTGCTGTCTAATTCACCCCTAATCAAGTATTTTATGCATCTACTTTATTTTCCTAGAAAAAATAAGTTGTTCAAAAAGCTTAATAAAAAATTCCTCATCATCCCTCATCCACTGAAAAATACTACCTCCAAAGATGGAAAACTTTGGATTACATTTGATTTTTTCACTATTTTATTGATATTTTTATCTCTACAAATCCCACGTATTTTCTAATGAAGAGCTCCATAACCTCATAACCAACATGGTCAACAATACAACCAGGGCAGTCCCTGATGAAATTGAGGCATAGAATCATAGCATTTCAAGCTGGAAAAGAGCTTTAAGATTGTCTAGCTTGGTACACCTATTACACAGATGACAAAATGGAATCTCACTTGGCATGAGAAAGAAGGAAAGAAGGGGAAAAGAAATGAAAGAAAAGAATGGAGAAAACAAGAGGGGAAAATGGAAGGAAAGAAATAAGGAAGAATGAGGAAGGAAAAAAGAGGGAAGGAAAGAAAACATATATAATAAAGAGATTCAGTGTGATACAATAAATGAATAAGTGAATGCTAGACTTTGGATCAAAGCTAAGTTCTAATGGAATTGCTTTGGCTAAATTGAAGTATTCTTTGCATTTTGAATACACCCTGTGCTTTCCTGCCCCCATTATGCGTAGCTGGAATATATTTTCTCCTCTCTTGTTGATTGAATCTCTATCAGTTCTTTAAGACTCAACTCAAATACAGCTACTTTAAGAAGCTTTCTGTTGTCTCCCTGATAAGCAATAAACTTTCCTCCTCAGCCTCATATACCAACTATTTATGCATTTCTCTGATATTATTATATAATATTTGCACATTATAGTTTTCTCTCACTTTATAATTAATTAAAAAGTTTGCCAATTCAAAGAGGGAAAATTAAGTTGATAATGAATAACTATTTTCAATATTATAGTTAATGTTACTGAGCTGGCCATTAAAATATATAGCTTAAAATGACACTGTAAAATATAACAATATTAATCCACCATTGAATAGAAATAGAAAAAGCAGCATGGACTGTGAAATTAGATAGTACTTTCAATGACCCCAAGCTTCTTTCTGAAACAAAAACCAATCTTTATAACACCAATATTCATTGTTATATAACAGTAAATCACCAAAAAAGAGGAAGATCTCTGAAGAATCAAAATTGCAAGCAACCAGAAGAACAATGAAAAGATCCAAGGTAGATGAAGATAAGCTTTGGAATATGATATCTTATGTGCAACAAGTAGTATAAAGATATTATTCAAGAGTTTCATGATCAGAAAAAGAAATGAGCCAATCATAGAATTAGAGCAAAAGATAATAAAGCCTGCAAAATGCATGGTATCTACAATACCACAGAGGATTAAAACAACAAAAGGACACAGCACTTGGGGTGTACTCTCAAGAGGATTTATGGGATAACTTGGATAGGAGTCAAACAAGATGAAAAGACATGGCTATGTTGTAGTATGTATCATTAGAGAGATCACCCATATAAATGAGGTGATAAATCCATGGAAGCTTGGAAATATGCAATTATCTTCTGTTGTGTTGGGGCATCGAGTTGTATACTTGAAATCTATGGTGCCAGAATGCAAGTTCTGGCATTTCTAACAAATGTGGTTTCAGCAATGGATTATATTTCTGTTGTTTGAAGACCAGACAAGTTATATCCACAAAAACTTATCTTCAGAGGTTTGCCCCAGCTAAAGAATTTTTTTCAGCCACAACAGCTCAGTAACTAACTACTAAATGGTGAAAGGATTGAAGTTGAAATCTGAATGCATTATAGATATTTTGCAGTTATAAAATAATTATGCATCTTTGTATATACATACAAATATATATATACAAGTATATATACATATACATATATATATATATATATATATAGCATTTGTATGTGTATATGCTATATCTTCCCTACAGATCAGAATGTCTTAACCTGAAGTTCATACATTTAAAATTTTTTGATAACTATATGCCAATACAATTGGATTTGTTAATCATGTATATATTTTTATGCAGTTCAAAAACATTATTCAAAAGAGGATTCCATAGACTTCACCAGACCACCAAAGGGATCTATCAAACACACACACACACACACACATACACACACATGCACACACACACACACACACACACACACACACACACACGGTTTGCTTTAGATTCTAAATTTATCCAGGAACAGGAATCATGTCATAATTGTCTTTGTCTTTCTCCAGCATAACACCATATTTTATATGCAGCAGGTGCTACCTGCTTGGTAGATGGTGGTTGAGGGAATAAATTAACTTAAATGCAAAAACATTTTTTATTTGCTAGTCTCAAAAGATAGGGTCAATAACAGATTTCATGGAAATTTGAGACATTTTTAAGGAAGTAGAATTTGTAGTACAGTAGGTAGCACTTCTCTCAGAAATAATCATTGAAATCAAGTCCTTATCTTCTGACAGGGGAGATACTTCTCACAGAAGCTTCTCTTGTTCTCATTAAGATCAAAATAAAAGTTCAGAGTTTTAATTTCAGTGGGGCATCCCAAATGGCAGCACTTGGTTTTCTGTAATAAAAAGTGATGGACATTGATGCCCCTTACTTCAGTGTCAAAACAGTCAAAACAATCACAGCATTTGCCCTCTTACAATCTCTTGGGTATTTTCATTGGACTACAATATTTCTGATACTCCCTGTCCCACACTATAATTTTATGTGCCCCTTATTGAAGGAAGAAGGACTGAAGGAAGGATATTGTTGTTTCAAGTTTTCTCACCTGAAATTCACAGAAGAAAGGTAAAGCATTGTGGCCACCAGAGAAAATGATTAAAATGACACCTTGAAAACAGAAGCAGTGTACTTAAATTTGGCCTTGTGCCAGGTGCTAGGATAAATCATGTCATTTCTTTAGAAAATGAGGGGGGGGCAATTGACCCAAAAAAAAGGCATTTCAGAGAGACAGAGTCAAGATGCCAGAGTAAAGGCAAGAATTCACCCAAACTTTTCCCCACACAGCTCCAAATTACTTAGAATACCCCAAAATGGAATAGAACATTTTCCAGCTGAAGACAACTTAGAAGCTCAGCAGAAAAGGTCTGTGACAGTGGGGTGGGAGTCCAGCATGCAGCCCTGGTCCCAGCATCAGCTTCAGCAAGTAAGGGAGACCCCTGAATCAGCAGTTCTACTGGTGGCTTCCAGATCTCTCAGTCTAGAGAAACCAGAGAGGACCTAGAAGGTCAGAAGAAAAGGGTGTGGAACCAGGGTGGGAGCCCAGCTCACAATCCCATGACAGGCCATGCTGCCTTTGACCGGACCCTGACCTGTCCTGGGCTCAGCCCCAGAGTCAACAAGGCAAGACCTCTGAATAGGCAACAATGCTGGTGGCTTCTGGCTCTCTCAACTCAGGGACACCAGGGAAGACTTGGAAGGTCATCAGAGAGGGTCTGTGGTAATGAGTGTGCAGTCCCAGCACAGGGCACCCAGCACAGCCCTAGCCCCAGCCCCAGCATCAGCAAAGCAGGACTCTGCTGCTTTACCACACTAAATCTGATAGCAACAGGAGGCTGGGGACATTTCTAAAAGTCCCAGGGCAGAAAAGATTTCTTGTGGTCAGATTCCTAGAAGCATCTCTGAAACCAAATGCACCAAACCCCTGAAGCTTGGGACAGTGCGCCCTCCACCCTGGAAATAGAGCTCTATTTTAGCACACAATTAAAAACTGAATAATGGGCTAGAAAAATGTGCAGATAAAAAAATGGTTTCTGATCCATGGAAATTATGATGATGACAAGATAACTAAGAAGACAATAACAAAGTCCAAACTCCTACATCCAAAGCCTCCAAGAAAAATAATAATTGCGTTCAGGCCATGTAAGAGCTCAAAAGGGATTTTGAAAATCAAGCAATAGAGATAGAGTAAAAATTAGGAAAAGAATTGAGAGAGGTGCAAAAGGAAATACAAAAAGCTAATGAGAAGAATGCCTTAAAAACAAAATTAGTCAAATGGGAAAGGAGGTATTGTTAAGAGAAGTCAGTTCTCTGAGCCTCCACAGCTATGGATCATAGCATCTGAAGAAGTTGCAAAGCAACCTTTACTAACACAGGTGTTGTGGACTGGGAATGAGATAAATTGGAGGCAGAGGTAAGGAGAGGGAAATGAGACAATACAATGGCCTCTCAGTCAGAGAGGTCAGAGAACAGCAAGTGCCTCTGAGTCTCCTTGTATCATCCTTTCACAAGAGGAGATCCATTCTGTGTTGGATCTCCAGCAGCCACTGTCAGGTAGCTCCCATGTATTCCAACATATGGCGCCCAATGTGGGACAAGAAATACAAGAACCAGAGCTCTTCCTGAGAAGGATGCTTCCAGAGTTAAGGAAGAAGAGCCCCAGTAAGACTTTTTTTTAGTCAGGGTAATTAAATAGGCCAAGACATCAAAGGGCTGAGCCTGGACATTGATGAGAGACTTAAATGCCTATTCTGACCACAGTCCTCTTCTCCATTTGAAAGTTTGCTTGATCAAGGCAACACTTGGTATAACCATCCAGAAATGATAGTGCTACCTGCATTCCTCAGTGTGCATACCAAGGACACTGTATGTGTGTTGGAGGGGGGGAATGACAGCAAAAAACAAAAAAAAAACAGGGAATTGTTAAGGGACAGGTCAGTTCTCTGAGAGCCTCCACAGCTGTGTAACACTCATTAAGGAAAAGAAACATATGAAGTAGAGTGGAGCCACAGTAAGGATAACATAAGATCTAACAACTTCTACATTATAGGATTGCAGAACTATGTGATATTCTAGAGAGCAATGGATCTAGGATTGAAATCAAAATTCACTTGTCTAGTGAAACTGAATATAATCCTTCAGAGGAAAACGTGGATATTCAATGAAATAGAGGGTTTTCAAACATTTGTGATGAAAAGACCCAAACTGAATGAAAAATTTGGTTTTCCAATACAGGACTCTGGAAAAGCATAAGGAGATAATCAGGAAAGTGATATTAAGGGACTTCATAAAGTTTTATCTGTTTACATTCCTACATGGAAGGATGATACTTGTAACTCATTAAAACTTTCTAATTATTATGGCAGTTTGAAAAAATATATATAAATAGAGGGTATAGCTGTGAACTAAATGTGAAAGGATAATATTGAAGAATTATGAAATTAAGGGGAGAGAGAGAGGAATGTACTAGGAGAAAGAAAAGGAAGTGGAATGGTTTCAATTATTTTCCATATAAAAGAGGAAAGAAAAGTGTTTATGTGAAGAAGGGGAAGAAAAAATGATTGAGTGAACCTTACTTTCATCAGAATTGTCTCAAAGAGGAAATAATATATTTCCTTAAATATGGGTATCTTACCTATCTTGCCCTGCAGGATAATAAAAGGGAAATGGAATATAGGAAGGAAGGTGGTTGATAAGGGAGAGAGCATATTTGAGAGAGAGTGGTCAATAACAAAACAGGGTGATGAGCAGGGTGAAAGAAGAGAGAATAGAATAAATGGGGAGATATGAGTAGCAATAGTAATTTTAAAAAGAATTTTAAAGCAAGTTTGTCTGATAAGGCCTAATTTCTCAAAGATAGAGGGAACTGAGTCAAATCCATAAAAAGTAAGAGCCATACCCCAATTGATAAATGATCAGATATGATCTATGTCCAGGGAGGTGTTAATGTCTTTGATCTAACAATACCACTGTTAGACATGAATACTAAAAGATTTTTTAAAGGGAGGGAACTAAAAAGAAAAGGACCTATATATACAAAAATGTAACAACTATCTTCTCAGGATAAAGAACCAGAAATTAGGGGACACCCCCCAATTGGGGAACGACTGAATAAATTGTAATGCATGATTGCTATAGAATATTGTTGTTCTATGGGAAATGATGAGCAGAATGCTCTTGGGGAGGGGGGGAAATCTGGAAAGTCCTCCATGAACTCAAGGAAAGTAAAATGTACTGTATATAAAGTAATAGTAATGTTCTGGGATGGCTAGCTATAAATGACTTTGCTATTCTCAGCAGTACTATGATCTACAACTACTCTAAAGCACTTAATAAAAAATCCTATCCATACCCAGAGAAGAAACTGATTGTGTCTAATATAGATTGAATCATATTCTCTCTCTCCCTCTCTCTCTTTCTCCGTCTCTTTCTCTCTCTCTCTCTCTCACTTACATTTTCTTGAGATTTCTTTTTTATTTGGGTGGGAGGTGTATGTTTTCTTTCACAACATGATTTTTATGGAAATGTTTTGTATAACTTCATGTGTGATTTTTTTAAATGGGGACTGGGGGGATAAGGCAGAGAATCTAGAACTCAAAAGTTTAAAAATGTTTTAAATATAATTAGGGAAAATATTACATAAACAAAGAAATAGAAAAAAGGGCATCTTGCCTCATCCAACCATTTGAATTCTGCTTCTTCAGTTATCTTTTCACTTCCTATTTATTCATACCTGAGAACTTCCAGATTCCCCCCCTTTTTTTACTTGTTAAAATCTATCTTATTTAAAAGGATACTCCTTTTTTCATTAAACTTTCTCCCTTTGTTTACTACCCTCTACTCCCAAATGGGGAGTCATTTCCTTTTTTTCAGACCTTAAATAAGATACTTACCTTCTCTGGACCTCAATTTCCTCATCAATAAGGTGAAGAGTTTGAACCAGATGGTCTCTGAGGTCACTTCTATTTTTAAAACTATAACTTTACAGTAAAACATGCCCTTATTAGTCAACTAAGATATTTTAATTTGTATGACATGTAATAATGTACTTTTCTTATCTCTCCTAATATAAATACCTTAAGTCTGAGTCTGTCTGCCAGGATTTAGCACAGCCTATAATAGGCAGTTTAAAATTGCTGAATGGGCTAATAATAATAATACACATTTAAACAGCTTATAAGGTTTGCAAAGTTCTTACATACACTAGCTCATTGGATGCTTACAACAATCCTGTAAAACAGATGCCATTATTATTCCCATTTTGCACATGAAGAAATTGAGTCTCAGAAAAGTTAAATTTCTTGTCTGGAGTCATACAGTTACTGAGTATTAGAAGTATTTGAAGCTAGGTCTTCCAGACTCCAACTTGAGCACTCATTTCCCTATGCTACACCCCATTTATCATTATTCATTTACAATAAAATGAATGCATGAATGAATGCATGCATGAATGAATGAATAATACTTTACTAAAAAGAACCACAAACTTAGAAAGCAGTAGAGAAGATATGAAATGACCAATTGAATATTATCAGTTTAATTACTATCAATTTAAAATTATCAGTTTATTATTGTTACAATTTTATTGGTAAAAGAAATGAACCATGATTTAATTAGGCTTTTAGAAATCTCACTTTCTCCCTTTAAAAGAAAAAAAATCATATTTGTAAGAGAACACTTTTTAAGCCTATGTATATATTAGTCACAATGAAGCTATGTCTAGAGAATCCTACTCCACTTTTTAAAAATAAAACAATTAGGAAGCTCAGGAATAGAATGTAGCAAGTATTTACTATCTTCCAGCCTGCAAATACAGAGAAATCACAATTGCAAATATCAATGAGGAATTTTTTTTGCCACATCATATTCTGTGCAAGTAACCTGAGTCTGATAGCATGGCCCCTCATGTACCTCTAATTTATACACTTTTCATTTTAAAATATGTCCTTAGAGTTCTTTTTTTGTCGTTGAATAAGCCTCCCCATGTCTCTTGAGGACCAAGCATTGAATGCTTGTTTTTCCAAAGTGTCTCTCCCTCCTTCAGAACGCATAGAACAGTCATAGAGTTAATTGAAATGGGAATCATTTGTGCACAGGAGACTAGGTTTGCAAGTAAGGCAATCCATAGGCCACAGGATTTCCATATGTGCACATGTATATGTGTATCAATGTGTATACATATGCATGTATATACCTGAATGTGGAGGAGGGGAGAAAAGCATATTGATAGGTATTTTTATTTTAAAATTGCTATTATTAATAATGTTCTGGTCACTATTATTATTGATTCATTTATTCAGCACTTTTTACTGCAAACATTTTAAAACCCTTAATAAGACAAAGACAATGGAACCTCATGCCTGAACTTTAATATATATTATCTGCATATATTAATATTATTGTATTGGTTACACATACAGCTTTAGGGCTAAAGTAAATGTGCACTTACTGTTAGGGCACAGAGCCATCTGTTATACCTCTGCAAGCATTTGCTTTGTGGAAAAAACTCATTCATGGCATGAAAAAAAGGAAGATATAAGAAGTGTCCAGAGCCCTTCTAGGTACCTAAGTGCTTTGGGTAGAAATTTTTGCTTCATTAATGTATCGTAGAATGTCAAATCTGACCTTCAATTGGGTTCATTTAAAGTGACATCTAGTTCACTACAATGCAAACCAGCCTTCTTTCTTTTGAATTCTGGAGCTCATTGTCTAAATGCAATGATCTGCCCCAGGTAGAGTATGTTAAAAATAAGGATGATGATTATATAAGACTTTGAGTTCTGTAAAGCACTTTACATATGTTATCTTATTAGTTCTTTACACAATCCTATAAGGTAGATGCTTTTATTATACCCATTTTTCAGATTAGGAAATTGAGACTATGAGCAAGTAATTGATTTTTCTAGGTTTACACAGTTAATATCTAAGACAGGATTTAAATTCAAGTCTCCCTGAGTCCAGATTCTTTACTAGATCTACTTCTCTACCTAGCAATTTTGGGTTGGGTTGGCTAAAACTGCTTTTAGCCTCCACTTTCTTTTTCTGACTGTCATTTTCTTTTTTTTTCTGAGAACTTCCTTTGATTTTTTTTAACAGCTTAAAGGTCTCCTAAGATCTTTGAAGTCTATACCAGCAGAATATAGACTTTTACAACTTCTACCAAACCAAAACAGAGCCAGATTAAGTTCCTGTAGCAAAGTTAGATTGTTCAGTTGTTTTTCAGTTGATGTCCAACATTTTGTGACCCATTTGAGCTTTTCTTGGTAGAGATACTGGAGTAGTTTGTCATTTCCTTTTCGAGCTCATTTTACAGATGATGAAACTGAGGCAAAGAAGGTTAAGTGACTTGTACAGGGTCACACAGCTAGTGTCTTAGGCCAGATTTGAACTCAGGAAGGTGTCTTCCTAATTCCAGGCCCAGGTGCTCTATCCAATGTGTTACCTAGATGCCATAAAGTTGGATTAACAGTGTCTAGAACATTGTGTCCAACTTCAGGGCAAAGACCAGCTTTAGATGAAAGAGAATGCAATCTAATAAGGGTGTTATGATACATACAGAATTATTCTTTTTATTAAAGCTTTTTATTTTAAAAACATATGCATGGACAATATTTTAACATTAACACTTGCAAAACTTTGTGTTACAGTTTTTCCCCTCCACTGCCCCCTCCTCTAGATGGTAGGTAATCCAATATATGTTAAACATGTTAAAATATATGTTAAATCTAATATATGCATACATATTTATAAAGTTACCTTGCTGCACAAGAAAAATCAGATCAAAAAGAAAAAAATGAGAAAGAAAATAAAACGAAAGCAAACAACAACAAAAAGAGTGAAAATTCTATGTTACAATCCACCCTCAATTCCCATGTTTCTCTCTCTGGTGCTTTTTCATCACAAGACCATTGGAACTTGCCTGAATCATATTGTTGAAAAGTGACACATCCATCAGAATTGATCAGCGTATAATCTTGCTGTTGCCATGTACAATGATTTGCTGATCATCAGAATTATTCTTTAGTATTTAAATGGGCCTATGAACTCATCCTTCTTGGTATATATCCAGAGCAGAGAATTAATAAAAACTCCTACATGCTATCTCATCCAATATCCTGAGTTCAAGTCTTCCCATAAATCCTCCACAAAAAGACCATGAAGCATCCTTCACTCGGGTCTTCAGTCAGATCTTTTCATATTATGTTAGGGGCACATAGGCTATATACCTGTTTGAACTTATTCTTGTTATAGGACTGGAGCCTATCTCTTTCTGGCTATGTACATTTTGAAGACTATCTTTTGGTAACATTTCTTTAATGAAAATAGCCTGCGTTTTATAGCATTACCCATTAGTTATCTCTAATTTCTACCTAATAACATATTGAAACCAATTACACCTGCTCTTCTATGGATTCTCTCTCGTGTGTGTGTGTGTGTGTGTGTGTGTGTGTGTATCATGAATTCCTTTGGCAATCTAACAAAGCCTATGAATTCCTCAGAAAATGTCTTCAAAATACATAAAATAAGCAAGGAAACCAATTATATTGAAGTATTTTTTCAGATGTTATTTGTTCTTCCTTCATTTTTGAGGACCAATGTTATCATAAAGTGATATCTTGACTTGCCTCTTAATTGGATTTAAGTGAAACAGACTCTGACAAAGTTGTCTCACTCTCTCTTCCAGAATCATTAAAGACTGATGATGGCTTGGTATACAGTGGAACATCTTCAAAGTCTAACCAAAGTCTAAGTGAAGGCTTTGGCTGCCTTCATGAGCCATTGAAACAAATTGTTTACATCTGTCTCTTTCATCTGTGAAGTCTCCACATACTTAGGGTAGATATCCCTCTACCTCACTAAACAGTGTGAGACCTATGAGATATCTTCCAACTGCTTTAGCCTGTTAGCCAAGATGGTTTTAGAAAGGTATGGCTGCTATGCATGCTACAGCTTCTTGGAGCCACAGGTGAGAATTGGGTTACAGGTGGACCCCAAAGGTGACTGAGGAGCTCTGCAAAGGGCTTGGTAAGCCTTCACATGAGAGATACTAGTTCTCCCTGAATATTCCTTAAACCCTTTCAAATATTATTTTTAAAATGATCAGAAACCAAGTTAAGAACACTTGCTATACATAGAGCTCTACTTTGTCCTTTGAACAAATTACATTTTTAATTCTTCGTATATTATTGTCTTTTATGATTTATGCCATATTATGTCAAAAGGAGAATATGCGGTTAAAAGAAGCTTGGGTTCATTAAAATGATTTTTTGGTTTCCTAGATATAATTCATCTTTATTCTTTGTCAGTCCTGAGCTCCCCTCATTATCTATTTTCAATGTCTGACAAAGGTTTATCTAGATCTAAATATTTAAATGGATCAACTCAGTGGGCAATTTATCTAACTGTATATTATAATATGGTCACTAGGAATTTCTTTTCTACTTAGTTTTTCTTTTGTGGATTGTTAGACCAAACTCTTTTAAGTGGTTTCCAAAATCCATCAGGGGATTAGATTGACCTGCTAATAAAAAAGTCTGTTCCCCCAATTTTGTTCTTCAAGCAGAGAATGAACAAATTCTTGAACTTATTATAATAAAATTTTTTTCAAAAATGGATAAGATGAGATGAATGTTAAGATCTCTTCTGATTCTAAAATTCTATCTTTTTTTAATTCTGGTTTTAAGTTTCATTGTAAAAGCATTATAGTGTTCCAGGGTTTGATACAATTAGTAGAACATCATGTAGAAATCAGGGACTCAGAGATGTGTGGTCATAACTACTATTTATACCCTGTGTTGGAAATCATTCATTATTGTAGCAATTAACATGTGCCTCCCTTTTTATGCTTGATATTAATCATCAGAGTTATCAAATTAAGCTACCTCTGGTATTAAACTTTCAAGAATTTATTTACAATTTAAATTTTTAAGGGAGATACCTTGTTGGAAGAACGTCTCTTTTTATAATTTGCTGTACTCTGTGAAACGTTATTAGAATTAATGCATAATAAATACAATGGGATATTGTATATATTGTATTATCTGAATTTTTCACTCTAAGATGTGATATATCCTGTCATAGATATTCCTTGCAAAAACATATCATTATATATGTGTGATATGTTTATGTATATAAACAAATATACACATGTATATAAGTATATACTTATAGATGCATTTATATATGTACATGTGTGCACATACATATAGAGTGAGGTTGTATTTGAGATAGACATACATTATATATGTACATATAAATACACATATAATATACATATATGTAATTTTATATATGTTTGATAGGTATATCCTTGACATTGATTATCAAGGATACCCCTCATTCTATATGCACATATATATATAAATGTATATATAAAATTTTTGCAAGCTATGTTCTGTGACAGGCCATACCTTTTAGTCACATGACAGACTGAAAGATATATATATACACACATATATACATACACACATACATATATACATAAATGTATATAAATTTGGATATATATGTCTATATATGTACATTGTATATACTATATATTTATATATATACATATACAGATATAAGTATGTATTATCAAGGATACCTCACACCCATAAAAGTTTTCATAGAAATGAGAAAGTTAGTGTATGATACAGTAGTTTTTGATGCTTTGATTGACTCTAATGGGCAATACTACATTCTCTTTTTTATCCTCCTAGTCTTTTAGTATCTTCTCTTCTTTCAGATAAGAGAAATAATCCCTCAATTTTTTCAAAACTGTGGCATCTCCAACACAAAGACAGCTCAGTGGCACGGTGGACAGAGTTCTGGTCCTGGAGTCATGAAGACTTGACTTTAAACTGCAACCTCAGATACTAACTGTGGAGACCCTAGACAAGTCATTTAATCTCTATCTGCCTCAGTTTGGATTGGATGGAATCATTATTGTAAAGCACTTTGTACAATGCCTGACATCACATACTAAGCACTTAATAAATGATTGTTTCCTTTACATACTCTTTTCCCCTTCTTCCATAATTGGTCAGACTTTTCTGTCTTTGTTTTCTTTAGTTCTATTTTTAGTTCCTTGGACAGTGTTTTGATATTACAATTTAAATGTGGTTGCGTCACTATTGATGATGGAAAAAAAAAAGTCTATTAAAGAAACTTTGATATTTCCTTTCCATTTTTTTCTGGTTTTCCTCCTTTTGTATTGTCTTTAAAGGTTCTTAGGATAATTTGTTTTATCTTAATTTCGTGACATATTTTTTTCCCTCAACAAATTCCATATTTTCCCTTTTGCTGCTTTCTGTTGTTTTATGAGTTGATACTGCTCACATCTTCCACCATGTTCCTCCAATAACTTTTGCAAATGCATTTATAGTCTAAACTAGTTTTGCTTTTGGCTACTATGGCTCTTTTCTTGGCAAAGAAGTCAAATATTTTCTGGCTGAGACAGTTTTTAGTATCTTTGGGGATTTTTATTATGACTATTGAGTTAAATTGGTTAAACTATTGTAAGAAATGAAGCATTATAATACCTGTTCCTTTATCCATTTTCTCTTTGTTCAGTAGCTTCATTGAACAGATCAGGTTTGGAACTATTTCAATTGCATACCACATCTTTCTTTCCACTTTATTCTTTTTGCTAATTTATTACAGGTTTTATTCTTTATTCCAATAAGTACATGGTCTGATTATACATAGGTTTCTGATTAGAAAATAACTGCCATGTTGGTAATGAGTCATTCCCATCTGGCAGAATACAGACTATTTCATATGTATATGTATGTGTGTTATGTTACTACTTATCACTCACTATAAGACTCTCTAACTACTCTTATTTGGAGACACAGTGAATAGAGTGCTGAACATTAAGTCCCTTGGCAAGTGACTTAATTCTGTCTGCCTTAGCTTCCTCATCTTTGTAGCAAGATAATCCTAAAACTCTATCTCCCAAGGTTATTATGAAGATAAAATAATATATACAAAGTATTTCTCATACTTTAAATTACCATACAAATGCTAGATATTTTATTCAATAAATTAGTTTTTAGAAATATAGTTTCTGTATAGTTAATAAACCTTGGTATTCTTTTATTTGGTTTTTTCCAAAGTACTTTCAGCTATGAGCTACTTCATTAAAATTACAAATATTAAAATTTGTGTTGTACTTTACTTGTGTGAAAATTGAGTCTTATCACCTTTACAGAATTTCTCAAACTCCTTATTCTCTACAATAAATATTGATGGATTTGCCACAGTTATCTTCAGGTTTGTCTGTTTTTTATAATAATTCTCATCATGAGCACCACAGATTTATGTGATAAAGTGTAGCACAAAATTATGGTTTTCAGATCTAAAATTACATTATAGAGCAGCAGTTACAAAAACCATTTGGTATTGGCTAAGGAATAGATTAGTTGATCAGTGGAATAGGTTAGGTTCAAGGGACAAAACAGTCAACAACTATAGCAACCTAGTGTTTGTCAAACCCAAAGACCCCAGCTTTTGGGATAAGAACTTACTGTTTGACAAAAATTGCTGGGAAAATTGGAAACTAATATGGCAGAAACTAGGCATTGATCCACACTTAACACCGTACACCAAGATAAGGTCAAAATGGGTTCATGACCTAGGCATAAACAATGAGATTATAAATAAATTAGAGGAACACAGGATAGTTTACCTCTCAGACCTGTGGAAGAGGAAGGAATTTATGACCAAAGAAGAACTAGAGATCATTACTGATCACAAAATAGAAAATTTCGACTATACCAAACTGAAAAGTTTTTGTACAAACAAAACTAATGCAGACAAGATTAGAAGAAGCAATAAACTGGGAAAATATTTTTACAGTCAAAGATTCTGATAAAGGCCTCATTTCCAAAATATAGAGAGAATTAACTCTAATGTATAAAAAATCCAGCCATTCTCCATTTGAAAAATGGTCAAAGGATATGAACAGACAATTCTGAGATGAAGAAATTGAAACTATTTCTAGTCATATGAAAAGATGCTCCAAGTCATTATTAATCAGAGAAATGCAAATTAAGACAACTCTAAGCGAATCCAACCATTCTGGAGAGCAGTTTGGAACTATGCTCAAAAAGTTATCCAACTGTGCATACCCTTTGATCCAGCAGTGTTACTACTGGGCTTATATCACAAAGAGATCATAAAGAAGGGAAAGGGACCTATATGTGCACGAATGTTTGTGGCAGCCCTCTTTGTAGTGGCTAGAAACTGGAAAATGAGTGGATGCCCATCAGTTGGAGAATGGCTGAATAAATTGTGGTATATGAATATTATGGAATATTACTGTTCTGTAAGAAATGACCAACAGGAAGATTTCAGAAAGGCCTGGAGAGACTTACATGAACTGATGCTGAGTGAAACAAGCAGGGCCAAGAGATCATTATATACTTCAATAACAATACTATATGATGACCTATTCTGATGGACTTGGCCATCCTCAGCAATGTGATCAACCAAATCATTTCCAATGGAGCATCAATGAACTCAACCAGCTACACCCAGCCAAAGAACTCTGGGAGATGACTAAGAACCATTACATTGAATTTGCAATCCCCATATTTTTGCCCACCTGCATTTTTGATTTCCTTCACAGGCTAATTGTGCAATATTTCAGAGTCTGATTCTTTTTGTACAGCAAAATAACGTTTTGGTCATGTATACTTATTGTGTATCTAATTTATATTTTAATACATTTAACATCTACTGGTCATCTTGCCATCTGGGGGAGGGGGTAGGGGAAAGAGGGGAAAAATTGGAACAAGAGGTTTGGCAATTGTCAATGCTGTAAAGTTACCCATACATATAACCTGTAAATAAAAGGCTATTAAATAAAAAAAAAATTATGGTTTTGGTCATTCTTTTTTATTTGTGTCAAACTCTTTGTGCTCTATTTGGAGCTTTTTTCTTTTGCAAAGATAGTAGAGTAATTTGCCATTTCCTTCTCCAATTATTTTACAGATGAGGAAACAGAGGACAATAGGGTCAAGGGACTTGTCTGGGGTCACACAGGTAGTAAGTGTCTGAGACCAGATTTGAATTTGTGAAGATAAGTCTTCTTCCTGATTCCAAGGCCAGTGCTCTAATTACCACACCATGTAATTTTCCTGCACTATCTCCACCAAATGGAATTTGTTGTTATTTTGATCACATGATGAAAAATGGTTTTGCCAACTCTCTCCAACTAGAATATATAGGTTAATTCCAAGTTGTTAGGGTTTTTTGTTTGTTTCATTAATAGAACAGCAATATTTATATTATTAAATTCCTCTAATAACATGTTGACTCTTTGTTGCTGAATAGAAATATCATCTTTAGAGCACCAATACTTCATGTTCTTAGTCTAAACATGATTTTATAACAGCCAAGTGCATCTTAATGTAAAATAATAAAAAAGAGAATATAAAATGTATATAAGAACAGTACAAAATGCTATTCAAAAAAAGATCATTTTTGTCTGGAAAGTCATGGATAACTTTTAGAGGAAGTAGTATTCTTGATGGTCCTTGAAAAGGCTTGGTTTTCAATAACCTCAAAAGGAGTGAGAAAACAGAGAAAAGCATATAAGCAAAGATCCAGAAACAGTGAAGCACTCCACCTGACTGAGAACTGTAAAAACAATGACACTGAATCATCTGTTGATCAAGAAAATATTTCAGAAATCTTCAGTATCTCTGAGTCAAGTAGGGATATTAGGGAGACACTTATTTTTTTCCTCTCTCTATCTCCCTTCTTCAACATTCTACCTTCATTTCAAATATAAATCCTACTTATATTCTTTGATCATAAACAGTGAAAATATTCTCCATGGCCATCTCCCCTATTAAAATGCCTTTCATTTCAAATTCCAAGCACACATATATGTGTTTATACATTTTTCTGCCCTTATAATATATGCCATACTAGGAAACTATTTTATGCAGTAAGCATTTAGCTAATTTTTTTTTTGGACAGCTGTTCTAAAGGTCTACATGACAATTTAGGCAAAGAAAGGAAGCAGAAAACCACATCCATTTTTAACTTTTAGGGGAATATGGGTCAGCTGAAGGTCATTTTATAAACTGAAATCATTCTTGGCCACCAGAGTAGTAGTGGTGAAATGAGATTGTGTGATCTTTGATCATAAATCTAGAGCTGAAAAAAGATCTGGGTTTCTTGTAGTCCGGCCCTCTCATTTTATGGATGAGAAAATTGAAGTCCAAGGAGGTACAATGTGTTACTCAAAATCACATCATGAGAAATGATATTTAAGCCCAGGTCTTCTTATGTCAGAGTCAATGTTCTTGCTCTCATGACCCAAGAAAAGCATTTTTTTCCAGTTGACTAAACTTAATACTTGGCACTAAAGTATTACAAAGAGAATAGTACTGACTGAATAAATTACATGCCATTTTCATGATCATTTCTCCTGAAATTTCTTATTATATCTGGTCAGTCTTAGTCATCTAAGTCCTGAATGTTCCTGAGGGCTTTTTGAAACTTGATAAGATTTTGTTTACTATGTTTAACTGACAGTGGTTTATGCAATTTTACTACCTAGTCAGGCAAGGTAGCCCGACTACCAATATTTACAATAAATGTAAAGTATTTATTAAAAGCTTACCATGTTGAAAACATTGTGCTAAGCAGTGAGACAAATATAAAATCAGGACAACTCCCGCTATCAAGGAGCTCACATTTTTTTTCCCTAAGGAGAGTTAGCATAGTTAGAAAGCTTCAGGAGCAAGACCTAGTGGTTTATTATTATTCCTGAAAAGATCATAGGATCTCATGAAAAGAATGCTGGATGGGGAATCAGATCTCATCAGCTATCCTTGAAAAAGCTTGGTTTTCAGTAGGCTCAAAAGGAGTGAGAAAACAGAGAAGAGCTTATAAGCAAAGATCCAGAAACAATGAAGCCCTCCACCTGGCTATGCTGCTACCCAGAAGGTGACTATAGACAATTGATCTCTCTTGTCTACAGTTATCTCAGCTATAAAATTAAGTGATTTTGCTAGGTCCACGATTCCTATACTTTGTCAGTCCATAGTCTTTGGATTTTGATAAATCCTGCTTGTAGTCTTTATTCAATATAAAAAAGGAATAAATTTTATAGTTTACTTTGCAAAAGCACATAAGAAATAAAGATTAATTTTATAAAGAAAAACTTTGATAGTAACATTTTTATTATCATAATAATATCATAAAACTTTCAATTATTATAAATTTAGAAGTAGTTAGGTAGCACAATGGATAGAGCAACAGGCCTGGATTCAGGTAGACCTGAATTTAAATTCAACCTTAGATGCTGATTAACTGTGTGACTTTGGAAAATCACTTAATCTTTGATACCCTTAATGTCCGTATCTGGAAAATGGGAATAATAATAGCACATATCTGCCAGAATTATTGTGAAGATCAATTGATATGCTATTTTTAAAGTGTTTTACAAACCTTAATTATAAATACTAAATACTATTATTGCTGCTGTTATCAATTTATCCCATCCATACATATGTTTTTTTTCCACTGACCCCACTACTTCTAAAATATTCTCTATACTCTCTCAGAACCTATCCACACTTAAATTCGACTCACTTGCATTATTTCCCATGGAATCATGGTCCTCTTTGAGAATAAAAGACAAAACAACAACTATGTACCCTCTCAACAAGCTTTTCAGATCCCATTAGGATATCTTTACATCAGATCAAGAACCCCTGAAGTAGGTAATCTTTAGTTGTGATGCTCTATGATTACAGGACACTTTAAAATAAGTGATACTTGGTAAGTACTTTCATGCCCCTCTTAAAATGTATACTAAAAAGTAATTTGCCAAGCCACCTCTTGGATGATGCTGCTGACGAATTATACAAGAGTTCCTCTGAGTGCCAAGGTCAGAAAGCATCCTGTGCAAAGTCAAAGAAACATGGACTATGTTTTGTCAGCATCTGTAGCTTCTCAGTGACATTTGGATAGCACAACTCATTTTTCTTTTCTTCGATGAATCAGGCCCTTAGGGTCATTCTCCTAGGTGACATGTCACATGATGATATGAAGCATAAGAAAGATTTTGTCAGTTTAACCAGAATGTGCAGGAAAAATGCAATCATCCTTCCATTCCAGTCATTCTGAATCTTCTCACAGCATCAAAGGGAAGCTCAGAGACACAGAGCTGGCAGCTCTTTCCCCCACCCTCTGACAGTGTGGGATACCTCACTCAGATGAATAATACATGCAGTAGCAAGGAACACAATTTTAAAAGAATCTGGCATTTATAAAGCAGCTTTGCTGGTGGGAAAAGTAAAGGCTTTGAACATTCTGTCAACTTGAAAAGAGATTCTGTGTCACCCTAGCAGGTCACAAAAGCCATCTGATCAACTGCCACTTGATGGAAGCATTTATTAAAGCCCGGGGAAAGGCAATATCTGTTTGAGAAATGGAAAAAAGGAGGGTAGAAAATTTGTTTTTTTAAATTTGGGGGTGAGGAAATTCTGTGTTTAAGGAAGAAAATATAATCTTAAAATCTGGTTTAGATGATGATAACTGTCTCATATCCCAAGATGAAAAGAAAACACATTTTTTAGATTGAACCAATTTAAAATAATTTTAATAAGAATTTTTAAATAATCTATATTGTGTGTTATATGAGTTACACATAGTATGTGTCTTACAACATAAAAACCTTTAATAGAATACTAGGGCAGCTAAGTGTTGTAGTAAATAGAGTGCCAGGTATTATGGTATCAGAAACATGAGTTCAAATCCAGCCTCACTCACTTAACACTTCTTAGCTGTGTGACAATGGCAAGTCTCTTAACCCCAATTGTCTCCCCCACAAAAAAAGAAAAATAAGAAAAAAAGAGCTGGAGAAGGAAATGGTAAACCACCCTAGAATCTCTGTCAAGAAAACTCCAAGTGGTATCATAAAGCATCAGACATAAATGACTGATAAATGAATGAAAAGTAACAAAGTAAAATTGTTTACTTTACTTTGGATATTTAATAAAATAATGGATAGTATGTAACATTTAGAATATTGCCTACCTAGAATTTTTTTTCATTTTTTAATCTTTCCTTTTTTAAGATTAAATATTTCTATTTTGTCCTGGCTTAGAAATATAATAGCCTCTCACAGACCTGATCAGTTTGAGAAATGGGAAAAAAGAGGATAGAATTTTTTTTTTAATTTGGGGGTGGGGAAATCCTGTGTTTAAGGGAGAAAATATAATCTTAAAATCTGGTTTTAAATGATATAACTGTCATATCCCAAAATGAAAAAACTATATTTTTTAGATTAAACAATTTTACCTGCTTAACCTCTGATATATATTATTTTGCCCTTTTTTTAGGCTGAGCCTCCTCTCCCTTTTCCTTCATTGGCTTAGCTCCTGGAAGCTCAGAATTCCCAAGCTCAAGGGATCTATTAATCTCACCTTTTCATCAGCAGGTGTTCCAAGATGTCTCACTATGCTCAGCTATATATTTCCTTTAAGAGTATTTTCTATAAAGCTTAAAATTTATCATTTCACATGTATAGATCATTTTTATGTTCTATCAAGAAAGAAATAATTGTGTCCTCAAGGAAATCCATCCCTCCCTCTCTTCACACATACACAGTTGATATACAAGTTCCTCTTTTATATGTCTTAAAATCCCTAACTTCACTCATTTACCCTCTTCATTTCTGCCCCACAAGATCTCCAGTTTTCCAGGTTCATTTCCCACCTTAGCTTTTGCTAATCCTTCAAGTTATTAGTGCTTCCTCCCTCCTTAAATTATCATTTATCCATATGATAGCATATATCAGATTCTGCTTCATGTTTCTCTTTGTATCCTCAGAGTCTTTAGCACAATATCTGGCACATAGCAGGCTCTTAATAAACACTTATTCAGTGGAATTGAATCATAAAAAATGCTATTATCTTCTAATGGTTATTAGTTTTAAGTGCTTTTTTCAGTACATTTTAAGTATTTTGCTATTGTAATAGGAATACAGCAGACTGAAAATGTGAGATAAGAATGGAAATGTATATTTCCTTGATGTGTCTAATAGTATGACAGCAGTCTTTTGGTTTAAAAGTGATTGAATTAGAAAATACCTGGACCTTACCTCTCCTCAACAGGAAATGATCTGTATAGTCTCCTGCAGACAACACTGATCTAGCAAAGAGCAAAGGAAGATCAGGACTTGAATTTTGGAATTTTGAAGGGATAATAAAAGAACTTATACTAAGTGTTTGAAAATGGAAGGGCAAAGCTACTTTGACAAACATCCCTATAAAGGAATGTTTTATGTTATTGTTTCATTTAATTTGCTTAAAATAAAGGAAATAAAGCATGAGACTCTTATGAGTAGTACAAAGTCACACCATAGTCATCAACAGAAGTGGATATATAATGAGTTCTTTATTGTGCTGTCTGTGGTCAGACCACTCAGATATACATCCTTTCCTTTCTTCCTCAGCCTCATCATTAGGGCTGATTTTCCTTCTTTTCACAAAAGCAAAACTTTTCCCAAGTGGGATTATTTTTCCCCTTTTGAGAAAATGAAGCAAGATATCAGACTAGAGTAGTAACAAAAGCAACAATTAGGGACAATCTCACCATCTCCTACGATCTTATCTCTTTATAAATTTGTTTTTTTAATTAATTTATTTTATTCTGAACTTAAGAAGTAAACAAATATTTCCATAACATAGTAGAATAGAAAAAGAAACTCATGGTACATGAAACTACAAATCTATTATGTACAACTTGTAATTCCTTTTAAATATAATAAATATAATTTCTTTTAGATATTAAAAATAACAAAAAAGAAATTTAAACATAATAAAGTTGTAATGTAAACTTCTTTTTTTTTCTTTTTTTCTTCCTTCCCTTTGCCTGCACCTTAGAGATAGCTATCTTTACACACACACACACACACACACACACACATGAGTCACATATATTTATGTGTGTTTATATACATTTGTTAATCAGTTCTTTTTTTGGATGAAGATAGCATCTCTCTTTATATAAACTTTGTAATTAATTTGAGTATTGATAATAATCAGAATGATATAATCACTCTAAGTTATTCTTAAAACAATATTGCTATTATTACATACAACATTTCTTGGTTCTGCTCATTTCACTTCTCATTATTTCATGCAAGCCTACCCATGGTTTTCTGAGATTATCAAGCTCATCTTTTCTTAAGCATAGTAATATTTTATCACAATCATGTAGCACAACTGTCTGACCATTCCCCAATTGATGGGCACCCCTGAAATTTCAAGTTCTTTGCTACTACAAAGAGAGCTGCTATAAATATTTTAGGATATACAGAATCTTTTCTTTTATAATAATCATGGGAAACAGATCTAGTAATGATAGACATTTTAAAACTCTTTGGGCATAATTCCAGATTGCTCTCCACTAACAGTGAATTAGTGTCAATTTTTCCACATCCCTTCCAACATTTGTCACTTTCCCCTTCAACCATGTTACCCGATCTGATAGGTATAAAATGATATCTCAATGTTGTTTTAGTTTACATTTCTCTAATCAATAATGATTTATAGTATTTTTTCATGTAACTATAAATTGTTTTGATTTGTTCATTTGAAAACTGCCTGTTATGCTTTCACCATTTATCAATTAGGTAATGATTCATAATCTTATAGATTCTTTATATCTTTGAGATCTGAAATCTTTATCAAAGAATCTGTCTATAAGGTATTTTTTTCCTAAAACATTCTGCTTTCCTTTTGATCTTGGCTGCATTATTTTATTTGAACTAAGCATTTTAAATTTAATGTAGCCAAAATTTAGCATTTTATACCTCACTATCTTCTATCTCTTGTTTATACACAAATTGTTGGCCTTGTCATAAGCCCAATAGGTAATATGTTCCATATTCTTCAGTTTTTCTTGTAATCTCTCTCTTTATATCTAGGTCATATATCCAATTTGATCTTATGTTGGTAAATGGTGTAAGACATTGGGCTATGTTCAGTTTCTCCCAGACTGCTTTCCAGTTTTCTCATTTTTTCAAAACAAAATAATTAATTCTGATGTCAAAAACTTAAACCTTCACACTTGACAAATAAAAGGTTACTATAAATATTTGCTATTGTAAATTGTGTCTATTTTATTCCACTGATCTATCCTTTTCTTTCTTATCCTGTACTAGATAGTTTTGATCATTGCTGCCTTATATTATAGTTTAAGCCTCCTTACTTTATGTTTTTATTCATTCCTTTGATATTCTTGACTTTTTATTCTTCCAAATAAATTTTGTTATTTTTTTTATGAAGAAACTGAGAACTAGACAAATGAAGTGAAGTGACTTGGTCCATAGTCAAACTATGATTTCTAGTATTGCCAAACATAAAGTTTTGTCTTAGGATTTCCTGCTTTTGCTTCCTAGGAAAAAAGTTAATAATTACAGAAGCCTGAGAAATGAAAATTCTCTCCTACTTAGACCCAGGTTTGAGACTACTCACAGGAAGTAGCTCTCTAGAAGCTGTATATTAATCTCTTTCTTCACCTAACTTTTTCTATTTCCTTGCTAAGTAGAACTTCTTACATACATAATATGACTTGGATCCTTCCCCTGCATTAGACTGTATAACGTATTGTTTCAAAAATTTTGGTTAAGGCCCTAACATGTGCCAAACACGATGCTAGACACTGGGGATACAAAGACACAGACAAAAACTTTTTCTGCCTTCAAGGAGTAAGGAATATAGAATTAGGTAAGAAAGTTGTGAATAGTGCTGGAGGTATATCAAAATGGTGAGAGGTAGATTGTTTTTTCCCTTTTGTCATTTTTTTAAAAGCAGATTGATGTGGACAAATAAGAGATTTATCATGGAAATCCGACATCAAGCTAAATCAATTACTTGGAAAATGTGGACTTGAATGTGTGTGTGTGTGTTGGAGGGATGGGGCGGCATTTGTGTCTGCAATGGAAGAAGGCAAAAGCAGGCCAGAACCAGGCAACAAAAGGAAGAAGAATGAGGAAAACAAGGGAATTAAAGAAATTTTTCAATAAGTGGCTAGAAGGAAAAAATAATGTGTAACATATTCACTAATTTCTAGTGAATTAGGAGGTTATAGCTAGAATGGAACTATGAGATGAAGCATTACTATCTGGAATACAGCTTGAAGTGGATGCATTCCTCTTTCAGTTCTCAATGTGGTCTAACAACACCATTTAATTCTCATCCAATTTATGAACAAATATTGATCAAGCAAACAATAAACATTTATTAAGTACCTGCTTGTAGAGGGTCACAGACAGTGAAGAAACTCTGGATGACGTATAAGACCCTTCAGCCCAGAGGGAACCTGCTAACAATGTCTGACTCAGCTCCAGGACACCAGGCAAAAAACACTTGGGGCATGATGGCAACTATTACATGCAGAGAGTCTTTAAGCAAACTGGTCAGGGAAGGGGATTGCAATAAAGGAGAATAGAGCTGTATGCCCCTGGGACTACTGAGACATCCCCTGGAGAGCTAAAACCTGCCCCTGTCCAGCCTATAGACCCCTTACCTCCAGGCACAGTAGGCTTGACTATTTCACCTCCTGAGAGTGCTCACAAAACAGTGTCCGCCATACACTGATTTGGGAAATTGGAGAATGTATAGCTAATGTCCCAGTCACTGGTCAAAGATTGCAGCAAGTGCCATATGTCTGGCATAGGAGGATCAATAGCAGTTGAACTTAGTGCTACCACTCTGGGGTGGAGGATTGGGGATGGAACAGGGGTTTTTACTCCTTTTTGTATTAAAAAATCCCTATCAGTCTGTGGATAAGAGACATCAAGATGCTCCTCAAAAATAAAAGAGATGGGGAGCCACAGGTAACCCTAGAGAACTTCTAAACTTAACTTTATGTATTAATTTTTTTTTTTTGATTTTTGATGGAGATGTACTGGCTCCAGCAGACAGGTTTTATAACCCACCAGAAGGGCAGTATCCAGTGTGATCAGCTCCACTATCTTTAGATAATTGCTAGGTGATGTGGAGAGATCCAAAAAGTGGTGAATGGAAGGGACCAAATAGGTTAATTGCTTGGGGGAGAGGGTTTGCTTGTATCTCTACAAATGGAGAGGAACCCAATGGATCCCAACAAGCCATATCTGTCTTCTCCATCAGAGAGAGATAGGAAAGAAACAATCTTCTAAATGAAGAAAACCCAAGAAACATCCCTGACTGTGCCCACCACTGGCACACTGAAAGACCCTTTGTGTATGGCAATTGACTCATAAACATCAAAAATAATTGTTAATAAAACTGATACAGGACTTCAAAACCTGCAGGAATTATTGGACTCCATGACACATGAAGTAATGGACAATAGATTGGTTTTGGACTATTTCTTGGCTGCTGAAGGAGGTGTATGTGTGGTTGTGAATTGATAGTTTTTTTTTTACACCTTCCTTCTGGGACTCATGGAACTATAGTATTTTGTTTATTCATATTGTTTGTTATGTCACTACTTGCTTGTAGGATATTACAACTTGCCTGTGTGATTCCTTCCATGATGATAGATTTAACCACTAATGTATATCTGTTTCAATTAAAACAAAAGAAAGGGTGAGATGTAGAGGGCCACAGACAATGAGAGAACTCTGGGTGAGGTATAAGACCCTTCAGCTCAGAGGAAACATGCTGACAATGTCTGGTTCGGCTCCCCATCTCCCCTAAGGGCTCTCGGCCTTCCTGAGAAGTCATGGGGCAGTGACAACCTGTGTTGAGATTGAAGCAGAGTGATACCAGGTGGAAGAATGATACCAGATGGCAAACTACATACAATAGCAAGTTGTTCCACGTGCACAGTATTTACTGGGTGCATGCCCAGTGTTTTATTACTTAAGGCTATGAGGGTATAAAAAAGGGGAAAGTCCTTGAAATTAATGGACTCCATTTTTCCACCAATCTCAGGAGTCCTGTCTCATCACTTCTTCACTAGGAAGGTATATTTTAATTACCTTGGCGTGAGGGATTTAGAAAGCACAGTATGTTTTGTCTCCTCAACTGGGGGCTCTAGGAAGCAAAATATTTTAATTACCCCAACTTGGGAGCTCTAGAAAGCAGGACACAACACCTACTATGTATCAGACACTAGGCTAAGGTGTGGGAATGCAATTAAAAAAGGAGGCAAAAGACAATTTCTGCCCACATGGAACTTCCAATCTAATGGAGAAGACAACATTCAAATGCAAATATACAAACTAACTTATGCAAGATATATAAAAAATAATTAACATAGGTAAAGCACTAGAATTAAGAGAGCTCAAAAGGCATCCTGTTGTATGTTAGTTGGGACTTAAAAGAAGCCAGAAAAATTGGTACTCAGAGTTGAAGAGGGAAAACATTCCAGGCTTGGGGGACAGCCAGAGAAAATACCTAGAGTTAGGAGATGGGCTATTTTGTTTATGGTATACCCAGGAGGCTAACATTATTTGATGGAAGAAGAGTATGTGTGGGAGATTTGGGTTTAAAAAGACTGGAAAGCTGGAAGAAGGCTACATCATGAAGAGTTTTGAATGCCAAACAAAATATTCTGCATTTAATCCTAGAGGAAATAAGAAGTCACTGGATTTGGGGGGGGAGAGTTGGGGAGGTTTGGGACAAAGTAGGACCTATACTTTAAGAAATCATTACAGTGACTAAATGACAAATGGATTGACATAGGCAGAAATTTGCATAAGGCAGACCTACTGGCAGGCTATTATATGAAGTAAGGAGACTCTGGTCTAAAGAGGCGGAAATGTCAGAGGGGAAAGGGGGACATATTTTTAAAAAGTTGCAAAAGTGAAAGCAACAGACCTTGGCAGCAGCCTGGATATAGGGAAGGAGAGATAGTGAGGAATCAAAGATGACTCCTGGTTTGTGAGCCTAAGAGACTGAGGGAATGATGTTACCTTTTAAAGAAATAGGAAAGATAGGAGGGAGATAGCATTTAGAAGAGGGTTAGAGAAAAAAGAATTATTTCAGTTTGGATATATTTGCTCTAAGATATCTATTGGAAATCCATTTCAAGGCATCTGAAAGTCAGATCGAGATCATTAGAGAGGTTGGGGCAGGATAGTTAGATTTGAGAATAACCAACGTAGAGATGGTAATTAAATCCATGAAAGATAATGAGATCTCCAAGTGAAGTAGCATAGAAGGAGAAGAGAAGAAGGTCTAAGACAGAGCTCTAAGAAATACCCATGGTTAAAAGGCATGATCTGGATGAGGGTCCAACAAAAGAGACTGAGAAGAAGCAGTCAAATAAGGAGAAACAGGAGAGAATGGAGCCCCAAAAACCCAGAGAAAAGAGGATATGAAAGAGGAGAGAGTTATATCAAAAATGCCAAAACTTCAAGGGGATCAAAGCAAATCAAGATTGAAAAAAAAAAGGCCATTGGATTTAGCAACTAAGAGATCATTGGTAGCTTTGGAGAGAGTAACTTCAATGGAGTGATAAGCTTCATTGACAGATTATTAAAGATTAAGAAAAAAGTGGTAAGAGAAAAAGTAGAGGTACCTATTGAAGTTAAGTTTTTTTCCAAGAGTTTAATGACCAAGGAGATAAAAAATACAGGGCAATAATTAGCAGGGATAGAAAGATCATTTGAGGGGAGATATTGACATGTTTATGGGCAATAGTAAATGAGTCAGTACAGAGGGAGAGATTGAAAATATGTGATAGAGTGAGGATAACAAAGGAAACAATTTGTTGGAGGAGATGGGATAGAACAAGGTCATCTGAGCAGGCAGAGAGGTTAGACTTGGTAAGGAGTAAAGGTAGCTCATCAAGTAAGACAGGAGAGGGAAACATCTGGCCTGAGGGCCACATAAGGCCTGAGAAATCATTTTATCTGGCCCTGCCATAGCAACTGCAGGAGATCATGAGCTACAAGCTGAGTACAACCACCTCCCACTGCTTGAGTTCTATAAGTTGATGCTTTTGAATGATCTGCAAATGATATTATAAATATCCAAATTGCCAGAAAAAAAGTATTCCCCACTCCTGATATAAGATAAAGGTAAAGGAAAAAATAGTAGCAGAAAATATCTGACTGATAGGAGATAAGGAAGAGCTCACAATATTTTTTTCTTGCAAAGTATGAGACAAGGATCTCAGTTGAGAGGGTTAGGGGAGATGAAGACATAGGAGGTTTAAGGAGGAATAAAAATTTTTGAAAGAGCTGCTGTGAAATGTAGAACAGTTGAAAAGTCAAGTACAGTAGGATTGCCTAACAGTAGTGAGAGTCTATTTGAGGTTGTATAATATAATTTTAGTAAACTCAGAATAACTGTATGATTTTCTTCTCTTTCACTTAGTAGCACATATGCAGAAGTAAGCGTGGTAAATGGTGGAAGTTACATAAAGCTGAGGCTTGGCAGGGCATAACTAGTAAAATGATAAAGAGAATAGGGATTCAAGGGAGGAAGACAGTAAACAGTTGAATTATTTCATCAGTTGATGAAAAGGATGCAAATATTAATGATCTGCTGATGTTTTAAGCTAGATAATACAAAGGAATTTTACATTATGATTCTTGCACCCAATTGTGTTGAGCAGAACAATTCCATTCCATAGACATTTATTAATATCTAAAAATAGACATACCAAATTTTGAAGGTCACATAAACAAGGCCAAAGATGGCATATCTCTGCTCTTAAAGGAAACAAAATAATACTGAAAAAAAATTAGTGCATTAGAAAAGGTTATAACAATACAGAGGTAGAAGAGAAAGTACTAAGCTGTGTGTATATAGTTTTGGCTATAAGGAAGATGATACTTTTGGAGATAAATTTGGGGAAAAGAGAGCAATGTAACCTGGGATGGCTTTGTGAAAGAGGTGAGGTGATCTGGAATTCAAAAATTTAAAGTTGGGTAGGACCATAGAGGATATTGAGTTAAATACTTTTGTTTTACAGATGAAGAAACTGAACAAAGCCACTTAACTTTCCCATAGTTAGTAAATATCCAAGGCAACATTCAACCTTAGTTTCTGTGCTCTCTCTCAGGTAGGTAAAGGTGGGAAATAAGGTCATTTCAGGATTGGAGGAACCCCAAAACATAGACAGGAGTAAATATGACATTTGTAGAGAGAACTTAACACAAGTTTGCAGTTATCCTCTTTCCATTACAAAATACAAAGAGATGATTTCATCTGATGCTATTTCAATTAATGAAGTCAAGAATTGCATTAGTTCTTTTAGCAGTCATCTCATACTTTTGGCTCATGTTAAACTCGTGGTGAGCTAAAACACCTAGATCATTTTCCTGAGAACTCCTGCCATGTCAGATCTCCCTAGTCTGCGCTTATAAGTTTGATTTTTTTAAACCTAAAATCCAGCACCTTACATTATAGCTGCTCTCTATTTCATTTCATTGCTTTCAGACCTGAGTTTCAGTCTATTGAGATAAATTTTGAATCTTGATTTTTATCATCTCTTGCATTATCATTCCTTCCCTATTTTTTGTCATCAGCAGATTTAATACATTTTCTGTTTGTTAGTTTGTCATTGATAAAATGTTGAATGAGGGAGAGCCAAGGACAAAGCCCTTGTTGAAGTGGCCAAATATTAGCTTTACATCAGGAGAAAAGGTTTCAGGTTCACATAAGGTTTCAAGCAGCCCTTATTCACTCCTACTGGCAACCAGTAGATGGAAGCAGCAACAAAAAAGTATCTTCTTTCAATAAGTATTCAAGGAGGGGTGCAGGGAGATGAATAATGTGAGTTTGCTAACCTGTCCAACTATGATATTGGAGAAGAGATGTCTGCAGGCTTTCCATTCCTGCTCTTCATTTGATGATAATAGACTTTGCATAAAGATCTAATCATTCTAATAGCTTGAAACAAAAATGAACAGTGTGGAATGCCTTCTCTTAGTATATGAAAAAGTTGTTGATGCCTTGTTTTCTGTCTTTAAATTTAAATGCCAATTTTGGTGAGCTACAAAAAGTCTCAGTAACAAACCTTCCTGATTCCACAGAATCACTAAGTTCCAGAGCTGGAAGGAACCTAGTCTACAATATACCTGACCAGTCTACAATATACCACCAATCATTTGCTTAAAGATCTCCAGGGAGGTAGATCACTTCTCAGAATGATCTAACCATGTGATTTTGAATGATATTGTTAGAAATTTTTTCTTGATGCCAAAACTAAATTTATCGATTTTCAGCTTCTAGCCATTGTTCTTAGTTCTGTTTTCTTTCTAAATGCTTTGGAGATGACTATCATGTTCCCTATAAATCTTTTCTTCTCTAGATAAAACATCCATAGTTCTTTCAAATCATTCCAATGCAATAGGATTGTGAAGTCCATCACTATTCTGGTTATAGAACAAGATTATACATCAAAGATATTGTGAGTTGATTTTGCTGAACCAAGTTTCCCCACCTCTGAGTTACTCATTATGGTCCAACAGCCAAGTATCCAAGAGCTCTGTACTCCTCATTGATAATTCTGTGTTTAGATGATAAAAAAGTAACTAGAAACCTGAGTCTTTAGTCCCCTCAGTTAATTAAGTCTTTAAGGTTGGTTTAAATACCTTAAAAAGCTGGCCTAACTTGCATGAGGGTGGTGGAATAGGATATTTCTCCCATACAATGATCACCCTTCACTGGAAATCCTCCAGTTTATATCAATATCCTTCCAAAAAGGAAAATTTCTGATTATAGAAATCTAATGCATGATTTTCAAAATACAAGAAAACCTAAATAGAAAATACACAAGCATTTAAAAGAGAAAAGGTAGAAGGATCCCCTCTGACTCCTACAGCTAAACAACTTCTCTCTAATATCTTAATCTCTGTCTCCATATCAATCTCAGTTTCAAAGCCTGTGAACACATAGTTAAAATGTTAAACATAATCTAGCCATCCCATTTGTCTCAGTTATCTCCTATGACAGAGCAAACAATTTTCTCTTGTCTTTATTTCTAAGTTAGTTGTCCTATAATTTTGATAAATGTCCTATCTTTGTCCTTGCAAGGAAAAACACTTTATGATAGTTTTCCTCATGAGCATGCCTCTTTGCATCATCTCAGAGGCACAACAAGATTAGAATGACAGGTGATAGACATATGAGAAATGGAATATACTAAATATTTATTACACACACACACACACACACACACCTCTAATGACTTTTTTGAACTAGTAGATTCAAATATCTCTAATTGGTCTCAATTTGTGAGAGGCGAGATTCAACGATAGGAAATTGTTTAATCCCTACTGGTGATAAATATACTATACACCTAATATAGGTCCCAGGCTTTATCTTTAGAGAAGGTGAGAAAGGTATGTCAATTAGGGAACAGAAGATCAAAGGTACAGTTATAGGATGCTAGAAGGGAACACCCTTCTCATCATGGAAACTGGGGAACAAGAACATTTCTTCACCACATCTATCATTGATCCCTAACCTGAAGGCACAATTCTGGATATGGTTCATCCTCTTCAATCTTGAAAGGAGGTTATACATATTTAACAGTAAGGATTACCTGCCTTCTAGGGGAGGGAGTGGAAGGAAGAAGGGGAAAAGTTGGAACAGAAGTTTGTGCAAGGATCAGTGTTGAAAAATTACCCATTGAAAAATATCCAAAATTACCCATATGTTTTGTAAATAAAAAGCTATAATAAAAAAAGAAAGGAAGTTATAGACCTAAGCAGCAAGCAACAATTCAATTTAGAATATGAAAACAGAACATCAGTTATTTTCTGACCCAAACACTCTTGCAGAACTCAATTCCACTTTGATACATCCTCTTGCTTCTGTGACCTTTTAAAAGTTTTCAGTACCTTCAACACAATCATGCTATGCTAAGATGTCACAAGAACCTAAATTGAAGATGTAGTCCTTAATCAACAAGTTATTCTTTCATTAAACAACAAGTAAACTCTTATCATTTGTTCTCTCTAAACCTTTGTTTTCCTCTCTCTATTCCCTTAAGTCCTCTGGAACTCTTGCTTCATTGCTTACAAATTTTCCTTATGCTAAGATCTTTTCACTTCGTTTTCTATCTTCTCATGCTAATAGAAACCTGGTTCTATGAAAGAAATTATATCCCACCTTTCTAGTTTAGCCTACCAAAACAATAACTCAATAGAAGAACATGTACTTCCTATTCCTCAATATCATTTGTAGATTGTTATTTTGCCAAAATTATTGTAGTAATTACTACTTTGAGGTTGACTCCATCCACCCATAATACCTAGTTCATATCCTGGACATAATCATATTAGTTTCTTTTTGATTATAGCTTTTTATTTACAAAATGTATGCATGGATAGTTTTTCACCACTGACCCTTGCAAAACCTTCTGTTCCAACTTTTTCCCTACTTTCCCCCACCCCCTTTAGATGGTAGGTAGTCCAATACATGTTAAATATGTTAAAGTATATATTAAATACAATATATGTATACATATTTATACTGTTATCTTGCTGCTCAAGAAAGATCGGATCTAGAGAGAAGGTAAAAAAAAAACCTGAGAAAGAAAACAAAAATGCAAACAAGCAATAACAGATAGAGTAGAAATGCTATTTTTGTGGTCCACACTCATTTCCCATAGTTCTCTCTCTGGGTGTAGTTGATTCTCTTCATCACTGAACAATTGGAACTGATTTGGTTCATCTCATTGTTGAAGAGAGCCACATCCATCAGAATTGATCATTATACAGTATTGTTGTTGAAGTGTTCATATTTGTTTCTAAGTCATTCTTCTATCTCAAGGATTTCAGACATGATTCATGTTCTTTTTACTACCTGCCCATGTCCTCATTCTTGAAGCCTTCAATATACCTATGAGAGAACTTCAAAAATTTGTTTCCCAATTGACCAATCTCTTCAACTTTCATAACATGCATTTTAAATCTACTTCATATCCTTGGAGTCCAACAACACCGTAATTATATTTCTTACATAATCTAAAACTTTTGAGAAGCCTTCTGTCCTTCCATTTCTTCTTCATCCTCATTGTTCTTTAGCTTATTTTTTTTACTCACTATGAACTCTAGTCCACTAGCCCTATCTGTTTTACTACTAAACTACTACTGCCTTTCTTCCTTTTGTATTTTGACCCTAGGCTTGATCAGTCCATTTGCATTTGACTGTTTTAAGACCTAACAGGGTAAAAATTAATAAGAAACCATTTATAAACAATTGGAGCCTCAACTATATTTTTTTAATGATTAATTTCATAGAGGTCAATTGATGGGTTATTACCTTTTATGTAAAAGATGAGTCATTGAGTGATTGGAAGCTCTGATTTAAGTCATTAAAAGTATGGGAGATATAGAAAATGGATGAGATGAGCAAAGACTAAAGAAATAGCATGGAGCTGGAAAAGCAGCCTTGCCAGAACTGTTTCAAGAAATTGCCAGCAGAAGTAATTAGTTGACAGAAGGCTACATGATTCCTGATGGGTTAGATATAAGCTCAACTTCATTGGATAGGATCTTTCATACAAAATATTGACCCATTTCACCCCTTCAGAGCTAAGAGGTGAAGCCTTTCAGAAGTGCATGCTTCTCCTTGCTGTCCCCTGTGGTTTCAAAGGGAAAAGCAGAAAAGGGAAAGAGATTCTACAGTTGCTTTGCTATATTAAAAGTGCTTCCTGGACTGCTTTATTTTGTCTACAAAGCCAACCTAAGCAGTTTACTGTAAATTCTGTTCTGAGTGTATAATAAAGCAACCTGGGTATAGAGATAACTAATCTATTTTATAAAGCACATAGATAATCAACTTTATGAATTTTTGAGTTCTCTTGCATAAAAGAAGTCATTATCTAAGAGAACAGGTAATAGTTTCTCACTGCTTTTTAGGAGTTATTGAAAGTTAGAAGTTACCAAGATATTACTGTCTTATATGCAGACCATAGGAATAAAACTTTACTCTTAGTTCCTTCTTTCACCTCAACTAATCCTCCTTTACCACCTCTTATTGTTAATGTTAAATGACTTCTGGGTTTCTAGCTGGTAGACACAATCTGACCCTGTTCATTTTGGGAATTCATGTACAAAGTAAATGTATTGTGATATAATAAATTTATAAAATATTTATAAATATTGTGATATAATTGTGTCATTGTCTCACCAATGTAGTCAATAACTGTGACATAGTACAAGTAATTACTTATAGGAAGCTGATAGGGAAATACATGAGGGAGGAAAACCCAAGTGTTTGTCTTAATGACATTCTGGATTATAGACTTCAATGTCATTGGTTCACTTAATCTGTCCTTTGCAGACCCGAATTACAAATAGGATATTTTGTTAGGCAGTCCCAGCCTGAGTTAAGAGTTGCACTTGAGAGATCATAATAATAATGATAATGATAAAAATAAAATGACTAACTTTTGTAGAATGCTTAATATGTACCAGTTGCTGTGCTTTACAATTATCTCACTTAATCCTCATAACAACACTAGGAGATTGGTACTATTATTATCTCCATTTTTTAAATGAGGGAATTGAGGCAAACTGAGGTTAAGTGGTTTGACTGCTGTTATACAGCTAATAAGGGTCTAAGGCCAAATTTCACAGCATTCTGTTCTAGATGTTCTAGAGGGCTAAATCTACCATCTTGATGCCTACAAATTATTGAACATTGAGAACAAGAAATGGTAGAGAAGCATGAGTTGAGGTAAGAGAAGGAACTAAGAGTGATTCATTCCTGTAGATATGTAGGACAATAAAATCTTGATAACATCTTTGTTTTGACCTCTAAGTCATTATAATACCTTTATATTATTGATGTATAAGAAAGCACCAATGATAACACCAGCCCAGAGTGTATGAACAACCTCAACATATACTCATGATTATACGTAGTAGCAAGAACTAGATATAGAGAGATTATTAAAAAATTGAAGGAAAAAATTAAAAGTTAGAATCTTATAGTTATACATGCCAACCACAGAAACAAAAACCATATTCTTTCTTCTCATTGATCCTTTTCTTCTTGATCTTAGTGGCAAGAGTGGGTGATAGGGATGTTTATTTCAAAGTATACAGAAATACCCAGCTGTGACCTGGGCCCAAACTCGCATTGTGTATGAAAATGGCCAAGGATTTGAAAACAGTTAAAGAAAGATTTGGAAGGATTTGGAGAAGTTGGGCAGGAAAAAAGAAAAGGAAAAACCTTCTTTGGTCCCTCTCAACAATTAAGATTGGTAGTAAGAAAAAAAAATCCAGTAAGGGGTCCCAAGTAGCCAAATCTTGGACTTGTGCGCTCTCTCTCTCTCTCTCTCTCTGTGTGTGTGTGTTTCTCTCTGTCTCTGTCTCTCTCTCTTTCTCTCTCTCTGTCTCTCTGTTTCTCTGTGTGTGTGTGTGTGTGTCTTTTTTCATCTTTCTTTCTCTTTGTCTGTCTTTGTCCCTGTCTGTGTGTCTCTCTCTTCCTTCCTCCCTCCTCTGCCTCTCTCTCTATCTCTGTCTCTGTATGTCTCTGCCTTTGTCTTTCTTCCTCCCTCCCCCCCCCCACGTCTCTCTGCCTCTATCTCTTCCTTCCTTCTCCCCTTTCTCTATCTCTGTCTCTGTCTCTCTCTGTCTCTCTGTCTGGCTGTCTCTCTGCTTCTCTCTCTCTCTCTCTCTCTCTCTCTCTCTCTGTCTCTCTCTCTCTCTCTTTTTCTCTCTCTCTTTTTCTCTCTCTTTCTCTCCCTCTCTCTCTTTCTCTTTCTCTGTCTCTCTTTGTCTCTCTCTCTCCCTCTCTCTCTCATCACATAGAATATTATATTTGGCATTCTTTTATTATATCCCTGTGGACAAGTTAGAGAGACATAGACTGAACAATTGTACAATTAGATGGAGTCCATAATAGTAATGGAATGATTGGACCTAAACTTGAATGATTGATATGTAAAGGAATTATGCTTATAAAATCCAGAACCTATTCACAGAAAAGAAGCTGATAGCAAAAGGTTAAAGTGTAATGACTGGATATATGCATGGGTAACTTTACAGCATTAACAATTGCCAAACCTCTTGTTCCAATTTTTCACCTCTTACCCCCCCACCCCTCCCCTAGATGGCAGGATGACCAGTAGATGTTAAATATATTAAAATATAAATTAGATACACAATAAGTATACATGACCAAAACGTTATTTTGCTGTACAAAAAGAATCAGACTCTGAAATATTGTACAATTAGCTTGTGAAGGAAATCAAAAATGCAGGTGGGCATGTATATAGGGATTGGGAATTCAATGTAATGGTTTTTAGTCATCTCCAAGAGTTTTTTTTCTGGGCATAGCTAGTTCAGTTCATTACTGCTCCATTGGAAATGATTTGGTTGATCTCGTTGCTGAGGATGGCCTGGTCCATCAGAACTGGTCATCATATAGTATTGTTGTTGAAGTATATAATGATCTCCTGGTCCTGCTCATTTCACTCAGCATCAGTTCGTGTAAGTCTCTCCAGGCCATGATACACTCCATGGAATTAAAAATAAATGCATAAGCTTGAAATATTAAACATAACCTCGTCAGACCACAAGAAATATGATCAAGACATGTAGAACTGAATAGAAAATTTTAAAATACTATTCTAAACACAGAGAACAATTCAGAGACAAAATAAATAACTGTATTAAAGACAATTTCAACAACACGGGAGCCATTCTGTTTTGGATCTCCAGCAGCCACTGTCAGGTGGCTCCCATGTATTTCAGCAGCTCTTCCGTGTGTTCCAATACTCTAAACACACAAATTTAGTACTATCACCTCTATATCATGTTCTTTCTTAGCATTTCATCTTATAAGAAGCAATGACAACTTGAGGGTTCTAACCTTTTAATATACAATGGAAAAAAACAGACTGTCTCCTTATAGAACTTACTTTCTTTTCCATTTAAATATAGTGAGCTAGGATAGAGGCAGCAGGGTGGGGTTGCCTGAACTTGGAAAAGGAAGAAGGGAATGCTGGATTCTCCTCCTAGCTCTGTGATAATTTCACTCTGTGACCTTAGACTAGTTATTTACTCCCTAGTTTCTCCATCTTTAAAATGAGAATAATGCCAAAGTCAATTGGAAAAAATTGAAATGAGTTCACAATGGTGAAGTGCTTTTTGAAAAGATAATCCTCTATTTTAATGTAAAATTTTATCCTTAGACAATTGATGCACTGTGGGGCTGCCCTAGCTCCATAGCAGTCACTAGGGTCACTTGCCAATTAATAAGTCCAGTTGTAGCCTAACTATCCTGGGACCTCTCCTATTATGCAAGAGATCACTTCTGATTTATTAGCAAAAGTATTAGGCTTTGGGAACATATTCAATAAATTAAAAATAAATGATGCAGTTGCCTGATATGGCTTCCACAGTCCCAGTTTTGCCTGAGGGAGGAATGAGCCTTTAAGCTTTTCCACAACAACTATCTTTTTCAGAGAGTTAATTATCTACAGATATATTTAGGAAATAAAAAACAAGACCAAGTGATTTCCAAACAATTCTAGCCTAAATTAACAGGCTGCCTGGATCCCTGGAGCCAGAGTACAATCATACAAGGTTCATTTACATTACATTACATTTTTCAGGTTCTCCAGTTTTCTAAAGTTCTGGGGATAGCTAATGTCCACAGAGTCAGTATACACACTTGTTTTAATTGCTCATACTCGTGACATTTTGGTAAGAACTAACTCCACAGGGAGTCAGAAACTGAGTTCTCTCCACTGACTAGCCCTGTGACCTTGGTCATTTCACTGAGCCTCAGGAAAATGATGGCTTTAGGCTAAATGATTTCTAAGGTGCCTTTCAACTCAAACATTTTGAATTTCCTTGGATATCAAAGTCTCTCTTCGTTATCTTGCTATCACTCTGAGTCAGGGAGGTAGCAGCCCTTGAATCCAATTTTTCCAGTGCGGTAAGCTACTTTGGGGAAGTAAGCCAGACACCCTCTGAATCACTGATTCTTCCAAATCAATAATGAAGTAATATGGTTTTTAGGGTACCGATCTTTCAGGGTCCTAACTTTCTTATTTTTAAAAGCATTTATTAAACATTTACTATGTGCCAGCCTGTGCTTAGATGGGAAATAGAAATCCAAGTGAAAAGAAACTCAGCCCCTCTCTTCAGGAAGCTTACTGTTTAGCAGGGGAAACAATGCACTAATGGAAGTAGAGGGTCTGGGAAGGATGAGGAGAGAGAGGTTTCCGAATTCTAGGAGGAGTACAGTCTAGTGGAAACTGAAAAGAAAGACAGCCTAATTACCCTCCTTAAGTCAAGGATAATGAAGGAATCAGAGCAAGGATCCACAGGCAATGGGCACCTCCTAAAGGTGTGAACTCTGGCCCTAAATAATCTCCCAGAAAAAAGAGGTTGTTGGGGCATGATGGAGAAATCTGTCAGAGAGCACCCTAGTGACACCTGACCTAACAATCTCTTATTCTATGAAATGAGCAGAGAGGCAGAGTAGCAGTGGATCAGGAGCCCAGCCTGAGAGTCAGGAGCACTTGGGTTCCAGTAAGCTTTGGATGGATATCAGCCATTTTAGTCTGGAAAAATAGACATCTTCTCAGTGCTTCTCCACTCTCAGGAAACTTTCTAATACTTTCTGCATTGATAGAGTGGTTTTCCACAATAATAGTTCTCTATGCCAATGAACTCACAGGACTTATGCTCCTAAAAAATAACAAATAAAGTTTTAAAAATAAATAAATAAAAGAATTAAAAGACTGTTATGATAAGAATTAGAACACTTGGGTCTTGTTTCATCCACTAACTCAGGGGTCCTCAAACTTTTTAAAAAGGAGGCCAGTTCACTATCCCTCAGACTATTGGAGGACCAGACTATAGTAAAAACAAAAACTTTGTTTTGTGGGCCTTTAAATAAAGAAACTTCATAGCCCTGGGTAAGGAGGATAATCGTCCTCAGCTGCCTCATCTGGCCTGCAGGCCGTAGTTTGAGGACCCCTGCAATTACTTATTTAGTTTGGGGCAAGTGAAGGTTTTTTTTTACTTCCATCTCCTCCAATATTAAATGTATATAGCAATAAATACTCTTCACCATGAAAAATATATATTTAATGATTTTGTCTTTGGGGGAAACTCTCCTTTAGGAACTTCCTCTGCCAATCATTCTATCATTTTGAGCAAAGTTTCTTAAATTGTGGGTAATGACCCCTTATGAGATCCAATACCCCAAGTTGCATAAAAATTTCTCTGGTGAAAAGGAATCATAAGTGTTAAAAGTTTAAGAAGCCCTGATTTAGAGCCAAGGTTCTGGTGAGATGCATGAATCACATAAAATGCACTCTCTGGACTCCATTCCACTATCATTATCTCCCTCTCCATCTCACCAGGAAACTCATCATCAAGGAGATTGCTTCAGTTTTGGTACTCACACCTCACTGGAAGATTCTGAAGCTTCTGCCCCTTTGATTGAATGACTGGAAGACAGTGCTAAAAGCTCCCCAAACCTCCATATAAACGGGAGTCAGAAGCATGGTAAGCTCTTCATACCCTATCAGTTATATTCTTTGGATTCCTCCTGCCAATGTCAGGCAACCTGTAATTTGTACTGTACCCCTTTGCATTTTTCAGTTTCTTTTTCTGTGTTGTGTTTCCCCAATATAATGTAAGCCTCTTGAGGGCAGAATATATCTTTTCTTATTTGTGTAGGGTTTAGCACAGAACCTGGCACATGGTAGTCAAATAATCAGTGTTTATTGCATTACATATGATGTGATAAGGGTCAGAAAGCTAATATCAGGGAGAGGATTTATATTTAGTCCTTCCTGACTATAAACCCCAATCCTCTCTATACTGAGTTGCCTCCAGACTCTGACAGAATATGAGATTAATTAGAATCTGAATAAGACTTGAAAAAGTAATGTGTCACCCAAATGCCCTAAAGCCCTGACTTACCAAATAGTAGTCTATTGACCTGGAAGGGTTAATATGGTGCCATTCCTGAGATGCTTGATTTACTATTCCTAGGGAGTAGCTGGGGGAAAGCTTGAGTCATTAATTATTTGTTATTCAGTTGCTGGTGGAGAAATAAAATTGTAGGCCAGAGGACACCCAATGAGTCAGCAGAGAAACTATCAACAGGTCTCCTTGTCCAGTTTTCTGCCAGAGCCAAGATGCTGTGACTAGGATTGTGGTTGGTCATGATACCTAGACCAGGACTATGGGAATAGGCTGTGCTTTATGGTAGCCAGAAGCTCTCTCCCCCATCCCCATCTGTGACCCAAATTTCTATTAATATCCTAACCACATCTGCAGACTTTCTGTCTGTGTTTTTGATCTTCCAAAGAGACAGGGCCCTCTGATATTGCTTATAGCCAAAGGCTCCCTCCACCAAGCACATGTATTTTTGCTGGAGGCAAGGAGGCTCTGGGAGAGAAAGATCTGGAATCCTGGAGAGTAGACAAGATGCAACAAATTCACATCTTATAGACATTTCTTTGTAAAATCTGTAATCCTTTCCAAAGCAATGATCATTGTTTCTGAATCTGTAAAGTTTACCTGGAATTCATGAATATGCTAATTTCCACTAATGAGTAGAACAAGTATAAATAGATAGAATGTCCTTGGGTTTTGTTTCCCCTGCCACAAATTTATATGGAACTCATAGATCATAGCTGATAAAACAGATTTAGAACAAGAGATCAACTCTTCTAACCCTTTGACTTGGAAAATGCATTTATTTCTTTGTTAAAAAAAAAAAGTTTGAAGAAATACATAAGAATATATTCAGATTTCACAGAATACTTTTTAAAAGTGATTCACTGTAGTTCATTACAGTCAAATGATTATCAGAACATAGATTTATCACCAGAAGAGAAGCTAGACATTACCTGATTCCATCAGAGAATTCAAGAGAGGACTTCAGAGGTTAAATGATTCTTCACTCAGGATGGTTTCAAATTCCTGGTAGTTGTAATTTTAGAATACATTAGAGACAGTGTATGGCAGAGCAAGATTTTCTGCTTTGGTTTTGGAAAAATCATGGGTCAAATCCTGCCTCTGATGCATAATATAGACTCTATGACTCTGGTCAAGTTTTTTAATCTCTTCCTGTCCCCAAATACCAGCTCAGTTGTTGCTTTATGTCAGTGGGCTGTTCTCTCAGACCTCTATGTAAAGGGGTTTTCACACAATGCAAATTTGCCCCTACTCATCCACTTAGCCCATAATAGATACAAAATGATATCTTATACAAGTCAAAAAATGTATTAAAATGTAGACATGTTAAATATAGTCTGATAATAGGCAATTTTGAAGTTAAGGATAAAGTAAATACAATACTGTACAGTAAAATTAACAAAGGTGTGCTGTATGTTGCTCTTTCTCCATCCAAGCCCGTAGCTTTTATCACTGGTGTTTGCTTGAATGATTTTGTTGATTGAAGCTATCAAAAGATGTTTGAACAGTAGCTCTCTTTATTTTCTCATATATCTGACACAAGTAGGCAATATTATGCTCAACTAGTCTTTGAATTTTTAAAAATTTTGAAGAGTTCAGATCCCCCTTTTCAATACAAAAAAAAAAAATTCACTCAAATGATAAAATGCTTCTGTCACTTGTTTCATTGTAAATCTTTCTGGTTTAAATTCAAATTCCAAAGTTACTCTCTTTTTCTGTAATTTTTGCGGCTATCACCTGAATCAGATCCTTTTTCAGATTTCTTTCAGAATTCTTTACATAAAATTAAATTTATATAATGTGAATTTACATAAAGCAAGAACTGTCTACAACTCTTTAAGATTATGTAACAGATGAGTTGATGATTTGCAGCATTGGGAAACGAATTCTAATCCTCTATGTGACAAGGTTAGTAGCCATTTACTGCTATCTTGAAGTGGACAGAGAAATCAAAAATTATTTATTATTTATTAATTATTATATTTAATAATATATCATGTAACTGTAGAAAATAAAAATTAAAAAGTAATTGGCAATCATAATCTAGAAAGTCTTCTAATTATAGGGCAGGGGAGTATGTATAAAGAACAACAGCCTACACAAATATATAGCTTTAAATGACCTTTATTGTTTCTTACTGGAAGGAGTGGGACAGTTAGTAGTGAGACCTTTTTCATATGCAACCTTCATACCTACCGTGGGTAGATTTATCTGAAATGATGAAAAAAGACTGGTATGGGGAGGGGTCCATCTATTCACCATTTAAAGGTCCAAAGCCTCTAGGGCTCAAACTTACAGTTTTAGACAAGCGTCTCTTTTCTAAAGAACCAAGAATGTAAAGATATTTTTTAAATTACTTAATGAGTAATAAAGAATAAGGAGCAGGAAAGTAGGAAATTTAACCCTAATTATGCGAGTCAAGAGAGAAGTTGAAAGGACTAATGCTTAGTCTCTCTTTCTCTCTAATTTTATTAGCCTTAGCATTATAGGAGTTGGGGGATGAGGAGAAGGATTTTAGGAAGGAGAGTAATATAGTGAAATGTTTCCATTGCCTCATTTTTGTTCATTATGTATCCCATCCTCCTCATCCCCATGGTTACTGACCTGGTTTTTCAAGGTTAATCAAGCACCATTTAATGAGTACCCTTAATGTGTTTCATACTGTAAATACAACAGTGGGAGGCACAATAGATAAGATGTCTTCCCTCCTCTTTAAGAAATTTACAATCTAAAATAAAATAAAGAAATTTAGAATCTATAAAGAAAAGGACTCATGTGCAAAAATATTTGTAGCAACTCTTTTTGTGGTGGCAAAAAATTGGAAAATAAGTAGATCCCCTTCAATTGGGGAATGGATGAAAAGGTTATGGTATATGAAAGTAATGGAAGTGTATTGTTGTATAAAAATGATGAAAAGGCTGATTTTTAAAAGACCTGGAAAGATTTACCTGAACTGATGCTGAGAGAAACAAGCAGAACCAGGAAAAGATTGTACAGAGCAATAGCGATTGTGTGATGATCAACTATGACAGACTTGGTTCTTCTCAGACATTCAGTGATCCAATTCAATCCCAATAAACTTTGGATGGAAAACACTATCTGCATCTAGAGAGAAAACTATGGGGACTGAATGTAAATCAACACATATTACATTCATTTTTCTTTTTCTTTTTTCTTCTGTTTTTTTTTCCTCTCATGGTTTTTCCTTTTTGTTCTGATTTTTCTCTTCCAATATGATTTATGAGGAAATGTGTTTTTAAAAATTAATTAATTTGTATAACCAAAAATTGTTTTTACATGTAACTGTGGAAAATAAAAATTAAAAAGTAATTGGCAATCTTATAATCTAGAAAGTCTTCTAATTGACTAAACACACACAAAACCATCAGACAACAATTAATGGTGGGAAGCATATTCAAGTTGACTTCCTGATTTTTTAAGGTTAATGGCAGAGATGTATTTGAAGATTAAATGCTAAAATACTAGATTTTTTTTTCCTGTGTAATACACTAAATTCCCTTTAAAATTATCAGACCTCCCAGTTTCATTAATTTCCATAGTTAACATTGTATAAAGTACATGCAAAGTATATGTGTGTATACATATATAAAATTTCATCTGATCCTCACAAAAATTCCCTAAAGTAGATTCTACAAGTTAACATTGAGCCCATTTTAGAAATTAAGGAACTGAATTCTTGAGGTATTAAATTATCTACCCAATATCATTCTTGTATTGGTATCTCTGGCAATAAGCACAGGCCCTTTCACATAGTAGATGCTCAATAAAAGTTCATTGATTGATTACTAATAGTCATATCAAGCTCCTATGGACTCCAAGGCTGGCATACTTTTTACTACTTATAGAAGGAAATCTTGATTTTACCACAAATAAACTTTGTAACTTTAGGCAAGTTGCTTACTTTCTCTGATCCTTAATGAACTTGAAGATTCATTTCTAAAGTTCAAAGATTATAGGATTTAAGAATTAGAAGAAATTCTTTCTGAATTCTATTCAATTTACCCAGTATAAAGGAGTCAGAGAACAAAGAGAACTCTAATTGAATTATGTAATTCAGTTTCTTGGTGGACAATATCATTTCTACAATTATCAAGAAAGCTTAGAAGATTATTTCAGCAAGAATTCTCTCAGCACTTGGCTTCCCAAATATATCCGCAGAGATATAGTTAGAAATATTGCAAAATGAAGCAAGACTTAATCTTGCCTTTTTTTCAGTAGTCTCAAATCTCCTTGTTTATCTTTATTTTTAAATATTCATTTTACTTACCAATGCTTTTCTCTGAGTTATTTTTATTACCAAAATGATAATAATCATGTTATTGTGGTGATGGTAGTAGCTCTGCTATCTAGCCTGAGGATCAAAAAGAGTTTCACAGTATTAATGTTAAGATTTTGTCATAGTGTATAATGCACAAGTTATAAGCACTCATAAATATGGCTCTAGAGGAGAAGTTGAGGGTGGTGATTTTGCATAGCCCAATCTCACTTAAATCCTACTCCCTGTTGCCATGATCCTCTTCAAAAATGAAGGACAACCAGTCACACACACACACACACACAGAGAGAGAGAGAGAGAGAGAGAGAGAGAGAGAGAGAGAGAGAGAAAGAAAGAGAGAGAGAGAGAGACAGAGAGAGAGAGAAAGAGAAATTCACTTCAGCATCACTCAACCATCAGCTTGATTGTGGTTCTGAGAGATAATAAAGTTTACCTAACAGGTTAGAAAACCAATATTACCCAAAGTTACTATGTCCCATGTCAGGGCTAATGTTTTTTTTTTTTTTTCCATTCAGGAGCTAAAGTGAGTACAAATGTACTAATCCAAGATAAGCAGGTGCCAGGGACCTCTGGAAGGCAATTCTTGATAGTATCAGTCATGGCTAGTAAACAATGATGGACAGAGAAAATAATAAGATTTCTTGATATTCAGCATCTATAGACATGGATTCACCCATCACTATAGCTTTTTCTCTTCCTGTGTCCCTTACCTCAGTAAAAACAAATATTTTCTTTGACCAGATTATAAAAACATCACTATAAGATTGGCAAAACATTATATATTTATATGTACAGACATACATATATATATGAATATGTATGCATATATACCTGTACACATACATATATATACACAGAATATGTATATAAATAAACTCATTTAATATTCATGAATACATAGGGAGAGATAGGTGAAAAGAGGACTAAATTTGTCTTTTAGTTGGAAAAAAATCTAAATAGTTGGAAAACTTTAATTTAAAAATCCAGCCCTTTCTACTGGATACCAAATGACAATTATATACTTCTTAATATCAGTACCACATTTGTTTCTTTTGTAAACCCCCACATCCTTTGATGCAATATTAGGCACACATGAGATGCTCAATTCGTATTTGCTGATTGATGAATTAGAGTTCTTAAACTTCTCTACAGCTGTTAATGTGAACAGTATGACAAGGTCCACTGCAAAAACAAAATGCTACACGTATTCCTGTTATTAAAGCATGCTCTAGTTGGTTCATTATAAAATTGTCACGTTGAGTGAATTGTGGGCTTGTGAATGATTCCTTTCTATTTACTGGACAAAATGAAACTGCCCTTTCTTGTAATGACATTGCACCAAGAATCTATGTTCTGCTTGATTGATAATTATCCCTATGTCTTCTCTTCAGAGATCTTTTCTTTTTACTGTTCCCTAATTTATATCTCTGCACTGTATTAAACCTCCCTGTGTGCATTTCTGTATGCTAACTTCAATATATCTGATCTCAATTCTTTGGTTCTAAGTCCCTAAAGTTATTCCTACTTATATGAATTTTTTTTATTGATTTCTCATACCTTGCCATAGTTCCTTCCTCACTGTCACACATAAATTTTAAATTTTTCTTACTCATTTATTAATGAATAACTTCAATAATTTTGGTTCTAGTATTATGATATTGACCTCATGGGTGAAATAGAATATCAGTTCCTTGAAGGCAGGTCACATTTTTCATTTTGTATTTATATCTTGCACATAGCAAACTCTCAGATTGGATTTAATCAGGTTCCATTGTCCCCAGCTCTCTAGTGCAGCTTACAGACCTACCTGTTATAGCTCTGCTTACTTCAGTGAGTTCAAAGAACTCCTAACTAGTCAAAAGACAAGGAAACAAATATTTATTAAGCACCTACTATTTACCAGGAACTGTATTAAAGACTTTACAAATATTATTGCATTTGATATTTACAAATGTTATGGTAAGTGTCTAAAGCAAATAAGTGACTTGTCCATGGGTATATGACTAGTACTGCCAAGTCTAAATCCTTGAATGGGTGAGCCTCAGTCAAACTAAGACCTGTTGAAGACCTTAGTTTAAAAAAGCCAAGGTTCCCCATAGCATCCAGGGCTATCTCCAGTTGTCTTGATCTATATGTTGCTACTGGATGCAGAAGCTCTGCAGGAAAAAGTGAGGCAGGTGACCTCACACAGACCTCCCTCACTTAAATCCAATTCACTTGCATGTCATAGCATCCCCTCTCTGATGTTATGGTCCTCTTCAAGAACGATGGACAAAAAAACCAACCAACCAAAAAAACAAAAACCAGCAAAGAGTAAGTGTCAAAAAATATTAGCACCTCACTGAGGACTTCTATTTCTTGTTAATGGAACTATCAAAACAGTAGTGGCTGTAGGGCAAGAAAGATCTTTAGAGAGAAATTTGGGCAATTGTTAGAGAAAACTGGCATTTTGTACAAAAAAAGGATTATTTGATGATTTTTCTGCTTAAGAGAGTCAAGGGAAACTCCAGTCCCTTGCTGACTCTCAGATAGAAAGATCATCATATATTCATCTGTGGTATCATTTAGCCTTATTTTCTACTTCAGTTCAACCCCTGCTTCAAAGACTTATATGGCTCATTATTATAACAATAGAGATTAATATTAACGTATAAGGAGTGCAGATAATATTCTAAAAAACAGTAAACCAAGAAGCCAAATTTTGGAAGCAATTTGTAAATAGGAAGTCTTCCTGATATTTATTTATAGCAAGTTGCTTTTGTAGTGTGTGTGTCTGTGTGTGTGTGTGTCTGTGTGTGTGTGTGTGTACATACTAATGTTCTCCCTTTCACTTTCTTTCATGACTTCCAGGACAGAAATGCAGTTAATTCTATTGATTGTACTTAGCATGGTGGAGAGAATGTTAGATTAGGAATCCAGATTGTGGCTCAGCTGTAGCACTGAGTGACCGTCACTTTGGGTTTGTCTGTCCTCATTGAATAAGCCCCTCTGTTGATCATTAAGAAACATGCTCCTGGAAATTGTTAATGCTGTAAAGTTACCCATGTATATATCCTGTAAATAAAAGGCTATTAAATAAATTAAAAAAAAAAGAAAAAAGAAACATGCTCCTTCAAATATTCCTGTTCTCTATAATCCATTGATGTGTACTCTTTTAGTCAGATGATTTCTAAACAAATAATAAATGATCAATCAATGAAGAAATGAGAACCATTTATACAAGAAATCAATCAATCAAGAAAAAGTTATTAAGAATGAATATATTATATACCAGGTTTTTTTTCTAACATTGAGATTACAAAGAAAGGTAAGAGAAAACAACAGCCAGAACAAAACAAAACAAAAAACAAAAATATCTTACTTCAAGTAGCTTACATTCTACTACAATAAAAGATACATTCAAGAAAGCAAATAAAAGAGAAAATAGACAGAAGGTAGCAAGTATGCTAGGTTTGGATTTTATGTCCTTTAATTTCAGAAGGAAAGGCATCATGGCAGTGAAGAGGAAGTTAGCCTAGGGGTCAGGATGATTTAAGTTCATTTCCCACTTAGGACATCTACTAGATGAATAGCAATAGACAAGACACAACCTGTGGATAAGTGATTCATACAGTTCTCTAAAACTTTATTATAGGAGAATAATTGATGTCCATCAGTGGAGGGACTTCCTGTACAAGGACTTCACACCAACTAAATAATAAACTTCAAAAGTGAGAAGGGGAAGGAGTCCTAGAAGCTGGAAGAGATTTTAGGAATCCTCAATTAGAAAATAAGTTGGATTAGATGTTCTTTAAATTTAAGATACCTTCTAATACCCCAACCTAAATTGGAGTGGTCACATTTTGCATATTTTTGACAAAGATTTCATATTCAATATTTAAAGGAAAGTGATACAAAGACAAAAATATTCTCAATCTAGTGATGAAAGGATATGGATAGAAACTTTGCAAAAAAAAAAAAGCTAGCCACACCCATAAGGGTAAAAAATAGTATAGAAAACCAGTCTCAGAAAACATAATCTTAAAAGTCTGGTTTGTTAGTCATACTGGCTAAGTAGCCCTGAGCAAGTCATGCAAATACTACTAGGTACTCTTGCTGAATTACCTGGATAGACTGTTATTCATCCAGGAGTTCTCTAAAACAATGAAATTATAAGCTCACTTTTTATACCAAAATAGACCAGAAAATATCTTCCAATCTTCTCCTTTACTTGTCTTTGGGTTTTTTTTTTTATAATTTCCTAGGATGAAACAAAAAAGTAACTCCCAACCTTAACCTCTGGCTCATGCTGCCTTTTCCACTTTTTCTTTTCCCCTTGATCCTACAGAGAAAGACAAAATTGGACATAAAATAAACATGAATACAAGATCTTTGTAATATTATCCTGTTTCAAAGAGAAAATATGATGTGAATTATTCTTAACAATGCTTTAGGTGTGGAGATTGAGACTCTGGATTAGGGCAAAGATCAGAATAGGACTTTTTGTAAAGGCTGAACAGACAGAAATCCACATCAATTAATGAAATTCATTCATTAATCAATGACGAGAACTGAACAGCCACTGATGGAGCCAGCAATAGTGGACCAGTGAAGGAACAAGGGCTACAGGAAGAAAAAAGGGCTTTCTTTCTTTTTCTCATTTCCTGCCACTATTGCCAGGCCAGAAAAAAAAATGACCTTGCCCCCGAAGGAGTAGGAAAGAAGATCAAAAACCAGTGGGTCAGTAAATGGCCTCTGGCATTAGAAGAATAAAATAACATGGGAGGGAAAAAGCAATTATGTAGGGTTCCTCATGGATGACAAAATTTTTTCATTATCTGATCACTTCTTAGACCTCTAAAAAGGGAAAGTACTTTGGAAGTCATTATACTCCAAACTCCTCAGAAATCTGAAGCCAAGTGGGACCAAGTGACTTGCGTATTGTCACAAAATTTCACGTACATTCAAGCCAGCTGATTGCAAGAACTATCAATAGAAATGCAGGAAAAATTCCCAAGGGTTCCTGAAAATATATAAGTAAGCTTAGTATTTTGGGGAGTTGTCTATATTCTCCTTGACAACAGGCACAGAACCTATACAATATTTGTTAGTATTCTTATTTATATGCCAATTATTTGTTTTAGGGGGAAAATATTTATTTATTTAAATAACATAAATTAAATTTGTAAATAATCTCCAAATCTCATTATAGTTAATCTTTCCATTTTCTTCTTTTCCAAATGTAGAACTGCCAATAAGCCAAATAGTACAATTAAGCTTCTACTATGTGCAATGTGATTATGCTAACCACTGGGTGAAATATAAAGACAAAAAAAATCTCTTTATCAATGGAATTTATATTCTATAAATCAGTAACTAACAAATTTTGATTGCTCTTATGTTTCTTACTCATTGACAGGTAGACATGTAGAAAAAGACAAGAAATGGAAACAGTTAAAGAAAAAGAGGAAGAAAGAATAAAGGTGGGAATGATGACTGGATGAACTACCTATTAGAAAATGTATCCATGAATGAAAAGGGTAATTATTGATCCATGAATTTTTATTGAAAATGAAAATTAAATATTATTTAATGTTCTAACATTAAAGAAGCAAATAAGTAGTACAGGGGATAGGACATTGCTTCTGGAGACAAAAAGATCAAAAGACCTGAGTCCAAATCCAGTCTCCCACATTTAGTAGTTGTATGAATGTGGCCAAATCACTTAACTTTAGTCTATCTCTATTTTCTCAACTGCAAAATGGGAATAATAATAGCATTTATCTGTCAGTGCTGCTGTGAGGATCAAATGAGATATTATTTGTAAAGAGCTTAGCATAGTGCCTGGCACATAGTTGTTTTTTTTTTCTTTCTAGCAAAAAAGAAAAACAATAGATATGGAGTTTAAAGAACTAAATTCAAGTTGAAGAAGAATTTAGCACCAGAAGAGAATTCAAAGTTCATCTACTCAACTCCTTCATTTTACAGATAAGCAAACTTGAGATTCAGATGGTCAAAGTGACTTGATCAAGATTACATAAGTAATAAGAAGCAAAGTGAAAGGAGTTGCTGATATATCTGGGTTATAGAGAGGAGACTAGAATATGAGACATGTGAGTAAAGATTGTAACTCTGGGATTCTTAGATTAGGAGGAAGACACTGGGATCCAGGTCACTTGTTTTATGGGAAGAGAACTGGAGAACCAGGATACCCAAGTTGGATTCAGAACAACTGGATTATGGAAGAAGAGCTGGAAGTTCAAATTACTTTATGGTAGAAGAAACTTGAATGCCTAGATTGTGGGAAGGGTTTTAGAGCTCAGGAATACCTGGATTTGGGAAAAGAAGCTGGATTCTCAACTGGCCTCAGGTATGCTGAAGCTTGCTGACAAAAGAAATTCAGGCTTTGCCTAGATCACAGCAACTGGATTGTCCTATAGAACAAATGTCCCAGATTTACTTGTTGAGTGACCCTGAATGATCATTTACCTGTGAGTCAGTTTCTTCATCTGTAAACTAAGAGTAGGACTGTGTTTTATCCCTGAATTATAATGAGCATCCAAGAGATAAGGTATATAAGATGCTTTGTAACCATAAAGTACTAATTAAATCTAAACCATCATTATTATTTCCTCAGAGACACATATTGAATTATTTCAATTTGAGGAGAAAAGTCCCTTAATCTTTGATAAATGTCTAAAATTTCTTTCCTGTTTTGGGGATTCAGTAACACTTTCTTGGATTATAGAGCTAGAATGACTCTCAGATTTTACAAATGAGAAACTGAGACCTAGAAGGTGGAACTATTATATCATAATAAGCATTTTATGTTAGTTGTAATTTATTCCTTTTGGTAAGTAAATTACAATACATTGTTCCTGTTTTCTACATGGGGACAAAGTCAAAGAAGGTTAGAATTCTTGTTAAAAGTCAGGAGTAAGTCACCTATTGAGTCATGAGTGATGAAGGAACAATAAGTCTACCATATTCTTCAAGTTGGAGAGAAAGAATGGGAAATTCAAATGTTCATGTGCCTTCCCTAAAATTGCAGGACATTTAATATGCATATATATGTATGGATGTGAATATATGCATAAATACCCATCTGAAACAACTAATAATAATTAATTTGGCAAACCATGGTATACAATATTGGTTGGATCTATAAAATGGTAAAAAGATTTTTAAAAAGCTCCAATAAGGGGTGAAAATAAGTGTATGTATGAGTGTATATAATACACATATTTGTATATTAAAATACATATATATGAAAACACAGAAACCAATTTTTGTAGTTGAAGTTGTGAGCTTTAAGCAAAAAAGCAATTTTCCACTACTTGGCAAAAGCAAGAAAGTATCAAAGGATAAAGTTAGTTTTCTGCACCAGTAGACTCAGTTGGAATCTGACTTTCTTTATCAGCATTTCACACCTCACAACAAAGATTAAACTAGGAAGGGAAGGTGCTAAGGGGAACAAGAGCTGAGAAAGCTTCCTTTGAAAAAAAAAACAATGAAATTTTGTAAGAAGCAAAGTAGAAATTCATTATTAGTTTGTCATTCTTATTTGGTGCTTGACTGTATACTTAAAACCTTTTATTTTAATATGTAGAATATAGATATAGAATTCTTGTTTCTGGGGGGAAACAATTAAACTTGAAAGGCCATCCATACTAAGCTTGATACCCTCCCACTATTCCATGGCACAACCTCCTCCCCCCCAAATAAGGAAAGTAAAGAATATTCGTATATCTCCAAACATCAAATAATTTACATTTTTGGTGTTTATTTCTTCATAGAAATAACAATCAGAATCTTCCTTCAGTAATCATTCCTATTCAACAGTATATGTCAGCCACAGAGCCCAGAGCTCTTTCTTTACCCAATACTAAATATTTTGGGTTTTGCTGCTGTTGTTTTTGAAAAAATATATAAAATGGATTTTTCACAAATTGTCCAAGATTTCCTGGTTACATTGTACATTTCCAGAAGTGGAGCAACAACTAGAACTTCCAGCCTGTAGGGTGTATTCTTCTTCCTAACTTTGTGTATTAAGGAATATAGAAGAAACAGTTAACTTTGAAAAAGGTATTAAGAGGTGTGGTGTGCTCCGGGATAACAAAAACTCCATTTCTCTGTATACCAGAAGATGGAAGAGATGTGCAAGGAAGGGATTTAGAAAGAATGAGAGTTTAAGCATAGAGAAGAGTTCAATAAGCATCTATTAACAATTTATTGCATGTTTTGCACTGTGCTAACAGACATAATAATTAATAATAATAACACTCATTGTTATTAATAATAAGGCTAATAATAATTAGAATGCCACATTCTAATGGAGAAAACAAAGGGAAGGGAAAAAAAACAATCATTTATATAGTTTAGGCACTGTGCTAAGTGCTTTTAAAATTATCACACTTGAACAAACTTCAAACAGCTATGTACAAACAAGATATATATATATATATATATATATATATATATATATATATATATATATATTATAGGGTAAACTGGAAATAATCTTAGAGGGCAGGAACTATAAGGGAAACTAAAAAAGAGTTCTTGTAGGATTTCAGATGAAATTTAAAGAAATTTAGATATGGAGGGAAAAAGAGAGAAATTCTCTAAATGAACTACAGCCAGTGAAAAAATGGGGGACAAAGGAGAACAGAGACCAAGAAGATCTAGGAGTGAGCCTACAGCAGTGACTGGGCACAGTTGGGCAAAGGTCTTCTGCCTTCAAAGATTATTCCATGTTAGCACAAGCTGCCAATAAGCCTGTCAGAGGCAATCTGCTCTGGGGAAAGGAAATACCTAAAAAAGTTTTCTGATTATGAAACTTTGAGGGGTAGCAGACCAGGCACTGGATGAGGTAACTGTCTGAAAGACTGTCAGACTCTCCCTTCTCCCCACTCCTTCTAGGGCTCCACAGATATCAGTGTCTAGGGATATCTAGACAATTAACTTCCTGGAGCACAGGGATCTCTTCTTCTACTTCTTGATGTTTTATCATCACCATCATTGGAAACAAAATAAAAAAAATACAAACCACAAAGTATATTTTCAATAAATATTTCTAAAGAGAACATAAAAAACAAAAGCATTCTAAAATTCTACCATATAAAACAATGCCCTGATTAAAGTAAACCTAAAAGATGTAGTCATGTCTGACTCTTCATGACCCCATTTGCAGTGGTTTGCTATTTCTTTCCCAGCTCATTTTACAGATGAGGAAACTGAGGCAAACAGAATTAAGTGACTTGTCCAAGTTCACAAAGCTAGTAATTGTCTGAGGCCAGGTTTGAATTCATGAAGAGGAATCTAAACTCCAGTGTCAGTACTCTTTACCCTGAACTACTTAGAGGACATAAATTAAAATGATGATTCTGTCACTTGGTACTTTAAGTAAATGTAGTCAATTGACTTTATCCCTCTTAGTCTCAATTTCCTAACCTGAAAATAAGGGGGTTGGATTATCTGATCTCTAAATGTTCCCCTAGCAATAAATCTAAAGTCAGCGATCCTAACATAACAAAATCTTATCTTTCAAGTCAGAAAGTATTTTTTAATTATGAAATAACATTTCACTCTTATAAGGGAACTTGTACACATTTATACTTTTTCATTATGCTAATAATAACTCACATTTATAGAACTTTAAGATATTCAAAGTGCCTAAGAAGTTGGTTCAATGGATAAAATATTGCATGAGGGAGGTTCAAATCCTACCTCAGGCAATTAATAACTGTATTAAGGAAAAGAAAGATCTCATGTTGTAGTTTCCCCCATTGTAAAAAGAGTGATACTCTCTGGGGTTATCTTTAACATTGGATGTTATAAAGAAAGAAAGAGGTTTACAAATGAATGAAGGTGATAAGGTTTATCTTTAAAGAAGGAGCTCTTTTTGTTACTTAAAAATATGATTTGATTTGGGAAAGAAATCTCATTTGTACCCCTGGTTTCAGCAATACACTTGTCACAAAGTATTGACAGGAATTGGCAATCTCACCATTACTTCAAGTACTAGAGAGATACATCACCAAACTCTTCCTTTTTTTATGTCTGTGCTGGGATTCTCTGGGTTCCTTCTGAAATTCTGAGTATTTATAGTGTTTATTGTATTCAGAAGCACTTAGCAAAGTGTTCTGTGTATGGTAGATTAATAGATACATTTTGATAATCAGTTTCTAACTTTAACATGATTTGAATAAGAAAGACTTGTAGTATTTTTAAAATATAAAGAATGGAGATCTTTATTTCCTGTGATTCAATAACTTCTTTCCCAAGACTCAGTGGGGGAAAACAAAGCTTTGAAATCTTGAAATCTTGTCCAGCAACTCCACACAGACGGTAGTTTTCAGAAAGTTCCAAATCCAAATAGAGGCAGTAAATTTTGGGTTTCTGTACTAATAAAGGGACAATTGGGTGACTCAGTAAATGGAGTTTCTGGCCAGGAGTCAAGAAGACTCAGTATTCTTGTATTCAAATCTGGTCTGTTTGTTGTTGCTTGTTCTTTGTTCTTGAAGAGGACCATGATATCAAGGAAGTGATTCCATAGTATAAGAGGAAATTGGATTTTAGTGAGAGAGGATTGGGCAAGGTCATCTATCTTACTTTGTGAGGTACCTCCTAGTTGTGGGACCTAAGCACACTATTTGCCTCAGTTTCTCATCTGCAAAATGAGTTGGAGAAGGAAATGGGAAATTATTTTGCCAAGAAAATCCCAGAGAGTATAAAAAAGTTGGACAAGATTGAAACTACTGAACAACAAATACGAACATAAGCTCTAAAGAAGATTTGTATTTTTTATATATGTTAAAAGAACCTTTTAGTGTCAAGACTCATCTCCATCACAATAGCCGACGCTTGCCTAGAATAGCCCATGTTAAAATTGTCTAAGACATTTTAAATTTTCTGGATTCTTTTCAGGACATGTTCATTTTTACTAAAAGAAATGCTAAAGATATGGGTGATAAGTAGATGCCAAACTAGAATTCTAGATTGCAAGAATTCCTAATGATGCTTCAATTCTCTTAGGGAAATGCTTATTTATATAAGGAAATTCAGTTGCTTATTTATAGAAGCAAAAATCAGGGGAATTCCATCCACTGGTTTTTAATCCTCTGTCACCAGTGTCTTTGTTTCCCAGCATATTAATTATTAGCTTGAGAATGCAAAGGTCTATATTGCATCCTGGCTTTGCTACTAATGAAACAACCATTGTGGGCCATGTATTACAGATTAAGTGGGTTTTGGGTGGTTTTTATTTTTAATTTATGACATGGGGAGGATACTAATAACATTCTTTTCCTTTGGCCTTTAAAGACTTTGGATCACAAATAAAAAGATATATCTATATATATTTCATTTTCATAGTCAAAGAAACAGCAAAGTTTAGGAGAATTTATAAGAGGGGTACCAATGCCAGCACCAAAATTAAAGGGTTATTTGGCAAATTCCATCTTCTCATTTAATGGCTTGACCTTCAAGATCTCAGCTTACAGACCCAGAAAATGCCAGGTCCAAATGAACTAAAAAATGATGATGATGGTGATGATGATGAATACTCATAGTCTCTAATTTGCATAGAATAAAAAAGCTTTCAAAATATGAGACATAGTGGAAGAAATTTTTAAAAGTAGGGAAACAGGAATAAGTATATATCATTTCCATTATCCTATTACTAGAAATTTTTTTCCAAAGAAAATTTCAGTGAGTGTACAGAAGTTGATTCTGAATCCCAAAACTTTTTTTTAATTAGAAAAAATAATTTTACACATCTACACAACAGTTGTCCAAACACTAAATACAAATGTTAATACAGCAACTTGAACCCATTTACACCTGAGATTAATTGAACATAAAGGTGAAAAGAATGAAAAAACAAATTGATTTTCTTTAGTGCTTTAAGAAAGGGGAAAAAAAAACATTTTTCATAAATTGCCTTGTGAAGTCTAAAACACTCTGTGAGGTGTTACAAATAATATTATCCCCATTTAACAGATGAGGAAGCTGAGGCTGGGAAAAGTTAAGCAACTTTCTTAATGGTCACATGGCCACTAAGTGTCAAAAATAAGCCTTGAATTTATCTTTATGATTAGCTTTCTATCCATTCTGCTCCACTGGCATCAGAAAGCAAAACCTGAGCAATATCATACTTGAGTAATCCACTGTCATTAGATTTAAATACATAAAGGCCAGGTTTTGTTCCATGAAGAAACTAGAGGGCAGTGGCTGCAATTTAACAGATTTGTAATCAGAAAAACATTCAAAAAATTTGTGTTTTATGACTATGTTTCCCAAGAAATTGTAGCATTCTCTAGACAAGATGCGTATGTGTTTTCCTCCATCTGACTAGTGCCAAAGCAATTTTTTCCCTGTGATTTATGCTCACTTTCAAACTCTATTATTTTGTAATACTCAAGAGAAAGAGCATGAAGTAAAAGGAATGTTCTTGTATCAATGAAACCACTCCCACTTCTTATTATTCTTTTTTAGGGTGCTATTAGAATCCCTCCTAGTCCTTCTAATTGTACAAGGACGTCTTTATGCATTTTTCTCATGATCCAGCATTGAAAATTTGTTGATAGTATGTAATATTCTTATTTTTTTTGGACTGGACCCAGATAATTCCATTGTTATAAGGAACCCTAATGAGCAAACTCCTTTTACCATAGAAGATCAACACCTGTTAGGTAATATACAGTTCCATTAGGCTATACTAAATACTAAATTTATTTTAGTATTTAATGGAAATACTAAATAGTAATTGACATGCCCAGGCTAACTGGCCAGCAAGTGTCAAAGCTGGAACTAAACCCCAAGACCAATTCTGTCTGCAATATTCCAGACTGCCTTAATATCATATAGTATACACTTTGAGGAAAAAAGTTGAAAATGTAAATGTCAGACTACCTAAGGTCCAGATCCTAAGACAACACCTTTTCCAAAACAAAGTGTTCTGATTGAACCTTAAAAAACTTAACTTTGGATGCCCAAAATGTATATTTATCAATCTCTAATTTAGCTTTATTGGTTTTTCTAAGTAAAATCATTAAAAATGTACCTTCTCAATGATTGAAAATTAGAGATGGTGAAATTCCTTTCCCATAGATCAAATTCAGTTCTCTCTGGATTTTCCCTGCTGAAAGAGGTTAAAATACAGAATAAAGAACTCACATTTGACTCAAACACTAAAGAATATTGGAGATTATCTTGAGAATTGATGTCAACTAAACATTTTCTGACTCTTTATAGAAACTACATAATTCCAAAGGGAGATTAGGATAAGTACAAGCCAGGTTAGGGGTCTGAATGCTGTGTCTCTAACTCCAAAATGTACTTTTCTATAGGATACAAGTTGATGCTTGGGAGTTTTAAAAATAAAAAGAAATTACACACTGTTTGAGAGTATTGTGAAAATGGTACCTTGGAAGACAGAAACAAGCAGTGAATGATGATGGTATCCCTGACAAAGAAGACTGTTCTTGGAAAAGTATTTTGGAATCAAATATTAGTCCAAAGATAGGAACATACAATTTTCAGACTAAAGAAAGTAAAACCATTTCTAGTCATATGAAAAAATGTTTTAAATCATTATTGATCAGAGAAATGCAAATTAAGATAATCCTGAGGTACCAGTACATACCTCTTAGATTGGCTATAATGACAAAGATAATGATACATATTGGAGGATATGTGAGAAAACTAGAACACTAATACATTGTTAGTGGAGTTATAAATTGATCTAACCATTTTGGAAAGCAATTTGGAACTATAATCAGAGGGCTATCAAACTGCATATCCTTTGATCCAGCAGTGTCTCTACTGAGTCTGTATCCCAAAGAGATCATAAAAAAGAGAAAAAGACCCACATTTTCAAAAAATTTTGTAACAGCCCTTTTTGTAGTGGTATGGAACTGAAAATTGAGTGAATGCCCATCAGTTGGAGAATGGCTGAATAAATTATGGTATATAAATGTTACGGAATATTATTGTTCTAAAAGAAATCATTAGCAGGATTCAGAGAGGCCTGCAGAGACTTACATAAACTGATGTTGAGTGAAGTGAGTAGAACCTAGAGAATATTATGCACAGCAACAAGAAGATAATGTGATGATCAGTTCTGATGGATGTAGCTCTTTTCAACAGGGAGCTAATTCAGGTCAATTCCAAAAGACTTGTGATGGAGAGAGCTATTTGCATCCAGAGAGAGGACTATGGAGACTGAATGTGCTTCACAACATATTTTTTTCACATTTTTGTTATTCTTTGCTTGCTTTTTGTTTTCTTTCTCATTTTTTCCCTTTTTGATCGGATTTTTCTTGTCTAGAATGATAAACATGAAAATATGTATAGAAGAATTATGTAAAGAAGAATTATACATGTTTAGCACATATTGGATTACTTGCTGTCTAGGGGAGTGGGTGGGAGAAGGGACAGAAAAAAATTTGAAATACAAAGTTTTGCAAGAGTGAATGTTTAAAATTATCTTTGCATATATTTTGAAAATAAAAAGCTATTATTTAAAAAAAAGATATTGCTTCCATTTGCATCTGCTGTAATATCTTAACTTTGCTACAAGAATAAGATTGAATGTGATCATGAGAGAATAGAGGCCCAAAGTAAGTAAGAGACCAGTAATAAATAGTGCCCACAAATTTTAGATAAGTTTAATTTCACATCCCCATATAAATGATAGAACAGAGTGGCAAATAATGTAAGATCCTTACAAAATATCATTATAACTTTCAACTCACTATAGTGTTGGAATGCCTTCCTTAGTCTCTTCAAGGCTCCACTGAAATGTCACCTGATACGTGAGTTTTCCTGATCTTCTCAAATATATCTGCTAGAGAGTTCTCTCTCCAATCCCGGAAATAACTTTTTATTCATTTTGTATATGTCTAAATAACTATGTATGTTGCTAAGACACAATAAAATGTTAAGCTTCTTAAAAACAGGGCCTATTTTTCCCCTTTTATCACCAGTGTGCGGCACATAGTAAGTGCTTAATAAATGATTGTTTAATTGAACTGAGATATCATAAAAAAAGAGAATGTTTCATAAGACTGAGGCTCAGAATCTCAGAATTGAAAGAGGGACTTTAGAAAAGTTTCAATAGGGTCATCATAAATTTCATTCCTTAACAGAGAGTAAACTGCTCAAGAGAAATGCTTTTCTACCTTAACTCTCTGACTTAGTCACTGAAGATAGATTGATATTCCCTTCTTATCCTAGGATTTTTTATTAAACTTTACCATAAATTTTCTGTATAAAAAACACCCAACATGCCCTTTTGTCTTTTTGCTATTACCAGTTCAAACATTACCTGACCAAGAATCCTTTCTACAAGGTCCCCAATGGAGAGATTTTTCATTCTCTACTTAAAGACTTTCATAAATTGGACAAGTTGTTGCCCCATTTGGTCTTGATTATTTGGATACTGAGTGACTCAGATTGAATGTAAATAGTAGTTATTTATGATTTGGACAGAAACCCTGAGTATCTTTCCCTCCCAGACTCATTCATTCACTTTTTATTTATTTAGATTTTTTTTGGGGGGGGGAACTAGGTGAAATAGGATATTCTTTGACTCAATTGCTAGCTAGCCTTAAACACTGAAACACTCAATCACAATGAGATCTGTTAGCTTAAAAAGGCCAAGATCTCCCATTTCATCCAGTTGTCCTGATCTATATCTGGCCACTGGACCCAAATGGCTCTGGAGGGAAAAGTGAGGCAGGTGACTTTGCACAGCCTCCCTCACTTAAATACAATTCATTTGTTTATCATGGTGTCACTTCCCTAAGATCATGGTCCTCTTCAAGAAGGAAGGACAAACAACAGCAACAGCCTCATAAGACAGCTCATTCATACAAAGTTCCTGGCAGGTGTTGAAAAATACTTTTTCATTCATTCACTCATTACATTTTTCTACTTCTCTAATTATTTAGAAATCATTTTTTATATCAAGCCTATATTTACCTCTAACTCTATATCTACCTCTCTGATGTAGTATGCAGTGACCATACCCTAGTAAAACCAAATTATCAGATGAGGAAAACAGGTTGAAGGTGATTGACAAGCTTCCAACCTGCCAGTGAGTTACATACTAAGCACATAAAGACTTTCTAGTGGAATGACTTGTTGAGAATAATTTGTTTCAGTAGTCACAAAAGCAGCTAAAGCAGACACTACAGAGAGCTTTGATACTGAAGACCCCGAGCTAAATATCCCCTATCTCTTCAACATAACCTTTAATGGAATGGTATTCCATACCCTCACTGCTAATATCTGTAAACAATCAAAGGAACATGAAAACAATAACTGAACTGCTTGATATGGAGTAGTTTGCAGATAGGATATATGAAGTGCTTGTGATATACAATTGTGAGAAAATTGAGTGTATCAATGTTTTCATCTGACTAGGTTTCTGGTCTCCATAACCTAGGTCCTTGATTAAGCATCTCTTAGCAAGACCTCTAAGAGGCGGTCTAGCTTCCCAGCTATGCAGGGCTAAGTTAAAACAATTCAATTAGGTTTTCTCTCAATTCCCACAATTGTATAAACTTTTCTCAAAAGACTGAATTTGGACTAGACCCATAATTGAATAGAAATGGAACTGAGCTAGTTCCAGAATTGAATCACAAGATAGAGTCAGTGTGATTCTCTCAATTCTGACAATAAATCACCTGTTGTTCTAATTTCCTTAATTCCCTCAATTTTCTCCCTTTTGATTTAATTGATATAAAATTTGTGGGCACTATATATCCTATTTGATTTATGAGAGTAGGAAGTCTATGAATCATTTATATTTAAGTCAAATTTATAAAGTTTTTCACATATTCATAATCAGAATTGCATTAATCAAGTTAGAGGTCAAATTACTTAGAGGGCTAACAATGGACTAATTTTGAGAAGGGAAATTTATGTGTTAACAAGGTAATCAAGAAAATTTAGACTTAAATATAAACATCTTTAAACAAAAGACCAAAATAATACAATAAAATCATCAATATTAATTAAAATTAAGTCTCCTTATAGCCTCATAAACCACTCCCAATGTTCATTTAATCAACCCATTTTGAGTCCCAGATGTCTTATGTAACCCTCTAGTCCCTGGATATCTACACTTAAACATTCTGGAATAGATTTCACTCTCAGGACAGCTATAAAGAGGGCTCTGCTTCTCTAGTTCCAAATCACTTTTAGAGGTGCCTAGATAATTCTGATAAAATCTGCCAGTAACAAAACTTAATATAATTTAGTACAATCTCTTAAAATTGGTTCTTCAAGCCTGAAACTTCAGAGAATTTCAGTTTTATATATGACTTGTTTTTATCTTTATCTAAACCTTGTACCTAATAAAATAATTTTTTTTTTAATTTTATAATATTAAGGGTATAACTATATAGTGAATTTTCTGTCTTTTAAAATTAGCAGACCAATACTTGTAAAATAAAAAAAAATTCACTTTCCTTATAATAATTAATAAATGTTTATGTGTAAAGTCTTTAATTTTGATAAGTTGTTACTGCAACATAATCAAAGCCTAAATTTTTCTACTACATACATTTGGAAGTCACATTATTCTTAGAAGATGTGCATTGTTCTTAAAAAAAGAATTTAATCCTGTTGATTTCTCAAATTTTACTATTCCATTTAATTAAAAAAAACTTTTACATTATATCCTTTTCTTATTACTTTGTTTAATTCCCTCTTTAGGAAGATATCATTCCTATATTATAATTTGACCACAAATACTATTCATATTGTAAGATTTTTCATACTTGCATCCTATTTTAGTAACTTAGAGATCTTTCAACATCCATTTATAAATAGATTTGGCATTATTCTTATAAAATCTACAACCTACCAGGATATTCCATATCCTTTTTATTTCCCCCACTCCTAGGAAATAGTTTCAATGAGGAGAGGAGAAGGGAGGAGAGAGATTTTATAGCCTTATGTGTTCTTCATGAAGCCATATTGGCTTTTGGTAATCTCTGCTTCCCTTTCTAGGTGTTCACCAGTCATTCTTTTAATAATAGGCTTTAGAAGTTTGAGCAGAAAATCAATTTCATTAGCCTATACTTTTCAGTAAGGAATAACAACAACAAACAATGGTAGTAGGGGACACTCACTCAGTTCACCATTCTTCTGTCTCCTCCCCCTCTCTCAGTTCCTGCAAGCAGTTCCTATTATCTCAGCTTCTGTTAGTCAGAAGGTTGAAACTGCTTGGTAGCTACTTTGCCTCCATTCCATTATGAGAGCTATATTTTCTTCCATTCCTTGACGGAGAAAAATGCTCTAGGACATTTGAGCATCCTTAAGCACATGGCACACTCATTACCTATTGAGAAAATTCAGCTTTCTCCTTCCTTCAGGACAAACATAGGAGAACATAGGAGGAGGACACAGACACTTCTTGTGGATACTCAGAAATTACAGTCCTTTTCAGGTCATAATATTTTAATGAAGTCTGATCCTATTCTGCTCCTACAGATTTTCATCACAGCTACATTTTAACTTATTGAGCCAAGGGATTTATTCTTGCCTTGATTTTTATCATCATATGTGCAGGGATTAATTCTTTTTTTTTTTAATTAAGAAAAAAAAACATGAACATCTTGATATACAAAAAAGAATAAAAAATTATTGCATATGAAACAGTGAATTTCTAATATGTACAACTTGAATTTAAGTACACATTTAATTTAACTTGATAGTACCAACACTACATTGATCTTTTTTTTCACAAGATAAAACAACTCATCCCACTATAGGAAGAGCTTCATAAACATCATAGAGCTCCACGTGTTCAGTGGTTTTTCTTCTTCCATTTCTTATCCATGTCATTCTTTTTTTCTTCTAATCTCCTCCTATAGATGAGACTATTCTTCACTCTTTTTATATCCTTTATTTTTTTTTTCATTTCCTCTTTGAAGCATTTCTACCAAGCTTTTTCAAAGAATATTCCTTTTTTTCTCTATCAAGCTGGAGAGAAAAGAGAAGTCCCATCAAATTTTGCAAATGTCTCAAGTATATGGGCTTAGTGCACATACATACAGTCTCCAAAAGTCTTAGTCCAATTATAAATGCCTGAAATAAATCTTAGTTTTAAATAAATGAATAAGTCTCAGTGTACTTTTAAGGAGCAGTTTGGTGGTATAGTGTATAGATCCACCAGCCCTGGAGTCAGGAGGACCTGAGTTTAAATCTGACTTCAGACCTTTACCAGCTGTGTGACCTTGGGTTAATCACCCAACCTCAATTACCCTCTCCCCCAAAAAAGAAGATCCTTAAATAGCTACTTTTAAGTATCTTAAACTTGCACTAAGACTTGGTAGACAATCTAAATAACTGATACTTAGCACCTAAATAACTGATAATTAAACACAAACATAGAACATCCTCTGAAAATCTCTACAGATTTTTTTCTAAACTTATTCAAATCTTTGATCTACAAGAGTTGTTTACTTCTTTTTGGTGCTCTCTCAATTATCTCATGTCCAAATGCTATGGGCCACTCTGTTTTTTAAGGACCAAAGACAATCCACCAATTAAATAATATCTGTCCACGTTATTCCATCTTGCCCCTGAACCCCAGATATTTAATTCAACTCCCAAGCAATTATTTCAAAGCAAATGTCTTCAAGACAACTAAGTAAGGGGGATAAAGAGGCAACTAGATGTCACTGTGGATAGAGTGCCATACCTGGAGTTAGAATAACCTGAATTCACATCAGGTTCTCAGACATTGGGTGACTTTAGGCAAATGATTAAGCATCTGTTTAGATGCTAAATATTGATGAAAAAGATGAGGTTAACAATATCTACCTCTCAGTGTCATTGTAACAGTCAAATAAGAATAACTGTAAAGTACTTGATATAGTATTTGGCATATATTAGGTCCTATGTAAAAGTTATTTATTAGCCATCATAAAAAGACAAAATAACAGAGTCTCTTCTAATGAAGATAAGTTCTATTTCTTTAAAATCTCTTTTTTTACTGACGAAGGGTAAAATTTAAATCATTTAGCAAAAAAGAAGCAGATAATAATCACACAAAATAAAAGACATAAGATGAAATTCAATTATCTAATGAGTCCATCCCATTTCATGTTGCTGATCATTTTCAGGAATTTTTCTTTATTTTCCTGGCTGTTAGGCACTCTGATTCTTACATCTTATTTCAATATGTCTCTTAGGTCATTTCTCTCTAACAAGTGGTTGATTGTGTTATCTTTATTTTTGCCCAAAGAGGCAAAGATTTGTCTATTCAGTCATTAAATGATTCAGACTGGAAGTGCTGTAATCATATGCATTGTCTCTTTCTTATCTTAACCCTTTCTTCTCATTTGAATCTGACTTTGACCCTTTGACCATTGTTTTAGCCAGCTAATCCTCTGACTTGCACATAGCCAGATAATTCCAAAATAACATCTATGTCTTTAAGTAGTTGTTAAATTCTATATGTTAAAATACAGTCAATTTCATTTTTGTAATATTTAATGTTCATATCTTGTTGTATTCTGACTCCTTTATTGAAGAAAGTCTTCATGAAACATAACTATATGTTTAACATGGGCAGGCCTTGAGCATTTCCTTTCCTGAGCCTAAGGCTTTTGTCCAATAGTGTTAGATCAAAGGAATGCTGCAAAAATACTATATGTAGGAAAGACATTTGATGGTACAGATATGTCAACTGAATGAATACATAACTGTAGTTATTTGAATTTGTAGCTAGTCAAATAGCTATAACTATGGAGAGTAAATAAAAATAGGATATCAACCCTAGAGGTGTAGTCCATGACTCTGTGCTTGGATTTTTCCTATTTACTTCTTTTCATGGTGGAAAGAGTAAATGATTTGGAATCAAAACATCTTGATTTGAATTGGATTTTGATATTTAACTATCTGTGTGAATTTATATTCCATTAGTCTTAGTTACTTCATCTATAAAATAAAGATTAAGTGATTTTCTCCAAAGGATTTTCCTATAATCCTAAAGACAGACAAAGATAGAATTATCAAATTTGCAAATGGCCAAAGGCTAGGAGCTAATATTTTGAATGGCAGAATTAAAATCAAAATGAGTTGAAGTAAAAATTATGGACTAAAATTAACAAGACGAAGTTAGACAAAGATGCAAATAAACTGCACTTTAATTCATAAATAACTGTATATGTACATAATAAGGGTGAAAGGAGAGGAGAAACACATGGTTGAATACTAGTTCAAAAGAAAAAGATGTAGTTATTTTAATTAAGGGGCAGCTAAGCAGCTCAGTGAATGGAACATTGGGCTTGAAATTAGGAAGATTCATCTTCATGAGTTCAAATCTGGCCTCAGACATTTACTAGCTATGTGATGCTGGGCAAATCACTTAACTCTATTTGCCTCAGTTTTCTCATCTGTAAAATGAGCCAAAGAAGGACATAGCAAACCACTCCAATACCTTTGCCAAGAAAACAAAAAATGGGGTCACAAAGAGTTGGACACAACAGAGCAACAAAAATATTAATTAAATGAAAATTTAAACCAACTGAACAACCCAATTAAAAAAAGACAATGGAAGATAAGGTTACATCAGTACTGAAAAGTATAGTTTCTAGAATATGGAAAGCAATAATTCTACTACATTTTAGACCAGTCAGAAAAAAAGTGGAATGTGATGTCCACATAAAGGGATACCACATTCCTAGGATTGACAGAATGTATACAATGAAGGGTAACCAGAAGGGCCTTTATAGCATATCATGTAGGGAATATAAAATCATAAGACTGAATCTGGAAATGGAAAGGTTCTCAGAAGTCATATTGGTCCAATTCCTCATTTTACAAATGAGGAAACTGAGGGCCAAGAAAATTAAATGATCTTCCCAAGGTCATATGGATAAGTAAACATCAGAGGAAGATTTTTTAACTAAAGTCTTCTGACCCCAAAGTCAATACTCTGTGATAATTTAGCATGGGAAAAGAAAACCAGAGTTTGGGAAGAGAGATAGTGTACTTATTGTTAAATTCTTAATATATTGTTATCTGGAAAAAGAACATGCCTTAGTCTGTAATCTTTTTGTGTAGAGTCAGAGGATGGCACCACTGAAAATGAAGTCATTAGGATATCAGATTCAGCTCACATTAAGGAATGATATATGAGCAATTAGATTTGTCCCAAACTAAATCTGCTACTATGAGAGGCACAGTGATATTGTTAAAAGAGTGTTGGAGTTGGCAATAGATACTCAAATGCCACTTACAGTTCTAATACTAGCCATGTGACCATAAGCAAATTACTAAAATTCTCCAAGCCAGTTTCCTTATCTGTACTACCTAATGTTGTGAAGGAAGTATTTTGTAACCTTAAGACAGTATTCCTATGTGTATTGTAATTAGTGAATTCCCTGAAATTAGAAGTGTCCAAGCAAAGGAACGATGACCATGGGTATCTACAATGTTGTAGAGAGTAATTCTGCATTGAGTGATAGCTTTGACAAGTTGTCCTACTGTAGCAAAGTAACATACAAGGTATGTAAACGTAATTCAGCTTTGGCAAAGGCCCAAATCACTTTAGATGGGGGAGATTCCAGACTTCTGAGATAAGACATTCTTCATTCACCTGCCACATGAGTGGGAAGAGTGTCTTTCAACTGGTTGCAGAGATTGAACAAGTTTCCTTTCCCTTCTTCTTCTTCTTCTTCTTCTTCTTCTTCTTCTTCTTCTTCTTCTTCTTCTTCTTCTTCTTCTTCTCTCTCTCTCTCTCTCTCTTTCTCTTTTTCTCTGTGTGTGTGTCTCCTCTCTCTGATTATTAGGACGTCAAAAGTTAATAAATAAATTCCATTCTCTGTTTATCCTTCTTTGAATTTTAATGAATAAGCTATACTTATCATGACATCTTATTTCTCTCTCTCTCTCTTTCTCTTTCTCTCTCTCTCCCTCTCTTTCTCTATGTCTCTCTGTGTCTCTCTACCTCTGTCTCTCTCTGTCTCTGCCTCTGTTTGTCTGTCTGTTTTTCACACACTACAAATACACACACACAGATTCCATTCCCCTTTAGATCCCATGACTCCAAGAAATAATCTTGGGATTTTGTTTGGCTTTTTGAGTTCTAATGCAAGGAATACCACTCTAGACCCAGAAGTCTGAATCATGATAACCTTTGAGCCAGGATTTTAGGGTTTATATTGCTGTAAGACCATCAGGGAAGCCTTGAAGAGCCAAAGTTCAAAGACACTTTAGACTTGGAATTGGTAAAACTGTGCTATATAGGAACTAAGTTAGAACTGTATCCTAATCCCTTTTCCTGCCAAAAAACAGAGAAAGAAGTAAAGAAAGGGAGATATTATATCTGCTAGTTATGTTGAGGAGGGAGTATTTGTATGTTTATTGTTGCTCTATCTTTGAAGTAATTTTTTAAAGTAAAAAGTATTCTGACTGTTACATAGTTAAATGGACCTGGGTTGCTTGGATTCCCAAAATTAGGGAAACATAATCAATAAAACTTGAGCCCAGACTGAGAATGGACAATCCCAACTGTTAGAATTCTTACAAGATGCTAAGTCAGGGGAAATTAACAGAGACAATGGTTGTTCAGCAGGGTTTTAACAGTTCTCTAAATGTACTTAGTACTTATTAAGAGTTCCACAAAATTCACACCTTTAAGAGAGCCTATATAAGGCAGGAGCCTCAACCAGGATGTACTTCAGGAGACCCACAAGCCCATTCTCAGAGGCAGAGTCAGATTCATTCCAACTTCCACCTTTGTGCTGGCTGGAGACATTTGGAGGAGGAGAGACTGAAGCTGGCAGAGGCAAAGGACTAGTGGCAAGAGTTCTTGGAACCAAGGAGAAAGAGATAGGCCTCTAAGAAAGCTAACTGGGCTCTTTTGGAAGAGACAATAAAGGATCTGGACTTTAACACCTGGTTGCATTTGAGGTGATTATTACACTGAACTGAAACTAAGGCTGCTCCCAGAAGCCCTCCAGGAAACATGCTCCCAGAGAACATTATAATTTAGAGAACATTACACCCAACCACATTAGGGATAAAACAGAACCCTGGAGAATGGGATAACTGACCCCATTCAGGCAGTGGGACCCAAAGTAGTTACTATTATGTAAAGAAATTCTGGGTGGTAACTTATCAGGGATATTGTAGAGGTTGTAGAAAGTTTTACTAGAAAGTTATTGTGGAAAGTTGGACTAGATGGGCTCTTAGTCCCTCTGACATAATAGTTCTAAGGTTTTCAATCTACCCTGGATGAAAGCCAATTTTTTTTCCTTCACATTTGTTCTGATACTGTTTAATACCAAAGGATCTTGCTTCTCTGCCCCTCCTCACACACATCCCAATATTCTGAAACTGCTAGATGGTATGGATAGAGAAGTGGGTAAAGGAAGAGTACAGTTTCAGTCTTCCCTTTAGCTGCATCATTACCACTACACTTAACTGTTTCATGTTGCACCCAAAAGGAACAGACCATACTAATAACAATGCCATGTGAAGTCTTTCAGGTAGCAAATAATCTGAGGAATCCTAGAAGTCTGAAGCCTTTGAAGAACCCCCATGTCTGGCAGTCTGAGTTCTGATTTAACTGATTGGTATAATCCTAATTAGTTCAAATTCCTTGAGGCAGAATTTCTGTAGATTAACTTTGTAGCTGACTTTTCCCTCAAACAAATAGCTAAATTTGTCCCAATTTAAGGGACAAAAGATAAAATCATGCTTAGTTTGTTTTAAGGATCATCCCTCCCTCCCTCCAAATAGACCACACATACACATACACACACACACACACACACACACACACACACACACTAAATGCCATGTGCTCATTTTGTAAACCTGGATGGCTTGAGATCTTTTCATCTGAATCATTTGCCTCTTCATAAATAAATGCCTTTCATTTATTGAAAGCAACAGGTTGATTATTAGGACTTCAAATGTTGATAAATAAATTCCATTCTCTGTTTATCCCTTCTTTGAATTTTAATGAATAAGCTATACTTATCAACATGACATCTTATTTGTGCATATTTAGAGAGTAATAGCAGAGTAAATTTTTGTAAAAGTGATCTGCTGAAGCATATGAGTTGTTTCATTTAGAAGTGTTTTATAAATTTATCTCCATTGGAAAAAAAAGTCCTTGCCAAATTTCAGATTGAAAAATTTTATAATTCCAAATAACATTAAATGTCATAGTTGTTTGGTATTTTTATAACTCCAAATAACATTAAATGTCATAGTCAAATATTCTCAAATATGCTAATTAAAAGATGCAAATATGTGAAAAAGCAAGAATGGTTTGCAAAATGCAAGAATGGTTTGCAAAAATGCAAATATGCAAATAATGTCACTGATTCAGAAGTTCTTCAATATTGGTATTCACCAATTCACCAGTGTAATGACGCCTGTCTCTGTTGTAGCAGTGACTCTACCTATGGTGCTAAAGACATCCCTCTCCCTCTTCTAATATCCAAGGGAAATCTGCCATCCCTCATTCTTCCATATAGTCAGTGCATCTTCTTTTCAATCTCACATTTCCCTGATGTCATCTTCATTCCTATTCTTCTCTAATACTCTCATGTGTTATATATTGCCCCTGATGACAGCTAGATATTGTTGTGAATAGAGTGGTAGAAGTAGAAGTAGAATTGGGAGAAGTGGTAGAATTAATCAGGAAGGTCTGTGTTTGAACTTTCTCTCAGGCACCTATTAGCTATGTGACTTCAAGTTCAGTTTCCTCATCTGTAATAGGATAATTCTAATACCTATTTTACAGCATTGTTGTGAAGAATAAATAAGATTTTATATTTAAAGTACTTTACAAACTTTAAATCACTACAGAAATGTTAGCTGTATTAACAATGACCACATACCAAAAACATCATCTGAATGCTGGAAAAGTTTTGTTTCAGAGAAGGCTTTAAGGAAGAATTGCTCCATTCTTGTCATCTCAGTCCCTGGTGAGACTCCTGAAGCAAAGTGTTTCTTCCTACAACAGAGTGAAGTCTAGGGGTTTTGAAATTGGTCTGAAGTTTCAAAGTTTTTTTTCAGTTCATTTAATCAAGGAGAATATTCAGCCTCCATAACTTCCATATGCTTATTCTTCAGGCAAGAACTTCAAAAGTCATATGGTGTTTGGAAGTTTCCCAAAGGAGGATGGGATGTTGACTTAGCTTATGGTGCAGAATTGATCTTGATTTTGATGAGGGGGTAGCAGCTGACTCAGCTATGATTTGGGAGGACACAGAGCATGCTAAGACCGAATGGATAAGATCTTACCCCAGTTCTCCTACTCCAAACAAATTTTATTTCATTATGGGAAATAGAACTGATTTTTTAAATATACTTGGCCAGAAACTAATAGTCTTTTGCTACCATTTCAAGGTTGCTTTTAAAATGCATATCTTTTAAGCTTCACCTATTTAATTTAATTCAACAAACATTTACCAATCGCTGATTATGTACCTAGCATTGTTAAGTGCTATGGAAGTTAAAAAACTTAAAGATATAGCATTTTGTTGATTTTTATTCCTTTTTTTCTTTTTCTTGGGTTTTAATTTTTTTATTATTTTTTTCCTTAGTTACGTGAAAAAACAACATCCAACATTCATTTTTACAATTCCTAATTTCAACTCACACAAATCATCAGCATTTCTAAATATTACTGACCAAGCTTAGAGCAAGAGATAGAAAGAGAAATTCTGTTTTAAATAACTGTAAACAAAATAAAATATTTGCTGTCTTTGCAAAGACAAACCCAGGACTATATGAACACTATTACAAAACACCTTTCATACAAATAAAGTCAAATCTAAACAATTGGAAAAATATCACTTGCTAATGAACAGACCAAGCTAATATGTTACAAATGACAATTTTATCTAAATTGGTCTACTTTTTCAGTTCCATGCCAACCAAATTCTCAAAGAATTATTTTGTAGAACTAGAAAAAAAATAACAAAATTCATTTGGAAGAACAAAAGATTGAGAATATCAAGGGAATTAATGAAAACAAATACAAAGAAATGGAACCAGACCTAAAACTATATTATAAAGCAACAATCATCAAAGCCATTTGGTACTAGCTAAAAAATAGAGTGATGTATCAGTGGAATAGGTTTGATACACATGACACAATAATTAATGACTATAGTAAACCCCCAAAGTCCAACTTCTGGGATAAGAACTCACTATTTCACAAAAAATTTCTGGAAAAACTGGAAAATAATATGCTAAAAACTTGGCATGTCCTTACACCTCACACCCCATACCAAAATAAGGTCAAAATGGGTACATGATTTAGGCATAAAGGGAAGTACCATAAGAAAATTAGGAGAGCAAGGGATAATTTACTTATCAGACCTTTGGAAAAGGGAGGAATTTATGACCAAAGAACTAGAGAAAATAATGAAAAAAGGATAACTTTGATTATTAAATTAAAAAGATTTTGTACCAACAAAATCAACACAAACAAGATTACAAGAAAAGTACAAAGCAGGGAAAAAATTTACAGTCAGTATTTTTTGATAAAGGTCTCATTTCTAAAATATATAAAGAACTATGTCAAATTTGTAAAAATGTCATTCCCCAATTGAGAAATTGTCAAAGGATATGAACAGACAATTTTCAGATGACAAAATTAAAGCCATCTATAATCGTGTGAAAAAATGCTCTAAATAACTATTAATTAGAGAAATGAAAATTAAAACAACTCTGAGGTACCACCACGCACCACTCACAATGGCTAAGATGACAGGAAAAGATAATGACAAATGTTGTAGGGGATGTGGAAAAAATAAGACATTAATGCATTGTTGGTGGACTTGTGAGATATTCCAACCATTCTGGATAGCAATTTGAAACTATGCCCAAATGGCTGTAAAACTGTGCATACCATCTGACCAACAGTATCACTCCTGGGTCTGTATCTCAAGGAAATCATAAAGGAGGGAAAAGGAGCCACGTGTGCAAAAATGTTTGTAGTAGCTCTTTTTGTGGTCACAAAGAATTGGAAAATGAGTAGATGCCCATCAATTGAGGAATGGCTGAATAAGTTATGATATATGAAGGTAAGAGATTATTATTCTATAAAAAATGCTAAGTTGATTTTTGAAAGACCTGGAAAGATTTAAATTAACTGATGCTGAATGAAACAATCACAACCAGGAATATATTGTACACAATAACAGAGAGAATGTGCAATGATCATCTATGAAAGACTTTGTTCTCAGTGGTTCAGTGATCCAAAGCAATCCCAATAGACTTTGGACAGAAAATGCCATCTGCATGCAGAAAGAGAACTATGGAGATTGAATGTAAATTAACATATGTTCTGTGTTATGCTATGTTCATGCTATGCTATGAACATTCTATGTTCACTTCTTTTTTCTGTTTTATTTTTCTTTCGTGATTTTTCCCCTTTGGTCTGATTTTTCTCTCCCAACAGGATTTATAAAGAAATGTATATCAAAAAAGTTAATATACATGCATAACTAGAAAAAACAATTAATAAAATGTTTTAAAAGGATTAAAAAACCAGCTCTGAGCTCCAAATTCTCTTCTTTCTTTCCTCTCCATCCAACCCCCCTCTGAGAGGGGAAGCAATTCAACATAAATTATATTTGTGTAGTTATGCAAAACATTTCCATGAGTCATATTGCAAAAGAAAATATAGAGAAAAAATTTTCAAGAAAAGTAAAGCAAAAAATGTGTGCTTCAATTTGTATTTAGACAACATCAGTTCTTTCTTTGGGGATGGATAACAATTCATCATAAGTTTTTCGGGGTGTTATTGTATCAATGTACTGATGAGAATTTTCATTCACAGCTGATTATCTTACAATATTGCTATTACTTTGCACATTATGTATTTCACTTTGCATAAGCTCATAAAGTCTTTCCAGGTTTTTTTCTGAAAATTTCCTGCTCATCATTTCTTATAGCACACTAGTATTCCATCATAATCATATACCAAATTTGTTCATCTATCCCCCCAATTGATGGGCAGCCCCTAAATTTCCAATTCTTTGCCCTCAGAAAAAACTACTATAAATATTTTTGTACATATAGTCCTTTTTTTGACATACAGACAGTAATAATATTGCTAGATCAAAGGGTATGCATGGTTTTATAGCCCTTTGAGCATAAATTCCAAATTGATTCATGGAATGGTTAAATCTGTTCTCTCTTTGAACTAATTCTGATGAGAGTATAGTTTACTCACTCCTGCTCACTCTTTACTTGCCTTTTTATGGCAGATAATTTACCCCATTCATTATCTGGAAGTTGGCCATATTAACAAAATCATAGATCAAGTCCCTATTCTCTCAAGAGACTTTAGAATCCATCAATGTGCCTATGCCCAAGATGTTACCCACTTCTCTTAGAAGTCCTAGTTTTAGTCACTTCTTAACTTAACTGCTACCTGCTTTAGACACTTTTCTTTTATGCCCCTAGTTGTTAGTATTCTTTCTCCACAAATGACTATAGATACTTCTCTATTCACATGATATGCTTCCCTAGTAGAATGTAAGCCCTTAGAGGTAGAAAATGAGTTCTGCCAGGAAAAACCTGTAAATTTGACTAGATCCCCAAAATTTGAATTGGGGAATGACTTTAGGAAGGGGGAACAGTGTGAGCAGGAAATGTAATGGAGGCAATAATGAACCTGATATGTATATGAGTCTGTAAGGTAATTATAAGGCAGCATGGTAAATAGAATATTTGGCCTGGAGACAAGAAGACTTATCTTCCTGAGTTTAAATCTGGTCTTCAGCACTTGCCAGTTGTGTGACTTAGGACACCTCTGTCTGCCTCAGTTTTCTCATTTGTAAAATGAGGTGGAAAAGGAATGGCAAATTTTACCAGTATCTTTGTTAAGATGGGATCGTGAAGAATCTTTCACTATTCAACATCAACAATAGCAAGGAGATGAGTGAGAATAAAGATGAGACCATATTATAGAAGGCTTCAGAGACCAATAGAGAAAGTTTGAAATTAATTAAATAGGCAAAAGAAAATCATGATAGATGGGAGAGGATCATAATTATGAATAAATTAATGAACATAAAGTATTTATTGATTATTTATAATATGTTGAGCAGTATAAGAACTGGACATAAAAATGCAAAAGTACAACAGCCCCTTCCTCTCAAGAAACTTATGTTCTTTCTAATAGAGGGAGACTGCAAGGATATAATATGGTATAATATGGTGATCAGGGAAGGGAATTTTAGTCTGAAGAGTTACAGGGATGGTAAGTTGAGCAATAAAGAAACCAATTATTGACAGTCTTTCAACAAGCAATAATAATATCTATTTGATTTGATTATTGTTCCCAGCAAAGGGAGGGTAAGTACACTTGGCCAACTAGTGTTCTAACACCTTCCTAGATGCAGAGATAGATAATATCTAAAAAAGATTCCTATTCTTTTGTTGAGTTATTTTAGTCCTGTCTGACTCACTTGAGTTTTCTTGGCAAAGATACTGGAATGGTTTGCCATTTCCTTCTCCATCTCATTTTCTGAACAGGGAAACTGAGGGAAATAGGGTTAAACAGAGGGAATAGGATTAAGCGACTTGCTCAGGATCACATAGTTGGTAAGCAAGGCTGGATTTGAATTCCTGAAGATGAATTCTGACTCCAGGTCCAACACTCTTTCACCATACCATCTAGCTATCCCACAACCTACCACCCTCTTCAATATTTCCCCACCCCAAGGATATATCTATATCCTTGAGTTGCTATATTGCTATATCAGCAACTCAATCTCTTAATCCTATTTCCCAAATTTTTGTCTCCTTTTTACTCTAAATTGAAACACTAGGCCCAAAATCCTCCAGTCAGCTAATTTCCGCCAGTGATCGATTCTTATGATCCCTACTATAATCAGGACAGTGTAATACTGAAGCTTTCTCTGAGCTTGTGATAAGTGATTGTTAATTTTTTATTGGGAGCATATATAACTCAGAAATTGGCAATCACAACAAAAGAAAACTGATTTTTTTAATGTTTTTAGATTTTAAAAAGGGCTAATAATGTAGAATAAGCTTTAACATGTGTATGTATATTCCCCCCCCCCTTGTTAAATATTTAATAGCACATCCCTGACTCTAATCCTCTTCAATCACTTCTGAGCACCTTCTAACCTCTTCTATAAAGCTCTATGGAGGCCCTGTTCTATTATGAGTCAATTTTTAATATACTCCTTTCCCAACAGCCACATTTCTGCTTACTTGCCTTAGCTGGATGCTGACTTGCTGACTCTGATGATACAATTTCCATCAAAATCCTCTCTAATGGAAGCCATTCATTCTCCTATCCCATCTACCTTAGTGAGCCATAAGAATATGTGCACTCTGCTCTTCACTTTCATTTCAAGACCTCCCTTCCCCTTCCATACTTAAGGAACTAATTTCTGAAGCTCAGGGCATTTGTTTATATCACTTTTTACTCATCATTGTCACCATTACTTACTTTCAGAGGTACTCTCCTGTCTTCTTCAATGATTTATCACTTGGTTTACAGTCTTGTTCTTCCGCCTCTCTCCTACAATTCATCCTCAGTGAATTCAACATTGATTTTAATCATCCCTTTAACTGTCCCAGTTACACAATTTTTGACCATCTTGACTCTATTTTGACTTTCATATACATTCTCCTTTAAGCAATCAAGGGTACTGTCAGACAATGTTCTTCACCACCACTCAGAACTCCTCCAAAACCAAGATCCCCAGTTCTGAAACTTTGTGTCCTTCTGCCTTTCCCACTCTCTTACTTCTGCTGAATTTGCTTTGTAATCATTGTGTCCTCCATTTCTTCAACCCTTCTCTTCAATCCTCCATTTTTATCAGCTAACTTCTAAGGTCTAATTTGTGATAAGCTATTTCAGGATATTCTTGTTAGTACCTTCATTCCCCCTGCCTTACCTTGCTTCTGAAAGACCAGGCTTGTCAACACCCAGTCTTGGGTAAACTTCATTTCCCCCTTTCTTTTCTCTTATTGAAATCTTTTTAGTGTTTCAGGACAAAAAAAGAACAAAATCAAATTTATTTGAATAGAAATATCCAATATGAATTCCTACTTTATATATAGAAGACAGATAGGGGTCTCAGAACTGGACCTGGAATCAGAAAGAACTGAATTTTAATTTGGCTTCAGGTACTCCCTAGCTGTGTGATCCTGAGCAAATCATTTAACATCTAAAAGAAGGAAATGACAGACCACTCCAATTTCTTTGCCAAGGAAACCCCATGAGGGGTCATAGACATTACTAAATGACTCAACAACAACAATTTTATATATAATTACAGCTGAACTTTGAATGTTGTTTCATACTCTTATCTTTAGTAGACGTCTCATTTAATTCACTCATTCAACAAATATTTGTTTTATTTCTTTTGTGTGGCTAGCAATCTTCTTTAGTACTAATTAAGAAGCCCATAAAAGACAATTCCTACTTCAAGAGATAGATAAAACAAAAACCATGTTATATAGATAATAGCAGCTGATAGTTATATAGATCTGCAATGTGCTTCACCAACATTTCTTCATGGGATCCTTACAAAAACCCTTTGAGATAAGTAGTACAGTTTTAACAATAACAACAACAATATAATTAATTAGTATTTATATTTCATTTTAAGGTTGGTTAAGTGTTGTACTTACTACAGTTTTCCCTTCCACATCACAACTTTCCCCTTCACTGTTTCATTATATTGTGAATGGGCAAAGACAATTAAACAGAAATTGGGGCGAGAGTTTTGCAGAAGTCACCAACAATGTGTGAAGACCAACAGATGACACAGAATCTATGACTGAATACTTAACCCAGATTTTTAACAGGATAATGTAAACACCTCCTTAAAGAGAAAGAAAATATTCAGATTTCTTCTCTGGTACAAAGAAAAGAACAAAAATTTTATGTGAATTTTTCAGGTCATGGAGGCACTGTGCTCCTAACCCCTGGAACATAGAAGGGATAACTACTTCTAGTGCTAGAAAGTGGCAAAACAAAGGACTGTGTGTGTTGCAAAAAAAACCTTCTTCATTTTACTGTCATATTTCTCCTACTTTTACTTCCTTATCATGTATTCACTTTTTATGTCTGTACCATATGGTTTCCAGTCTCATCACTTCACTGAACTTGTTCTCTTAAAAGTTGCCTGTGGCCTCAGATTCCCAAATGTCTATTTTTGGTCTTCATTTTTGACATCTCTGTAACACTTGAGAATATTGACTTCCCTCTCTTTCTGGCTACTTTCTATTTCTCTTCCAATTTTGGAAATTATGAAGAGTCAAATGTGGAGAGGAAGGGTCTGTGAAAGACATCAAGAGATGCCTTTGACACTGAATATTTTTATTGCACTCCTGTTCCTAACTTCTATTCTAATATATGTCTTATATTTCTCTTCCTGAGACTTTTATTATTGTCTTTTCACTCCACATTATCTCTCTGAATGGTTCACCCTCTCTCATGATTTCAGCTATCATCATGTGGTGAAGACTGTCCCCTACATGTAGTATGAAGGTGCTGTTGGGTGACTTCTTAGCCTTTTATCCCCCTTCTCTTCTCCAAAGAGCATTTCCTGCCATTCCTGGAAGGAGGAGAAATAATGCATTATCTTTGCCCTAAAATTTGTTCTTCTTTCTAATTTCCCTATTTTTACATAACAGCATCATTCTTGCAGTCATCCAATTTCAAAACCTAGAAATATTTTTTTTTACTACTTTTTCTCTCTCTTCTGACCCCCACTGACAATGTGACATGGTAAAAGGAGTAAAGAAAGACCTGGATTAAAATCCTGTCTCTAACACATACTAGCAGAATTTAGACCAGCTTACTTAAGCTATAGATTATTCTTAGAATTTATTCCCAAGTAGACTCACCTTTTGTACTTTTGATCACAACATTCCTTCAACTTAGTGATCTCAGTACAGGTCTCCCTGTCCTGTACAGGATTTTACAGGCTAAATTCAAATACTATATTCTCCATGATATATTTTTCATCCCCCAATAGCAGTTATTTCTCCCTTTTCTGAATTAGTCTTTACACTTCTTCAAGTATATTGTTACTTCATCGTTTGTGAGCATGTCTTATTTTTCCTACTAGATTGTAAAGATTAAAAAGCAAAGACAATGCACTTCCCTCCCTTCGTTGAAGAGTTAAAGACCATGATTATGAAATATTGAATATAACATTATATGCTGTTTTTGTGTTCTTTAGTTTTGCTTAAAGAATTTTTTTCTATTTCTTTTTTAATATTCATTATCAGGAAAGGGTTTCTGGGAGGAAAGAGGGAAACAAATATATTCAGAAATAAATATGACATAAAAGCAAAAAGCAATGATTAAAAAAAAAAAAAAAGATTGTAAACCCCAAAGAGTGTTAAAGTCATTTTTTTGTTTTTTTCTCAGATATATGTCTCACATACTTGACACATACTAGCTGTATGACTCTGGATAAGTCATTTAACCTTAATTGCTTCCACAGATATACAATTCTAAGTAATAATTTTTTTTCTATATCAGATTTCTTTTGCTCATCTTATTGCTATATCCAGCACTTCTTTAAAAAATTACTGAAAATAGACATCCTTGTTTCATTCTTGAATTTATTGGAAGAGATTGCAGCTTAACTTTGGTATACATGGTCAATTTTATGTTTAGATATATACTAATTATCATTTTAAAGAAAGGTACATTAATTCTCTGTTTTCTAATATTATTACTAGAAATCGTATTTTGTCAAGTTGAGGTTTTTTTCTGCATCTATTGTTAAATGATTTTTTAGTTTTGTGATTATTAGGATTAAAATATTTTAGTTTTACTAATATTAAAATAATCCTGCATTCCTAGTACACATTCACTTCAGTCATAATGTAAAATCTTTTTGATATATAGTTTTAGATGTTTTGGTAATGCTTTATGTAAAACTTTTACATCTTTGCCCATTAGAAGTAATGGTATAGAGTTTCCACTTTCTCTTTTGGTTTATCTGATTCTTTCAATTAAGTGTGTTACAGGAAAATTTTAGTGGTCTTACTTCTTTTGCTATTTTTGCAAACAACTTGTGTAAAATCTAAATGGATTTTTTTTTGTATGTTTGATAGAATTCACTTGTGAATTCATTTGGTCCAGGAGTTTGTTTATTGTTTTATTTTACCTTAGAAGTTCATTAGCTTGACCAAATTTCTTCCTGAAATTAGTTTGTATATGTCTCTACTACTTTGTTCTATTGATTTAAGCATTTTGTATTTTTGTAAATATTAATTTATTTCATTTAAGCTGCTAATTTTCTTGACATATATTTGTGCAAAATAGTTTCTAATAATATCCTTTATTTCCTTGTTTTTTGTTGTGAATTCTTTTCTTATTTTTTGATACTGGTAGTTTGATTTTCTTTTTAATCATGTTAAATAATGATTTAGTTTTTAAATTTGTCTTTAAAAACAGCTTCTAGCTTTATTAATTTGATGGGAGTTTATTTCAGGATTTCTATTTTGTCATTTAATTCAGCTTTTTTGTCTTTTAATTTTCTGGTACTTTTAGTTTCATTTTTCAATTCATAAAATGTAATTTTGTTTGTAAAGAAGCTTAGCAAGTTTTAAAGTGCTATATCAATGCCTACTATTGTTTTTGTTGTTGTTTTATTAGTAGTAGCATTAATTGTGTATTAGTATAGTAGAAATCAAAATACTCCAACTCTTGAAGGACATATCATTTGGTTAATTCAGTTTCAATGACCATTAGAAGGAAACTCTAGAAGGAAAACAAATATTTTCTTTTAAAATTTTTAATAGTAATTTTTTCAAATACATACAAAAATAGTTTTCACCATTCACCTTTGCAAAACCTTGTGTTCCAAATTTTTTTCTCCCTCTCTCCCCTCCCCAAGATAGAAAGCAATCTGATATAGGTTAAACATATTTCCACATTTATCATGCTGCACAAGAAAAATCAGATCAAAAGGGAAAAGTGAGAAAGAAAAAACAAGCAAGCATACAAAAACAATAACAAAAAGGTGAAAATACTATGTTGTGATTCACATTCAGTCCCCATAGTCCTCTCTCTGGATGCAGATGGCTCTTGACATCACAAATCTATTAGAACTGGTTTAAATCAACTCATTGTTGAGAAGAGCCACATCCATCAAGTTGATCATCACATAATCTTGTTGTTGCTATATACAATGTTCTCCTTGTTCTGCTCACTTCACTCAGCATCAGTTCAGGTAGCCTTTCCAGGTTTTTCTAAAATCAGCCTTCTCATCATCTCTTAGATCATTAATATTCCACTATATTCATGTGCCATAACTTAATCAATCATTCTCTCACTGATAGGCATCCACACAATTTCCAGTTCCTTGCCACTACAAAAAGGGCTGCTACAAATTTTTTTACACATGTAGATCCTTTTCTCTATTTTATGATTTCTTTGAGATACAGCCCCAATATAGACACTGCTTAATTAAAGGGCACAGTTTTGTTGTCCCAGTTCTCCCACATCCTCTCCATCATTTATCATTATCTTTTCTTGTCTTCTTAGCCAATCTGAGAGGTGTGAAGTTGTTGTAATTTCTCTAATCTAATCTAATAATTTCAGTTATTTTAATTTCTCTAATAAAAAAGAGCATTTTATATGACTAGAAATGGTTTTGATTTCTACACCTAAAAATTGTTTGTTCATATCCTTTGACCAAAAAATATAGTCTTTAAATGGAAAAGTTCATTATGCTTCAATGATTCTACTCTTACATGTGTATGTATCTATGTATGTACATATATTTGTATGTGTGTAGTAGGAATTCTATTGTGAATTTGTATGTTAAAGCATCTGTTTCTTTTCTGAATATGAATACTAGTGAATTATGAACCTGGAGAAGGGAAAGGATAGTAACTGAAAATGTAACTGAAAATGCAACTAATCTAGGGGAAAGAATGTGTTGTTCATTAGACTGAGCCAATATGCATCAATACAGCTCTGTCCATAAGAGACATTTCATAAAATAAAGGATGGAAGATAGCCACTAGGCAGGGGTGAAGCTTGAACAGGAAGAAAAAAGCTTTCAAATCAAGCTAGTAACTTTGCTTCAGGCACCAATCAGAATGGAGAGGATACGTCAAAGGACAAAGAATTTCCAGTAAACACAATCTTTGAGCTTTTTAGGAACATGAGAGAGATGTCCTAGCAGGCTTCCAGTCCAGGGGAGAACTTCTGAAACCAAACAGAACATATATGGTTTCATAGTCAATGAATAAATGACAAGAATGAAAAGGCAAATATGAGACATTTGAAGGCCTGAAGTCCAAGGGAAGAACTTGTTTGAAGAATCCACAGAAAAAGTTTTCTCTGTAGGGTCTCAGAGGTCCTAAAATCAGAATGAAAATATGGAAATGAATTCTAGAAGAGCTGAAACATCTGGTAGCTTACCAAAAACAAATCCATTCACCAGAAATCCAGAGCTTAATTTGTTCTCCAGTGTTTTCAAGATTTGGCTGGCTGACTGAGGACAAAACCAAGAAAAGAGAATTACTTCAGGTAAGAAAGAACTGAGAAAGCTTAGGAACTAGTTACCTGAATGTTTTCCCTTCTTCAGTCAGTCAAACAGCATTTATTAAGGACCTACACTATTTCAGGACTGGAATTTATCTACAGATATTTAAGTTTAATTATTTCTATTAGAAAGACCACATTACAATAGATTAGATTATTGGATTTACAATCAAGAAGACTTGAATTCAAATTTTTCCTCAGATAATAATACTGACCCTAGTCACAAAACCCCTCAGTTTCCTCATTTCTAAAATGGGGGTAATGATTGCACTTATTTCAAAGGATTCTGTGAGGATCAAATAAAGAGATTGTGTGTATACTATACTACAGACATGCATACATACATATGTATTGGCAAATTTTAAAACACTAGGTAAATGGGGCAGCTAGATGGTGCAGTGGATAGAACACCAGCCCTGAAGTCAGGAAGACCTGAGCTCAAATCTGGTCTTAGACACTTAATACTTGCAACCTGTGTACCCTTTTACAAGTCACTTAACCCCAGTTGCCTCAGCAAAAAACAAAAACAAACTAAGTAAATAATAATTAGTTAATTAGCTATTTAAATATGTGAGTCAACAGTGAAAGAGGGATAATAGGTAGGACTTTCTACCTATTAATGGAAGCTCATAAGATCAAGGAATAAGGCTTGCTCCCCAAAATTTGTGTTTGGGTAATGGCTTCTTTGGACTCTTACCTATCTTTAAAATATGAGGGCTACTTTATCCCTGAGGTTTTTATGCTCCTTTATTACTGGTTTATCTTTTAGGAGCTCAAGCTTGTCCTTCTACCTTTGAGTCCTACTCAGGTGTTCCATGGAGTTTACCATCCTTTCACTAACCTTCTCCCTCCCTACCCTCCAACACAAACACTTCTTTCTGGGCTCTTTGGTATCCCTGAGACTGTTGCAGACAGCTATCCTGGACAAAACCAGACTCCTGACTAATTCTCTCAATTTATTCCTAGGCCAGAGCCAGAGTAATGCAATACAGGATTATTTATTGAGATCTGTGACTTGTAAACCTATCCCCTATGTGGTCCTTAACAAGTATTGTAACATTCCTCTTTGTCTATTTTAGTTGCTTTAAAGTTTTCTTTGTTTGTTAAACCAGGCAGCCTACTGATGGAATAAATAAAAAGTTGGCCTAGAAATCATGAAACCCTAGGTTCAAACCTTATTTCTGACATATGTTGGCAGTGTGAATCTGGATGAATCAGTTGACCTCTCAGTGATTTAGCATTCTCTTTAAGACTATAAAATGTATATAATATTCAGGTCTTCATTTATTAAAATAATTTGTACACCTGGGAAGGCTTACATTAAATCACAAGTCCATTCCTTTTCCTTTAATTACTAAATCTACTGAAATGCCAAAAGTGGGGTGGGAGATGTTGCATGTTATTTGGAGGGAATAAGGAAAGGGAGAAGATAAAAAGTCCTTTTCTTTAGGGCAAGAGCCATGATTTGTTTGGTGGAAAAAGAGCAGGACTGAAAATTAGAGTGAGTCATCAGTACCACAACTATCATATAAATGCAATACTATTTTAAAAATACCACTTGGATATACTATATATTCCCAAAATTGAAATCATGAATCATATTCCAGAAAGATTATATGAGCAGTAAATTAACAAGAAACATTAATGATAACGTAAGATACAAAGAATCATCACAAAGCATTGAATTTTTTGATCATGAATAATTCAAGGATCACAAGATCACATATTTTAAATTGGAAGGCACATAAGAGATCATCTAGTTCACCCTCCTTATTTTTAAAACGAAAAACTGAGACTAAGGCTGATTTGTCCAGGGTCACAAAACTAATAAATGTTAAAGGCAGAATTTAACTTGGTTCTTCCTGATCATAGTCCTTATAATCACAATAAGAAATCTCAACCTATTTATTTATAAGCTTCCCTTTTTATTGACATATTTTAGACTTAATTACCTGAAGTTATATTTTGTTCTTATTTCCACTTTAGAATTATGAAATCCTAGAATTTGAGGGGTGAAAGGGACCTCAGAAGCCATCAGATATAACTCATATCCTAAAAGAATTCTCCTTAAAGAGGGCCATTTCAAAGCGAATTATGAAAACATTTGTGCAAAGCTAATTATGTCATGTCAGTTTCTTTGGAATAAAGGAGAATATATTTCTTAGCATGTTCTTTAGAATTTCAAAACTACAAATGTCAACTTTTAAAAGGAAAAGAAATGTCATTGTTTACATGAATAAGTACATGAGAGCATAATGGATGCCAAGTAGCTTATACTAGTATAACGAATACTCAAGTGAATTGCTCTCCAGAGATTTTCTAAAATGGATTGCAAACCTGCTTTTTAACAATGTATGTTAGCTGCAACAATACAGAGAATAAAGAAAATAGAACACTGGTCAATCCCTATAGAAATAATGCTTCAAAATGTGGGCTTGGTGGAAAGCTTACCATCCAAGCTGTCTTGTGTTCAGTCCTATTCATCCCTCGCAGTCAAAGGAAAAGAATTCATGTGCCTAAATCCAGGAGAGTAGATAAGTTTGTCTTAAAACAGGTTTCTTTATTTGCTAGAGTGCTTTCCTGTAGTTGCTCTCCCCTAATTCCTAGCAACCCCTGTTCACACACGATGAATTGCTTGCTACCTTATTGAAAGAACTAAAAATCTGGCAAAAGCAAAAAAAAAAAAAAAAAAAAAAAAAAAAAAAAAAAAAAAAAAAAAAAAAAAAAAAAAAAAGAAAGAAAGACAACACTTTTTAAAGCAGATACTAGATACTAAAGAAAACAACTCCTTCCATATAAAGAAGAATCAATAATGGGTTCTGTGCTCTTTGTGTTTCTTGTTTGTATTTGTCACAGATGTGTATGAAACTTCGGCATTTGGCTTTAAGTAATGTTAGAAAAAAATAAAACACTTTTATAGAAAGAATGGAGGAGATAATAGAGTGTAATTTAAACACCCTTGACCTACTTAAAGGAAAAATCTATTCTGTTCTTAGAACACATAAGCCAACCAACAAAAGAAAACCTCTCATGTATGTAGGCACGCCAAAACGATTTCATAACACAAATTACATTTTTCCTTCTAATGTAATGCATTTGTGTGTGAAAATGGAACAAATTCAAATTATTGCTATGCCTAGTACTATGACCAAGTTGACATTTACCTATGATGCCAGAGCATATGTACTTGGTGTTTTACAATTTAAAAAAAAAATCTTCACAGCAGCCTTGTGAGGCAGAGAAGACATTTATACTTATTCCCATTTAAAGATGAAAAAACTGAAGATGAGAGGTTAACTAAAAAACCAACACTTATCGATTAGCATGTGGAAGAGTCTGAAATAAAGCACAGGTTTTTCTGGCTTCAAGATCAATAATCTTTCCAATATACTATACTGTCTATAGTCATTGCTATTTTTGTTCAATTTTAGGGGACAGCTATCTGCTATCTTCTCCTTTTGAACTAGTTCTTAAGAACTGTTCTGGAAATAAAAAGGTGGGGGGATGGAAAGCAAGACCTATCTTCCAACCCAGGTCAATATGACTGGAAAGCTTTTAAAAAAAAAAAAGTCATGTTTTCCATGATGGTTGTTTTTTACATGTTTGAGCCCTGGCTTATTTTCATAATGACTCACAATGGAAAAATCTAGACACAATGCTATCCCCCTTTAATGTCTCCTCTTTTCAAATCTTAGCCAGAGTAAATACATCAGACATACTCTTAAAGTTCATTTTTAAAAATTTAATTTTTTTTCCTGAGAGATTTATAGACTTAAAGGTATAAAGCATGAAAAAAATTGAAAAGTAGCATAAAACAAGTTACAGCTCTTTTTAGAAATTAGGGAAAAGAGACTTTGTCCTGTACAGGCTTCTTAGACCTGAAACTTCTAAAGAATATGTGATCACTATTAGATCAAACTTAGGGAAGCTGGGACCAGGAAAATGTGAGTTCAAGCCTAGCACTGGAAGCAATGGCTTCATTTCTAGATATGGTCTGTCATATTTATGTGTGTCTGATAAAGCCTTTGACTTAGAATAAAACAGTACTCCTTTTATTCAAATTAGTTAAGGCTCTTTCCAGAAAGTCAGTGATCACCTCCTAAAGACAGAAACATGTAATGTCAAATGCATATCTTCTATAAATTTAACATTAACAATGAACATAAACTAATGAGACAGATTCAAAAGCTGCTCATATATCATATTTTTATTGCCTAACATATTGTACTATACTACATACTCTATATAAACCTTCAAGTGTACAAAACACTTCATAAATATCATCTCATTTTACCTTTTGACATCTCTGAAATAAATGGTATCATTATACATTTTTCAGAGGAGAAACTAAGAAAGTCACAGGTCAAGTGATTTGCCCCTGAGGGTGGATTTAACTCAGATCTTCTTCAGTCAGGAAGACTCCTCTTCATAAATTCAAATTTGGTCTCATTGACCCTGAGGAAGTCACTTAGCCTTGTTTGCTTCAGTTCCTCACCTGTAAAATAAGCTGGAAAAGGAAATGGCCAGCCACTCTAGTGCCCTTGCCAATAAAACTCCAAATGGGGTCACAAGAGTCAGATAGGATTGAAAAACAACTTCCTGATTCCAGGTCCAGAGCTCTATCCACTATACTACCCACTAATTACCTTTGATCGTGGGTAATAGTAGAAATCTAGTCATATTTGCTTAGAAAACATTATTATTTTAGGAAAATAGATTTCCTAGAAAGAAATTTCCATGAAATCACAATAAAGGGTTGCAGACATTATCAAATCTAACCCTTATCTGACTAGATCACAACCTTGATCAAAAAAAAATTTAACAATGATTAAATGCTTCTATGATAAAATATGAATGAATTCTGATGCCTGACATTTAAAGCCAGCCACATTCTTACTACAGTATATCTTAGGTTTGTTTCCTGTTACTTTCTTTAATGAACAAAGTATTCTAGCCAAATTGGCCCACTTGTCTTTCCTCCACATTTCTCTTCCTTCTCCCCTGCCTTTGCACAGATTATCTTTATTGCGCATAATGCATTCTCTCCCTCATTTCCTCTCCTTAAAATTTTTATCTGCCTTCAAGGCTCAATTTAGATGCTATCTCATTTGGGAAGCCTTTCCTGTTTCCCCTTTTTGGTACTATTCTATCCTTCTTTAAATTGTCTTGCACTTCACTGTGTACATTTTATATTCTTTTGACAAATTGTTAGTTCTGTGAGAACAGGGACTATGTCTCCTGGCAGTAGCATGATTTATCAATCAACAACCACTTATTAAGCACTTACCATGTGCCAGTTACTGTCCTAAATTCTAGAGATACAAAACAAGCAAAAAAAGTACTGCTCTCAAAGAGCTTACGATCTTAGACCAAGATCTTGTACATAGTAGGCAGGTAAACATATTTTTAAAAGAATGAATGAATACTTGTACAAAAACTTTGAGAGAAGTCTTACAGGTCTGAGTGTTTTCAAAAATCCTAATATTTACCTCATGAAGTATATTCTGAATACACCCAAAGGTGTACGCAGAAGTAGAGCCAGACATTTGGCTGGTTAATTTGTCAAACATTCTTCCATAGTTTCAACCCCATGCTTCTTTTTAGCTTCTTTCCCTTTGGACTGGTTTTTATCTGGAAAAAATTAACCACTTAGTCTACAAAATACATTTCAACACAATTTAGAATCTGATTATATGCTGCACCAGTCTTCTTGATGAAATTGCCTCAATCAAAATGTACTCTTTTCTTGTTGTCCATATTTTTTCCATAATGTCATTGATTTCCTGATCTGCACCTTTTACTCCATGTCATCTGAACACATTTAGTCAAAAGACCAATTTACTTTGTCCATTGGCACAAATGGAACACTGCCTATGCTATGCTTAACTTAGAAGTCCTATAAAATAGTACTAGACATAATAAAAATGTGATTCTTGGTGTCTTTCTGCTTTTTATAAATGGCTTTATGCACAAGGGTATCAGCAAAAAACTAAGAAATTTCAGGCATGACTTCTTTCAATGAGCTCCATGTCCCAGCCAAACTAGCTTCCTTAAGGAAGTTAGGAGGAGTCTGCTTATGCATTGTCATCTTTAATCCCCTTAGCTCTTCTGATATGAATTCCCCTTTGCAGTCATGTCTGACAGTATCTGGTTGGACAGTAAACATGACGTGTGGGTAATCTTATGAATGTAGGAAATGTTACTAATAAACACTTAACTACAATTTTTTTTAACAAAATTGTGCTAAGATCACTTTAATCCTAACAGGATTGGAGAATTTTTTCCTACAGCTTTTCCATTTTCTTCAATTGATAAGGAAATAAATTGAAAACCTAGAATAATAGATATACAGCATTTGAAATTTGGGGCAAACTTTAGGATCCATTCAATAAAATTCATACACAAAGGAAATCCCTATTCTAACATACCCAACAAAGGCTTATTATCCAGCCTCTGCCTGATGATCAGTGGGAATTCATCCCCTCTCCAAACTGCCCATTCCACTTTTAACAATTCTGATCATTATGAAGTTTTTTTGTTTTGTTTTGTTTTGTTTTTTTATGAAACCAATCTTAAATTGATCTTTCTGCAAGTACTAACCAACAATCTGGTATCTTCAAAAGATAATTCTAATTTTTTTTCCATATCACAATACTTCTGGTACTTAAAGCCTGTTATCATGCCCTCCCTTGCAGTCTTTTGTTCTACAAGTTAAACATGTCCAGGTCTTTCTGATGATCTTCTTATGTTATGGACTCAAGGAAGGCCCTATACCCTGCTAATTGTCTTTCTCTGGATATTCTCCAACTTATCAGTGTCTTCTGAAAAACATGTAGTGCAGAACAGAACATAATATGCCTGATGAGATCTGCTGATGAGGTTTTATGGCACAGTAAAACTATCAACTTCTTAATGCTGAAAATAAACCCATCTTGCTTTGTCAGTCATTTTTTTTTTCAGTTGTGTCTATATTTTCTTGATTCCATTTGGTGTTTTCTTGACAAAGATACTGAAATAGTCTGCCATTTTCTTCTCCAACTCCTTTTTACAGATGAAGAGGATATTGAAGTAAACAAAATTTAGTGCCTTGTTTAGTGCCTTGTTCAGGGTTACACAACTAGTATGTGTCTGAGAAGAGATTTGAACTCAGGAAGAGAAGTCACAGCCAACGTTATATCCATTGATCATCTAGCTGTCCAAACTTATATTAATGTAGCCCACAATCATATCTAGAGCTGCAATATCACATTGCTGTCTCTTGATAACTGTGATGCATTAGCACCCCCGATTTTTTTCTAAAACTAATCTATTCTTTTCTCCTCCATCTTATAATTGTGAAGTTGGATCTTTTTAATCCATATGAAAGAGTTCACATTTGTTGTTATTGAATTTCTCTCTGCTAAGTTTAGTCCAGTGCTTACATCTGTCAAGATCATTTTAGATTTTGACTCTACCTGCACTAGGCTTTCCTCTCAGCTATGTATCATCTGTAAATTTAATGAGCTTAACATCTATGTTTTTATCCAAGTCATTGATAAAAATTTTAGACTGCACAGAATCAAATACAAACAGAATTGTAAGATAATCCATTGGAAACCTTTATGTTAAAACCATCTGATCAGTTTTGAATCCATGTGCTCTATCTTCTAACCCATACTGTTCTATCTTTTCTACAAGAATTGCATGAGATGCTTTATCAAAAATTTTTCTCTAATTAATGTCATCCATAGTCACAGAATTCATTTTATCTACTAGTTAATAATCTTACTCTCCACTCAAAAAAATGAATGAGCTTAGTTTGGCAATTAAATTTTAGCAATTCCATAGCAAAAGAAGAAGCAATATTTCTCAACACCTAAAACTTTAATTGCTTACCACTTCATTGAACTTCAGCTTTTTCTTCCACTTTTTGATTAGAATCTCTAAAGTGGAACCTAGTCCTCTCTGATAGAATATTTAACCATAAAAGGTCAGATCCCAAATGACCTCAGAATCACAAAGCCCGTCACTTTATTCTTAAGGTAGAGATAAAGGATCTAAGAGACCAAATTATTTGCACAAGGTTATATGGTGAATTAGAAGTTGCAGCAGAATTAAAAACCAAGGTTTCCTAATTCTAAGTCCAATGTACTTTCCAAATCATGGCATTTCTTGTAGCTATTAACAACACAATGAAAATACTTTAATCATGAAATAAATAAAATTTTAAATTATTTTCAAAGTTAAGTAGTTTACAAATTAATAGTCATCATAATCTTAGAATTAAAATCTATTTCAACACATGATATAAAAAGAGTATACAAATTTTCACTGGAAACTGGTCACAAATTTAATTAGATGTTTTGATAGTGTAGTCATTAGAATAAATTATCATGGTATTCCTAAAATAGTATCTTTTTTGAAGTGGGTTCCATATCTCTGCCCTAAAATAGACAGTTATCTTATTCTTTAAGATGTTAATTACGCTGAGATTATACAATCTATACCAGAGTAGACTTCTTCATCAGAATCAGAAAGACGAATTCTACATATACACATGCTTCATTCACACATGTACAAGTTATCTCAAAAAAAAATTAGTCTAGTTTAAAACATTAATAATTTAAAATTGCATGAAGGATTTTGGAACATTATAATCCTTATATGACAAGAACTAGTCTCTACATCTAAGTTATTAAATAAATAAACTTTCTTGCTGATGGATTTCCAATTATTAAGGCATATTATATATTGGTGAAAATAATTTAAAGCTTTGTCATCACAATTTGTCACTAAATTTTATTCTTTTATTTTCTTGTTAGAAATTTAGATTAAATTGGAAAAGTGTGAATGCCATTCTCCTTCATTACAAAACTAATTGTCACTTCCCAGCTAAGATCTGAGATAATTTCATTTCAAGCTAATAGTCTGATCTTATTTTGCTGATGAATGTTTACGAAATTATACCTTAAAAATTCTTAAATATATTTACTAAATACTCATTTAGTGACTTGTATTGTTTATTCAGTTCACTATAAGGGATTATTAAGAAGATCTAAATAAAAATATTTCACATATTGATACATCAATTAACTGTATCCAAGTGGTCTAACATGTGTATTTGAAATTTTCCTTCTTTGAAAGAGCCTATTTTACAATATTAAAGAATTTTAATGACAAAAATATTGAGAATAGCAGAAGGGGAAGTGAAAGAGCTGACACACAGGAAAAATCTGAAGACTTTGCCATTGTCTCTTTTCATTTGTTAAATTATCCTGGTACATATTTCTCTATATAAATACTGATTTACCTATCCATTTACTTATATATTTAGACAATTGTTTATTATTTCTCTTATGCCAGCACCCCAAATTGAGTAACAAATGTGGTCTTTTAAATCTTCAAACAAGTATCCATAATTCACTATATGGTCACTATGGCCTTATTGGCCATTTCCAAAAGTGCACATCTCATTTGTGACTTTAAATTCATAATCTCTGGCAAAAGGTGAGTGAGGAATTCATCTTCATGCCTTTAAACTTATGAATTATGAATTCATTAATCACAGTTCTAAATTCTTTCAAAAGATAATTGCTATTATTGTTTTTCTTCTATAAAATTTCCATAATTTGTGTAAAAGATGGTTCTTTATACTTTACCATGTTGCTTCCTCAAATACGCCACCAAAAATTAATTTAGTCCAATCTAATAAACATTTATTGAGCACTTAAAATATTGAGGGTCCTGGGAGTTTTGATAAGGCAGGGTCTCTGATTTCATGAAGGTATAGTCTAATAAAGAAATATAACACATATACAAATAACTCGTAGCAAATAATACATGAAAAAAGAGGATCCACATAATATGGGATCCAATATGGTGGATGAGGGAAAGGGAAACTAGGAAAGACTTCCTGGATAAGTATTTATTTGAATTTAAAAGATGTGTAAAAATTAAACAGAGACAAAAAATGTTTGGGAGTCGTAAGGAAACAATATGAGAAACTACATAGAACCAAGAAGGTGTAAGTCATTTATCAGTGTCAATAAATACTCTCTCTTGTCTGGAGTACATAAAGTATTGTCCAGAAAATCCTATTGTGATGCTATATTGTGGGATAATAATGACCCTGGTTCTTGAGAGTTGTGCCAGAGAATTGAAGATCTAGAAAAAAAATTTTTTTTGGAAGAGTTCTGAATATAGTCTCAGCTACAGGTTGGATCTGCTTTCTACAAACCAGTTGAGTTAATCACTATACTACTAATCAGCAGCTAGTAGCTACTTGAGGATAAATCTTATAGTCATGATAGCTAATAAAACATAAAATATGTGAAGAATAGTCTGAGAGTAAGTGAAGTAAGATAAAGTAGCATCAGATTATAGAAAACCTTTAATGTTAAAAAAAAAAAGGAGCTAGAACTTGCCCTAGTGAAATTTGAGTTCTCCTAATTGTCCCATTATCCATTTCCCAATTGAATCCCTCATAGCTGGATAATTTTAGACTCATCGTTCTCATAGTTGGGAACTATCAGCCCTGCCATTGCATCCAAGATCCTTAGGACTTGGAACTTTCCCCGCCAGAATCTGAGCAAATTCTGGTCTTTCCATTTACCAGAATTGAGCTGGAATATGCGCCTTACCTTGTTTAGGAGACTATGGTTTTTGAGATACCTTGAGATACCATGTATATACACATGTGTGTGTGCTGAGTATGTGTGAAACAAGTCATCAGTATCTGTAGAGGTACCTTTATTTTGTGTCATCTTCCCCAGTTAATTTGTGAGCTTCTTGATAACAGGGACTATTTTGATTTACTATTCATATCCCAAGTATTTAGTAAGATACTTTTGGACACATAATATATATTTAATAAATGGATTTCCATTCCATTAATAGGCAATAGAAAGTTATTGAATGGTTTAAAGCACTAGCATGATCAAATTTAATTATTCTAACCATAGATAAAATGTCTACCTATCCAGGAAACATTTGGGGTTTTATTTTATTTTTTTACAGAGATCTTCCCTCAAAAGATAGGAAGCAGCTACAGGAGCTTTTCCACAAAGCATATTCTCCATCTATTCATGAAGCATTTTTATTATTGTTATGCTGTGGCTTAGTAACTGGAGAAAACATATAGATTATATATTTGATGCTAGAAAGGAAACCACAACAATCTTCTGACATTGCAAATAGCACACTTTCACTCAAGTTTCTTTCTTCCTTTGTTCCTGTGAACAAAGATATCAGTGTCAATCTGAGGTGGGGGGGTGGTAAAAGAGAGAAGTTGCCATCACATCAATTTACTGTGGAATGAACTTCTCAAGAATTAGATTCTTGTCACCAGTGGTGTGATGATAGCACTTCTGGGAGTGGAGTAGATCCATTTACACCTTCATCATTGATCCATTCTTGTTTGACATGTTTTACTTATTCTGTGTTTGCTAAGAGCCACAACTGCTAACCACAACTAATCAAAAATTTTCCACAGTAAAAGTAAAAAAAAAACAAATCAACCAGTACAGGAGTATGAAAGAAGGTTGTCATAGGAAAGAATGCATTGATTGACTATCATTTAGTATAAGTACACTGTCCAGAATGAAGGATCCACTGGAATTAAAGGTAATAAACTATTGGTTTTTGTCCTCTTAAAAGAGTCTCACATTAACCAGTGAATATGAACTCTACCTCTCAAATCACAATGCATTTCTGTCTTCCAAAGGTAAAAGAGATATTAGTAGACAGAAATAATTTATTTGTTTTTATTTATGTGTAATATATGTGTATGAATACACCCACATATTTTAAAGCAAAATAAACTTCCCATGTACACACAACAATTGTCCTCTCCAGGCTCATATTTGTTATATTACTACTGATATTAACTTTACTTGCTATCAGGAGTAAGTTTATGATCTATCTTAAAACTGGTCATTTTTTTCTTATGGAGAATTTTTTCCATAATTTTTTTCCTTATCAAAAATCATGGAAGATTTAAAATCAGAAAACTCCAGTTTCCATTCCTTTTTATATTCTGCTACCTACTAAATACGTGACTTTAGTCAAGGTCACTTAGCCATTCCTATAAAATGAGGAAGTTGGTCTTGATGACTTCTAAAATTCCTTTCAGTTCTAAGGTTTATGAATCAAGATTCATAAACTAATTCTGAAAAACAATTACTTTTTGGCTGTTTGGAAATAATCAATATTTCTTTGGTGACAAGATCCATGTTGTACTTAATTTTTATGACTTGTTACTTATTACACTGCTCTGCAGACAGTAAGTGCTTAATAAATGATTACAAGAGTGAATAGGATGTGCAACAAAGTTAATACTAAAAGATGCAAGTACATTTTTTTTCTTTTAGAATATAAAACACAATGCAAGGAAATTGGCATTTTATTCTTATTTCTAAAGTTTATTTTAGTGGCTAATATTACTTTAAACTTTGAAAAAATCCTTTTGCCTCCTGGTAACTATAATTTGGGCTGCTACATGGCACACTAGATAGAGTGCTGGGCTTAGGGACAAGAAGACTCTTCTTTGTGAATTCAAATCCAGCCTTAGACACTTATTAACTGTGTGGCCCCAGGCAAGTCATTTAAACCTGTTTGCCTCAAAATTCCTCCCTTATAAGATGAGCTGAAAAAGAAGGAAATGGCAAAGCACTCTAATATTTTTGCTAAGATAACCCCAAATGGTGTTGGATACAAATGAAAAACTATTCAACAACTAAGTATAATTTCACTCAGAAAATCCAGAATAGTAATAACTTTTATTTATAGGCTTTAAGGTTTAAGGCTCACAAAGTACTTCATATATGTTACTTCCATTTCCTTATAACAACTTTGTGAAGTATATGCTCTTTTATTCCTATTTTACACCTGCAAAAATTGAAACTAAAAGAGATTAAATGGTTTGCATAGGTCACTCAGCAAGGAAGTGTTTCATACAGGATATGAATTGTAAACTGTCTGACTTTCAAATCCAGCACTCTATTCACTTCATCATCTTTGAGATCCTTAAAGAAAAGGAGATATATTATACCTGATGCAAACACACAGTGAAGGCATGGAGGAATTAAATTTCCAACAATCCAGAAACTATCTAACAGTATACTAAAAATACAATTTCAGTGATTTAGTTTTCAAGGTACCAAATGTTTATTTCTGTTGTTCTAATTGTTCATTATTTTATTATTATTATCATGGAAATTCTCATTGTTATCACCAAGACATGTAAATAAGTGAATTTTATTACTGTCTTTAGATTATTAGTAATAAGTAATCCAGATACCATCTGGGACTAACAGGTGGTAGGAAAGCCTGCCAGAGCCGAGATCACCCAGAACCCATCTGGGCTGCTTAACTGTTCACAGAACTTGGATAAGATGGGAATCTGGTCCTTCTGGTGAGATAGAAGGTCATCAGGCTTTACCATGTGCTTTGCTATTGCCAACTAAGGTCTGAGCCCTTACCATCTGCCTTACCTCTGGGCTAGACAGATCCTCAGTTCCAGCCCAAAGTGATCTATGAACACCTTGGTCTTGTCAGCCTCCTCTACTATTACGTCATTAGGACATCAGATCTTTACCATCTACATTTCAGCTAAATGTTCTACATCTTGTCTCCCACAATTAGAGTGTGAACTGATTGAGAGGAGATTTCTTTTGTATCCTTAGTGCATATCTCAATGCTTGGAACTTATTTAGTACTTAATAAATACTTTTTCTTGTATTTGTTCATTTTCATTACTGATATCATGGTTATATCTCAATGGTGCATAATTCACTTATTTTTCAATGATGAGAAACAACTGCAGATCACCTTCTGCTACATACCATGCAAGATAATCTGGTTCTCATTTCAATATACAGGACACTATTTAAAGTTTGAACTGTACTTAGAGTCCTAACCAGACAAAGAGAAGACAACCTGAATTAAAATCCCATTTCATACACTTGGTGATAGTGTGATCCTGAACAAATTATTTTATCTCTCAGTCTCATTTTCCTCTTCCATAAAATGGGGATAGTAACACCAACATCAAAGGACTGTTGTGAGAATCAGATGACAATTATATAGGCAAGAAGCTAAACAAATTTAGAAATGTCATATAAATATTATTAGCATCCGATTCTTATCCTTTTCAATTGGATTCAGATAGAAATAGTTCTGGGACAAGGCACTATCTTGCTTCCAATCTTTTATATTTAATATTCTACAAATTATTTCCCAGAGAGAAAGAATAAAATAACTACTTTTATAGCTTAATTCAATTATTAAGATATCATCCTCTGTAGGCTCAATGAAAATATTCCTGATGTAACTGCAGCAGCAGTAAGGAACCAAGAGAGAAGACTCACCTCATCCTAGTAATGCAAGATTTAGTGTTTTTTTTTCCTAGTGCTCTGTATTTGGAAAATATTTTGTTCCAGCTAGCTTAGAAATGAAGATTTGACATAGTAATATCTTTTTTAAAAACTCTCAAGATTCCAGGTAATTGTTCACTCTGTATGTGACATTTCAAGTAAATTTACTTATTTATTGTTCCTTCAAACTCAATATTCCATCTCCTGACTCTGGAACTTTACCCAAGATATTTGCCACCTTATGACTAGAACTTTTAATGACTTTAAAAAGATTCTCATTGTTTTAGGAGCTTTACGCATATTATTGATATATTTCTAGAGAAGTTTGCTATGTACTACATCCATCTTTCAAAATTCCACATCAGAGTAAAGTGCAGCAAGGTGCTTAGTTCAAATTTGGTTTTCAGCAAATGTTCTCAAAAAATGTATCCTTCTATTGATTTTTAAGACATCCGCAAAGAAAGAAAGTCATTATGTTAATATACAGTAAAGACTATTATTAGATAAATCTTGAATGTCTCTGTCTATATTAATTAAAATGCATAGAAGCATGAGTTACCATAATTCTCAAAAGAATGCTGAGAGTCTACAAAATGTAATAGACTTAATATACTTAAGTGCTGAACCAAAATGACATTTAGCTCAACTGACCTGGTATTCCTTCACAGATGTCATAATTTGCTTTATGCTAGGTTTAACACTGATTCTGGTTATTTCAGTGAAACTCTTATTGTCTTTGAATTACAGTAAGCATTAATTCACATTATCACTATTTCTAGTGTTTGAAATAAGCTTTCTTTTTAAATGAGCAATAAAATCTCTAAACTGTTAAGAGTCTATTGACCACCTAATAATCCTGAATTATGGACCAGGGAATAAAACATGAACATCAGAACATGTTTCTGATCTAAGAATGTTTCTCAATCAGTCAATCAATAAGCATTTGCTAAATCCTAGGGCAACCAGGTGGCATATAAGCAGGCCTTGAGCAAGAAGACTCATATTTCTGAGCTCAAATCTGACCCCAGACCCTTTCTAGCTGTGTGACCCTGGACAAGTCACATAATCCTGTTTGTCTCAATTTCATTAAGTGTAAAATGAGCTGGAAAGAAAAATAGCAAACCTCTCAGTATCTTTGGCAAGAAAACCCCAAATTAAATCACAAAGAGTCATACAAAACTAACAACAATAAAAGACTCTTGAAATTAGAGAAAAAATTAAAAGACATGAGACATTTTAAGGGCCTGAACTAGGGTAGTAAGCTCTGTGAGCAGAGAGAAGAGAACTGAGTCAAGATATCTTTTAAAATATTTGTAGTGGTGGTAAAGAACTGGAAAACTGCAGGCCTGACCATTAATTGGGGATTGGCTAAACAAGTTATATGACTATGAAGGAATACTACTATGCTATAAGAAATGATGAACTCAATGATCTCAAGAGAAAAAAAAAGGAAATACTTGTACAAAATTTAAAAAAAGCAAAATGAGCAGATGCAAGAAAATATTGTATACAGTAATAGCAATATTGCTTTAAGAATGACTGAATGAATAAGTTATTTTGCATATAATAAATACTCACATTAACTATAAGATACATGCCATCCACAGGCAAAGAAAGAACTGATAAATAAAAGTATGTATAGAATAATTTTACACACATACATATATACATGCCTATTGATGTTTATTGGTAGTCATCTCTAGGGTGGGGTGAGGAGGAGGAAAAAAGTAAAAAATAAATTTCCATTATAATTTTATGATATAGTTAAAAGGAATAGTAAGTTATATATAACAGATTTACAATTTTACATGCAATCATCTTTATTATTATACTGTTATAGAAATAATTGTTTTATTCCACAAATTAAAAATGCAAAATATTTTAAAAGAAACATAATAGACTTAGAAATGATAAGATTTAGCAAACTACTTATTTCTCTACTTAAATTATGTTTTAATTAGAGAAGAAACTACTTATGTGTGGTAAATAAAGATGATGTATCAAAATTAACTTTCAGGTTTCAAACCTGAGTGACTATGAGTATAATGGTATATATCGTTACAGATTACTTCTGTATATAATTATGCCAAAAATAAGAAAATTCAGAAAAGGTATGGATTTAGAGAAAAAGATAATGTAATGAAATTTGCAATGCTGATTGAATTTCTTTGATGTCTACTCAGACTTGCAGCTCATTTTCTCTCCCACCATCCCCAGAAAAAGGAGGCAGTACCATTTCTCATCAGGTACTGCTCTGTAGTACAAACAAGAGGTGATGAATTGATATAAGAACTGATTCAGAGTGAAGTAAGCAGAAGCAGAATATTGTAACATCAAGATGATAAAATGGATCTTCTGAAAATTTTTACTTATTGATTAATAATGAAATGAGAAAAACCATATAAGGTAGCAATTTATGCACTAATAATAATGAGGGACAGCTAGGTGATGCAGTAGAAAGAGTCTGAAGTCAGGAAGATTCATCTACGTGATTTAAATCTGACTTCTTGTGTTTCTCATCTGTAAAATGAACTGAAAGATGCCACTTGAGTATGCTTATTAAGAAATCCCCAAATAGGATCAGGAAGAATAAGACACAATTGAACAACAAACAAGAATGCTGTAAAAGCAAACAACTTTGAAGGCTATGAAAATTATGATAAACAAAAAGACAATTGGTAATTCCAGAGGACAAATGGCAACCTTTTTATCCATTACAAAAAAAAAAAAGTTATAGATTTAGAGTATATATAGAGAGACAGAGAGACAGAGACAGAGACAGCGACAGAGAAAGAAAAAGACAGAGGCAGACTGAGGGACAGAGAGAGCTATATGCATGCATATATGTAAGTATGTACATATAATAAAACTATTGAGGAATTTATCTTGTTGAACTATGTATATTTATTATAAGAAATTTGTTTTTTCCCTTCAGTGTAAGAAAAGAGGAAGGCAAGCAAAATAGTTTTTTGTTCACTTTTTTTTATGATAAAGAGGAGGCAATGTGACCCACACCTAACACCATATACCAAGATAAGGTCAAAATGGGTTCATTATCTAGACATAAAAATGATATTATAAACAAATTAGAACATAGGATAGTTTACCTCTTAGATCTATGGAGGAGAAAGGAATTTATGACCAAAGAAGAACTGGAGATCATTATGGATTACAAAATTGATAATTTTGATTATATTAAATTAAAAACATGTACAAACAAAACTAATGCAGAAAACATAGAAGGGAAGCAATAAACTGGGAAAACATTTTTACATCCAACATTTCTAAAATACATAGAGATTTTACTCAAGTTTATAATAGTTCAAGCCATTCTCCAATTGATAAATGATCAAAGGACATGAGCAGACAATTTTCAGATGAAGAAATTGAAACTATTTGTAGTAATATGAAAAGGTTCTCCAAATCACTATTGATCACAGAAAGTCAAATTAAGACAATTCTGAGATACCATTCCATATGTCTCAGATTGACTAAGATGACAGGAAAAGATAATAACGAATGTTAGAGGGGATGTGGGAAAACTGTAACACCAATACATTGTTGGTGGAACTGTGAACGGATCCAATCATTCTGGAGAACAATTTGGAACTGTGCTCAAAAAGCTATCAAACTGTGCATACCCTCTGATCCAGCAGTATTGCTGCTGGGCTTATATCCTAAAGAGATCTTAAAGGAAGGAAAGGGACCCACATGTGCAAAACTGTTTGTGGCAGCTGTTTTTGTAGTGGCAAGAAACTGGAAACCGAATGGATGCCCATCAATTGGAGAATGGCTAAATAAATTGTGGTATATGAATGTTATGAAATATTATTGTTCTGTAAGAAATGACCAGCAGGATGATTTCAGAAAGGCCTGGAGAGACTTACATGAACTGATGCTAAGTGAGATGAGCAGAACCAGGAGATCATTATACACGGCAACAACAATATTATATGATGATTAATTCTGATGTAAGTGGCTCTCTTCAACAATGAGATAATTCAAACCATTGTTCAGTGATGAAGAGAGCCATCTACACCCAGAGAGAAGACTGTGAGGACTGAATGTAGTTCACAACATAGCATTTTCACTCTTTTTGTTATTTTTTGACTTCATTTTATTTTGCTTCTTTTTTCTTTTTCTTTTTTTTTTTTTACTGGTTTGATTTGATTTTTCTTGTGCAAAAAAATTTGTATAAATATGAATGCATATATTGGATTTAACATAAATTTATGTTTAACATATATTGGACAACTTGCCATCTAGGGGAAGGTGTGGGGGAAATTGGAACACAAGGTTTTGTAAGGGCTAATGTTAAATAATTGTTCATGTGTATGTTTTAAAAAATATAAAGCTTTAATAAAGAAAAAGAGAAAAAAAGATGTAGCAATGAGCTACAGATGTGACATACTGCTTGCACTTTTAGGCAAGATTACTGAATTATTAGTTTTACTTAACTTTCATTCACAAAATAAGATTAATCTGTAAATACTTGTAACAAAACAAAATATATCAATAAAACTTACAAAAAAATAGTTGTGAGTGGCCAATACCTAGCACAAAAGGTATAAGATCACAGAGTATTAATCTACCTTCTCATTTGATATTCCACACTGTGTAAGGTAATTTGATAGCACCCACATTAGAGACCACTTATGGGATAAATGGTGATTCAGAGGAGATCAACACTTTGATAAATTGAAATGGAATAACTAAAAATAATTTGAATAAAAGAAACACTATGCAGATATCATATAGTTGATAAATAAAATATGCCATAACTAAATAAAAATATAAGTATGATTTATTAAAAACATCATTTATGTGAAGTTTTTAGTAACAAGATCCATAATAGATAAGAGTTCCTCCTCTTCATGACAAAGGGATGCTATATGAATATAGAAAAGTAATATTTATCACAAGGTCCCCTTTTGCTTCTCAAGAAATGTTTCATTTTTTGAACACAAATGAAGTGCAAAGGATAATTTCTTTCACATTTATAGATGTGGAGATTACCAGTCACATTATCTTTTCTAAACATGAAGGATAAACACAAATAGCCAGAACTCATAGTGATTGGAACTTTGCTCAAGAGTATTAAATTTAGGGGGAAGCTAGATGATACAATGGATAGAGTGCTGGGCCTAAGATCAAGGAGACACATCTTTCTATGTGACCCTGGTAAGTCACCTAATTCTTTTTGCCTCAGTTTCCTCATCTGAAAAATAATCTGGAGAAAGAAATAGAACATGGCTGAAATGACCAAAAAACAATAATAAAATTTAGATGGTGCTGACAGCATTTGTTGCCTTTCAGCAAACTAGAAATGACAATTTAATGCCTGGTTAGTAAGAATTGTTAAAAATTGATGGCATGGGTAAGCTCCTTCCCTAACTTGCCCAGTTTCTTTCCAATTCCAAACAGCTGACATTCCTGCAATGTCCCAGGGTCTCCGTGTCCTGTCTCATGACTAAAAATGAATAGTTTCTTTGTGCATTGAGATATTCACTCCAGGAATAAAATTCCTATTTAAATCTGGAAAAGACAATGGCCATAAATAGTTTTGCAACCTATTTGATTCAAAGCAAAGATTAAAATAATTTGCAGTCTTTCATATAGAAAATGCAGACACCAAACCTCTGAAAGCAGAAAATCTTTGGAGTTATTTTCAGAAATCCTTAGTTTATAATAAACAAATAAAAGCAAACTTTTAGTTGGTATCTCCCTTAATCATTTTTAAAGAAGAAACAAAACAAGGAGTATGACACTCTTGCCTATTGTCTTTGTCTGGACTTTTTCTTTTATAATTCTATTAAATGGGGGAAAGTGGAGTCTTTTCTTTTTGCTGAACTATGTAGAATTGTGCTTCACTAAGAAGAAGAAAATGCAAAAAAAAGTTCTTAAATCTAACTTCACCAGCAAAAAGTAACTATCCATTTACTTTCATTGTGAAAAACAGTATCCTTTCATATCTATTAATTCATTCATAAATCTATTGCATAAAGATATGACAGTAACAATCAATAGTATTTTTATTGTGCATTAATGCCTCATCTGTAATTTTTTTATATTCCTAAACATTGAGTCTTTAATTCTAAAGCATTAACCATGAGGCAAAGTAAGTGGTATTATTCTGGAGATATCAGAAAAATCCCATTTGTTCCTCAAATACTTCCCCACCTGCCTCTTTTAATGCCTGAAATTTCAGAAATAATTCATTTTTTTTTATCCAAAGCCAAATGGATATTTTTTCCTTGGTAACATACAAACCCCTGTAATTTATACCAGAATGTAAATGAATCCATGAGATCTCTTCATAAAATCCAGAGAACATGAAGACACTAGGTTTCTGTGGGAAAGAAAGAAGAATCAGGATAGGTAGGACTGGGGACAGCAAACAAAGAAAAAAAGAAAGAAAAGACTAAAATATGTGAGGTGTCTAAAAAATTCAAGAGACATAATTTCTGGGTAATTTAATCATTTTATGAATAACACTAGTATGTTTATTAATAAAGGGATGGCCATTTCATCATGTTATTAATTACTAAGTCATTCCCAGAGTTGGACAATCTATTCAAAGTATTTATCTCCACCCAAATTTGAGTAGAGCAAAATGTTTTATCCATCTGAAGGGGGGTTAGATAGAAGAGAAGTTTAGCTTAACCTTCAAAGACTAAGGTCTTGAAATGAGGATAAAAGCAAAGGAGGGAAACTTAAATCTCTCCAAATCATTGGTTATTAACAATCATTTCCATAATTAAAAACATTTAAGTTAGAAGGTTTTGTCTACTGAACAGTCTTTCCTCGTTTTCACTGAAAGTCCACAAAAAGAACATAGCATAACCATATAAACAACATAAGTATTATTTATTGTTAAAATGACCCCTTGGCTCCAAATTGGGGGAAATGAGTCACTCAAGTAGAGATTCAGATGACTTTGTATTGGTTTGACATTGATACTGATTTGTCACCCAAGTCCAATATCCTGAGAGGAAATGGATTGTCATCAGAAATTCATTGCTCTCATTTAGAAGTAAAGCCAGATAAAGAATCTGTGCACACACATCTGAAATGATTAAAAAAGTCACTGAATCGAATGGCTAAGTAGTAGGCTATAGAGGACAAATGAGTTCATTTCTCATCAAACATGTTTTGTTTACATTAGGTCTAAGAGAAGCATCAGAAGTCTAAATTAAATCTTCACTTTTGCAGTACTTATTTTTTTTAGATTTGCCAAATTAGTTCCAATTCCCAGAATGCCCTTAGTTAATAATGACTATTAATTGCTGGGATAACAAGGTTGTCGGAGTACCACAGGCAACACTATGCAAGTAATAAGGAGACAGTATTTGCAGAGCCTAACAAAGTGCTTTAAACCTAGTAGAAATTCAGTGAATATTTGTTTACAAAGAAGAGATTGGTTAACATAATTATTATACATTATATTAATTCTTGATATATAAAGTATTTATTCTCCAGGGAAGAGCCTCTCCATTGCCTCTTGACAGAGGTGAGCCTAGTTCTCAAAGGCCAGCACAGAAGAAAGCAAACTCTGTCAATCCAACCAAGCTGGAAAAGCTTCAAGAGTAGTTCTGGTAACAAACAAAAGCATCAGTCTAAGTTAGAGATCTTCATTGCTAAAAGTTTGGCCACCAAGTTAGGATTTTCTTTTTGTTTTAGCCACAGTAACTTTTGGACACAGTCTACTAAGGGGGTTAAGGAATATGGGAAAGAGTCTGGGGTCTTCATTTGTGAAGACCGCGTATTTTAAAATCAGCCGGAGTCAGGAATTCAGGTTAGGGGAAAGTCGTGAGTCTTTATTCTCAGAGAAGAAAGATCGGAGGTGGAAGAGAATGGGCAATAGCAATGTGTGTAGCTGAGTCAAGAAGCTAGCTAGACCAGCAACCACAGGACCAGCAGCTAGGAGTCTCGAGCCCAGGCCCAATCTCTCCCAACTTCTCTTCCTGTCTCTCTCTCTGCCTCCACCCACCAAAATCGTCATTTCCTACACAACACATGAGGACTTGCACAGAGAGTGGGCGGGGGCCATTCTTTATCCAATCATGTATATTAATAGAGTATAGCCCAATTACTATTTAGCCTCACGTGCTTGGGACCTCAGTGCATCAACTCAAGCCTCAGCCCATTACATTCATTAGAATATGTACCCTAATGACACTATAGATATTTTGAAATATTAAAGAAAAGGCCCTTGTCTGGCCACCAGATAATGATTTTTTTGGTCACAGTAACTCTTGGAATCAGCCTACCAAGGAAAGTTGGGGACATGTACCAATGAGGTTATGGATTTTTTTTAACATATTGAAAGAAAGGTCTTTTCACAAACAAAATTTTCAGGGGATTTTATTAAGAAAGAATGAATTGGTTTGGGGGAACAACAGACAAGATTATATTTTCTTTAGACAAGTTCAAAAGACAACTTTTTTAAAATATCCTAGAAGACCCTTCAAAGTTTCCAAAATACTTCACATATATATGTTTTTTTTTTCATTTGATTCTCACAGCAACCATGTACTATTATTTTCCTCATTTTTATCGGGGTAAGAAGTGGGGGAAAGAATTGAGACTCAGAGGTGAAGTATTTTGTCCAGAGTCACACAATAAGTGCTGAGAAAGGTTTTGAATTAATCAGTCTCCAAGACAAGTTCTCTATCCCAAAGCTTCTTAAACTATGGATTGTAACCACATTCATAATTGAATGTGGAGGTCAAAGACTTTTGATTTATTATCAGTAAATGTTTGATTTGTATACTTATTTTATATAACTATATTCTTAGAGTCAAGTAAAAATTTCTCAGACAAAAAGATAGTTTTGAGTGGAAAAGTTTAAGAAGTCCTGCTTTATCCACTGCATCACCTAGTTATCTCACATTCCAACCTGAATAAAGTTTGATTGATGGTACCATTTCCATGCTCTGGAGAGGGTGGACAATTTTTTTTTTTTGCAATTCATTTGTAAAGCCACATTCCCCTTTAGTAAGGTTTTCCTCTAAAGGTAACAGGAATACCATGCTTTCACCAGAAAGTCCTGGACTACTCAGAAAATATTACAATTACAAGGGTTTTCTTTTCTTGTACTTCATATAAATATAGCAATTGTGAATGAAGGGACAGAGTTTGAAACAAATGTCACTTGGCTATTGCAAAGGAAGTACTAAGGAAAAAATATCAAGCTACATTAAGGAAATTAAAATATTTTTTTCCCAAAAAATTGTTTTTTTTTTCAAAAATTAACTAAATTTGCTCTACAATAAAGTAGTAATTAGTATTTTTTCACCTAGGAAAATATTTTTAAATATTTGACAGTGGCTGAAGGCCAAGGCAATGTATTCACTACAGACTTTATCTTTTTTATTTAAAACTTAAATACAGGGCAGAGCCAAGATGGCAGAGAGTCCTCAGCTCAGTGAGTAAAAATTCCCTGTTGCTCCTGCAGAGGAAGTTCAGGGTAATCTCCCCTATGCCCTGAAAGCAGACCTTAACATTTAAAAGTGAGCAAAAAAGCAAAAAGAGCTCTGACCATAGAAAGCTACTATGGAGACCAGGAAGATCAGAACCCAAATCCAGAAGAGTACAATAAAGAAAAAAATGTCTGAAGATGAAGCCTCAAAGAGGGATATGAACTGGTCTCAAGTTCAAAAGGTTCTCTTGGAAGAGTTCAAAAAGGATATTAAAAGAGAAAGAAGAAAAATGGGGGAAAGAAATTAAAGTTTTACAGGAGAGTTATGAAAGTTTGGAGGGAAAAGGTGACTGCTGAGGAAGAAAACAACTTCTTAAAAAATAAATTTGCTGAAATGGAAAAAGAAAACAACTCCTTAAAAACTGAATTAGTGAAATGGGGGGGGGGGGAGGATCCACTAAATAAAATAACTCCTTTAAAATACAATTGGCCAAATACAAAAGGAGGTAAAACATAAGATAATAATTCAATAAAAATCAGAGTTAGACAAATGAAAGTGAATGACTCAGTGAGATATCAAGAATCAATCAAACAAAATTTTAAAAATTTTAAAAATTAGAAGAAAATGTAAAATATCTCATTGGAAAAACAACTGATCTGGAAAAATAGATTTAGAAGAGAGAATCTAACACTGAAAGCCATAATTTAAAAAAAGAGCGTAGACAAAATCTTTTAAGATATCATCAAAGAAAACTGCCCTAACATCCTAGAACCAGAAAGTAAAATAATCATTGAAAGAATCCACCAATCACCTCCTGAAAGAGACCCCAAAATGAAAACTTTAAGAAATAATGTAGCTAAATTCCAGAATTATCAAATCAAGGAGAAAATACCGCATGTATCTGGAAAGAAATAATTCAAATATTGAGGAGCCACAATCAAGATTGCCTTAGCAACTACTATCTGAGGCCCTGCAATATGATATTCCAGAAGACAAAGGAGCTTGGACTACAACCAAGCATCAACTACCCAGAAAAATTAAGCATTATCTTCCAGGGGAAAAAATGGATGTTCAATGGAATAGGGGGTTTTTGATCCTTTTTTGATGAAAAGACCAGAGCTGAGATCAGAAAAATTGATCACCAAATGCAAGGCTCAAAAGAAGCATGAAAACATTAATGGAAGGAAAAAAACTATATTTTAAAAAGTGAAAATATTTACATCCCTACATGTAAAGATAATATGTATAATTCTAGAACAGTATCTTTGTCAGAGCAGTTAGAAGGGATAAACTTAGAGAGTATAAATATGTTAATTTTGATGTGATGACATAAAAAGAAATTAGGGATGAAAAATGGATTATACTTGAAGAAGAGAAAAGGGAAGGTAAAATGGGGTATATTACATCACATGAAGAAGCAAAAGACCTATTACAGTTGAAGGAAAGAAGGGAGGGGAATGAACATTGTTTGAACCTTAATCTCATTAATTTTGGCTCAAAGAGCCAAACATATATGCTTATTATGGTTTAGAAATTTGTCTTATCCTATACTTTAATAGGAGAGGAAAGAGAAAAGGAAGGAAAGGCTAATAGAGAGGAGGGCAGAACCAAAAGGGCTAAAAAGGGAAGGGTAGATTGAGGGAGGTAATGCTCAGAAGCAAAACAATGACGAGGAGGGAAAGGATAAAAGGAGAGAGAAAAGTATAACTTGGGAAAAACAAGATTGTAGGAAATATAGAATTCGTAATCTTAACTGTGTATATGAATGCAATGAACTCTCCCACAGAACAGAAGCAAATAACAAATTGGATTAAGATCCAGAATCCTATAATATGTTGTTTACAAAAAAAAAAAAAAATATTGAAGCAGAGAGATACATACAGAGTCTTTACTGTGTAAAAGTCTGAATCAGAATCTATTATATTTCAGCTGAAGTTTAAAAAAAGCAGGGGTATGTCAAATAAAGCAAAAGAAAAATAGAACTAATTATAAAAGATACAAATGGAAACTATCTCTTGCTAAAGGATACGATAGATAGTGAAGAAACATAAATGTTAAATGCACCAAATGGTACAGCATCCAGATTCTTAGAGGAGAAGTTAAGTGAGTTGATAGTGGGGTATCTCAACCTCCCTCTTTCAGAACTAGATAAATATATCACAAAATAAACAAGAAAGAAGTTAAGGAGGTGAATAAAATATTGAAAAAGTTAGGTATGCTATGCCTTTGGAGAAAATTGAATGGGGATAGAAAGGAATATGCCTTTTTCTCAGGGTATATGACAGCTACACAAAAATCAACTCTGTATTAGGGCATAAAAACATCACAATCAAAGGGAGAAATAGTATATGCATCTTTCTCAGATTCAATAAAAATTACATGTAATAAATTACTATGGAAAAATAGACCAAAAATTAATTGAAAACAAAATAATAAATAGATAGATGTGTGAATATACACAGACATAAGTCCAGGATCACAACGCTAGTATATGCCTAAGGTACTGTTTGAATCCAGTTATTCCTAATTCTATGTTCAATAATTAACCATAAATAATCATCACTATGAGCTTTAAAATTTTAATCTACTTTGTTAACATTTCTTTATCACTTTCTTAAGTCTAGACAATAAGCAAGACAATCAAGTTCTGATGGTGTAGTGTTTGCCTCATATTGAAAATTTAATAAGTGGACATTCCAACATACCATTGGGTAGATATAATTTAGGACAATTTAACTTTCTATGCACTAACGATTGGAGAAAGAACAGTCTGGTCATTGCTCCTATAGAGATTTATGTAGAGGATAGATCACTGAACCTAAATCCTGGGCAATCTCTATTGTCTTGACTAATGTCTTACCACTGGACTTTGATGATTCTGAAGGAGAGACTGATGATTTAGCACAGCTCTGTCTCATTCAAATCCAATTCACTCCTGAGTCAAAACCTTAGATTACTGACCCTGGAATCAGGAAAACCTGGATTCAAATTGTACCTTAGGTTTGTGATTCTGGGCAATTCATCTAATCTTTCTAGATCTCATCAACCTTATAATGAGAGAACCAGATTGAATGACCTCAATGGTACCTTCTAACTCTATGTCTGTGGTTCTATGAAAGGCAGGTCCCAAAGAAAAGGACAGCACAGTGATGGGAACCCAGCGGTAATAATATAGGATGGTTTCACTTCATCAAAGGGACAGCACCTAAAGATTAAAATTTAAGATACAGAAGCTGTGCTTGCTCTCAGGAGGAATTAGGTTCCTCTGGGCCTCAGCATCCTGAGAAAAAGACCTAATTGTCTTCCACTAATTATTGCTTTTCCCTCTGAATAAAATATATTCTTCCTTCATGGAACAGATTTATTTTAAGATTCATCTTCTTTTTCAACCATAGAGTCAGTCAGTGGGTTTTGCCCAAGAACATTTTAAATATCTAAGTTTCTAGGATTTAGAGCTGGACTGAAGCTCAGAGAGTCTCTAGCTCCACTAATTCATTTTATTGATAAGGAAAATGAGTCCCAGCGATTCATCCAGAGTGCTGCACAGATCAGAGGTTGGAAAGGAATTCAAATTTTCTACCTCCAAATTCAGAGCTATTTTGTGAGAGTTGGGGGAAAAGGGAAGAGAATGAGCATTTAAATAGCACCTATTATGTGACAGACATTGTGTTTTGTGCTTTACAATGTGTTTATCTGATCCACACAACAATATTAGGAAGTAGAAGTTATTATCAGCATTTTACAATTGGGGAAATTGAGGCAAATAAAAGTTATGTGACTTACCTAGAGTTACACAACCAGTAAATGTCTGAGACTGGATTTAAATTCAAATCTTCTTATCCACTATGTCATACTACCATATCAGCTACACAAAATAATAATCTCTGTGTCACTAAAAAGACTTAGTTAAACTCAATTCAATTGATATTCTTTTGTGATTTTTTTCACTCTATATCCCTCACCTCCAAAAGTCCTCTCTCTCAAAATTATACCTAAATTGAAAATAACACATAAGATTGAAGTACTGAAACTATGATATTAATAACTAATATCTATAAAACTATTTGCTGTTGTTATTATTGCATATAGTATTATTTGACAAACAAATGTGTGATAAGATGCCCTCATTATACAAGTGAAGAAATTAAGATAGAAGGATTGAGTCAATAACAGTCAATAGTCAACATTTATTAAGCACCTACTCTACACCAGACACTGTGCTAAAAGCTAGAATACAAATAAGAAGAAGGGAAAAAAAGACAGTCCTGTACTCAAAGATCCAATAAACTACTGGGGTTGTACAACATGCAAAAAGAAAGCTAAAAGGCAAGGAGAGACATGATGTTCATCAATCAAAATCCAATAGAGAATCTGGTGGAAAATAAAAGGACTTGAGTGACTTTGCTGCAGTTTCACAGCTAGTACTGAGGCAGGTTTTCCAATTCATATCTTCCCATTTACAACTTCAATACTCTATCCTTTATACCTTCTCTTAATGAATAGGAAACATTTTGCTTATCCTGATACTTAAGCAAATATTTAAGAAGACATGAAGAGTTGTGTATTTAGATATGTGTCACAGGAGAACAGAAAACCTTGTAAAAAAGTCTAGTTTCTAGGAGAAGAAATCAATAAGGTAAAGAGTAAATATATTGACTAAATACAGCTGAGAGAATACTCTCTTGGCCCTTTCCTGGGGTGTATTGGCCATGAAAGGAAGACTAGTTCAGGGAAATTCTGTGAGTAGACTCGAAGGGAATTAGTGACTCAGTGTTTAAGGCAAAAGAACATTCCAGCCTTAGACAGAAGGGAACTTGAGGCCCATGAAGAAAAGATTAAATATCCTCAGTGACTAGTATAGCTATGAGAATCATCTTCACCCTAGCTAAGAGTGATAACAGACATAAATCAGTTAAAGTCTGATTTATACATTTGCTTTTCTCAATTAAAGTAAATGTGGCATAACGACCCTGTGCAATTACCCTGGGGAACTGAGACTGTAGGGAGGGAAAGCTGAAAATGTTCTTTGTAGATGAGCCAGAAATTATTGTTTCGTTATTATTTTATTAAGGAAAAGGTGGTATTGTAGTTCTTGAATGAGAGAAGAGTGACCCAAGCCCCAAAGGCACGTGGCAAAAGGGACCTAACCCTGTAATAATAACATATGGCAATAGGAACCCAGGTCTAGAACCAAGACACTTAGCAAGAAGGTCCCAAGCCTACAACAATGATACATAGCAAGGGGACCCAAGCCTACAATGATGGCACAGGGTCCTGGGGTAATAGAACATGATTGATTTGCCAGCCAGAGACAAGAACTCACTTATAAATGACTCTAAGCTATGTTTTTTCACTCTACCTTTGATGATGAAAGTGAGTTAGAAACAATTCTACCCAGGAGGATTGCTTCAGAAATAGGAACCAAAATTGACCTTCATACCAGAAATGCACTCTGCCTTTACCTTCACTTCTACCTCTTGAAATCATTGTTTTCCTTTCAGACTCATCTCAAATTCTGCTTCCTACAGAAAGCCTTTCCTGATCATTCAGTTAATAAGCATTTATTAAGCAGTTGAACAAGTTCCAAGCGTTGGAGCTATATCCACTCATGTGCTTCCCCCCAAATAATCTTATATCCATTTGCTACATATGTGGATGTGCTTATTGTATTCCCAGATAGAATGTATGCTCCCTCAGAAGAGACATTCACTTTTGTCTTTATATTCCTATCAATTAATACAGTTTCTGACCCACAGTACTCTCCAATACTCAAATAGATTAAGAATTCATGGATTCAGGGCTTCCTTTCAGTAATGCAAATGTATGCCTGCCCATGCTGGTTGACTTTTAATCATGTTCTCCTAAAAAATTTTCATAGAGAATCCCTAAGTGCTGGATGTCTTCTTTGCTTTCTCCAAACATTAGTAGTACAAAGTTAAATAGAAATTAATTCCTGCTTGTCAATTATTGATGTAGAAAACCACAAATTTACATTAGATATGTTTGTGTTGTATTTTTTATTTATTTTGTTAAATATTTCTCAATTATATTTTGGATGCAGGTAAGAGTTTGACACTTCTGTCCAACATCATGAGAAAATCCCCTGGAGGACTGAAGCTGTCTACTTATCATCCTTAACTCTACTCCACCCATCTTCCTTTTGTCATATAATTTATTGGTGACAATCATTATCCCATAATGCTCAGAGTTCCTTACTAGTTATATATTACAGTCTGCAGATAGGGTGCTGGGCCTGGAGTTGAATCTGCCCTCACATATTTCCTAGTTGTGTGATCCTGAGTAAATAATTTATCCTCTCTCTGTCTCAGTTTTCTCACAGGGAGGTTCTGAGAATTAAGTGAGATCTTAAAACACTTAGCATAGTATAGGAGTATTTAATAGATGCTTGTTCCACTCTACCTCCCCTATTACACACCTTTCCATTATTATCCATGAGATTCTCATCTTGAACTCTCATCTTGGCAGTGGTGTTCCAAGTCTCACCTTCCATATAAATAATTCCAAGAAAATATTATTGTTGACAAAATGGGTATTTGCTTTCATGGGAAGCCTGAGGTCAGGAAAAGAACTTTGTGATTTCTCCACTGCCATCTGCATGTTTTCTTCATCTTTCAACTCTGAAATACTCTGTAGGCTATCCATCCAAATGCATATTAAAATCTGAGTAACAGAAATTCTTCACCTACTTGGTTTTTATTTGTGTGGATAGATAAGCCAGAGTTGTATAAAACCCAGCTTCTTAAACTGTAGGTCATGATGCCATATAGATTCCTATAACTGAATGTGGAAGTCATGAAATTATGATTATTATCAGTAAATATTTTATTTGTATACCTATTTTACCTCTTTCATAGGTTCACATAAAAATTTCTCAAGAGAAAAGGAGTTAACTGTAGAAAAAAATTAAGAAGCCCTGATCTAGAGCACTAAAGAATAAATAACTTGCCTCAGATGATCAAACCAGTATCCACTAAAAGTGGGTCATCCTTGATAACTTTATAACTCTTGACTTTCTGTAGCCCTTCATACATAGTAATAACATGATTTTGAGATTGCTAGGATAAGTTGGGCTTTGAAAACAAAAACAAATAAACCAAAAAAATCCTTGGAATTCTAAAAGGTGGAATTGGAAAAAAATATTCTAGGCAGGAAGGATAGTCTGTACAAAGATGTGGAGAAAAAAAATGGAATGTTGGGAATGGAAGTAAATGGATCAGTATAGCCAGAAGGTAGAATATATGAAGAAAAGTAATATGGAAAAAAACTTGGAAAGATAGGCAGGAGCCAAATGGGGAAGTGATTTGAATGACACACAGAAGATTCTTTTTTCCCTAGACACTATTAAGAACACCTAGAAATTTTTGTTCCTATAGAGTTTTTCAGAATTGAAAAGAAGATAAAGGGAAAAAAAGGTTGCATTGCTTTGGAGAAATTACAAAGCTCTTTTCCTCATTTCAAAAATCAAAATTTTCTGTGCTTTCAGAATAGAGAGGGGAAAGTCTGGCTTCAAGAACACCCATTTATGTTTCTATGACTCACAGTAGTAGTAGTGTTCCTGGACATTCTCTAAACATTAAAAACTTTCTCATTCTTCACTATTTCCCAATTTGGCACATACTGCTAGGTACAGCTGGAACCAGCAGAATGGTGCCAAAATGCAATTTGCAAAAATGGTCTTCTTTGTGGGTGTTCCTTTACTGCCTGGAACCAGGACGTATCCAAAATCTTGAAAGAGAATGAAGTGCCCAGGAGTTCTCCAAACCAAGTTTAACAGATAGTGCCAAGCCTTATCTCTGCCCAGATTTTTAATCCCTATATCCCTGGAATGAGAATATAGGCAAGAATAGCTTAATTACAAGGGCAGCTAAGTGGTGCAGAGAATAGAGCACTGGACTTGGAGTCAGGAAATTCAAATCAAGCTTCAGACACTAATTAGCTAGGCAAGTCACTTAATTCTGCCTCAGGTACCTCATTTGTAAAATGAGCTATAGAAAGAAATGGGAAACTATTCCACTGTCTTTTCCAAGAAAACCCCAGATTGAATGACAAAAGGTTGGACACTACTGAAATAAATGAAGAACAAAAAGTTTAACTAATGTTTAATAGAGGAGGACAGCGCTTCTTCTCTATTGCTGATTCCTGACATTATCAGCTCTGGGTATAAAATGTATCTGACAAAGAAAACAAATACCAGTATGATTGGAGGAAAGAAGAAAGACACAGTTATGATGGAGAGATGAATAAATTTTACCTCACAAACAGTTCCTAACTCTGTTCTTCTATGTCTTTCCCCAATGTTTAGTACAGTACTTGCCATGGAGGAAATGCTTAATAAATAAATGCTTTGTAAAAATCCATTCATATACCTGGGCTACATTGAATTGGGGAGGAATATGTCCTATACTGCTTTAAATTTCAAGATAAGGATTATAAAATTACAGATTTAGAACTAGGATTTATCTTAGAAATTATTCTACCTTCTCATTTTTTCTGAAAGCTGAGATCGAGTCAGGTCAAGTGACTTGTAATCTTTTTGAGGACATAGACTATTTCATTTATTTTTTTTTTATCCTCGGTGCCTGAAACTCAGTAAACATGTAATAAATGTATGTTGATTGTTTGTTCAAGGTTACACAGGTTGTAAAAGCTAGATAGAATAAATGAACCCAGGTCTTCTGCTACCAGATGCAATACTCTTGTCACTGCCCAGTTTCATATTCATGTTTGAAGTTAGAAAGTGGGAGTAGAATTCTGTCATAATTGTCTCTTCAAAACCCTTTTTCATATAATGAACAATTATCCTTGCCCTTTCTGGACACTGCCCTTTGGTCATACATTAAATCACTAGGCATGTAGGTCCATTAGGCACAGATTTACAGAGCACAGCTGTTTGTGAGTGATGTCTGCTGAGTTTTCTTACCAAGAGAAGTTGAACAAGTGACTTCTAGACTTGTTACTCATTGATTCCATCTTTAAATCATGTGAGAAATACCAAGAATTGCCTGGAATTTAAGAATCACAGATTTATATTCATGCACCTCCTGAACAGAGGCTAATAAAGTTCATAAGACTAGAAACTATATGAGTCTGTCAGACAGAAGTAGACAAGGTTTTAGAAAAACAACCATCTATATCATTAAAGATTTATTTATGCAAGTTTAATATTCCTTGCAGTGAATTTGCATTTAACAAAGAGCAGAATGTGTTTTTGTAAGAATTTATCAAGGAGATACTGGCCCAATAAGATCATTTATTTTTTAAGACAGTGTCAAGTGGATTATGTCCTGAATTTGATGCCTGTGAGTATTAAACTTTAGTTCCATAAAATAGTAATGATGGCATCTTTCATTGGTGATATGACATGGCTTTTGATGAGTCTTCTTAAAATACTTTACAACTTTATGCTCATGAAAACTACTCTTCCCCCCCCCCATGCTACTAAAGCATAATTATTGTATATATAATAAAGATAATCTATAACTGCATACCAAGACTTTGATAAGAAATATTGAACATTTTGCATCAGAAATAATTTTCTATTGATCTTGGGCAGGTTATCTCACTGCTGGAGGGTCTCACTTTACTTATCTGTAAAATGAAAGAGTTGGACTTAACCAGTCTTTTAAGACAGAACTCTATATTTATGATTCTATATTTATTTTGCTTCATTCCTCTTTCAAAATCCCAGTACAATATTCTGATGTAAAATTTAATATATTTACAGATTTTTTTTGCCTTTATATCATAGCCATTTCTAAAAATGTAACAAATCTTTTTCAAATCTTCCCTCTAGACTAAATCATCTCTTTTTAAAAAGTTAAGCAAAAACATTGGATACAATAACTGCATCCGACAATATAGTAGTATTCTGACCCCTACAATATTGGTAAACAACCCCACTTCTACTCTGTGAGGAGGGATATGTGCCTTCCTATCTGTTTTCAAGGACAATTTTGGATTTTTATCACTCAGTGTTTGGTTTGGTTAAGTGACTTGCCCAAGGTCATATAACTAATTAGCATCTGAGGCTGATCACTCAGTTTATGTTGTTATATTCATTGTATATAATGTTCACTTGGTGACCATTTCCATTCTAAATTGGTTCATAAAAATTTTCCATATGTAAGTATGTATGTATACATAGATGTATACATATATGCATATGTTCCATATATTCTTGTATGTGCATTCCCATGTGTGTATATGTTCACATATATGCACACATTATCATAAAATTCCATGTGTATATGTTCACATATATGTACATATTGTCATATGTGTATATATTCCCATCTATGTTTCATATTTCTCCCATGTATGTATCATTTGTCACTGAATAATGGATTCCATTCTATTCATATATCATAGTTTTTTCAAACATTCCTCAGTTGGGGAACACTACTTTTGTTCCTAGTTTTTTGCTATCACAAAGTACTGCTATCAGTACTTGGCTCTACATTGGATCTTAGTTTGTTTTTTACTTTCTTGGGTAAAATGTTTTATTTTAGAGGAAAAATTGAGAACTATGGAAATTATTTTTCTGTTTTCATATGAGTTGTTTAGTGAATAACTCAACTAGGATATTTTTTAAAGGACAAAATTTTTAAAAGTATATCTCTTTCCCCTCAGAAATCGCCAATTTGCTTTTTTTAGTTTTAAAATAAGCCTCTGGGAAAAAAACATGGTCTTTTGATTTATCTCACAAATTAGACAATAAAAATTGCAGGGAAGCTGCATTTGCTTAATATCAAATCATACATTTAGAACTGGAAGGGGCCTTGAAAATCGCCAAGGTCCACTGCACTCATTTTAAAGATGAGAGATTTGAGACCCAATGAGGCTAAATGACTTGCTGAATATCCCATAATACCAAGTGGCAGAGCTAAGATTAAAACTCAGGTTCTCTGCCTTCAAATCAGCACTGATTCCATTGCTCACATCATCTACAAGTAAAAAGTGAGCTTAAAATTTTGTATGTGCAATCAGAAGATGGGATACTTGGAGCATGTTTCTACCTCCAGAATTAAGTGTAGCCCCTCTGGTACCTAATAGAGAACCTGTAACATAATAGGCACTTAATAAATGCTTTATAGATTGATTGGGGCAGATCTGCTCAGGTGGACAACCATTCTAATTGGACAATAACAGCTAGCTGGATCATTATTTTCCAAGGTAACTTTTGTAAAAACTCAGGATTTTCTGTCACCAAATATCTTCCCAGTTACCTCACAAGACAGAGAGAGGAGGAAAGATTGTTGTTAGACGTGTTAGACTTTGCTCTTGAAGAGGACCATGACATCAGGGAGGAGATGCCATATCATGCAAGTGAAGGATTGGAGGGAGGGATGGGCAAGGTCACCTGCCTCACTCTTCCCTTCAGAGCCATCTGGGCCCAGTGACCAGATAGAGATCAGAACGACTGAAGATGGCCCTAGAGGAATGTGAGCCCTTTGCCTTTTTAAGGTAAAGTCTTCCACAGTTCTCACTTTAATTCCCATTCAGTGATTAAGGCTAGGTAGCAATTGAGGCAAAGGATCCCTTTTTTCTCTTGTCCCCCCAAAAAACCTAAATAAATAAACCTATAAGGGGAAGACCCTCAGAATGTCTGGCCAAAGCAGAAATATTTACTTATATTCAATTTGAGTCAATCAGCACCCAAACAATGACAAAATTGAGCTTGATCCAGGACTTATTGGTGGCCAACGAGAATCATATTTGTTTTGGTTTAAGGCATGATCCTTAAGAAAGAAATCTAGCCAGCAAATCCCAAGTTATCTTGGAAGGGTTGAGAGGTGCAAAAGAGGGGAAAATGCATCTGTAGGTAAGGGTGTGGAAGGAATGAGGGAGGGAGGGGAAGAAAGAGAGGAAATGGAGATGGAGACACATAGAGAGACAGAGACAAAGAAATAGAGAAACAGAGATAGTCAGAAACAGAACCTGGGTCCTTGAAGGCTTTGCCCGTGGAGCACAAATTCAGCAGATCTTGATAAATAGAAAGACATCAAGTATGGGTCTAATGATGATACCTAGAATTCTACCAGAACTCAAAGTCAAACTCATTGACTTATGGCTTGTAGATACATCTTCTTCCCATTTTTTAAAATGTGAATTTTGACTCTTCTCCATTCCTGTGGCAAGTCTAACATTTTTACAAAAAGCACCCATTGTGCTCTTTTCCAATAATATCAGCTAGACCCTCGGTTAGGTTGTCTAGAGTTGTATATCTCCCTTATGGTTCAGGAATGTTTTGCTCTGTCATCATGAATCATAATTATGACTTCTAGGTATGGAGGAATCTTGAATGATAAATGTTTAATGAAGATAGTATAGCTCCTATTTTCTGTCTGTGACCTCATATCAAAATAATTTACTCTAAAGTATAGAAGAAGAAAACCATTTTGGCTTGGTGGGTTAATCGGAGAACAGGTACCCTACTTGTTGTGCCTCTCCTGAGATGTGGCTGGTCATTGAGATCCTGTAGTAAGAGTAGAACCCTGAAGAGGGATTACACTCATAAAGAGCATCAGTCACCCAAGTCTGCAGGTCTCTGGGGCCATTTCCCTCAAGTCCAACAGTGCCTGAGATATATTATTATATTTGATATTTGACATGATTACATTTGATATTTGATGTATTATCTAACACATGTTGGGTAGCAAAGTAGCACAATGAACAGAGCTGAAGTCAGAAGTCCTGAGTTCAAATCTAGATTTGGCCACTTGACACTTACTGGCTGTATGACTTTGGATGAGTCACTTAACCCCACTACCTTGCTAAACAAATAAATGTATAAACAAATAGAATGACAAATGAACACTGAGTATCCCAAATGCATCTGTGTTTGATATCTTAATGTGTGAATCTTATTACTTATGAGTATTCATTATTTATCATAAAGAAACTTGAGCCCCTCCCTGTCAGACCTGGTTGTCCTTCTTTCACACTAACTGATTTAAACTCATCAAAGCCTAGAAGGTGCTCTTTTGCTATTTACTTATCCTTGGGATTCAATTCCCTATCAGTCATTTTCATTCTATCTTTTCAAGTGCACATTTCAGAAGTAATGTCAGCTGTGCTTATCCAATGGCCAAGGTTCTATAATTCTTTCAAGTTAATTAAAGAACTTGTTGGGTTGTAGGAAAACTACTTAATACCTTTACAATTATCATGCCCTTTCCAGAAGTATTGATTTGATTACTATTCTAAGAACAAGGTTTTAAGGGGAAAGGTACACAGACACAGCATCTGGCGTGGTTGATGGAAAGAAGTACTGGGTAGATGGAGAGGCAGAATGCTTTAGTGTGGATTCAATAAGGATTTATTCACTTACTAATTCACTCATCAATTCAAAACAACTCGGCCCCAGGGAAGAGTTCCAAACCTGAATGCATAAATCCCTAAGACCTTGTCTCAAGAAAATAATCTTTCTGGAAGAAACTGGGGAGGAGTGCATAACAACAGCAATCATGGTAACATGTTAGGATGGATGGACTTTAGCAGAATATAAGAAAAAGAGAATTGAATAGGAATCAGTGGTCCAGGACTGACTGGAATCCCATCTCCCCTACTATTTGTTTGTTGTTCCATTGGTGCAAGAGGATCAAAGACATCATGATGGTGATGTCTTGACTTGCAAGAGGATTGTATTAAAGTGAGCCAGAGCTATGCAAAGTTATCAGCCTCTCTCTCTCCTCCAAAGTCATCTGGGTCCAGGGGCAGAGGGTGACTTGGGTCTTTTTAAACTAAGCTCTTTCCCAAGTTTCATTTGGTCTGAGGCAATGCCCATTCAGTAGTTAAAGGCTAAGTAAGAATTGAGGCAAAAGATGTCCTGGTTTGCCTTCACAAAAGAATCAGTTTTTTTGGGGGGGGAACACTCTGAAGGGGAAAGAATATAAAAGGAGGGAGACTCCTATCTGTATTATATCTGGCAAGCCCCTTAAGTCCTTGGGACTTCAGTTTCCTCCTCTGTAAAAGAAAAGGCATTGAAAAAATAATCCCGGCCCTCAAGGAATTTATATTCTAATAGCAGAGAAGCATGTACATAAATAGGTGCATGCTACATACATACAGATGGATGGGAAACTTAAGACAGGAAGGCTTTGGTAGTTAGACATATTTCAAAAAGCCTCCTTCAGAAAGTGGTGAAAATGGAGATGAAGAGGAAGAGTGTCTCAGGAACAAGGAACAGACAAAGAAAAAGGACATAAATAGAAGATAGATTATTGTGTGTGAAGAATAGCAGTAGGCCCAAGGTGACTGAATTGTAGAATAACAAAAGAAAATAGTATGTGAGGAGACTGGGAAAGTGAGAAAGGGCTAAGACATGAAGAACTTTAAAGGACAAATCAAGAAGCTTACATTTCATAGCAAAAAAAAAAAAGTCAGGGGAATTTATTGAGGTATGGGGTGACACAGACAGATCTAAGCATTAGGAAAATCACTTTGGCAGTCATGTGGAGGAGAGATTGGAGAAGTGAGATTCTTCAGGCGAGGAGTCTTAGTAGAAGACAATTTCAGGGGCAGCTAGGTGGTGCAATGAATGGAGCACCATCCCTGAAGTTAGGAGGACCTGAGTTCAAATATGACCCCAGACACTTAACACTTCCTAACTGTGCAATCCTGGGCAAGTCACTTAACTCCAATTGCCTCAGGAAAAAAAGGGGGAAAAATAGAAGGCAATTTCGGCAATCCAGATGATGGATTTGATGAGATTCGGTGCAAGGCAGGGAGTTATGGGAACCCCCTTCTGATCAGCCCAGATTCTTTGTAAATGAATTTATGATCCCACGCCAAACTTCATCATCAGGCCTGACTCTGGGAGTAGGAAATAGAGAACATTTTCAAAAGATGTAAAGAGACTGAGAATTTCACAACTCATGGGACACACAAGGTGAATGAGAGTAAAAAAGTCAAAGATGATGCTATTTGTGGGAACTTGGGTGACAGAATGGTAGTAATAATAACTAAAGCAATAAGGAAGTTCAAAAGAGGAGTGGGTTTATTACTTTAAAGGTAAGAAGGAAATTGAGAATCAGAGAAAAATTATGTTACTTCCCAAAGGCCACACAACAAATTTGCAATTGAACCGTCTGACAGTATTTATTGTTGATATTAATTCTACTTATTCATGTCTAAAAAGCAATGTGTAAGATAATCACCACTGTGTTTGCCATTTTCTTAAGAAATGATAATGGATATGCAATTAATGCCATTCTATTGCTGCCCTCCTTTTTACCTTTTTCTTTAAGAGGAATGGATTTTTGTGCTTTTTCACCTCAGTGTTATGAACAATCAACATTCTTAGTCAAAGTAAGATGAAACAAAATAATTCAATGCTAACGTCAGAATTAATGAAAAATGAGAGGAGCCTGCCAAAATCTTTTCTCTTTGATAAAACATGTTCATTTAGCAGAAGTCAGGCCCAACCTTTACAGCAAAACTTGAAACAAGGAAAACCACTCTTTGAATACAAAATGCAAAATGAAACTCAGGGGGTTGCCCCACAATCTAAATTTGCAAAAAGGTCTACCCCAAACTCAAGGGAACTGAAACTTTCAAGTTTCACTAAGCTCTGGTGGCACTTTTTCAACCACATTGTGTGACGTATATCATGAAACATCACAGCTCTCTTCAGGGAGGTATGACCTACGTACTAAAAATAAACAGAAAACTCCTAACAATTCGAGCAAAACATAGATGGGGGCACATTCTTCTGTATCCTAAATTTGACTTTCTAGAAGATAAGTTTGTGAAATTTGTGCACTCAACAATCAAATAATTTACCCAGAGGGAAATCTACATGGGTAATCAGATAACACCATTTTTTTTTTCAGGGACCTTTTATAATCTATTTATTTTTTGGTCTAGACTTGATTGCACCAGGTGATCCCATAAGCATATGTGATTTTACCTTTCCTTTCCTTATCCTTTCCTGACTTCCCCAGCTGTTGATGCCTTCCCCACTTGACCTTATTCCTTTAATTTTGTTTGTATATATTTCATGTATACTACATAAGGGACTGTGAACAGTCTAGTCTAGTGGCTAAAAAACTTGATAAAGAGCGTAAATACTTGGGTTCAGTGTCTACCTCTAACACTAGTCCAAGGTTTCTTAAACTTTTTCCACTTATGACCCCTTTCTATGTGAGAAGTTTTTACATGACCCTGGTCATATAAATAATATAAATAATGTAAATATGTATGTAAATAATATAAAATAGGTATACAAAGCAACCATTGACTGATAATAAATCATAATTTTGCAATCCCCACACTCAGTTGGGAGACCCACAGTTTAGGAAACTTAACTATGGTCAACTCTTTAAGATTATAAGTTGCAGAAGATCTGTTAAGATGGATTGATAGAAGGAGTTTCCTTACCTCCAGTTCAGTGTAGCAAATGGAATCACAGGTCTAGTCCCTCTCCTATGATGAAATAGCTTGGTTCCAACTGGGATATATTCATAAGACTATTATTAATCCCTAATACATCACAATTAAATTATAAATACTCAGGTTGTCACTGTTTTTAGACATATTGTATACCTACAGACTAAAATTAAGAATGTAGGTTTCTGGGTCAGTTAGGTGATACAGTGGATAGAATGCCAGCCCTGGAGTCAGGATAATCTGAGTTCAAATCCATTTTCAGACACAGTATAGGTGTGTGACCCTGGACAAGTCATTTACTTAATCCTGTTTCACCCTGGGGGGAAAGGCAAGGGTTTCTTTTGTCATGGCACTAAGATGGTCAGAAAAAGCAATATAAGGACACTCAAGAACTTTAGATTGATTGTATGGTATAGGAGACACTGGCACAGGACTGCCCAGAATAGCATGGCTTCCTCAGAGAAAGTATTGCGAGCAAAGCAGAATTGAATTAACTGAGAAAAAGCATGAGATGCCCAAAGTTAGAGAAGCCGCTCCAAATGCCCTAGGGACTGTTGGTGTCCAACCTGTGGCAGAACGTTCTGAGCTCATATTGTTCTGATCAGCCACAGATGGGACACAATGTAATTCGACTCTAACATGGTAATGTCACTTTGGTCCTCTTGGAAAATAAAGAACCAAACAACCAAAGAGTAGAGTACTGATTGATCAGTTAATTGATTGAGTATAGAACCACCAATAATCAGTGCAAGCCTTAAAGACTATTTTAAAGAATTACCCTGAATGCTGCAGACCATATGTTCACTAATCCATTTTGCCTCTCACTATAAATATAAAGTGAAGAGAAAACTAATTTGAGAGCCAATTAATATTTGAATCAGTAAGACATGAATTCAAATCCTGACTCTGATGTGAACTAGCTATATGATCTGTCACCTGTAAGTACTTAATAAAAGCTTAACTGACTGATTGAGTATAGTTATGCTCTTTTAACTTTTCTTCATCTGCCCCATTCCATACTATAAGACTAAATATAGGTTATGGAAAAGTGGCATATCTACATTATTGGAAAGAATTCTCATACTGGAAGATCCCCAAACAGATAAAATCACAGAGCTGGAATAAAGTAAATAGTAAATGGGGGGGGGGGGAATTAATATTTTACAAACCATTTCAAGTGGAATTACAAGATAGCATTTATCTGGCTCAGAATTGTATTGATTCAAATCAGTTATTGTGGCCACTTTCATAAGGCTACTATTGAAGGAAATTCTCTACTATCTGAGTGGCAGCTAAGGCCCCAAAATATCAACTGTGATTGTTATGCATAAAAAGTGACCAGATGAAGGAAGAGGAAGTGACAGGCAAAATAAGCAAACACTTGTGCACTTGGCCCTAAAAGGAAAAAGAAATCAGCAAAGAATCCATCTTGGTCAAAACATGTTCTGAAAAAGAATGAAGAGCAGAATGCAAAAGAAGTCTCCATAAACTAAACTATAATTACACAATCTAGACCTTGGGGAAATGACTGGTTATAGGACCACAAGGCTTTAGATCATGACTGTGGCAAAAATTTAAAGTTGGGAATAGACAAATAAATCAAATAAATCAGTCTTTTTTTATTAACAAAAAAGATGTTTATACTCCAAGTATAAAGCACTGACTATTGAATCAGCTGCAGGAATTGTAAGTCAGTAATACATTCATAAATCAGATGCAGGAACTATCCATCATCTCTAGCCATTATAAATCAGTTGTGTTCACAAAGCAGTTGCATGACTTGGAAATCACTTTCCAGATTAATAAATCAGTCACTTTCAAATCTATGAATAACTGACATGACCCATAAATCACAGAACTACCATACTCATGTTTCATAAATCAGCAACCTTATATGTATAATTGAGAATTTAAGAACACTTATTATGAACAATTTTCTAAACAGCAGAACTGAATTTCCACTGTACCATGAGACATTATGTATAAGAAACATAAGAATTTTCCAGTGTTTACCATCAAGCACTAGGTTAAGATGCTGCCAGTTCTTGTGAATACTGTCATCTTGTATGGATAATAGGGACATATTTATATGGAAAAACTACTTCCAAATGATAAACAGTCATAACTTTCAAGCAAGGTTGATGGAATCAAGTGGAATTTACCTATGTCAGTTACTTTTATGAACTTCCTTTCAGAGTTTGACAATATAGCTATGAATACCACATTCCTAAACTTAGGGATCTAGTTAATTTAAAAAACAAAAACTTTTTGCCAAGCCTTCTTTGGAGTCATGTGGAATGGAGATATACATATGATGCACATATTTAATGTTTATATTGTACACATATGTATAACATGTAAATCCTACAGATCAGAGGTATAAACATATGTATATTCATTCCCATATTTCTATACACACATACGCATGAATGCATACACACACATACACACATATTTGGTCCAGATTTCTAATAATTTAATTATAGGAAGTTTCTAGAGGAGGAAAAATACCATTTTGCCCATCCATCTAACCATCACTCATCAAGACTTCCTAGCAATTAATTTAGAATTAAAGTTTTAAGAATTTGGTTCCAGAACTAAGAGGTTCGATTTACTTGCCCGGAATAAAACACCCAGTGTCCTGAGGTGTGAGTTGAATACAACTCTTCTTGATTGGAAAGCTTTCTCCCTGTCCCTGCTGCCATGACGACTTTCCTATCTACAAATACAGACATGTGAACATACATACATGCAGCCACATGTGTGGCTATGAGAAAGTCACTTAAGTTGTCAATATATTAGGAACTGTAAGTTATCAGAGAAAGATAAATTACCTATCTGCGTCATTCAAGGGAGGTTCTCTAATGGGAGTTACCCATACCAATGAAATTATGGATTTGGAGATACACATATTCACATATATTTATAACATTCCCAAATAAATAAATACATGTGCACAACTATGTACACATATGGTAAATGTACTTATATGAATGTAACAGCTCATTCTAGCAATGAGTGAGATAGCATTGCGACACTACATACTGCAGTATAGCAAAGCACAAAGGGAAAGTCACTGAACTTCTCTGAACCTCAGTTTCTTCATCTGTAATGGGCCAGAACTCTGGAAAAATATACTTAAGGCTCAGTATGATTGATTTAATCCTACAACAAGGTGTTAACTCAGTGGAATTGATGAGACAATACTTAGTACTTAACATGGTGATGTAATAGTTCTACAATTGATATAATTGTAATAGAATATTTAAACTGAGGACAAAGTCAGCCACAGACATTCCATCTTTGATCAGCCTCCTGGTGGCTCTCCTTACTCCTGCACTTTGGAAGAGACTGGTTCAGACTGGGAGATGGAAGGAGACATTCCATCTCCCACCATCCTTGCTCTCTACATTCATCTATAAAAGGAAAAGTCTCCATTAAATGCTAGGACACCTAGTGATTATAAGATAAATTCTCTTTATGAAATATGAAGGTATTAATGATTCTCAATCTTCAATAAACTATTAAACTAAAAAGCATAACTGACTTTGAACAAGTCATAGAACAAATTGAAATTGAAATTTATTTTTTTCCTAATTACCTGTTAAAATAATTTTTAATATTTTTTAAACTTTTAAATTCCAAATTCGATCCCTCTTTTCCACTCCCCCACAATGGTAAGCAATCACGTATATTTTATATATGTGAAATCAAGTAAAACATGATAATAAAATTTCTAGCATAACTGCCAAATCCCTGATTTCTTGTCTTTTTTATTTATTTGCTTGTTTTTTATGATTGGGTCTCTCTCTCTCTCTTGTCCAGACTGAAAGAGTAGTGACTATCCATGAGACTATGCAATCTCACCATTGATTAGCAGGGGAGCTTTAACTTCCATTTTTCCAAGCTAGATTGGTTTCCTCCTTAATAGACAGCCAGGAGGGCATTCACTCCCAGGGACTCATCATATTGGTTCTGGACCAAGCTTAGAATTCCACCAACTTCAGCTTTCCCAGCAACACTGACTATGGCTGAACATCACCATGTCTGAGAGCTTCTTGTCATATTTTAACCACATTAGGGGAAACAGGATGCCATCATCAGAACTCATACCTATATGTTTACTAAACCCCTTCTCCTGAGTCTCATGCTTAGTGGTAGCTCCATTTACTTATTTGTTACTCTATGGAACAAGAACTCTAGCACTCTACAATAAGGAAAAGGTTTTCAATAGAGACCAAAGTGAAGTATTTGAAGCTTATCACCAAAGGTGTGGCTCCAAGAGATTAATTTTGTTTTCAGCCAAAGTAATTCAAGATTTGTAGTGTCTGTAATGGTAGAATGAGTGTCAATGAATAAATCATATATACACACACTTTAAACATTATACTGTGACCTTGGTCTATACACATGTAATCTCTCTGACTCTCACTTTCCTCATCAGTAAAATGAAATTTGACTCAAATACTTTTAAGATATCTCTAGCTCTAACCCCACTATCCTATGACCTTCTCTGAGCTCATAATGTCACAAATGTTTGTTCTTTCAAAGTTACACATTAACCAGAATTCTCTCACTAATGTTGACATATAGAAGTTGGAGTTTGAACTTCAGCTGTAACATCCACATGTGTTCAAATTCAATGATCCCTCATTTATGTACTGTTATGATGGTTAGTGCAATATTTTCTGTACCCTCCCTATAATTCATTATAAATTTCAATTATCTGTGTGAGTTAGAACTAAACATAATTCAGATATTAGAATTACTTTTACCTCTGACTCCATTTCTGACTTCATAGTTGAAAAACATGGTAAATTGGTCCAGACTCACATTTATTGACACATGTAACCTGATAGCTGGGCACCACCCAAGCAATGCTAGGTCAGCTACTTCCTCTATTATTGATGCTCTTTAGATAGTTCCCCTGAGATACATTAAACCAATTCAGAATTAAGGCATTTGAGAGAAGCTAGTTCCTTTCTTTAACCTGAAATAACCATTCTATTTTTAGGATGAGAGAAAGGAAAGTTGAAAATGATTTTAGATTCATATTGGTTAAGAGTTTTACTCTAAAATATCAAGGCTACTTCTACATTGTTAATGGAACTTTTGCTTTGACTTGCTCACAGACTGTGTATGTACTGTCAGCTCTTTGATCAGAAGGCAGCTGGCTTTTGAATGAAGGAGAAGGAATAGTACTAGCAGAAAACCATAAAGTAAGACAGTTGACAACACACAGCCAGGCATATCAATTTTGTTTTAATTGAGACATCTCACACAATAGTAAATTAAAATTCAATTCTAAGCTATTTATGTCAGCACATGAAATCTTAGTAACCTTTTGGAAATCTATATTTATGTCATGAAAAAATTTTTCCAAATATAAAATACCAGAGGGATTGATGAATTTTTCAAAAATAAATTAAGTAAATTTAATTTGCTTACTGTGACATTTAACCAAAATTGTGTTGTGCAAATTTTGTATTTTTATTTGTTTGTGTACATATTCTCCTCCTGGAGAATATAAGCCTTTTCAGAACAAAGATTTAACTTTTCAATTTTTTTTTCTTTTGTCTTTCGATTTCTAGCACCTAATATAGTATCTGATTCATAATAGGGACTTAATTTTTTTATTTGATTGAGTGATATAATATCTCCTGTAGTGTCATATAAGCTTCTTAAGGACAGAGGTCTCTTTATATTGCTTTATATATGGCATTGGCTTAATAGGTATTTGTTGGATTAGAATGAATTGAATCATTTTATATCTTCCCATTTCATAAGTGAAGGAAGAAAAGAAGTCATAAATTTGCTGGTTCTGCTCTAGATTTCATTTTAAATTTGCTCCATGGCCTTGGTCAAAGTCACTTGAACTCTTTGAATTGTAGTTTAGTCATTTGAGGGGGAAGGAGGGAAGGAATGCTAATTTTACCACTCTCCTTCATCTGAAAAAAAAGGAATAAATTTCAACCATTCTATTTCATACACTCTAGTCAAATACCTTCATTTCACAGCTAAGAAATTAGAAATTCTGTGACTTCTCCAAGAACACAGAAATAACTAGGAGAAATACAATGCCAGGGAGGTATTAGGGACTCAATCTCTCTCAATTGATTTATTGATTAGCTTGAGACTGGAATCCAAAGCCCATGACTCACATGTAACTTCGGTGTTATTCATTGCTAGAATGAGTCATATTAGAACATAATAGATTTTACTAGATTAGAAGCTAAAAGAAGTATTTTTTGATGCTACAGAAAGACCCCTGAACAGAATGTGAACATAGTGTACCACCAAGAAATATATTTTAAGATACAAATTGCTGTGTGACTGTAGGCAAATCCCTTAATGTTTCTAAGCCTTTTTTTCATTTGTAAAATAAAGAGAAAAGATAACTAATCTTCTGATCTTACAGGGCTTTTTGTGGATCATATCTAAAAATGCTTTGTAAAACTACTTCTATACCAAGGTGATGGTTTGACCTTCATTCCCAAATCCTATGTTATTTGCATGTTTTGAGACCTGTCACCTCATTTGTTTTGTTCTTTGGTTTCTCTGTCTTCACTGTAAAGATAATAACTTGGAGCTTAGGGATGGGGAGAAGGGAGACAGGATGGCTGTCTTCAAGTATTTGATAAGCTGTTGCTGGAAGGTAAATTGTATTTATTCTCTTTGGCTCTGAAGGGCAGAGCTGGGAGCAGCAAGTAGAAAGCACAAAAAGGCAGATTTGGTCTTGATGTAAGGAAAAACTTTAAAATAATGGTAGCTATACAAAACTATTCAAAAAAGATTAAGATACCTTAGGAAATAGTGGGGTTTCCCCCCTCATTTAAAGTCTTATAAAAAAGATTGGCACTTCACCTGCCTGTTATGTGGTAAAAAGAATTTTTTATTGCATATGAATTGGACTTGTTTCCTTTCAGCTCTGGAATTCTCTGATTTCTCCCTTCCTAGTCTTCCAGGATTTTATGAGCATGCATTATAAAAAAAGTAGTTTAACCTGATTCCTTCAAAGGAAAAGAATATAAATCCCATTAATAAAATTGAATCAAGAGGTGGGAAGGGACTGACTCCAAGAAGTTACCTAGTTTCTACATTCAGATTGAACTATTGCTAACCCATCGAAACCAGATGAGAATCTATTTTTAAGATCCATCCCTTTGATTAAAACCATTCAGTGTCCTTATGTTTGCCTTCTTTATTTAAGCTAATTTCCTGTTGTCCTTTTAGAAGTATAGAAAAGAATACATCTGGTCTTAATAACTCAGTTTTCTTTTCTCTGATAAATAGCCCCAGTTGTCAAAATTCATACCGACAGCAATGATATAAGTGAATACATCCCTAGAAGGTAACTGGACTTTTGGTCCCAGAGAAAAGATAAATAGAGAAAAGGGAGACTATAAATGATATATTCATTATTAGACTTTCCCTTTGTTGATAAGTTGTACTTAACTTTGGGTGAGATTTTCTTTGGGGGAGTGGGGGAAGGTAACATAAGGGGCAGCTAGGTGGGACATGTTAAGAGTGGAATAAGGAAGACCTGAGTTCAGATCCTGCCTCTGATATGTACTAGCTGTATGACCCTGGATAAGTCACTTTACCTTTTGCCTCAGGTTCTTATCTATAAAATAAGCTGGAGAATGAAATGATAAATCACTCCAGAATTCTTTACAAGAAAACTCCAAATGGCTTGCATAGAATTAGACACAACTGAAAAATGACTTAACTAAGAGAGTGTGACCAAGGGGAGACCAATAGGAAATAAGTAATATAATGAAATATGACTGTGATATAAAAGCAAATGATATAAATAATTTATGAAAATGATTATTATTATTTAAAGTAAAAATTAATTAACTCCATTCCCTTCAGAACCTCCCCATAAGCACTGCTTATCAATATGGTAGTTTTCTTCATAGTTTTCCTGTTAACACTCTAAATTTTATTCCCCTTGCTTTAAATGCTCAGAGGTCTTCTTCAAGTTAACCTTGAACTTGATCACTTGTACTGGTTACATATCAATCAGGTGCTTTCTATTGGTTGAGTGAATGATAGTATAGCATAAGTGAAAGGATATTGAAAAAATTAGGAATATCTGTATTTAGATGAAATGACTCTTTCTCCTATATTTGGGCTTCTATCACAGTGTTCTTGAGATCAATGGCACAACTTCAATGACAAACACCTTGCTCCCTCATCAATATCAGTCTACCAAGGCCACATGTGCCACTTCCTCAGCATTGTTCTTCCTGTTCATCTGGATGGCAGATGGTGGTAAAGACATCCCAAGGCACTTTGAAATAACTGTGGTGTCCTGGGTAGTATTTTGTCATGCAATTAAAAAAAATCCCTGGTTCTAATCTGTGTGCCTGTGTGTGAGCTGATGCTAAGTGGATAATGGAGGCCATGTTTCCTCTGCAGTCATTCTATTTATTACCAAGGTCTTCTAATTCATTACTGTGAAAGCGCTTTGGGATGGTTAGAATGGAATTAGATTTTATATAGTGCTTTTCATCCTGGAGCCAAGTACCCCGCAGAATCATTTCCTTTAAAAAGCTGACCTTTTCCCCAACTGGAACATTTTCCTAGCATGTTCTGACTCAGCCTATATTTTCACACTAAATTTGTTGCTTTTTGGAATATCTGGCCTTGGGGTAGAGAGGAGGAAAAAAAGCAACCTGGATGTGAAGGTGGGAAAAGGGAGGGAAAAAAAAGAAGACTTCATCAAGGTTGTTTGATCTCAGAAAAATCCTTACACATGTCTAGGAGAAATTAATTTAATTGCTTTGAAACTTTTCACCAGAACTCAGAAAAGATAGAAACCAGCTCTTCCTTTGTAAACTAAAGAGCTATCTGTCAAAGACCTGCCCAAAGGAACACCTTATTTAAGGTGTTCTTAAGAAACATTACTTAAGAAACATTAAGAAATACTACTAAATTATAATCATATCAAAGCATATCTGTACTTACCTCTTCTCAGACAATCTACTAAGTTATGAATGCAACTCTTCAAGCATTAAGACTACATTTTGATAACAAGCAATAATGTAAGACTTTCATGACATTCCCTATAGAGTGTATATTGTATTCTATGAGAGCTCTTCCCACATAATTCCCTCAAATCATACTATAAAGAGATAGGGCCAGATGAGTATTAATGGTCATCTATTCTAGAGAATATGATTTCAGGGTTCAGACCAAGGCTTATTGACCCAAATACTTTTTTCCTGATATCTACAATGCCCCCCATTATAATATTACTCTTTTAATATAAGACTTTTAAGACTTGAAAGGAGCCAGTTTAACTTGATGTGTTAATAAATTTACATTATGAGTTGGAAAATAATATTGTGGGTGAGAGGAGAAGACTGGAAAGACTCTATCACCAAATTTTTTTAAAAACCATAGAAAAGAGAATCTAGGGAAATTTGAATCTGGGGAAGTAGGAGATAAGATAAAAATCTCTGAATATTGCCTACCTTGCAGTTTTTATCTACCTAAATTCTTTCTTACAGGATCATAGGATGATAGGTTTAGAAAGAGATCCCAGGGATCATATAGACTAACCCCTTTGTATTACAGCTGAAAAAATGGGAAATCAGAGAGGCTGAATGATCTTCCCTGGATCACAAAGAGACATGGGATGGTTCTAACTGAGAAGCTTTAATTTCAAGTCCATTGCTTTTATTTACCATGTCATTCTTCCTTCCCTATCCCTTCTCCACTTCTTTCTCCTAAGAAAGCACTACTCTAAAACACATTCAAATATATTGTTTTTCTGACAGGTTTTAGACATGTCTAATTCTTTGTGACCCCTATTTCAGGTTTTCTTGACAAGGGATTTGCCATTTCCTTCCCCACCTTATTTTACACATAAGGAAACTGAGGCAAATAAGACTCACCCAGGGTCATAGTCTGAGTCTGAGGCAGGATTTGACCTCAGGACTTCCTGATTATAAATCCAGTTTCCTAGATTGTACATTCCATGAGGGAAGAGATGTCTAAATATTTCCATCTAGGGCCTAGATCACTGATCTACACAGTTAAATTGGAAGATGAATTTCTAGATGGAAGGCCTAGGATAAACATAAAGCCTCAGCACATGACAATTGAATGCCATGTGGATTTAATTTGCCTCCCCAGATTTCATCTTGTATTAAAATTCAATCACAGGGCAGTTAAGGTGGCAAAATGGATAGAGTACTGTTCTTCAGTCAGGAGTACTTAGAATTGAAATTTGGTCTCAGACACTTACTAGCTATATAACCCTAGGCAAGTCACTTAACCCCAATTGTTTCCCCTCTCACCAAAATAAAAACACACTTAAATCATTTTTGGAAAGGATAATCATTTATATCTTAGTGTAAATTTATTTTATCCTGAAGCCATATTTTGCTAGGAGGAAAGGGGAAAGCATACTGAATCTTGACAGCAAGATTAAGATAGATAGGATGAAAAGATAAAGAAATAGATAAAGAAAAGAAGAGATTAAAAATGAAATTATATGAAAAGATAAGGCTAGAAACTCTGAAGAAAAATGATGTACTTTACATTTTTGCCTAGGGTTCACTTTGAGATTTACTGATGGATTTTGTTGAGTCATTTAATTCAAGAAACCTATTAAATCTTTCTTTTTTGTTATAATAGTAACTTAGTTCTTTCTGAACTAATGCATAGTATTTACTCTGACAACATAAAAGACACTAAGTTCTGAAGACATGGGTTTGGAATAGCATAAATATTTCAAACCTATTTATGAAGTTCTGACCACAAAACTGTCCCCTTTGCTGGGAATATGCTAATTATGTTAATTCCATACATCTATCATAATAATTTTACACTGATGTCATAAAATGCAAAACAGAATAATAAACAACATTCAATTTCCTAAACATTAATTATGAAGCATTAGTAGTTAAATCATCACAATAAATCTTTGCATTTGGTGGCCATGTAGTTAAGTACTTATGTCTACAGAAATATGTCAGTGTCACATACCACTTAGAAATTGATTGTGAAAGTTTGATGGCAAGAGCAAGAGGCAAAGAGAGTTCCAAATAGTTCAGTTCCACCGTTTCAAGCATCAAACCATAAATTTTAGCTTTCAATGAGAGATTTAAAAGTGTTCCAATGAAACAGGTCTTCTTGGATGTTTAGATCTATCATTGTTGATGGTGCTATCATATGTTTTGGAGAGAACCATTCATCTATGTCCATCAGAGTTAAAGATCATTTTTTTTCACTTTGCTGATTATTTAAAGGTCCAGAAAAAGAGGCATGTATGTTCACAGATGCTGCTTTAGTTTATCATACTATAACACAATCTAAATTTTGGAAGATAGGAAAACAGTCATTGATTTTTTTAAAGTTTGTTTGAGGCATGTTCTACTTAAGAAATGAAGACAGAGAACAAAATAATTTTTTCTCCTGAAGGCCTTACTTTCTCAAAGACAAAGCTGGATCTTCCTCATTCTTTCTAGTGCCACATGAGAGTGTTCATTTGGAGTTCAATACTCTGATTAAATCACAAATCTTATTTAAAAAACAAAAACTAAATGCACAATAGTATCGATCTTCTCACTTTGCTAAGTTAATTCAAGAAACCTCTATACAAGAGATAGAAGCACTTGGCACAATTATATATATTGAAGAGACATCATTGTCAAATAATCTCTGATCATTATATATTTCTGTGTTTGGGACAAGTCCGATAGCTACTCATTACTAGAAAACTGTTTCTCCTTTTATGCTCAGTTTTGTGCTACTTGAAACTCACCAAGGACTGCTTTGCGAGCATCCACTAAATGAATTGATGACTTCATAGGATTTTACCATGATGTGCACTGTCTATCAGGGGATATAAAGTATTGCACCAAGCGTATGGGAAGGAATAGGAGTTATTAATGGTTGTGCTCTATGGAATGCCTGAATCTTCCCAGAGAGAGAACTGGTATGAAAAGTATTAGAAACTAGTAACTAAGCTCCAAACCATGAACTAAGATTTGGTAAATGGATTCAAAGCTCTTTCAGTAAATAAAAAGTGAGCTACATTTGTGGTGGCTCATCTGGGGAACTGGCTATGGAAATTGAAGATGATGCCAAAAGCCTGGTAAAGGGAGAGAAACCCTCTTCAACAACCAATTGGCCAACACCAAGATATTCATCAGCTAGTAATGCATAGACAACTTTGTCTTTATTTGTCAGTGACTCTTCTATTGGTGGCAGGACCTAGTCCTGAGGTCCAGACTATCAATCAATCAATATATTTATGGAAAATGGCATTTTTCAGAAGGGAATCCTCAGAAGAAGAAATTTTCAGGTCTTGTCTAGGAAATTTCAAAAAGATGATACAAAAATAGCAAATGAGTAAAGCAAAACAAAACAGAAGAACACAGACAACTAATGGAGAATTTCAGTGAACCACTGTTTAACCTTGGATAGTCCTTAAGAAAGCTAGATATCAGGGTTTCAGTACTCAAATGCCTACAGATGTGGACAACTATTTTGGTAGCACTGAGAGCACATAAAGCTGATTCTCTCTAAGAAATAGAAAAGGTCTCTATGTTACAAAGTTGGAGAGCCTGCTTCAAAGAGTAGCATTTAAAGTAAGAGTGACTTATGGAACAGGTGAACTATGCTAGACTGGCACAAGTGATGAAAAGACAATTTATTGTAGAACAAAGTTTCTTAGACTCTGGGTTGTGACCCATATGAAATCACATAACTGAATGTGGAGGACCATAAAATTATGATTTACTATCAATAACAATAACAATAAATGTTTTGTATACCTATTTTAGATAGATAAATAGATTTAACTATTCACATAAAAATTTCACATCACATAAAAATTTCTTGGGCAAAAAGGGCTCGTGAATAGAAAATGTTTAAGACCTATTCTAGAATACTAGGGATGCAACTGCTGACTTCTTCATTCAATACATATTATTAAACATCTAATATATGCAATTCACTGAGCTAAGAAACCAGTATATTAAGACAAAAACAACGTTCCCTTGTGTTTTAAAACACATATTATACTGGGGATATGGAGCAGTTAGATGGTACAATGGATGGAGGATAGGGTCTGGCATCAAAAAGACCTAATCCAGCCTCAGATACTTACTACTTGTGTGATCTTAGACAAGTCATTTCAACAGTTTGCCTCAGTTATCTGTAAAATACATATAATAATAGCACATCTCCCAAGATTTTTGTGAAGAAAAACTGAGATAATACCTGTGAAATATTTAGCACAATGCCTAACACATAGTAGACCCTATATAAATGTTGTTTTAATGATAACTATTATTATATAACACATGTAACAATAAGTAAATACAAACTAAATACAGGGGAATTCTCCAAAAGATGAGCACTAACAATCCTGGGAAATTAGGGAAGACATTATTTTGGATATGGAACCAGACCTGAGTATTACAGAAAATTAAGTATGCCAATGGCATCTAAGTGGAACAATGAAAGGGGTGCAAAATCTGGAGTGAGGAAGACTCATATTCCTGAGTTCAAATCCAGCCTGAAACACTTAGTGGCTGTAGGAACCCTGGGTAAGTCACTTAATCCTGTTTGCATTAGTTTTATCATCTGTAAAAGGAACTGAAGAAGAAAATGGTAAACCATTCCTGAACCTTTGCCAAGAAAACTCCAAATAGGGTCAGGAAGAATTAGACATGATAAAAAAAAACAACTAAAGGTATTCCTTGGACAGAGGTGAAAACAAAGAAATTTCCAGAAAGGAGGACAATCTGTGCAAAAAAGGCACATAGATAAGAAATAAAATATCATTATAAAGAGAGAGCAAGAAGCCCAGTTTGACTGAAATATAGAATATGTGAGAGGGAATAATGCAAAATAAGTCTGGAGTCAGATCATAAATCAGATTGAACTGAATCAGAATGGGGGCACAAAATGATGACAATTATGGACAGAAAGTGTTGCTAGAGAAGGAACAGGCCCTCACCTCTTGTTTTGACTATTTTAATTGTTTCCTAATTAGTCCCCTCCTATCTGGTCTCTCCCCTCTCCGATACAAACTCTACATTAGAAGTATCAGCCACACCACATAGGCCTATAACACTCCTGAGAAGTATATTAAAATGTAATTGAGGGAAAATAAAAGCATGTGAGGGGTGGTCAGGTAGATGGCACAGTGGATAGAGTATTGGTCCAGCCTCAGACACTTAACACTTACTAACTTTGTGCCTCTGGGCAAATCTCTTAACCCCAATTGTCTTGCCAAAAAAAAAAAAAAAAACAAAATTGAGAAGCATTTAACATAATCAATTTCATATTTAAATACCATTTAATACAAAATGCAAAAATTCAATTTTAAAACTAAGTCAATATGCAGCTTACAGAGACTCTTATATATGATTTAGGGCCCCCCCCATTCTGTCTGAATTTGGCACTACTGCTCTACACAGCTGTCAAATTAATATCCCTAAAACAAAGTTCTGATAATACTACCACCCTGGTCAAGAAACTCCATGGTTCCCTCCTGCCTCTAGAATAAAACAAAGCCCCCGTTCTGGCTCCTAAGAACTTACAAGGTTGACTTGCAGTAAAATAAACACATAGATAACTTGCAAATACATAGACCAGCTTCAACAATATTTCCTTACTAAAGAAGAGATAATTTCTCCATTCAGAGGAATAATCTGTCGTGGAATTTTACCCCAGTGATTTTTCTCTACTAGCAATTACCTGGGAAGTAAACTTGGGTGCATACATGGGAAATATTTAGTCTGTTTTCTTTTAATCATTTTAGCACCAATTCAATTACTTTTCAAATATATTCTCTTCACTAGTGCAGGTGACTTTAAAGACACTCAATTAATCTGAGTTAGGGGCTCAAGCTGATGGAGGTATACTAACTCCCAAGATACCCCACACTGAGCCCAGTAATTCAAGGGATGTCCTAAGTGTAATAAAAAAGGATAATATTCGAAATAGAAAGTATTTTGTGGACATACTAATCATAATTAGCATTGTGAAGATATAGATATTTTCCTATTCTTAAACCCTCCTTGACAAAAGGATGTCAAGTCTATATCATGAATATTTAGTGTAATAATAACTTCATAACCCTCTAGTGCCTGTTCATTCAAATGTTCTTTAAGTTAAAATTTTCTCAGCATTTGGCCTAAATTTTCCCTCCTTCAGGACAAGCTCATTATATCCTATTCTTTTCCCCTTGACTGGCAGAAATAATAGCTCCCCATACTATATTTAATATCCTATTATATAGTGATGAACTGTTGTTTTATTTCTCTTCTCCCATTGTCTCTAGACTGACCATACCCACTTCTCTTAACTTTGACTTCTTGGGCATGCTTCCTAGTCCTTTCAGTCCACGTTACATTGAATTCTCTCACATTCATTAAATTTTATCTTGAGCAAGTACCTATTAGAGTAAGATGGGACTGCTGCCATTTTTACTGAAGATGAACAAAAGGAGACCTATTAATCCCAAGATGATACTTCTTAATTTCAAGATGACTTTGAAATCATCAACCCCCTCAAGTGCTTTTCACAAGGTTTACAGAGAGGTCAAAATTAAACTAATAGCCTGATAGAAATTCGTGACAGAACTTGAAGAATACTGGGGTTGTAGAAACTTTTATTCCTTTAATCAAATCATGCCCCTGCTCAACTGGCTTTAAGAGCTCTCATCCAGAGCTCTTCACAATCACAGAATCAAAGATTTAGAGCTGGAATGAATCTTAGAGATCTATCACTTAGCCCAAACTTTCACTTTAAAGATGAGAGAATTGAAGACAAGAAGTCAAATAATCAGTACTAGTTGCTGAGCTGAGTTTCAAATCAGTTTTTTTTGTTGATCCTCCCAACAATGCTGTAAGGTAAACTTCACTTTACAGAAGAGGAAACTGAGGCTTGGAGAGTTTAAGTGACTTGCCTAGAGTCACCCACTTAATAAATGTTAGCTGAGATTGAATTCAAATTCAGATCTTCCTAACTTAGGTTCATAGCTGTAGCCCTTATGCCTTTACTATTCTTGATAGAGAAAACAATATCAGCAGGTACATTGAGTCATTCTCTGTACATTTTTTCTCCAGTCTGCTACTAAGCTGAGGACCACCCTGTACTTTCCTTGTTTAATATGTCACCAAGGCCAAATAATTTGTCACCAAGTGGTCAGTATTATTGATGATGAGATCTTTATACTTAACAAGGCGGTCTGTAGAATGCAGACATCTTCTGTTGCTGGAACCAAACACAAAACTTTTTACTCATACTCTCAGAGATTTGGGCAGCGAGATGGCCCAGTGGGTGGAGTACTGGGCTAGAGTCAGGAAGATTCAACTTCCTTAGTTCAAATATGACTTCAGACACTTACTAGCTGAGTGATCCTGGGCAATGCACTTAACCCTGTTTGCCTCAGTTTCCTCAACTGTAAAATTAGCTGAAGAAGAAAATGACAAACAATTCCTGTACTGTCGCCAAGAAAACATCAAATGGGGGCATGAAGAGTTGTGAATGACTAAAAAATGACTAATCTGACAAGAGGTTACATAGTGTTAGAAAAGTCTTTAATAACTCAAAGTTAACTCTATATGACAATGAGGCATTGCAATAGATTTTTTGTGGATTCATGTATAGACCTTAACTCTCCGACTGGATCAAAAGTTCCTCACAGCAGAAAACATGCTCAATATTATATATCTTAAGGGCAGAGAGAGTTTGGGCTTTTGTGTTGATAGTCAGCCCCTAATTCCTGGCACCTGTATGCTGCTCAACAAATACTGAATTTAATTGAATAACTTTTCATACCACACATAGCATCCAGGACAGAAACTTACATACAAGCTTTTTAAAAATAAAGATTGATTGCTTTTTAGATGTATTATACAGAGTAGTTTTCATGTTTAAAAAGCACTAAGCTACTTGAATCAACATTTTCACCAGTCATCAAAGCAGAATCAAAGTAAATAATATATAAACACTATACAAACCTTAAAGCCTATGTGAATGCCAGTTATTATCATCTTCATCTTGATAGTACAAGTAAAACTCCAGAAGCTAAAATGTAATAGACTATATTAAAAGAACTAACTGTTGTACAATTAGTTTTAGCTGTTATGAAAAGCACTGGGCTCTTGTTTCTTATTCTCAATTTTAAGTCCAGATACAATTAAAGAGATAAAAGAATGCCCCTGATATTTTGTAGCTGAGAATTCTCTCTCAAAATGTACAAGTAATCCTGTCTTGGATAGGTACTTATCCCTAATTTAATTGGAGCAATTCATGATAGTGTATTTACTGCATTCAAAATTAAGTTTGGGCTTTTTGTTATTTTTTAACAACAAGCAGAAAAAGCTTTAAGTATGGACAATGGACTGTTGTTTAAGGTCCAGCAAAGATTTAAAGAGACTGATTATTAGAAGGTTAGCGACCATCTGAGGAATTGTTTTAGTCATGACAACTCATTAAACCATTTAGTAAGGTGTTTAGTCACTATGGTCTCCAGTAGCAGAAAGAGGGAACACACATTTAAACATTTCCAAAGCATCTAAAGAAGGAATAAGTGTATTAATAGTTTCACTTGCCAAGCTTGCAAGTATATTTTAGAGATTCATTTTGTGACCAAAAGAATTCTCTGATCATAGTACGGTCCAAAATAATTAGAACCATCAGCACTAGTGTTGTATGACAGTATAATTTTAGCTCTGAATGGTTGTAATTATTTTTTTCCTAAGGAAATGTTGTGAAAAAGCTAAAGCAAATGTAAAAATCAACAGAACCACTATCTGTAATCCTTTAGAAGGAAAAATGCTTAGCTTTTAGAGAAAGGGATTCAACAAAAGACATTTTTCATTTCTGCAACTGTATTCCTGAAGCCAAGTCAGTTAACTTCTCTATCAAAGTCATACCATCAGCAAAGCCATTTCTGTTGTCTTAATCATTTATAGCAAATCTATTACCATGGAAACTAAAATTTTGCTCATAAAAAGGGAAAGAAAATAAATTAGCTAACAGTGGGTTGCATTTAAATGATGACTATTGCACCCAGAAATGTCCATCAGTGAAGCAGTAAAGCAAAACTTGTATAAGTATTCAATATCAATGAACCTTACCACACTCAGGAGGTTGAAAAGCTTATCAGTCTTCTTATTTATCAAAACAGTTACCAAGAAATTGGGTGTAACATCACTAGAAAAGGTCATTGTCAGAATTAAATCTTTCTCAAGCTCAAATGGTGAGGTCAAGAGTTGAAGGACCAGTAGCAGGGACTATCAAAGTCTTCATGGCTACCTTCTTTGTCTCTACATCCTTGTATGGTCCTTAGGAAAGGGGCAGTATTAGGATAAAGCTGATGGGTGCTGCAATAGATAAAGTATAGGATCTGATGTCAGGAAGACCCGAGTTCAAATCCAGTTTCAGTATGTTCATGTGCAAAATAAAGGTGACAATAATAGCACCTACCTCACAGAGTTGCTGTGAAAATAAAACCTTCAAGCATTATATACATGCTAACTAAGGTCTTTCTCAGTTTGTCTGAGACAATATCCATTCAATAATTAAAGGATAGAAAATATTAGAAGAGAAAGTTGTTCTACTTTGCCTTCACAAAAGAATCAATCTAGGGAAGACTTTCAGAGTTTCTGAGAAACAATTATTATTTGCACTCACTCTGAGTCAATAAAACCCAAACAATGAGCAAATAAGACTCAGACTGGGACCTATGATTGGCCAATCAGTGGAAGCTGAAGTGATTTAACTTTAAAAGCACAAATAACTCCTTTTGAATCATAATGGGCTTTATCAAAGACTGATTTTTCAAAACTATATTTTAGAAGATCATAAATTAAACCACATGAGACAAAAGAGGTAATTGTACCATTTTGAGGGGTGGGTTGGGAGAGGGGAGCAACAACAATGAAAAGATAAATAAGTAGGGGAGGAAAAAAAATGGCCAAGGCCTCCCACTGCATCTGAGGCCAGCACCAGGCATCCTGACCTATGTCTTTCCACTGAACCTAGAAGGCCCTGAAGGAGAAAGTGAGCTCAGCTTGCCTCAATCTAATCCAATTCACTTGGAAGCCGAGACATCACACTCATGATGCTATTAACACTCTTCTAAAATAAAGGACAGCCAACAATAATATACTAGCTATTGTTATTATTATAAAAGATTGAGATTTTCAGAAATAACAATAACCTTTTTTCTCACAAAGTTAATAAATAGTATAATAATTTACATAATATATAGAAAGTTTTGATTGGACACTAATTTTTAGAACACTGTCTTAGGTTACTCTTATTCAATGCAATTTAATGAATATAGGGATTCAGGATATGGCAAATACTCATCTGAGGTAACTTCTTGTACCAATACAGATTGGCACTTCTCCACAACTTATGGTATTAGAAAATTGTCCACAACACAGAGAGCTTAACTGATTTACTCAGAGTCATACAACCAATTTCTGTCGGGGTCAGGTCTTGAACTGCCAGTAATTTAATATCATGAATGATGATGCCTAGCAAAATAAAGAGATTTTTGTCTATTTGAAAAGGGAGAATTTCAACTTTGTCATTCTTCTTGAACCACTCAAAAATACTTTAAGAACACTAATCCTTTTGAATTTTGATAAAGAAAAACAAAAACACTCATATTAGGAGGGGTAGTTTAAATTCTGGGCCCATATGCAAATATTTTGGATACAGCTGGCCTTCCCCTTAGAAAATAAGAAACTCTACACCACACAGGGACCTATCCTTTTGTGTCCTGCACCTCCAAGGGACAGTATTGACTCTTGTGATTATTTAGTCTATTAAAAATGAATATGTAAAAGTCACTGTCTTGACTTCTCCATTACCATCATAATCCCCAATTTATGTTTAGAGAGAAAAAAGAAAAAGGGAGGGAAACAGAAGGGAACAAAAAAAGAGTATTTTCTTGCACTCGATCAGTTCACTTAGAATTCTTGATCAGGGAGGAATCATTTGTTGTGGCTCCTGTGGCTATTGAGGGAGGTCATGCTTACATTAAAATATCATCAATAATGCTAAATAGCTAAGCCCACTTAATATCACTTCCTTCAACACAAAATATGACTCTAAAGAAACATTTTCAACACACCAAGATATTTTCTCTTAATTCAGGGCAATTGTGCTCATTCAGTTTGAACTGCTTTTTCAACTGGTTATTTTTTCTACAGGATCAAGCTCTATATGAAACAAGGGAAATGGGCTATCTAAGAGAACCACTTCATTTGGATTTGTGAGCAAGGTGGGAATGAAAGAGGATGAACACCTTGGCTTTGGGGATTTGTTTCTTCAGTAAAAGGAAGGTAAGATAACACACTAGAAGTGCCCAGTTATGCCTGAAAAGATTCTTACAAAATGATGTAGGTATTAAGAGCATTCAACTACATTTTTTCCTGAAGAGAAATGTAGGTAAAGTATTTTAAATAATGTTGAAATCACTTTATTCTACTTCTGTTTATAAAGATAACTGTAAACTTCAAACTGAAAAGAGTTCACTGATTTTTTAGTGTATTTCTGATAACCTGCTGTTTAAGAGTTAATCATCAGGGCTGCATTTCAGGTAGGAAATATTTTTATTTCTTTAAAGAGTACTCTTTAAAGAGTAAGATGGTTCTTCTGATTAGCTTATAAATAATTTTTAAGATGCAAATATGCACTTCTAGATAATCACTGTATTTAGGTCTATCAATCTCAATGATCCCTTAGTTTTAAAAGCTTTGAGATAGCTGAATGATTTATCAAGCAGATGAATATGAGAAACCACATTTATAAATAAAGTTTTATTTTATGGGCCAGGAGTTATATTTCTCCTTAAGGCATGACAAGTGGCACTCATTTTAAACTCAAAATTCCTAATCTAAGGAACATGAAAAATTTTAAAACACATATGTGTGTGTTTTAATATCATTGCCTCCTTTTCCAACTCTATATAATCTAATTTGTATATCTAAAAGTGCGATTCTGAGAAGGAATCTGTCAATTTTACCACACTTCCAAAGGGATCCATGAGACAAAAAAGGGTGAAAGGAACCATTGGTTTAAAAAATATCTTAAAGGTAAGATTAGGACAGAGACCCTCAAGGCCTAGGCCTTGATTATAGTATGTCAAAATTCTAAAAGCTTATTGAGATTTGATTTTAAAAAAAAGGAAAAGAAACTTTTTTGCCAAAAGTGATGTGAAGTATACATATTTCTGTAATGGGCTGAGGTTTGAGTTGATGCACTGAGGTCCCAAGTACGTGAGGCTAAATAGTAATTGGACTATACTCTATTAATATACATGCTGGGATAAAGAATGGTCCCTGCCCACTCTCTGTGCAAGTCTTGATGTGTTGTATAGGAAATGACGATTTTGGTGGGTGGAGACAGAGAGAGGAAGAGAAGCTGGGAGAGATTGGCCTGGGTTCCATACTCCTAGCTGCTGGTCATGAAACCTCAGCCCATTACAACTATTCCTCTTCACTTGTTGTTCTGGAGGACTAGCAGAGAAGATTGTTTACATTTATTTCCTCATTACCTGAGTACCGAGCAACATGAAGATATATAGAGGGGCTATATCTATCTGAATGTTTAATTGATAGATAACAATGTGATCTATTAAGTAAACCAAACCAAGGAATTCTCAATGCCTATCTTTGTTGATTACCCTTCTGCTTCTATGACTAAGTAAATCTTTGGTTAATTGTTGACTAACCTCACACCCTTCTAAACTCATGTACTTTTTGTGCACTACTTTCGCTACATATTAAAGATATCTATGCATTTAGGAAGGAAAATGCCACAGGAAGAAGAATTTAGTAACTAGTATTTAGAGATCTATGATTCTACTTTAAAAAAAATAAATGGGTTCAATGAAATGGTGGAAGTTGGTGGATATTTGAAGTAAATTACCTCCTCTTGTGGAGAATTTTATTCACCTATTTCTACCAGGGGATGATATTTTTTATTTGATATGGCCTTTCATAGAAGTTAATAACTAATGTCTAAAAAGGTAAATAACTTCAAAAACCCCATTCTTTCTACCTGAATGGCTGCTTTGATAGTAAACCATGGTTTTCTCTATGCATCTATCAAGAAATCAGAAACATTTTTATTTTTTTGCATTCTTTTCCCATCTCATCTTCCCCAATCCCCATTTGAAATTTTTCACTTGTCTCTTTTCTTTGTAACAGTTTTAATCATACATCCATTACTTAAATTTTTGTCACATCAAAATTGATCTAAAAAATGTCCTTTGCAATATGAGTAGTTTGTATTATGCATATTTGTCTGGGAAAAAGTCAAGAGAAAATACTTGTTGAAAGAAGAACATGTTAACAATTTCTGAAGTTAACAGCTATTTTCTCCTTTTTGTGGTAGATTTTATTAATACTTTTTATTTCTTTTGCTTTTTTTTAAATCATGTTACCTTTAAGGAAAAGCTAACTTGGGAGAAAAGTTAGGTTATTGTTCCTACTACAAACAGCTAGTAAATGGAACTAGCCGTGGTGGGATTTGGATCCCACTCGATAAAATTTATTACATAGGGGCAGCTCCAGCTAGGTGGTGCAGTAGATAGAGCAGCAGCCCTGAAGTCAGGAGGACCTGAGTTCAAATGTGGTCTCAGACACTTAACACTTCCTAGCTGTGTGACCCTGGGCAAGTCACTTAACTCCAATTGCCTCAGCAACAACAACAACAATAATTTATTACATACATAACTTTTTATCCAATACTGTAGAAGACACAATGAATAAGTATACAGAATAACATCCTCCACGAAGAAAATTTTAATACAATTAGAGAGACAAAAATAATTAAAGAGTAATCAAGTGCTGAGTGATGAGTTATTGACTTAAAAAGGTCATTAGAACTTCAGATTGTAACCTTGATCATAATGCTCTTCTTTTTAGAGGCCTTCAATGATTGCCTGATGTTTAATAAAATCTCTGCCTTTTAAAATAGTATTATTTTTATAATAGCTTCTCATTTTTCATAATGCATGTAAAGATAGTGAATGGGACTTATTGGATGAAGTATTTTTCAGTATTGAGTCACATGATCCCTATTCCCAGAGTTGGGAGAGGGAGTCATATGATCTCTGAAGGGATGAACTTTAAATCCTGGGATACAGGAAGTTGCAGGAAGTGATATGACCTGTGGGAGGCAGTCAACATTGGTGACCATTGGTCAAGGATGGTTACATCCTTTTAGTCTATCCAGTGAGAAGGCTCAGGTCTTTTGCTTTTAAGTCAGCTTCTGGCTTGTCCAAGTTCCAGGATTACATGGCAGGGTGTTGGGATGACTCCCAGGTGCATCTGGACCTCTCCCTGCAGGATTAAATAAATGCTTTCTATTTGTACCTGATGATGTCTCTGATTAGTTAATTTGGGAAAGGAGGTCTTGCCCCTATACCAGACAATAGTTTTCAGCATTCACCCTTGCAAAATCTTGTGTTCCAATTGTTTCTTCCTCCTTCCCCTCCTTTCTCCCCTGGACAGCAAGTAATCCAACATAGGTTAAGCATATTAAAATATCATCGATACCTTTCTTTTCTAATTCTATATCCTGTTATACTCTATTATAAGCTCTGCCCTGTGATTAAACTGGATTGTTTGACAAGATATTCATTTTTCTTGATTTCCTATGTTTTTCTCTTTTAAAAAAATGTTATTGTGAAAATAACAAACATGAACACTTCAATTCACAAATGAAAACTAAAAAAAAGAAAGTTTGCATATGAAGCTATGTTTTTATGACATTGTATGGTTTTTTTAAGCATATGGTAAATTTAACCCATAAATACCAAAACTACTATCCTGTTTGTTGATTTCATTCTGCTCTCTTCTAAGTTGTTTCTTGATGTTTCATTGACACTCTTTTCTTTCCTTTCTTTCTCTTTTTTTTGGTCTCATTATAATATCCATATATACTCCCTAAGAAACCTTATCCATCACCAAAGTAAAAGGCCTCCCTTATAACATATTAAGTCAAATGATATATATCAAAAATTGTGCATTTTGTAGAGGGTCCCAGATAGTGGGGAGCCCAGTGTGAAGTAAGACCCTTTAGTCCAGTAAAGAACCCTGCTAAGTGTCTGGTTTGTCTCCCCATCCCCGATAAGGGCCTCTCGGCTTTCCTGAGAAGTCAGGCAGTGTCAAGTCTGTGTTGTACTTGAATTAGAGTTATACTAAAGTAGCAAGGAGACATTTGCACACAATAGCAAGCTGTTTATGTGGTCCCACATGCGCAGTATATAGTTAACACATGTGCCCTGTGCTATAGTTATGTAAGTGTATTACATAAGCATAGGGCATATAAGGCTGAGGATTTTTTGAATAAATGCACTTCTGTTGAGCACCCTCATGAGTCCACCTCATCACCCCTCAGCCAAGATCAGGACCCAGGCTGGTATCAAAGTCCTCCCAGGTCCAGACAACATGGGGCTCTCAAGAGCAGGGCACACAGCAGCTTGGCTGACGTGAACGGTGAGAATTCTAGTGAGGAATCCCCGGTACCCAAGAATTTGGTAACTTTAAATAGGCAGCAGGAAGATTTGGCAAGGGCTCATCTAGTCAATTTTATTTTCCAACCAAAATGGGGCAAGTGCTAACAAAAGAGCCTCCTTCTTGAGGTTAAAAAAGGAGCAAGGTTTGTTAGTTCAGAAGCAGATCACCGAGTTCTTAGATATTGTGCGATGCATGTCTCCATGGCTCCCTAAGGAAGAGACATTGGAGTCAGAGAAGTGGGAGATAGTGAGAGAATACATAAGTGAATACTATGGGTCCTGGCTCAATCCCGGAGCACACATTCCTTATGTACAATGTAATAAAATTGGCTTTGAGAGATCCAAAAAAATTATTATCCAAAAAAAAAAAAAGAGGGCTCTTAGTGTAGGGTGCCAAACAAAGGAGGATGAGGAAAATAAATATAGAGGTATCAACAACTCTAAAGGGCGTGGCACATTAAACAAAGGCAAAGATGGGGGGGTTTGAAGGGCATGACCTTCTCCATTTCTCAACCCACCTCCACTTCCCCCTGTGCCTATTTCCCTGGTGTATCCCTGCTTCCTGACCCACTACTTTTTCATCCTCTTCCCTCAACTCCATATTTGCAGATGGGAGATGGAAGAACGGAGTGGCAGTGGATCCATCAGCACTGCCAGCGCAGCAGCCAAGTCTTGTCCTCCTCCTATGTCCCGAGTACAGGAGGTACTGGTTAAGGCAAAGGAGGAGGGATGGGACACCTTTGGATTGAGAATGGAAGCATACCTTGTATTTGAAGAACTGGACTCCAGTGGGCCTCCAGATTAAATTAGGAGAAGACACACTCCTTTTAATCTGAAAGTTATCAAAGATCTGAAAAAAGCTTGCACTCCTTTGAGTCTACATTATCTTATGTTAAAATGCTGTTAGAGAATTTGGCTTATGAAATTCTAACCCCTAATGATTAGAAATCCATAACAAAAACAGCAAAACCAGATCAAAGCCTTATTCCTTACCCAGTGCTTGTGACTAGAATCTTGTTAAAAAAAAACAAAAAAAAAACATTAAATGAGTAATACAATTATCTGGAATAGAACCTAACAAGATACACACATTTTATACCAATGTACAAATTAATATATGCTGTGAAACCATCCTAGAGTAGCAAATTTTATTGGCCACAGCTCCAAATTTCAAACACAGATTCCTCTTAAAGATAACCCAACTATTATACAATTGAACATGAGTTTTTAAAGAAAAGATTTCTAAGGTACTTCTTAAAGGACCGTCCGTCCATCTTTACAAATGCATCCAAAAATAATATGTGTGCTATATATTTTCCTGACTTAAAAGAATAGTCAGAACTTTCAACCCATTCAGCAGAATAAGTTGTATGCAATTATGCTAGCTCTTATTTATTACCAGGAGATATAAATATAATATTTGATTCAGCCTATTCAGTAAGTATGATACAAAGAATTGCCACAGTCCAAATAAAATTTGTAGCCTCTAACATATTTCAGCTTTTTAAGGAATTTCAGGAACAAGTGCGAAACTGCCCAAATAAATAAATAAATTTGCTGGTCCCTTCTCATATTGGTCTTCCAGGACCTATTTTTTATGGAAACTCAATGGCAGATCACCTCTCACCATGTTAGCCAATACTCCCCTATTTCAAGCTGCCAAGAATGTCATTCTAAATATCATCAGGCTGCACTAACTAGTGTCTGCAGTTTGGGATAACAAAAGAGGAAGCTAGGAGCATAGTAAAAGCCTGTATAGCTTGCCTTCCTTTCCACTTTCCTACATTCCCTTCAGGGAATAATCCTCATGGTTTGAGGCCCAATGAAGTTTTGTAGATGGCTGTGATTCATTATAAATCTTTTGGTCATCTGTCTTTTTATCCATGTTGTCATGGGCACCTTCTCAGGATTTATTTTTGCAATACCAGCAGCAAAAAGAGACAGCGTGAGTAGTCACTGAATTCCTTACACAGGCTTGTGCACTTATGGATATGCCATGAGCAATAAAAGCAGATAATGTATCTGCATATACTTCTAAACATTTTGCACATTTTTGTGCACAGTACCAGATTTCACACACCACTGCCATACCCTTCAATCCTCAAGGACAGGCAATAGTGGAGAGGAGGAACAGAGACATCAAGTTGCTCCTCCAAAAATAAAAAAGTGGAGCCATAGGTAACTCTAGAGAACATATAAACTTAACCCTTTATGCTATTAAGTTTTTGCTTTTTGATGAGGATGCACTGGATCCACCAGACAGGTTTCATAACCCATCAGAAGGGCAGTGTCCAATGGGAGCAACGCTGGTATCTGTAGATAATCACCAGGTGATGTAGAGAGATATGGAGAGTGATGAATGGAAGGGACCAGACAGACTAACCACTTGGGACAGAGGGTTTACTTGTGTTCCTACAGATGGAGAAGGAATCCAAAGTCATATCCACCTTGTCCATCAGAGAGAGACAGAAAAAGAGAAGACCCTCAAAATGAAAGAAAAGACCCAAGAAACATCGAATAGTTTCATCTCTGACTGCACCCACCACTAAAAGAGCATGACTGTTTAGTCCTATGTGTATGGTAATTGACTAACAAATATTGCCATGACCATAAAAATAATTGCTAATGAAACTGATGCAGGACTTCAAAATCTACAAGAATCATTGGATTCCCTAACACTTGAATGATGGGCAATAGATAGGCTTTGAACTCTCTCTTGACTGCTGAAGGAGGGGTATATGGTTGTGAATTCCCTTGTTGTATGTATATTAATAACTCACAGCAGGTGACCACAAATGTACACTATCTATGTAAAGTGACTCAATGGATGAAGACACAAGACAACAGTTATTTTCTATACCTTCCTTCTGGGATTCATGGAGGTGTTTTATAGTATATTGATTGTTATATTACTACTTGCCTGTGTGATTCCTCCCATGCTAAAACTTGTTATCCACTATTTCATGTATTTAACCACTGATGTATACCTGCTTCAATTAAAACAAAAAGAAAGGGAGAGATGTGAGGGCCACAGATAGTGGGGAATCCTGTGAAGTATAAAACCCTTTAATCCAGAAAGGAACCATGCTGAGTGTCTGGTTTGGCTTCCAAACCCCTAGAAGATCTCAGCCTTCCTGAGAAATCAGGGGTATGATTGTTTATTTGTGTTGTACTTGAACAAGGAAACATCTGCATACAATAACAAATTATTTATGTGTACTCACATGCATAGCATCCTATAGTTATATAAGTGTATAACCTAAGGTAGGGTATATAAGCTTGAGGATTTTTGAATAAATGGCCTTCTGTTTGACCATGTTTGTGAGTTCTACCTCATCACTCCTAACCCATGATCAAGATTCGGGCTGGTACCAAAATACTCCCATGAGCAGGTCCAGACACCATTTTATCTTTTATATTCCTCACCACCCATTTTTGAGCAAGAATCTTCCCTATAATAGAATTGGGAAAAGGTGCAACATTCATTTCTACCCTAATTTGCCAGTTGTGTCACATTTTATATCTATACCAACATAACCATTTGTAGTATATTCTGAAATACAGTGTTTTGGTCTAAACTTAATCCTTATCATATTGCCTAATCTTATTGTATCCTACATTTCTCCTTTATAGATAAAGCTAGCTCTTGATTTTAGATAGATAGCATTTATCATACTAAAGTATGAGCTATTCCTTTCTATATTTATGTTTTTATAAATAGTATATCTCTGTAAAAAGCTTTTTTTACATCTATTGAAATAATTGTGATTCTTAATAATATGTACTTTTTTAGTTTTCTTAATATTAATTCAAACCTGTTTTTTCTGGTAAAAATTCAACCTGTATTTATTATATATTTATGGATTTTAAAAAATATATATATATACTTTAATAACCTATTTGCTAAAATTTTGTTTGATATTTTAAATATCTAATCAATATTAGCTTATCAAACTGTGATTTTATTTTTCTATTTCATCTTGTTTTGTGTAAGAAAGATATTTGTATCATAGATGGTATTTGGTCAGATCTCTTCTTTCCGTTTTTCCTTTTGCCATCAACTATACATTCTTTGGATACACATATATTAAGTGGTGATAATATTTCATTATATCTATGATATTTTTAGGCACATTGTTGTTTCCCACTTCTCTTTCAATCATTATCATTTCTTCCTAGGTTTCTCTTTTCTCTTGTGTTAATATTTCAAAGATCATAGCTAGCCTCTCCATATTCTTACCTTATTCTCTGTTCCTCTTAATACCCACCTCTTCCCATCTATCTGTTAAAGATTCCAACATTTCCTCAATAATAACCTCAAATATCTCTCTTTACATACCATCTTTTAAAAATCTCAGTTGTATGGGGTCGCTAGTCACTAAGGATATAAGAAATAACATTAAGATGACAAATTTAATTTTTAGAAAAAGAAAAAAAAGAGTTGGAAGAAAATGAAGAGGATTATTAGTATTAACCAGCACTGATAAAATGTTGACAGAATTATAGCATTATTAGCCATTATATGTTTTCTTTGATTAAGTTTTGCTACAACCTATTTAACAAAAGATAAGAGGAAATTGAGGGCCATCTAGGATAAAAAAGAACATCTGGTTTATGGGACAAAATACCAGCACAGAGCTATTTTTGGAAAAGAGAAGGAGAGATTCTATTTAGGTTGTATAGATCTTTTTAATCAAAGGATACACTTAAACAATGAGCATCTGACCATAATACTGTTATGACACCAATTGTTTCATAAACCAAGCTAGCCAATTATTCTACCCATGGAAATGAAAATCATTTTGAATGAAAGTTCTGAGGTACTACAGCAATCAAAGATATCTATAGACCCCTAACCACTTTGTGCATCCATGCTTCCTGAAGTGAAAATTAAGAGAGAGGGAAAGAGAGAGAGAGAATGAGAAAAAGAGAGAGAGAGACTGAGAGAGAGAGACAGACAGGAGAGACAGAGAGACACAGAGAAACACAGAGAGAGAGAGAGAGAGAGAGAGAGAGAGAGAGAGAGAGAGAGAGAGAGAGAGAGAGAGGGAATGGAGAGAGGTATGGAGTGAAAGAGAAAAAACTGTCAGTAAGACTAATGTACTTAGAAAGACAATGCCATTTCAAGTTTCTCAGAATTATGGACATGAAATGCCCATGTGTGACTATAAATTATAAGTAAGCTGGTCTCAGATGTAGTTGTGGTTGTGATTTCTTTGGAAAGACCATTTTCTTCATTTATTGAAAGATGGGAAATCAAACAATGAAAAAGATGTTTAATAGTGCTCCCTCTCCCCAGGAGAAAAATTGTCCTTATATGTCATGGAGTATTAGAAATGGTTTTGAAAATTGGGTACAAATTTTTAAATTTGCCATATTATATATAGACCTATTATGTTCAAGGCAATATTCTTGGCACGGCAGAGGCTAAGTCAAAAATGAAGTAGTTCTTTGCAGAGAGGCTATATTCTAGATTGGGAGCAGGGAGGGGAAGGCAGGAATGCTGACATATTTATGCAGATAAATAAATGGAAGATAACTTAAAGAGGAAAGATTTTAACTGTTAAAGATCTTTAATGGTTACACAAATGATTAAAAACTTCTCAGATAAAGCTCATTTTAGGTGAAGCTTAGAAAAATGATCAGAGACATAGGATAAAATGCTGACCTAGAACTGTTGGTAGTTCAATTTGATTTTGAACATAGCTTGTTGAAAGGAAGTAATAGGAAATGAGTCTGGAAAGATAGGCTAGACCCAGACTATGGAGTTGTTTATTTCATCCTATTAGCAACAAAAAGCCACTGTAGATTTTTGAGCAAAAAGAGAAATTATTAGATCTTATGGCTTAGGAAAATTATTTTGGCAGCTGTTGTGGAGGAGGGAAATTTTGGAGGTAGTATGAATTAAGAGAAAAAGATAGACAAAAGAGATAACATGAAAGTAAAGATCAAATAAGACTAGGCAACTGATAAATGTATCATACAGGAGCATGGACAAATTGGAAGAATCAAGGCTAACCTTGAAGTTTCTAATCTGGGTAACTGAGAGCATGATGATGCCTCTAAAAGAAATAAACAGAGGATTTTGGTAGAGGATTTGTGTGTCTGAGTGTGTGTCCGTGTGTGTGTCTGTGTGTGTCTGTGTATCAACTGAAGCTACAAAGATAAAAAGAAACAGACCCTGCCCTCAAGAAAATGTAAGTTTACTAGGGCCCCCTCCACCTCCAGATCTGTTGATGATGGAAATCCAAATATGCTCTAGGGTAATAGCACTAGTCCATTCTCCCACAAAGAAATGGGGAGCTAGTGGCATTAAAGGAGATCAGGGTGGAAATCCACTTTGATAAATATCTGCTGATTAGATACCTAGGGACCTGACTGTATTCATACTTGACACTGATACCTTTTCCTTTTCCCAAGATGGCAAAAAAAAATTGATTATAATGATACACACTCATAAAATTCCATGCTCAGTCTCAGAAGAGAGACCCCATTACATAGTATCTGAGAAACAGTCCTATCATATACTAGAAAGGACATTGAACTTGGAATCCTGGAGACATGAATTGGTATCCCAGCTCAGATATTCACCACATTGGCAATTTTTAACAAGTCACTCTACCTCTCTTCCCAGGGCCTCAGTTTCCTCACCTTCCAAACGAGGTTTATGCTTTGGCAAGATCATTTTCACTAAAGCACCTTGAGTAATAAAGAAGGGTACTTTGTCTCTTTGTTTTTAATAGTACTTTATTTTTCCAAATACATGCAAAGATAGTTTTCAACATTCACCTTTGCAAAACCTTGTATTCCAAATTTTTCTCCCTCCTCCCCTAAACAACAAGTAATCCAATAGATGTTAAACACGTGCAATTGTTCTAAACCTATTAACACAATGATGATGCAGCACAAGAAAAATAAGATCAAAAGGAAAAAAAAAAGCAAGCAAACAAAAACAATAACAAAAAGATGAAAATACTATGTTGTGATCTACACTCAGTACCCACAGTCCTCTCTCTGGATGCAAATGACTCTTTCCATCACAAGTCTATTGAAAATAGCCTGAATCATCTCATTGTTGAGAAGAGCCACATTCGTCAGAACTGATCATTGTATAATATTGCTGTTGCTGTGTACAATAATCTCCTGGTTCTGCTCATTTCACTTAGTATCATTTCATGTAAGTCACTCCAGCCTTCTCTGAAATCATCCTGTTGGTCATTTCTTATAGAACAATAATATTCCATACATTCATGTACCATAACTTATTTAGCTATTCCCCAACTTATGGGTATCCACTCAGTTACTAGTTCCTTGCCACTATGAAAAGGGTTGTTAAACATTTTTGCACATGTGGGTCTTTTTGAAGGGTGAGTTTTCTTGCCTCAGCCTTCCTGTTTATCAAGGTGAATGGTGAAAGGCTGGTTCTCAGAAGATTCAGGGGTTACAGATCTCTGAGATCTTCTCTTTCTACTTCAGACAGGTTGGTGATGGAGGATAGAGAAGATCCTGCTTCAAAATGTACAAATCTCAGCCTCTTCTGAGAGAGGTTTTTTTTTTTTTTTTTTTGGTAGTTCTCTTTTGCCCTCATCTCAAGCAGCACCTTGTTCTTGAGGCATTCCTTGATTACCCTACTACTAGAATTTTTATCTTATATTTACTTTACCACATGACAGTGCCTAGAAAGCTGGCCTAGAGTCAGAAGAATCTAGGTTCAAGTCTCACTTTTGGCACATACTGGCTGTATGACCCTAGACAATTCAATAAATTTCTTAGCACTCTAGGCAATGGTTCTCAAAATTTTGTTCTCAGTATCCTTTTATACTATTAAAAATTATTAAGGATTTGTCCAATGGATTTTTGTTTATATGGATTATGTTTATAGATATTTACTATATCACAAAAAAATGTGAATTTGTAAACCCTCTGAAAGAATTTCAGAGACTCCTCAGATTCTTTGGACATACTTTTAGAACTACTGGCTTAGACTAAAAATTTCAGAGAATTTGTTAACTTGTGCTGGTAGAGGGAGTTTATTCATCTGGAGTGGGAGGTTTTTTAAAAACACAGTTGTGTTACAGGTTTATGTTGTTTTAAGGATATCCAACATATGAAAACTCAAAATTCCCAAAAGTATAAATTAAAAAGTAAATATTTCTTTTGGAAAATAATTCCTAACTATAAAAAAGATTTGTCACATGACTCACTTAAATAGTAACATAATATATTTAAATGATCCCACGAAGCCCCAAATCTGATTTATTGACAAAATAAATTGACACAGAAAAACAGATGTACATATGTATGTATATGTGTATATATATATGAATGTATAGATAGATACCTATATGCTTTTAAGAAGAGTATATATTATGAACTATTATAAAAATTAGTACAAATTGTAAAATTACAATTTCATTAGCTTTATTTAACCCAATAAACACATGATTTTGCCCCCAAGGTGATGACATTCTTAATTTCATTGAGTACTTGAGCTAGAAAGAGGTACTTGTGTTGCAGTTCTAGTGGCAATCAGAGAGTTGTGGGAATCCCCTTTTGGTCAGAAGCACAGGTTCTTTGTGAAAGAATTCACGAACCTGAAGAGTTTTAGGTGGCAAAAATGGAAGTTTATTGTTGGATGAGAAGTCAACTTAGCTAGAAAAACTGACTTTTTTAGTGTTAAAGTCCTATTAGGGAATGGAGGCTGGCACTGAGAAGGGAATGTCTTCTTAGTGGGCAGGTCCTGACAGTTCCTGTTTTGGACATTCTACAAAAAATGAGAGAGCAGAAACCTATTTTATGAATAGAGTTTGGTGGAGGTTAGGGACAGTTTGAACTGATCAGACCAGGATCTCCAAATTGAAATTACTTTAAAGGCTTTTTCAGCCTGAATTTGAATGGAGATCCAGCTATCAATGGGAGTGATTTGCCTTTAAAATGGCCTGGCTGAGAAGCTCTCTCACAAACTCCATGGAGCCTGGGAGGGTCAGGAATCAAAAAAGGGGGCAGAATTTTAGAGTGTTAATTTTACATATCAAAAGGGGACAGTTTTTTATAGAGTTTACCCGCATCATTTCTACATTGAGTTCTTGGATTAGAAATAGATAGGGCTTCCTTACCCATAAGCAAGAAAATAAGTTTCAGACACTATCCCTTAAACTTGTATTTATATATGTATTTTCTCCTCTGATAAATAGCTAATATTTATATGTGACTTTAAGATTTGCAAAGTACTTTAAATGTTATTTTATTTGATTTATAAAACATTTGTGAAGAAGATGCTATTAGTTTATTAATTACATTTTCCAGATGAGGAAATGAAAGCTAAGAGAACTGTCTAGTATTATACAATTAAATAAGTGTTTAAGACTGGATTTGAACCCGGTTCTTCCTGACTCCAAGTTCACTGCTCTCTCTGCTATAGCATTCAACTGTCTCAGGTAGTATATAATAGAATAAAATGCTCTTAAGAACAAGGAATATTTCATTTTTATCTTTATGTCCTCAGAACTAGCACAGTAAAGCACCTACTATGTGCTGTGTCTAGGGGAAGAAAGGGAAAAGAATACTACTACATGCCAGGCACTATGCTAAGCACTTTTAAAAATATTATTTCATTTAATCCTCAAAGTAATCCTGTAAGGAAGATACTGTTATCCCCATTCTACAGTTGAGAAAACTGAGAAAAACAAAAAATTAAGTGACTTGTCCAGAGTCAGTTGGATAATGTGTCCAAGGCCAAAGTGATATCCAATTCTTTCTGACAACACCCAGAGCTCTATCCCCTAGGACATCAAGTTAACAATTAGCTATAAAGACAAACAAACAAAAAAGTCCCTTTCTTCAAGATTATTTCCTAGTATGAAATCAACATAATAATAATAATAACTAAATAATACAAAATACTAAAAATAAATGATTCTAAAAATCAATAATAATAAATTTTGTCAGTTTATTCATGGTTTCCTCCTGATTCCTTCCTCTGAAAAGATAGTAGAGGCAGAGAATAGTAGAAATCATAATAATCAAAACTTTATCTAGAAAAACAAAGTCTGAAAACCTTTAATTAGGAACCCAATTAAAATCCTACAAAGTGTGATTTAAATTATTTTTAATTGGTATCTGTAAACACTGGCTTAGTAATATAACAGCTCTTATAGTCAATGCTATCCTTAACAGGGGTACAAGGCAAATGATATTCCTAGCATGTTTATAACAGTATATGCTTTGTTAATGCTGGCTGGCGTTGCCAGTTGCTGTATTTTTCTTGAAAGTATTATTCACTCTTTGGCTTTGTACTGTGGTCATATCAAAGGCATGAAGATTTCAGTAACCTTTCTCTCTTCCTAGCAATGACGGCTGTAGGTTACCTATGAGTAGACATTTTCCTCCTACTCATTTATTCAGTGTTATTGAACTGGCATAATAGAAGCAAGTTCTGAATCATTCAGTATCATCCAAGTTGGCAAATAAGCTAGCGATATCTAAGGCTTCCTTGCTGAAAAACAGGAAACTTTGTCCCTGCTTAGATTTGGGAAATAAGGAATAATCAAAATCATAATCATGAAATCTTTATACACACCATCTGGACTAAAGAAGTCCTGTGAAAAAACCTTAAATGTTGAAGCCCAATTAAAATCCCACAAAATATGATATATAATCATTTTAATTAGTATCTATAAACATTGGCTTAATAATATAACTGTTTATATAGTAAGAGTTATGTCAGATAGATTTTGATAACAGATGATAAAGGGATAAGATGGTAATAGATGAAAGATAAAAATATAGATCACAGATACATAGGTAGATAAAAAAGTAGACAGATAATACATAGAAAGATAGATGATAGATATATAGGTAGACAGAAAAATAGATACATACCTCCATACCTACATAGGTAGGCAGATAGGTAGACATATCTTACTTTTGGTTTGCAAATGACAAAAATACTGGAAATAAGATAAGGTAGAGAGAGAATAGAAGTGCTTGGTGAGACCTTTCACATGAAGGCTTCCCAAAAAATTATTACCTATGGAACAAGGGAGTACTTTTGAAGAAGAAATTAAGACCTAGATTTCAAAGGCCAGTTATTTTGTTTCACCTCTTACAATCTGCCCTGAGAAGATAAGCACTTTAAAATTTTTCTCTATTGTGTTATATTAATTTAAATGTATAAAGTATAACTAATCATAACAGCTAGCATTTATATAGCAAATTAAAGTTTGTTAAGCATTTTACATGCTATTTAATCTGATCCCCTGTACAAACTTCTTAGATGGCATTATTAAACCCCTTTTACTTTTGAGGAAAATGAGACAGAATTTTAACTCAGCTCTCCCTAACTCTACTTCCATTGCCTCAAATATTTGTAATGTATTCTTAATCTGGGACAGCTAGATGACACTGTATTGGAGGGCCAGAGTTTGGAGGACTAGAGTCAAGATGGTCTATATTCCCAAGATCAAATCTGACCTCAAATACTTATTAGATGTGTGAGCCTAGGTAAATTACTTAACTTTGACTTCATTTCTTCATCTATAAAATGAACAGGAGAAGGAAGTAGCAAACCACTCCAGTATCTTTGCCAAGAAAAATCCAAATGGGATCACAGAGTCAAATGATTAAAATGACTGAAAGACAAACATTAATTCATTATCTAATTTTATGATTAACATTGATCACTGAAAATGTACGGAACACAAAAATATATGCTTGGTGACACATGGGATTAAAATAAATATTAACTGAAGGAAATATACTTGTGAAAAATAAACATTTGGAATGACTATGGTGAATGTGAGGGCAGTGTAAGAGTGGAATAGTTAGAATTTCAAATCTAGTGACATTTGAAAATAAAAAGTTTACAACTTACAAAAATACAAAAATGCCATATATACAGCATAGGGTCAACAACAATTTATTTTTCCCTATAGAGAAAATGTACTCCAAGAAGTTATAGCCATCTCATCATGTGTAAGGTTGACATTTAATTAATTTAGCATATTAGTTTTTTGAAGAAATAGACGACTAACCCATTCTCTCTAGGTCTGTTTAAGCAACCACCAAAATGTTCTCTCGAATATGCTTTGTTTGGACAATAATTAGGATGTGTTCCAGTTCTACAGATGAAAAATTTCATTTTGTAACACCCTTTACAACTCAGCAAGACCTCAAAATAGTTTTTAGGATTGCAACATGAGTGCAATTTCATGACAATAAGAGACATCAAAATAAAATTGACTTAGTGCAGTAACATAGATTACTTACTTTTTTTTAAAGAGATTAAATAAACACCAATCCAATGAGGAACTGACATGCATTCAAAAGTTACATTTCTTTGGAAATTCATGCCTTTAGTATCAGATAAATCTTACTTTTAAAAATTGCCAAAACCATATTTCCATGTGTAGTATAGAATATCTTTCAAAACTTGAAAACCAAACTTTATGATGCTTTCTATATAAATATTTAAGTTGTTTTCCTACATCAGCAATGGACATTTAATGTTTTTTGTAGTCTGCCACAGTCCAAGTGAATGACTCTTGACAGTTCCAAAAACTTGCAGTCACGACAATCTTAACTATGAAAGCCAAGTCATCTTGAAAGAGTTTGGTGTAACCCTAGGCCTGCTGTTCTTCACAGGATACACATTTCCTTTGATACTTTAAAAACCAAATAGCTAACATAGATTTGAGGTGGTAGGTACTCTCATGGTATGATAGGTGGAAAAACCTCTGTGAGATTTTATTAGACTATACCATAATTGAATTATTTCAGATGCTTGAGTAGTATTACTATTATAAATTACTTATGTGAGAAGATGTAATTCAGAAGTCTGCTAAAATAAAATTATAGCTAAATTCTAAGTATGAATGAGAAATCTGATAGGGGACAAGATAATTTTCAAGCACTTAAAAGGCTGTTAAAAGGGAATATCTTATTCACTTTGCTTCTAGAAACAGAACTAAGAAAAGTGAACAGAACTTAAAAGAAGGATTTGACTACATGTATTAGTTAATAATAGTAATAATAATAGCTAATATTCATATAGACCTTACTCTATGCCAGGCTCTGTGCTAAGTGATTTACAATTATTATCTCATTTGACCCTCCCAACAACCCTGGGAGATCAGTGCTATTATTATGCTCATTTTATAGGTGAGGAAACTGAGGCAAACAAGAGTCAAGTTTCTTGTCCACACAGCTGATATCTGAAAAAGAACTCAAGTCTTCCTGACTCTAGACTTTGTGTTTTGTCCACGACCTTACCTACTGTCCCTAATGAAGGAGCAGGGAAAAAAATAAAAGCAAATGTTCTAAGAATTAGAATTGTCTAAAAATTGAGCTCTTTTCAATGTTCCAGGTTTTCAAAGATTAAATGACCACCTATGAAAGCACTTACTATATTAGGCAGAACATGACACTCAATGACTTCCAACTCAAAGATTCTATGAAGACAATTTTTCATTTTTGTTCTTCCCCCATTTTACATGAGGAATACCTGGGTGCCTCATATATTATTGTGTGACAACAAAAAAAAGTAGAACAGAGGACTTTGCCTCCTACCAGTCCTCTAAAACTGGGATACACACACACACACACACACACACACACACAGAGACACACACATACATACATACATACATACATTCACACATATAGTACAATCTGATCAGTCAAACTATATTGCAGCTTTCAAGAAAGGCAAGATATGAGAAAAGTGGTTTTAAGCATGCCTGTGACAGGAAAAAAATACTTAAAATTTTCTTGAAATACTTAAAAGCACAAATTTATATAGCACTTTAAAGTCTGCAATGTGTTTTACAAATATTGTCTCATTTTATCCTCACAATAAGGCTGGAAGATTCTATCATTACCCCATTTTACAGATGAGGAAAATTCATATAGAGAATGAATAGGGATCAAAACATAGTATTTTCACTTTAATATTTTCCCTTTTTTCTCATTTTTTCTTTCATCCTTTGCTCTGATTTTTCTTGTTCAGTGTGACAAATATGGAAATATATTTAGAAGAATTGTACATTCATTGTAAAAGCATGGGAAAAGGAGATGAGGTGTTTGGTAACAACTGGTCTTGAAATAGATGGTTGTCATTATACACCTTTCAGATTGGCTAGGACGACAGGAAAAGATAATGTGGAATGTTGGAGGGGATGTGGGAAAACTGGGACACTGATAAATTGTTGGTGGAATTGTGAATACATCCAGCCATTCTGGAGAGCAATTTGTAACTATGCTCAAAAAGTTACCAAACTGTGCATACCCTTTGATCCAGCAGTGTTTCTACTGGACCTATATCCCAAAGAGATCTTAAAGAAGGGAAAGGGACCTGTATGTGCAAAAATGTTTGTAGCAGCCCTCTTTGTAGTGGCTAGAAACTGGAAACTGAGTGGATGTCCATCAATTGAAGAGTGGCTGAATAAATTGTGGTATATGAATATTATGGAATATTATTGTTCCGTAAGAAATGACCAACAGGATGATTTCAGAAAGGCCTGAAGAGATTTACATGAACTGATGCTGAGTGAAATGAGCAGAACCAGGAGATCATTATTTACTTCAACAATAATATTATATAAGGATCAATTCTGATGGACCTGGCCATCTTCAACAACGAGATGAAACAAATCAGTTCCATTTGTTCAACAATGAAGAGAACTAGCTACACCCAAATAAGTGTGGACCACAGCATAGCATTTCCACTCCTTCTGTTGTTGTTTGCTTGCATTTTTGTTTTCCTTCTCAGGTTTTTCTTTCTTTCTTTCTAAATCCAATTTTTCTTGTGCAGCAAGATAACTATATAAATATGTATACATATATTGCATTTAACATATACTTTGACATATTTAATATGTATTGGTCTTCCCATCTAGAGGAGCTAGTGGGGGAAGGAGGGGAAAAGTTGGAACAGAAGGTTTTGCAAAGGTCAATGCGGAAAAAAAATTATCCATGCATATGCCTTGTAAATGAAAAGATATAATAAAAATGAAGAAGAAGAAGGAGGAGGAGGAGGAGGAGGAGGAGGAGGAGGAGAAGGAGGAGGAGGAGGAGGAGGAGAAGAAGGAGAAGGAGAAGGAGAAGGAGAAGAAGAAGAAGAAGAAGAAGAAGAAGAAGAAGAAGAAGAAGAAGAAGAAGAAGAAGAAGAAAGAAGAAGAAGAAGAAGAAGAAGAAGAAATAGATGATTGTCGATCTAAAATTTCTTGTGGTCAGTGACTATAGTATACCCAATTAAGCACAGGTGTGTATATGTCCCTGTCTTACCTCAACCTCATGACAACCTATTTTTCAGCTTTATTGTATATTTCTATCCACTTCCCAGTGGGATCCAGACAAATAGGTCTTTTAGTTGTTGCTCACATGCTGTACCCCATATCCTTTTCCCATGCTTTTACAATGCTTTTTACAATCCCCAGAGCTAGCACAATACCTAGTATCTTGTGGGTGTTTAATAAATGTTCAGTGAATGTAATGGAATATTGTGTTTTATAAGAAATTATTTCAGTATGGAAAGACTTAGATGAACTGATGCTGAGTAAAATGAATAGAACCAGGACAAAATTATACTTAATAACAGAAAGATTATGTGATGACTTGGCTCTTCTCAGTAATGCAATGATCCAAGACAATTAAAATAGACTTGAGATGGACAATATCATCTGCATCCAAAGAGAAATCTACAGAGACTGAATGTGGTTCAAAGCATAGTATTTTCATCATTTTTTATTGTTGTTTGTTTGCTTTTTATTTCTTGTGGTGTCTTTTTTTTCCCTTTTGGTCTGATTTTTCTTGTACAACATTATAAATATGGAAATGTGTTTAAATGGTTTGTTCATGTTTAACCTATATCAGATTGCTTGCAATAGGGAAGGGGGATATAAGAAAGGGAAAGAGAAAAAAATTGGATCTCAAATGTCTTACAAAAATAAATGCTAAAAACTATCTTTACATGATTTTAGAAAAATAAAATTCTATTGAAGAAAAAAATAAATGTTCATGACTGGATGACTATGATTGACTCAGTAGTGAATTGTGATTTTCTAAAATATCCATAGAAAACACAAGGGTCAACCTCTAAGGATCATGTTAATATGGAGTTCCTGAGCATATTCACTATATAACTCCTTTTTGTTTTACTGCTGAACTTCCTGCAACAACTCTGCAGTTCTTTGAAGGAAATGAAAGGAATTTCATACTCTCAATAGTCTCAGTAAGATGGAGGACAAATCTTATTCAATGACCTAAATTGCATGTATTTATCTATCTCACCCCTCAGTTACCAGATAAATATTATGGTAAAGTGGGAACCCCCTCAAATTTTAAAGTGCTACATAAATGTCTCATTATTTATATTACCCTAGGTTGGTGTTTTTTTTTAATTAGGTATGCCAGTTCCCTTTATTTACTAGTGACTATTCAGTTTGGACTTTGGACTTTATTTCATTTTGATATAACAAACATCCAGTAAGGAAACTCCCTCAGCCCATGCAGATTGACAATATGTCTTAGAAAGTTGCCATTCAGCCCTCTTTGTAGTGGCCAGAAACTGGAAACTGAGTGGATGTCCATGAATTGGAGAATGGCTGAATAAATTGTGGTATATGAATATTATGAAATATTATTGTTCTGTAAGAAATGACCAGTAAGATAATTTCAGAAAGGCCTGGAGAGACTTACATGAATTGATGCTGAGTGAAATGAGCAGGACCAGGAGATCATTATATACTTCAACAACATGTGATGATCAATTCTGATGGACATGCCCCTCTTCCACAGTGAGATGAACCGAATCAGTTCCAATAGAGCAATAATTAATTGAACCAGCTACACCCAGCAAAAGAACTCTGGGAGATGACTATGAACCACTACATTGAATTCCCAATCCCTCTATTTTTGTCCTCCTGCATTTTTTATTTCTTTCACAGGATAATTGTACACTATTTCAAAGTCCAATTCTTTTTGTACAGCAAAATAACTATTTGGACATGTATATATATGCATATATATATTGTATTTAACTTACACTTTAACATATTTAATATGTATTGGTCAACCTGCCATCTGGGGAGGGGAGAGGGGGAAGGAGGGGAAACGTTGGAACAAAAGGTCAATGCTGAAAAATTACCCATGCATATATCTTGCAAATAAAAAGCTATTAAAAAAAAAAAGAAAGAAAAGAAAGTTCCCACTGTCACTGAAAAGTTACGTGATTGGTTCAGGTCACAAAATCAGTGTTTAAAAGAGCTGAAACTTGATTCCAGGTCTTCCTGACTCTGAAGCAATTTCTATATTCACTATACCTTCTGCCACCTCTCTGTCCTGAATATAAAAGAAGAAAATTCCCAATGATGCACAGTTTTACTAAATCCACTCTATAATTCTGGCAGAACTCACCAGCTTCTGGTTAGACCTCACAAAATGTGATGGCATATGCCAGATCAAAACAAAAGGAATTCCCCAATCCCTATATTTATGCCCACCTGCATTTTTTATTTCCTTCACAAGCTAATTGTACAATATTTCAGAGTCTGATTCTTTTTGTACAGCAAAATAACGGTTTGGTCATGTATACTTATTGTGTATCTAATTTATATTTTAATATATTTAACATCTACTGGTCATCCTGCCATCTAGGGGAGGGGGTGGGGGGGGGGTAAGAGGTGAAAAATTGGAACAAGAGGTTTGGCAATTGTTAATGCTGTAAAGTTACCCATGCATATAACCTGTAAATAAAAGGCTATTAAATAAAAAAAAAAATACAATTAAAAAAAGCAAAAAAAAAAAAAGGAATTCATATAGCTACCCATGACCTTACCATCATCTACATTTTAATACAATCAAACAATGAACAAGCATTTATAAAGCACCTACTATATATCAGGTACTGGGCTAGATACTGGGAACACACACACACACACACACACACACACACACACACACACACACAAATTAAACAGTCCTTAATCTTATATTCTATTAATTTACATTATATCCAAGAAGACGGGATAGACAACATGCAAAAATGATACAAAGTAATTTGGGGAGCAATTATCTTGGACCCTGGGAAAGGTTTCATGTATAATGTAATCATTGAGTTGAAGCTTGAAGAAAACAAAGTATTCTAAGATATGGAGATGAGGACACACTAGCGTTTAGACATGGGTTATAGCCAATGCAAAAAGCATGAAGAAGGGTTTTTGTTGTTGTTCATTCATTTTTTAGTGGTATATAACTCTTTGTGACCCCAGTTGAGTTTTCTTAACAAGATACAGCAATAGTTTGTTTATCATTCCCTTATTCAGTTCATTTTACAGATGAGGAAGCTGAGACAAATAAGATTAAGTGACTTGCTCAGCTTCACACAGCCAGTGAGTATCTGAGGTCAGATTTGATCTCAGGAAGATCTTTTCCTGATTCTAGGTTAAGCACTCTATCCATTGTGCCAGCTGCCCTTGTGAAAAAGAGAAGATAGTCAAATATTGGGGACAGTAAAGATAATGCTAACTGAACGATAGAATCTAGGAAAGGAGTGATGTATATTAAGGCTGGGACCTGGTTTTGAATTACCTTAAATAACAAAGGAGTATTCATTTACTAGGGACAGCAGAAAGCCACTGGAGTTTCTTGAGTAGAAAAATGATGTGGTCAGATCTGCACTTTTAATCTGCCCCTCTAGGGTGGGCAAAGTTTCTCAAATATTGTCAGTAATTTGGGGAGTGAATTAAGAAGGATTAGGGATATTAAAGATATTTTATCAATTAAAAATCTTTGCCAGGAGGTTGAAAGTTCACACTCTGGAATAATTAGTAAGCCGTTCAAAATAAAGGCATTGTCCAGTCAGCCCAAGATAGTTAGAGGCATCCTGGTCCAGTAGGGAAGGAGAATTTTGGAGTAAGAGAAGCTGCCTTTTAACCCCTGGTCTCTCACTTGTTAATTGTGTGACTGTAGGCAAATCCTTTCACTTCTCTGACCCTTCAGCTATTAAAATAAAAGGGTTGGGTTAGATGATTTTCAAAGACCCTACAAAGTCTAAACCTGTTATCTTATGGCATGATGGTATTCCTACTCTGGTTACACATCTCTCCTGCCTATGAAACTCCTCAAGATAATGCCAAATCACTGAAGCTTTTGTGCCAACGCCTGGGGAAGTCCCAGAACCGTGGAGCAATGCGGCACTTTATTCATCTCTTCAGTGACTTCATCTGTGCAATTATGATTTGCTGGTAGTTCAGTTTTAGTCAGTTATGCATGAACCAGTAGCAGACCTTGGATCTTAATGATGCCCCTCCTGGGATAAAGTGAAGCTGACAGCCTTCAGACAGGCTTCCTGTGCTATAGTAAATAAATGGACTTGGGGTCAGGAGCACTAGGTGAATGGCTCACAGAGGTTGCCATAGATAAGCAAATCAGGTTGAAATTATGTTTCCTTGAGGGCCAGAAAAGAGCAGTAATGTATTGTGTCTGCTTCTGCCTCATCCAATTTTTAAAATTATCCTTAAGGGGGCTGGAGGAAATCCATACATCAAAGGGCTTTGTGCAAATAATACACAGTGAAAGCTCTTGCATACAGATGACCCATTTTTAAAAGGCAAGCTAAAAAGATCGTGCCTAGTGCTCCAGCAGAGAAAGGGGTCTACTTTAAAATGTTTGGGATTGATTTCAAGCTTAATTTCCTTTTCTTGAGTGGATAGCCCAGTTTACTTTATCTGACCTACTTGGGACCACTAACCCAGGAATATAAATTCTCCTCCTGATGCTCCTGAAATGGTTCTAAGGCTCCTATCATCTCCTATCAGCTACCAGTCAGAAAGCAGAGATCACTGCAGGAGGCAAAGTCTAAGGCAGGTGATTAGAGTCATAGATGGCTCTTTCAAACAAAATCAGAGGTTTAACCTAACCCTTGACAAATCCAAGGCTCATTAAAGTGTTTCAGGTGCTACCTTGTCCTGTGACTTGCACCCTTCTTTGCCAACCCACTTTGCATGGACATTAAGAGCTCAAAGCTTTGCAACATCCCACTGGGAGATGGAACTTTTCCTGCTCTTAATGATTTCCCTTCTCTAAATGCTACTTTCTATGATGTCCCTTTAAAAATATGCCTATTTCCCTTTCTATTCCAGCTGCTTAGCATTATCCTGAGCTGTTGCCATACCTTCACTTTCCTTATGCTGGGACAGAAACTCAAAGAATACCAATTTATATGCCTCATAAAATATGCAGTCTGTTCCTCGATGCTGCCTAGACACTTCCAAAAAAGAAAATCCCGGATGGGGGTGAAACAATCTTTCCTTGTCTTTTCTAGTTTTGAACCTTCTATCGCTCAACTTCACATCATCCTCTTCTTTCTGTCTTCAAATAGTAGCAGGATGAAACATCACTGCTTCTGATCATCTTCTAACCTTTTATCTTGTTCCTCAATGAGCAAAAACAAATCTGAAGGGACACTGGCAGAGTAAAAAACTTGTACTTGTTATGGGTCTGCCAGATGAGTAGAGAGAGGATGATAAACAGCAGCTGCTTAGAATGGCAAGTCCTGGGAAATGAATACAGGATATACTTTATTTAAAATCACTCCATTTATAAAAGGCCTTCCATGTGAATGGCCTCTGATTCTCCACTACTATCCTTGTCCTTCCATCCCTCTAACCAGCCATCCATCTGAGCCCTCCTGGGTGCTGTTCTGAGAATCAGACACTGCCCAGTGACAAGAGCATACTATAACTATCCTCCTACCCTATTCTTTCAGAACTTAGTGATGCTCAATATACCATGGAGCTCTGCTCTCAAAAAAAGGTTCAATTCTTTGAGAGAATTCACTCAAAGCACCTAAGGTCAAAGGGTCCTTGGGGACTTAGAGCTGAGAGTTACAATGAGCCATTTAGAATCCAAGACTGGCTGCTAAAACATGATTTTACAAGTTGGACACTACCTTTATTATCTGAGAAATTAATCTGGCATTTGTTACAAATAAATGGATGGTGGGAAAAGAAAAATGAGAGAACAACACTTAAAAAAGTAGGGGCCATATTGTGAAGGCTTTTAAAAGCCAAGGAGTTACATTTTATCCCAAAGGTAAAAGGGACCCACTGGAGTTTATTGAGAAGAGGAGTGACATAGTCATACTTGCACTTTAGGAAAATCACTTCAGCAGCTGAATGAAAGATGGATCAGACTGGGGACAGAATAGAGGCAGTGACACAAGGAAATAGTATAGAGAATACGTGGTGAGGATCTGAACAATGATTGATTCTGTTGCCCAGATATCTTGATAAGAGGATAGAAGTCATTTGGAAAATAATTATGAATACTCATCACTAGAAGGGATCTCCCTTGTCACTGTTCACCACCTCACCACCTACTCAATGCACAATATAGCCCCTATTTTTTAAGTCTTATTACTCAATATTTTCCTTTATAAACACTACTGCAGTTTTACAGGTCTCCTTACTATCATATATAACATTTCATCTACTGTCTAAGCTACTGTGAATGAGACAGTGTAAATATGTGGTCTTCTAAATCAGTATACTGCCCTCAGATATTCTTATGGGTTTAATGCCCAAAATTCTATTTGTTTTCCTGATCCTCTCCAGATGCTAGTGATCTCTCCTAGTTATTTTATTTAAACTAGTGTTTATAGTACATACACACACATACAGACACACATATTCACATACATACACATACACAGACACAGAGACAGATGACAGATAGATAGATGGATAGATACATAGATACATAGATAGATAGATAGATGGATGGATGGATGGATGATAGATAATCTTGGCTAGATTGTTAGTTTCCAGAGGGCAGGAAATAAGTTTTACTTTTTGTTTTTTCTGGCACATTTTTCTTCTTCAGTCATTTTTAAGCTATCTAATTCTCCATGACCCCATTTGAGATTTTTCTTGGCAAAGATAGTGAAGTGGTTTGCCATTTCCTTCCCCAGCCCATTTTATAGATGAAGAACTTTGACAAACAAGATAAAGTGACTAACCCAGGGTCACACAACTAGTTAAGTGTCTGAGACCAAATCTGAATTCAGGAAAATGAGTCTTCTTAACTCCAGTCCTAGTACTCCATTTATTGTACCATCTAGCTGCCCTCACCTTCTGGCACATGGTAAAGATTTATTAATGTTTGTCAATTAATGTATTTAATTGATCATAATATTATATACTATCTATGTAGATCCTGGCTAATTTTTCCTGTTCCATTATATTTATTGTACCTTTGTAGGGACCAGAATAACCAATAATTCCCATTTCTATAGTGATGCCTTTAGATAATGATAGATAAAAGCTAACAAACTTTTACTTTTGGATTCTTATATTTTTTCCTACACTCCACTCAAATAAATGCTTAATATTATCTCAGGAGAGGTACTTTACAGTTAATTAAATTACATATATCTTACATTAGTCAAGTTTTAGATTAGTTCCTTCCTGGAAGGGAGTTTGGTAGAAACCTTAGTCTCTTTAGCAAACAGATTTCAGACATTTGGCAAGATCAAATACCTCTGCAGAGAAACTTACATCTATTGTTGATTCTTGTTTCCACTTCTGCTTGTGTCCCCAAATTCTGACGATATACCTTGTTTCTATCCCAAAGCATTTTATGCCCTGATTATTTTCTTCTTGGAAATACCTACCCACTTGAATCTTTCAATTGTGATAATAGGACCTCTTTGTATGTTAAGAATTTTACCTTATTTGTGAGTTCAAAGGAAATGGATCTGTATTACTGATTTTGCTTTTGTGTTTCTACTTTTTTTTTTAATTTTGGGATTAAAGTATCCAAACTCCATTATGCCTATCCAAATATATTTGTAGAAGTTAGGAAATGGTCAGAATTCCTTTGGCCAGTAAAAATGAGACAAAACTGTCAAGTCAAATAAGAAAGCATAAAACTAACCAAATAATTCTCAATTCCTTTTGAAGGGTCTTATCTCCAGAGGTTCTCCAGAAGCAGAAGTCACAAATCAAAGATAAGCCTCCCTCAAGGTTTTCCTCATAAATGCACTATCCTGTCAATAGGACCACAGATTGTCAGAACTGGAAAAGACCTGAGAGGCCATTGAAACCAACCCCTACATCTTACATGTGAGGAAATAGAATGAAGACCAGAAAAATCTTCCCACAGGGAACAGGAAATCAAGTAATGAATCAAATTGGGAACCTCCAATTCTAAAGCCAGACATCTTTCCATTGTAGTACATTCTTTCTCTCTGTGGGTATATGTTCCTATAAATCTAGTACATGCAATTTGTTAGATATTATATTAGTGATAAAGAACTTATGAAATGTTTATTATGTGCTATCCAGGTGACACAATGGATAGAGTGCCAAGTTAAGAAGACCTGAATTAAAATTTGACCTCAGATACCTACTAGCTGAGTAACCCTAGGAATATCACTTAACCCAGTTTACCTCACTTTCTTCATCTGTAAAATGAGCCAGAGAAGTGAATGACAAGCCACTTTAGTATTTTTGTCAAAAAACACCCACAGGGATCAGTAAAGAGTCAGAAGTGTCTGGGGAAAAATGACTACACAACATGTATTAGGTCCTATGCTAAGTGAAGGGGAAACAAATCATTTATTAAGCAGATGCTATGTCCTTATTAGTCTATACTTAAATAAATTAATTCAGATTGTTCATTGGGAGGCCAAATACTGAAGCTGAAGCTTAAGAACTTTGGCTAAATAATGAGAAAAAGAATTCATTGGGAAACAAACCCTGAAGACAAAAAGAAAAAATGATGAGGATGAGATAGATAGATAGTGTCATGGAAGCAATGTACATGAGCTTGGACAGAGTTTGGGAGATAGTGGAATACAGAAGAGCCTAACTTGATATGGTTCATGGGGTGACAGAATTAGATATGATTGAAAGAATGAACAACATGTGCTAAGTAGAAAGACAACACAAAAGTCGAATGACAAAGTGGGGTAGAACAGAGTTGGAATAGCTTGAAAATGTCCTGGTTCCCAGGGGCAGAGTTGGTCAATGGGTTAACAAGTATTTATTAATGGCTTGCTATATGAAGTTCTGGTGGGAGGAAGATGAGGAGGATAACTAGCGTGCCCATTCAAGTGATTATGGTTTATAAGTAGAGAGGAAGAAGAAGAAAAATTACATCTAAGTGTAAATAGTAGAAATTATTTAAAGTAATTAATATTGGACTTCTATATAACACCTTTGTTACAGATAGCTGACAGTTTTTAAACAGTTCTTCAAATCAGTTATTTTAATATATGTGGTTGATAAACTTTTGCCTGAATTGGCCCCCATCACCCTTGTCCCCACACACAAGCATATTATCATTCTTTCAATTAAATTCCTTATAATAAATATTATTTTATATAAATTATTATTTTATTTTATATAATTATAATAATAATAAAGGAAGACAAGAGGACCAGGAAGAGAAATAACTATTTTAAGTTTCTTCTGAAGAAAGAAATATGAATTTTGAGGGATAAATTTTTAAAAGATAGGGGGAAGTAGGGTGCTTACATTATATAGGGAGGAAAGTAGAAGTAAAGTATTTGGAAAATATTAATACCTAAAACTTTCCACATCTAGAGAACTCCTAGTACACAGTGGTTTTCAGTTAAATTAATTTTTTAAAAGGTCATGTAGCAGAAAGGGGCTAAGAGAGAAGGCCAGAAGAGCAAATATAGTAGTAGGCTTCACAAAGAAAGTACAAGTGAATCAAACTTCACAGGGAAGAGCAAAAAGTAACCCCCAAAATTAGTAAATTTCTTGAGGTCAATAGAACAGTAAATAGACTCAGTAAGAATGTCATGCCTTGACAACTGACTTGATTTTTTTTTTTAAGGGTAAGAGGGGAGTTACCAAGTAGAAGATCCAAAGGATTATTCTTTTTCTTTTTCTTTTAGAAAGTACCTTTTGAAGTGAATCATGAACACCAACAAACTTTTAAAAAAACTTCAAAAAGTAATTCAAATTTGTCTAGTTAAGAGCTGGAAGACCAACTTTAATAGAATAGATAGACAATTACAATTGAAATAGATATGTACACATATAATTTATTAAGTAGTTATTAATACTTCAGTTAGTGGTAGTAGCAATTAGTCATAGTTAAGCAGTTATTTGAGCTAAACATTATAAATATAGTAAGGATTTAGAAATATGTGACTTTAGGAATTTGCTATCCAATCCAAAACTGCTCAATACCAACTAGAAAGGTTCAGTGTAAATGAGAACCATCTAGAGGGTGTTTTCCAATTTGACTTCCTGAAATCCCATTCCTTTTTAAATAGTAGACAAAAGAAAGTATTTTTGAGAGAAGTACTTTAGATTAAGTTAATTTTATTCATTTTAAAATGTCATGCAAATTGATTCAGGAATTTAAGAAAATGAGAGACAGCATGGCTTAGTGAATGGAGGGGCTCACCTAAGGTCAGGATGATCTGGGTTCAAGTCTGACACTTTTCCTGTGTGACCTAAACCAAAAGTTCTTGCCTCACAAAGACTCAGACATCTCTCTAAAACTAGAAGCATTATATGCACAATTTGGAGAACTGTATCAGTGGAGGGAATTTTCACATTGAGAATTTCTATATGGAGGAAATTACTGATCCATATCACCAAAAAATAAAGTAAAATAATAAATAAGTATAATTATATTTGTCATAAAATTAGTTATATTAGAAATACTTCTGAACTATTATTTTTCTTATAAAGTACTTATTTGATCATCAAAAGGAAACCAAATATTTTCCTAAACTTTAAGAAATTTACAAAGACTGAATTGTCTTTATGCAATTCCTTGCAGCATGTAATTCTCAGCAGGGAGTAGACATTCAAATATTCCTTACTAAGAATAGTTTCTTCTCTATATGTTATTCATAGATATGTGTCCCTAGTTATAATCTCTTTTATCACAAACAAAACTCAGAAAATTACAGAATTCCCAATCTGGTAAAGCATATATGTGTGTATGTATGTATATATATATATATATATATATATATATATCCTATTCTTAATATTAATATCAATATAGCTTAACCCCAATTGCCTCTCCAAAGAAAAAAAATTAATACTAAATATTGAAATAAAATATAATCACAATAACTTCCAAAATCTAAAGTAATCTCAAGGAATCATAACATTTACAGCACATGCCAGGTTTATCTACTGTAAAACAGTAAACCATTAGTACATTATAGGACATAGAATTGAGAATTCACTGAAATAAGTAAGGCTTCATTAAGGAAAGTTTCCTTATTAATCTTTCTCTGTAAACTTATAGTTTTAGAAACTTGCCTAGCTCATTAAGAAATTAAGTGACTTAACCATAGTTGTGTAGCCAGTAAGAAGTGAGACTTGGACCAAAGCCAGCTCTTTATCCATTATGTCCCATTGTCTCTCATCAAATTATATATGTCCAAATATGTACTGGCACTTTTTAATGAAAAGAAAGATAAAAAAGGGAGTTAAATAAGAATTTGGTGCTTAAGGAATCCCAGGTTCTTTCAAGAATAAGTTAAAAATGTCAGGTCCCATAAATATCTATGGAGTCTTCATTGTAGATCCCAAGTGCCATAATTCTTTTGAGAATTTCCAGATTAAGTATTTCAAATCGCTGTGATTCATGGAAAAATATACTGAAAGTGCAAAGTATACCAAAAGACAAGGCAGAACTGGATATTACTTTATGCCAGATAAAACACAAAGCTCAGATATAAAAGTAACATGCAGTTAGGCAGTTACTTGAGCAATTGCCTGGTGTTTTAAGGACACTTTACGCCTTGGATTTTAGCTTTAGCATTCTTGGGGGCAATTTTATAACACAATTCTACAGCCTCACTTAAAGTCCACAATTTCTGGCAAACCAGATCAGGGATTTGATTCCTCCTCTTGTTAGGTGGCTGACTTCTCCAAGCAGAAACTTCCCTTGCTGCTACTAGTCAATTCACTTAGTAGACCCTTCTCTAATTCAGAAAGTCATCTCTGTGCCTGGACATTCCCACAATGAGAACAATATTTCATTGCCTACTCAGCAAAAGAAAAGAAAAAAAAAACAAAAAAACTGAAATGAAAGCCAGAGGCCCAGGCAATAGCTTGCCAAGTTGAATCCATGTTCCATATGGGAACCACAGCAGGGTGGAGATGAACTGCAGAATACATCTTTACAAGCACTCTAGAGACAAAGCACTCTTCTTGCCACAAAAGAGGGTAGAAACTAAGAACTGTTCAAAGCAATCTCCTTTTAATTGATACAGAACCTGGTCTCCCTGCTACTATCATGGTGCAGGAGGATCAAGGAACTAAAAGTTTGCTATGTTATTTCATGGGATATTTGGTCTCTTTCTATCAAAGTGTTCACCATGAGACTTTAACGTCTTACAAATTGCTTCCTGAGTAATATACATATTCTTCTCCCCATTTTACAGATGAACAAATTATAGCTCAAAGTGAAGTTGAATAATTTGCCTAAAGATCACGAGAGGGAAATGAATGTAAACTGTTTGTATTTTTGTTTTTCTTCCTGGGTTATTTTTACCTTCTGAATCCAATTCTTCCTATGCAACAAGAGAACTATTCGGTTATGCACACATATATTGTATCTAGGATAAACTGTGGGTGGAGGGAGGGAGGGGAAAAGTCAGAACAGAAGTGAGTATAAGGGATAATGCTGTAAAAAATTCCCAGGCATACGTTCTGTCAATAAAAAGTTATAATTATGAAAAAAAGAAAAAATTACCCATGCATGTGTTTTATAAATAAAAATCTATTTAATCCCCTTCCCCCCCCCCAAAAAAAAAAGATCACATGAGAATTGTTGGAATTGGGATTGAACTGAAGTTTCCATACTCTAAGCCTACCACTTTTCCCAATTAATCCAAATAATTGATACTACAATAAATTGTATTCTACAGTGATACAAAACTCAGTTCATGAGTACAAACCCTTCTTGTGTGAGTCTCATCCATGTCCTCCAATAAGTAGGCTTTTTACACATTCCCTCAGCATTGCATTCATACCAAGAGAGCCCATGGACTGTTTATCCTTGTTCTAATCATGTACTTAACCCAATTCTTTCACTTACACTATCTACCCTTAAATAAATAAATAGGTGAAAGAGGAGATTCTTTGCTTCAATTGTAATCTAGCCTTAATCACTGAATGGGTACAGCTTCAATCAAACTGAGACCTGTTGAGGACTTTTAACTTAAAAGTCCAAGTTCTCCCATTTCATCCAGGGCCATCTTCAGCCCTCTTATCTATCTCTGTCTACTGGACCCAGATGGCTCTGGGGATAGGTAATCTTGTACATCCTCCCACACTTAAATCCAAGTCACTTGCATCTCATGGCTTCACCTCCTTGATGTCATGCTCCTTTTTGATGTCATCCTTTGTACAGATTTTCCTTCATGATTCTTTGTAATGTGTTCATTCCAGCTTATTGCAGATTGTAATGTTTCATGACTCACAGAAATACAACATTCCCAGAAGAATATTGATATTAAGATCACTTAACTATTCTGTTGCCCAGTTTCCTTATCTGGATCTTTTTTCTCATAATTCTAAGACAGGCTTTTATTTCAAGGCACACCTTGAAAGTCATTAGAAGAACTTTGTAATTTCCCAAGTGAAAAATTTCCACTGGAAAATAAACTAGCCTTAAAACGGTTTAATTTCACTGAGACTGTTAGACAAAAGGCTAACATTGCTTAGATCTTTGCAATATTAATGTTAATTTGAAGAATGATTTCTTTTTTCCACTATTAATATTGCATTTGAATTTGTGTAGGGCCTTGGGCTTTTGACCCAGAAATGTAAGCTCTATCCAAAATTACCAGTGAATAGTGAGGATAGTTAAAGGATTTACCAGCAATTTTTTCTTATTTTCCTTCTTGCTTCCAGGAGGAATCAAAAAGGACAAATTAAACTACTTGCAGTATCTTCATTGCCTTGTAATTTAATTTATTTTTGTGACCATGAGGCATTCTTTGAAATAAAACTAAAATGATTCAGGGTAGATAAAGGTCTAGTGATTGGAGCCATTCTTGGGAGTTTTGGATTATATTTCTCATCTTTCCACAAACACATTAGGTTGCATTATGTTGGGCAATTTTGTTTTATTGCCAATATAATAATACTCTTTCAAAACATAGTCCTCTCATGCCTGTGAACTTTATGCAAGAGGACCTAGAATTTAATATTCTTTTTTTCCTTTTTTTTTCATTTAACAGGGGGTTGGGAGTAAGTTAATGCCTTTTCTAGAAAATTCTCTGAGAGTGAAAAGCATATATTTGATAGGGATATAGCTACTGTAAATAGAAATACATCCTCTTTGTAATTCTTAAGGTGATTTTTTTTCCAGACACCCTTTTTCAATAATCTTAGTCATTGTAAATGATACTAGCTCTTTCTCAGGGGAGCTACCATTCTCTTGTATCTCTGAGACGCAGAGCAGATCCACTGGTGTAGATCTAAGTGAAAGATGTACAGATTGGGCCTTGACCTTTTCAAAGAAAATATGTAGGGAAAATAGCTTCATAGAGAATTTTTAACATCAATCTAAACCACATTTTAAAAATAAGAAAAGAAATCTTCTCTTAGAGTAACAGTTTTCTGTCTTTGTCATACATAGTAATACCTAACCTCCTTTTCTTAATTTATCTAGTTGTTAGGCAGACAGGTCCACAGGTTCTAGTCTGGTTAATTAATCCTTTTCACATATTTTAAAATCTTAAATATCTTATATATGACTACCTTTTGATGATTTTATCATCACTCACATTGTACAGCAATTTCCCTTGTAGAGATCTGTATAAGTAATTAAGAATGAAATACAGAGTACATATTTTTCAGTAAAACCTCTCTAACTTGACCAAGGAATGGAGAACCCAAAAGAGGAAAGTAATGGGGTTGATGAATGGGAAAAAGCAAAGCAGATGGTGGAGTTACATAAACTTGCCAACATGCTCCAGCCTGCATTCTGTTCCAAACACTTTTAAGGCCAGAAACTGTGTAAGCAACACCAAGGGCCTGATCCAATAAAAAGAAGGGGGAAAAAGGCACATTACCCCCTTGGGTTCTGAAAAGCAGTCTTGCTGGCTCCAAAGTAAGCTGACCTATCCAAAAGTGGACACTATTGAAATGCTTCCTTTTTTGATTTTCTAGGGAAAATACAAACTAAGTGTGGAATAGAGGGAGGGAGTAGAAGAGAAAGGTGGAATATAAGTTCTTTGGAAACAGCATTTACTCCATCAAATATACATGTATGTACGTATAATACGAATATAGATATATGTATTCTATACATTTTGTATTTATGCATATAGCTCAAGTTCTGGTTTTCCCTGTGCATAGCAATCAATGATTGTGCGCGCGCACACACACACACACACACACACACACACACACACACCAATTTCTAAGAAAGGGACTTTTTTCCTTTCTCTTTTACTAATTCACAGCAGTGGACCACTACTAAAGTTCTTTCCAGAATTACTTAGCTGATTGAAATTAGAGCCCATTCCATCACCATTTATATCTGCTAGGGACAGCTTTGTTATGAAAGAACTAAATTAGAACCAATCAAAGGATTGGTGAGGAAACTAAGAGGGAAGAAAACAAGATTCTCTCTTTTGGCTTTTGAATATCCTATGCCATGCAAAGATGGTGACAGATTAACTGTCATCCAATAAATTTCAGTGTCCTAAAGGTCATTTTGGGGCATATCTCTGAAGCTGCCAATTAGTATGCTGTTTAGTTAACTATGAGAAAATTCAATTTAGTTCTCAGGAAATAATCTCTCTTAGAAGGGCAGTTTAGTTGAAAATAACTAGGAAATACTTTTTAGAAAGTGATCTTAAAATTAAGAAACAAGAGGCTAAAACACCTATCTGGCCCCTCCCTGAAGTTCTAGTTTTTGTATACTTTACTGCCCTTTACACATTCTTACAAGTATACTAGACCAAAGCTTCTTAAACTATGGGTCATAATCCCATGCGGGGTCATGTACCTGAATGTGGGGATCAGTAAAAATTTGGCAACACTAAAAGATATCATATAGTCTACTTTTTATGTAAAAATAAACAAGCACATCCATCTCACTATTAAAATTTGCTTTCATCTTTAATAAATGGTAAAAACACATGTATACCAAAGAACTATTTTAAAATAAATTTATTTTATGATTTATTATCAGTAAAAGTTTGATTTGTATGTCTATATCCCTGGGGTCCCATAAAAATTTCTCTGGAAAAAAGGGGTCCACGTGGGAAAAGTTTAAGAAGCTGTGTACTAGACTATTGGTTGCGCCTCCTTTGGAACATCCCATCACCATTATTCAGGGATTTACACATGTTGTCCTGCACACCCAGAATGTGTTCTCTCTTCACTATCACCTTTTAGTTTTCTTGATTCCTTCAAGTATCAGCTCAAATAATACCTCTAGAGAAGGTCTTTTCTGTTTCTCTCCAGTATTTTCCTGAGATTACCTTCCATCAAATCTCTATATATTTTGCACACACCTCATTTTTTACATGTTTTACATGTTTTTCCCCCACTCCGATATGAGATGCTTGAGGTAAGGGACTATTTTTGCTTTTGCTTTTTGTTGTTGTTGTGTTGTGTTGTGCTGTGGGGTTGTGTTTTTTTGTTTTTTTTTTGTATTCACAATGCTGAACACAGGACCTGGCATATTATAGTATTAATGAATGTTAATTGATTTTTTAAATGGGGACTAGAGACCTGTTGACATTATTAGATAACCTTATTTCATTGAAAATGCTCTTAATGAAAGTATTACTAGACTTATTAAATTCTTTATGGGGCATCTAGATGGCATAATGAATAGGTCATCAAGTTAATGCCATGAATAAAGCACTGATATTGAAGTCAGCTATATTTGAGTTCAAATTTTACCTCAAACACTAAACAATTAGCAGCTGTGTCATTCTGGGCAAGTCATTTAACCCCTATTGTCTTGCAAAACAAACAAACAAATTTTAAAAAGAACTTTTATGCACCAATGAGCCCAGTGTTAGAAAAGAATTGAAGAATACTAGCAACAGGTTATACAAAGATAGCATGGTTTAATGAAAAGGACCCTGAACTTTAAGTAAAAAGACCTACTTATATGACTTTCCTCGGAACATTATTTTTTTCACCTAGGAATACTAAGCTTGTACTATCTACTTCATGGTATTACTATAAATCCTTTGAGCAGATGAGTTATTTATTCATATTAACTTATGTCTTTCTCTGACACCCCAGTAGGGTGTGACTATAAGCCTGTACCCTCAAAATCTGTATCATTGGAGTACAAGGACAGGTTTCATGAACTTGTGAGCATGGGGTGGGCTACATCCTATCCTCCCAGAACCAACCTAGCTGGCCAAAAAGTTGGCTGCAAGGTTCTAAAAAGTTGAATGATTGCAACTTTCAAAAATTATCTTTCAAGTTAGGGAGGGTTAGGAAATCTTCCCCAGAATTTACCTTAATATAGTTCCTTTATAGATTGGAAATATATATTCTACCTGACCCTAAAATAACTTTGATCAGAGATTTAGAGAACTCTTACTTCTATGACATGTTTATAAAAAAAGAATTTTGATTTTGAAGCATTTGGGGGAAGGGCAAACCCTCCCTAGGGGAGTATAGGAAAGGAAGCTGGTAGAAAAGAAGCTAAAAGATAATCTTTGACGTTGATATTTTAGCTAAGGTCCTGATGCTACTCAGCCTCTGAAAATCACTATGTATTGTAGTGGAAAGTGCCATCCACATCCAGAAAGAGAACTATGGAGACTGAATATGGATCAAAGCACTCTTTTGTTGTTGTTGTTGTTGTTATTGTTGTTGTTGTTGTTGTTGTTTACTTGTTTTTTTTTCTTTTGATCTGATTTTTCTTACACAGCATAACAATATGGAAATATGTTTAAAAGAATTGCATGTGTTTAATCTATGTCAGATTGCTTGCTCTCTTGAGGAGGAGAAAAGAGGGAGGAGAAGGAGAAAAATCTGGAACACAAGGTTTTGCTAAGGTGAATGTTGAAAACTAGCTTTGTGTTATTTGGAAAAATACAATTTTAACTAAAAATTTAAAAAAGAAAAAAATGTCATTTATCATATTCCAGTCCCTTTCTGGGGGCACTCTCTTGGAAGTCAGAGGACCTGAGACTGAAGTCTGATTCTGCTAAGTACTTCCTGTATGATCTTAGGCAAGTTACCAAAAATAAGAGGGATAAACTTAATTACCTCTAAGTTTGCGTAGAATTCTGAATCCAAGATCATTATCTAGTTCAATTCAAAACAATATATATTGATCACGCTAGTTGTCACAAACTACTACTAATCAGAGATGGCTGTATCTGCACACTGCAGAAACATATCAATTAGGCCACAGATGTATAAGACACACTGAGTAGAAAGAGGAAATTCATCACCCATCCTGAATGCTTTCCTCAAAAGATAAACATACCAGAAAAACATGGAAAAAAAGAGTAATACCTGGGTATAAAGACCATTAACCATCATTATGCTGTCTCACTCTGTTAGCTACCTGTATTCTGTTTCCTCTGCCTTTATGAACATGAAGAGAAACATAAGGGCTCAGTCTCACATACAACAGTAATAATATATTCCTTCTCTTGCTTTTGTACATGACTTTTATGCGGGCAGAAATAGCATTGCTCTCTCTGGATGTAACAACCACAATTGCTTCCTTCCCAAAAAAGCTACTTTGCCTTTTCCATAGAGGTGACATCATTGGCAGTTATCCTTTAGTACCATATTTGTTGAAACACTGATCACATTATTATAAAGATTTGTCCCCAAATCAGCATAATTTAAACTCCTGTAACTAAGAGTCATTCTCTCCAATTCACTTTCTTTTACCTGATTAGTATGAATATTTCATTCTTGTGTGACTCACTGGAGATATTATTAGCATATGATAATGTTTATATTCCACATTATATCTTAAAAGCATTTATCTGTCAGAAGATCAAAGCATTTCCCAACATCAGTTCTCCAACTATATAATCTTTAACAAGGATGCAGACAAATGTTAATCCTGGTCCTATCATTTCTTAGAAACCTTGAAAACCTAGAATACAAATAATTTACTTAAGATGATATAAAGTAGGGAATAAACATCTCAGGACTTGGGTCTTATGCTCCTGGTTCAACTCATAATCCAGATGTAACTATTCCTTCTTTTTCGATTAGAGTTGCATTAAGGGACATAGGTACTTTCAACCTTTTGTTTAAGGTAAATACTGATAATTTGAAGATCAATTGAAGTTTATCATTATTGGTTACTTAGTCCTACTAAACATTCTTGTACCCATTCAAATACAGACATTTTTATATATGACAAGACCTTTCTGTGAATGGGTACTTTTAATTTGTCAGAATATTGACATAGAAACAATATATCTGCTGACTTCAGGATATTTGTGCTTTTACCCTCCTTCCCAAAAGTTCCTTTGAAAACATATACCTTGTAAATAAGACAAGAAAACGGGGTCCTGAACAGTTATCTTACTAACTTAACTATCATTAAGCAGAGGAGAAGAATGGTCCACATTTATGTGGTTTTCCAAAATTATCATTTTACAAAAAATAGAAATTCTTTGTGAGGCTTAAACATATAAGATGTTTCCTTCCATATACATAAATGATTATATTTTAACTTGTGTACAGTTTGCATTATAATGGAAATATCTATTTTATATAAAGTTGCATAATTCTCACCAAACTTAAGTGATTATTTATCACTCCCATTAAAGTGCAAGAGCAATGTATATTTTCCATAACCATTTTTTCAAAAAGTAATTTTAATTGTAAAATTAGCAATTCAATAAATTATAAAAAATCAAACAGGCAAATGAGGACAAAAAATTTCAAATTTAAACTCCAAACATTTTGATTAAAAAAAAATAAACTTTGACAGAATATTGCATCAGTTTTTTTTAGGCAATAAAGAGGTCAGGTACTTGCTGCCTCTATAACCTAGTCACATCATTTAACTTTTTTGGGCATCAGATCCTCATTTATTGATAGAATAGTGGGATGGGAATGGCTAGTCTTTGAGGCCCTGTTCAGGTATGATGTAACTATGATATTATACCATGATTATAATATATAATGATTATCTGGACATGGAGGTTGTTGACCTTACTTTCTAAGAGGATTCAAGTATTTTTCTCAGGAGTATTAGTTCAAGGTGAATAAATAGTATCAGCAGTAAAAGGGGCAGTCAGGTAGGGATGGGCCTAGACTCAGGGAGACTCATCTTCCTCAGTTCAAATCTGATCTCAGATACTTCCTAACTATGTGACCCTAGAGAAGTCACTTTATCTTGTTTGTTTCAATTTCCTCATCTGTAAAATGAGCTGAAGAAGGAAATGGCAAACCAGTCTAGCATCTTTGTCAAGAAAAGTCGGGGGTCATAAAGAATCAGACAAAGCTGTTTCAGAGCTGTTTCAAAACACAATCTGCATTTAGTAGGACCTCAGGATTCAACATCAACGAAGACCAAACTCAAGTATTTTCCCCCTCATCCTGACTCTGACTGACCATGTTCACAGGGTAATGATTTAAAGGCCTCACTTAGCTTTCCAAATTCCAAAAAGCAACAAGAATATTGTCTCCACTGGAAATTGTGAAACTTGATGACTGATTGCAAAATGCTTTGAAACCCTAACAGAAAGAATACTGACAAATAACTTTGTATAACAATGTTCTTTCAAGAGACCAGGACATTCATATGGAGCTAGTGATGGAAAGCACAGAAAAAATATTTTTACATAAAGGGAAAGCATTATTTCAACACTCAAAGTATATAAGATATTGTATCAAAAGTAACAATAGTGCTTCCTAAGAGGAGTAGGAAAATAACTTTATTTTAAGTGGCAAAATACAAGCATAAAGAAACAGTTTTGAAATGGAATTTGAGTACTTTGGGGCAAAAAATTAAATAAACAATAAATTTAAAGATTCAAATAACTTTTGAAGCATATAGAATCAAAGCCAAGTATCAATGTCTTGTATGTGAATATTGATGTTTTAAAGAGTCAAAGAAGTAATTTTATTTATAAAAAATGGAAATTAATATGAACAAGCATAGTTTCAAAGATATAACATGAGATATTGGACCATACTGAAAATTAATGATTGCAGAAGACTCGATTCATTTGTATATAATTATTTTATGACTAAAAAAGGTAAAACAAACAAAAATTCTATATATATTTGAAGACTGAAGCATGATTTTTAAAGGACTATTTATTTTAGAGAGGAAACTTGTGAATTCTTGTCTTTTAAGTGAAAATGCATTCACTTAGAATCATAAGGTTCTCGTTTAAGCTATTGAGAGATCTGAAAGAGGAGTCTGATTTCAGAACCTTAAGAGATTTGAAGGGACAGTAAGGAAGAGGAAAATATTGTTTAAAACTGTGGCAGCTGGAAATCACCTGAACAAAGGCTTCAGCTAAGTGATTCCTGATTGGTGAGAGAAATAATCTTCAGCTATACACACATGAAACTTTTCCTTACATTTCTATAACTTGAAGCTATTGCCTTTCACTTCCAAGTGGAGTTAGAGATGAAGCTTCTTTTTGCTCTCTACTGCCACCTCTGATTTGACAATGAAAAAACAGAGGGGAAGACAGGTTTTGCAGAAACGAGGTATCCTAGAAAGCTGGCTAAGTTCATTTGCCTTGCTTTTAAAAAAAAATTTTTTTTTAAGAACCTGATCTCTGTCTTGACTGGATAATGCAAGATCAGGATGAGTGAAAATTGATTGTCTGTACATTCTAATGAAATTCTCTGGCTCAAAAAGGATATTTATTCACATAAAGAGATAACATTTTCTAAAAGTCCATTTAAGATTGATTACAGGTTGAAAGAAAGAAGTCATAAACATTATATCTCAACATAGAAGAAAATAGTATTTGCCAAAGTGAAGAATGTAGATAGTAACAGAAGAGCAATAGAAAATCAGTTTCTTTGTATGTAGATGTCCCAGACTGTAGGTGGGCTATCAAGGCCTGAAATCTAGAGGTGAGAGTTACCCCCAAACACATGATTTTTCACCCTTTCTGTGTTTTTCTACCAGATTTTTGTATGTGCCTACTCCCTACACCTACTCCCTACATAAATATTTAGTATGTTGGTTGGAAAGTGTGGCTCAGCTTTAAATGCATGTTGTCATGAATTTTATTAATTATGAATTTGCATTAATATATAAATATTTATATATTATTTTTTATTTTGCTTTATCACTAAGCAAATGATAATTTTTAATCATTATTATGAGTGGCTAACTGTATAAATAGAAATACATCAATAGGGTCTCAAGAGTTAGAGTAGTAAATTAAAAAAATATTTTTTCCTCAGCAGGCTTACCCTTAGGACTCTAGGAGAAATTAATTGCAATCAATTAATAGTGGTCTTTCTCTGGGAACCCTAGACCTAGAGGGAGACCAAGTTAGAGTAAGAGGGTAAGTAGTTGTCAGCACAACTTGTGCAAGATATGATATTATCCTACATTGTGAAAGTAAAAGATGGGGAGAGAGGGTGATCATGTCAAGGGAGTACCTTGGACTACAATCATGATGTTGTTGCAATTTACTGCTTTTGTTTGTGCTGCATTTTAAAACACAGATTTAAGTTGTGACCTTGTTGAATCTTTTTTTTTTAGTTGTATTATCTGGGATGAGAGAACTGACAAATTATCATATCATTAAAGGCGGCACAAAATTTAACTGAATAGGTCCCCTGCTATCTCAAATCGCTCAAATTTCCTCAATAATCAGAATTTGCTGCCTTCTCAAGATAATTTGTGATGTTGTTTTTAAGTTTTCAATCCATATGAATTTATAATAAAGGTTGGTATTCCAGAAATGAATGTCTCAAAGTTTAATGACCCAATAACAATAAAAATAATAAAAAATATAATCTTCAAAGTTTATTGGTTCTAGTGATTTCTGTAACAAATTGAAATAATATATGAAACTGAGTAATTCTTACTCTTTAGGCCTTATGATTGTGTTTCTATTTATACAGTCAAGTACAAGGTTTCTAATAAAAAAAAGTGACATTTATAACACGTGTATCTCTTTTAAGTTTTTCAAATTCTTTACATATATCACTTCATTTGATGGTCACACAAAGTAAAGGTAGTTGACATCAGTTTTAAGAAAACCTGTACCCATGTTATGGGAGAATACAGTTCGTCAGTGCTTTTGTCATTTCTCATAAAAAGCTAAAATACTAACCAATGGTGAGGTCACTCATTGAATATGATGATATAGCCCCTGATTCTTTTTTACCCCTCATCCTTACCTCAATTGAACACATTACCAAGCATTTATTAAGAGATAGCTATATACCAGGCTTTATGCCAAGTAGTGAGAATACAAATACAAGCAAAAATGAAGATATCCCCTACCCCTCAGGGTCTGCTTCAGGTACCTTCAGGACCCTCAGAAGAGATAGTTTTCACACATCTATAGTGCTAGGAAAAGACTGTTCACATTTTGGGGTTAACACATTTGAGAACTGTTGATTATCAACAACCTGGTTTATCACATCTGCTGAGATGGTTTATCAGGATGTGATCATTGCACATGCTACAGCTTCTTAAAGCCACAGAGGGTTACGTGAAAGTGGACACCAAAGGTGAATGAGCATCCTTGAAAAAGTCCTGGCAAACCCTCACGTTAGAGGAACTAAGCCTCTTGAGAATCCCACAAACCCCAGGAGGGATGTAGCATAATGAATAAAGTGGTAGCCTGTACTGGATCCTGGAAAGGTATAAAGATATAGCTAGTCTGGAAATTTTCCTTAAAATAGAAGTTCTAAGAGGAACTAACAGGGGATGGAGCCACAGGAGTGGAAAGTACTTCTAGTGTGAGAAATGGGCTAAGCAAACTTTCAGATAAAATGTCTTCTGTAGCAAGACAGAGAAAATTCATGTCAGGAGTCAAGTCTGAAGAAAAATAAAAAATCACGTCTGGCTTGAGAATTTTATTTTTAATGGAGGCTATAGGAAAAACTAAGCATTCATGGGAAGGAGTTTTGGAGGTGGGAATTACTTCCTTCATCTTCAAGGATTTCTATCTGACTTCAAAAGTCAGAAATCCTTTTTAGTCAAAATAGCATCAGTCACATTCATGGAGAAGGGAATTCCTGCATGACTACAGCTTCCATTGATATATACCAGTTTAGTAGGTCACTCTACAGTAGAATGATTTGCAAGATATTACAAACAGCTCCAAATATTGCTTTAATACAGACCTGTATGTAGTTAGGGTCAGCTACACAGTACAGTGGATAGAATATCAGACTTTGAGTAAGAAAAATCTAAGTTCAAATTTAGCCTCAGACACCTATTAGCTGTGTGACCTTGGGTGAGTGACTTAGCCCCTATTTGCCTCAGTCTCTCATCTGTACAATGGGGACACACTGGAGAAGAGATTGGAAAACTACTTAAGAATCTTTGCCAAGAAAACCTCATGGACGTTGTCCATGAGGTCACATGGAGTTGGCTATGACTGAGAAAATAAAAGTTGGGTTTCTATTTGGCCACTGATACAAGCTACTTTTTACATTAGGAAGAGCAAACCATATTTTAAGAGGTAAATCTGTTTGTAATCAAAAAGTCATCATCCTCATCATTTTATCTCACACCCCAATATCAAATTAAAATTACTTATCAATGGTTTTTGATTTACCTAGGCTAATGTTTCCTTCTAGCTTTGATGACTAAGCTGCCTTTAAATTGAAAATTCAAAACCCTTATCATTGCCACATTTGTGATTAGGTGAAGGGAAAGGCATTTGTTAAAATAGTCTTTAAAATATGTAAGAGCTTTTTGCTAAAACCTCAAGCACCCCCTGATATGAAAGGAGTTATGTATTCTTCAGTAAGTGATCCTTAGAAGGGGAACAGTTGCCAATATTCATGCTAGGATTACAGATGGAACAATGTGCCTTTTGTCAACTCAAGGATTATAGTATTAGACAACAGGCAATAATTGCTGTGAGACTATACCTTAATCTGGGATAGAATCTTCAGATAGCAAAGAGTCTTCCAATGAATATTTATTGTACCTGACCACTGCAATAGAGCTAATTGGAGACCAGGCACTTGGATCTTTATCTTTCAAATCAGAAATTGAAAAGAGATAAAATAGAAAAATAAAATTATTTAGCAGTATCCTGCATAAATGATATTTTATTGTGTATTTTATTACTTTAGTGGATAAAGTTCCTTAAGTAAATTAATATATTTTCTGTGAAAATCAATTATTTATTTCCTCTTTCTGGACAATTATTCCCTAATTTATTTTCTTATCTTATTGAGATAGCTAAGAGAATTGGCCTTGTAGCCAAGATGACTTTAGTATATGTCCTGCCTCTAAAAATTTTTCCATGGGTATGTATTTGAATATGAATAATATGAAATAAAATATCAGCAAATGTACTTCAAAAATATATTTAAAATATTATATACTATTAGCAAGTTGTTTACCCAAAAAATAAAAATTTAATTTATTATGAAAATAAAAACTTATAAGCATAACAAACATAATAATAACAAAAACAATAAAAATTTTGGTAATGAAAACCAAACTATGTAGAGGTAGAAACACTTTTTAAGAATAAAATACTTCCTTGTACAGCATGATAATTGTGGAAATATGTATAGAACATTGCACAGGTTTAACATATATTGGATCACTTGCTATTTAGGGGAGGGTATGGGAGTAGGGAGGGAGAAAAAAATTTTGGAACACAGTTTTACAAGGGTGAATGTTGAAAATTATGCATATGTGAAGGATGTAGCACCTTCCAAAATCTATAAAGAAATAAAGGGGAAGGGCTAGGTGGATGGGGAAGCAAAAGGTGAGGAAAGAATACAAGGGAGGAATCCCCCTGTGTGTGTGTGTGTGTGTGTGTGTGTGTGTGTTTATGTATTTGTCTACATATGCATTCATAAATTTAAAAAAATAAAATTCTTTTTGAGCTCCTTCAAAAAAAGACTATGCATATGTTTTGAAAATAAAAAGTTTGTTTTAAAAAAAGAATAAAATACAAAAACCATTTCCAAAGTCATAGGAATAAATAGGGCTTTTCATAACATGGTCAGCAAAAAATACAAATAGTACTTTCAAAAATAAAGAAAAGAAATGTTAAAAATCATATGAATAAATTTCACTGTTCTATATGTCATTGATAATAGGAGAAATGAAAATTACAATAACTGAGGTTTCACTTAAAATGCATCATGATGATAAAAAAGGAAAATGATAATTATTGGAGAAGATAAGGATAAATAGGCACATTAATGCATTGTTGGTGAAATTGTAGTCTAGGTACTGTGGAATTCAGTTTGAATTTATGCTTTAAAAGTAAGTAATCTATTTATACTGTTTGACCCAGATGTCACTATTGGTTATGTATCCCCCACAGAGCTCAAAGAAAAATAAAAAGGAAGGAACCTATATACACAAAAATATAACAGCTCTTTTAGTAATGCCCAAGAAATAAAATCTAAGAAAATGTGTTTCTCAATTAAGCAATGAATAAACACATTTTACTATACAAATATAATGTAAAAATAAATACAAATATGTTGTACAAATAGAAATATAGTATACAAATTTATCATAAAATTGGGCCTAAAGAAATGACAAAAGGGATAGTCAAAGGAAAACCTGAGCGGACTTTTAATAAACTGATGCAGAGTGAAGTAATTAGAAACATAATAATTTATACAATAAAAGCAACATTGTATAAAAAAACAACTGTGAAGACTGAAGAATTCTGATCAATTTAACGATCATCTACAATTACTGAATACCAATAATGTAACAGGTCCCACATCCTGTGTGAGAAGTAATGGACTCAACATATAAAAAAGAGACATGTTTTTGGACATAACCCAATGTTGGAATTCATTTTTCTTGTAAAACAAATACGACATGACCCTACACTCCCAGAGCTGGACCTGTCACATGTTCTCATTGGGGTTCTCAGATACCCTGAAGATGTGTAGTGTTTCTTCTTTGCTATCTGCTCAAACCTTTACCTGCTGTGTCCCACACCCACTCATTTTAGGAAGGCAATAACTACCACCCCCATTCCATGTAATCTCTTAACAGTGGGTAGTTTTTACAAAAGGATAGTGACTTTAAAAATATCGCAAGAACAAAGAAATATTTTCTGAAAACAACCCAAGGTGTAATTCCCCTTAATTAGGCTTACAATTTAGCACAGTCCTATTTAGTTTTAGCGATTACCAAATCCACACCCAAAGGCGTCAATAATGCCCGATAAGTGCTTCTGCTGGGCTGGGGTCCTGAATGTCGCTCCAGAAAATCCTTCCTTGCTGCTTGCTCCTTGGGCCATCAGTGTTGTACTGATTGCAAAACACGACTTGGATTCCAACTCTCAGATTCCTGTGGTCTGCTCCACTGGCCTTTGAAACTCTCAAGGTTAGATGCCCTAGTCCTAGGGGGAAAATATATAATGTGAAAAAAATCAAAGGAAGTCTCATTTCTAGGGGGTCCTATGTCAGTGAATGAGAAGTTCCTATAGCATAGTATCTTTTTTTAAATAGGTTTTTATTGACAAGTTATATGTATGGGTAATTATACAGTATTGACAATTGCCAAACCTTTTGTTCCAATTTTTCCCCTCATTCCCCCCACCTCCTTCCCTAGATAGCAGGATGACCAGTAGATGTTAAATATATTAAAGTATAAATTAAATACAAAATAAGTATACATGACCAACCCATTATTTTGCTGTACAAAAAGAATCGGACTCTGAAATATTGTACAATTAGCCTGTGAAGGAAATCCAAAATGCAGGCAGGCAAAAATATAGGGATTGGGAATTCAATGTAATGGTTCTTAGTCATCTCCCAGAGTTCTTTAGGTGTAGTTGGTTCAGTTCATTACTGCTCCATTGGAACTGATTTGGTTCATCTCCTTAGCATAGTATCTCTTAAAGTATTATATCTCATCAGACACCATCACTCTATCAGAAAATGAGGCAAAGATTATAGCCAAGGCTGACTTGGACCTTTTTGAAAATGCCAACAGTTGGTACAACCAATTTGCCAATACAAAAAAAGACTCCTCCCAACTACTTAGCTAGCTAATAGAGACCAGAATATCTACACATTCTCCAGTGTCTCTAAGATACTTCCCTCATGTCATCGCGATTCTCTTGGCAGCAGCTCTCTCATATCCCCCATTTAAAGGCATCATCTGTTCTCTAGCATCCTCCATGTGGAGATGCCATCTGAGCAAGCTGATGGGGTCTATGCATGTGCCAGACCACCGTTACACTTGACTATGCATATTGTTATATGAGAATTTTTCTTTCCTTCTGTGGGAGGGAGCATAGAAAGAGGGTGGGGTTTAAGGATAGGGTTCAGAAAAAAAAAACTGAGAACAGAAGGAAGGCCAGAAGGAATCATTGACAAGCAGGACAACTTTGAAAGTTACATATTAAATTATAAATATGCATACATATACATATATGTGTATGTGTGTATCTATTTAAAGCTAATTCTATGTAGCTTTGTGCAGTATAAGCTTCTGTTTCTGGAATACAATGTAAAAAATGTTAATTTTTTTTTGTTTTCCAAGTTAAAAATAAATAAAAGAGTATTAGAAAGTGTGGGACACAGTACACACAAAAATAGGGGGGGAAATACACAATTGATTTACCAATTATATCTCACCAATGAGTAACATCGAACATTTCTAAATCAGTAATCTCTCTGGCAATCAGCTTGACAAGTTAAAGCCGAAGTTATTTTTTTTTAATTAAAGAAAAGCTAGAGCTACACTTATAACAGCTCTGTCAGACTATTGAAACAAGCTGTTGACTTTGAAAATTGAAAAATGAATAAAAGTAAAGACATTAATTTTTATTATCAATATTTCTTAGAAAACTTTAATAGAATCAAGAGTACTTACAGTGAGGAAGCCAGAGGAGCTCATGTTCTTTCTTAGGCCAGTAAACACTTACTTTCCTTGCCAAGCAGAGAGACACAGTGAGCCAAGGGCAACACCTCTCAGAACACAAACTTAGTGGCAGGTTGTTAAAAGAGGAAGATAATTGAAGACTATGAAGAACATTTCAAAAGCGGTGAAAGGGAAAATGATCTTGCAGAAAGATAAATGTGAGATCTTACTAAGTCATATCATCCAAAGAGCATTTATAGATGAAACTGGTAGAAAGATTGCAAACAGACATGAAATGTCGCACTTCTCTCAGAGTTTCTACAGCTATTCATCCTTGATTTTTATGACAGTTGAAACAGCCACATTTGGACTCCAAAATCTTGGTATCTGCTGTACTGTATAAGTTAGTGAAAATGGCTTTTAAGAAGATAAAGTCAGGAAAAAAAAGTTGTACCAGAAAAAAAATACACAGAGAAGAAATCCATGCTGGAAGTGAGCCTATGTTCAAAGCATTGAGAACTGATATTATTACCCAAAGGGTAGGCAATAGGGGATCACTGGTAAAACATTAGCAAATAGCCAAACACAAACCTTTTTTCTTATCTCTACAAAGTCTGAGAATGACCTATGCCCATATGGAGGGTTTTGTTGAGGAAAATATGAAAAATTAATAAGAAGGATTTTGGAATAATTGAGTAGGCATTTGGAGTTTTTAGAAGTTAGTCTCTAGAATGTGAGGACTGGATCCATAATTTCTGGTAAGTATAATTCAACACCACTTCTTTCCATTATGAGGACAGAAAACTATTAGGTGCTCTTCTGATAGCAGAGGAGTGGTAACTTCAAGTTTTGAGAGATTCCAAGAGTGCAGTTAAAATAGAGCACATTTAAATACAGAGAAATTCAATAAGATGACTAGGGTCTGGGATTTTAGGAAGCCTAGGTCTCTTCCTTTCACCCATGAATGCAATGTTTGAAATAAATTGAGGTCATTGCTAAACTATTTTTTTCTAGGAGATGTGAAACGATGCTGATATGTTTAAACCACTCATCCTTGCTCCCTCTCTGCTACATTTATTTCAATGCTTATCTTTGTTCTGTGAAGACAAACTTTTAAAATTTTGTTTCTCTTGAAGTAGTTTTAATTTTCCTTGCCTAGATAAAAATCCGATCAATTCTAACTGCTTTTTGATCAGCATGTTCCTTATTTGCAAACACAGCACACTATAAAAGAAAACCAGTGAGTGACTAGGTATATAGATACAAATAAGACCAAGTTTGGAATCTCACTTTAAAGCACTAGTCCTTTTTCCTTGAGGACTCAAGCCAAATGAGAGAGAATCTCAATGAATTTTTACTTATTAATAATTTGTATAAGCTTCTCAAAAGCAGAGATAAATTAAATCATGTGAATGTAAGCCATTAACCTTAGGTGATGTCTGAGCCTTGAGTCAGTAATGATATAAAAAGGTATAGTAAGTAGAAGATGCTTCCCTCTGAAACAATTAGTGTTGAGCAGTTTTACTTTCTCCATTGTCCTGTCCTAGGCAGTTTAAAGTACTCCATCAGTTTCTGAGTGAGAGACTTCTAACAAGAGAGGAGTTGGTATAGGTTAGAGCTAATCATATTCTGAATGTGAGATCTAACTGAGTAAGGGAATAGTTGGTTTGCTTTCAATACTGACCACCTCCAACTATATCAACTGTTAAATATAAAAGAGAACATCTTCATATTCAAAAAAATGAACAGAAGTTTATAATAGAAAAAAGTTTAATTTTAAAAAGAGAGAACATGAGCATAATGTATTTCTTAAGATTTTAATTCAGTAAAATGCAAATAGTGGTCCCATGGAGAAAGTGTGGAGTTTTGATTCAAGAGGACCTAAATTTAAATATAGCCTAAAATACATATTAGCTACATGATCCTGGACAAGTCACTTAATTTCTGTTTTGCATCAGTTTTCTCAATTATGAAATGGAGATAATTATCATTTACCTTGTAGTACTATTGTGAGGATCAAATAAGGTAATTTTTATAAAAGCACAGCACAGTGTTTGACACATAAAAAACATTATGTAAATGTATATTACTTTCATCCCTTTCCTAGTAAGTTTTAAACATCATTAAGATTTTACTTTTCTCTGTATTTTTCGATTACAAAAAGCTTTTGATTCATTCATTGATTGAAAAGAATCTTAAAAGGCTTTCCTCTGATATTTTCTATACCTATATTAAAGTCATTTGAGATTTCTTCACAGCTGCATTTAAGGTGGTAAATGTATTCAATGATGCACAGATTGTCAAGATCAAGGAAAGAAAAAAATGGATTCAAAAGTGCTTAGCAACAATATGGAGGGTGTCAGGCACAAAGATGCAAGGTTCTCCCAGATGATTCAGGGATGGATCTAAAGAGTGATTAGTTACCAAATATCTGAAGAAGCTGACAAAAAAGAAGCAGACAGTTTGATCTGACTAATACCCAAAATTCCCTCTGACCTTAGATGGCACACATTACATTCAAGCAATATAAGATACATTAAGACAATGTATGTTAAAAAAGGACAAGGTTCAGCCATGTAATGAGGAGAAAGAATAATCAAACAGCTGCCCAAACTTTACATTGGTAGCCAAAAAATATCAAAACAATGAGAATAAGTTCTCTGATACAATAGGTAGATGATCTATATAGGTTTTACAAAAGCACTTTGAGAAGCCTGGGTGAAAAAGGCATGGATGTGTCATGGAGTAAATACCCATACTGATGAGAGCATTGGACTTATCAAGATATCAAGATGTAAGCCTAAAAGGATGATGTAGTCCAACAGTCTAGTTGCATTCACATTCAAACCTTCTCACTACAAAACCTGATATTCTTTCCTATATAGTCATGTTGCCTCAGTGTGTGAATAGAGCATGATGCCTCAAATTTCCCATTCAGTTCAGAAATAATTAAATTCAAAAAGCAGTGTTTCTAATAATGCCAAAGACTTTTCTGAGCAAAGTCCTTGCTTTCCAAGGCTGATGATGCCTTTTGTTCCTAGGAAATGACTTCCTCTTTGTTTTATTTCCCCACCCCCATACCTAGTCTCTTGAGTGTAGTAAGTAGCCTTCTTTCCCAGCCCTTGGCAATCTCAGTGGCCTTGAGAGTTACACAAGCATTGCTCTGTGTATATACATGAGAGTATTTTCAAAGAGATAGATCCTACTTCATAAGCAAAGATGTGTGTACTTAGTGTAATTTCCCAGCATTGCTTTGTAATTTCACCACATGCTGTTCATGAGGGCCTCTTGGTAAAGTGAAGCCCACTAAAAAGTTGTGGTAATAATAAAAAAAATTCTTCACACATATGGTTTCATTTTTCAGATATTAAATGGAGTCAATATAATTCTAAAAATGGATACATGTTCTGGCTGATGACTAATTTAACTGTTCAAAACTTTTAATCAGATTAATAGAAATAAACTTAGAACAATAATTTCATTTTTTGTGCTTTAAATCCACTTTGACCTTAGAAGCTATGAGGATGGGTAAGATTGCCTAATCATGATACTTCTTAAAACAGTAAATTTCCAGAAAATCTACTTTTCTCCTTCCAAACTATTATTTTCTTTCTTCTTGTAATATTTTTGTCCTGCAGTCACTTTGAAAATGTGACTCCCACTGTGACAGTGAATGAGAATGGATGAAATACTGGAATTGATGTAGAATTAAATAGTAAGCATAGAGAAAAAACTATTTGTGAATTTGAGAACAAGAACTTCAGATGAATTATTAAAACATGGGGTTTTAGTCCTAGGAAAAGCTTATGCTTCAAATACATCAAAAGCTTTGTGATTTCATCAGTGTGTTTATCCCCTCCTGGATAGAGATCATAAATCTTGGTAGATGGCCTGCATACTATATTGTAGTAACCCAAAAAATTATCATCTGATGATAAAATTTGTTGCCAGATGGATGTATATGTATATGTACATGTATACATATATGTACATTTTATATACATATATAGGGTGGTGCAGGGGGTGTTCAAGGAGGAATAATACTTCGGGTATGAGGGCTTACTGAGCCATTTTCAAGGCTATTCACCTTTAATGTCTATCTGTCTTTTACCTTTGCCTTTAGGAAACTATAGCATGCACAGTGATCACACCACAGTTAAACCTTGGCAGATAAGTTAAACCAGGTTGAGAGTAACTGACAAACTTCAAAGCCTTTAGTGAGTTGGGGGAATATCTCCAGTAAGCATGTCAAAATATTCCCTGGCAGAATTGTCAGATGAAAACAAATTTTTCCAAAGGCCATGAAGGTAACTGAAGCAGGTGCTATGGAGTACTTAGAGCTTTGTTAAATATTGAAGGTCCCACTCCATCCTGGGCTATCTCCAGTCATCTTGACTTTTGCCCTGCCACTAACTTTAATGATTCTAGAAGAGAATGAGACTGAGAACTTCACACAACTCTAGCCCACTTAAAACTACTTCACATAAATCAAGCCATCCCCTATGATGTCATTGGTCCTCTTCAAAAATTAAGGATTAATACAACATATATGAATAATATACACATGTGCACATACATATATATATATATATATATATACACATTTATATGTACACATATATATTGTCTTTTAACATTATAAAGGTATCATTTGGTTTGAATCATTTTCAAATAGTATTATTACTTAGCAGATATGTTATACTTTTTTCTATTATAGCAAAAAATATTTCTACAAGAACTAATATTTAAATGTATCAACATCTCTTAACAATAATAAATTCATATCATCGTGTGTTCATACTCACAGGACATACTGGATTTGAATTCGGAGATTTGGATTCAAATATCACCTTTTCTTACACTAGCTACTAAGAGATAAAAAATGGTTACCTGATTTAGAAATAAAGGGTGGCAAAATAAGCAAATTAGAGGAGCAAAGAATATATCCCGTCTATAGGTAAGAGAAGAATTTATGACCAAGCAAGAGATAGAAATTGTTATGGGATATAAAATGGGTAATTTTGATTACTTTTGATTAAAAAGGTTTTGACAAAAAAAACCAATGTGGCCAAAATTAGATGAATTTTACAAAAATGTATCTAACAAAGGTCCCATTTCTCAAAAATATAAAAAGCTGTGTCAAATTTATAAGAATCCAAGTTATTCCCCAATTGATAAATTGATAAAAAGCAGTTTTCAGAAGAAGAAATCAAAGCTATTTATAGTCACATGAAAAAATCCTCTAAATCACTACAGATTAGTGAAATGAAATTTTCAACTACTCTGAGGTAGTATTTCATATCATATTCATATTTCAGATTGGTTAATATGACAAAAAGGAAAATGACAAATATTGATTTATATACACATTTATATGTACACACATATATTGTCTTTTAACATTATAAAGGTATTATTTGGCTTGAATCATTTTCAAATAGTATTATTACTTAGCAGATATGTTATACTTTTTTCTATTATAGCAAAAATATTTCTACTAATTGTGAACTAATTGAATCCATCTGGGGAGCAATTTGAAAGCATGCCTGTGATGACCGCATTAGCACCCTGGATACCTTAGAATCAGCCATATTCAGGATAAGCAAAAGTCCTTAGTCTTTATTCTTGGTCTTTAGGGGTAGAAGTGAACAGGATAGAAGTAGAATCTGCAACCTTCCTTCTTCATCTCCCAACCAGAGAGTGACCCTGGCTAGTCTTACTCCACCCCCTAATCCCTCCTATAATCCTTTGTATACACCAATCTTTGAGTCAGCACAGGATAGTGGGAAGGGCCATTTTCCAAGCATATACCCATAGAGTATTGTCCAGTTGGTAGTTAGCCTTAAGTGCTTGGCTGTCCTGACCTCAGTGCATCGACTCAAGAGTTTCAAGCCCATTACACATGCCTAGATGGCTATAAAATTGCATACCCTTTGAGCAGGCAATACAACTATTAGGTGTATAACTCAAAGGGATTTAGAAAAGTTGGTAAAAAAAAAAAACCTATATGTTCAAAAATATTTCTAGCATATCTTGTAGTAATAAAGAATTGCAAATTGAGGGGATGCCCTTCCATTTCCAAGATGTTTTAAAAAAACCTGGAAATGCTTATATAAATTGATACAAAGTGAAGTGAGCAGAGCCAGGAGAGCATCTTACATAGTAGCCACAATATGATGCAAAGATCAATTGTGAATAACTTAGCTATTCTCAAAAATACAATGATCCAAGACAATTTCAAAGGTCTTATTATGAAAAAATGTTATCTCCCTCCAGAGATAAAACTTATGTGTTCTGAATACAGATCAAAATATGCTTTTATTTTTACTTTATTTTTCTTTTCTTTTTTTTTCTTTTTTTTTTTTTTTTTGCTTTTGGTATATGTTTTCTTTTGCAACATGGCTAATATGGAAATATGTTTTGCATACTGCATATGTATAATCTATATCAAAGTATTTGCCTTTTCAAGGAGGGGAAAGGGCGGGATGTAGGGAGAGAATTTGGAACTCAAAATTTTTAAGTGTGAATAATTGTTTTTACATGTAATTTGAAAAATATTTTTAAAAATTGAAAGAAAAAAAATCCTCCTTAGATACTAATTAGTTGTGGGCCTAAGGCAAATGATTCAAATTTTCAACCTTGGTTTCCCTTATCTGTAAAATGGGAGTGTCATTGCACATGTTGTTGTGAGATGAAATGAGATAATGTAAAGCATCATACAATCTTAGACCACTATAGAAATGTGAGTTTTATTAAAATTAAAAAAACACTATTAGGTATTAAAAGACATTACTAATAGTCCATAAATAATATATGAATAAATGGATGAATCTCTGCTCTCAAATAGTTTATATTTTATTCCCTAATGATAACCAGAAAAAATTTGGACAAATGACAAACATACAATTACAGGGCACCAAAGTGATATATAGCATTTAGCTTGTGAGATGGATAAAATACTGAACCAGAGTCAGAGAGTTGTGAATTCAAATCCAGCCTTAGTCATTGGGCAAGTCCCTTACCCTTTTCATGCCTCAGTATCCTCCTCATAAAAAATGGGGATACTAATAGTATCTGCCTGTCTGGCTTGTTGTGAGAGTAAAATGAGATGTCTTCAAGACGCAGCAAAGCAACTCCCAAGCTTTTGGTGTAATTAGATTCAAATTATAATCTTAATGATGATAGGGTTCACATGTATCATAGAGCACATTTATCATTTCCCCATATTAAAATATAAGCAGTTTATCTTTGTTTAGTCTCATAGGATTATCCATTCCTATTTATCATTTTATGTTTCTCTTAAGTTTTATGTTTGAACTACAAACACTGCACAGGTCTAGTTTCTTCCTCAGAAATACTTGGAATTCCTCTTAATTCATGAAAGTTTCATTTTTCTCACTGCAGCATCATACTCAATTTTAATGGGGTTAGTTATTCTTGGCAGTAAACTCGTATCATATGCCTTCTGTAACATTTCATTCCAAGCTCTCTCTGCTCCTTTATTATTGTGACTCCTTGGTACTTGATTTCTTTCTTTCTAGATGCTTGTAGTACCTTTTCTTTGACCTGGAAGCTTTTGTTTAGGCTAAAATGTGCATAGGAGTTTTCATTTTTTTATCATTATTATAACTTTTTATTGACAGAACATATGCCTGGGTAATTTTTTACAACATTATCCCTTGCACTCACTTCTGTTCTGACTTTTCCCTTCCCTCCCTCCACCTCCTCCCCTAGATGGCAAGCAGTCTTATACATGTTAAATATGTTATAGTATATCCTAGATACAATATATGTGTGCAGAACCAAACGGTTCTCTTGTTGCACAGCAAGAATTAGATTCAGAAGGTAAAAATAACCTGGGAAGAAAAACAAAAATGCAACAGTTTACACTCCTTTCCTTCTCTGGGCATAGCTGCTTCTGTCCATCATTGATGAATTGGAACTAAATTAGATCTTCTCTTTGTCGAAGATATCTACTTCCATCAGACATCCTCATACAATATCGTTGCTGAAGTATATAATGATAGGAATTTTCATTTTGAAGTTTCTATTTTCTATTTTCACTTTGCCTTTTGGTTCTAAGAGAACTATGTTTTTTGTTTGTTTTAATATTTCTTGAAATAGGATTTCTCTACTCAACCTTTGATCAAGGTATTCAATGGTTATTAATCTTTTTAGTTTTTTATCTGTTTTCAATGTCATTAATTTTAGCTCTCAGATATTTTACATTTTACTCCACTTTTCATGAAGGTTTAGGGAGTATGATTTAAACATTTCTCATTGTTTCATAGATTCATTGAGTTCTATTTGGTTCATTCTAATTTTCAGTGAGTTTGTATTTGGATAAAATTTGTCCCTCTTGTTCTATGCTGTTAATTTTCCTTCCAATTATTTCTTTCAAAATATCAAGTAGATTGTGGAAATTCCTGTGATATCAAACACAGATGCAAGGGTTGTTAGACATTATTATTCTTTGCCACAAGTTATGAAAACCATTGATTCCTAGACAAATACAGAAAACAAAGGCTATTCAAGGACCACCAGGCAAATGTCTGAATCTTGCAATGATTAGAATACAAATCTAATAAGCTGAAATTTATAGAATCATATAACATTAAACATATTTAAATGTTGGAATGAAATCAAACACTCAAAAGTCATTGTATAGTTAGCAAAAGGAGACTTCCTTTGTCCTAACAAGACAAAGATATGTAACAAGGATATATTGATGCTTAACTTCTGAGGATATGACTTCCCTTTGTCTCCTTATGTAAATATGTCTAAGTAGTAGGGCAGGATATAATGTAGGATCTGATGACTCATGGTATTCAGAATGTGGGATTTGTTTATATCTTTAGTGAATGTGGAAAGTAAAGGAAAGAAGATAGTTATCAATCAAGTTCCAGAAACAAATTTGTTGCCATTTGAAGGAAATTTAATTTTTATTGCAGGAAACCAAAAATCTTGGTTCTACCACATCTTGGTACAAATTAAGAGAGAGACAGTGTTGCATTATAGGGAGAACATCAAACATGGATCAAACATGATTTAAACTTGAATACCATCCCAGATACTTACTATCTATAAAACAGGGTTAATATCAGTCATAGTAACTATCTCCTAGGGTGGTTCTGAGACTCCATTGAGATAATAGATACAAAGCACTTTGCAAACTTTAAAAAGTTATATAATGTCAGTCAAATCTTAGAGTTGAAAGGGACCTGAGAAGTAATGTAGTCCAATCCAAAAGTATATTCCCAACAAAAATACATCCAGTCTCTTCTTCAGGACTTCTAGGGGATGGAGGAAAAAACTTCCAAAAGAAGTCCATAGGGATTATCTGATTCATTTATCCCATTCTTGAATATAACAAAGGGTTCCAAAATAAAAATAGCACAGAGAAAAACAATATTAGGAAATTATCCTCACCCTTAAATTGACATTAATGCTTTAATTCAGGTAGAAAAATGATGACTTGAGTTTCAAAAAACACAGATACCCAGGAAAGTACAGGGTAGTCATGAGTATAGACTCTGTATCCCAATTTTTTTTTTAAAAAAATGACTATTTGAATAACAAAATGGTAAGTATACCAATATTCAATTCAATTCAATTTCATAAATTTATTTAACAATTACAAAATTCATGCAAAAGGTAAGTTAAATCTTTGCTTTTTGATGCTTTGAACTTATTATTTCAATAAGCTGTGCTAAATTGCTGGGAATACAAAAAAGAAAGGCACCAAGTTTGAAATCTAATGGGGGAAGACAGATAACTGAAAAGCAGATTAGAGGGGGAAAGACCAACAGAGAGTATAAAGTTCCCAAGGAGCTGAAATCAAGCAAAGCTGATGATAAAAAAAAAATAGTTATCTGAAAAGTTTGGAAAGTTCTGAATTTTCCATAAAAGAGGGCTTTAGGAGAAATTTATTATTCCATTCTCCATTTCTCCAATCAAAGGGGAGAAATAATTGAGAAAGTTGAGGTACTGAGTGTCAAAATTGAATGAGACAACATGATGATGAGATTTCAACTGATCAGTTTTTCTTAGAAGAGGCATGATGTTTTGTGGTATCCCAAACAAGAAAAACAGCTGATAGAAAAAGGAAAGTTGCATATCATTTTATAAAATTAAGATTCAACTCATATTGGGACAAGAATTGTTTGGGGGGTAGTTAATAGTATTTCATTTTTTTTCCAATTACTCGTAAGGACAGTGCTTTAACTTTATTTGAAAATTTCTTTAGCTCCACTGATGCTGAGTGAAATGAACAGAACAGAAGAAAATTGTGCACATTAAAAGCATCATTGTACAATGATCAACTATGACTTAGCTTTTCTCAGCAATATGGTGATCCAAGACTTGTAATGAAAAATGCCATCTACATCAGAGAAAGATTTATGTAGTATGAATGCAAATCAAAGAACATGATTTTCACTTTTGAAATGTTTTTTATTTTTGCTTTTTTTTCTTGTGATTTTTCCTTTTTCTTCTGATTCTTTTTTTGCATAACATGACTAATGTGGAAATGTGTTTAATGTGATTGTACATATATAGTTTAATTTTTTCCATTTCCAAATTTTCTTCTTCTTTTACTTCCCTGCTCCCTAAGGAGTTGTATATAGTTTATATATGGGGAATCATGTAAGGCATATTTTCATATTAGTCACATTGTGAAAAAAAACAGGAAAAGAAAAATAAGAAAGAAAGGAAATATAGCATCTTTCAATATGAATTCAGATTTCATCAGTTCTTTTTCTGGGGTAGATATCATTTTCTAATACAAGGCTTTGGGAATTTTCTTGAATCTGTATTGCTTAAGAAGACCTAAGTCATTCAAAGTTGATTATGATGCAATGTTGCTGTTATTGTATACAATGTTCTCCTTGATGATGCTCACTTCACTCAGTATCAGTTCATGTAAGTCTTTCTAGGTTTTCCTGAAATCTGTTAGTTTGTCATTTCTTATAACATAATAGTATTTCATTACATTCATATACCATAACTTGTTCAGCCATTCTCCAATTGAGTGACACACTCTTTTCAACTGAAATTGGAAATTACAATTTCCAATTACTTGCTACTACAAAAGAATCTAAGAAGCAGCTACGTGGTGCGGTGGATAGAGCACCGGCCCTGAAGTCAGGAGGACCTGAGTTCAAATTTGGCCTCAGAGACTTAACGCTTCCTCGATATGTGACCCTGGGAAAGTCACTTACCCTGCCAAAAAAAAAAAATCATAAATTTTTTGATAAAAATATATAAGTTAATGTTTCTTTATTTTTTTATGCAAAGCATAGACAGTATAAGTTTGTGCCTGTGCATCAAAGTACAAAAAGAAAATTTGAATTCATCAATTAGCTACTTTTTTTAAAATTCCATTCAATATTTCTTCAAAATACATTGTAAAGTTGTGAGTTAATTTACTAATATACATTCAAAACCTATAAATCCAACTACAAAATATAAGTTAAAGAAAGAACTGGAGATGTATAAATGGAAAAGTAATCAGTGCTCATTGTTGGGCCATGTAAATATAATACAAATGATATTATCTAAATTAATTCATAGATTTAGCATTATATTAATCAAATTATGAAAGTGATACTTTATAGAACTACCAAATGAATAAGAAAATTTAATTTAAAAAGTAAAAAATCTAATATCTCAAGGAAAATAATGAAAAAGTACAAAAGAAGGGGACCTTAAACTATTATTAACCACCATATCATATATAGCAAATATAATATTATTAATCATTAAAATAACAGCACTAATTTTAAGAACAGATATGTAGGTCAGTGGGACTTGATAAGCAAGAAACAAAACACACCAAAAAATCCAAAAATGATAGCCCAATGTTGATTAAATCCAAGCATATAAATCATTAGAGGAAAGACTCCCTATTTGACAAGAACTGATAGAAAATTAAAAAGTTAATTTGCAAAAAGTAGGTTTATATTAACATTGTATATCACATATCACAACATTGATGTGTAACCTAAATAATACAAAAGGTCAAATAAAACAATTAGAAGGTACCCTTTATAAGTGTGTCAAGGGGATGTATTCCTGACCAAACAAGAAGTTAAGGAGATCATAAAAGACAAAACTAATAATTTCAATGACCTAAAATTTTAAAAAGATTTTTGTGTCAAATACATCAATGTAATTAAAATACAAAGAAAAAATGTTTAATCAGAAGAAAATATTTGCATTAAATAACACTTATAAAAGTCTGACATACAAGATATGTAGGGAATTACCAGAAAAAAATTATAACATAAAGCATTCCCAAATTGATAAGTAATTCAAAAGGATATGAACAAAGTTTGGTTTTTGTGTTATTTTGTTTTGCTTTATTTTGAAATTGAAATCTGCCCCACCTTTTGACACAGAAATCTCACTGACAGTCATATATTCCAGGGAAGTCAGTGATGAAAGATTCCATGAGTACCAAAATATTTGTAACAGTAATTTTTAAATGAAAAAAAAAGCTATAAACTTACTACAATAAAAAAAAAGATAAGAAAGACTAGAAGCAAAATAGAGGCCCATAAACTGGGGGATGAATAAGCAAGTTGTGGTCCAAGAATGTAATGGAATATTGCCCTACAAGCAATTATGAATATGAAAAACAGAGAAACATGGAAAGACTTAGACAAACTTATTCATAGTAAAATAAGTAAAACCCAGAAAACAATATACATGATGATTTCAATAATGTTAACTACAAAAAATAAAGAGAAAAACAATGCGAAATTGAATGCAATGAAATTACAATGAGCTTGGCTGCAGAGAAGTTATGAGAAATTTCTATCCCCCACTCTATCCCTTTCATTACAAAAAGGGATAGCATGGGCATGAAACATTTCATATAATGTAAGTTTTTTATGTGTTAGTTTTGTCATTTTTTCTCCCATTTTCTGAAGTGAGGTAAGATATTTCAAGATGTAGCTGATGGGAGCCAAGATGAAAGAGAGGATACACATTTCTTTCTGACCTTCTCCCATAGTCCTCAGACTAATTAACAAATCCAGCCTCTGAATTAGCTCTGGACTAGCAGAATCCACAAATATTGGGAGTACAACAAATTACCAGCAGAAGATAATTTTTGAAGATCGCCAGAAAAAAAGTCTGTTTCAATAAGGCATGGAAGGAGGCGGGCCAAGTGTAAGCAGATTGAGCACAGACCCTGGGTATTTCAGGCAATGCAGAATCCCGATTGGTATGTGACGGAGAATCTATAGGGAGGAATCTATAGCAATGTTGGCTACTCTACTGTGGTTGCAAGGCAATAGATCAGCAGAGAAGTTAGAAATCATCCAACAAAAACACAAAAGGTAAACAGTGAACCCCAAAACCCAGAATCTCTCAGGATCTGCCCACACACACCCAGCACCTGGAGTGAGTCAGCACAGACTCAGTGCAGCTGCTGCCATTTGTAAAAGAAGCTTGGACAACCTCCCTTGCCCTAAAAACAGATCTCAACTTTAAAAAAAAAAAAGTAAATAAAAAGAGAACTCTGACCATAGATAGTTTTTATGGTGAAAGAGAAGAACAGATTTCAAACCCTGAGGAGACTAAAAGCAGATCCTCTCCAGATGAAGCCCCAAAGGATGATATAAATTCATTCCCATCACACAAGGCTCTCTTAGAAGAAATTTTAAAAGATCTTCAAGGACAGCTAGAAGAAAATAGGAGAAAGAAAATGAAAACTTTGCAAAAGAGTTTAGAAAAGGAAATCCAAAATAGACTTAGTGAAATGGAAAAAAGCATATAACTTGTTAAAAGATAGATTTGACAAAATGGAAAAAGAAAGCAACTCCCAGAAAAACAGAATTTGTGAAATGGAAAAAAGTTCCATAGAACAAAATGACTCATTTAAAAATTCAATTGGACAAATACAAAAAGAAATTTTAAAAAAGTAAATGAAGAAAATAATTCACCAAAAATCAGAACTGAACAAATGGAAATGAATGACTCAATGAGACATCAAGAATCAGTCAAGCAAAACCAAAAAAAAAAATTAAAAAATAGGAAAAATGTAAAATATCTATTTGGGAAAAAAATTGACCTGGAAAATAGATCTAGGAGAGAAAACCTAAGGATTATTGGACTTCCTGAAAACCAAGATGAATAAAAGATCTTAGACACAATTTTTCAAGAAATCATCAAAGAGAACTGCCAGATGTCATAGAATCAGAAGCAGCCAGAAAAAAACAATACAAATATCAAGGAGCTACAACAAGGATTACCCAGGACTTAGCAGCTTCTACCTTAAAGAATCTAAGGGCCTGGAATCTGATATTCTGAAAGGCAAAGGAAGTTGGAATGCAGCCAAGGAAAAAACTACCCTGATAACTGAGCATTTTCTTTCAGGGAAGAAAATGGACATTCAATGAAACAGGTTAATTCTATTTATTTCTGATGCCAAGACCAGAACTAAACAAAAAATTTGACCTCCAAATATAGAACTCAAGAGAAGCATAAAAAGGTAAAAAGAAAAGAACTCTTGAGAACTGTATTTCTGTTATGAGCATACATAGAGAGTACATGTATAATTTGATTTGACTATTATAATATAAAAAAGAAACTTGAGGTGGAAAGGGGATTGTACCAGAAAAAAGGGAAAGTGAAGATAAAATGAGGGAAATTACATCTCAGCAAGAGGCAAAGAAAACCTATTATAATTGAGGGAAAAAAGGTAGGCAGATGAACATTGTATGAAACTTACTCTCATCAGTTTTGGCTCGAAGAAAGAATATTAGACATATTTGGCTTCACAGAAAAAGTTCTCTCACCTTATAGAAAAGTGGAAGGGGAAAGGTGAAAAGAGAAGGGATAGGCTAATAGAAAGGAAAACAGAAATACTAGGGGGAAGGTGTAAAAAAAGGGGAGGCACTCTAAAGGTAGAGGCCTGCTTGAGGCAAGTGTGGTTCATATGGAAAATACTTAAGAGGAGAGAAAGGGCAAAAGGAAAGAGAAAAGTATAATTTGGGGTTAATAAGATGGCAGGAAATACAGAATTAATAGTTTTAATTGTAAATGTGAATGGGGTGAACTCTCCCATAAAGCAGAAGTGATAGGAGACTGAATTAAAAGCCAGAATCCTATAATATGTTGTTTACAAGAAACACATTTTTATTTTTTATTTTTTAAAATATTTTTATTTATTTATTTTATTATAGCTTTTTATTTACAAGCTATATACACGGGTAATTTTTCAGTATTGATCCTTGCAAAACTTTCTGTTCCAACTTTTCTCCTCTTTCCCCCCACCACCCTCTCTCCTAGATGGCAGGTAGACCAATACATGTTAAATATGTTAAAGTATGTGTTAAACACAATATATGTATACATATCTATACAGTTATTTTGCTGCACAAGAAAAATCAGACTTAGAAATAAGGTAAATCAAAAATGCAAGCAGACAAAAACAGAAGGAGTAGAAATGCTATATAGTGGTTCACACTCATTTCCCATAGTTCTTTCACTGGATGTAGCTGATTCTCTTCATTACTGAACAACTGGAACTGATTTGGTTCATCTCATTGTTGAAGAGAGCCATTTCATTAATTATCATCATCATATAGTATTGTTGTTGAAGTATATAATGATCTCCTGTTCCTACTCATTTCACTCTGCATGTAAGTTTCTCCAAGCCTCTCTGAAATCATCCTGCTGGTTATTTCTTGCAGAACAATAATATTCCATAACATTCATATACCACAACTTATTCAGTCATTCTCCAATTGATGAGCATTCATTCAATTTCCAGTTTCTAGCCATTACAAAAAGGGCTGCCACAAACATTTTTTGCACATACAAGTCCCTTTCCCTTCTTTAAAATCTCTTTGGGATATAAGCCCAGTAGTAACACTCCAGGATCAAAGGATATGTACAATTTGATAATTTTTTGAGCATAGTAACAAATTGCTCTCTAAAATGGTTGGATCCATTCACAAATCCACCAATAATGCATCAGTGTCTCAGTTTTCCCACATCCCCTCCAATATTCATCATTATCTTTTCCTGTCATCCTAGCCAATCTGAGAAGTGTATAGTGGTATCTCACAGTTGTCTTAATTTGCATTTCTCTGATTAATAATGATTTGGAGCATCTTTTCATATGGGTAGAAATAATTTCCATTTCTTCATCTGAAAATTATCTGTTCATATCCTTTGACCATTTATCAATTGGAGAAAGGCTTCATTTCTTATAAATTAGAGTCAATTCTCTATATATTTTGGAAATTAGGCCTGTATCAGAACTTTTGACTGTAAAAATGTTTTCCTAGTTTATTACTTCCCTTCTAATCTTGTTTGTATTAATTCTGTTTGTACAAAACCTTTTTAATTTGATATAATCAAAATTTTCTATTTTGTGATCAATAATGATCTCTAGTTCTTCTTTGGTCACAAATTCATTTCTCCTCCACAGGTCTGAGAGGTAAACTATCTTATATTCTTCTAATTTATTTATAATCTCATTCTTTATGCCTAGATCATGAACCCATTTTTACCTTATCTTGGTGTACGGTGTTAAGTATGGATCAATGCCTAATTTCTGCCATACTAATTTCCAATTTTCCCAGTAGTTTTTGTCAAACAATGAATTCTTATCCCAAAAGCCGGGGTCTTTGAATTTGTCAAACACTAGATTATTAAAGTTATTGACTATTTTTTTCATTAGTTATTTTGAAATTCTTGACTTTTTGTTCTTCCAGAAGAATCAAGTAAAAAACTATTAGAAATAATCCACAGCTTTAGCAAAGTTGCAGGATACAAAATAAATAATCAGCATTTTTATACATCACTAACAAAATCTAACAGTAAGAGATACAAAAAGAAATTCCATTTAAAATAATTGTTGATAATATAAAATATTTGGGAAACTGTCTGCCAAGGGAAAGTCAGGAGCAAAACTACAAAACACTTTCCACACAAATAAAGTCAGATCTAAACAATTAGAGAAATATCAAGTGCTCTTGGATAGCTCGATCGAATATCATAAAGATGACAGTACTGCCTAAACTAATCTATTTATTTAGTACTATACCAATCAAACTCCCAAGAAACTATTTTACTGATCTAGAAAAAATAACAACAAAATTCATCTGGAAGAACAAAAAGTAAAGAATAACAAGGGAATTAATGAAAAAAAAAAAGCAAATAAAGATGGTCTAGCTATATTAGATCTAAAACTATATTATAAAGCAGCAGTCATCAAAAACTTTTGGTACTGGGTAAGAAATAGGCTAATTGATCAGAGGAATAAGTTATGTTCTCAGGACAAAATAGTCAATGACTATAGTAATCTAGTGTTTGACAAACTCAAAGACCCCAGCTTTTGGAATAAGAATTCACTATTTAACAAAAACTGCTGAGAAAATTGGAAAGAAGTATGGCAGAAACTAAGCATTGACCCACACAAAACACTGTATGCAAGGTCTAAATGTGTTCATAATCTAAACATAAAGAATGATATTATAAACAAATTAGAAGAACATAGAATAGTTTACCTGTCAGATCTGTGGAAAAGGAAGGAGTCTGTGACCAAAATAAAACTAGACATCATTATTGATCACAAAATAGATAATTTTGATTATATTAAGTTAAAAAGTTTTGTGCAAACAAAACTAATGCAGACAAGATTAGAAGGGAAGCAATAAACTGGGAAAACAGTTTTTCATTCAAAGGTTCTGATAAGGGCTTCATTTGTAATATATATAGAGAGAGAACTCAAATTTATAAGAATTCAAGCCATTCTCCAGTTGATAAATAGTCAAAGGATATGAACAGACAATTTTTAGGTGAAGAAATTGAAACTATTTCTAGTCATATAAAAATGCTCCAAATCACTATTTATCAGAGAAATACAAATTAAGACAACTCTGAGATACCACTACACACCTCTAAGATTGGTTAAGATGACAGGAAAAGATAATGACAACTGTTGGAGAGCATGTGGGAAAAGCAGGACATTGTTGGTAGAACTGTGAACATATCCAACCATTCTGGAGAACAATTTGGAACTATGCTCAAAAAGTTATCTAATTGTACATACCCTTTGACCCATCAGTGTTTCTCTTGGGCATATATCCCAAAGAGATCTTAAAGGAAGGAAAGGGACCCACATGTACAAAAATGTTTTTGGCAGCTCTTTTTGTAGTGGGAAGAAACTGGAAACTGAATGGATACCCATTAATTAGAGAATGGATAATAAATTATGGCATATGAATGTTATGGAATATTATTTTTCTGTAAGAAATGACCAATAGGATGATTTCAGAGAGGCCTGAAGAGACTTACATGAACTGATAATAAGTGAAATTAGTAGAACCAGGAGATCATCATACATGACAACTAGAAGACTAGACTATACGATGACCAATTCTGATAAATGTGGTTCTCTTCAACAATGAGATGATTCAAACTAATTCCAATTGTTCATGATGAAGCGAGTCATATACACCCAGAGTAGACTGGGAACTGAGTGTGGATCACAACAAGCATTTTCACTCTTTCTGTTGTTGTTTGCTTGAATTTTGTTTTCTTTCTCAGGCTTTTTTTTCTTCTTGATCTGATTTTTCTTGTGCAGCAAGATAACTGTATGAATATGTATACATAATTTGGATTTAACATATATTTTAACACATTTAACATGTTTTTGACTACCTGCCATCTAGGGGAGGGGTGGGGAAAAAGAGGAAGAAAATTGGAACACAAGGTTTTTGCAAGGGTCAATGTTGAAAAAATTACCCATGCATATGTTTTGCAAATAAAAAGCTTTAATAAAATAAAATGGAACAAAAATGTAGCTTGTGTCAAAATAAAAGATGTTTAAAAACATTAAAGAAAAAAAGGAATTACAAATTATAAAAAATCATTTGAAAGCATGTTAAATCACTAATAAGACATGCAAGTTAAAATAACTGGTGTTCCATGCTTTGCAAATGGGTAAAAGTTATTTAAGAATAGCATCTATGAAAGTTTTGGGGGATATAAGAAGATAGACCCACTAATTCACTGGAGTTATAACTAGTTATAACTAGGAGTTAGTGGAGTTATAACTAGGCCCAACCATATATCATTTTTGAAGATACTACTTCATTACATATAAGGTCACTGAATAAAGTATTTACAATTTATTCCCTTTGATATTTATACCCTTTGATCCTGGGATCCAACTACAAGGTAATAATACAGTGTAAAGACTAAACACTTCAAGGAAGTCGGGGAGAGGAACAATAGCATATATCAAAATATTTCGATATGTAATTCTGATATGAAAACAAAAAAAGCATTAATAAAATTTATCTTAAGAAAGAGTTTGATTAATCTAAATAATTAATATTTAGCTCTCTCCTTAACTATATATCCCTAGCCCAATAGTTGCAAGTAGCCTTAGTTATGATGAGGTTATTTTTTTCTACTTTTAAAAAAATATTATTTTATTTTCCCCCATGACATGTGTAGTGTTCTTGGTTCAGTTTTTCTTGGGGTCTCTGGAGCAGCCTTCCTTTCAGTAGAGTAATCACCACAAGAGTATCCAGGGGTAAAGTCCAAATCCTTTATTGTCTCCTTGCCCAGAGCTGGGCAGCTTTCTTAGAGGCCATCCAGAGTCTTGATCTCAGTGGAGAAATGCAGGAGGAGAGTCTGCCACCAGGAGCCTGACGGAAGATCTAATGAATCTCTCTCCTTGGTTCGGAAAGCTTGAGCTCCCATCCTTCGTCCTTTGTCTTCTCTGCCTCTGTCTGAATCTAAATGAACCTGGTTGAGGCTCTTAGCTTATATGCTCTACACTGAGTATAAACCAATCATTATATCACTAGGAAACCATTATTTGTTGTAAGATTAAATCAATCATACTGAACTTAGAGAACTATTAAGCACCTTGCTAAACTAGACAACCATTGTATCATCAATTTCACTTAGTACCTTGTAAGCATCCTTGTTTCAATTTCAGAATTTTGGCCCATAACAGACATGTAAAAACAATTTTGACTTTTTAAAATTGAGTTCCAGATTCTTTCCACCCTCTTCCCTGAGATGGTAAGCAATATGAAAGGAGTTATATATGTGAAATCATGTAAAATATTTCCATATTAGTCATTTTGTGAAAGAAAACTCCAACAAAAAAAGAAAAAAGTGGAAAATTGTTTTCTTTGGTATGTAGACACCATCAGTTCTTTCTCTGGAAAGGGACAGATAGCATTTTTCATCATTAGTTATGATTGTCTTGAATCATTGTATTGATGAGCATAGTTAAATCATTCAGAGATGCTCATTGAAATACTCCTGTTACTGTGTTCAATGTTTTCCTGATTCCATTTACTTCATTTTGTGTCAGTTCATGTGATACTTTCTAGATTTTTCTGAAATCTTCCTGTTTATCATTTCCTTCAGCACAATAATATTCCATTACAATCTTGGTCATTCCCCATTTGATAGGAATCTCCTCAATTCTGATCCCCAAAGAGATGTTATATTTTTTGTGAAAAATAGGTCCTTTCCTCCTTTTTAAACAATCTCTTTGGAATAAAAACATAGCAATGGTGTTGCTGGATCAAAGAGTATGTACAACTTTAATGTCCTTTGGGCATAGTTCCAAATTGCTTTCCAGATTTGTTAGATCTGTTCACAATTCCTTCAACAATGCATTAGTGTCCCAGCTTTCTCACTTCCCCTCCAACATCTATCATTGTCCTTTTATGACGTGATAGCACATTGCATTTATTTCATCAATAGTGATTTAGAGCATTTTTATATGACTTAGATAGCTTTGATTCTTTGTCTGAATTTTTTGTTTGTTTTTAAGGGGAGAGTTTTCTTCTGTATCTGCTTGTAGAGAGTCACAAATCGTGGGGAACCCTGGGTGAGGTACAAGACCCATTACTACAGTAAGAGAAACCCTGCTGACAGTGTCTGGTATGGCTCTCCATCTCCCCTAAGTGCTCTCAGCCTTCCTAAGAAGTCAGGGGACAGTGACAACCTGTGTTGTAATTAAAATACCAATGGCAAAGAGCCATCTACACACACTAGCAAGTTGTTTATGTGGTCTAAAATGTGCAGTATATAGTTAGCACATGCACAGTGTGTTATAGTAATGTAAGGATATTAGCGTATATAAGGCTGAGAGAATTTGGAATAAATGGTCTCCATATTTGATCATCTACTTGAGTCCCATCTCTTCACCCCTTTTCTAAGATCAAGAACTTGGGCTTGTTCTATGATCCTCCAGAGAGCTAGAATGGATTTTATATCTGCTCCTAACTCTGAACTTTTATATTTCTAATCTAGTAACTTGCTGATCCTGAAGATACTTCTATTCCTGAAACCTCATTTCCTGAGTTCCTCTTCAAGTCACTTTCACTTATCTCCTGACTCTGTTCTTGAATCTCTATACTTTTCCACCTTTCTCCTTCTTATCCACTTTGTAACTCCTTTTTATGTTGCCTGTTTTCTTTTAAAATATAAACTTGTTAATGATCAGAACTGTATTTGTGTTTGCATTTTTATTCCCAAAATTTAGCGCAGTTCTGGCATATAGTCAACATTTAATAAATGCTTAAATATTTGTCTGCTTTATTTCTTACTCCCTTAAAAAACGGTGATGACACAAAGTTACAATAATAAAGTTTTGGCAAAAACTTTAGTTATCTCTCTTGACTTGTTGAAAATCAAAAACTTTATTATCAGGCAATACTCATCTAGCACTTATATAAGAGGTACTATACTAAATGTGAAGGCCACAACAAAGTATAAGACATGTTCTCTGTTCTCTGTCTGGTTGGAAGTACATGATAAATAGTTCAATTGGTAGTTGAGGTTATCAATTTAAAGGTGGAAGAGGCCTTAGAGGTTATCTGAATTAGCGATAGTGAATACAGCAATGGATGTGGAGTCAAGAATATGAATGTTAAAACCTTGCCTCAGACATTTATTAGCTTTGTGTGCTTCTAAGCAGATCCCTTTTTTAAGCCTGAATCTTTCCTCATCTATAAAATGAGGATAATAATCATAACTACTTCACACAGTTGCTGTTGGAGAGGGGAAATGAGATAACTATGTAAAGTTTTTTGCAAACCTTAAAGATTAAGTGTGTATACATATATGTGTATATGTGTGTATACACACATACATTTATATACATATGTGTGTGAAAGCAATTATTGTCTACTCTCACATCTTCATCTAATATTTGAAGAAGTTAAGCAGAGAAAGAGTAAATGACTTGCTTGAGATCACACAGGTAAAAAGCAAGAGAGTTGAGGTAGACCTTTAGCCCTAAATACAATATTTTTTTCCACTGCACAAAGTACAGACCATTAAGAAGGAAGAGAATGAAAAAGAATAGTATTTATCCACTTCATGACTAAGTGTCAAATACATGGTAAAAGTAATAAATACTGTTAAAATTGAAGTGAAAGGGATAACCTGGGACTATGATGGCAGGGAGAAGCTTCATAAAGGAGATGGCAATTCTACAAGCAATTGTCACATAGACAAGAAAATGCCTTCATAGCAGTAAAAACAACATAAGCACAGATACAAAGACAGGAATTAAACATGGCAAGTTCAGGTAATAAATTAACAAGCTTTTTCCAACTACAAACAATTGAGTCATCAATTAGATTTATTAACAGGACATAGTAGAATGAGAGGCTAGTTCCATCTTGAAAACAATTATCCTTGAGGATGACATCCACCTATCATTGCAATAATACTGTTTAGTTCAGCCAGTTCTTCAGCATCAAGAATCTCAGCATCTAGATCATTGTAGTTTTCTTAGTGTATTCCAGGAATGGATTGTAAAAAAGCAAAAGCAGCTGTCTTCGCTTCTTTCCCCCCCGCCTCCCGAATTCCCTTTGAGCAAAAATTGAAGAGGATTATTCTTATTTGAAAGCTGCCAAACTCTTCACAATTCTCATCCATATTGAAGATGAATTGTAAAATGTTCAAGGAAAACAAGCAATCCTTTTTACACATTAATCATTTACAGGTGTTATGGAATGATTGTTTTTGACTTACATAGGGACAGCCAAGAACCTTCCTTGAGGTTTTGTGTAAGAATAGCTAAGTCTCTTCCTCAAGATCCGATAGGAAATATTTTTTGGAAAATTCTTCCCAAGAGAGGAATCCCATGGCAGCTTTACATACACTATTGTCCTATCCTGGAGATCCTAATAGTTGAAAGCATTTATTAAATATCTATTATGTGTTAGGGAACAACTGGGAAAGGGTGGAAAAGGCAAAGAAAGGTAAAAATAAAAAAATATTAGTTCCTTCTCTCGAGTCACTCACAGTTTAATGAGGGAGACAACAAGCAATCAAGTGCATTCAAAGAAGTTATACACAGGATAAATTAGGGATATTCTTAAGAGAAGATACTAATTTCAATGAAAACTTGAAAGGCTTCTTTGTAGAAGGAGGGATGTGGGTAACACTTGAAAATCCAAGAGTTGGATTATAATGATAGAGAGAATTTGTCAGTATTAGGAACAGACAATGAAAGTGATAGGCATCAAGAAATAGAGAGTTGTGCAAGAAAGAGCAAGGAGGCTTTTGTTACTGAATCACCAACTACACAGGATAAGTAAGATAGAAGATTAAAAATGTAGGGAGAGGTCTTTTCATTCCTTCCCTTTTATGAAAAGATGGATTCATGGTGAAATTTTCTGATGTCTGAAAAAATTGTACAAAGGCCATATGAGAAATTAAATATTAGAAATTAAAGAGAACATGGTAACCCAGGGGAACAAATATAAAAAATTATTCAAACTCACCTTTTACCCCAGTCCAACATATATTATTGATGGAAATTATATTTTGTTCTAAACTGCGCATAGCATCTACAAGTAAAAGTTTTTCCATTGATTTTATTTTATGAATATGTAAATCAAAGGACAATTGATTTCTTGCACAATAAACAAGGCAGGAGTGATCTATCAAAGTTGTTTGACGTTTACGAAAATAAAGTTTTTAATTTGCTTCAGCACTTTGAAAAATATTTCTACCCAGGAACATCCTTGAGGATTAGGAGAAAGTTGAGAAGATGATGATCCATGGAAGAACTCAAAAGTAGATTTTTAAAATTTTAATTATTTTTTTCCAATTAACAAAAATCTATTTTCTCTCCTTCCCACATTTTCCCCCTAATGTAATTGGAAAAAGATGTAGAAAAAAGTCTTGCAACAATTAAACAAAATAGTAACATTAATAAGCACAGTCAACCAAAACAAACTTCCATATTAATGTCCAAAAATACATATTTCATTACAAATTGAGTCATCATTTCTGAGAAGACGTAGGTAGAATACTTCATCTTCAGCTTCTGGTTAGTTATTGTGTTGGTCAGAACTCTTTAAATTTTCAGTTGTTTGTCATCACAATGCTGTTGTTATTATATAAAATGTTCTTTTTTTCTGCTCACTTCAATTTGCATCAGTTTATATATGTCTTCCTGGGCGTCACTGAAACTGACTGTTTTACCCTTTCACAAGACCCAATAACATTCTATAGTATTCAATTTCATTATACATGATGATTTGTTCAGATATTCCCCAACTGCTTGCACAGCTTTTAGTTTAGAATCTTTTCTCACCACAAAAAGAGTTGCTATAATTATTTTTGCACAGGTGAGACCTTTTTCTCTTTCTTTGATCTCTTTAAAGGCACAGGCCTAGTTGTGATATCATTGGGTCAAAAAGTAGTAATTGTCTTTAGAAGAAAAGAAGGGTTCCTGCAATGGTAACTATCTGTGAAAAGACTCAGAAGATAAAATTGTATGGTTGTTATGTGGAATCAAAAGGTTTGAGATCCTCTTTCAGATACTCTGGCCACAATAGTTTCCATAGTTACCACCTGGTTCTACTTTTAATCATATTACTCAAAGAGACCCAAAATAACAGAGATTTATTGATGTCTTATTAAATCTGCTTTGCATTCATGCAATAGAAGATGATGTGAAAGATGGGGGAGGAGAAGTCTTTAGATGCAGATTTTGATCAGTGCATTTATGCATTATTTTTTTTCCATTGCCTTAACGACTCACTGAACAAACTTCCCAAGAAGTTGTCCATTTATCATGCGTGTGAGACAGTGATTGATTTTCTAAAATCCTTTTAAATACTGGGATTTTTATTTCTTTGTACATCCTATGAAAGTTTCCTTTGCAATATTAGTGCCTTTACTTTTCATAGTCCCTCCTCATCTTTGAATGCCTTAATCAAGTCAATATAATTCTTGGTTTTTCCAAACATCTCACCAGTTCACATCTAGTATTACCTTTCTAAAGCAAGATATGTATGGTCTTGAACATTATCCACATGCCAACCTACCTTGTTTGACTGTGAGCAAGAAATTGTAGTGATTTCTACACAGGCTAATGTCTCTGTCTATACCTAAGGTCTTGCTATTTAAAGTTACCAATACAATTAATATCTACACACTATATTTTCACTTTCATTTCATATAATTAACTTTTTTCTTTGTTCTCTGTGAAAATATAATGACAAGGGACAGCTAGGTGGTGTAGTGGGTAGAACACCAGCTCTGAAGTCAGGAGGACCTGAGTTCATATCTGGCCTCAGACACTTAATACTTCCTAACTGTGTGACCCTGGGCAAATCACTTAACCCCAAATAATACATACATATATATATATATATATATATATATATATATATATATATATACAAAATGTCCTCTTTAGGGTACAATTTTGTTTTAATTGTCAAAGTTCTTTGCAATTTTCCCTTAGATTTTGGGACTGTCTTACTGTGGACCCACCTCTCCACAAGACAGGGATGGAAGGAGTCACTTTTCAAATTAAAGAAAGGAAAAAAATGTACTTGGAGGGAAGAAACTCTATGTTTCCAGAAATGGGTTTAGGACAAAAGTTCAGGTGCTAAATCTAGAAAAGCTCACTGAAGTTTTGCTATGCCTACTGCCTCAGACTCTCTTTGAGAGGATAATGGTACTCACATGGCCACCATGGGGCCTCTTTCTCTTGGGCCCAATTTTTGGGCCATTATACCATTTATTTGTGACATTGTATCATTTATTTCACTACTACAACTTTGGAAATTTCTTAGATGACATATGTATGGATGACTATAAAACTTGAGATAGAGGATCTGCAATGTTACCTCTTGATTAAATCAAATTTTATTTTCAGTATGACTCAATACAAAGTTCTGTCCAATAAGAATGAATTATTATATGTCAGAAACACTCAAGTAGAAAAAAATTTTTTCAAAGACTGTCAGCAGAACATGGTAAATGCATGTTCCACAAACATATCAGTTCAGATATAGCAACCTTTGTTTATGTTGTAATAGGCAAGCACTCTTCTTGTAGATTCTAGGATACTTCTGTAAGAAAAAGGGCCACACAGCCCTTTTTGTAGTGGCTAAAAACTGGAAACTGAATGGATGTCCATCAGTTGGAGAATGGCTGAATAAATTATGGTATATGAATATTATGGAATATTACTGTTCTGTAAGAAATGACCAACAGGATAATTTCAGAAAGGCCTGGAGAGACTTACACGAACTGATGCTGAGTGAAATGAGCAGGACCAGGAGATTTATATACTTCAACAACAATACTATATGATGACCAGTTCTGATGGACCAGGCCATCCTCAGCAACGAGATCAACCAAATCATTTCTAATGGAGCAGTAATGAACTGAACCAGCTATGCCCAGAAAAAGAACTCTGGGAGATGACTAAAAACCATTACATTGAATTCCCAATCCCTATATTTATGCACACCTGCATTTTTGATTTCCTTCACAAGCTAATTGTACAATATTTCAGAGTCTGATTCTTTTTGTACAGCAAAATAACGTTTTGGTCATGTATACTTATTGTGTATCTAATTTATATTTTAATATATTTAACATCTACTGGTCATCCTGCCATCTAGGGGAGGGGGTGGGGGGGTAAGAGGTGAAAAATTGGAACAAGAGGTTTGGCAATTGTTAATGCTGTAAAGTTACCCATGCATATATCCTGTAAATAAAAGGCTATTAAAAAAAAAGAAAAAGAAAAAGGGCCACATAAGAAAGCATATTGCCCATTTGCACAATATGATTCAGAATGCCTGTCATTGGGTATTCTTAACTACTTATAAGAGAAAATCTAAAACTTGTATCATATTGAAGAGATCAGTGACAGGATGCTTCAGGATTCCCTAGTGCATTGTTTTGTAAATTGTTGAATCAAATGACTTTGATATTTGAGTCCCCAGTATATGACATGAAAAAGAGACCCACATAATAAGACATATATTTTCAAATATGGTCAAGATGTGGATTTGCTTTACTTAACAATTTGTTACAATGGTTCTGTTTTTGTTTTTCTTTCGTTTGGGGGCAGAGGAGCATCTCTGTAATTAGGTCTTATGAAGGTAATGAGTTCATATCCAAGAAACCAGTTGATAACTTTTTGCACTCTTGCATATATTTTAGTATAAGGTCAAAGAAGTAAAACTAGAGGAATATTCACTTATCCATAAGATGCATAACAAGATGATTCTCAGTTCTGTTGGTACATGTATTCTCATTGAAGTTGTAGGCAGAAAGCAGTGAGTCTTTTGTGTGTGTATGCTGTTTTGATGGAAATGTGCTATTTTGGGAGGCAGAGAAGATAGGAATTGTGACTCAGTACAAGCTCAGGAAAATGGAGTTGTGGAAGAAGTAGAATGAGATCAAAATCTTCACTGACTCACTGAAGAATGCAGCAACGATTTATTTTACATTCCTGAAAGCATGTAATTCACACTGAATCTGTCTTGAGGGACTCTATGTAAAGGAGAGCCAGATTTCTCTCTCTGGGTCTGCCTCCAACCTATAGTTCCCTTTCTTTTTCTATACCTCTGTGCCAGTTTTCTAGTACCTCTGATTACCTAAAGGCCTGTAGTTCTATACCCTACCCAGGTTTCTTATCCTCTGAAATAATTTATGCCTCAAATTTATCTGACTTTTTGATGGAGTAAAAGTAAATGGTTACAGAAATGTTGGCTCAAACAAAACTGAGCCTGAATGTTAGATTATCATCTACAAGTACCTTAAAGGTATTCTAAGTAAATTGACTTTCAAAGATATTACTAATAATGTAGACACATACACACTAGTGGTACCTAAAGGACACACAAGACAAACTGTGCTTCCCTAAAAGCACACGATGAGGTATCTGCTTATTCAGACTATTCCAACATACTTATTTAAAATGCTGTCTTACTTCTTTCCTCCTTTCTACTCACTCATATTTTGATTTTTAAATTTTTTATTGTTTTATTTTTCTGATTGTATATAAATGTTAACTTTTAAAATATACATTTCTTTATGAATCACATTGGGAAAGAAAAATCAGAACAAAAGGAACCATGAGAGATTTAAAAAAAAGCAGAAAAAAAGAGGTGAACATAGCTTGTGTTGATTTACATTCAATCTTCATAGTTCTCTTTCTGGATGCCAGAGTTTTCTATTCAAAGTTTATTGGGATTGCCTTGGATGACTAAACCATGGAGAAGAACCAAGCCTTTCATAATTTTCCATTGTACAATCTCACTTTTACTGTGTACAATATAGTCATGGTTCTGCTTGTTTCATTCAACATCAGTTCATGTAAATCTTTCCAGGACTTTCTAAAAATTGCTTATTCATCATTTTTATAGAATAATAATATTTCATTACAATCATATACCATCTCTCAATTGATGAGCATTTACTCATTTTCCAATTCTTTGCTATCACAAAAAGAACTGCTACAAACATTTTGTAGATGTGGGTCTTTTCTCCTCCTTTATTATTTCCTTGGGATACAGACTTAATAGTGGCACTGCTGGATCAAATATTATGCACAATTTGATAGCCTTTTAGGCATAGTTCCAAATTGCTCTCCAGAATGGTTGGATCATTTTACAACTCCACCGACAATGCATTGGTGTCCCAATTATCCCACATCCCCTCAAACATTTATCATTATCTTTTCCTATCATTTTAGTCAATCTGAAAAGTGTGAAGTGGTACCACAGAATTGTTTTAATTTGCATTTCTCTAATCAATAGTGATTTATAGCATTTTTTATGTATCTATAGATTGCTTTTATTTCCTCATCTGAAAATTGTCTGTTCATATCTTTCAACCATTTATCAATTGGAGAATGGCTTGTATTCAATAAACTTGACACCATTTTTAATATATTTTAGAAATGAGACCTTCATCAGAAAAACCAGGCTATAAATATTTTCCCCAGCTTTGTATTTCCTTTTTAATAATGTTTGTGATGGTTTTGTTTGTGCAAAAACTTTTTAATTTAACATAATCAAAGTTGTCCATTTTGTATTTCATAATATTCTCTTGTTCTTCATCAGAAACACCAGGCTGTAAATATTTTCCCAGCTTTGTACTTCCTTTTTAATAATGTTTGTGATGGTTTTGTTTGTGCAAAAACTTTTTAATTTAATGTAATCAAAATTGTCCATTTTGCATTTCATAATATTCTCTTGTTCTTCCTTGGTCATAAATTGCTCACTTCTCCAAAGGTCTGATAAGTAAATTATCTTTTTACTCTTCTAATATGCTTATGATATCAGCTTTTACGCCCAAATCATGTATCCATTTTGACTTTGTTTTGGTATGTGGTGTGAAATGTAGATCTATGCTGAATTTCTGACCTATTATCTTCCAGTTTTCCTAACAATTTTGATGAAATAGTGAGTTCTTTTCCCAGAAACTGGAGTTTAGGGATTTATCAAATACTTGATTACTACAGTCATTGATTATTGTGTCATGTATATCACCTATTTCACAGATCTACCACTCTATTTCTTAGACAGTACCAAATTGTTTTGATGACTGTTGCTTTATAATTTAATTTTAGGTCTGATACTGCTAGGCCACCATTCTTTTTTTCCATTAATTCTCTTGATAGTCTTGCCCTTTTGTTCTTTCAAGTGAATTTTGTTATTATTTTTTATGGCTCTACAAAATAATTTTTGGCAGTTTCATTGGCATGGCACTGAACAAGTAGACCAATTTAGGCAGAATTATCATTTCTGTTATATTATTATATTGTTGTTATATTATATAATATTGTTATATTATTGGCCTACCTATGAACAATTTACATTTTTTCCAATTATTTAGATCTGACTTTAATTGTGGGAGAACTGTTTTGTAATTGTGATCATAGTACCAGGGTTTTTCTTGACAGACACCCAAATACTTTATTTTGTCTACAGTTATTGTAAATGGAATTCTTCTATCTCTTGCTACTGAGCTTTGTCAGTAATATGTGGAAATGTTGATAATTTGTATGGGCTTATTTTATATCTTGCAACTTTGCTAAAGTTGTTCATTGTTTCAAATACGTTTTTGGATGATTTTCTGTGATTCTCTAAGCATAACATCTGCAAAGAATAGTAGTTTTATCTTCTTGTTGTCTATTCTAATTCCTTTAATTGTTTTTTTCTTTTCTTATTGCTAAAGTCAACATTTCTAGTATAACATTGAATAACAGTGGTGATAATGGGCATTCTTATTTCACCCCTTATTTTACTGAGAATGTGTTCAGTTTCTCTTCATTACAAATAATGCTTCCTTCTTTTCTTAAATAGATGCTACTTATTATTTTAAGGAAAACCACCTTTATCCCTATGCTCTCTCATATTTTTAATAGAAATGGATACTATATTTTGTCAAAAGCGTTATCTGCATTTATTGAGATTATCATATGATTTCTGTTGGTTTTATAATTGATACGACCAATTATGGCAATAGTTTTCTGATATTGAACCAGCCCTGTATTCCTGGTATAAATCCCACTTTGTCATAGTTTATTATCTAGCTGATAAGTTGTAACTTTTTGCTAACATTTTATTTAAAATTTTGGCATCAATATTCATTAGAGAGTTTGGTCTGCAATTTTTCTTCTCTGTTTAGGCTCTTCCTGGTTTAGATATCAGTACCATATTTGTGTCATAGAAGACATTTGGCAGAACTCCTTCTTTACCTATTTTTTCAAATAGTTTATATAATATTGAAATTAATTGTTCTTTAAATATTTGGTAGAATTCCCTTGTAAATACATCTAGCCCTGGAGATTTTTTTCTTAGGGAGTTGATTGATAGTTTGTTCGATTTCTTTTTCTAAAATGGGACTACTTAAGTAATTTATTTCTTCTGTTAATATGGTCAATTTATATTTTTGTAAACATTCATCCATTTTAATTAGATTGTCATATTTGATAGCATATAGTTGGGCAAAAAACTCTTAATTATTGCTTTAATTTATTTTTTATTAGTAAGTTCACCTTTTCATTTTTGATGCTGGTAATTTGGATTTTTTTTCCTTTCCTTTTTCTAATCAAATTAACCAAAGGCTTATCTAATTTTTTTTAAATAAAACCCATTCTCAGTTTTATTAATTAGTTCAATAGTTTTCTTAGTTTCTATTTTATTCATCTCTCCTTTGAGTTTCAGAATTTCTAATTTGATATTTAATTGGGTGTGGGTTAATTAGTTCTTTTTCTAGCATTTTTAGTTGCAAGCCCAATTCATTTATCTCCTCTTTCTCTATTTTATGCATATAACTCTTTAGAGATATAAAATTTCCCCTAAGAACTGCTTTGGTTGCATCCCATAGGTTTTGATATGTTGTCTCATTATTATCATTCTTTTGGTGAAATTATGGGTTGTTTCTGTGATTTTGTTGTTTGACCCACTCATTATTTAGAATCAGATTATTTAATTTCCCATTGGTTTTTAGTCTATCTTTCCCTGGCCCTTTATTGAATACAATATTTATTGCATTATGGTCTGATAAGGAAGCATCATTATTTCTGACTTCCTACATTTGATTGAGGTTTGTAATGTCCTAGAACATAGTCAGTTTTTGTGTAGGTACTATGTACTGCCAAGAAAAAGGCTATTCATCTATTGATGATAGGATTTTGAGGATTAATTTAAGGACTTAATGCAATCAACACATATTGCTTATCATTATTCATATATTCATTCAACAAGAATTTGATTAAGAAGCTAATATGTGCCAGAGAGTATACTAGACTAACTGGAACTATCAGCAACACCATAAAACCCATATATTTTTTGGTCCCTCTGCTTCATTGCCTTTCTCTGTCTCCAACTTGACTATTTAGCTGTGTCTGGCAGGCTAACAACACCAGAACTCTTTAATAGCTTGAATTTACCCTGTGTAGGTCCTATGTCACCAAAGAAACTGACCCTTCAGAGTGGATGTGAAATTGAAGGAGTGGAATTGTCAGCCTAATTGCTTCAAATATTTAATCTTCATCATTTATTGTCAATATGACATTTCTGTCTGTTCATAAGATCATAAATTTAGAACTTAAAGGTACCTTCAGAAGTCATTTAGTCCAAACATTTCATTTTACAGATGAAAAACTGAGGCATAAAAAAGGTAAGTCCCTTTTTCAAGGTCACTCATGGAAAGCTGAGATTCAAACCCTGATTATTAACTTTTGTACTCCTTAATGAATCATAGCTCTGCTCACAGCTAATAAAATGTTCAAGAAAATGGTGCTGAGTACTTTTCAATGGATTGGTTTCATCTTCAGCTGGCTCGAAGAGGTTAAATGTCTCACTTCAGCAGTATGTATTGGAAAGGCAAAGTGTCATAATGGAAAGTACATTAGATCTAGTTACTTGCTCTCACATTTTTGATTATGTGATGTTAGACAAGTCACAAAATCTCTGAGTCACAACTGTGAGGCAGTAGGTGGTGTAGTATATAGAGTGTGTGACCTAGAGCAAGAAAAAGTTGAGTTCAAACCCTGCCTTGGACACCTGCTGACTGTTTGATCCTAATCAGGTTACTAAACTTTTCTTACTCTGTTTCCTCATATGTAAATTGGAAATAATGATAGCATCCTTCTCATAAGGTTATTGTGAGGAGCAAATGAGATAAAATGTATTAATTTAATATTTTGATACATTTATATAATTTAATTAATTGATATTAATTTAATATTTGAATGAACTTCTGATTTATTCAGCTTAACAAACATTTGTTAAACAGAAGTCATGTGCAAAATTACTGTGCTAAGTGTTAGAACACACACAAAAAAAGAAAAATTGTGTCTACTCTCAGATAGCTTACCTACACTCAAATAACTTTCCTTCTACTATAGGAATTTTCAACACATGCAAAAGTGTAATAGGCGAGCAGGATGACCCTAGTTCAATGTAGAGCCCTCCTAGTTTACTTGATAACACCATAGAATTTGGACCTTTTTTATACTGGAGCACCTCCTATGTAGAGTAAAGCTTTACTTCTAGCATTGGCCCTTACAGGAAGTATTTAGGGAGTTCTTCTGATTGGACCCTAGTGAGTGGACTTGCTTCCTGAAAGTGATTGATTGCTGAAGGTCATGGGACTTGTTCCAGAGACTTCCACTCTCTTTGGTTTATGAGAACAGTGAAAGTAATTCCATCCTGTCTCTTTTGGACCATTTTGCTCTGGGACTCAGTATTTTTCTCCTTCCTCTCACTGTGTCAATGGTAGCTTACATGGGAAATATTGGCAATGGGAGAGATAAGTTTATTAATACAGCTTCAGATATTTAAGATCTGTGTGATCTTGGCAAATCAGTCAACTGTAAAATAGAGATAATAATAGTCCCTACTTCCTATAATTATATGAAAACCAAAGGAAATAATATTTGTAAAGTGATTAGTACAGAGTTTGACATATAGTAGTCACTTATTAAATGCTTATTCCTTCCTTTCCTTCCTTTCATCTTCCTACTTTCCTTTTTCTTTTTCTTCCTTCCTTTTATCCATCTATCCTTTCTTTCTTCACTCATACTTTTCTTGCCCAAGACTTTCAGAAGCTAGTCATCTGATATATATCATACCTTTCTAAGAAATGGTGCTCAAAAGTGACTATAACCAAAAGATCTGTCATGATGCAATCAATCTGGTGATAAGCATCTCCAAATTGAGCTCTCCAAATTGAAACAGACCAGGTTCATGGGATCTGCCAGACTTTGGGTCCATTAGCATATCATTAAATAACCTTTATAAGGCAAATTATCCTTCTAAGGTGTGAAAACCGAGTTAGCACCCTGGATGCCTTAGAATCAACCAGAGTCAGGATAAGCAAAAGTCCTTGGTCTTTATTCTTGATCTTTAGAGGTAGATTTGAAGGGGATGGATGCAGGAGCTCCACAACCTTCCTTCTCCTTGTCATCCACCAAAATGACTCTGGCTTGTCTTATTCTACCTCCTAATCCCTCCTATAAATCTCTATATACACCAAAAGATCAAGCCAGCACAGAATAGTGGGAAGGGCCATTTTCCAAGCATATACTAATAGAGTATTGTCCAATCAGTAATTAGCCTTAAGTGCTCAGTTGTCTGATTCCAGTGCATCAACTCAGAGTTTCAGCTCTTTACAATAAGGCATCAGAACTGAGTGGAGGATAACTCTAGAGACTTTTTGTTTGTTTGTTTGTTTTTAATTTTTCAAAGAATAATTATGTTTTCTTTCTTGTGTGATACACTTGGTGGTTCCCTGTCTGTGACATTCTACTCTCTGGGTATGGTTGGAATGTGTTCATCAGCAAATTTGGAATCAAAAATGTTTGTATTAATATTAAGCTCAAATCTTGGAAAATTAGCTTTTTCCAAGAAATTACTGTTTTTGACAATGACAATAATTGCATATGTGTGTGTTTAAAAATATTTTGTAACTCACACTGACCTTTAATCATTGTGATTATTGTGTGGAAAATGGAGTAAATTGTTTATAAATGTCACCTAAACATAATTGTTATATGTTAGCTCAGTAATAATAATAATAATACTCTAAGCACCTCCAATTACACTGGAATATAGTATTTCTGATATGGGATATCCTTTCTCCAAGACATAGAACATTTAAATAGTTTTTACCTGGAATTTACCTGGAGTATATAGAAGTTAGGTTACTTCTCAAAAGTCATATAGTTACTAAGCAAGACGGGATTTTAATCTAAATACTGATTCCCCCTGCAAACTATCAACAACAATATCTCCCAGAAAAAAAATAATCCAAATTAATCCAAATAAAGTAAAATGGAAAGGTTTTAGAAATAATCTGAGTGGTTATACTATGTAACTTTAAATACAAGGAAGAATTGATAAATAAGATAAATTTGGGCATGTATTCAAAAATATTAAATATGAACAACATTATCAACTGCAAATTATTTTACATATATAGATTCATAAGTAAGGATAATACAATCAAAAATTAAAATTAATTAAGAAATCATATGCACAAATACATATGTATACACATATTATGGAACTAACTTTAGGGAAAATACTATCAAAAATATAACATACAATATATGATGAGATTCTGGGTCCTATCACTAATTCTGTGGAGAATGGGACAGAATAGAGCATGATCCAAATTTGAAAAATATATTATTAATTAAAGTTCTTTCTACATGTGTGTGTTTATGTATGCCTATCTTCATTGACCTATATTTGGCATTTTGATGATTTTTACATGATGGGGAATAAATAAGTATCCTTGTCCTAGATATTCATTGACTGATCATAACATCATATGAAAGATAATTGCTATTTAGGAATAATCAATTGAGTCATGACAACTGTATACTCATAGTCTTAACCTTTAAAAGAAAGAATAAAAATAAATCTATGGTCGAGTTTCTTAATATTTTTTCTGTGTCATAGGCCCTTGTGGCAATCTGGTGAAGTCTATAGAACCCTTAAATACCTAAAATAAAATACATAAGATTACCAAGAAAATCAATGATATTGAAATACATAGGGGAATCTAGGTGATACAGTAGATAAAGTATCAATCCTGAAGTCAAGAGGATCATATTTAAATGATAATCCATGGGCCACAGATTAAGAATCCCTACTGTAGATGGAATGAGGTCTAGGAAGTAGAGACAAAAATTCAGTTTCCCTGAAAGGAAGTATGCTTAGGTCCCTTTACCTTTCCATAGAACCCAGCAAAGCCACAGAGATGGCTGTGGATGGAAGCAGAGGTAGAGCAATAGAGAATCTTCAAGACTTACTGATGCTAATGCTGAACTGATGCTAAATGAAGTGAGTAGAACCAAGAGAACATTGTACACAATGGCAATAAGATTATGTGATGATCAACTCTGATGGACTTGATTCTTTTCAACAATGAGTTGACTCAGGACAATTCCAGTGCAGTTGTAATGGAGAGAGCCATTTCCATGCAAGGGGAACACTGTGGAGACTGAATGTAGATCACAGCATAATATTTGTACCATTTTTGTTGTCATTTGCTTGCTTTTTTTCTTTCTTCCTCATTTTTTTCCTTTTTGATATGATTTTTCTTGTACACAATGATAAACATGGAAATATGTAGAGGAGAACTGCACATATTTAGCATATATTGGATTGCTTGTTGTCTAAGGGAGAGAGTGGGAGAAAGGAGGGAGAAAAGCTTAGAACACAGGGTTTTGCAAGGCTGAAGGTTAAAAACTACTTCTGCATGTATTTTGAAAATTAAAAGCTATTATTTAAAAAATTTTTAAAAAGAGAACATCCAAGAATGAAGAGGAAAAATTTTACAAGAAAGCTGAGAACTCAGCAGAAACTTGAATTATGATGTGAAAGAACAAATCTAGATACTGCCATTCATTAGAATTATAATTAGGGATAGGGACTGAAAGTATGAATTCACTGACACAGAGAAATTCCAGTTGCAGGTCATCACCTTCTCTGAAATTTATAGTCTCAGATAGTACTCTAGAACATTCATATGTTAAATGACCTGCCCAAAGTCACATAGCCAGTACAAGTTAAGGCAGATTTGAAATCAGTTTTTTTTTTTTTTTCCTGATTTAAGGGTCATTTCTTTTTCATTATTTTATGTTATGAATAAAATCATTCCAAAGAAAGAGAAGATGATTCTCCAGTGATCTTAAGTTCTTTCTCTTTTTTAAAAGGAAATTTATAGGGCAGGGTATATAGGATAGTCCAGTTTGTCTGGAGAATTTAACCCTCACCCCACAAGGCAGAAAAGAGATGACTAGCAATATCGAGTGCTTTTCCCTTTGGAGAGAGCCTCAATGCTGAGATAATGCAATATGATATATATCTCCCCAGAAAAGGTGGGACTCACTAGAAAAGGAAGAAAAATCGTCTTGACTGTTGTGATCTTGGGTTCAATTAGATGTATTTTCTAACAGGTAAAACAAAGCTTGTCCTATATTCAATGTAATGTCAGCCTGAGAGTTTGTGCATTAGAACTAAGGAACATTTTGTATTTTTATAAAGAACTAAATTCAAGCCATATTTTTATATTCCCAAGAGAAATCCAGGGTGGAAGCACAAAACACCACCAAGAAGAAAAAGAGATGATTTAAGCGAGAAGAGAAATAAAATCAAACTCAGTACATGTAATTCCAGAGCTTGGGTTCTGGGCCATTGGTTTTAAATAATTACTTCAGTATTCAGATTTAAAAGGACCAAATTCCTTCATGAATTAATAAAAAGCCTAAAATTATAGAACATCTTCAGTAAAAAGATATTTTATTTTCAAGGACATACAGTAACTCAAACTAGGTCAAGTAAATAACTAGTCAGAATCCTCAGAAGGTACGCTTCACTGAAGTTTAAAATGATTTGTAATTAGCATGAAGTTTATAGCTTATGATGAAATGCCCCTGGGTAATCATAAATTTAAGGGAAGCACCCTGGCTGGGGGTGGTGAAATTATGTGTATTAAAATATCAGAGAAACAGAATTTTGGTGAAGGAGATATCTTGCAAGCCTGCACTTGCAGAAACATTCACACACTCATGTATACACACAGTCATATACTTTTCTCATTTGGGTAGTAACAGTAAAAAAACAGATTGATGGTACCCAGAGGTCAATGTGATACAAAGGCTAAGACCGTGCTAGAAATAGAACATATGTCACAAATCACAGAGAGGAAACAATAGAATTCCCTACATTAGAGTGAAATTGAATATACCATGTGGTTAAATCATTAATTGTTTTCCCTGGAAAATTAATGAAATGTTAGGGTCCAAATTAACAAATGTTAAAGAGAAACAATAACCAGGAGTGTCTAAAAGGAGTTGTCTAATACTTTTTAAAGTTGATTTTCCCTTGTTTTAGAACAAACCTGTGATTTCATTAATATAGGGAATTCCAATGCGAAAATTCCCTGTATCAATGCAGATCAACACTTGTTCTACAATTAAGACTTTCAGAGGGTTGGCTAAAGCACTTAAAACACTTATCTAAGGTTAGTATATATTAGGAAAAGAACTTGAACCCTGGTCCCCTTACTTCATCTTTACCACACAACTTCTATGAGTTTTAAATGCTTTAAAACACATTCTTTTAGAAGGAAGAATATGATTAATTGTATATAGATCTGGACTAAATTGATCAAACAATGAACAACTACAAATTATAAGTCCAAGACATTACTAGTTTTCATTGTGTGTTTCATTATCAAAATTAGATGCACAAAACATTTAGCAATCCTCGAATTTTATCATTGTTTTAGCTAATTATAAAATGAGGATCATTCTTGTAGAAGTTTCTAAAAAGGAATACACAGGTGAGAAACCATTTGGAACTCTCCTCACTTATCTTTAGCTTTTTCCTAATCATGAAAAGGAGCCACAGAAGGTTAAGATTTAATCTGAGTCTTGTAGGAAGTCAGCAACTAACATGGATGAAAAGAGCATTCCAGCTATATGGGGCCCTGGAAACTCTCCCTCTGAATGGAAGGAGTTCCTTCCAGTATCTCATTTTAAAATGGATATTCAGGATAGCTTTGTCTTCATTTCTTACCAAGCTGTACTTCTCTGACTTTTCCATCATACTCTAGAATTTCTTCAGCCTTCAACATCACTTATTTTTATGTCTTTCCAATTAAATGCAAACTTCTTGAGGGCAGGAAGTGTCTTTTGCCTTCCTTCGTATCCTTAGAGCTTAACACAATCCTGGATCTGTAGTAATGTTTATTGACTGATTGATAGCCAGAGGAGAGGCAGTAAGGATTAGATGAAGTATCTTATGTGTGGAACAAAAAGAAGGCTACTGTGACTGAAATGGAGCAAAGTATAAGAAAACCGACATTTTAGAAACCATACACAGGATTTTGGAAAGAATCTTGTGGATAAAAAGGAGATACTAGAGTTTATTGAATAAATGTGGAATGACATAGAGTGCACTTTAAGAAAATGTCTTTGGAAACTGAATAGAGGATAAATTAGAGCATTTACATTGATTCATTTATAAAATATTTATTAAATACCTATTATGGGGAATGTAAAATAATGTCTGGAGTAGTTATACAAATAAATAAGATATAGATTCTGCCTTGAAGAAATTATTAATCTGATAAAGTTGATAAGGCATGTATGCAACTATACAATTTAGAATATAATCAACTGAGCTAGGACTTCCCAGATGCTTGGAAATACCACTCTATTTTTACTAATGTCTTATCTAATTCTTTCCTGCAAATATCTTTTTGTAATAGTTTTTTAAATTTTTTTTCAAAATACATGCAAAGATAGTTTTCAACATTCACCCTTGCAAAACGTTGTGTTCCATATTTTCTCCCTTCCTTCCGCCTCCATTCTCTTCTAAATAGCAAGTAGTTCAATGATAGGTTAAACATACAATTCCTCTAAACATATTTTCACATTTATCCTGCTATTACAAATATCTTTAAACATATCTCAACCTCAACACTCTCCACAGATCATAGCCTCCTAATTTGTCCATACAGGTAGGACTCCTTTACTTTCCTACTTTCCTCATGTCTTCACATAATTACTCATTCTCTCCTTTATAATGCAAAGAAAGATATATTAGTAGGCATTACTGAGATGAATAAGTCCATCTCTGCTCTTAACCCCATTTTCTTCTTTTTCTTTCAATATCTTGCTTATGAACATTTCCTCTTTTATGTATATCTTCTAACTTTGTACTGATTCTTTCCCAGTTGTTCACATATATGCTAAGTATGCATCACAATTCTACAAAAATCTTCTCTCCTATTCTTCAGTTAAAAAGAGTTCTCTCTCCTTCCTTTCACTACTGAACTTCCAGAAACTGATTTATTTTAAAAATGTTTACTTTTTTAACCACTCATTCTCACCTCAGATCTTTATCATCTAGATTGTCTCCTCATTTTGTTCTCTCAGAAGTTTGTCAGCACTCTTCCAATCACTGTACCTAATGGCCATTTTTCAATCTTCGTCTTCCTTGAGACTGTAGGATTTGACACTGTTGACAATTGCCTGTTTTTAAAATACTTTCTCCTTCCTAGACTTCAAAGAGTACATTCTTCTGGTTTTCCTGCTACATATGTTACCACTTGTAGCAGTCAAAATTCTTCTTACTCTAGTTCTCCAGTAAACTATCTCAGATTCAAGGTATTTTCAATGTAAGAATCTTCTCTAACACATAATTCATAAATCTTTACAGATGTGTTTGCTTTTCTAGTTAGCTATGGGAAACACCTGACTCCCTCCAAAAAAGGCACTTAGTCAAGCAGCAGTGTAATAAAATCAAAACTTTTTCCCCCAGAAAAGTTTGCCTGACACTCCCACAAATACACATATACTCAAAGAGAAAGGGTCGATAGATCTACATAGAAACAATGTATGGCACACACGTATAAGGAAAAACATGTGACCAAACTACCTGCATGAAGGGGAGGAAGAGAGAGAGAGAGAAACAGAGACAGAGAGACAGACAGACAGAGACACACAGAGACACAGAGAGAGAGAGAGATAAAAGATGTATGGATAGATAAATACACATACATACAAGTATGCATATATGCATTTATGTGTATATCCATGTACCTACATATATTCATATACATATATATGCATAAATGATAGACATACCTTTGTACATGTAATAAATACATGTAACTAGGGCACTTTCATGTAAGGACAACTGATACCTACAACAATTCTAAGCTTCTGCTATCATCTACTGCAATTGTCCCATTGCTCTTTATTGGATCTGAGAGCATTACTCTCTGCTGCTTCCCACCAGTTTTCCTTTGGTCCCTGCAGTGAACCATCTTTTCCTTCCCACTATTCCCTCCCAGGCAACATGTTTTTGTTCCAGTTGATCTTCAATCTAGGATACCTTCAGGATCATCCTATCTAATATTCTAAAAGGAATATCATAGTTATTAAGCATCTCACTCGAAGGGAAGGCTTTAATAGCTCTTCACTAACTCTTTTAATAATCTCTGTCATCCCATTGAAAAGTTTTGTGATTAGTAAGCCTCTTTTCTAGTATGGGCCTTCACTGTTACCTACTTCTACTTTTCCTCCAACTCCCAAAAGATTTTTCATACCACTGCCCAACACTGTTCCTGTGCATAGATCTGTTTATGTCATTCCTCTATATGTGATGTAGTTGCAATGGGGGGGGGGGGAGGAATGAGAGTAATAGCAAGAGATGTTCAGTAAAAGGGATTTCTGAAGAAATTAGAATGCAAGGATGCCTGATCGCAACTGGCCATAAAACCCATTTATAGTCAGCAGCCAATTAATATCAATTTTTGTCCAGCTCAAAAACCTCTGTATTTATTCTACACTGCAGCCAAACTCTATTTCTCACCGTTCTTCATACCTATCCATTATTTTCTAGCTCTTCTAGGGTTTTTAATGCAGTTTTCTAAGCCTGAACTGCCTTCTTTTCCTTCTTTCTCAAATGAATTCCTATTCCTCTTTTAAAAATCAAATAAAATGCTCTCTTCTATATGAAACCTTCCTTAATGTTCCTAGTAAGGTATGACCTTTGCCCACTATCGTATTGTGTATGCCTTTCTAATGTGTTTATTCCATTATAGTTATTATTGTTTTTGTCTTGTCCCTCTATCAGCATATAAATTTAACCAGAATGATCACACTGTCATTTAAATTTTCTGTCCTGGAACTTACCTACTTCAGTACTCAGTACAAGATATGTGCTTAATAAATATCTATTGAATTAAATACTATTAAAGTGAATTGAGTTGAAATAATGACAAACAAAAAAGATAGTTCTATCCCTAAAATGCAAAAGTAAGAGTAAAGCCTGGGGAGATGCAAAATTTCTTACAATTAAAGTAGTATAAATTCAAGAGCCAGTGAGTTTTCCCTCATTGGAGAGATTGAACCAAAAGGAAACCTGGCCAGGAAAGATTCTTGTTAAGGAAAAGGGCTGTCTTCATAGCCTTTGGGGTTACTTCAAACTCAAATATTTTATCAAATTATAAGTATGTAAATCAAAAAGCTATAAGATTAAATAAAGAGATCTTTATTGGCTAAGGGTATAGAAAAAATTTAATGAACTTGGGAATATTAGAGTTAAGTCTTAAAAACTATATAGGGTAATGGACAAGGTCCTGAGAGTAAGGAATTGGAGGAGTAAAGGGGATGAACAGTGAAATTTTTTTACATTACTATTTATCTGAAAGTGTCACACAGCAAAGGTATTGAACATATAACAATATTTCCTAGTGTGGTCTCAAGCAGGTTAAAATGGATTTGGGGAATGTTCAACAAAATAAAAATACAATGAAACATGGACAACATTAAATTTTAAAATTGAATCAATATGCAGCCCACTAGGATCCTTATGTATATATTAGTGGTCCCTGATTCTATTTGGGTTCACTACCCTTGTTCTATATCTAATTATCTATTTATCTATTGAGATTATCTATTTAATTATCTAATTTATCTATCTAATTATCTATTTAAATACTCATAATAAAACTTTGTGGGATTCCTATATTCAGTGGGAGGAAGAAGAGGATTCTTCAAAGATGACAGAGAAGAAATGAGGAGAGAAGAAAGATGAGAAATGAAAATATCCAATGTCCCAAAAGTCAAAGAAAAAGGAGGAACATGATCCAGTATGTCAGATGCTGAAAAGGGTAAAAAAGACTTAAAAATTCAGCGGTCAACAGTTAACATAAAGAGAGTGATTGTTTTGTAATGGTATGGATAGAAATCAGATTGCAAGGAACTGACAAATGAGTAGGTGATGAGAAAATAGAGATATTAAGGATATATCAATCTTTGAAGAAACTAGAAAGAAAAAAAAAAGAATGACATGATAACAATATAGAGTTGAGAAAAGAAATTTAAATACAGGAAATGTAAAGAAGTTTTTATCTAACTCAACACACTGTTGCTTTTACATTCCCTAGTAAAAAATGTTTGTTGGCAAAAGGGAAGGGACCCAGGAGAGAGATAGAAAATGTAAGTTAAAACTAGGAAAATATCTTTTTCCTTTCTTGCACCACAAGGAAGATGTTAAGTAGTTTACACTTTACTGAAAGTGATTAAATATCTCCAATCAGAAGATAATTTTTAATATTACTCTTGGTAAAGATTGAAATGGCACCACTATTATCAGCTGTTTGATTCTTTTGCTACTAGCTGGGCAAATCATGAAACTTAAATAGAAGAAATGTACTTCTCTTCCCAATATTATAACAATAATTTAGCAACCTGTCACTTTTACAAAATGTCTCAGTAGGAAAACTTTTCAGAAACTGCTTGTTGGAAGCACATATACCTTACATAGAAGGAATATCTTTGAAGAAGGTGAACAAGATTTTTCAATGGAGATTTACTGATGGACTTTCTCAACAAGTGAACAAGAAATTAATTATTCTAGGTATGGCTATTATTTCTCCAGATTTCTTTGTGGCTTTTAGCAAGATACTTACCCTCTCACATTGCCTCAGTATTCTTAATTGCAAAATAAGAATAAATTCTTATTTTAGCCAAACAAGAATGAACAAGGTATAGAAGAACAAATGACTACAAGAAAACACAATGCACTCTCTAAATGTTAAAAGATATTAATGGCTTGGCCAAACTCCAGTTAATATAAGCACTACTAAGTCTACTAAGTCATTTTAAATTGGCCTCAATGGGTAGTATGCGTTTGTTTCTTCTCCCAAACCTTTGAATAGCTTATGTCCTTTTAAACAACTTTTCTAAACATTCGACTCCAGAGGCTTTGGGGGAATTGCTTAGTTAATGTGTATAAAATGTTTAGAATGCCATAGCATTTAAATATTACTTTACATTAAAGTCAAAATTAGAAAAGACAGTATGCTTTATGGAAATAATGCAATTTATCTATTATCAAGAATGGAAATGTGCCAGCATTTTATGAAAACTGGCTATCATTTCTAAATATAAAAATAAAATCAAACTTTTTTGTGTAATTTGTGGTATTGGTCAGACCACTGAGGTAGAACAACTGAGGCATTGCCTCAGATAGAGAATTTAGAATAGGGTAGCATCAATACTTTGCCCAGCCTACTGCAATGGCAGCCTTTCCCAGGATGCACCTCCTCTTTTCTTTGCCCTGCCTTTATGACTATCACTGGAAAATTCTTGTCTCATAAGTGATTCCTCCTCCTCTCACCCTTCACACAAGGTACCAACTATGGTGAAGCTGCTTCCATCTCCCCACCCCCAAATAGCACCCTAATTAAGGATGTACTAAAAGCTCTCTTGCTAACCCTGACACTTTCCTCAGGTAGTTGGTCAAATGAGATAATATATGTATAGCACTTTGCTATCTTTCAAGCACTACATAAATGCTATTATCTACTTGTGAGCAATAAGTCTTGTGCTCCTTGAGAGCTGAATTTTAACATAAATACCCTTTTACGAATCTCTCTTTTGATCTGGAAACCATTACGAACTTTTAAGGTACATAGGATTATTCAACATCTTCAATTTAAATTTTAATGAGCTAGAGTCAAGTCTTCCTCCAATCTACTTCCAATTCTCAAACTTTGGGAGGTCTTTGCTGATCAGGGTTTCACTGACTTAAGGTCCTCTTTTTAAGTGTTAGTATGGATAATATAAATCCACAGATAATCCCCAAAACTTCATAAGAGCTAGTCTCAGTTTTTTTATACATCAAAGCTCTTCTAACCAGAGACAAAATTGGCTGGTTCCTTTTATTTTCCTCTCTGCACAGTCTATGAAGTGCTTTAAAAAAAAAAAGTCAGAAGGCAGCCAGCCAGTAGGAGCAGGCTGGATAATCAGCCTCTGAATAATTGAAAGTTGATAATAAGTAACAGCTCCTCAGATTCTAGATATTAGCTCAGTAGTAATAGCAGACCATGCTGGCTTTGCAGAAATCAGAGCCTGGAGAGCTTATTTCAAGGACATAAAAAAAGGCTCTGCTTAACCTAAGGTAAGAACCCTAGCAGACATACGTTCTCTGCCCTGCAACCACTGAAATTAATTTGAAGTCAGAATACATATGGTCTTTAGGAGGTATGCTCTCACAAACCCATAACATGAATTCAAAGACTTGAGTGAGGGCATCGGGCCTCTCAGGTCCAATTATACATCATTGTTATACTGTCAGCAACAGAGTTTTCCAATATGAAAAGCAGCAATATTCTCTCATTTTATTGCTCAGACAGAGAACTCTATTGTTTAAAGAAATAGAAATTATACTTTGCACTGACATAAACCTGAAAAGAAAACCATGCCATATTCCAAATATTTTTCCTTGTTCCTACTATGAAAAGTCATTTATACTTCAAAAAAAAAATCCACACTTTCTTTAGCTAGGGATATAATTTACTGATGCAGATCACATTTAAATAGCATTATCATGGCCAAAAATATTCATGACTTGATAGCCACATTTCTAAGACTGCTGGGTAGTGGGGGGTGGGGGTGGGGAAGAGCGGGAAGGCAGTATGATCCCTGTATTTAAGAAGGCTTGATTTCCAATCCTGCTTCAGATATTTACTAGTTGTGTTCCTTGGGTAACATACTGGGAGAAATGAATATTTCTTTCGTGTGTTTAATAACTTATAATTGTATTAGGATTGTGTGTTTTTCCCCTTTTCAGCTTCTTCATCCAGAAACCAACCAATGTGATAAATCTCTCCTAAAAGGTTACCTAGCCCGAGGTATTATTAGTAAAAGAAATTGGGTTAATGGACGAATTCCTATTCATTGTTTGCTCAGACAGATCTGGAGAGGTGTTGGTTCTCTCTTTTGTCTAGACAGGTGATATGGAAATTGATGTCTCTTTGATCAAGATTTGCATGACTCACATCACTTACTCCAGGACACTAAATTTAATATACCCTCTCCCATTGTGTTAACTAATCAGAGCTGGTTTCTGCCTTTCAGAAATACCTGCTCTTTAAGGAGCACTTCAAAGAGTATGAGCCCACTGCCATTGTGGGTCTTTGGTCAAGAGAGATGGCCAAATTACCAACATTTTATTAATAATATGCTGACTTTATTAACAAAAGGATTAAATTATTCAGAAATTATGTCTTCCAGAACAATGTCTCCACATTAGTTAACTTTAGCATCAATTTCTTCATCTATGAAATGGGGATAATTATGGCATTTAACTTCAGAGGTTTGTTGTAAGTCTCAAATAAGATAGAATATATGTAAAGTGTTTTCGTGAGCTTTAAATTTTTATATGAGAACTCAGTAATATTCTTCTAATGATAAGCTTCTTCATCTTAGACTAACCCTTGGACAAAAGGAATATTATAATTCTTCACTGGATCCATATTTATAGTCTTCCCAGCATGGCAGAGTCTGCTATGACTTCCACTTTACTTACATACTTTTCAAGAACTCAGCACCACCTCCACACCACTATGAGGCATCAGACTAGGACATTGGTGGAGAATAATTACATGAAAATTCAACAGTATTACCAAAATTCAGTAAGTTAGATAATACTACTCAGAGAAGAAATGAAGTTTTCCTAAACATTAAACACAAATACCATTATTTGTTAAAGTATCATGGATTTCCTTTTTATTTTTTAATAATACAACCTCTAAGTATGAAAAAAGAATATCCTGAGTTTGTATTCTGTAGAGGACCACAGACAATGGGGAAAACTTTGGGTTAGGTATAAGACCCTTCAGTTCAGAGGGAACCTGCTGACAATGTCTGGTTCGGCTCCCCATCTCCCATAAGGGCTCTCAGTTTTCTTGAGAAGTCAGGAGGCAGTGACAACCTGTGTTGTTGTTGAAGCAGAGTGATACAAGTGGAAAAGAGTCATCTACATACAATAAGCAAGTTGTTTATTTGGCTCCACATGCACAGTATGTAGTTAGCATATGTACAGTGTTATATAAGGGTATAAGGGTATATTAAGGTATTAGGGTATGTAAGAGTGAGAGAACTTGGAATAAACAGACTCCATATTTTGACCATCCGCTTGAGTCTTGCCTCATCACTCCTCCACTAAGACTAAGGACTCAGGCTGGTCCTGAGATCTTCCAGAGAGTTAGTCCGGATAGTATATTTTGGCACCCCAACTTGGAGGCTCTGGAAAGCACACAACAGTATTCTTTTTTAACCTATTAACTTTATTCCTGATAATGATTATTTCAAGAGAATAGATAGCAATGATTCTGCCAATTAAGCCTCTCTTTGAAGTTCTAAATAATTTCTGCTAGAAACAAATATAGGTCTTATACTCTCTATTCCTAGCACTGAGCAAAATGATTTATATATAGTACATTCTCAACAGAGGTTTACAAATGATTATGAATGTAACTGTATTTCTGCTTGAATTCACTCAGATTATTTTTAAAGTAAAAATAAAAGGAACCATTTGTGCAAATCTTCTATTCACTGATTTTTTTTACTTTTGTACTTGTTTCTAACATTGAAGTCAATTCATAGTAGTTTGGAACTAATCTGAGAATGTTTGGAGGGCATAATAAAAATAGTGAAAGATCTACCAGATCCTATTAAGTTTCCTTACAAGTAGGATGACTTTTTCATAGAATCATAGAACACATGGTAAGGTAGAGTCTCCTGAAAGGAACAACCAAAACAGGGAAAAAAAGAAACAGAATAGATTGACATTCAGTTAAGTATGAGTTAATACTAGATTGGATTTGTTACCAAAGAAAACAAGTTATTTCAAATTGTCATTCTTTTGGATGAAAAAAGAAAGAGGCCATGTATTTATGAAGTTGGACTCCAGCTTTTTTTAAGTCTTTACTATAGCAAAGCTTTTCAGAAAAGCATTTCTATTTTTCAGGGTAAAATCTTGTTTTTTGTTTACTACTGAACAAGTAGGGTTCTTGGTGCTTTGAGTGGTACAATCTAGGAAACACAAAAATTGGAAGGTATATATTTAAACTGTTTAAAATTTTCATGTAAAGCAATGTAAATGAACTTAAACAAGTTAAATTTAAAAAAAAAAACACAGAGGAGAGAAGAATCATCTGTCCAGATACCTCTTTTTACAGATGTGAAAATTTAGGCCAACAGACATTAAATGACTTTTCCAAGGTGGCATAAGCAATAAAAAGTAGAAGCAGGATTTGAACCCAAATCCTTTAACTTCAGACCCAGCACTCTTTCCACTATATCACACTGCTTGACCCCTTGTTAGTTAAAGATTGTTTACACAAATGACATAAGATTGAATATAATAAGTGAAAAAGAGAAATCTAAACAATCTTAGACAAAGTCTAAGACCTGGGAGATAGCATCTCTACTTTTTTCTGAAGGAGAAAAACTGGAGGCAGAGACCTGCTGAGAGGCTAAGCTTGGAGAGTTTCATTACAGAAAGTAGATTATCAAATGAGGATCTTTTTTCCTAAATCACATCAAATTAAAACATGCTCTACAAAGTCATAAAGAGTTGCATTAGGCACTAATGAAGTGAGTAGCCTCAGCATTGAAATCATGTGTCCTTGAAATATGAAAGAAGTGTTTACTCCTTTAAAAATCTCCCATCATTTATTTAAATAACTCTTTCATCACTGATGTCTCATTTGTATTTTAAAATAAGACTGCTATTTATATCACGGTCTTTGTGTTTTGTCCTGCTGTGCTGTGGTTTTCTTTGGTTATTAAAGATGATAAGTTAGGGTTTGACATTCATTTTGAGTGAATCAGGCAGATGGAGTTACCAGAAAGGATCCAGAAGATACACAGTATAGTAACAGCCACAGACAGTTCCTGGAAAATTTTTAAGCTTTTAGAAACAAGTAATATGTCTTTTGAATGTAATCCACTAAAAGTTGTGAAATTGAGGCTTTTCTCTCCTTACAAATACCCTGAATTTTATTTATAGAATTTTAAAAAAAACTTTTTTTTCCAAAATTAGTTTTACATATAAATACCATATGCTCGGCTATTAATTTTAGGGATATATGGCAATAAAATAAGAAAGGAAAAAAAGGATGGCAAATAGCTGCATGTATTGGAAGATCTGAATAATAAGAAACATTGATAAAAGTCAAATTGTGCTATTTAGTGGATTCTAATAGTACAAATTTCAGACAAAAACTCTGCCTCTCTTATCTCCCCTGAGAGCCTGGAAAAAAAATGTGAGAAGAACATGATGACATTTACCATAGGCAGACAAAATATCCCAACCCAATGAAAAATGTATTGCTCAACAAGAACTCATGCCCTTATAAGGCTTCTGGAAGCAAAGGTAAAGCTCTTTCCTGCAGTGTCACATTTCCTCAGAATGGAAAGAGGATTGGAATGCCAAGTGAAGTACTCACTCTCATGATTGGGAATTCTGGCTGGAAAAAAATCATGCCCTGATTAGTAACGTCATTACTGCTTCCTGTTCCTGGGAGGAAAGGCATGTTTTCATTCACAAAATAGAGCCAGAGCTATGTACCTCACTAGAAAGAATAACTTCAAGAACAATTCCAAACATTGTGTTTGAATATGTCAGATGAAATTATAAAATTTAATATCAGTGAACAATTAATTATCTATTGACATCCAACATATTGATTCTTGTATTAATATGCTATGATGATTATATTATCATATAGATAAATATTAAATAACTAATTTTCTTCACTCCAAATTTAATCAGGCTTTCCAAAATACATTTCTGTTCTTTCAATTAGGGTCAAATAGTAGAGAATTTGGTGAAATTACAATGCAAGTTTCTTCCTGAAAGATGCCATACTGCAGTCCAGAGCACTCAAATGAAATATTCACATTCATTCAGGTCACCATTAAAAATGTTAACCACAAACTAATTTTCTGATATTAATCTTGGAAGTCCTAGACAAATTTAAGATTTTCATGTGCAGTGAGATCAGCATTATATAAGTTAACTGCAAGCTAAATTTCGGATACTATTTTTCCATCTTATTTTCCTTGTTTTATTTAATTAAAAATGTATTCAATTGAAATGAATCAGCACATATATGGATATTCAGCTTATAGAGATAATTGTGCTTTATGACTGACACTAATATTTCCTATATATATAAAAATGAAACTACTGATATACAATGAAGAGCTCTTTTCACACCACCCACACTTTGAGTTTGTCCCTTGAGTATAATTGCAGCTCTTCCTTCCTAGCACTATGGTTCCTGGATATCTTACTTTCGAGACATAGGCAGAAATAGAAGTAAGGAGTGTGAGAGTGTGTGTGTGTGTGTGTGTGTGTGTGTGTGTGTTAGTGTATGTAGTGTGTGTGTGTGTTTCTGTGTGTGGCTCTAGGTGAGTGGGTGGTACTGGTGAGTCTGGTGATGGTGGTAAATATGAAAATGATTTGAAAGTTTATTTTCTCACAGAAATTATTGTTTCTGTCTTTCATCTAATAAATTCTACCCAAGCTAACTTGATTATACATAACTTCCCCTATGGCAAATCTAAATATACATTATTTGCTTTTCTATAATCTGACTGCCTCTCCCTTTCTCTATCCTTGCTCTCATATAGTCATAGATCAATAGAAAAATTTAGACATACATATATTTATAGAGATAAACTATCATAACTACCCAGCCTCTTTCTACTGTATCTGTCTGATAATAAAGAGTACAAAATGGAAGGATGGAAGTAACTACGAGCATATGCATCTTACCTAGTCCATATCTTACTCATCTCAAACAGTGGTGGTAGCAGTTAGCAGGCCTTCTCTTTTGGCTTCTCAATCTGGAGAAAGTCCAAGATTGTTAGCATCTTCCTGTCTCCTTTCATTATCCTGACCTTTGGAATAAAGGGGTAGACAAAGGAATTATGGGTCTTAAAATAGACCATAGCTTTCAACAAGATCCAGATCTGCTTTCCTAATTAGGAGACATTAAAACCACTCTAAGAGCAAGTATGATTCTAGATAAGCAATTTCAGCCACTTAGAACTTTATTTTGGGTCATCTAGATTCCAAGGATATCTAAGAAATAAACTGGGGAAGAGGGGAAGTGGGTAGCATCTGAATTCAATTCAATAACCATTTATTAAGTAATTACTATTTTTAAAGCACTATTTTAGGTGAGAATAAATACAATACATGACATAGTCCTATCATCAAGAGTAAATCTAATTGGTAAAGTAGTACAGTGGATAGAAGGCTGACTCTGAAATCAGGAGGATCTGAGTTCAAATCCAGGCACAGACATTTACTAGCTGTGTGACCCTGGGCAAGTCACTTCATCCCAATTGCCTACCCAAAAAAAAAATGGATGGTTGAATTTGATAAGGAAAGGGGAGAGGATCAGACAATAAGCTACAAAATAGGGCTCAGTGTGAAAGATCACTTTCATCTGAGAGGGGATCCAGAATGTTTAATGGAAAAAAGATTACCTTGTTTAGGTTTTAAAAGAAAATAAAGAATAGAGATATCTAGGGAATTTGTGCCAGGTGGTGAATTACCCTGTGGGATTATATGGAAGCAGAGAAAAGTAGAACATGAGTGGAGAACATCAAATAATCCAATTGGACTATCACATAGAATGTATGAATCAGATTTGAATAAAATTAATCTGAAAGTCTAGATTGGAAATGAATGTGGAACATCTTAAATATCAGCAGAGAAGCTTGCATTATTTCCCAGGAGTGAAGGGGAATCCGTGAAGATTTCTATGCAAAGGAAAAATTTTGTCTAATTTGTGAAGTGGGAAGATGACTTTGGTAATTTTTTGAAGGATGAATGAGGGAAAAAAAGAACAGAGAGATTTATTGGAAGGTAAGTAGAGTGAATAAAGGCCTAAACTATCATGCTAACTATAGGGAAGGCCTGGGGCAGAATCAACAATTCTTGGCAACTAATTAGATATAGATGGTGAGGGAAAAATAAAAGTCAAAAATAACTCCGAAATTTTATACCTGGAGGACTGCAGGGAAAGGAAATGGAAAGTTGGGAGAGGAGCCAGTAATATAAATCGGAAGTAATATAATGTTTTCAGCCTGGTTTTCATCATCATCATCATCATAATCATCATCATAATCCTTCTCTTCCCCCTTGTCTTCCTCCTCCTTCTTTCTTCTTCTTTTTGTTATTATGATCATTATTATTTTTATTTTGTGTATTTGGATTTTTTTATCCATTCTCCTTTTCACAAGTTTCAGTAGCTAGATCTACTCAGATTCCAGCTGCTATATTACACTTAACAGCAAAATGTCCTGCAGAGTTGCTGTGAAGAATGTGAGTTATACTCATTCAGTCTGTACGGAATAATAACCTGAATCTTAGATTGTTATGAATATATCCATGACTTATCTTAAATATGAAACATATATCTAGATCTATATAAGATGTACTTAATGTTATATGTGCATGTAAAAATAAATATATATGCACATATATATATACATATATGTAAATGGCTACAAATTCATACATAATCATATACATATAATATATATTAAAAAATGAACAACAAATAAATAGATAAATAAACCTTTGGAATACTTTTTTGAAAATTTTCTTTAGAGCCTACCAAGAATTTTTTACACATTGTCAAATGTTGAGAAATCTCCCTTTGAACACATCTTTGATCATTATTGAATGTCTATTTATTGCCTCACCTATCCCTGTATTTGTAGATATCCTATATTTATTTAAGCATGAATGTGTCAAGTAAAACATAAACTCTTTGAGGGCCTGAACTGTTTCTTTTTTTTTTTTTTTACCATATTGTCGAAATAGCATTATTTGTGGGAAATTAAACAGTCAATTATGAGGCATGGTTCAATATATTTGCTTACTATAATATGTACAATACAAGAGAACCTACAAGCATGAGGAATATAAAGAAATCTGGAGAGGTTTAATTGAAAAAATGCAAAGAAAAAAATCATATTAAAAAAGTAAAATGAATAAATTGACAAAGAATACTAATAGAGATTTGGAGTAAAAAAATTATCATATTATATTACTTTCAATTAATTATTTAAAAAAAGAAGTTAAAAGCAAATTTAATTTATTGCATTAGTACTCAATATTAAATTTAGAATAAGTAATTTAGTGAAAATAAGTCCTATTGGTTTGTAACGAGACTTTATCATATGATCAGCTATTCATATAAACATTTAAATTAAAAATGATCATATCATTTTCTATCAAGGGTTGTGGCACTCTTTAGAGATGCAGAGATGTGTTCCATGTATCAGTCTGATATTTAAGTGAAACACATTCTTCATAGCAACTCTTGGAGATGTTTTACCATTAAATGTAATACAGCAGCTTAAGTTTGGGTACATATAGCTACTGAAACTTGCGAAAGGGAGAATGGATAAAAATCTCAAATGCATGACAGTATTGGGAAGAAAGAGAAAGAAAGAGAGACACAGAGACAGAGACAAATAGACAGAGAGGAGTGGAAAATGATATTTCTTAACTAGAGGACAAATAATATAATTCACACTTGGAGACTCATTCCATCTCTGATATCTTTGTGACAGTTTGAACTATGTGAAGTAGTTAATATCTTAGTAATGTGCACAATTGTGCACATTACACATAAATGTGCACAATTATATTTCCTCAGCTTGCTTTATCATATTCTTCACAATTAAATCATAGGGTTTCAATAACTGATCCTCTCATCCCTTCAAATTCTGAAAACTTTTCCTTTTAAGCAAAATTGAAGAGAACTCTACTCAAATATAACAATCTAAAATATGTCTGATCTCTTATTACATGAACTTTATATGTAACCTACTTTTTTAGGCTTTTACTAAGAATTTTCTAAGAATTACTCAGAAGATTAAATTGTAGTTATCTATATCTACCCTAATAATGACTATCATTTAAAATGCAATTTTTCTTCCGGATGATTAGAAACAAGCAATGAAATGTATTCAGAATGTCCTGCTGAATCACAGTTGTGAAGGCCAGTGCTTATTTTCAGAAAGCTATTCATATCCAGTAAAAATTATATTTTTTAAATTGACAAAAAATAAGTTCCACATTTTTGCAATTTGAACAATGAAAGCTATTTCCATTCGACCCAACCCTTGTTTTGGCAGAGGAATGGAATGAAGTGAAGTTTGGCTCAGTATTTAATAATCTGACAGAGTTCTGACAGAGAAAACAAACAGATGATGACACCAAAAGCTTCTAGTAAAGTTCTCTCTTTTTTTTTAAAGGATTGCTGCATAATTATTTTCAAGGACACAGCAGCTTCTGTCCTGACAGGATGGCTCTATTAATTTACTTTTTTTATTCTGTAAAACAGTATCACATTCTCATTTGTTTCTATTTTCTGCAGATACTGCCAAGCAGTAATTATTTTCTGTGTTGTGAAGTATAAAGATAAGTCTCACCTTTAATGGATTAAACTTTCAGTGATTCATCTGAAATCTGAAGTGCCTCATAAGAATCATCTACCAAAAATATCTTTAACTCAGTATGGGGATGGAGAGAACTTTTTTCCCTTTACACCACATATGTAAATATGGAAATTTACTTTCAATGATCAAAGGAAGAGGAAAAGGATCCACTTTACCTTGATGTTCACCTGAGTTTTAAATTGTTTCTCTTTGATAGAAACATGAAGAGGGTCACCTGGGAAGAAATTTCTCATGGATTCTGTATACCAAAACTTCATAAACTATGAATTGTGACCCCACATAACTGAATGTGAGGGTCGTGGGATTTTTTATTAGCAGTAAATGTTTGTTTGATTTGTATATCCAGGATCACATAAAAATTTCTCTGGCAAAAAGGGGTCACAAAGTGGAAAGATACACCAGAAGACCAAAAACCCACTTCCTGGGCTTTCACTCTGAATGAATCATAAAAATTCATTAACCTCCTTTTCCTATCATTCCTTATTCTCTATCACTGCAAATCAATCAACAAACATATATTAAGCTCCTTTTATGTGCCAAGCATTATAGCATATCTAGGACATAAAAACAAAAATGAGGGTTTTCTCATCCTCAGGGAGCTTACATTCTCCAGGGTAAAACAGTACCTGTTCTGAAACAACTTAAACTTAGAAGGAAGTCATCTTATGAAAATAGACTATCCAGGAGAAGCAGTGTAATCTATGAGAGTTAAATTGCAAAGAGAAGTCAAGAAATAAGAAAGGACTGAGAAAAAATTGTCAAATTTAGAAATGAAGAAATCATTGGTTATTCAGTAGAAAGTAGTTCCCATTGCATAATAAGGTGAATTTGCAGAGTGTTGAAGAGGGAGAGGAGAGGAAGTATAAGTGGTGATATTAAACAATTATTTATTGTTTTTTTAAGACTGTAAAAGGGAACAGAGATTAAAAATAATAGCTTGATGCTATGGTAGAGTCAAGTGAGAGTTTGAAATATGCATATAAAAAGAACACGAGGTAATTTTGGTAGGAAGAAGACATTAGCCCCTAGGGATGGTTGTGGGGAGAAATGGAATGTAGAACCAGAAAGACCTCATTCAGGAGATGAGATTTGAACTGAACTTTGAAGGAAGCTAGAAATTATATGAGATCTAAGTGAAGAAAGAATGCAGTCTAGCTTCCTTAAAGGCACCAAGATGGGAAGTGAATTATCATTTATGAACCAATGAGAAGACCAGTTTGGTGGGATTGTAAAGTATATAAAAGGGAGTAATGTGCAATAAACTTGGGGACAAAAGTAGGATAGGGACAGAGTGTTAAGAGTTTTAACTGAAAAAGAGAAACTTATATTTAATCCTAATGCTACTAGTGAATCATTCTAGTTTATTGGGAAGGAGAGTTCCATTAACTATGGTATGCGAATATCATTTTGACAGCTTATGTGAAAGATAAATTAGAGAAGAGAGAGATTCAGGTATCAAAAACTAATCTGAAGATTATTGCAATTATCTAGATCAGATAATGGTAATCTTATGAACAGAGAGGAGGCAAATGAGAAACATGCTTCAACATCAAACCTACAATGTTCTAAGTTGAAAAGTCAGGAAAAATTGAAGCCATTTAATATGAACTCTTTCCCTCCTCTTCATCCTATACTATTCAAATGCTTTCTGTCACTATCCCTTCTCTCACCCCTGTCTTATCTAAAGAAGTGATCTATCTACCTACAGATGTAATTCCATTCCATCCTCTCTTCCAACAGATTGCTTTCTCTGTCATCTCTAATCCCTCACTCATCTTCAATCTCTTTCTGTCTACAGACTCCTTCACTATTGCCTAAAAATAAGTCCTCATATCCTTTAACCTCAAAAAAATCCTTACTTGATTCTTCCACTCCAGCTATTTACCAGCTTCCATTTCTTCTGCCCTTTGTGACTAAATTCTTTGAGGAATCAATAATAGATCCTTTCATATTCTCTTCTCTTATTCTTCTTAATTCCTTACAATTCAACTATTTGGATGCACAATTTACTATTTTATTTTTTATTTATTTTATCAAGCTTTTTTATTTTTAAAACATATGCATTGCTAATTTTCAACATTCACCCTTGAAAAATCTTGTGTCCCAATTTTTTCTTCCTCCCTTCCCCTCACCTAGTCCCCTAAATGGCAAGTAATCCAATATATGTTAAATGTATATAATTCTTCTATACATGTTTCCACAATTATCATGATGTACAAGATAAATCATATCAAAAAGGGGAAAAAAGGAGAAAGAAAACAAAATGCAAGCAAACAACAACAAAAATAATGAAAATATTATGTTGTGATCCACATTTAGTCCCCATAGTCCTCTATCTGGGAATAGGGGCTCTGTCTATCACAAGACCATTGGAACTGGCCTGATGCACCTCACTAAATTCATGTTATTTTAAATAACTTATTAATAATCTCCTAAATGTCAAATCCCACTCAGGACTCACTTTCCTTGATTTCTCTGAAGTCTTTGACAGTTTTGATCACCCTTTTATCCTTGACATTTTTTTCTCTTTGCATTTTTGGGACACCATACTTCCTTCTACTCATTTGAATGTTCCTTCTCAGTATTCTTTGCTGAATCTTTATACAAGTCATACCCTTTAACCTACAGGTGTCTCACAGGACTCTTGGCCATGTTATTTCTTTATATTCTATTTTACTTGAAGATCTCATTAGTTCACATGAATTTATTATCCCTAAATTGATGATTCTCAAGTCTACTTACCTGCTTCAGTCTCTCTGCTGACCTCCAAATTGTTTTTCAGACTGGATGTCCAGTAGTTATCTTAAATTCAATATACCCAAAACTGAATTTGTTACCTTTCTGCCTAGACCCTCTCATCTTCTAACCTCCTCTACTACTGCTGAGGGCATCATCTTCCTCCCAGTCCCCTAGGCCTGCAGCCTAGATATTATCCTTGATTCCTCACTGTCTTTCAAACCTCCATACCCAATATATTGCCAAAGCCTGCAACATCTATTGAATATGTTCCCTTTTCTTTTCTGCTTCTCTACTGCCTCCACCCTGATACAAGCCATCGTCACATGCTTAGATTAATGCAAGAGCCTGCTGATGAATCTGCCCATTCCATCTCTCCTCACACCAGTCCATCTTTAATTCAGCCAGTAAAGTGATTTCCCTAAAGTGTAAGTCCTACCAAGTCACTCAATAAACTGCAGTAACTCCCTGTTGCCTTCAGGATCAAATACAGAATCCCCTGTTCAGTGTTCATCAGACTTTTATAACCTAGTTTACTCCTTATATTTCCAGTCTTCTTAGACTTTACTCTGCATCACATACTCTTTCAGTCTAGTTACACTGGCCTTCTTATTATCCCACAAGTAAAATTTTGCTTCAGGCATTTTCTCTGGCTGTCTTCCATGTCTAGAATGCTCTCCCTCCTCTTCTCCAACCTTTGTCTTCTCTACCTTCCTTCAAATTTCTACTAAAATCCCACCTTCTATAGGAAATCTCTCCTGATCTAACTAACTCCTCCTGATTCTAGTGCCTTTCTTCTGTTAATTATTTCCTTTTTATATTGTATATAGCTTGTTTATATATGTGTGTGTTTGCTTGTTGTCTTCTTCATTAGACTGTGAGATCTTTGAGGTCAGAGACTATATTTACCTCCTTTTGCATCCGCAGTGCTTAGCATAATGCCTAGCTCATAGTGGTAATTTAATAAATGTTTATTCATTGACTGCTAGGGAAACTTCTTATGAACATATACTCTGCATCCAATTGTTCAAGCCATTTACAGAGACTATTCCTGTAGTTGCTCATAGACTAGAATATTTTTGATCCAGAAAATAGTATCTATGTCAATTTATTGCTTCTTTATCCAAGTTTCAAATTTGAGGAAAATTAGTAAAAAAAAAAAAAAAGTTTACTATATAACATTGGGCAAGAGCTGATCTCAAAATTTAAATCAGTTCCTAAAATATCTTTAATCCATTAAGTCACTACATAGAAATACCATTCATAAGCCAATATAAATAGAAGAGTTATAATTCTGCTTTCCCATATTTATTCCTCCAAAGGAACTAGCTGCTATCACAACTCTACCAACTTAAAGACAGTTTTAATTAAAACACAGCTATCTACTTCAATTCAAACAATCAGCTGGTGTTTATTAAGCATCTAGTATATGATGAAACATAAAATAGAAAGTCTTTTTTTTAAAAAAAGAGATTTGAGTTGGAGTCTGATGTGACATACTATGTGATCCTGGTTAATTCATTTAGGTTAATGCTTTAGGAAACTCTCTAATTCTTGAAGGAACTGACCTTCATTAGTAGAGGAAATTTCCTCACCAAAGACTTCACTATGCCAGTGAAATCATAGGTGTAGATTCTGTTCATATAGGCCATGCACTATACTTCATAAAGAAGAGTATAAATTTTCATAGAGATATGTTTCTTAATTTAAGTATATATTATATATATACACATATATAAAACTTCTACCCATATTGAAGATAAATTAATCCATTATTAATCCTATAGTGTAATGATTGAAAAAAAAATCTGTTATTATGTGACCACTTTTTGGGCTCTACTCTTGCTGATGAATGGGGAAAAGAATGCAATTTCCCTTTAACTATAGATTTCATTTCATCTTAAAGGAAAAGAAGCAAGTATCTAGTTCCTTTCCCCAATTTTGCATTGTCTAACCAATATATGTAAAAAATACTTTGTTAAATAACTTTCTGGGCTATTAATTCAAACCACTCAAGGATAAACACACACAGAGAGACACAATACGTGTGTATTACATACATATATGTAGAAGTATAAAAGATAATATATAATATGTAATTCTCTGCCTGGCATAGTTGTTTGTTTTCTTTATTTTCCTAAATCTTCTAGGTACCAGAAAAAAAGAGGAGAATATAGTACTCATTTGGCCCCCATACATGTGTTGTAAAGAAAATTTTCTGAAGTCATTTTGACACCTGGTTAAAAGTGGGTCATTTTTTAAAAGTCACCTTGTTTTGGAGATGACACCTTTGAGAACTACCAAATTGTCAGAAATTAGCAAGAGTGTAAGAAAATAATGGGTAATGTTGTGCTGAGTGGAGACATAATGGAGAGTTACAAGGCATTCACATTCTAGGAAGTCAATGAATATAACTGACCTCAAATGCTACTGAGTAGGAAAAGACTACCCATCTAACTTGCTATTCAGTCACCAGCCACTTAGGGAATACCTATAGCTCCATAAAATGATTCTTCCCTTCCTTTTCTCTTTAAAGATACAAGATCAAACAATGTTTGATAGAAGGCCTTCAGGTGTTTTTGCCTCTGTGATGACAGCAAAAGGCAAAGCACAGAAGCAAATAGTAAGAATGGTTGAGATTCCCAAGTAAGCTCAGGAGTGTTCCCAACTCAGAAATCAACTTCTGTACTTTGTACTTTTTACTTCCCTTCAAAAGATAAACTTTATTCTATTTGCCAGTGAGCCATTCTTCCAGGATCATACTGATATTAGGAAAATGATTTGCAACCTCTAAAATAGGTTGGCAGACACAATCCAAATAAATTATAAATTTTGTTAGTATTCGTCACAATCTTAAATAGAAACCCAGGCTTCATTAAAAGGGAAAAATGGATTAAACATAAACATCCAAAGGATCTCTACTATGAATCAGCTGAGAGACCAAAAGAATTCAAGGACTCTTACTCACTGTTCACAAATGCAGAGTTTATTCAAACTCATGTCTTGGAGTACCTCCCAGCTATTGGAGTTCCCCCAGTTGGGGAACAACTATAGCACCTTCAGCAACTTTTTGGTCAAATCCCTCAGTCATATGTTCTTGTATGGGAGAAGCAGAAGGGGGAAGAGGGAATGGTGTGCTTTCAGGTCTGATAAAAGTATACAAGAGTAAGTTATCCAAGGTAATTTGCATTTTTCCCTCTCTGAACAAGTTTCAAAGCTCCCAGCAAAGGGAGGCTAGTCATAGAGAAAATTGTCCAAAGGTCTATATCTTACTGAATCCCAGAACCATATCAAAATATTTGTGGAGGAATCATTTGTTGTCTTGTATGCTATATACTTTTCCCTACTCATTACTTAAGATAATTACAAATAATCTTTACTTTGTTTATATATAGCCAATTAGATAACTTGTTAGGACATTAAATGGGCGTTGAAGTAGAGTGAAGGAACAAACCTTGAGCAAAAGAATTTTTGTCACTGAAGGAGCAGATTTTGAAAGGGTAATGCTAAAGCTTTGAATACATTTCACTGAGAGACTGTTTCAAAGGAATTAGAGAATTTATCTTTGACATACAGGAAGACAAAACACAATTAAAAGAATAGAGGATGCTGTGAGTATTGTGTACCTTTTTCCCTCAAAAACAATGGCTTTAAAAAAGGCTCTATCCTCTTCCTGAGTCTGATATAGTATGTAATTCAATGAACTGAAGGATATAGTTCCCATAGAAACTAAATAGGTTACAAATCTGTTCTCTGAAAAATGAGCACAACAGTTTTAACCCTTTTAGTCACAATACAATGAAACTGTATCCTAAATGTTTCACAGATACTAAAATCAGATATAATCTTATGACCTCAAGATAATAATCATAAAAATCTCCAAGCTCAAAAGTTATGATGCATTTGAAAGTTGGCTTTGATATAAGTATTATAAAATTTCCCTCAAATAAAGGGGAACTGATGACAAGGAAATGTTCCTTTGGGATTGTCTTATTTTAGCAAAAAAAAAAAAATGCTTCAACTATTTCTTCAATAAAACTTACATATCATTGTTTTCCATTAAAAAAAAAAAAAAAAAAAAAAAAAAAAAAAAAAAAAAAGCTTAGCAGTCTTCCTGGGCTGTGCATATCATTGTCTTAGCTATTATATTCAGGAAGTCCTACATGATGTGGTTTCCCTCTATCACACCTATTGCAGTATAAACTTATTTTTGTCCTCAGTAAAGAACAAAACAAAACAAAACATAAAAGGAAGCTCACTCTTTGTTGCACACTTCCCTCTATCTCAGGAAGCAAGCTTTGTGAAGCCAGGGGGGATTAACATTGCTCGGGGATATTACCAAGTGATATTGGTGGATTTCAATCACAGGTAAGGAAATAAGCTAGATAAAATTTAGAAGAGAAAAAAATGCAATAGAAATAAAGAGAAGGAATAAAGAGATAACGAATTAGAGGGGGAAAACCCTTTCTCCTGAGACAGGGCAGAAGACAAGCATAACAGTACCTACAGACTTATTGACAACAATTTTTTTGACTTTTCAGTTTTATTTACATCATACTATATAACTTCTTGCCAAGTTATTCTTAAGAAGGAGGTCTCAATGTATCAAGATTAATGGAAATATTACTGCATAGTTACTATTTGTCTGTCCTACTAGCAGCTGACATATCATTACATGGTATAGTATAATAGAGAGCCATCCTTGGAAGTCAGGAAAACCTGGGAACAAATCTTACCTTTGACACTGTCAAAATAATCCTCTCATTGTCCTCAAGCAACTTGTAAGACTATAGGTAGAACAGTTGAACAATTGCCATCTGCATTGGTGGAGGGAGTTTCCATACTAAAAATTCCCTTTCCAGCTGAAGTCAGAGATTCAGACTGTTCTCTCCTCCTCCTCTGCCTTATTCCACAACAATACCATCTAGCTTTTTTTCCACTGCTATACTATTATATTAGTATATGATTTCAAAGTTTTTTTTGAACAACCTAACATAAATATGGCCTGTCCCTTTTTTTAATTGATCCCTAATTATTTTTCAAATATTTAGGCAAAGAATCTGGTTTTGTTAATGGGAAGGAAGTATCATTGAAGTAAGGAAAACTGGTTGCATCTCAGGAAAAATATTACCATTGGTGGATGTGACATATTTAAAAGGACCATCTTTCTATTCTTGTAAGGTAACATAGCATCCAAAAATTGCTCCCTGCTTATCATTCAGTGTAGCTGAATATTTCTTTTCGAGACAAATCTATTATATTAAGGGAAATAAGGATGGAGGGAGGGAAAGAAACATTTATTAAGCCCCTACTATATTCCAGACATTATGCTTAGTGCTTTAAAATCACCCTATTTGATCCTCACAAGTACCCTGGGAAATAGATGCTTTTATTATCCCTATTTCACAGTTGAGAAAACTGAGACACTTAACAAAAGTTAAGTGACTTTCCCGGGATCACACAGCTAGTAAATATCTGAGACAGGATTCAAACTTGGGTCTTACTACTTCCATTCCCAGCACTCTATCTACTGTAGTACCATCTTCTAGCCAGAAAAACAATTAGATGTAAACAATCAAGTCTTTGTGTATATATGTATGCATGTATGTACATGTGTATGTATAGATGTCTGTATGGGTACCTGGAGCACATTATTTTATTGGAAAACATAGAGTCCAGACAAAAACTTACCAATACACTCACAGGTACTTCAAAACACCCATATATTTAGGGTGGAGGGTTAAGAGGATGTAACATGATGATATAGTGGAAAATATAGGGATTAAGATTTCAGAGACGTAGGTTAAAATCTCTTACTCTGCTACGTGGCAAATCATATCCTTTGAGAAACTTTCTGTTTAAAACAACTAATATTGTTTTGGGCAGATAAGAGAAAGAATTTACTAGATAAGAAAACTCATCAACTTAGAAGAACCAAAGTTCTGAAGAAAATCCCAAAGTAAAATGAATACTTGTTTTGCCCTTAGAAAAATCTGTTTTATTTTTTCCCTTCATTAATTTGTTGTTGACCACCATCAACAACATGTGTTTGTAATGAACTAGTTACTACATCCCTCTACAAAAAGCCTACTCCAAGCTCTCTTCATGGCATAAAGTTGATGGTAGTTTAAAAAAAAAAACTGTCAGTGGAGTATAAACTCCACTGAAAGGTAGAAGATTTTAACAAGTGAAATGTATTTGAATATGGTTCCAGTGACAGACTGTGACATGAGGATAACCTTGATAATTATGATGAAGGGATATCACCAGTAGGTTGTTCATCTTTTGGCTGTCTCAAACCATGGAAAAAAAGAAAATGTAAAATAGTTCTAAATGTTCTGTGAAATTCCTTTCTGCCTTTTCAGTGATAGAAGCAGAAATGGACTAAAATATTAAGAATCACATAACTTTTAGTCTAAAAACTAGTACTTAGCATAGTTCCCATCATATAATAGGCAGTTAGATGTTGATTCATTAAAAACATTAATTACTAGGAATTTAACCATTAATACTTTAAAATCATTGTCTAATGACCAAAAAAGTTGAATACAGCATATAAGCACTATATCTGCATATATATGTATGCATATATATATAATAATATCTGCATTCTTGCTATAAATAAAAGTAGAAGATAAAGGAAGTAGCAGGTGAATATAAAAAGGCTCACAAGTACTCCTTGGATAATAAAATAAAGCAATTTTTCTAAATGGTATACTTAAAGACAAAAAGATATCTTATTTCATGGGATACTTGATTAGTTTGCCTTGAAGTGCTCATGGTGAGAATTATCCAAAAAATTACCAAGAAAATAAGTGTAACTGTGCATTAATTGTTGCAGAGGATAAGGAGGTAGAAACAATTTAAAGTATTCTTGATAAGATGTTCTCTAAAACACATAACAACACTTGGTTACTTATTTTGTTGTTGTTCATCTTTGTTTTTGATGGGAGTAATGATATTACAAGATGTTGTGTTGACTTGTCCATGAAGCGAATGTAAGTGAAGCAAAGCTACCCAAAGCAGTTAGCCTTATTCTCTATTCCAGATTCATCAAAATCCATGGCAAGACAAGTCAGGATGACTAGAAATGGCCTGGGATGTAGTGGATGACATTATCATCTTCAATTTTTGTCCAAGTTCCAAGAACCCTGCTTCAGCCACATTCATGCATGGCCCCTGGAACAAATTATTGTCATCCACTCATTCTGTCAAAGAGAAATCATCACATGTTTGAGGTAGACATTCTCCCAACTATCTGACAGTTTTAAGGCCTGTCAGTTATCCTCAAACTGGCATAGCCCATCTACTAAAATGCTTATACCAGTGTGAGGTTGCCTCAGAATAAAATAAAATGATGATGAAAAAAGGTGAAAAACAATTTAGAATTTTTAAGACAAAGTTTTATCAACTAAACATATGTTATACACATATGCCATAAAAAATCTTTCAAGAAACAAGGCAATGGACACAAGTATAAGCAGACATAACTCCCCCCCTCAATCTAATGTTATAAATGTTGACAGGATATTATTAGTAATTCATTGGGAAATTATTTTTGAATCACCTATGTGCAGTTAGGCCATTGATTTGTAAGAACACAAATCAACATCAATATCAGATTAGAAGAAAGGAAAATAATTAAAAGATGATACACTCTAAAATTATACAAACTTAAGCCTTACCTATTCAATCCAATTATTGATGCTGAAGGTGGGAAATGACACAAGGGGAACATACCAACATGACTTAGCAATATCTTTGGAAATTTAACTGAAATCAACAAATAACTATAAAAGGGGAGCAAAAAATTCAAGAAACTACTTTAAACAACAAATGCTTTATGTCTTAGAAATATATATGTTAAGAGATATAAGAGGTTTGAACCCTATTACTAAGCGCAAAAATGACATAAAAATTTCAAACATGATATGTGTTACTAGAAAAGACTTATATACCATTAAGAATGAAAAAAATATGTATATATATGCAGCTTGAATGTTACACTATTATACATGTAATCAATCCATGAAAATATATTTTTCCAATTCAATAAACATTTGTCAAGAATATATTCACAAATTAAAGATATAGTCATTTATTAAACTTATACAAGCATATGAACTAGATGCCAGCAATACAGAATCTGAGAAATATAGAAGCTGAGAGTAGTAAAGGAACTCAACAGCCTCAGAATACTGCTGGACCTAGAATCAGGAAAACATGAATTCAAATCCTGCCTCAGACATTTACTATCCCAAAAGCTGGGGTTTAGGGGGTTTGTCAAATACTAGATTGCTATAGTCACTGACTATTTTGTCCTGTGAACCTAATCTGTTCCACTGATTGACTACTCTATTTCTTAGCCAGTACCAAATGTTTTTGATGACTGCTGCTTTATAATATAGTTTTAGATCTGGTATAGTTAGGCCGCCTTCGTTTGCATTTTTTTTTCATTAATTCCCTTGAAATTCTTGAACTTTTGTTCTTCCAGCTGAATTTTGTTGTTATTTTTTCTAGGTCTATAAAATAGTTTCTTGGGAATTTGATTGGTATAACACTAAATAAGTAGATTAATTTAGGTAGTATTGTCATTTTTATTATATTTGCTCAACCTGTCCAAGAGCATTTGATATTTTTCCAATTATTTAGATCTGACTTTATTTGTGTGGAGTGTTTGTAGCTGTGTTCATATAGTTCCTGACTTTCCCTTTGCAGATAGATCCCAAATATTTTATACTGTCAACAGTTATTTTAAATGGAATTTCTCTTTGTATCTCTTGCTGTTGGACTTTGTTGATGATGTATAAAAATGCTGATGATTTATGTGGATTAATTTTATATACTGCAATTTTGCTAAAGTTGTGAATTATTTCTAATAGCTTTTTAGTTGATTCTCTAGGATTCTCTATGTATACCATCATATCATCTGCAAAGAGTGATAATTTAGTTTCCTCATTACCTATTCTAGTTCCTTAATCTCTTTTCCTTCTCTTATTGCAAAAGCTAACATTTCTAGTACAATATTGAATAGTAATGGTGATAGTGGGTAACTTTGTTTTCCCCCTGAACCTATTGAGCATGGTTCTATTTTATCCCCATTATATATGATGTTTGCTGATGGTTTTAAATTGATAATACTGATTATCTTAAGGAAAAAGTTATTCCTATACGCTCTAGTGTTTTTTAATAGGAATGATGTTGGATTTTATCAAATGCTTTTTCTGCATCTATTGAGATAACCATATGGTTTTTATTAGTTTGGTTATCGATATACTCAATTATGCTAATAGTTTTCCTAATATTGAACTAGCCCTGCATTTTTGGTATAAATCCTACTTGGTCGTGGTGTATTATCCTGGGGATGAATTTCTCTAATCTCTTTGCTAATATTTTATTTAAGATTTTTGTATCAATATTCATTAGGGAAATTGGTCTATAATTTTCTTTCTCTGTTTTCATTCTACCTGGTTTAGATATCAGTACCATGTCTATATCATAAAAGGAATTTGGTAGGAATCCCTGTTTTCCTTTTTTTTCAAATAGTTTATATAATATTGGAATTAATTGTTCTTTAAATGTTTAGTAGAATTCGCAGGTAAATCCATCTGGCCCTGAAGATTTTTTCCTAGAGAGTTGATTAATAGCTTGTTCAGTTTCCTTTATTAAAATGGGACTACCTAAAAAAATTATTTTCTCTTCTGTTAATCTGGGAAAGCTATATGTTTATAGGTATCCCTCCATTTCACTCAGGTCATCAAATTCATTGGCATAAATTTGGGCAAAATAACTCCTAATTATTGCTCTAATTTCCTTTTCATTGGTGGAAAGTTAACAAATGGAATTTACCTGTTTTGTTGAATGTCAATCTTCTTCTCTGAAAGAAAATGCTGTTTAGCAGGGTAGTTTATTCATGGCTACATTCCAAGTTCCTTTGCCTTTTGGGATATCAGACTCCAGGCCATTTGATCCTTGAAAATGGATGCTGCTTGTTCCTGGGTAATCCTTGTTGTGGCTCCTTGATATTTGAATTGTTTCTTTCTGGCTGCTTGCAATATTTTTTGCCTTAGTCTGATAGTTTCGAAATTTAGCCATGATATTCCTTGTAGTTTTAATTTTGAGGTCTCTTTCAGGAGGTGTTTGGTGAATTCTTTCAGTGAATATTTTACCTTCTGATTCTAGGACATCAGGGCAGTTCTCTTTGATGATTCCTGAAAAATAATACCTAGGTTCTTTTTTTTCATCATGGTTTTCAGGAATCCAACAATCCTTAGATTGTCTCTCCTATATCTATTTTCCAGCTCAGTTGTTTTCCCAAGTAGGTATTTTACATTTTCTTCTGTTTTTTTCGATTTTTTTTTTTGGTTTTGCTTGAGTGATCCTTGATGTCTCATTGAGTCATTCATTTCCCTTTGTTCAGTTCTGATTTTTAGTGAATTATTTTCTTCATTTACTTTTCTTAAAATTCTTTCTGTATTTCCCAATTTTTAAATGAGTTGTTTTGTTCTATGGATTTTTTTTCCATTTCACAAATTCTGTTTTTCAGGGAGTTGTTTTCTTTTTCCATTTTGTCAAATCTATTTTGGAATTATATTTTTGGAAATATATATTTAGAAATATATAGGAACTATATAAGGAATTATATGCTTTCCCCATTTCACTAAGTCTATTTGGTAAGGAATTTTCTTCAGACAATTTCTGTGTTTCCTTTTCCAAACCCTTTTGCAAAGTTCTCATTTCCTTTCCTCATTTATCTTTTAGCTCTCTTTTAAGATACTTTTTAATTTATTCCAAGAGAGCCTTGTGTTATGGGGACCAATTTATATCACCCTTTGGGACTTCATCTGGAGATAATCTACTTTCAGAGACCTCAGGGTTTGAAATCTGTTCTCTTTCTCTATAAACACTATGATCAAAGTTCTTTTTTGCTTTTTTGCTCCTTTTTAGGTTGCAATCTACTTTTATGGCAAGGGATATTGTCCAAGCTTCCTCTACTGTAGTGTTCTTGTTTGTTTTTCTGAAGATCTCTGGGGCAGCCTTCTTTTCAGTAGATTAATCTCCACGAGAATAGCCAGGTGTTAAAGTCCAAATTCTTTATTATCTCCTTCAAAGTCCTATCTCCTTCACTTGGGGCTTGGCTAGTTTTCTGGAGGGCTTTCAAATGGGACTTGGTCTCAGTAAAAGAAATGCAGGAGGATAGGTCAGCCACTATGAGGCTGATGAAGTTGGAATTTATATTTTTATTTAATATTATTTTAATTAAATTTCATTTAATTTAAATCTCTCTGAGTCTGAGGACTTATGCTTCAGCCTCCAGCCACCATAAAGGTGGACGATGGGATGAATCTGTCTCTCAATCCCTCCCAATTTATATGCTCTATTACAGCTAAATCTATTCATCATACTGAGTATAAACTAATCATTATATCACTAGGAAGCCATTATTTATTGCAAGATTAAATCAATCATACTGAACTTGAAGAACTATTAATCATCATGCTAAACCATTGTCTTTATCAATTCCACTGAGTTAGCACCTTGTAAGAATCTTTTTTTTTAAATACAGAATTCTGGTCCATAACATCTCCCGCTTTCTTTTGTTTTAGAACATAGGTGGTCATGCCCTGCCTGACTTGTCAGGAAGGTGAGAACCCCAAAACAAGGTGATCATGCCTTCCCTGACTCCTCAAAAATGGGGTGAAAACATTAAAAAAGGTAATCACACCCTCCCTAACATCTCAGAAAGGGAGATGAAAACACCAAAGAAAATGAGGAATCAAAGCAGATTAGCAGGTTTCTGAAGGGTCTCACTTGAAACAGGTATACATAAAATCCATCAACATGGGAATTATTACATAAGCACATAGCAATACAGCATAGGCTACTAATGATGTACCAAACAACATGAATCAACATGAGGAATTATATATGTCCACAAGTCCTAGAAATAGTCCAAAACCAATCCATTGTCCATTACTTCACGTGTCAGCAAATCCAATGATTCCCACACATTTTGAAGTTCTGCAACAGTCTTATCATCAATTTTTCATCTCATGGAATCCAATGATTCCTGCAGGTTTTAAAGTTGTGTAACTGTCTTATTAGCAGCTTTGCTCTTTCAGTGTCAGATGTTTTTTTAGTCTTCTCCTTTGTTTTGAGGTTTTTCTTTTTTCTTTTGTCTCTCTCTGATGGACAAGGTGAATACAGCTCATTGGCACCCATCTAATTCCTTCTCTATCTGTAGAGGTACATGCAAACCCTTTCCCCCAAGCAGTTAACCTATCTAGTCCCTTCCATTCACTTTCTAGATCTCTCCACATCACCTGGCTATTATATTGGAGCTGCTTGCACTAGACACTGCTCTTGTGTTGAGTTAAAAACCTTGTATTCTCCCCAATTGTAATCCCTTTTTCCAATCTGATTGCTTCTTGGCTTATTGATCATGCAATCCCTTTCTCCCATCTGATTGCTTTTTGGCTGATTGATCATATCAGAGTACAGAAGTTCTAAAGACTCTCTGGATGTAATCTCGGCTGCCATCATACCCCACCTGTTTTTTGTTTGAGGTCTTGGAGCTGGGCACTACCTCTCATTTCTTTGGGTCATTCTACATTTTGAGGCCCAGTGTAAGACCTTGTTGCATTTTGGACACAGGGTTTTGGGTCTTATTCTCTCACCCTGTCTTCTTGCTCTGTCTCTATGTCTACATTGGGCTTTCAGATGCCCTATTTTACCACACTAAAAGCATTGATGAGTCTCTCTGGAAGTCCCTTGCCAAGAGGGCCTCTGGATTCCCATGTTCTACATCATAATCTGGGTATAAAAGGCATTTGTTGTAATATTCTTCTCTAAAATATATTGTTCTCTGGGAGCAGGTTTCTTGGGGGGCTTCTGCAAGCACCCAATAATCACCACAAGTACAGCCAGGGATTAAAGTCCAAATCCTTTAATGTCGCTGGCTTCTGAATCTCCTCGAATGAATCTTGGCTTCTGAATCTCCTGGACTACAAAAGTTTCTGCTTCAGTCTCCAGCCACAACAAAGGTGGAAGATGGAATGAATCTGTCTGAGCCTCTGAAAGCTTCTAGTGGGCTTGTCCTTTGATGCGCTTGTTCTTCCTGGCCCTGAGACCTACTCCTTATATATACCACACTGAATATACACCAATTATATATCACTAGGAAACCATTATTTGTTGTAGGATTAAATTAATGCTAAACTAGATTCAATCACTGTCTCCTCAATTCCACTTACTTAGCACCTTGTAAGAATTGTAACATCTTACACTTTTTTTTGATTTTAGAACCAGTTGAGGTTCTATTGGTGGTCATGATCTCCCTAACTTCTCAAGGAGGTGAGAACCCCCAAAAAGAAGGTGATCACGCCTTCTCTGACTGCTTTCTTGAAGTTCTTCTAATCTATCTTGAGCTGAAAAGTGGTTTCATTCCATTGATCTCTATTGAAGGGTTCATTTCATATGGTTTTTGAGGAAAATCGAGAAAACTCAAGCAGCTTTCCTAGGTTCACTCTGCTGGCTTGATTCCAACTCCAAAAATCCTCTCTCACTCCCAAGACCGCTTAAAACACAACATAGAAAAAATTGAGCTTGTGATCTTTCCTCCAAAATCTCTGTCCTTTTCTTATGTTCTTTATTACTATTGAATGATCTTTCCAATCATACAGGCTTGCAATTAAGGTGTCATTCTCAATTCCTTACGCTCTCAAATCATATATCCTATATATGTTGTGAAGCCTGTTAATTCTCTATTAGCAATATCCCTTCAATATGACCCCTTTCTCTTCCTACACTAAAACATCCCTGGTGCAGACCTTGAAAACATTGTGATTGGTCTGTCTGCCTGCCCCCACACACACACACACACATACACACACTAATCCATCCTTCACTCAATTATCAAAAAAATCTTAAAGGATAGGTTTGACTATATTACCTCTTCCCAAATACCCATTCAATAAGCTCCGGGGTCTATTTCTGGCAGAATCAAATTCAAAAGCCTCTGTATGATATTCAAAGCCCTTCATAACATATTGTCTTCCCCACCCTCCCATTTTTCAATCACCTTCACCTACCACCTTCACCCCAGCATATAATCTTTAATATAGTAATCCTAGCTTCCTTGTTGTTTCTCCAACAAGACACCAACCCCTATGAATCCATTCATTTTCATTGACTGCCTCTCAAGCCTGAATGTTCTCCCTACTTTTCTCTACTTACTGGCTTCTTTCATTCTCTTTACAATTAAAGTAAAAAACAATAAACTTTTTCAAAGAAGGTTTTCTCCAATAGTTTTTCCTGACATTATCTCCAATTTATCCTACCTCTTATTTGTACATGTTATTTATATATTCTGCTTGAATGAGATTATACACTCCTTGACAGCAGAGGCTATTGTACTTATCCTTCAAATCCACTTAATAAATGCTTTTTAACTTGATTTTTCAACTTGAAGACCAAACCACTTGTACTCCATGACATTTACGCTAAAAGAAAATTGTTCTATGCTCCCTTTTCAAGATTGAGGAGAAAATTTAATTTAAATTTAAAAACAAACTCTAACCACATATATGGAAGGAACAGTGATTCAGACCACAATATGCATATTCTAAAACTTCTAGAATAAGAAATTCTATCTATCAACTGAAGATTGATATACTATCTATGATTTCTTTGGTAAATGATAGGGAGATACCTGGGGTACATAGAGTTTAAATGATTTGCCCAAGATCACATTGTTGTTGAAGGAGCAGAAGAAGATTTAGGTTTTTCCTGACTCCAATGCAGATCATGATTAACACAAGTAATTTTTTATAAGTAACATAATTTATGACAAAATATTAGAAAGGGAGGCCAAGTTATCATATTTAGGCAAATTTGCTCTTCAGAAAAAAAAATCTCAAGTACTTTGAATTTCAATTACTGTTCAAATACTAACCTCTCTAAGAATATTATGGATAAATATATGTTTACAAAATTTTTAATTCACAAATAAAAAACTTTCATTATAATAGATTTTATAATCCATTCTTTGGCTTCAGCAATTAAATTGGAAAACTATCAGATTAATTGGATTTTTCACATGAAGACTTTATGGAAGTCATTGCTGATTTCAACACATAGAAAATATACATAAAAAGAAGCTTAATTTTCTTTTTGACACATATTAAGAAAAATCCTATTATCTCATTATAATGAGTAACCCTTAAGAAAAATCAATGTTCTATTTGCTACCTCCATTCTAAAGAAGGATTTCTGAATTCATGTTGGTAAAGTACTTTATGATCAATGAATAATGACGTACTATAGAAATTAGCTCCATACTTCTAATGGACACTTTTGGTTTTGTCTTTGCCATGCCAAGACTTAGCACAGTGCTTTATACATATTAGATGCTTAATAAATATTTGTTCAATTGAATATTAAAAGAGTCTTCTATTCACATAGTGCAGAAGACCCATGCAAAACAAAATAGCTGACTGATCTCTGATGCACTCTAAACATAACCAAGTATCAATATGGATATACAAATGCAAACAATGACATTTATTTCTTGTCCACTACAAAGAGGGCTGCCACAAACATTCTTGCACATACAGGTCCCTTTCCCTTTTTTAAAATCTCTTTGGGGTATAAGCCTAGTAGTAACACTGCTGGATCAAAGGGTTGGCATAAGAAATTAAATGGAAATTGGGGAGGGGATTTGAAGAAACTACAGACAACACACAAAGGACAGCTGATGGCATAGAAAAAGTTTAGAAACTTAGAAATGCATAAAATATATGCAAATAATTACATAATAAACATATTTTATTTTTAATAACATAATAACATAATAATTCAGACCTCTGATACAAGGAGAAGGCCAAAACTTTTTACATGTTTCTGTGTCTTTCTGTCTCTCTCATTCTGTCTGTCTATCTGTGTCTCTCAACCTGGATGAATAAAAAGAAGATGGGCTGGTCATATGGCAAAAGTATAAAGTGCTTAGAAGATATGTTCTAGCATTATCTCCATAATGATAAAAGAAAATCTATCCAATAGGTTTGTTGAATCATTTATAAATGCTTAAGTAAATAATTTAAAGAGAGGGAAGAGGGAAAGAGAGGAAAAAATAGAGAGCACGTATTAAGAACTTCCTAGTTCCCAGTCCTTCTTCATAAGGACAGGTTCCTAATAGATTAAATAGAGTCTGAAGTGGGCTTTAAAGGTAATTAAGATTCTAAGACACAAAAGGAAGGAAGAACATTTCAGATATGGAGGAGAACTCATATAAACACATAGGGCCTGGAGGTGAAATGTGCAATAACCCAGTTTGGTTAAAAGATAAAATGGGTAAAGGGGAATGATTTGTGAAATGAAAGATTGCAAAGGGGATTAAATACTGGGATAAGGAGTGTGTGGTTTAGCCTAAAGGAGACAGGGAAAATAAATGATAAGTTCAGGACAGAGTTCATAGGCCAGTTGACTGGAAGGCAGAATGATACATGGAATAAATATTTAAAAGTTTGTGAGAGCCAGATTATGGAGATATCTAAATGCCAGTGGGAGGACTGGGAACGTTTAGCTGGGAACCATTGAAGATGTTTGAGCAAGAGAGTGGCATGATCTGTACTAAATTGTGAAAATGTCTTTTGACCTTAGAAATATTCATTTATCCTTTTTTTAGAGTAGAATATATAAATTCGGCTCTTGGCCTTGTCAGTCATTGTGTACATGGTGATTTTTGTGTCAAATTAATTTCCTTCAACATGTGAGAAGAAACTATCACATCACATGATCCTTTGAATACGGGGGTGACTAGAGACTGGGAGCTTGCATGTTCTCAAATGATTAACCTTCAAGGTGAGTGGACTGAAAGCAATGATGTAGGTTGATATTTTCTTCTTGTGATTTCTCAGCTTATATTGTTTGTGGGGAAGGATTTTCAAACTCACTATCATCTGTCACCAATTTATAAAGAAGAAAAGAAGATTTGGTTGAACCCATGTTTCATAGAGAAGAGGGGAAAAAAAGAATATTTAGGTGCCTTTGTTCTTGTGATCTGGAACTTGGATCAAATAACCCTTTCTCCTGAAGAGGTAATGGTATGGGATGATAGAGGATTAGGGGCTTTCTTAGGACAAAAGAACAGTAAATAGTATTCTTTGCCTAACATGGGGCTCTCTGAGAAAGTGTTTCTGCTAATGAGGTGAAACATACTTTTAATCTAAGTAGAACAATTTGATTGGTATTAAGCAATAATGTGATAAGGAAAAAACATATGTCTATATGTGTATATGATTCATGATGCTTTTAGATGGCAAATAATTGATCATAAAACCAAACCTGTATTTCTGTATTAAACATAATACATCAGGTTCAACATTTTTCAAAAGCAAATGTAATATTAGGCTGATAATGAAGTATAGACTCTTCACACACATTTTTTGTAGCTTGGAGGCCTTCCTTTTTAGTAAATTCCATTTCTCTATTTTCATATTTTAAATTATTTCTTGATTAGTAATTCTCTTCAGGTGTTGCTCTTAAATTTTAAATACTATAATTTCAATTGCTACAGTGCCTGCTCCTGTCACTAAGAAAGATAATTACAATACAAGTTGAAATGTCAGTTCTCTCTACATGCAAATACTTATAATTTAGTTGATTTTATCCTGAGGGTTTTGCCAATTTATAACATCCTAGTTTTTTAGTCTGAATACTGTAGAATGGAAAGTATTACTTTTTTTAGTATGAAATAATATTATGCAGGAATGACTGAAGGTCAGTTGGAGAAAACTGGGACCAAGAACATGTAGAAGCCTATTTTGAAGATATTTCATCTACTTTCATGCAGGTACTAAAAGATAATCTTTTTTTTTTTCATTTTTCACCCTACACTCTTTTATTCCTGAACTTCTTGGTCTAAACTTAATTCAAAGAAATTAGCTGTTAAGGTAACTAACATGAAGTTTTACAAGCATAATGTCTTTCAGGACACATATAAAAATATGCTTAAATATTTACCAATTTATTAATTTAGGAGAGAAAAGAGAAATGTCAATTTTCATTGAAACAAAATATAAAACACTAGTCTAAATAATATTGAGAAAACACACTATTTCCTTAAGATATCCAAGATACTTCCAGAGGTACATCTGCAACTATTTCAAACAGCAATCTAATTGAAATAATCTCATACTACTGTAGTCAGGAAGCCTCAACTAAGTAATTCATCTCTGAGACTGCTAATTTCTACCTAAAGGTTCACTTATTCAATAGAATTTAGTCTTTGTTTTTATTAAATTCTTACATTTCAATGAGACTCAATTTTTCATTGATTATTGAAATGCTTACCTACCTCACTGCTGCTTTAGAATAATATCTTTGAGGGTATATACTTCTTCCAAAGCAAATATGCTGAATATCTTAACAAATTGGTATGGGGAAGAAAGGAAGATAAGTATCATTATATTGCATCATAACTCCTCAGTGAATATCAATTCTCTCTCTCTTCCATCTCCATTCTATTACTTTTTAAATTCTTTTTACAAACACAAAAGTCTCTCTCATCATGAAAATATATACCTTTAATTCAATTCAACAAAATACTTTATTAAAGACTATGTGCAATGTACTATGGTAGACATTCATGATAAAGAAGAAAATGAAAGTCTTTTTTTTTTTTTTTCAATGACTTTATTCACCCATGGGGCACATGAGTGGAACACATTCTCTCTCTTGACCCTGCTACTTCCTCATACTTGTTACCTTCATTGACAAATTCCCTGAAACAATAGTTTACATTTGATGCTTTTTCTTCCCATTTACTTGTGGATTTCACACTATTTTGCACTCTGACTTCAATTGCTACTATTTCCCTAGAACTTTTCTTTAAAGATCACCAATGATTTCTAGAGGTCACACTCAGTACCTTTTTATCAGGCTTCTTATATTTGATATCAATTATCCCCCCCTCTGCTAGATATTGTCTTTTTGCTTGATTTCCATGATACTATTGTTTCTTGATTTTATATCCCTGGATATCTTTAGAGTAGACTATCTTGAATAAAATTAAGCTAAACAAGTGCAAGTCAACAATAATATAGTTAATAACTAATGTTGTCTCAGTTACTCCTTTTAAAAAAAATAATAAACTAACTAAAAGTCCAAAAAATAGTGTCATTATTTTTATTCATGAATGAAAAAATGTATTTCTTTATTTTCTTTGCAGCTTCTCACTAGAAATTCAAGTGTTAGTAGATACCTTAAAATACTTTTTCTTTATTACAACTTTGCTAAGAATGAGGATGTCGACTCCAGGATTCTGACAAAATTCAAAATATGTAATCTTATTTAGTTTAAATTCTCCCTATTTTCAACCAAACATACTTTACTTCACTTTGTCTAATTCTAGCTATTGAGAAGTTTTCGTTGTACTCAATTTGACAGCTGTTTCTATGCCCCACAGTTTTATGAGTTGATGCAGATATTTTTAAATATGAATTAACATGAAAAACATTAGAAAATTTGTTAATGGACAGTTGATTCTGCAAATATAGCAAGTGATCATCTTTCAGTTCCAATCAACCCAAAATACTTGAGAGTGAGTTAAGGGAAAGGTGGAAAACAAATGATCAGGGGGCATGGGAAAAGAACTGCATGTTCTTGCTCTTCATGCCTAAATGTGAGTATTCAATTAACTAGACCATGCCTATCATGCTCAAAATGTTTTTCTTAATGAGTCGAGTCTCCAAAAATGTGGGTATGTTACTTAGAAAGCTTAAGGATTTAGAAGGAGGCATCTATCCTAGATAGTTTAAGATGTCACCACAAATACAAGCTATGTTCAGAAATAAACAAAAATCAAGAAAATTAAATTGTCTTATTTGTACTATATTTTTTGTCAGTAAGTCAATAAGCATTTGTTAAATACTCACTAGGTTTCAAACACTCTGAAAAGCATTGGGGATACAAAGAAAAATAAAAGACAATTCCTGTGCTTAAACAAATATTTGTGATCTCTTAGGTAGAGGAGTAAGTGATACTAGCAGGAAAGGGCAAGGCCAGTGTAAATTCTGCAGACTGAATTTTTTAAAAAGTTCTGTTGAACTAATGGTTGTTTAAAAAAATGTGTACCTAGTACAGGCTCATACCCACCGTAGACAATCAATAAAACTTAGTTAATAGATTGATTTTTGAACCTATTTTAAAAGTGATCCTTAGTGGATTTCTTTGACAAAGAGACCTAATTCAGTTTCAATTGATCAATGATGGACAGAAGCAGCTACACCCAAAGAAAGAACACTGGGAAATGAATGTAAACTGTTTGCATTTTTGTTTTTCTTCCTGGGTTATTTTTACCTTCTGAATCCAATTCTCCCTGTGCAACAAGAAAACTGTTTGGTTCTGCACACATATATTGTATCTAGGATATACTTCGACATATTCAACATATATAGGACTGCTTGCCATCCAGGGGAGGGGATGGAAGGAGAGAGGGGAAAAATCGGAACAGAAGTGAGTGCAAGGGATAATGTTGTAAAAAATTACCCTGGCATGGGTTCTGGCCATAAAAAGTTATTATAATAAATTTTTAAAAAGTGATCCTTGACTGGAGACCAGAAAATGACATAAATGCTCCTTTTAGTATAGTCTGCCTTTGTGGAAAGAATGAACAGACAAATAATACTTGCTTTAGATTTCAACTTCCATCTGAGGAAGCAAGTTATGTCAGCAAGACTGCTGTCTGACAAAAGATCTGGATAAGCTTCTTCTGACACAGACCTTAGTTTAGGACCTTGTAGTTAATTTTGTAAGGTTGTTTTCCCATGCTACACTTGTATGAGTGAAAACCAAGAGTTTTATACTTCGTGTTGTTTGCCCAAGCTGTGAACTGTGACATTAAATTCAATTCCCTTTTGACTCAACTGTTTCATCTCAGACTCTCATCCCTCTAAATTGGGGTTTACTGACCTGTGAATGTGACAACATGACCAGTAAAATACAAGCAGATTCACTGCAAAAAGCTAGTCGCTTAAGTAATGTTCCATCCCTCTAGGAAAAGTCGACAGGTAGAGGCAACCAAGGGTGGCTGACAGGACCCAGTTCCAATAAGACAAAAACTTAATTAGGTGAACTAAAAAGAAATAAAAGCAGACAGAAAGAAGAGAGGCAGATTTGCTTTACTGGGGTTAATAAAAGGAGCTTTTGAGTTTTAATATCAGCTTTGCAAATGTTTTGCTGTGTGTTTGGGGGCCAATCAATTAATTCTTTCTACTCCAGTTTATCGGATATTAATGGGAACCAGACTCAATATCCCTCCAAAGTTTTTCACCTCCACAGTAGGGAATTGTGATATTCCTTTTTATATGTTCTTTCCTTTCTATTTTCCTATGTCTCATTCTTCCTCAAATTGTACTTTGCCCTTCCTTCAATCCCCAATCATTTCATCTGTGCCTGACCTCACTTATTTGCTATTCCTCAGATTCAACAATAAACTCACATCTCTGTTTGATTCACTGTCTTTCATACCTGTAATGCACTCCCTCCTACTATTGAATTATAAATAAAATTAAGACTTTCCTCCCTACTACATTTTCCTTTTTGTACTAGTAAGGTAAAGCTAGGTGGTAGAGTGGATAAGGTACCATGCCTGGAGTCAGGAAGAGTCAAATTAGACACTTAGTAAAAGTATGAACCGGGGCAAGTCACTTCATTCTGTTTGCCTCGGTTTCCTCATCCATAACATGAGCTAGAGAAGGAAATGGCAGACCATTATAGTATCTTTGCCAAGGAAACCCAAAAATAGGGTCACAAAGAGTCAGACATGACTGAAAATGACCTAACAACAAAACAGCAAAATAAAAATACTGACATAGTGAGATACAAATTTAGATGTCAAATTCACAAGTTAAATCTAGATTTCTGGACAAACTGAAGTGCTACTTAGGTAGCTTTTTTAAAAAAAATTCTTAACAAAGTATGAAATGTTTTATAGGTATCTTTGTATACAAAGTTAGTATTATGAATGTTGAACTAAGGAAGCCTCAGGCTCAAATCTTACCTCTGACCCTTTAATAAGTTATGGGACCTATTTCAAGTCATCTAACTCTGCTGTTTCTCAACACAGCTCTCTAGGGCTTTCCTTCTTTTCTAGGATAGGTTTTAAGGAGTTCTGTACACTGAAGAAATCAGTCTTCCACTTCTGGGATCCTCTATGATCTATTATATAAAGTCAGTTCACTTGACACTGCAACAATTCTCAGGATTCTGCTCCCCTTCATTTCTCACCAGGCTGCCCTTTGGACTTTTCTAGCTTCCTGTTATGTGGTATCTTCCTCTGCTAGCTACCCTGAGGGACAGGACTGCTTTCTTCTTGCTTATACTTGTATACCTTGTGCTTAGTGTGGTGCTTGGTACATAATAAGTAAAGGATTATTGACTTACTAATATTTTATTTTTTTATTATAGTTTTTTATTGACAAAACATATGCATGGGTAATTTTTCAACAATGATCCTTGCAAACACTTCTATTCCAACTTTTCTCCTCCTTCCCTCTACCCCCTCCCCTAGATGTCAAGCAGTCCCATACATGTTAAATATGTTAAAGTATATATTAAATACCCTACATATATATATATACATATTTATACAGTTATCTTGTTGCACAAGAAAAATTGGATTTAGAAAGAAGGTAAAAATAACCTAACAAATAACAAATAACCTAAACAAAAATGCAAGCAAACAACAACAAAAAGAGTATAAATGCTATGTTGTGGTCCACATTCATTTCCCAATGTACTTTCCCTGGGTGTAGCTGGTTCATCACTGATCAATTAGAAGTGATTTGTTTCATCTCATTATTGAAGAGGGCCACTTCCATCAGAATTGATCCTCATATAGTACTGTTGTTGAAGTATATAATGATCTCCTGGTTCAGCTCATTTCACTCAGCATCAGTTTATATAAATCTCTCCAGGCCTTTCTGAAATCATCCTGCTGGTCATTTCTTACAGAACAATAAAATTCCATAGCATTCATATGCCATAATTTACTCAGCATTCTCCAGTTGATGGGCATCCATTCAATTACTAATTGAATTACTAATTCGATTACTAATTTTGTTTAGTAATTACTAATCTTTTAAATTACAGATGACAAGTTTTTTGATGGTGATTTTCATCTTATACCTGTATTGGCCTTTCTAGAAAGGTAAGGCAAGGAAACAAACATTTATTAATATCAGGCATGACCTGAGCCCTTAGTATGCAAAAAGACAGTCCTTAGCCTCAAAAAGTTTATATTTTTAATGAGATAAAATTATATACAATTTATTGTTTTTTCAGTCAAGTGACTCTTTTGAGGATTTTCTTGGCAAAGATACTGGACTGGTTTGCAATTTCCTTCTCCAGTTCATTTTACAGATGAAGGAATTGACACAAATAGGGTTAAGTGACTTGCTCAGGGTCACATAGCTAGTAAGTGTCTGAGGCCAGATTTGATTTCAGGCCTTGAACATTATCCACTGTAGCACCTACTTGCCCACACAACATAGCTTTTCTTCTACAAGAGATGATACCCAGATACGGTATCAAAATCTAGAAAGGTAGAAGCAGAGCTAAAAGGAAAATGAAGGCTAGCTAGCCTGAAACTCTTTCCAAAATGCAGGCCAGCAGGAACTCACCAGTGGAAGAAGGAAACTGGCATTAATATAGAGATTTTTCAGGACGAGAAGACCCTAAGGAGGAGATAGATGATCCAGAGTAAGGAAGCTCCACTACTTACAAAGGGAGGTTTTATAGTGAGAAAGCACCTAAAACACTTTAATAAAATATTGAAGTCATTAGTTAAGATTGGCTGGCCTGCACCCCTTTGAAAATGGAGGGAGCAAGAGGAATTCACTAATGAGAGAAAGCAGTTGGTATGTCTGAGGGATGGTCCTGGGTAAGACTATGGCTGAGATGTGGTATCAAAGTTCAGAAAATCAGAAGCAGAGCTAGCCTAATGAGATAATAATGGGGAAGCAAATTATAGCATTAATATAAGATTAGCACTCCGGTACAGTAAAGTCTCTACTATGTCATGACTTCATATATAATTAAATTCAACTCACATTTCTATCTCTCCACTCTTCCCATGTACACAACAATGTGACCATATTATGGTGACTATATTCACTAACCCCAAAATCGGCCCATGCAGCCAATCAACCTGCTCCAACAGTTATTTAGATTTTCTAAAAACATATGTGGTGTAGGTTTTGTAGGAATTATCTCAATTGTCACTCCTGTCATACCACTTGGGTCTCAAATTCACACTCACAGTAACAAATATAGACAAATATAACATGGTTCAATGTTTGTCGGATTTTCCTGAATTATCCTGCATCTTTTATGCTGCCATTCTCCATCTTTGATGACTATCAGTCTTTTGTGACCATGTATATTTTTATTGTCATATTTATTGACTGGACCTATTCAGCCACTATTTGTTAAAATATTGAAATATTTGTGATAATTATATCATTCATAGGAACATAGGATGGAATAGGAACAATAGGAATAGAATAGGAATGAGGACTGTTCTCAAAAACTCAAGATATATGATAATTTTATGTGTAGCATCTTCTATTTTGACATAGCAGTACTATAAAGTAGGGTAATAGGTGTTGCAGTAGTTATTATTAGACTTGGCATCAGCAAGACCTGAGTTCAAATATAGCCTCAGATACTTACTAGCTGTGTGATCCTAGGCAAGCCATTTAACTTCCCTCACTTTCAGTTTTCTCATCTATAAAATGAGGTTATTACTAGGACCTATCTCTCAGGATGGTTGTGAAGATAAAATAAGATAATATTTGCAAACCTTAAAGCTCTCTATAAATGCTAGCAATACTATAAAACAACTTTCTAAACCCTTCAACACAGGCAGCATCTTGAAATTTTATTATTATTTCTTTTTCTTATTATTTTTCCTTTGGCTAAGAATTACGATTTCATAGGTAAAAGAAATACAAATTCAGATTTGAAACTTTTTTACAATTCATCATTTTAGAAAGTTGACTGGGGCACTCAATGAGAGGTTAAATGTGCTTAATTAACTTCAAAAATAAGAATATTTACTCAGTTCAAAACAACCAGTGTGAAAGAGTGAAGACTTATTTGAGTTCAGACCTTCCAATCTAGGAATCTTGCATTTTCTCCATTGTGATATATGGCTTCTCCACTTTAACCATTAAATGATAAAAAGAAATTCTTCTGACCATTAATTGGGGCATTTCAATACTTAATTATGGTTTTGAATACCACTTCAAATACTCAAAAGAAAATATTGGCTTCTAAGTCTCATAAATCCAAGTTTTATGTTTGAAGGCCAAATAAAAAGAGACTTAAGTGATGGAATTCTTTTATTTTTAGCCTTCTCCATATATCCATATGAAGTTTGATTCCCAGAGAGGCTGTCTGTAGTTTGCAACTGTATTTGGAAAAGTTTTGCGACTTGAATAAAATTCCCATGCAGTGATTAAGGTTATGGTTTTACTATCATGATTTTCAGATGTTAAAGTTTTATTTTGGAAAATATTTGAACTTTCTACTATGTGATCTATAGATTTCATTTTAAATGAATAAAAAGTATATTGGATACAATTTATCATTAAAAGTAGGAATCCATCCTTTCCATTATATTTATATGTACATTTTTTCCCAGTGGGACAGGTATATTTTGAAATCCTAGAGAGCTCAAGTAAAGATAACCTGTTTAAACTAAGAAAACAAGTGATAATCTGAGATAGTTAAACTCTTACACACTTTCATGGTCCAAGAGGAGAATGAGGGCTTAAAAGGAACACAGAAAAAAAATTACAGCTTTTAAAAATAGAATAGTGTTAGAACAACAACAACAATTTTGCAAAGCACCTGGTTAATTGTGGATGTGACCAAAACAGATTATATTTCTCATACTGGCTAATGCTGGTTCTGCAGGCAAGAAAAGACATCTGTGTTGCAAGAAACACAAAATTATGGTTTCGAGTTGACTGCTATGCAAATCAGAAGTGCAAGATACTCTTGCCTAGATCCTCAAGAATACCCATGTTTAACATCTTCCAGAAAAATAACTCTGTGATTCCTTTGTAAGATTTTGATTAAAATGGAAATTTTTTAGCACTTTTCCAGGGTTATCTTTTGAATATTTGAGCTGTGTGTTATTAATCTTTAAAATCATTTTATTTCCTTTATGAAGACTTGGACTACCTTACCTATTTTATGCACTTGCCTTTTTCAAAAACAGACAATTTTTGAATAAGTTTTAATGCCTTGACAGTCACATATCATAGTTTTTCAAATCCAGCTTTTATCATTTTGTCAGGTTTTAAGAAAAATGAAGAACTCCTAAAAGCCAGATGAGACAGATTTGCTAGAGCATTATTTTTGGCTGTCTTTTCAAATGAAGATACCACAAGAAAACTCTGAAGGGAAAAATACATACATGCATGTATGTTTTTGTTTGTATGTATTTTCAAAGCAGAACTACAACAGCATAAAATTGTCCAAACTTTTTTTTTTTTTTTTTTTTTTTTGCTGTCCTCTCCCGCTTCAGTTCTATGGATGAAAACCTGCCAGTGTAAGAATGAAGGGAATGAATGAGAGAGAAAGATTTTATCCTAATGTTCACCTTCAAAATTCCACAAGTAATCATTCCCACTCCCACACAACTGTGAAAGCCACAAAGCTGTCATAGCATATGAGTTTGGTTCAGCCCTTGGGAACCTAGTCACCAGGAAATTTCTGACTTAGCTACTCAGCTGATACTCCCAGTTTCCTACTGTTTGGAAAGAAAACATTTCTCAGAAAATGATGCATCACTCCCTTCTACTGACTCTTCCCTTCATCATCTTTGTTCCTAGGAGTAAAAGAATTATATAAAAAAAACTGGTGTTTCTGCTGTCCCATGCTCCTATTCCTTACTCTCCCTCTCTCTGTGGTTCAGAATTAATGGATTAAAACATCTTTGCCCTGTCATCTCTCCCCTCTTTCATCCTACCTAGCTTAATCCTCACCTTTCTTGCTCTTATTTTAATTCTTGTTCTTATTCGAGCCTGCATCCCTTTGGGACCAATTCTTTATTATTAACTTAATTGTGGATGTGATATTATCTTCTCACACTTTACCTGGTAATGCAAGACACCAAGTCCCAAGACTCCTTTTCAGTTTCTTCACTCACAGCATGCCATGGCTCCCAAAACAAAAGAAAATCCATCTTGAGAAAAAAAGAAGAAATTGAGATACTAAACATTCTCCATTCCCATTTTGATCTACAACCTTTCTTTCTTTAAGGTCCATTCTGTCTGTGGCATCTTTATTGCTGTAACATATTAACTTCCAAATTATTATTTTTTCTTAAAGAAAGTCTTAACTGATAATTTTCTTTTCTATCTTAGTTCTTGCCCTCATATTTGGGGATTTCAAAATGAACACTAATCTCTCTCCCCAAATCCTGGCTTCTCAGGTCAAATACTTTCTTACCATAAACTATATCCACATTTCAGTTCGTGAATCCAAAGGAATTAACATAACTTGAAACTCAGTATCAGTCCAAACAGTGACACGTCCATCATCTTGAACTGGCATTCCTCTCTCTGATCTTCTGCTCCAATTTCCTTTAATTTATTCTTCATCTCCCATACCTCCTTGATTCTGGATTACCTATCAACAGGAGTAGGTCCTAGAATATCTTTTCCCTTACTTGTCCTACCCACAGTTGCCTGGTTCCCATTCAGTGCTGGACAGTGATCACAAGTGCATGCTCACTCCTTCCCAGTCCTCACATTTACCAAAGATTTGTAAGCCTCCTTGCTTTTCAACTTTTAGCACCCTTAGTCCCTTCTTAACAAATACTCAAGAGAGACCATGTATCTTGCCACTGCTAATCAAGGTCCCCGGTGTTTTACCATCTGCCCTGATGGTTTGACTGCTGAATCCTAAGTACTACCTAGCTTTTCCATTTGCCATGAAGCTGAATGATCCTTTTGATATTGTCTCCCCAAATTAGACCATGAGTTCCTTAAGTGTGGCAACTTCTACTTTTCTATTTGTATCACCATCACTTAATATAATACTTGACATGGAGTAATGATTTAATGAATGTTCTTCCATTCCATTCCATTCCATTCAAAGTGATCTTCTCCATTCTATTACTCCTCATTTGAACTCACTTTGACCAACTTCATGGTTTTGATTCATGAACCAGTTCAAATATGCACAAGTCTCTACCCTGAAACATTTGTCCCCCTGTCTTCCATCAATTTACACCCTGCTAATACTCAACTTTGTGTCCTTCATTTTCTATCATTTCTACTACGCTTCCATTGGCTACATGCTGCTATAAAACTTTGGATAAAGTCTTATACTATTTTAGTAGAAGAGAAATAAAGAGGTAAATTAGAAAAATAGTATAATTAGGTGAATTTGGAGCAGGTTGAATGGCCAGATCCAAAGAAAATTAGTTCATTGCCAACGTGGAAGAAAGTCCATAGTGCAGGACCTCAGGTATCTATGATTGGTTTTGTGCTATTTACAATTTTTATGGATTGTGGATAAAAACATAGAAGATATGTTTATTGAATTTGCTTAGAACACAACACTGGAAGAGCTTGCTGACCCACTGAATAATAAAGTCAGAATTAGAGAAGATTATGGAAGACTAAAACATTAGATTAATTCTGATAAAAAGAAATTTAGAACATTATTATAAAATCTTACTCTTGTATTTAAAAAATAAACTTTGCAAGTACAAGATGGGAGAAATATGGCTACCCAGAAATTTGTTTGTTTTGTTTTTTTGTTAGTCATTTCAATCATACTTGATTCTTTATGACCCCATTTGGGATTTTCTTGACAAAGATATTATAGTTGTTTGACATTTTCTTCTGCAGCTTAATTTATTTGTGGAAAGCTACAAAGCTCCTAAGATCATAATCTTAAAACTTGAAGGGACTTTAAGGATATCCCGTCCAATTTCTTTGTTTTAGATGGATAAACTGAGGCATACAAAGGTTAAATAATTTAAAGGACTCTTTAAAAGATCTTCATTTTCCTACCTATGGTAATGTACACCTATAATTTCAACTAGCAAGGAGATCAGGAACCCTGAACTGCAGTGGATTATCTCAGTTGGGTGCCTGTACTAAATTCTGTATTTATATAGCAATCTCCCTTTAAATGGAGGTACAACCATGTTGCCTAAAGTGGGGCAAAATTGGCCCAGATTGAAAATGGATTCATTAGCAATATGTTCACGTCTATGAGTAGTCCATACACATCTAGCCCACTTAAGAGACACCATCTTTAAAAACACTAACAGCAATGACAACAATAAATCCTCTATTTTTGATCTGTTATTCCCCCAAATATCATTCTCCTCCATTTTGCTGCTGTATTCTAAGGAAGCATCATTATTACCAAACTATTTGTTTTACTACAGTGCTAAAATTGCTATCTCAAAGGTGACTAAAAGTCTCTTAAAATGCTAAATTTAATGATAACTTTAATTCGATTATCAGCCTCCTTGATTTCTTTGCAATTTTTGATATTACCAGTTATTCTCTCTTACATTCATTTTAGTTATACTTCCCTCCTGATTCTTCCACCTTTACAAATGTTTCTTATTATTTTCTTGTGCTGAATCATAATCTACATTTGATATGGATCATAACCCACCATGTGGATATGTGCCCAATATTGACTCATCTACTTCTATGGATTTATTTATTTCCATGATGATGACAACTCCTAAAACTAAACATCCAATTTGATGTCTTTCCTGAATTTCTCTGGTACTGTCAACTCTCTCTTGTACATTTCTACCTGAATTTTCAATTCAACATGACCAAATTTAAAGTCTTATCCTCTTATCTCTTATTCCCATCTGTGTCTTCACTTAACTTTCCTGAAACCCCTTTAGCATTGTTGGAGTCCCTGAGGTTCATAACTCTGGAGTTATCCTTCCCTCTTCCCTCTCCTTTACCTTCCTTATATAACCAGATGTCAAGTCCTGTAAGTTCTATTTCCATAACAATTTTTGTACCTGTCTTCTTCTATCCATGCATATAGTCCTTATTTATTTTAGGCCTCTTCACTTCTCATCTACAATATTAGAATAACTTCTTCAGTCTCTTTTCTCTCCAGATTACCCTCTACACAGCTGTCAAAATCATCTTCCTAAGGGTCTGAACATGTCTTTTCCATGCTCAAAAACCTAACTCTTTATTGTTTCTTAGATTTAATACAGGCTTTTTAGGCTGACAAATGTACTCACAATCTGGCTTCAATCAACTTTATTTTTTGTTAATTTCCTCATACAATTAAGATGAATTACTAGCTATTCTCTAAGTTCATCGTGCCCTCCTCTACTTCTATGCATTTACATCATCAATCATTCATGCTTTAGGATTCACTATCTCATCTCTATGACTCATTGAATTTTTATATTCCTTCAAAATTTTATTCAGGCCTTATCTTCTCTATGAAGCCTTCTCTTCCCCCTTTCCCATCTTATTAATGACCTCTCCTTAGTCAAATTGTCTTTTTTTTTTTAACTTGTGTCAATATTTTCTCTTTCTAGTCAAATGTAGATTTCCGTCCAAATACTTCTTGATTTTCTCATTGTTTCCAATAGTGTCTGATACATAGTATATCTATCTTTTAAGAGGAATCAACTTTAAATTCAGAGTGGAAAGATCATGACATGAATAGAATTATTCTTTCTATATTTTCTTAAAACTGAAAATCATTACTTTTTAATAAATTAGATGAAAAAATCACATCCAGCATTAATGGTCCAGTTCTTAATAATTGTTTGTTTGGATTTGACTTGCTGAGAAATTGTGGCATGTATCCAAAGCAACTTAGCAATAGGCAGCATCAGACACACAACAGTAAAATCATCCACTTCCATTCAAAAATTATAAAGTCATACATTTCATTGTTTTCATCCTTGAAATACTCTTTCCTGTTTTGTTTCTCTCATCTCATCGGATGTCATTTCAAATTTACCATCATTGTTGTCATTTGGCCAGCTGACTTCATGAAATGTAGGACGCACTTAACCTTGGGAGTTTCTATGAGTAACCAGTTTGTTTATTGATTCCTGTATTGTGGTTTCAAATGAATTGAAGCCTTTTTTCCCCTAGAATTATGGGCTTAATAGCTATTAAGGACTTCAGTGGTCACCTAATTCAACACATCCACTTTATTTTACAGATGAGGAAACTAAGGATCCTCTCATCCAATATCCAAAGCTCAAAAATTGGAATCAAGATTAAATCCAGGATTTTTGGCTCTAAGTTTTGCTTTTGTTCAGCCTACATTAGAATATCTAGGAGTACAAATTTAAACATTACACACATATTTTTAAAGTGACATAAAACCTTCAGAATTTCTTTGTTGTTCATGAAGTAATAGTACTGTACTACCTAAGTTATAAACATATTTAATAGCAATTTACAAATTTGTCTATCATTTCAATAAAATGATCTGAAAAAAAGTAAAAAGAAAAATTCAAGAAGTAAAAACCTAATATAACAGGACATAGGACTGAGTATCTATTGTTCAGCTGTTTTGGTTATATTCAACTCTTCATGAATCCATTTAGGGTTTTCTTGTCAAAAATACTGGAGTGGTTCACCAGTTCCTTCTCCAACTCAATTAACAAATGGGGGAACTGGGGCAAACAGGGCTAAGTCACTGCCAGGGTTTTTCTTACTCCAGACCTAGCACTCTAACCACTGAATTTCCCTTGAATATCTGTGCAGGAAGTAATTACTGAGATACTTCCTTTATTTTGTTTCTTTCTGAAGACCCTGTAGTATGTTTTTAAAAATAGCAAACAGCAAAAACAAACAAACAAAATATCCTCTTCCTATTTTTAAGAATTGTTATTATTTTGGATTACTCTTTTGAACTGAAAACTAGGAGATCTAAAAGCAAGAGGATAATGTAGCAAATCTATTTTTCTTTTTCTAAAGGAAGATTGGCATGTAAATGCATATGACTAAACAAATCTTGCCCTTTAACATAATTAATTGCAGAATTGAAGAGTCCGAAGGGATGTTGGAGATATTATATATCCACCCATTCCCTCTTCACTTTTTTCCTTAGAATCCTTGTCTTATTTCACAATTCTTTTCAAATACCAATTTCTGGTACTGCCAGCTGCTAGAACCACTCCCTTCAATAAGATAACCCAAAATCTATTCTGTATATATCTTGGATGTATCTATTAATTTATTAATAGTCTTTCTTTATAAAATCCTTAAGACAAAGTCTGTTTGAACTTTTTTTTATCTCAGGGCTTAGCACAGTATCTGATACAGATAATAATTTCATGTGGATTGATTTATCTTTATTTTAGTTGAAGACCTCAATTGTAAATTTGCCTCTCTACAAGTTCCACCTTTTGCCACTGGACCTTCAAGATTAAGTGGAACAAAACTAACACTTCTTCCATATGATGGTCTTTCAAATACTTAAAAATATCTATCATTTTCCTATACATTGTCTCCTCTCCAGGCTAAAATAACCTAGTTCTTCAGTGGACCTTATATGGCAGGATCTAGAAACCCTTGAGCATCCTGGTCTTACTTCAATTCATTAATATTTCTTAAATGTACTCTTTAGAATTGAACACAATACTCCAAATGTGAAAGATGGCTTTTAAAATCCTATAATCTGGCATAATAATTCTGTTTTAGTAGTACTGAATTTTGAACAAAATTGTGATAACCTAGAAACTTTTCTCCTTGCTAATGAGACTTTTTATATGTCTTTCTTGTTCTAAGTCTCACAGACAATCATTCAATGAAAAATCAGGTCATATCTTCCTTTTGGTTTTACTTTATCATTATAGCTCCTCCAACTTTAGACAGCATCCTAATTGATATGCACTTTTATTCGTTGTTGTCCCTCAAGGTCCACCCTCATAAATCGGTCTTCATATTAAGGATATAGTGTTAGCACTTTCTCTTTCCATCAAATTACTTGCCTGCATAATCTCTAGCTGTGTCTCAGCAGGAAACTCTGCCACTTTAAGCCTGCTCTGCCCTCTTTCCTATCTGTAGCTATAGATAATTAGAGAAAGTAAGAGTCCTTCGCTGTGCTGAGGATAAGGCAGGATCTTTAACCCTTCTTCTTCTCCATCAATATCAGAAAAAAGAACCTGACTTCAGACATCTGTGATGTGTGGTGCCCAACACCTCATGGCCCTCTTTTTAATCTTCTTAAATTCCTGACATTGTCACCTTTCTCACTGGCAATGACCTACAGTAGAAATGGAAGTGTTATTCCTAGGGGCAAAATTTTAACATTCGTAATTTAATGCTAAACTAAGCTGCCTGTCTTCTTGGCCTTTAGGTACATGCTTATAGCTATCTTTCTCACTCTTTTTCTCCCCTCTGCCCCCAAATTATTCTGTAGAGAGAGACTGATAATTGCTTTAAGCCTGTATCCATTGGGACTAATTTATTATTGTTTTTTACAATTAACCCAAATCTGCTGCAACTCATTTCCCAATTTGTATTTTTTTTCTTTTTTTGTAGCAAGAAAGATTATTGTTTCTAATTACATTTGTCCTTCCTACAAGTTGCATACCCCAGTTTTTTTTTTCTTTTTCATCTATGATTACTAACTTAGCTTTCATAAAAAGTTAAGTGGAGCAGTTTATTCATATACAACATTTTTACACCCAAACTAATCTCCTTTCATTTTTCTATGACTAATGAAACTACAGAATCCAACTTCACTTCAGTGTTGTCAGGGTTCAGTTAGTTGAATCTCAGCAGTCTTCATACAATATAGGCTTCAAGTAATTACTTTTTCATATCTAAAAATGTATGTTTCATTTTGTACTTCTGGTCATTATCATTTAGCCTTGTAGTAAGAATGATCTATTATGAACTTCCTGGAACTACTATAGTTGATCTTTACATTGTTTAGTTATTGAAAATTGTTTTTTTACGTTATAATCATTGTATAAATAGTTCATCTGGTTCTACTTATTTCATACAAGTTTTCCCAGGGTTCTCTGAGTCAATTCCTTTTATCAGTTTTATAGTTTTTAATTATCCTATTATATTAATATATCTATATTTGTTCAACTATTCTCTAATTGATAGGCATCTACTTTGTTTCCACTTTTTATTGCAGCTTTATAACGGCTGTTATAAAAATTATTATACAAATGAGTCCTTTCCTTTTTTTTCTTTTATCTCTTTAGAATTATGTGCTGGCAGTGATATCATTGAATGAAAACTTTAATGATATTTTTGGTATGGAACCAAATTGCTTTCCAGAATGGCAAACTCAACCCAAAGTTTCTCTAACAATTGCCATTTTTTTCTGTCACCTTTGTCAAGCTGTTATGTAGAAAGTACAACTTCAGAGTTATTTTAATTTATATGTCTCATTATTGGTGATTTGGAACATTTTTACAATGTTAGTAGTTTGCATTTCTTCTTTTTGACCATTCATGTATTGGAAAATAGCTCTTTTTTCTTATTTATTTTTATCAATTTGCCATATACTGGGATATCAGAACCTTAACAGAGAAATTTGCTAGAAAGATTCCCCCCAGCTCCAATAAATGTTTCCCTGTTAATTCTAACTGTATTGATTTTGTTTGTGGAAAGGCTTTTTAATTATTGTAATCAGTAAATTTCATTTCCTGTGATCATCTCTATGCCTGGTTTGGTCAAGAACTCTTCATCATTGTGAAATATATCTCTTCTTTCCTCCCAATGATGTTTTTAAAATATCTAGGTCAAGTTTTTATTTGAAATTTATCAAGGTAGGTTACATGAAATGTTAATCTTCACCTAATTTCTTTCAGACTGCTTTCCAATTTTCCAAGTTGTTTTTGTTGAATAATAAGACTTTACACCAGCAATTGGGACCTATGAATTTACTGAATGCCATGCTATTAAGTTCAAATTTTTTTCTTTAGTTTTATAAAATTATCCTTTGGTAATTTGACTGGTATGGCACTGGATATACTAGCATTGACCAAAATGACCATTGACCAATTGACCAAAATAAATTAATATATCTCTAATTGCTTGTCTTCCTTTATTTCTGTAAAAAATGATTATATTGTTATAAACTCTATTTTTGTCTTGTTAGCTGGATTTACAGATACTTTATACATTCTCTAATTATTTTAGATAGAATTTATTTTCCTATTTTGTTGGTAATATTCAAAAAAGGTGATGATTTTGTGGGAGTATTTTATATTTTGTTGCTTTAGTTGTTATTAGTTATTTCAATTCATTTTGGTTGCTTTTCTAGGATTCTCTAAGTAAGCCATCAAATAGCATCTGCAAAAAGCAATAACTTTGTTTCTTTTTCTAATGTTTATTCCCTCTGTTTCTTTTCTTTCTCTATTTCCTGCAGCTAGCATTCCAAGAACTAACTATATAATAATAGTAATAAAGGAAATCTTTTTTAACCTCTGATTTTATTTGGAAGATCTTTAGCATATTACAGATGATGCTTTTTTCCCCACCATATCTTCCCAAGTAAGTTCTCCTATTTTTGTTAATGATACTTTTACCCTCTCTCAGTTATCAAGATGCAGAATCCAAAAATTATTTTTTTTTTATTTTCCTCTCCTTTATAGCCTCTTTGCAACTATTTGCTGAATTCCACAGGTAGGTTCTTTAAAACATTTTTTTTCATCCTTGCCTTTTATCCCCATTGTCTTCATTGATCCTTTCTTCCACCAACAGCCTCCTGACTATTTGCAGGGTATTCCTATCTGATTTCTCTACCTTTACTGCACTGTCAAACTAATCCTACTAAAATACTGATTTCTTTATATTACTTTCCTTCTGGGAAAAAAATCCAATGGTTGTCAAATGCCTAAAATTATACAGATATAATAGATATTAAAAGCAGTAGAAAAGATGGAAAGAAAAAGGAGAGTCCTCTAAGTCAACATTTCCTAAATTAATTTAGACGTGTAATAATTAATTCTGACATAACAATTAAAAACGCATTTGCATAGAGCTTTACAACTTCCAAATTTTAGATATGATGAAACTGAAGTTTAGAAAAGGTTAAGTAACTTGCCTTTGTTTCTATAGCTAGTAATTGTCATATCTAGAATTTTAATCCAGACTTCTCAAATGAGATATTTGTAAAAAAAACAAAAAAAATCAACAAAACAACAACAAAAATTTAGCACAGTGCCTAGCACAAAATAGAAATGTAACATATGTTTGTTCCCTTCCAAGTTAATCCCTTCATCCCTACAATCACTTTTCTGACTCCAGAAAATTTTAATCACATAATGCTGCTTCTCAAATTTTTTTTGTTATATATATTTGAAAAGTCAGTAGACAAAACTGGATTCTATTATCTCTCTGTAGATAATTTGTAAATCTATAATTTCTCTTAAAAATAAGTTAACAAGTATTAAGCACCTACCATCTTCCAGACAAATTGAGGAAGAGGTATTAACACCTGAAGGGAATCAAGAAAGGCCTCTTAGTAAGCAGCAGCAATTTATGTGTATTTTGGAGGAAAGTAGAAATTCTAAGAGAAGGAGATGGGAAGGAAATGCCTTCTGTGAATACTGAAACAGTCTGTTCATAGAGACAGGTGTTAGAGTGGTATATGCAAGGAATAACAAGAAGATCAACCTGGGTATAGAATACATGGGGGGAAATGATGGGTAATGAGTCTGGAAAAAATAAATTGAAGTCAAGTTTTAAAGACTATCAACACCAAACAGAAAAATGTATATTTGATTCTGGAAGTAATAGCGAGCCATAGGAATTTATAAGAAAGGAATGACATGATTAGTCTTATAATTTGGGAATATTATTTAGACAATTTTGTGGAGGGGAATTGGAATAAGTGAGACCAAGGACATGAGCTCTGAACCATCATGACCATTACTGCAGTGCTTTAGGGGATGGTTGATCAGCACCTGAACAAATACAGTGACTAAGAGAATGTCCTATATTATCCCTCCCAATTGAATATCCTATGAAATCTCGGCATATCCAAAAGAAGGCACTATATTTTTCTCTAATCAAAACCCTATTTCTGTTCAAAATATCACTATCTTTCCAGTTACCAAGATTTGTAGCCTTGGAGTCAGCCATGACTCTCCATAAGCTTTATTCTCCTCCCCCACCATCCCATTTAATCAATGGCCAAACCTTATCTATTCTACCTCCATGATATTTCTCTTCTCTGAATTCCTACAGTAGTTCAGGCCCTCATGACCTTTCACCCAGATTACTGCAATAGCTTCCTAATTGGTCTCTCTGCTTTCAGTCTATTGTTTTTCCAATTTATCCTTCACACAGATGGCAAATCATCATTTTAAAACAAAACATGTCTATGTTGAACATTATTCCTCCCACTTAAATACTTTTAAAGGCTCCCTTCTGCACCTAGGACTGAATACAAAATTCTCAGTCTAGCATTTAAATCCACAATTTGGCTCCTACCTCTTTTTTTTTTTTTTTTTTTTTAAATATTACTCTACTTCACATTCTCTCTATTCCACTCAAATCTCACATCAGCCTTTTCACAGGTGGTACAATACATATAGAATGCACCCCTTTCTCACCTCTGTCTTATAGAATCCCTGGTTTCCTTGAAAGGATAGTTCAGTTAATGTACCTGCCAGATTCCCCCAATTTTTAGTATTCTAGTTCTCTGGAAATTGCATATTCTTTGAATTTATTTATATGTGTTTATTTTGTTATCTCCCTAGTTGAATATTAGCTCCTTAAAACTGTGTCATTTCCTTACACATGCTTGATGTCTGTTAAAGTGAATTGAATTGAGTTGAAATCCTGACTCAGACTTTTACTATCTATGTAACTAAGGGCAAATCATTTAACCCCTCAAAGGCTCAATTTCCTTTTCTGTAAAATAGGAATGGTAACATTTATACTACTCTCATAAAAACCTTCATGGGGTTTTTATGAAGAGTGCTAAGATTAGTATTATAAGAAATAAATATTTTTTATTTTACAGATGAGGAAACTGAGGCAAATAGGGTTCAATTATTTACCTAGGGCCTTGCCTATGGTCAAATAGCTTTTTTGGATTTAGGAAGGTTGGTCCCTTACAACTGTGATTTCTCAGTTTTGAGAACTAATTTTATGGAAACTCCTTTCGCTTATGCACAATAGCAACTCCTCTTTAACTGAATAGCTATATGTAATTTTGTGTTGCACTGAGTTAAGTGACTTGTCCATGGTCGCACAATAAGCTTGAATCAAAAAAAGGAATGAACCTCCTGCTGCAATACCACCCTGTATGTTCTAGGCCATTCTACCTCTTACAAGGTATTACTGGATCAAAACTGAGGTTTTACCTAGTTTTATAGACTAACACAGTTTTATGATATGTAATTTAATATTTAATTTAGAAAGGGAAAAATATCACTGGCATTAACATTTCTTCAAGGGTCTCTTCTCCACATCATACCAGGGTTTCATGGAAAATGCTACTTTCTGAATGTTGAAAAGTAACAAAAAACAAAAAGGTTACATGGTTCAAAAGAAGAGATATGAGAAGATACTCTCCTCATTTCCTTTATTGGAGGTTAGAAGACCGCAAGGGTTACATAGTTATACAAGTTACAGACTATTTTCAATGTACTTATGATGATTTTTCCCCCATTTTTAAAAAAAGTGTTAACTAGAATGGGAAGAAGTAATGGAGAACAGTACTGTGGAAAACTATGAATGATGTCAAAAAATAAAGACAGCAATAAAAACTTATTTTAAAAATATGCTGCTTTAAAACTCTTTCATTGAAAAATAGTGAGGTGGCCTTTGGTGCTGACATTCAACTTTACCAGGCTTCTCCCCTTCTGTACACTAAAAAAAATTAAATCCAACAATGATGTATATCTTTCCAGATATAGTCAAGGGACTTTTGAAAAAGAAGTGTTTAAAGGACTGGTCTCAAGACAGGAAAGAAGGGGAATTGGAAGGTGGAGAATTTTAATTCAAGATTCCAAACCCCAGATTCTTCTTAAGAATTGTCTCTAAACTTCCTAATTCTCCTATTTTTTTAAAAATCATTTTTCTTAAGGATTCAGACCTTGTCAAAACACATGAAAACAGTCAGGTATAATATCCACAGTCTTGTGTTTTATATGATAATACCCTCTTCCATTTTCACAGAAATACAGAGTTTAGTATATAAGGTGTGCATATCATCTGAATTCCTCATGCTTATTTCTTCACCTGCAACCATGCAAAGTCATGGTGTATATGATAAGAATATGATATGTAAGTTAATATTTAACAAAAAGAAGTTTTCCTTCTGATTGGAATGTTCACTTCTAAACATTAGGGAAAAGACATTTTTATTCAACTAAACAGGCAAAGTGAATTAGGAAAGAATTGGTAACTGGACCTTTTATTCTAACTGTAGAGGTGATAAAATGACCACAAAGAAAGTTCTCCCCATCCCAAAATAATTTTCCATACTTACCATAAGGTTTAAAATTCTATCTTTTGGAATGGACATTTTTCTTATACAAAATGCAATCATCCACAGAGGCGTAACAAATTGATTTTTTTTTTAATCATTAACACTTTAATGTGAATGAATTTCTAGGATCTTTCTCAAAAGGATTGCCAGGTAAGAACAGGACACTGAATGATTAGAAGACTCTGAATAAATTTTGATAGTAAAGTAAGCAAAGAGCTAGATCTAAGGATAGGATTACAGGATTTAGGGGAAAACTTGGGAAGCATAAGAGTGGGTAAAATGCTGCAATATGCAGCCATGGGATAATGTAAAGGCACTATTCACCTGGAAATATGAATAGTTGAAGATCCCTAGAAAGAGGGAATAGGGTTCTGAAAGCCCAGCAGAAAGGTGCTTAAGAAGTATCTACTGTAAAATTTTGCATAGGATCTGTGAATATAATTCAGTAAATTGCATAGGCTAGATAGAAAGTCTGTCAGACCAAAACAAGAATTTGTGATGGACAGATATAATTTGTTGATTTTCCCATTTAGCTGTGAATAAGGTAATTACTAAAGGTGCTTTTAGAAAGATGGGACTTGATTAGTGCCCTTTTCATTTTCCTCAGTAGTCAGAGCCCAGTTAATAATGAAAATGAAACTCAATAATGAATATGAAAATCTACCCTTTAGTCTTAGATTTAGAAATTAAGATGGCATTTGAAAAGTGCATGATTTATTATGAGAAAGTATCTTTACTGTAGGCTCATTTGTTGCATGTCATTTGGCAAGCTTTCTTTTTTTTCCCTAGGTTTTCTGTGGTTTACTTAGTGCAAATGGTCACATATGAGAGTTTAGTGTAGTAGTTATAGAATATGAATGATTTCAACGAAAAGAGGCACCCTGACTTTCACTAAGTATCTATATATTAGGGCAAACCACATAAATACTTTTGGCCTATTTCCTGTGAATAAATGGGACAGTTTTTGTGTCTTTCAAAAGTGGGTTGATCTGGGTTTTTTTTTCCTTTTAGTTGTTGTTTTGCTTTTAAGGATGTTACTATTTTCAATATTTGGATAACAGAAAAAATATATTATATTATAATACAATATATTATGTTGTATATATACAATGTATACAATATAATATTGTATAATATATACCAAAGGAAAGAATATTCTGCTTTATCCAATGAGAATATAACTTCTTTTGCTCCCTTTTAGGACCACAACTCCAGCTTGAATTTACAGGTTATGTTCCCTGGAGAATTGTTTATTCATTCATTTCAGTCATGTCTGATTCTTTATGACCCCTTTGGGGGTTTTCTTGGAAAAGATATTGGAGTGGTTTACCATTTCCTTCTCCAACTCTTTGTATAGATAAGGAAACTGAAGCAAATAGAGTTGAGTCACTTTCCCAGGATCATACAACTAGTAAGTGTCTGAGGCTGGATTTGAACTCAGAAAGATGAGGCTTCCTGACTTTTAATCCACTGTGTCACTTAGCTGCCCTAACTGCCCTGGAAGAATTAATAACTCAGTTTAAAGCACTCTTTGAACTTGTACTCTTAAAAACAGAGTTCACATCCCCCAGTGGTGTGCTTACCTTTTTAGTTCTAGAACATAATTGGCTAGAACCAAAGGCATTTATTAAATAGCATAGTAATATGTGTAATATAGAACATTTCCCCCATAAGTTTAGTGTATACTTTGCTGAAAACATACACACCATCCTAGGGAGAGTGGGCAAGTATAGAGATCACTTATGAGGAATCCATAAGTGGAGAATGTGTACAGATGAATACCCCAGTCATCTGAAATTAAAGGGCTCCTGATGTTCTCTCATGATATTCTCTTTACTGCTCTTCCTGGAAAAGATAATTATACTAGGTGCCTTGCTCTGCTAGGCTCACTAGGTCTACTCTATGTTGCTCTTTGGTAGATTTCAACCTCTGCTGACTCTGACACGACCTAAAGTAGGTTAAGGTCCTGCTGGATTCTTTCAAAAAGAATGGGAACTCTTATCTTAGGATGAGAAGGAAACCTTTCAAGTTCTGCTTCTTTGGAGTTTTACCCCTGAAATCTGCAATTATTTGACTTGTAAGATCCAGTGTAAGATAAAATTTCTCTGAGTCTCTCTCTCTCTCTCTCTCTCTCTCTCTCTCTCTCTCTCTCTCTCTCTCTCTCTCTCTCTCTCTCTCTTTTCTCGGTCTCTCTTGGTCTCTCTCTGTCTCTCTCTTTCTCTGTCTCTCTCTGTCTCTCTCTCTCCCTCTCTCCCTCCCTCTCCTTAAAGCACCTATCTCTCTCTCTTCAGAAGTTTTGCATTTCCAGGTCAGCTAGGCATGGCTCTTTAGTCCTTTGGGTTTCAAGAGGATTCTGTCAATGGTCATTTTCTCCTTCAAGAAATATGCTATTATAGGAATTAGTTCTCACCGGGATACCAGCACCTGACTTTGGAACACCTGAATTTTCAAATATACAAGATTGCTGCTAAGCCTGAAAACATCTATTTTTTCAGGTCTGCTATTTTCTGATCTATTCTTAAGAAAGGAAAAGTAAAGGAAGCAGAGGCAAGTGTCCAAGGGCTTAGATTTGCCGAGCAAACAAATATTTTCTCTGTCATGTGCTTGTAGAGACCAAGACTGCTAGGGATTGTGGGGAGGAATCTCTACCTCTTACCATAAATCCCCTGTAGTCTATAAGAGGTGAGAGATACAAGGACAGAGTTTGGAACTTCCACAGAAATGACTATCATTTTCATTGTTTCAGTGTAGCTATTTTTTTTTTTTTTTAATTTAAGCCACAAGGGGCAAGGCTGATCTTCTCAGGAAATTATTAAAAATTCCCTGAGCCTTATCACTTGCATTTATTTAATGGCCACAGTTCTTTAATCTGTGAAGACAGATTGAGACATTTCTCAGATTTGGTCATTGACTAGCAATGGTGTACAATTTATTTGGTTTTCAGGTCATTTAGCATTACTCCTCAAATTGATCCATGATTTCTCCTGATTGACTTCCTTTACATTTAATACTTTTTTCATGGTCAATATCTACTCACTGTATGTCCCTGAATTCATGGGACAGAACTAATTTCATTAGAAAAATGTACTTTGAATAAGGCTTCTCAAAAAAAAAATCTTTTATCTGAGCACTTGTCCCAGTTTGGGGTTTGGAAAATATAGAATCCATATTTATGCCTTCTGTAATATGGTATAGCATATCTTTCTTGATTAGATTCCCTTTGAAAAGATTAGTGTCTTCTTAAAAGACTCTTCCCCTGAATCATTCATCAACTTTGTAATGTAAAATGATGCAGTCAGATAATTGAAAGTACAATATGGTAGCTTGAAAAGAGAGGAGAAAACTTGTACCTGCATGTTTGTAGAATAGACTGCAGTACATTGAGTATCTAGGTTGGCTTATAGGAGCTCTGAATCCATCTGAAGATGCTTACTCCTATGTAAAGGCAGTGTTATTTAGTGGGGCTTGGAGCCTGAAAATGCTATATTCAAATTCTGCCTCAGATACTGCCTCAGATATTAGTTGTAAATTTAGTTCACTTAACTTAATCTACATATACCTTGGACAACTCTGTAGTGGTTGCAAGGAGTTCCTCATGATGACTTTCTGAACCAAATAATGTGTCTTACAAGAGATTTTTTTTCCCCCTCTGACTTGTATATTTATAAAAATGTCTTTAAAATAAAAATGAAATATATTACTTATACATTTAATGAATTTCTTCAATGATACATTGGCAATTGCCATCACTGCTGTGCTGCCTACCAAACCATCTGTGCCCATAGTATATACCTAACTATAAATATATATAATTTAATCTAGTTATTCATGTGCTTTTTGGAATAGCTGTGATATTTCTCATGTTTTGGGTTTTCCATCTTTTGTGACTTTAATATTTGTATTTAATGCTGATAGACTTGACTTATTCAGTAGCAATTTGATGAAATGCTGGAAATTCTGGGACATTCATGGAGCAATAGGGCATAATACATATATAGATATAGATATGTATGTATATATATGAAACTGTATCAGAAAATCAGGGACATAAGCATCACTATCTAGAGCTTATTTAATATTTCTCATCATATCACTTTTTGATTCTATTTTAAATTATTGATTTTTATCTTATAAAAATATTGTTCTATATGGTAGTTATAATTCTCATGGCAATAAACTGTTTTTCTGTTGCAAATCAAATTGATGAAGAATTGTGGAGATCTAGTCAAAGTACTTTCCCTACTCTCCAAACTCCCACCCTCTGCAAAAAAAAAAAAAAAAAAAAAAAAAAAAATCTTAGAATCTCAGAAGCCATTTATTCAGTCAAATTCATAACTGACCAAGAATCCCCTTTATATCATGGATATCGTCATGCAGCCAAATAGGTCCAAAGTTAGGAGGTGAACCAAGGCTGTTTGACTAGAAATCTAATGCCCTTTCCACTACAACAAATGAGTTTCTATAAGACATAACAATTTTTATAACAATTATAGTTATTCTAGACTACCTGACCAATGCTTATAAGGAAGATAATATTCAGGAGCCCAGAGAGTTCCAATATTTTACTAAATCATCAGTCTATCTCTTCATTACTAAGTAGATGGTCTCCAAGATTTTTTCTAGTTTTAATATTCTAAGATTTTGCATGTTTAACTTAGATAGTGAAAGCAAAAAAAGAAAAAAAAAAGAAAAGAAAAGAAAATGAAAAAAAAAGGGTTTTGCTTTTATAAATCATAATATATAGAGAGGGAATAATTATACAAAGTTTTTCCCCAGCCACTTCATAATCATTACACAAACCCTAGGAGTAGGAATGTGACATTTCCTGAACCAATATTACAGTGTGGAAAGGAACTAACAACTTAGAATGCATAGAAACATCCAATAAAATGGTAGGTTTGGGGGGAAGCGATATGAATTTGGAAGAAAGAATTATATTTTATACTGTCAGAGTATTTTTTTTAAAAACATAGATTGTAGAGTTGTATTTTAAGCAAAGATTCTAAAGTCAGTGTGAAAGGCAAAAATCATCTATAGATAAAATAACTCTTAAAATCTAATGTAATAAAAGTATTTTTACTTTAATTTAAATTTAATTAACTGACAGCATTTTTAAACAGTTGTAGTTGGAAAGGGGCAAGCATACTTTTTTTTTTTAAAGGCAGCCTAGATTTGCAAAGGTTATTATTGAAGAAGTTGACTGTAAATTTCAATTTTAACAATACATAGGCTAGAATTAGAACTTTTTGGATAAGTAGCTGGCAGAAAAAAATGATAACTAGGGCAAATAACACCCTTGAAAGGGCTTCACATATATTAGAGTGATCATATTACTATCCAAGAGAAACATAATTTTTTTTCTTTTGTTTTATCATGAGGTATGAGGCAAGAAGATGAAAGGAATTCAAACTCAACACAAGAGGAGTTTTCTGGCTAACCATGAATGAAAATAAACTAAGGCTATTGACACTACTCACTTTTTTTTTAAGAGAAAAGGAATTTATTGGTACACCAAAGACACCAAGCAGTAGGACTGAAGCTGAATTCCAAATGTCAGCACCTTTTATAGATAGGAGTAAAGCAATTTACATATAAGTTTAAGACAATCTTGATTGGTAGAACTCTCAATAAGAAGGTAGAATTAGTGTCACCTCAGCTTGTCATCATAGTATCATTAGGAGATGAGAGTAGCTTTCACGTGATGGAATTAATCCTAAGGGGACTTCATCCTTTCCTGCTGGCTGGTTGAACACAGGACCCAAAGACTGAGCAATGTTCAAACATAGGGGCTACTCAAACAGACTCTGTCCCAATATCTGACTTTGCATAATCTCCCTTTGATGCACTCATGGAACATTGGGTATATGGGGTATTCTTGGAAGATTAGCCCTTCCGATGTGAGGGTTTGGTAAGCAATCATAAAAGTTAAATTTAGTTAAGAAAAGTCATAATCTCATGAAATAGATTTGATAGGTAAACCAAGTCAGGTTACAAATTAAACTACTTAGAGGACTCACTATCTGTGGGAATGATGAAGAGGAAGAGCTAGTACACTAAGAAAAGTATGAGTATGGAAGAAGTATGAGAGATTAAGGAAACTAGGAGAAGTAGGTGATTAGGTGAAGGAATTAGGTGAATGGGGACTTTTCCTGATCTCATTTGAGGTTTTCTTGGCAAACTTACTGGTATGGTTTGCCATTTCCTTTTGCAGCACAGGGTTAAATGGCTTGCCCATGGTCACACAGCTAGTAAGTGTTGGAGACCAGATTTGAACACAGGAAGAGGAGTCTTCTTAACTTCAGGTTTAACTTCAGCTGCTCCTTCTGTGCTTATGTGCAAATACAAATAGTGCTCTTACATTCTAATGGAGGACAACTCATAAAATGAAGTTGAAAGATGAGGACGGGAAATGAATGGTAGAGAATATCTGCAGTGTGGTCTAGAGAGAAATGAGATATGACTGACCTGGATGCACTTCTTACATGGAGGTTCTGGGAGAGAGTTATCCAATCAGGAGGATAAGACACAAGGGCAAAAGGTACTTCTAATGTGTGAATCCCAGGCCTAGAGTACTGAAGAGGAACAGCAGATTTAGTGTGCCTTCTCATCCTAACTATGGGCTTAATCTTATTGAATGGAAGAGTAACTGAAATAATTGTAAATTGTTACTTTCCTCTCTTTTCTGCTGACAGAGGTTCTTGGGGATATTATTTGGCTCAACTTACTCCTTAGAGAAAGTTTGATTTTTAAAAGATCAACAGGAATGAAACAAATTCTTTGCCAGGCAATGGCTAAATGTCCTCTAATTTTTGTTAGTTTTGATGGGAGAATTTTATCATACCTTCTAAATGGATGACAGAATTTGAAATACTTTACACTTGGTTTGAAATCTTAAGACATTTTTTCAATGTTCTGTCCTTTTCTGAAAATATGATTGTTTCTGAAATCTTTTGTGATATCCTCAAGTTAATTGAGGTCAAATCAATCGAACTGTATTCTGTTCTCTCTCCCTTCCCCCACTTCCATCAGTAATCCTGTAATGGGAAAAATTTTCATTTCTTATCCTCAGACTTTGCTTCCATTTAAATGCTGAGGGCATGGGGGGAGATGGAAATTTAGGAAAAAACCCAACTATCTGTTTAAAAGTTAATTAAAAAAACCAAAATATTAATACTTGAATACTTTTAGAACTATTTTTGTAATATTTAGGTGATGTTTCTACAATACTTACTTTAAACATGACTCTATATATGTATCTATACCACATACTATAAAGCCTATAATTTAATACCTACATTGTTAATGACACATAATCCTTAATACTGTAGGCAATGACATTTCTTCATCCTGCCATTTCTTTGTTACGTAATGTAATAAAAAGCAGTAGTATCCGCTATAACATGCAAATATTTTCCCTACTCTACACTTAGTCAGGTGTGCATATGAGTAATATACTTTGTTGGCAAACTTAACTGTCACTGTTGCTCTAGGTACTGAAAAACTTGATGTAGCTTCATATGATATAAATCTTTACTCCAACCTGTTTTCAAAAGGGGTCTCTTTAAATTACACTTTTCCTTTTGTTTTTTCACTTCTGCCTACATTACTATTTTGTGTTTGAGTAAAGGAGATAGGGTTCATAGAAAAGTTATAGAATTAATAAATCAGATGCATAGCAAAATCAATTCCGATAGTAAAGTACTGTCACCAGTAATTTATGAGTTATCTCATGTGACTTTGAGGGGAAATCCATTTTTACTTAGGTTTGTTATTTAATCTGGGATTAAAACCTGAATGTGGAGCATATCCTGAAGTGCATGAAAATTACTCAATTTGCCTTCAAGATGTGTCCATTGGTTAAAGGGCTTTTAAGAGCAGTCATCTTTGTCAATGTGTACTATCTATTCCATTTAAACATAGTTATATAGTTTATTATAGACATCTCCTTTCATATAAATTGTTCTCAAATTAATGTGTAACTGGAATCTAGGGAGAGAATGCATTTAATTACAAGAGTGTTGGTAGCTATGTATTCATGTGTATCTCTCTTCCTTCTAAGGGGGTAATTAGAAGAAGTGGAAAATCTTGAAAAAGAAACAAGATCAAATGATTATATATGTCAAATATAAATGATTCATGGGCAGCTATGTGGAGCAGTGGATAGAGTGCTGAGTCTGAAGTCAAAAAGATTCATCTTCCTGAATTCAAATCTGGCCTCAGCCATTTACCAGATGTGTGACTCTGGGCAAGTCACTCAATCCTATTTGCCTCAGTACCACATTTGTAAAATGATTTGATGAAGGAGATGGCAAACCATTCCTTTGTCAAAACAACAAAAAACAACTGGGGTTGAAGAGTAGGGGGCAACTGAACAATAATAGTCATCAGTGGAATAGAAATGATAAGCTGCTAAAATAAAAGTAGTTCTTTTGCTTAATGGATTTAAAAGCATATTTTCCCTGTTTTCTATTCCGCTGACCAAAATGAAACAAAACAACTCCAGCTTGAAAATTCCTAATCACCTAAAGTTCAAGGCTGTAATAAATAAGAATACTGTCTAAGTGAACCTTGATAAAAATAGAGTATTCAGCACACATTCAATATTGGGCTTTAGAAGGATTGAATTATTAGGGAACACCAGTAGTTAATGAAAGAAAAGATCAAAAAGATTCAGTAAAAAGGATAAAGAACAGAGAAATGACAGAATAGAACCAAGAGTCATTGTATTTAATAATGCAAAATAAAATAGAGGTTCATGAAAAAGATAATCAAGAAGTGGAAACCCAAAAGCATCTCGGTAGAAATGAAAACTAGAATGCCAGAATTGAAGAATTAAAAAAAAAAAAAAAAAAAGATGGAAAATTTAGAGACCACAATAGCGAACATATCTTGAGAAGATAAATAAAATACAAAAAAAAAAAAAAAAAAAAATCAAGCAAGGTATATTTTTTTCCTCTCCTACTAAAATGTGAGCTCCTTAAGAGGATGGACTGCTTAACCTTTCTATTTATATCTCTGGGGCGCAGATAGAAGGCCTTTAATAAATCTGGTAAGAATATACCTCTCCTTCCCCGTGGCCAATTTAAAAAGGAGAAAGGATAGATGTGATCTCTCGGGGTAAGGGACTCAATTTTACAAAGAAAAGAGAGAGGAATAATAAGAGCAAGTAATGAAAGGAAAACGATAGCTCAGATAAACCTAGAAAAAAATTTTTTTAATTAATAGATTCATTCATCTTTCAGTTCCTCCTACTTTGGTGTACTAGCAGAAAATCTGCTTTTTTTATTTTTTATTTTTTTTTTGACTGGGTCACTGCTTCCTTTCAGTACAATGAAATACAATTCCTTCCAGGAACTAACAGCTGGAACAGAACATTGGTTTGCCAAGTCAGACGCTCTTACTATAATCCCAGCCTAGATAGGGGTCCCACTCTAGCTCAATTTTTTCCTCATAGTGCCTACTAAAAACTAAGACTCAGGTCCTACGAAAAAAAAGTGTCCTTTCCAGCAGCCTTAGCAAGCAAAATTTCTGCTTTTTCCACTCTAACCCAGGCTCAAGTGCCACTCATTGCCTCCCACCCTCAGTTGCTACGAGACAAAAGACTAGGAAGGTGGACAAAGCAGGAAGTCCCGCCTCTTATCCCCTAGTTGGCTTTTACTCTCCCTCCAGATGGTCACGCCTATTTCTCCTTTTAGCCCCCATTGACCAATTCCCTGGGGGTTTGAATCCTTTCCCCTTCCTTTTCCCACTTCCTCAGGGGGCCACGTATTTATACCCTCTCTTCTGTGTCTGGGATGGGTGTGTGAATGTATATATGTATATGTGTGAATGTATATGGGGGGGAGGTGGGGGGGAAGGTTCTTTGGCAGCCCTGGGTACTCTAGGAGACGTGGAGGGAGGGGAGGGGCGAAGAAAGGGTCTATCTTCCATTGGTCAAGTCCTGTGTCCTGCAATGTTGAGCTTTAGTAGGATTGGCCAAACCCCTCCCTCCTGCCTCTTCTCTCCTCCTCCTCCTCCCCTCGTCTGGGTGTTTGAGTGTAAGTTACCAGGGAGAGGGGGGAGGGAGACACTAAGAGGGGAGGAGAGGGGTGGGGCATACTGTGAGTTGTCTCCTCCTCCTCCTCCTCCTCCTCCTTCTCCTCCTCCTCCTCCTCCTCCTCCTCCCTCCCGGGCTGCTGCTGGTGTGTCCCCAAGCCCAGGAGGGGGGGTGTAGTGGGGAGAAGCAGGAGGCGGGTGTGGATTTATTTCAACCTTAAATTGTTGTCTTTTTTTTTTTTTTTTTTTTTTTTTTTTCCACGTCTTGCCTGAAGCTGGTTGGTAGAAGCTCCCTGTATTTGGAATAGCTGTCTTATCTCACTCTCTCGGTGCTGCCATCCCTCCTACGGCACCCGCCCCGACGTGCGCGCATAGTGTAGCCTCACGCACACGCGTGTGCCTGCCTTCCCCCCAGGAGTCCTCTATTGCCGGGAGAGAAGGCGAGGAAGAGCTCTGCTTGCGAGACTCAATGTTTCTCCCGGGCCAAGTGCCCCTTGAGCAGCCAGACACGAGCTACGGAAGAGGAAGAGAGAAGAGCCCCCAGTTTGCTCTTGCTACAGTTGTTGCTGCTGCTGCCGCCGCTGCTGTTTGAAGAGGGGTATTTAATAACCCGAACCCCCGAGTGGGCTGGGGCGGGGGGTATAGAGGGAAGCAAGGCAAAAAGAGAGGGAGAACAGCCGTGGAGATTGGAAGGGAGCTGCATGGGCTGTATAAAGGCGCAGGAGAGGGCAAGACGAGAGAACTGCTGCTTCTTGTTGCTTGGAGGAGAAAGGATACTTTGTCCTTCCTTCTTTCTACCTTTCTCCTCCCTAACTGTGGATGAAAAGCAATGGGGGCAGCTGGGGAGTGGTGATGAATTTTTTTTTTTCCATCCAGAAACAAAGCTCTGTGTGTTGTGTATGTGTATGTGTGTATTTTGTTTTCTTTTTCCCGATGGGGGGGGAGGAGGTAGGAGGGCTGAATCAGGAGTGATCTTCCCTCCTCTTCCTTTTTCCCTCCTTCAGTTTCTTTCCTTTAAAACAGAAAAGAAGGAAAGGACTCCCTCTAGCCCCCCTCTGATTTGGTTATTAACTAACTTATAGGTAACTACTGAAATTAAATTTTTTTAAAAGATAACTTTGAATTTGGGGGAATCTGTCTCCGTGTTTGAGATTTTTAAGCTGGGGAATAAAATACAAGTCATACAGCCTTTGTTGAGCTCAGATGTGTCCCCATATGAGGTGTATAGTAATTTTTTGGTTGGCCTAACTTGAAATCTAGTGCAGGATGAAAATGAATGAAGCCCCAAGAAATTTCCTCAGTGGCTTCGTTTTTGTTTTTATGGGTTTTGGTAGGGGGTTAAGGGAAAGGAGATGGGGAGAACATTGTGTTCTTATCTCTTTGGAGTGATTGTATTTATGTTGCCTTTTTGTTCTGAGCTGAGTAATGCAATCCAGCTTGTGCTCCTTCAAATATGAGTAATATTTGTCCACAACTGTTAGTTTTCGAAAAGCAGAGTCAGGGTCACTTCCCAGACACCCACTCTGTGTAGATTGTCACTGTGAATCCATACTCTCCTTGTCTAAAAGTTGAACTCTGGGCCGATTTCACTCCATCTACTGCATTCTTTACTGAAGGAGGTGGGTGGGATGAGTTAGCACATTTAGTTTTCTGTTGGGGAAAAAATATTTTAAGGACCTTGTGAGTTTCATTTGATAACTTTAAAAAATTATTTTCAGTATTCTCATAATTGCTGAAGAACCGAGGTCCCAGATGGCTAACGCTATGAATGGCCGGAACCCTGGTGGCAGAGGAGGAAATCCCAGAAAAGGACGGATCCTGGGCATTATTGATGCTATCCAGGATGCAGTTGGACCACCTAAACAAGCTGCAGCTGATCGAAGAACTGTTGAGAAGACTTGGAAACTCATGGACAAAGTGGTGAGTATTTATTCTTTTTTGCTTATAGAATCTTTGGGATCTCTTAGACATTTAGTATTTCGTGACACTTGGCAATGATAAGCTTCTGATGGACTCTTAAATCTTGTAATGAACACAAGATCGATTTGTCCAGCATTTTTCTGTAAATTGTGTGTGTGTGTGTGTAGAAAGAGAGAGAGTAACAAATTAACAAATTTATTAACAAATTGTTAATAAATATTTGTTGATTTGACCTGGGTTCTAGCCATAGTTTTGCTACTTTTTGTTACTTATTGACCATGTGACCTTGTGCAAATTACTCAACTTATGTAGCTGATGTTTCAGGACTCAAGTACATCAGTTTGATCATCCTTTCATATAAATGGGCAACTGGGATAGATCATCTCAGAGTTTATTTCTAGGTCTAAAGTTCTGAGTTTGCTAATGAAAGACAAAGGCATTATGATTTGAATCAGATATTTTGCTCACTTCTTGGCTTTGTATTTGCTGTAAAAGTTGATGTCTTGATAGGAATTGGTCTTGCTTTTACCTTTTATCTTACTCTTTAAGATTCAGAGTTCTTCCAGAGAACTCAGAATTGCAAAGCTCATGCAATAAGCTGCTTAATGTCAGCATATTGTCTCAGAATAATTTGGAAATGTTTGTTCTCACTTATAAGAGGTTGTCTTGCCCTTAGACCAGAATTGGAGCTCTTAAACAGGTAATTTATGCAAAGCATTTTATAAAGCCCTCTGATGACAATCCAGTGCATGAAATGGAGAGCATTTATCTGGGAAATAATTACACAGATTAGCTCTCAAGTGAGTAAGCAAAATTTGAAATAGTTTCCATTATATCTTTGGAAAACATCTTCATTTTAAAAGTTATGTGCTCTTGTTAATGGCTAAATTACAGTTTCTTTCATCTACTATTCCATTTTGAAACAGGAAATCTATTTGATTGCACATTATTTGTTGTGAAGGGAAAATTTATGTTGGGGGTGGTGGTTCTGAGAGTTTCAAATATTTCTGTGGTTTCTACAAGTTGCTTTCAGATAAACTGAAAGATCACACACGGAAATTTAGCTATAAATGCACATGCAGAGTAAACCAAGTTAAGATTATTTCAGAACAACTTAAGATCATCATAGGCTTAAGTAATTTAGATAGCAGTGTCCTAAATATGATGATGCCCCAACTTTATTTCATAATGAAAAGATCTTTTTTTGAAGCAATGTAATTTCCCAGATTATATTTGCAATAGGTAGAGGACCTCATAGATTTTCCATAAGGGATCTTTGAGCCAATTAGAACAATTAGTTGGGAAAGAGGCCTGAAGTAGATATATAGTTGTCTCAAATATCAGTAAGATACACACATATTTTTATGTTAGGTCTTACATTCTTTAATATGAAGAAACCTTGGACCTTTCCCCTTTGCTTTTAGTTTGTCACTAGATACAAATATAGTGTAAAAAATTCTAATCTGTTGGTTTAAAGATATAGGTAATTGCCAATTCTTGGACAGATCAACTTTATTTCATTTTCTTATTGATTGGAATGTAGGTAGATGGGATGGCTTTCTAATTTTGCTGGTATTTATTTTGGATTTTTAGGATAGCCTGTTTAGGTTTCTGCCAATTGGTTAAAATTTATGATCCAAATTTTATTATGAAAGTGTAGCAGACAAGACTTTATAACCTGTTGCTTAAACTCAGCTTTTAATTTGGATCTTTGATAATTATTGAAGCATATGCATTTGAAAAAATTTGAAGATATTTGGCAGACAAAACTTTTTCAGTTTTATTTGTGGTAGCTGAAGTTCAGTTTCACTTCTTAAATTAGAGATTGGAATTTAAAGTCAAAATTCAAGGTTTCTGGTTGAAATCATCCTTTATGAAGACTTATAAGTCCAGATTATTAAGTGACTCCTATATGAATGTGTCAGATTTTGTAAAATTTTTGGTTTTTCTCTCTCTTTTGTTCTTATGGTGGTCAAAGACATCTAGAAATCAGACAAGGTGAACTGAAAGTTGGGTCAATATTACATAGATTCCATATAGGAAATAATGCAGTTATAGTTACTGTAAAGACCCTACTTTAAAAACATTAAAAACCAGCCCATTATGCTAATATAGGGGCACTTTGGTGGCACAGTGGATGGAACACCAGGCCTGGCATCAGGAAAACTAATCTTCATTTAGTAGCTGTATAACCCTGAACAAGTCACTTAATCCTGTTTGCCTCCGTTTCCTCATATCTAAAATAAGCTGGAGAAGAAAATGACAAACCATTTTAATATCTTTGCCAAGAAAATCCTGATTGTGGTCTCATAGGAGAGGACTGGGAAAAAAAAAAATTGAACTACAACAATAACAATGCTGAGGGGTTTTATTTACTTTTACAGCTCTGGTTATAGAGACTTGCATTTCCCTAAGATAAGACCAGCACCTGTCATTGTTTGCTTTATCTTTAGGCCTTTTGTAGAGTTAGCTTAACTTTAGTAACTTGATGAACTCTATTGCCTAAATTCTTCACTGTGGACTTCTGGATAAGTTTTCAGTGGTTTTCAAAAATTGTTCCTGACGTTGTGTCCATGGGCTTTCTTGAGGAGAATTTATTTTACAAAATGTTAGACTCATGTGTGGCTTATGCAGGCAACACAGTACTATCAGCACATTTATAATTACTAATTGATGTTGTTATTTCATTTTATGTAGTACTGAAGAGTCATACACATGTGTTTATTTTCTCTTATTTGTCAGTGGTAAAGGAAGTGGTTCATAATATCAACATTGTCTTAATGATTACATCAGAAACTTGACTGTTAGTCCAAAAGTTAATCCCTTGATACATTACCTAACTGTTTAGTAAAATAGCAGCAAGAATATGTAGTTAGCATCAGAATTCCAGAGAAGAGTTACTTTTCAGTCCTCTGGATAGTGATTTGAAAAGACATTTTAGATGTACTGTTGATTTTTTTTCCCCCTGAAGCAAAATCTAAAGTTAATTAGCATTAGATAATTGATTACTCTTAAGGTTTGGGGAGTGTACTGAGGTAGATGGTGTATGTGAGCTTTGTAGAATGAATAAATGTAAGTTTATTTTTCTACTGACCCATTAATTCATAATACCTTCAAGTAGTTGAGACGTTTCAACTTTAATAAATTTAATACTTTATTTAAAGATTATCTGAGAGGAACTGCTTTAATTTGTCCTCATAGGATGTTAATTGTTAGTAATTGTCATACACAGCATAATAGGGAAAAAGGTTGTTGGCAAGAGTCAGGTAACTAAGCATTTTAGGCACTTTGGGACAGAGTTGTAGAATGATGTAATGCCAAGGTTGCATTAGTTAGGAAAGTTTTTGGTGAGCCAAAGGGTGCATCTAGTGATTCAGTATTGTTTGAACTGATCCCCAAAGTGCCAGTGTTCAATCTTTCTCAGTTAGAAAGCTGAGTCTGTTTCAAGAGTATCCCCTGGGGATATGGGGCCACAGCTGGCTTAATCAGTTAAACAGTACCCAGTGCTTCTCATCATGGCCACCATTTAGGCACTTACATGAATAGGTTTTGGCTGGCTATTGTCTGCCTTTTAGAAAAAGCACTATCATCCCTCTCTTGGAAAAACTGAGGTTAGGATAAGAAAATGATTGCTAATTGGGATAGTAGAAAAGGTAATTGATTGAGGGGCAGTTCCTGTGTCATGATTCTCATAAGAATCTTACTCAGGTGATGGAAAGTAGAAGCAGTTTTCCAGTTAATAGATGCTAAAAGCATCGTGTAAACATGGATGAATGCTCAATAAATCCATAACAATTAATTGATAATGAAAAGCAGAGTATAATTGTGAACCTACATTTTCTACAGCTACCTTTGTCATTTTTGTAAAGTCATGTTATTTTAAGAATTACAAAAGCACTCAATATGAAAATGATAGAGGATTACTTTCCCCTTTTTTGTGTGTACTGCATTTAGATGGCTTGTTTTTCATTCTTCAAAACTTTAATGTGACAACAATGTAGCTAAAATCGGACTTCAAAGCCATTTGTTTATGGCCTTCTATTTTACATCTTTCATTAGAATGATGTGTTTTTCTCCTTAGGTTTAGATCCTTCTTCATCTCTTAAATGAATATTATTTTGGGGACTTAGGACTTGCCTGTGAATGTTAACTTTTTAAAAAAAAACTTCTAAGGCCTAGTTCAGAAACATCAATACCCTTGGTACAAAGTAAAGCAGTAAGTTTTTTCATCCAATCCATTTTTTGCCTCCTGCAAGTTGACTATTTAATAAATAGAACCAGCAGATCTTGCTGAATTAAGGATGTTTTTGGTCTGTGTGGGTGGGTGTGAGAGTAGGATTGAGAGGTAACTTAAAAAGCAAGGTTGTTTGTAATTCTGGGAGAAGTAAACTGATTCAAGTTTTGGTGATTTTATGTTGTAGTAGATCTTATTCAGTTTTGAATCAAGCAGCTAGCTGCCAGAAATCTTATTCTGTTTTATACTTACAGTGCTTGAATGGCATAGGTAATGGCAGCCATAGCATCACCAACAGAAAGCTCTTAATTGTTTTGCTCTGCAAAAGAAGGGTCTCCTACTCACATTTTACAATGTTATGTCAGTCACAAAAATTCAGGCATGGTTATTAGGTTTTTAAATTAAAGACCTTTTAAAAAAATTTTTTGAACCTAAGCAAATTTGCAGAAAGAAAAAAAAATAAACAATCTTTAAGCTCTTTTCAACAAAATATACTTTAACATATAGATATTACTAATTAACATCTTCTTATTGACTTTGTTGTTTAGTTGTTAAAGTTGCATCTGACTCTTGTGATCTAGTTTGGGTTTTTTTTGGCAAAAATACTGGAGTAATTTGCTATTTTCCTTCAGCTCATTTTACAGATGAGGAAACTGAGGTAAACACTTGAGTAACTTGCCTGAGAGCTACTAAAAGTGTGAGACAGGCTAGATTTGAACTCTTGAAGATGAGTCTTCCTGACTCTAGATTTAGGAGTCTATCTATTGTGTAACCTATCTTTCCCTTACTGATTATAGCTCTCTTCCCCCCCTCCCCAACTTGTAATTATTTCATATAGGAATTTGACATTATTTCCTGTCCCTCATAACTATCCTTTATAATGTTATGACCTCTTGTAACACTGAAGTTATTATGATTTGTTTGCTCATTCCTCACCTATGAGGATTTAGGTTGTTTCCAATTTTTAAGGATTACATTATAAAAGAGATATAAAATCTCTGGATTGATAGTTCTTTGTATTCTTTTCAATGACTTCCTTGGGCATGTTCCCAAAGGGAAGATTACAGTGTCAAAAGGTAAGGTCATTGGAAATGATAGAAAAATGCATTCCTTTCCTTCCTCTGTTCTCCCTTCATAGAGATGGGGATCATAGGTATATAATATTGCACCTGATAGAGATGATTTTTTCTTGAACCAATTTTTCTTCTCTTTTAATTTTAATGTTTGTTATAAAGTTTGGCTCACTAGGTAGATGATTGGGAAGATATATATTTGGAATTGATGGTGATGTAAAAACAAAGGTCAATTAAACAGTAAGATTAAAAACCCAAAGGGCATGGCCAATTATCCTGTTTCTGAAGGAAAAGCTGAGGCTATTGTACTGAGAGATTGCTCTTATAGTATGGCTACCTAAATTGATGATATTTTAAATCAAGTTTTTAGTAATGTATTATTGAATGAATAGAATATATTTTAAAAGATCAGAAATTTAATAGGTAAATAAGCAAGAAATCTATTCCTATCCTATTAGGTGAAATTTCACACACACACACACACACACACACACACACACACACACATATAATAGAACATTACAAAGATCTTTATTATAATTCCCATGGAGAAGTTAAAATACTGGTTTGACAGATTATAACATACATATTAGTTTTTTTTTCTTGTCAACCAAACAAGCATATCTAAACTTCCTTATGAATTCTGTAGTGTTTTGGTATATTAAATATTTAAGTGGAATACCATTTAATAGACCATTTGACTTATTATATCCAGATCCTGCAGAATCCTACAGAATATTGGTATTAAAATTATATTTCATTGAGCATTGTTGTGATCACCATTGGTAGTGGAAATTCTCATAAATTGGATCATACATATCATTAGGTACTTGATCTTTCTTACTATGTCATTCTATTTCATAAAATGACCTTATTCAAGAACTTATTAAATGATTGGTGACGAAAGCCTTCAGGTTTTATTTCTGAGCTGACATACAAACTTTTAGGGCCATTATCTCGCTAGGTAGATCCAAATCCACATTGAAGGGAAGTTCATACAGGGTACTCCCAACATCATTCCAGTCTGAGAAACCTCATGGAACCAAGAAGAGCTGAAGAAATAGATCCATTATGAGCCTGTCAGCCCTGATATGATTAGAAAGCTTCTTTCCCTTCCCCCTTCTTTCCTCCTGCCTCTTCCCCACTCCCCACCACCCCCCATGTCTTACAGTATAGAAATGTGACAGGATTTAGACATTTCAGAAAAGCTATAGGGATCGTAGAGATTTTGGAAGAAAAGTGGGGCAGAGTTTTCTAATCTTTTTTTCACATCTTTAAGTTCCTTGAGTTGTGTCTTATGCTGATGGAAGATAGCATGTTTTGAATGGAAAGAATTGTCTTTGATTCTTACTCTGATTGGAATTAAATTATTTGATGAAAGTGTGCAGTCACATAGGCCTTAAATTCTAAAATGTGACTCACTAAATCCTTACTTCAGTGTGACCACAGCAAAAGATTTTTTCTTTTCATATTAAATTATGAGCTTTTCTCTGTTACTAAAATGACATAAAGAACTTATTGACTCCAATTAAAATCCAGTGTTCTCTTTTCCTTGTAAATATCAACCTTTTTGTATATTTCGATACATACTAAGTCACAGAGTCATAATCTTCCCAGCATTTAGATATTCTTTCCACTCTTGCAAGGAATTTATGTGACTGATATAATATTGTAAAATGTGAGTAAGGAGACCCTTCTTTTGCAGAGCAAAACAATGAAAAGCTTTCTGTTGGTGATACTATGGCTGCCATTACCTATGCCATTTAAGCACTGTAAGTATGAAACAGAATAAAATTTGAGGCAGCTAGCTGCTTGATCTTGCAAGACCAAGGTACTAGTCTTGGCTAATCATGTCACAGTTGAAACAGTGGTAGATATGGAGTCTAGAGGCCTGGATTTGACACTTATTAGCTGTATGACCTCGCAATGCGTTTTTCATCCTTGACTTTCAGTTTCCTTGTATATAAAAAGGAGTTCATATTTGAACTACATATATACATATATATAGTTTTTTTTATTATTATTACAGCTTTTTATTTAGAAGTTTACATGCATGGGTAATTTTATAGCATTGACAATTGCCAAGTTTTTGTTCCAATTTTTCTTCTCCTTCCCCCCACCCCCTCCTCCAGATGGCAAGTTGAGCAATACATATTAATATATATATGTATGTATATATATATATACATATATATATATAGTTTTAAAAGAATATTTTGTGTGAACTGTTTTGTAAGTATGTGTGCATTATTATTGTAATTATACTTTTACCTCTAATGCTGTCTAAATTCCATTTTCCATGTAAAGAGCTCTCTTGTATCTTGCTTCTCTTTCACATGCCTTCTTTGAATGGAAGGCAGCAGAAGCAGTCACATTCTTCCTTGTTCTTCTTTGTCTCTTCTCATGATTAAATAAGAGAATTGGTTTTACATTCATAGTGAAGATTCTATATAGTTATTGCTGGAAAAGTTTATTTGCGTGCTCTTTGTACTTTGATTTACATTAATGTTTTCTAATTTACATGAAAATATGTAGAATAGAGAGTGTCAAACTGATATTGTACTGAGGTTGGTACAAAATATTCAGAAGAACTTTAAATGCTTTTGATTTCAATGATGAATTATATAGTAGAATCATGCTGTTACAGCCGTTGAGGATAGTGATCCCTTGTGTTTCTGTGAAATATTTTACTTCACAGCATTTACCCACAGGGTATAGCCAAATGTTTGGTTAATTGGGGGGTTTTATATCAGGATTTTGTTGTAGTTTCACAGATAGAATTTCTTTGCTCTGTCTATAAATTTTATTTTATTTTAATGAAATTGCTTTGATACATTTCAGGGGATGCAGTATGTTAAATCTTGTTTGGTAGGACTATATTAGTGGGTCTAACATTTTATTGGTCTTTAGTTGTGAATTTTAATTTAGGCATAAATCAGGAAACATTTAAAATGTTTTCTAAGAAATATTTCTATATACTAAGAATGTTTTGCTGTATTAAAAGCCTCTAAAGTTTCCTCTTTTATTCTTAAATCCTATAATTTGTTTAGAACCTGTTTTAATATTTTTGCTCTTGCATAATGTAATTGATTGAAGATATATGTTTATGTACATGGAAAAAGGTGTTACTGCACTACTGGACTTGTTTGGAATAAATTTTCATAACAAAAAAACAGTGATCAGAGAAGGAGGCAGTCTGGTTTCCTGGAGAGTGGTCATGAGCCCTGAGATGTGTGGATCATGACTGAGCTGTGTAACTTTGGGCAAGTCTTCACCATTCTGGGCTTTCATTTCCTCATGTGTGTAATGAGGAATATAAAGTAGTTGATTTCTAGAGTTCATTTCAGCTTTAAATTTTTATGAGGTTATGAATATAGTTACTTTCTAAATGCTAGTAAAATTCCTAGTTAAATGTTTGATCATTTAGACCACCAGGGAAGGATAGTATTAACACTTAGGTGGTGTATTAAAAAAAAGTTGTTCTTTTAACAGTTATTATTGACCATAGGAAAGTCCTTTCTTTTCATAATAACCCATTTCTATATGGAATTTAGATTGAACAAAAGAAACTTAAAAAATAAGTAGAGGAAGATATGTAACTTTGTGAATTGGATATTTTGTAATGTGCTATTTTTATAAAACCATTAGGTTTTTGACCTTTTCCTTTTGTCTTGGTCTGCAAGAAAGTATTTTTTTGTTGTTGTTATGGGACTATTCTTGCTATTTCAATGTGAATCGATTCTGTCATAAATTGCTATCCTTATTGCTAAAATGATTGACTTGAACTCTTCATATATTACAGAAGGTCCCTATTATATATTGGCACATGTAACTGGAAATTAAGTCTTGAATCTCTGAAGTTTTGTTCTTGGTGTGTCACAAGGTAAATTTGTATTTTGAGTCTGTAATTAGTTATACTTCTGTGATTAATGTAGTAGAAAGTGCATTGACTTGAACTTCAGTCTGAGCCTTAGCACTTAGCTAGTGGTAGACTATGGGCAAGTCACTTTGCCTCTCTGGGTCTCAATTTTCTCATCTGTAGTGAGGGGATAGGATTAGATGGTTTCTAAGACTGCTTCTACTCCTATACCATTTTATGAAATTCTCTTAGGAAATGAATGAAAAGCCATTACAAAATATATAGAGTTAGAACCTAGCTTGAACGGGACTTTCCCCCAGGTATTGATCCAACTTTGGGGTTGTAGAGGGAGGTATGTTTCTTTCCTTGCCCTTCCTCTCCTGGTTTTGCCATTCTTAAGTGTATTGTGCCAATAGATCCATCCAGTTTTAGGAATTGTCCCATTGTGGTAGGATCAGTAGTAGAGGTCAATTCAGCTCTCCCCAACTCTATTCTGTGCTTTCGTCACTTTCTAGTATGTCTTCTAAACATATTTCTAAATTCTAAATTGTCCTCAATTTAGAGTCCTCTGTTGTTAAGCTAGTTCTTTCTGCTCTATATCTCTTCCTCTCAGGTTTTCATCATCTGTTACTTTCTGATATCCACCTTTCCCCTGTAGATCCCAGTGTATCTTGCTATCCTCTTTATGCCAGACTTTCAGCTTTTCTCACTCTGACATAAAGAGTAAGGAAGAAAAGTTGACATACTCATTGTTCCTCACAGTTGTTTTTAGATTTCTTTAAAGTTCACTCCATGTTATACAGATTCTCATTGTCATGTGTTTACTCCTAGACTGCTCTTTCTGCTGCTCCTCCGTAAGTCTAATAACCAAGAAAGCAGACATCTCCCCCTCAGCTCCTTTGAATAATACCCTGGCCTCCCAGTTCAACTTCCTGGAATTATTGAAAGTCTACCTTAAGCACACTTAGAGGGCCATCTCCAGTTGTCCTGATCTATATCTTGCCACTGGACCCAGATGACTCTGAAGGAGAAAGCAAGTCTGGTACCTTTGCACTGCTCTTCCTCACTTCAGTCCACTTCACTTGCTTTCATGGTATTCCCTTCCTACCCCCTCCACCCTGGTTCTCTTTAAGAAGGAAAGACAACAACACAACAATAATCACACTTAGGAGGGGTCATACTTTAGGTTGGTTCTATACCTTTTTGCTCCAACTAAATTTGCTCCAGAATTCTTAGTGATATCTCTGAAAATTCTAGATTTGTGAATGCACACATATATTAAAAACAGCAACAAAAAACTTTCAAAGAAAAACTTTTTAGTTTCTCTTCTCTAGCATCAGATCAGAATTCATCCACAATAGTTAAGTCCTGTGGAATTGACTGAGGCACTTGTAGGTTAAGTGATTTCACCCAGAAAATGTTTGAAATAGATTTGTATCCAGGCATTCCAGAGTTCTGTCCAGGTCTTTGTCCACTCCGTAGTGCTGTTTGTAATGGTTACTATTTACATCTAATTATAATTAGCATAGGTAATCCTGGTAAGAAAATATCTTCTACCAATGCTGATCAGTAACTATTCTATCACTACAGAACTTCATGGGACACAAAAGTTAAATGCCGTGTCCAAGATCAAACTGTGACGGTATTAAAAAGGTGGGACATTTTAAAAAACTAGTAAACATTTCATTTATGAATGGAGAGAATAAATTTGAAACAGATTTTTAAAAAAATTATATTGTATTTCTCATATTACAGGACAGTCTGTGTCATATTTTATCCAATTTTCTCTCAGGGATATGCCTGTTGAAATCCAGTTGTGGCCTGTGTTTGTAGTATTTTAAAATATTGATTACAATTGTTATTGTGCCTTCTCTTCTATTGTATGAAATTCATTAGTCCTTTGAAAGTCTTCCCTTTTAGCAAACTGGACTTAAAAAAAATCCAATTCAAGTACAAGTGTACATCATGCTTAAGTGAAAAGTGAAATAATCCTTTAATGTCTGTAAAATGTCAGCTGTTATTTTCTAGCCCAAATAGCAGTTTGTATCTTGATTCCAGTTTTAGTCATTATAGACTGTTTAATGCTTTTTTTGGTTCTGAAAAGTGATTTAATCATTTTAAAGAGCTCTTAAATATGTATCTGTCCTTTCTCTACAACTTAGAAAATTACCTAGGAAACTGAAAACATAAGTGACTTGATCAGAGTCACACAGCCAGTGTTTCTTAGAGGCATGACTTAACTCAGATATTTCTGACTCTGAAGTCTGCTCTCTTGCTTACTGCTCCATGCTGTATCATACTTAAGAAAATCAAAAAAGACCAAGTGATAATTTTTTAAGGAAGGAAAAAATATCTGTATTTGGCTTACTTTTTTTTTTTTTCACACGGGACAAAATCAATGCTATATTTGATTTTGTTAGGAGATCCAAAGTGTTTCTTAGCTAGGTAGCTCAATATACAAAACATTGGACCTTGTGGCAGAACCTTTATTAGCATTGTGACTTTGGTCAAGTCATTTAACAATTCTGTCTTTTCAAGTTTCCTCATCTGTGAAAAACTCCTAAGTTCTTTGTAAAGCTTGAAGTACATATAAATGTGAATTGTTCTTGCTATTGTTATTTGTTAAGCTGAGGTTGATGTAACTTGGATATGAATTTTAAGTGGTAAAGTTCTGTTCAAGGAAATCAAGTCAAAGACATTATTTTTGATGAAATGGTTTTTAGAGGGAGCCAGGATTCAGCAGTAGTGATGAGAGAAATAAGTTAATCATTTAATTAAATACAAAGTTCATTTAAAGATATTTTGTGTATTTATGGACAAAAATTGATGTGATCTTTTTCAAAGAAAAAACCAATTATTACATAAGGATTGACAATGTTATTTCTTTAATGCAGTGCATATGTTGGTAAGATTCTTGAAGCTACTGTTACTCAAGAGTTTAACATTTTGACCTGTGGATATTAAGTATTTACAGTTTGTCCTTTTTGTAATAGTATTATGCTGTTGAATTGCACATTGTTGCTTTTCTACAGCTTTCAAATTGAAAGTTCATGATTTACTTAGGAAATCTATTACAAAGAGGTTCCAGTTAGGCAGATAGGTCAGACATTCAGTGAAGAATTGAACATATGTATTAATATGTCCAGGATCTGTTTTTTTGTTTTTTTTTTTTAATGAGAACTCTTAGTATGCATCTGTTCTTCCCTGACACAGGTTACAATCCTTCTATAACTTCACTGCTTTATAAAGTTGCTTTAAAACTTGTAGGGGTTAAATAGTTTGCCCATGATGACGTAGAAGAGGACAGAAATGGACCCGAAATGATGTCTTCCTGATTCCAGCTCCAGGATTCTGTTCACTGTGTCAGTTGGACATACTTTTTCTGAATCAATACTTGGTTGGATTGCAGCTGACTGAACCATGAGATAACTTGTGTTTGTGGACTAGGTAGAAAGTATCAAAATAAGATAGTGAAGGCTAGTTTGAACTTGACATGTATTTATTATTTATTAATTTAGTTGTTAAAATTGCAGTCTTTTGTTTAAACTTCCCCAGGCTACAGGATTAATCAACTAAAACATTAATTAAAACCTAAAATAACTTCAGTGGGGAACAAAGTATAGTGTAATGAAGTTTTAACAGCAAGATTTCAGATGCTCATTGATGAAATATATTTTATTTACTCATTGTGATTTTACTTTTTAAAATGGATTTGCATCTTATGTTGAATAGTTTATTGTACTCAAATTTTAAGAAGGTTAAGAAATTAGGGGGGAAAGTTATAGATAAATATTTTCTAAGGTGTATTACTAAATAACTTGCATTTATAGAAATAGAATAAAATAAAGTTGTACTAAGATCTATCTGAAAGTAATTTATAAGCTTCCTTGTGGATTAATTATATTATAGGAGGGGAAAGACTTTTATTGACTAGTTAATATGAACTTCTTATACATTTTTATCTGTGTTCTTTCCTCTAGGTAAGACTATGCCAAAATCCCAAACTGCAGTTAAAGAACAGCCCACCATACATACTTGATATTTTGCCTGACACTTATCAACATTTGCGACTCATACTGAGCAAATATGATGATAACCAGAAACTTGCACAACTCAGCGAAAATGAGTATTTTAAAATCTACATTGATAGCTTAATGAAAAAGTCAAAACGAGCAATCCGACTCTTTAAAGAGGGGAAAGAAAGAATGTATGAGGAACAATCACAGGACAGGTAAGAATTTTTTATGATACAAATTTTATAATTGTTGCTTGTTTTGTCACATTTTCATATTTAATAGAAATGTCACAGTGCACAGGCATGAAGATTTTACCACTTGGTAAACAGCAATTGCTTATATTTATATACCATTTTTAAGGTTTTCAAATGCTATAAATATTATTTCATTTTGATCCTTAAAATTACTCAATAATAGTATTAAGGGAAATACTATTATTCATATTAGAGATGAGAAAACTGAGGCCGAGAGGTTTTGATTTGTCCAAAATCACATATCTAAGAAATATCTGAGACAGGATTTGAACTTGAATCTTGTGGAGTTCAAAAACATAATTGAATTTTCTAAGCCAATAGCTAAAACAATGAACTGTCATTAATCCTAAATCATCTTAATATCTTCATCATTAAAACAATAAATTAACCCTCTCACTAACTAAATTTAGGTCTTTTAAATTACTGTGCTTCTACAGTCCAGTTGGAAGTTAGTTTTAGTTGTAGCTTTATGAGAGCAGGAGTAAGGAAAGAGAATACAGAAGGAGAGTAAGACTGTATGGGCATAGTAAATAAGTCTTGATGAACCTATATCTATCGTTCTTTCCTTAGAGTCAGGACTGGCCAACTCTGCCTTCTACACCTATTTTTGCATGGCCTCAAATGAAAAAAAAAATTTTTTGTATTTTTAAGTAATATTTTGTTTTATTTTACACTTTATTGTATTGTAAACTTTAATAGATTAAAACTACACTATGACTTTGGAGACAACCTGTGTAGTGGCTTGCAAAACTTTAAAACTGCATAAATGTTAATAGTTGCTTTTGTAACTATCATTACTTGTATCATTGACTTAGGTGCTTTTTCTCCCAGAATTTTTAGCTCTAAATCCAATTTTGATGCTGCAAAATGGTCTTTTGGGTTGTGACTTTAAAGACATTTATTGTTATAACAGCAAGGTCTCAGAATATCTCTGGTGGTTATGTAGATACTCAACTAGATACTTGGATATGTTTTTATTTTATTGGGAAATAAATACCATCTTCCTGAGAATCTTGAGTTAATTCCTGCAAAACTTAAATAATTAACCTAGTGATTTCATTTTTTAAAAATGTGGATTTGATATAAAAAGTGTTAGCCCCCTACTTGTGTGCATTGCACACAAGACAGATCCTGGAGGAGATTAAAAGTTTAGATGGTTCTGATTTCCTATCAAAAAGGATAAATGAGGAATTTATTCCCTTGGGAAATAATACAATGTAAATTAGAATTCAATTGCTATATTATCTGCTGATGATTGTGAGGGAGACTTGTGATACACTTTTGAATTTTTGACCAATGTCTTAGATGCATTTATAATTAAGAATTTGGTAGCTTATCATAGAGGGCCAGAACTCTGGAGAAGTATACCTGAAACAAGGTGTTAACTCAGTGGAGTTGATGACATGATAGTTCTCTAGATCACATATGTACTTAGTACTTAGTATGGTGATGTAATGGCTTTCTAGTTCACACATATTCAATATGCTGTAATGATGTAATTGTACTAAGGTATATAAGGGCTGAGAAGGACTGAAAAAGAGACATTCCATTTTTGACCACCCTCTTGGTGGCTGAACTGCCTTCATCACTTCTCCAATAAGATCAAGGACTTGGGCTGATTCCGAGGTCCTCCAGAAAGCTAACCTGAATATTACAGTTTACTTCTGGAGAGAATAAAGACCTATTGCTTTGGATAGAATACAGATCTATGGTAGGATTAATTGAGGAGCATATCTAAGTAAAAAGCAGTTTGTGTTTGTTTTACCCTTGTGAGTACCCTTTTCTGTATTTTTTTTCCTAATAGTGATGATAGTATTAATCTCTGCTCATTCTTTTGGGTCTATTTGCAACCAGAAGTATACTTTTATGAAATGTAGTGGAGGTTACTGGGTACAGTTTTATGCCATGCAGAATGTATTTTGTTGGTAAAGAAAGTACATAGAAATTCCTTGCTATGTGTCCTGGTTGGAGAGTAGAGTATTCTTATTAATAAAATTACTATGCAAATAATACATCTATACTGGATAGAATATAATTAAATATACTTTATTTTAACTATACTAAACATAATCTAATCAATTTCAGAAAGTAGAATATTATGAACATCAATTTTTTTTTATTGTCATAGGTACAAGAAGATTTCAGAGTTTGTTATTTAAAGGAAAGGCAAAGATTTTTCTGATGTTAAAAAGATGTATTTGTATATTTGTGCACATATTAAATGATCTTGTGAATTTATTGGAATTGGTAGCTTCCAAATGAAGAGACACCTTCTGTCAATAAGGTTGGCATAGTCTCTTCAACTTACTGTTTTAGAGAAAGACCTGAGTCTCTGAGAGATTAAGTGACTGTTCTCATGCCATACAACTAGTATGTGACAGAGAAAAGACTTAAGCCCAGGACTTCCTGACTCTGAAGCCAGTTTTCTATGCATATTATTGGACTTCTTTTCACATTCCCTCTTCTACTTTGCATGTGTGTATGTTAATTTGTTAGAAATTAAATTAGCAATTAAAATTTTCAGGTTGAATTTTCTACACTTATCCAAATGAGGGAAGTAAATGAACCTGATTTAAAAGATTTTTTTTTTCTGAAAGAAAATGGAACTTCTCTATTAATGTGTCTGCTAACAAATAAGATAGGAGTAATGTAATGCAGGATCTTTACTCAAACATTTTATTTGTAAATGGGCTAGAATAATTAATTTTGTTAGTCACATGTCATGAGAAAGCTCTTATGTCCCACTTTCCATTCACGGTATGTCCCTTTTCCCTATATCACACTGCATAAGTTTCATCAGGCACAATTGAACCTCATATTGAATTGATGTTGCTCCAGCTAGTAGTTACTTTTGACTTATAAACCCTACTGAGCTGGCATTAACTGGTAGACTCTTCAGTATTTCTGGCAAACACACTTTGTATATGAGTATGTATGGTCTTTGTAGGAAAGGGAGCGTGTACCATTTGTATTTTTAGTTTTAAAAAGGAAGTGCTATATTATGTGGTTTAAAGACATGATTGATATGAAGGATAAATGGCAAAATGGGCTATAAACAAACTTCTACAAAACTTTCTTTTTCTTTTCCCACTATTTATCACAATTAAAAATGATAATAACTGGTAAATTCTAGCAATAATAGTACAGTCATTACAGTTTGTGATCGGTAACATAGTAAGTTGATCTCTTTAATTTTTCATGCAACATGACCCAGATACACCTGAAGAAAATGGCATGAGACCATATTTTAACCCACTTTAAAATTGTCCATGCAGAATAGTAGTTTTCTAATTTTTTTATACATGGACTACTATAAAACTGATCAAGAAGTCCCATGGATAACCTTTCCCACTCACTAAAAAGGCCAGTCACTGGAAGGAATGCCAACACAATTCACAGAATTGTTGTTCAATATGGATATGCCTATATGTGCTGATTTTTGTAAGGTGATATGCTAATAGTACTTTGTGTAGATCTTTTTAGTCTACCTATATATTTATCTAATTCATTTGTCTGCTTGTCTACCTACTTACTTGCCTGTGTAGACAAATTGACACCACATATTAAAAAGCAAAGATTACTTATCCTGCCAAGATCTTAGTTCTTAAACCCCTTCTTCTATAGCATTAAATGTTTTTTTTTTTTTTTTTTATATTTGGCAGAAAACAAAAGGTTAGGGTTTAAAATTTTTCAAAAAACATGTATGTATGTAAATGTTCATTTAATGTACTTATGTATTCATTGAGACAATTCTAAATTTTCCAAATCATTTTAACTCCTTGTTTAAGGAAAATGATCTGCATATCTTATTAATGTGATCAGCTTTGCATTGTGAAGGAAACAGGAGAGAAAAGAGGGATGTAGTTGGGCAACATGACTTGGAGCCAAGAACATCTATGGTCTGCTTCCAGTTCTGACAGCCAAGGCTCTCTGACCTTGGTCACTCTCCTGACTTTTATTTACATTTTGTTCTTTGTAAAATTGCTATCTAGGCAACCTCTCAGTCAAAATAGAACAGATGCTATAGAGTAATTATTTCTTAGTGATCAATGTAATTATATGACTTAAAATTTTTTTTTCTTCTTTTGAAATGTCAGAGTTTTTCCTTCTTGCTTTGAATTTATTGTTGTCACATTATTTTTGTTAACAATTTAGTGAAGATAAGAGAATGCTTTTTGTTTGTTTGTTTTGGTCCTGACCTGTATGATTTCATGTGTATAGAAAACTCTGAAACTCCCAATATGCTTTGGCAACTGCTTTGCTATTTATAATCTCCCAGAGAGTTCCAAGGGCAATGTTGAAAGATTAAGTGACTTGCTATGGTCACACAGACATAAAGTGTCAAGGCAGGACTCTTACCCACGTCTTCTTGAACTCTGAGACCTGTACTTTGTCTTTTATTCTAAATTCCTCAATGATTTAAGGGGGAGAGAGAAGGAGGAGAAACCAAAGAACATAGATATCAAAATAATCTGGCTAGTTTTTTTTTTTCTTTTTAGATACCAAAACAGCTAAATTTACTTTATGAAACAATTGTTTCTTTTGTTAAAATATTTAAAATGCTTTCTACATTATTTTTCAAATACTTTCAATTTTACAGATTACACTATACTTCTGCTTTTTTGACTGAATTGTTTTTATTGTTTTGTTTTTATAAACCATATAAAGTGATCTTTCAGGATTGATCTCAAAATATGCTTTGATGGTCAGTAAAATGAGTAAAAAAGGATACATGGTTCATAAAAGTGTTCAGGAAAAAATGAAGAATTGTTTTTTAAATTATTTTATAAATATTATAAAATTATAAGTTTTATAATTTGTTCTTCAGGTATAATGTGTTAAAAAATAAATAAATAAATTGAATGCATTCATTAGAGACCACAGAAATTAATGACATTTCCATATTTAAATAAATTTCTTTTAGAAAGGGCAGATGAGAACAGGCAGAGAATTTAAATGCTAAGTGACTATTTGGAAAATAATAAATATTCTTTTACCAGTATTTATAATATCTTGCTTAAACCTATAAAGACATTATCATGTATATTTTTGATTTTAATTGAAAAGTCTGTTCAAATTGTTTAATACTCTGCTATAGTTTTAAAAATAGGATCAAAGAAAATAAGAATAATCAAAGTGATGTAATTAATTGAAAAAAATCTAAGTTTAAAAATATAGAAATGCAGAGGTTAAGTAGTTAACTTTAAAATTCTTCGTCTTCTGTAGCTAAATTCATCCTTCAACATAATTTTTAGAAAAAGAATATAGTTCATATTGCTGCTTCATAATTTAGTGTTATCATTTCATTTGGTTAATCTCTATGATTTGCCTATAAAAGTTAATTATAAGAAAACTTATTTTTTTAAAAGTGCAGATAAGGACATTTGTTTGTAGGTGTTGTATGTATATGTATATATTATTTGTAAAGATAATCTATAACATAATTTTTATGTAACATAAATTATATATTATTAAGAATAAAACACAGGATGGCATAGTAGAGAGGAGTTTGACTCCTCTGGTAAGTGGGTTTGGAACCAGATTAAAATGGAAATTTGGAAATGTTTAACAAAATAAAAATATAGTATAATTAATGTTAATTTGTACTATTCAGGTTAGTATCAGGAATTCATTTTTGTTTGAGTTTAATACCACTGGTGTGGATAAAGAATTGACAATCATCAAAGGACCTTGGTTTAAATCCCACTTCTGACATATGCTTACTCTGAGACCATAAAGAAGAAATTGAACTTCATTAAGAGTGTTAAGTTGCAGAGACCAATTTACATAGAGGCTTCCATAGGCAATGTTCCATATGCAATGAAATCACAGTTCTAGTCACTATTCTGATTAGTTATTATTGTCTGTTCATCATTCCTAGTGTTAGATATCAAATGAGAAAGTAGCTAGTACTTTTTAATAGGGATAAAGTAAAACTGATTTTATAGGTGTTTTCTATCCCTTTCTGATGTATGACAGCTTATTAAAGTTGATTTTTTTCATCCTGTAAATGTCTATTGACATTTAGATTAAATAATTAAAGTCCAGAAGCATGCAAGAAAAACACTCCACTTGAGTTTCATACTAAAACCACCACCACAAAGGATGTTGATGAATTTTGTTTTTCAAGTACTAGATTGGTTGTTTGGCTCAAGAAAGGTCCTTTGGCAGTTTTTTATAAAAGTTAATTAAATCCTATTTCTAAAACAGACATACTGCAGTGATAATTTTATAGTTTAAGAAATACTTATTTCAAAAAAGTATAAAATGATGGATGATATAAATATGGTCTCTGTTTTTTAGTGTAAAAAGTTTAAAGCATAATTATTACTGGAGCATGATTGTGTTTTCTTATTTTGAGGATTAAACTCAGGAGAATTAATTAAAACATTTATTTTAGCTTGTATCACAGTCATTAAATCTGTTTACAAAATTTGATTATAATTTTGGAAAACTAATAATGGGATATTTGGTGGCAGAAATTAACATTTGAGTAAAATATGCTCAAAAAACATTGACAACAATTTATTTCATTTCCTAATTGTAGCATCAGCATTAGAATATTATCAAGGGGGGAGGGAGGATAGTTCTTAACAATTCTCAAGTCCTAAAGTGAAGCTATGCCTTTTTTAAACATTGGTTGTCAGGGTGTTATTAAATCATATTACAGTTTTTCTGATATAATTTCTGAAATTTTATTTTGGAAAAAAAGATAAAATCTTGATTTATAAGAATGCCATAATTAATAAGAATGTTTTATCTCATTTTTATATTAAAAAGTTTTAATGGTATTAGTAGTATGCTCAGTCATATCATGTAATTGGACACTTGCATACAAACATAAAATTTTATTTTACATGTAATTTGAAGGGTGAGTTAATGAGTTATACCATTTGTTTTGAATAATTGATTTCCAAATGTTATGACGGTCTATTACAGATTGTCAGGAACTAAAAATGGCAGGTGAAAAACTTATCTTATTCTCTACATTAAAAGTGAAACAAATTTTATATAACTATATATATATATATATATATATATATATATATATATATATATAAACTACTAGCACAAATATATTCATATATATAAATTATTAGCATATTTTGTCCAAGGTTCAGTGGAGGTGTTTTTTTTCCATTTTCATTAAAGCTTTATTAATATTGAATATCAGTTGTTGTTACTGTCAGCAAATGATCACAAGATTGCAGATAGTAACAGATTTATTTAAAAGTAAAGGACTTATTTTAAAAAATCATAAACAATTATATCTAATTTAGCAGTGCAAAAAAAAAGTACTCCATTTTCCTCTATGATAATTTGGATTTGATCATAACTAAAGAAATTGTTGGGTTTTTTGTTGAAAGGTATGGAGAAAGGTGAACTGGATAACTTACCAAGATAGGAAAGAAAATAAAAAGTCAGTTTCACTGTTGTCTCTGAAATGTCTGTTTTTTTCTCTCTTAAGGATTGTTATGGATCACAATAATATTTTGCTCTGTTGAAGAAATTACCCCTCTATAATTTTACATGAGATAATAATTCATTTGAAAGGAAACAGAAGACATAAATGTGATTTGTCAAATTTTCTTTACTGTGAGAATGTTCTTTATCATAGTTTTTCATATCACATTTTTAAAAAAATTAAACATGTTTTAGTAAACTAATTTTTTTCTCTTCCTGCCCTTTTTGGCTATTGGGAAACCTGAAGTATATATTATAATAGTTTTAAGGGAAAAAAAGGGAAAGTCCAAGTGGATGGTTTACTTAAAGTGTATCATAAAAAATTTTTTTAAGTTAGTTTTACATTTACTTCTGACATCTTACAATTTTGTTTATATTTCAAATCACTTTATATTTAGGAAAAATATTTTAATTCAGGACTTTTCAAAAATATACATTTTAATAGTATGTGGATATGTTATCTGAGTAAGATATGTCTTTCTTTATAAGATATTCGGTTGAAGTCTATTTATAATAGGATTTTAAGAATACATCAGAGTACTTTGTATAAGGGACCTATTTGTTATTCCTTTATTAGATTTTGCTTGGGAACCGATCTGTTTGTGTAAGAAGTTCTCAACTTTTTAGGAGGAGAGTCAAATTTGACTCAGTCCTTTGAATTGTCATATCATGGGGTTGTCTGGGAGAAGCCTGCAGACAGAATGTCCTTTTGGGGGGGCCAGGAATTCAGACAGTAAATTTGAGTAAGGCTACTTTTGGAAATGCTTCCCTTACTTTAAGAATCCCAGAAAATCACAAAAAACATTCAATGGAATAGCTAACTTTGGTAGGAAATAGAACTTCCATGTCTTTTCAAGATATCAATCAGAACTGTTGTGTTAGAGCTTTTCTAAGTTCTATAGAGGGATAACATTTTATTATTTATAACTCACATATAAGTTTAAAACAAAAAGAAGATTTTTGCTATTGATGAGCTGGTATACATTGGGCTGTTTACCTTCAGAGGAAGATTGACTTGAAATTCTTTAACTCATAGCTTAGTTAATAAGCCTTTTGCTACTGTAGTTTGTGGTTTAAGCAAATCCTCAGAGTTGAAGGACAAGAGAGAGGTAAGCAACATCCTGTTTATGTTTCCTCTTTTCTACTATTCTTTATAATTAATGTTCCATGAAGAGTGGCTTCTAAGCACTTAACAGATTTCAGAAATCTGAAAAAAGATTGTTTGCATTGGGGAAATTAACAGTATAGTTTTAAAGACATCTATTCGGCAACTCACTGAAATTCTAGGTAGTTTTATAATCAACATATGTGTTAATCATTCATAAGAAAGTTTATATACACATTTTAATAATACCATAGTAAAGAGTCATATATTTAATTAATAAGAACATTTACTTGTGAATCCTTTTTAGTTTTACGCTCTGAAAAATTTGATTATTAATGTTTTGTCTGTAGTGGTGGTAGACTCAAGTAATTTTTAAAATTTGCATTTTAAAATGGAAAATCAGTATTGAATGAGAGAATTAATTTTTCATCTTTTAAATTGTCTTCATATTTTTCTTTTTGATATTTCATGTGTCTTGGATTGTCTTTAGATTAGTACATTGTTACAACTGAACCTAGAACATTTGGTAGTTTGAGCTAAGTATGAAGACCTATACAATTAGCAAAGAATGAGGGTGTGAGGTTCATAACCTAACACCAACAGGACCCTATATTATTCATATTCAATGCTTAATTTGATTGAGTGTGACTAAGATCTGAAGTGGCAAATATTGAAGGATACGTTGCTTTTTGGAAGTAGATTAAATCTAATTAGCCTATCCTAATTATTGTTTTTAAAGAAATATTTATTTTAAGAATTATGAATTAAGCAACTAATGTGAACAAGGTATTGTGCCAAGTTGTACTGGAGGAAATGATGGCAAATATGACATAGTCTATGTTGATAAGGCTAGGAACCCCAAAGAAGGGAAGGTGAAGAAAGGGAAAAATAAAGGAAGAACGGGGAAGGAAGAGATAGGTAGAGAGAGAGGAGAATAGAGATTGCACATGCAATGTTCTTCTTCCTCACAACTATTGGAGCCTTACTAGTTCTTTAAAAATTGTTTAGCCAAAATTTCAATACATCTGTATAGTCTTCTCTAAATACTTTAATCCAGTGATCTCTTTCGGATCTGAATTCTTAGTCTATGTTATTATTTATACCACTCAGAATATTTTGCAACAATCCAAGAAGGTTCTGCTATTATCTCTTTATATGGAGAAAAATGCACATATTTGTATGTGTCTTATCTTGCCAGTTAGGTTGTATGATAAGGTTTGACATCAAAAGTTGTAATTTGCTTTTCATATTCCTCTATCATATGTAGCACTGGGCTTTGTATATAGTTGACATCCAGATATATATTCATTCCCCAGAAGAGTACTCTTGTGGTTTAACAATCTTCGTTGATCCTTAGACCACAGCTGGGGGCAATACTGTAGTAACTGCCCTGTGGAGAAGCTCTTCTTCCCTGTTGGTTGAGATCTCACAGATGCTTAGATTGTGCATGAAAGTAGGATTCTGCTTCCAAACTGAACAGAGGCTTGTCTTAAGTGCTCTGACCCCCTATGACAAATGAAAACAGTTCTAGATAAACAGGTGTTCACTGGTAAATTCCAAATTTCTGGCTCTTGGCATCTGCAGGTAAGTTATTCTTGGCTGTTTAGAAGTTTGTTGTAGGCATGAGTAACCACATGATATCTTGTGTGCTTTTGAGAGATAAAGTGCCCTCCCAGTAGGTGCATACTATTATAATCAATATTTCTTGTTATGCTACACTTTTTTTAAAGCAACTATTAATTTAGTGGATTTTTTTTTCACTCAAAGTGTCTTTAATGTGGCAACAGTGTTCGCTAAAAAGTATGAATTTACTGGTAATTGAGAGACGTTTTCTAAGTAGATTATTCTTGCATTTGTTTTAACACCTGAAGAATAAATTCTAGAAAAACATTGTAGAGTCATTCTCCCAGTTCCCATCAATTGGACCAAGGCATAATGTATATTTCATAGTTCTTTCAATTTGACTTATTCCATATTAACTTTAATGCTTCTTTTCATCCTTCTCTTCTCATTTTAGCACTTCTGGAAAGAATTTTTTTCACTCATGTTATATTGTTCATGAACAAATGTAATCCTTCAGTAACTTAGGGAAATAGTAGAAGAGAATCTTATGTCAATGAAAATACATCTATATTTGTTGTTATATACCATTATTATTGCAGTTTCTTCAACACAGTCGTCCTTGATAATTTTTTAAAGTTTTCTATTGTTTTACTTGTACTGAGTCCAGTTTATTCTGCATAAATACACCCAAGTTAAAATGTAAAAGTCATGTTGTTATAATGTTTTTTTCGAAATCTCTGATACAAATGGAGTTCTTACTATCATTTTTTTCCACTCTATTTTGATTGAGGATTGGTATCTTTAAGTATTTGTACATTGTCAGACTGGGAGAGAGGATCATCTTTCTTTTTGATGCTGACTCTTTTGTTTGGGTTATGATAGGGAGATGTGCTGAAGAAAGTTTGAATCTGGAACCTAACGGTTTTAAATAAAACAGCAAGTCTGCTTTTCCACATGAACGCTGAAGAGTTTGAGAAACTTTAAAGGAAGCAAGCATATGTATTCAAAATAGATATTCTCCTGTTGTCACTTCCATGGTTGTTAAAAGATATTATTTGACTCCTTCCTTCCTTCCCTTTTTTCTCTGTCCCTCTTCCCTTTCTCCCTCTATCCTATCCAATCTCCCTCTTTCCTTTCCTCCTTCTCTCTGTCTCTCCCTCAGTCTTTCTCTTTTTCTCCCTCCCTCCCCTTTTTCCTTTCTTATATTTCGGAAAGTGAATTATTCATCTTTCATGTAATTTTTTTTCTTTTCATAATTTCTTCATACCTTTTCCTATAGAATTCTTTTAGCATTCAAATTCTTTTGAATTTATTCCTTAGTATCATCATCCAGAACTAAAAATTTCCTATTTTGAGACACATCTTTTTTATGCTATCATGACCTCTCCTTCCTCCCCTGTTCCACTCTAAGTTAATTATTTGGGTCAGGATTTTCTGACCAGTTTTTTTTTTCCTCTGTCAGGTAAAGGTTATCATCTCTACAAGTCAATTACAATTCATATTAATTTTTAATTAGCCTCTGCTTGCATTGTCTCCTCTATAGAAAAAAAGACTGCTGGTTGTAGTGGACGGTGCCAAACTGAAACTAATTTAGGGGAGGGTGGGAGGTGGGACTTGAAACTAGAAAGGGTAGAACAGACTCTAAGACTATTTATGGCTGAGATAGATGAAGAAATAGTAAGAGAGCAACTTAGTGTTTTGAAGGAAATTATCACTCTTGGTCTAGAGTAATCATATTCTACAAAACTAAAAAAAATTAGCAAATGTGATGGCTGAGCTGTTGGTAACTTTTGAGAAATAAAAGGAGAGGAAAACTAGAAGACTACATTGGGGCTAATATCCTAGTTTTAAAGGTGGGGAAAAACGCACTTCAAGCTGGTGAGCTAAGCTTTTAATTCCTGGAAGAATACTAATGTAGCCTGAGTTATAGGATCACTAGCATGTTTGCCTTAACATTTTTATCAATAACTGATAAAAAAAACTTAAAAGGCAACCATGGTCGAATTTGTAATGGATGAAGTTGATGCCTACCTTCTGAAAAGGAATATAATATAACAATATAAAAAGTTCTTAATAGACAAAAAAGCTGAGTTGGAACTAACAGGCTTACTTCTAATAGGGTTAAATGTAAAATCCTGCATTTAATTTAAATACAATAATCATAAGACAGGATAGACTTTACTTAACCATCATTGTTTGTGCAATAGTCCAAAGGGTTGCAATTGACTAAATTCTCTGTGTAGCTCTTTATAAAACATGGCCAAAAAAAAAAAAAAAGTTAAGATAGTATCTGGCTGCAGTAATAGCTCTTTGTATTCTGTGCTAGTCAAACAACATTGGATATGTTTTTTTGGTTCTCACCCAATTTGCTTTAAGATGATTGTTGATAAATAATAAAATTGGAAAATGGCTAGGATAATATGAAAGCGTGAGAAGTGAAGGAATTGGTAATGTCAAGAAGAGTTTGAGGAGAAGGGCTGAAATAGCTGTCTTCAGATTTGAAGCACTTTCCTAGAGAAGAGGAAATTGACATATTTTGTGTAGTTCTTCTGGATGATCTTTGATTAGTGAATGGAAATTTTAGGGAGGGAAGTTGTAAGTCAAAAATAGGGAAGTGTTTTCATAGTCAAAGTAACTTTAAAAATGGAATGCTACCTTATTGAAGTGGATTGTTCCCTATCAGCTTGCACAGAGTTTAGTTTTAAACAATTGGATTCTTTCTCAATCTGACTTGAATCTTTGTGCTTGGAATGCAAAAGTTGGTTGTGAATACAGCATATGGTTAACTATTTGTGTGTTTTTTCTTTTCTACTTTATTAGTTATTCCTTAATATCCTGTGATTACTATTTAACCCTCAGAAGCAGTTAGGTAAGTGCCATTGAGTCAAAACAACAAAAGATTTTTTACCAGGTACCAGTTATCATAGTTATTGTAGTAACTTCTCAAATGTGTGAGACTGTATAATAAGTAGATCCTAGCGTTCTGAGTTGCAGTTAGAAAAACTTGCAACCTAAGACATTAAGCCTTTCAACAGTTGGAGTATTGATATGTGAGGTCAGTACTTCCAGCTCTGCCCATTTACAGATAAGAGTTACAATATAAATTTATTTCTTTTAAGGAATTTTCAATAATTTCAGTTTTTGAATAGCAAAAGTTTCTTGCTTTGGGATGCATATATTCTGTCTAAATTGACAGTATTTTGTTTGTTTTTTTTGGCCTAATGCTACTAAGTCATTCCCTAATGAAAAGAACGGTTTCTAAAACTGGAGCTTTGTGTATACAGTGTGTGTACTTGTGTGTGTTATTGTAAAAAAAAAAAATTTGAATGATAATGGTACAACAATAGATCTTTTATATGTAAAAATGTTTTTTAATTTCTTAATAATGGGATTTTTAATTAAAGTGTGATTGAAGGGATCATGGAGAAGGAAAGCAGTAATTTCTTGACATTCCAATATTTAAGGTATAGTTCTCTCTGAAAAGGAAAAAAAAAATGTTTTGACAGTCACTTTCCAAGAAACACTAAAACTTCAAAATAAAGTAAATTACCTACTGGAATTTCAGCTTAAGAGTACTTATACATATAGCACACAGCCATACTGTTCTAGTTTTCTGATGGCTGGCAGAAAGAATGATTGTGTGGCTCAATTTGGGTTCTTTAGCTACAACATTTTTCATGATATTAAAGCTGTGTTGCCTTTTGCTGTTGTTTTTAATGTTATTTTAATCATTGTGCATAGTTTTTTTAAGAATTGCTTTTCTTATTCTTTATCACTAATGTCTTCCCTTTTTAAAGTGGGTTTTTTTTTAGAATAATAATCTCTTGCAACAGTTGAATAACATTTAGGTTTTTTTTTAAGTTTAATGATTATTTAAAATGATTACTTGATATTCATTCAGTCTTTTTAAAATTATGACTGTCATATGTTAGCTTTTGGCTATTAAGAAAATAAAATTGAATCCTCAAGCATTATGAATTAAAGTAAAAAGCCCATCTCTTTAATTTATTCATTATTTATGCAAACTAATTAAACAGCTAAATAATTGGCATTTTTAAAGTATCAATGAATAATTAACTTATTTGGATTGTTGAGAATAATATAGTGTTTAAATCAGATTTCTTTCTACATTCTTTCTACATTCAGCATTTGTAATTAAAATTTCCCTGGAGTATTAGAAAACAAAACAACATTGTGCTAATTAGAAAAAGAAACTGATGGTAAACAAAAAATGAAAATGTGTGTTATTTTGAAAGTCAAATATACTGCACAAAATAAACACTGTTGATTATTATTTTAAGTTACAAGTTTTATATTTACTTTCAACTTTTAACTGGCCATTGGAATAAGCAACTATTCTACTCTCTTGAAAAGTTCATTCACTTTGTTTTCTCATTTTCTAATTGTTCATGTACTGTGTGTACTTCAAAATATACTTTAGTATTTGAATTGTAATTCTATTTGCCTTTATCCTAGTTCTTTTTCCACTGTGTGTTATCACCTTTGGAAATAATGAAAATTGCTGTATCTATGATTAATATGCATTTTGTATATTTTTGTATATTTATGCATATATATGTTTTTATGTATATCTACATACTCTCACATATACAAAGACTGCACTGAAAATGGCTTCTGTTCAGTTGAATAGTTCATTTTTCTGCTGTCTTATATATGTCATAAAATTATCTGACATTATTAATCCCAGTGCTTGTCACAAGAGTTTTTTGTTTGGGGATTTTTTTGGAGTGGGGGAATAACATTGCAACCCACCTTTCTTAGTATGCTTCATTAGGATAACTGGGTTGTATGTCAGTAAACTGTGTCTTTGGAGGAAAAAATGTCCTTTAAGCCAGCTGTTGTGGACTTTCTTTTCAAGGGAGACTTTGAAAATGATGCAAAGCAGTAGTTAATCCCATGTATCAAGTTTTTGTGACTATTCCATAAGAGGATGAGTATCTGCATATTTCATTTCCTTCTTTGAGGTATCAGAAATGTCAAGTGGGGCAACTTTTAACTTTGATGAAATTCACTGTTTTAACAAAATAAAAAAATTTACATTTTTTTCCACCTCAGAAACATGTACTTAGAACTTCTCACTGTGATGCAAATTAAATTTTAAATCCTTGTCACAAAGTTGCCATTAATGTAACATCTTGATCTCATATTTTCAGATTGTGATTATTTTAACAACCATTTTAGTACTAGTGCCTCATATTTATGCAACATTTCAGTTTGCAAAATGCTTTTCTTAAAACAAAGTAAAACCCTCTGAGATAACATAGTTTGAATATTTATGTCATTTCATAAATTACCTGTTAGAACAGAAATTCTTGACCTTTTATTGTGTCTTGTTAGTCTGCTGAAGCCCAAAATTCCATTTTAAATGTATAATATAAAATGTATAGAATGACAAAGGAAAATAAAACTATATTACTTTAGGATTTCTCTGAGTCATAGAAATTTGTAGTAGAAATGGAACAAAATCGAGAAATTTTACATATAATTTGTTTATTTGGTCACCAAAGAGATTGTTCTTGAGTCATACAAGAAGAGATTTCTTCTTGAACCGGAGTTGAACTAATCCTATCTTGTATTCGTCTTTAATACCTGAAGATTTGAATTGTCTTTTTAAAATAGTACTGAGGAATTTATACCAGTTTTTTGTTTGTATTCTCATCTGTACTTAGTAGTATTTATTTATGGGAAAATGAGTATAACTTACAATGAAATTCAATATTCAATATTCAATAAAGACTTTTAACATCTAGGATCTTCTCTGAGTAAGAAGATCAATGAGAAATTCCAGTGAAGAAATATTTAAGTATTGATATAGGTGTTGACTTGAATTAGAAAGGAGGTATTAACTAAAATCATTAACTATTCTGTTTTTAAAAATTGAAAAATGTATGTCTTTATTTAATCAGTAACCTGATTGAAACATTCTGCTCTAATACCGAAATTTAACATCTCAGGGTTACAGCCAACTGAATTTAGTTTAACAAGTATTTATTGATTACCTACTATGTATCAGATACTAGGAATACAAAGATGGAAATTAAGTAGTGCCTGCTCTCAAGAGACTTACATTTTCCAGGGAAAATGACGGGTACACAGATTAAATAAATACACAATGTATACGAAGTCATTTAAGAAAGTTGACTTAAAAATGGAGGGATCAGGAAAGGTCTTATGATGAAGGCAATGCTTGAACTAAGAAAGGAAGCTGGGGAGATCATAAGAAAGGGATGGGAGGAAGAATAGTATTCCAGACATAGGGCATAGCCTATTTGAAAGTATGGAATCAAGAGATGGAATTATATTAAAAGTAGTTGTTCTTTAGTTGTTCTGTCATGTCTGACTTTACACTTAATTTCTAAATTAGTATTTTAAAGATATTATTCAATAAAATTGAACATTTCTTTTTGTTACAAATGAAAAAAGCCAAAAAATGGGAAATTTTCTCAGATATTCATATTTTTAAAATCTTAAGAGAGATGAATCATAATTTTAATGATTTATAGTGTCTTGTTTCAATTATTTACCTAATACCTTTGAGAAATTTTAAATCAAAAATATATATGTAATTTTATTGAAACATATCATCTGCCCCATGAAATATGATCCTATTCCCCCTGCTAAGAATACTCTCTCCTTCCACATATTCCATACTTTAATTATTTCCTTTACCACCATATTTTCATATTCTATCACATTTATATAATACTTATTTGGCATCTTTAAAGATTATGCATCTGATAGTCTTTAAATCCATGTTTTTTTATCTGTAATACATAAACAAAAATAGAATTAAACAGAACATAATCTTTTGTTTCTTAAAATGTCTTGGGTATGATAGGAGAAATGTCTTCTGCCATTTGCATTTCTGTTTCCTCTTTTCTTTATCCTTTTTTATATTTGAGGAATGACTAATGAAATTTTGGTTGACTAGTTGACTAGGGCTAAGTATTTTTAATGCTGATTAGGGAGATTCTTGACATTTTTAACATGGAGGAAAAAAAAACCTTATTGAAGATGTAGCTTTTAATCAGTGGGGAGGCAGGGGGGAAGGTCTGTCCTCCAAAAAACAATCTTTTAGATTAAGATATATGAGTTACAAGAAATTACGAATGTTGTGGGAACTCTCCTGTGTGGGAGGTGATGACTAGGAAAAAATATGTTCCACAATGATGAATAAGAAATTGAAACAGTATTACAAGTATAATTTTCATTCACAAAGAGAGTTATATTGTTACATTGAGAAACAGATAGCTTTAGCTTCAATGAATGATGGAATTTGACCTTATGCTTTTCATCCAAATTGTAATTTTTGAAGTTGTTCTTAGATTTGTAAGAGTCTTGGTAAATTGTCAGGTGTAGGTTTTATAGTTGGAGAGAGTTGAAAGCAGAAAAATATATTTGGAGGATAGTAGGACCTAGGAGAGTTATACATTGTTTGAAGGAGTGAAGGCTATGCTTTGATCTCCAATTTTGTACTACACAAGAAAATTTCTAGAATCTCAAAAATATCATGTAGCTAAAATTGCGTGGCTTTTCTTAGAATTATGCAAAAACTATAAAACCATCCATTAAGTGTTGTATGCCTAGTTATTACACTTAAATTGTATTTACAAGTGAACTAAATTTGCAAGATCACTTAGGCCACCCAAGGTACATTTGTTATATGTTGACTTTCACTAATTCAAAAGACCTGCAGTTTTGTGGATGTGTACTCCTACTTATTCAGAGTGCAGCCTTCTCATATTTTAGTGTATGATTTCCTTAGCTAGGCTAATCTTCAGATGAGAGACACAGAATATCATGTGTATATAAGGATCTGTAAAGTCCTGCCAACTTGGCAGGATATGATCTCCCTTCAACAACCTAGGGTCACAGAAAAAGTTAACATGAAAAGGGCTGTGGAAAGACTGGGCACTTTAATAATTAGTTTAACTTTTCTGGAAAACTCTTTGGCACCATGTTAGAAAAGTAACCATTCTAGCATTGTGTGTATATCCAGTGATTTAGCTGTGCCTCTTTTTGGCATGTTGCCTAAAGTCAAAGATAGGTCAAAGTACCTCACCAAGGCAAAAATATTTGTAAGTAGCACTTACATGGTAGAAAAAAATTAGAAATAAAATGGGTCTCCTGAGATCGGGGAGTGGCTGAATAAACAGTGGTATGTAAATATGTTAGATTCTTATTGTTTCACAAGAGAAATCAAAGATGAATAATTCAGAAGAATTGAAGACTTGTCTGAACTGATGTAAAGCAGAGTAAATAGAAATAAGAGAATGATATACTCAGTGTCAACAATAATGTAAAGGAAAATAACATTAAGAAGTGTCAGAATTAAGATGAGTGTAATGACTCCAAAAGACTGATGATGAAATCTATCTCCTTTCTCTCAGTAGAGACTATTGACTAAAGATGTGACAATGTGGCAATGTGGCATAATTTGATCATTGTGTTAACTTGTTTTTCTTAATTGTTCTTTTTTTAAAAAGGGCTTTTCTGGATAAAGGTAGTTGGAAATGATAGTTGTACCAAAAATCATCCTTATAAGCAATTAACCCCCCCCCCTTATAAATAATAATAATAAAAGAACTTAAGATCACTTGTATGCTGTGAGGAAGTCATTTGTCCTACTACTGTAGTGGGGATGATAGTAGTTCTCATTTCAAAAGATATTTTACACCTAGTTATGTGATAGAGGGAACACTACTTAACATATGAAATACAGTAGGAATTTTTGGAACTGAATAGTCAATGTGTTTTCTGTCTCAAACAGCTTCAAATTGTGAAGTACATTACTGCACAGCATCTTTTTGTGAGAGCTTTGGGTTAACACTAAATATACTATGAAGTGATGATCCTTTGTGAGCCATATAGTTCATAATAAATGTTAAACATCTCATTGTAGCAATATAACAGGTCCTGGTATATGTGAGTTGATAGCCAAGGAAAAGAGAATGGTTGCACTTGTGGTTCTGAATGGAGAAAGAGGGCAAGGAAGGGTCAAAGAAAACAGTAGATGCCATGGAAACAGAGCACTGGCATTACTGCTTCTACAGTTGTAAGTCAGAGGAGCAGTCATATAAACTGAAGAGTGTACATTAAAGTAGAAAAACTCCAGATGGTGTCATGAAGAGTTGAACACAACTGAAAATGACTGAACAACAACAATGGCAAGTAGAGAAAGTTGGAAAGGTTGTCAGAATTTAGCTAGACTGTGCTAGAACTTAGCACAGTAAATTTTTGGTTCTAGGTAATAGAACAGGTCAACATATAGAGTACTGGATTTGGAGTCTAAAAAGACATGGCTTCAAATTCTAACTCTGATTCTTGAGTGTGCAAATCATTTATTCTCTCTTAACCTCATGACAACTCCCCAGGACTTATTTATTGATTTGTAGGTGCAAGGTGACAAACAGTATGTTTGTGGAAGAAATTCCTATGCTAAAAAAAAAAAAAAAAAATCACAGATTCTTGCCAAATTGAGTAAAAGGAAATCCTTCCACCTTTTTGAGAATGAAAGTTACATGTTGAAAATGTTTGTTGAAGATTATTTTTATTTTTATTTTATTTTTTATTATAGCTGTTTATTTACAAGATATATGCATGGGTAATTTTTCAGCATTGACAATTACAAAACCTTTTGTTTCAACTTCTCCTCTTCTTCCCCCCACTCCTTCCCTCAGATGTCAGGTTGACCAATACATGTTAAATTTGTTAAAGTATAAGTTAAATACAATATATGTATACATGTCCAAACAGTTATTTTGCTGTACAAAAAGAATCGGACTTTGAAATAGTGTACAATTAGCCTGTGAAGGAAATCAAAGATGCAGGTTGCCAAAAATAGAGGGATTGGGAATTCTATGTAGTGGTTCATAGTCATCTCCCAGACTTCTTTGTAGATTATTGTTAGCAGCTATTTAATCATAAAATAAGATCACATAACTAAATTACTAGTGCTATATTTCTTGTTTAGAATTTTATCTTGTTAATGAAAATCTTTTTTATTCCTAAACATTTACATTTTTGCCTCTGTGAAATACCTCTGTGAAAACTTAATAGAGACCACTTTATATGACTCTATCTGGTGAAGGAAGTATCTGCCTGTCTTATCATTTGGCTTTCCTATGATTTAATTGGATTGCAGAGCAGTGTTAAATATCTATAGATGGTTTTGCTGGCTTACTATGAAACACATACACAGAAGTTATCTATACTTAGGGCTGTTTTTTGTTTTGTTGTTTTTACATTTGAGAAGTTTCAGGTTTTGGTGATTGGTGCTGCTATAATAGCAATGATTTTAATCTCAGTGACTTGAATTAATAAGACTTATAAATAGCTTATGCATTTTCACAGTTTTCTGGGACCTGACTTTCTAATGTCATCATGTTACTGTAAAGTAAGAACAGGGACATTTTAGTGGAAAATATTCTGTAATTCTAAAAAGTCAGTGTTTTCATCATTAACATGTAGCAGTAATGGTTGTTAAATGATGTTTGCTTGTATCATTGCCTTCTTATTCTATTTTTCACTAGAAACATTGAATTAGATAAGTATTACACAGAGAGAGATGTAATATTCTATGAAAGGGAATTTTAATAGTGAACTGAAAAACAAACATGCTACTCTCCCCTCCTCACATGAATAGAGGAGACATTATTACTTATCATATTGAACTTATCAGACACATTTGTGGACCTATATAACCTATGAGCCCCCTCTTTCTTCCTCTTGTACCTCTCCCATCCACCTCCCAAATGATTTTTTTACCCCTTATAAGAATAAACATTAGGGCTTTAATTCAATAAATATAGATCAAGTGTCTATTATGTTCAGGGCATAGAGTTGATGGAGGTACAGAGATAAAAATTAATATAATCCCTGTACTCAAGGAGCTTGTGGTCTATGACATTTTAATTTCACCTTAAAACATAGAGTATGATTCTTTCTCAAGACATTAAGGAGAAAGTAGAATTAAAAGCTCATAAAGCCACAAGAGAGACCTCTTCTATTTTTCTTTGAGAAAATAATGCTAAAAATAATGACATATGATAGCAATAATAGTATTTGAAGCTGGAAGAAACCTAGGAAATCATCTAACTCAGTTAAATTTCTTATTTTATAAATTGTAAGAACATAGACATAGAGTTGGAAGGGATGTTAGAAGGTATTGGATCCAACCATTTGGTTGAGGTGATGAGTGCCCAAGCTACAAGAATATAGCAGAAGCAGGATTCAAAATAAGGAACTTGAGATTTAGGGAGTTTATGCTCCTGGCTATTGCCATTCTAGTCCTGTGCATCTACACAATTAAGATATTTCCTGGTCCATTTACTTTCTGGTGTTTTTACTACAAGTCAGCCTTTTTCCCCACTAGTTACATGTTAGTCTGTATGTGATGAATCTTGAAAAGAAACAGAGATAAATTTTTCTGGTGATCTAGTTAAGAAAGGGGACTTTAGGGGAGTTTGCTGATCTCAGATGTTTCACTCAGTACATATAGGGTCCTTTTTGTGATACCTAAGCAAAATAAACAGCTACCAAGTAATAGATAATGAAACTTAAAAGTTATCTTGAATTTTTTTTAAGTGAATATTTCTCTGTCTGACAAAGTTTCCTAGCACCTCCTTTTCTAGGTTCTTGTGAGAATAAAATGAACTAATATTTATTATGTGTTATCAAAAGGCTAGTTATTTTTAAGTGACCTGCTCAGGGTCAAATAGGTAGTCAGTCTTCTGAGGGAAGATTTGAACTCATGTCTTCCTGACTTCCAGAACCTCCCATACAGCAATACCTAACATAGATTTATCCAGCATTGGCTTGAAGATACTCTATGGTCCATTTGGTCTTCTCTTATCACATATTCCCTTAAATATCACTGATATTTAAACCATCCTCAGAACATGTTACAGAAGTAAAGGATTTAAAATGCAAAGCAGATGGATTTGGATTTGAGGTAGTAGGGAACCAGGAGTTTCCTGACCAGGGAAGTGATCAGAATTGTGCTTTAAGAATAAAAATGTGCTATCTTTATGGAGGGTGGAGAAGGGAGAAATTTAATGTAAGGAAACTAATTATGAGTCCATTCCATTAGACTAGATGGGAAGAAATGAGAGCCTGAACTAAGATGGTAAACTGTTGAGCATTGAGGAGACATACAAGAGCTGTAGCACACTCTGAGAAGGATAGTAAAAAAAAGCTGATTGTATTAAACTTTCTTCCTTCCAGTTGCTGTATTTTATAGGCTTAAAAGCCATAAATTTAGAACTGGAAGGGATATTAATGGCTATCAGGTCCAACCCTTTCATTGTAAAGCTGTGGGAATCTGGGCCAACAGTTTACTTGTTCAGTATCAAACACTGAAGTTTTGGGGGCAGAATTTCAATGCAGGTCTTTGTGGATGCAAGCCCATATTCCTATCCACTTTACCACTTAACTCTCTCTAAAAAAGTATATTTCATTAGTAAGCAACATTAACAGTTTGATGGGTGATCTTAGGGTTAATGAGCTAGAGTTGTTAAAATGTAGATATGATGTTTTCAGGATGTACTAATGAAATTAATGTACTATTGCAGATATGATACCAATGTGGATTGCTGACACAAAGAAAATGGGGGTATTGAGGAAAGGCAATTTTAAAGAACCTATGGGGGTAAAAAAAGGGATTCATTTTAATTCAGCTTTGTGCCAGGTGATGGAGACAAAAATCAGTTATGCCCTTAAGGAACTTAGATTCTCGTTGGATCAATGCAACATGTGCCTGTGGCCTCCCAAGCTCTCTAACTCTGTATATTAGGAATGCAGGGATTTTGATTTGCTTGACTATACATATCTTACTTGAGTTAGGTTTTGCTTTGCTTTTTTAAAAATGGGATGGGCAGGATTTTCTAAAATACTTGAACTATATTTTTAGCTCATACCCCCTGACCTCATTTCCATTTCTTTGTTTTCAGTATAATACCACAGTGTACCAGGAACTGAGTATGTATGGTAAGCAAGCTTATTGGATAGATTTTTATATATAAGTAACAAGAATAACAATTCTACAAACAAGGCCTAGAATTCAAGAACAGTCAAAAACAAGCTGGAGGGTTCAGAGACCTGGATAGAATGATAGTTGGAGTGAATAGCAGAGAACAGATCAGAGAATTTCTATGATCTTTATCCAGTGGATTCTGGTATTTAGGTTCAGTTGGATGAAATTGTTTTTACTTGATGACAGGTATGGATTCTACCCAGACAGAAAAGGATTCTGTTTTTCCAGGTTCCAAAGGAAGAAAGAAAGTAAGGAAGGAGAAAGGAAAGGAAAGTTATCTTTAGTTTGGGGATTGAAATAGAGTGAACTTAACATTGTGATTCTAAGTATCTGAAAATAAACTGGAACATACCTTAAAGATATCCAAAAATACTTTAAACCCTTGGCAAGTTAATTAAATTACATAAGGTTATATATCTGTACTTTATAGAGCTACTGAGATCCTCACTTTAAAATAAAAAGTTTCTTTACTTTATGATAACTTTTTTTTGTATCTCATTGGACAAGATGAAAGGGCATTGGTTTCAGAGGCATAATGTTTAAAGGGTCAAGCATCTCTTCTAGGTGGTAACCACAAAAAATTATGTAAGAAAGAGGGGAACAAAACTTGACTGAGCTATACACCTGTTTGGGAATTTCTCTATTTTTATTCCTGTGTTCATAGTATTTTCCTTGGTCATAACAAGAAATAGATGTTTGAGTAAAGTATACACTCGTTGTCTATTTGGGACAAAAATAAAGAGAATGTCAGTCATTGTTTTACAACCCTCTAGAAAGGTTCAAGATAACCTTGTTTAGACTTGTTCTCTGACATTTATTTCACTTATCAAATTCAGGCACAAGCTTTTAATTTTCAACATACAACTTCTAGGTCATATAACACATTGGAAAGATTCTATAAACAATCTTTCTTCTGTGCCACAAACAGGAAAACAAGCTTTAGAAATAGTATGTTATGAGGTCCAGGAATGTGACACTAAGATTCAGAAGAGGGAAGGCTCATAGAATAAAATTATCTTCTCTGTTACAATTTGAGAAAACTTCTAAATTTTCCTGGGGATTTAAGAAGCAGATAGGTTGTAATTGTTGATGTGGACTTTTTAGCTAAAATTCAGTTGCCATAAGCTGTGTGGGACACAACAGTAGTGGGTAAACAAAGATGTTATTTCAAAAAAGTGCACAAAATGAAAAAAAATGCATTGACCTCGGTTATCCTACAAGATCCTAATTGTCTAATAAAGAACACTGGGGGCAGCTTGATAGTGCAGTGGATAGAGCACTCAAGAGAACCTCAATTCAAATCTGGCCTTAGATTTGACAACAACAGTGAAAACAACAAAAGACCTTAAGAATATTGGCTCAAAAATAAGCACTATATAGCAAAAGATTTTTTTAAATGATAGCTTTTTATTTTTAAAATATATGCAATGATAGTTTTCAACATTCTCCCTTGTAAAACCTTGTGTTCCAAATGTTTTTCCTTCCCTTCTCCCCACCTCCTCCCCTGGATAGCAAATAATCCAATATATGTTAAGCAAAACAAGTTTTGAGGAAATTTAATTTTCTTTTACACAGACTATTATCCTTCATATATCAGAAAGGATAAAATTAACTTCATATTCCATTCTTACTTGGTTAATTTGACCCTCAGTATGCTTATCTTTCCTCTATACCATTCTTGGAAGAATATCTTTGTTGATTTCTCTGCAAGATTAAAATCAAATTAATCTTCTCTTGTATACTGAGCTTGAGTTAGCACCTAAGATATGTTTCAACCACCAGAAAATGCAGATAATTCAACTTTCAAATTGTAGCCTGTGAATGACATTTTAGGTGCTGGAAATTTCATAGTGAGCCATTCAATAAGACTGAGGATTATTAGTGTTTTTTTTATCATGTTGATTATTTAGTTCAATAAATTGTTTATAAAACATTATTTAATAATTGTCATTTATAGTTTTTGTTGATGCATAAATTAATATCATAATAATTTGTTTTCCATTTATTGATGCATTCTGTTTATGAACATATGTCTTAATCTTTGGGAACCCTCAAGAACATTATGAACCTAGCAAAATTATTTGCTGATTTTCCTGGAGGTGAAGTTTTCAGTGGCTTTTGTGTGTGGTTATATAGTGGCTAAATGAGTGGATGGTGGAATTAACTAGCCATTCTACTATCACTCTTGTTAGAATGAAGAGATCAAGGCTTGTAAATGTCAGAGTATCACTTAATGCTAGAACTGAGACTTGGGATAAGTAAGGGATCATGATATGGATTTGAGGCATTTCACAATGACAGCCACTTTTAACTTTTTATTGTCAGAAAATTCTACCCTGTATGTTGAGAAATGTTTTTTTTTCATGAGTTATTTCATTAATTGCACATGTGATTTATCAAAGCTTTCATTGGATAGTGACATAACAGGGACCACAGTCTTCAAACTAGACAGTTAAGGGCCTGTTTTTAGCCCTTGATAAAGGTATATAGATGCTATATCCCAGACATGGCCTTGATTTTATTTTTATCTTTCTTGCTGAAGATGATGTGTAGTAGGGTATGTATAAATGCATGAACTTCCCTTCTACAATGTATTTAGAGACAATTAGGTGACAGGGTTGATATGGTAGAGAGTTGGTAGAAGTTTCAGGGGAAACCAGTGTTCTTCAAAAATAGAGCTTCAAACTCTAAATTAGCTGTATCTTAAGTGTAGTTTTTTTTTTTTTTTTTTTTTTTTTTTTTTTAAGGTAGCTAGTTTCAAATCATGATTAGATTAAGAGGGAACCCGAAAGATAAACTGGTTCAGTTCTTTAGCTTCAGGACTATGAATTCAATCTTTTAAATTCTATGGTAGAAAATTCAGAAAATCTAATTTATTTATTATTTTATAGAGTGTATAGTTTATTTAATGCTTTTCTGAAGATGCCTCATCAAGGAGAGTACGTATGACTATATATGTGACATAAACAGGGATTATTTTCTAAGATTGGATATTTAAATTGTAATGATGCCTTCTGTTTTTCATTCACAGTTCTTAAGTAGTATATATCATGAAAATTCCCACATGCCATAAAAGGGCAAAATAAGGAAAGTGAATTTTTTGCTGCCCTTTACCTGGTATCGATAATCTAAGGAATAAGTCTGGATAATTTCATTTGATTAAATGAATGGATGACACACTGAAATTTTTAAAACTATACACACCCACAATTATAATTGGATTAAAATTTTAAAAATACTGCTGCCTTTTAGAAAGGCATCAAGGATAGGTATTAAAAATATGGTTTTTGTACCTCCTAAAATTAATATTCTGCTTTTTTCTATAAAGGGAAAATAAAGGTTCAACTAAAGTAAGAACATAAACTTTAAGCATTAAAGGATATTCTTTTAGATTGTTACCCTTTTTATTTGTATTTGATCTGAACTCATAATTAAGGGGAGAGGAGGAAAGTCTGAAATTCTTTTCAGTAGTGCAGATAAGTAATTTAAAATGCAATTTGTAGTACCAAAAGGAACTGCAAAATAAAATGAATGTTCTTGGGCCAGTACGAATTCAGAGATAGGATTTGAACCCTTGTGTTCTGTTTATCACTATATACCATATTGTCTTTATGCTACTTGCAAAAACCTTGTAATTTAGACATAGGAAGTTGAAAATATTGCCTTGACATTTTCTGTGCTGTAAGCCTAGCACAGTCAGGCTTTCTTTGTCTTCTCCAAGTAAGAGGGAGAAGAAAAATATATGAATAGAAGAGTGCATATTAGAGTATTATAAAAATATATTAGATTTAGATTTTGATCATTTTAAAAATAATCTGAATCAGGATCATACATTTGTATAAATTGGAGTGGTTTTTTTTCCCTTTTAATTTTCTTCTAAAATTTAATCCTCCTAGAAATTAAAATGTCTTGGATGATTGATGTATATATCACATATATATATATTAAAATAAGGGTTTCATATATAACTAATATTTTTTCTATGTGGTAGAAATATTAGAAACATTTTATATCCCCATACAATACCAGAAAATGGTATTAGAAGTTTTGGACATTAAAGAAATTGTTCACTTTTGGATCTATGAAATGTATGATATTTGTCATTTAGAGATGAAATGCCTTTTGATATGATTCTAGTTCTTGAATAATTATGGAATCGAATTATATACATATATGACTTCCACTATTACTACCACCACCACCACTACCACTACAACAATATTACAATGGCAGTATCTTCACCTCCAAAGTGAAAATTGTGTCTATTCGTTCTACTGACCCTGAAATATACTGTATAAGAGTGGTGTTGACATTAGATCACTTTGAAATAGTTAATAGGAAACTGAATAAGATACTTAATTCTTTTTACATCCACCAACACATATACACACATATATATAACCAAGGAATTTCTCATAATTAATTTGAAAATGAAAATTAATTTGAAAATGTTTGTTGTTCTATTCTTTCTTTAAGAAAGTATCAAGAAGTGCTAGATCCATTCTGGAAATTAATTTAGAAATAAGAGTCTACACGGATATCTAAACCAAAAAAATTCTTTAAAAACCCAAGCAGAGTTGGTCGAGAAGTCTTTTAATGGAAAGGGTGGCAGTCATATCTTTTACACTATTGCTATATGATTCAGATCTGTGGGAAGACAATTTATTCAAAGGCTAAACTAGATTAAGTAGCTAAGAATATAATTTAATGAGGAAATATATTCTCTGTTCAAAACCATATGAGACATTTTGAGATTTACTGTTTATTAAACAATTTTATTTTAAAATGAGGCATGAATAACTTATGATGTAAAACCTACAATTGTATATGACTCCTGTGAAATATTTAACTGACCATTAAATAGGTGCTCATTTAAAATTAAACAAGATTTTAGTTTGTGTCCTTAACATTATTGTGGTAGAAGAAAAATAAAAATCCAAAAATAACTATAAAATTTCAAAATTTAATCTTTTTTTTTTGTAAAGCTTGTTTCCACAGCTGTTCCTGTATTCAAGTGACTATAATATTAGTGCATGTAGTTCTGGACAAATAATTTTGATATTTCATCAGAACACAAAAGAAATTATTATTTCATTACATGAAATAAGTTATTAATATTAAAGTTGCTTCCATTTTGCAGCTTATGAAATAGGGATAACAATTGAACTTGTTAGAGAAAGGGAGTGGGGAAGGTAGGAGAGAGATCATCATAACATCTGTTCAATATTGCTTCCAATTCTAAGAAAAAGAAATATTAGTTTTTCAAGTGCATAAAACTTTGCACACCTGATTGCAAATGTGTTGCTGTAATTTTTATACTCTCCCAGTTTGATATATTATGCTATTAAGATTGCTAAATCATGAAATGATTTTAAATAACAGTTTCCCCTTTCATTTAAATATTCAAATAATTATCCCCTTTCCCTCTTTGTTTCCAGAGAATGTAACCAACTAAACTAACTTATTTAAGTAATGGAAAGTTGTCACTTGTAATTGTTACAGAATAGGATTTTTATTAAATCTATACTATAATTTTATCAAACTATGCCTATACTTGCCCATGAGAAAACTTGTCAAATTTTAAAAAATCATTTTTATTATAATCCAATTTACTAGTCACTTTATCTGCAGAATAACTTCTTCTGGAAATTCTATTTTTTTCTCCCAGAAAATTAAAGCATTTTGTCTTTATTCTGATTTTATTTTATATATTATTTATTTTTTTGTGTGGTGAGTACTTGTTTGAAGTCATTTTGTTATTCATGTTATCTGTTACATTAGATCCTTTAATGAGCATATGGGTTTTCAAAAGCCTAGGCTATTTGACATAATTAGGATGTTTGAAATATACTTTTGACTGTAGTTTATATATATAAACAAAATTTGATTTTTCTTGTTGGGATTGGATAGATCCAATTTCAGATTTTACCATTTAAAATGAATTGGTACACTGATTTTATTGATGGAATTTAAATTGTCACTGGTATAGACATGTTTTTACTTAAGCAGAACAAAGTTGCAAACTGTAAATCTTATGACGATTTCAGATTTGAAAAACACCAGCTCCTTTTCCTCAGCTTTTAAAAGTGGATTTTTCGCCTTTATGTTAAATAAGCCTTCTATTCTTTTGCCTACCAACTACTGTTAAACCTCTGTATCCATTTTTTTAAACAACCATAATACCTTATTTTACTTCTCCCATGTACCATGCTGTTAAAAATCAGTTTATTAAAGAGAATCAGTCAGTGAGCTCTTTATTTCTAAGTCATTTTTTTCTTTCTCCTTCCTCATTTTACTTGACCACTCTGCTAAATTTGCCATAGATGATTATTAATCCTTGAAAGTTTCTGGAGGCCTCAACTCTTAATCTAACTGAAGTTCTATAATATCAGATGCATGTTATATATTTCCACCACAATTCTGACCATCTTCAAAAATTTTATTTATCTGTTTCTTAAAACATGCCAGTTATTGTCAGTGGCCCAATCAGTAGAGCTTGAAATCTTGGTAGCATGTTTCTAATTTTTCTCTTGTATCTTATTAGTTAACAAGTTTCATTTATTTTTCTTTCAAACTGTTTTTGGATCTTTCTATTCATTTCTAATTGTATTGCTACCATGCTTTCCTCTTTTTTACATGAGAATGATTTCAAGAGTTGCTAACAAGACTCTAATTTCTCCTTCCATCTTTTATGTCTGTTCCAATGTAGTTTTGTTTATGAGTTCAAATACCACTTTTATCATGCATCTTCATTAAGAAGGCTTATTGCCTATTTCCTATTGTTCCAAGTCCAGTCACATAGTATGATGGAAGCAGTGTTAGATTTAAAGTCAGAAGACCTAGTTTGATTCTGGCCATATTACTTATTATCTGTGAAATTCACTTTAAACACAAATTTAGTTTTCTCATCTGTAAAATGCAGGTACTGACGTTGCATTACCTACTTTGTACAGTAAAACATTGATCTACTGTGAGAGAGGAGCAATGAAGAAAGCTTTGTGGAAAAATGATACTTTAAGCTGAGCTTTGAAAAATAGAATTTGGAAAGGTAGAATGAATCCAGGCCCAGAAGCTTGATGTTGAAATTAAGTGTGCCATATTCAGGGATATGCTAGAGCTAGCTCATTCATATTGCCAAGCCGATTGTTATCTTTTCAGTGGGAGTATTTACTATGCCTTGACAGACACTGCAAATCAAGTCTTGGATTTATTGTTTTGTTGAGTGCTTGGACTTAAAACAGTGATGGAGAAAATCCTTCATGCAGATTAATATTAAAAATAAGTCACACATACATCTCCAAAACCCCCTCCCCAGCTCTCTTCCCACTCCCTTCCCTCTAGAGTTGTTAAAACATTTATCAGCACAGAAGTTTTACACTTCTGTGTAGAAAACAGTGAGGTAGCCATTCTGACATATTCCAAGGCAGTAGGAAAATAAGTTGAATAATTAATAGTAATACAGAAAATAATGCAATAATAAAATTTGATCATAATAAATAACTCCCTCAGAATAAGTCTTAAAATTCTGCAAAATCTGGCCTCTTCTGTTTGCCCTGAAATTGACACATAATTGTTTATTGTTGGAATCCTTACAAAGTGCTAATTTAGCATGGTACTTAGCAAATCCTCTAGCTCAACTCCGAATGTCTCCAGCCAGCACCGAGGTGAAAGTTGGAATGAATCTGTCTTGCCTCCAAGAGAGGGCTTGTGAGCTTCTATATCTCCTGGAGTGCTCCTCTCCGACTCTTGGCAATGTTCTCAAGTAACTAACTTGAAGCTCTAAGAGCTTCTATATGTATGATCTCCCAAAGGTTGATTCCTCCCGAGGGAGGGATTAAGGGAAGTGTGAATTTGGATATCTCATACTAAACCCTGAAATCTCCCAAAATGTGAACTCCAATGAGTACTTAAATACATTAGTAAGCTAGAAGATTTGCTAAGTACCATGCTAAATTAGCACTTTGAAAGGATTCCAACAATATATGGTCTTTTGTTCTCTATAGTTTCTTATGTTGGAGAGCAGGGAATATATTTTTCACATCTTCCATGGTGTCAAGTAAATCCATACAGGAATATATTGTAGGTGTTTGGCAAACACTTTGTTGATTGATAGATTTATGTAAGGAATGATTTATTTAACTTTTAAGAGGATTTTGTTTTGTTAATAATAAAATAATTCTCTCTAGTTTCTCAGTTTCCTCATCTGCATAATAAAGGTACTTAACTCAACCTTGGCCCTTTTTGACTAAATCTTTGATTCTATGATCATGGGGTATGGACTACTAGGAATTCATCCATTAGCATTCTTTTTTTTTAAGTCTCTCTAAAAATGTGTGTACATTAATGTACACATACATATACATATGTTATGAGATTTTCATTTATATTAAACTTATTGGCATGATCTTGTTATTACAGAGATAAAAAGGATAATCTTGTCCAACCCCTTTATTCAACAGATGAGGACTTAAGATTGCAGGCTTGGGATCAGGCCGGTTTCCTGATAACCATTCTGTATGCTGAGAAGCAAAGATATCACTTGAAGTTAAGCCAGAAAGAGAGTTAAGGGAATTGAAAAATCGATAGAAAGAGAGTTTGGCTCTTTCTGCCACACCATACTGCTTCCTGTAGGAAGACACTTATTGAATCATATGAATGAAGTACTCCTATATTCATCTTCTATAAGAGGTGTTGTCTTGCTCTTCTGACTCACTGTGATCTCATTTTGAGAAACATTTATTTACGAAAATTTGCATCCATCTCCAGGGAAAAACTAAAGTCAGTTTTTTCAGAGCTTTTTAGTCTGTTGCTGCTATTTGCTGCAGGGAGTACTGAGGGGTCTTACCAGAGTTTTATGCTGCTAAAGTTGTTTTGTGGTGGTGGTGGTGTTGTTTTGGGAGGGAGGAAGGAAAATGTTAAATCCTAAAAAGGAAGAGCATCAATTTAGTTGAAATATTTAATGTGACTTTTTGGGAAGCCTTAGCTTGTTTCTAATTTCATGGCTTTACAAAATTATAAACACCAGCAAACAGTACAAATTCTAATATGTTTCACTGAACTGACAAAAGTTTTCAAGATATCCCGATACTATAAATTCATCCATTATCATTCTTTCTTTTTATTTTTTCCTTTTTTCTTTTTTTATTCTTTCTTTAAAGATGTAATTTTTTAAAGAACTTTTCTTCCCTTAGTCCCTGCATGTTGATGTCTAACTATATTCTTATCATTCATACATTCATTGTATTTAGATACAATTTTAGATATTAGAATTGGAAAGTTAACTGTAGAGAGACTGTAGTTCCTCATTTTACTTACTCAGTAAGTATATAAGTGAACATTAAATACAGTGCATATTTAGTTGATATCAAAATTAATAAAACCTTGTCTTTGACTTCAAGGAATTTATAATCTAGTAAAAGAGATCAGGCATACACATAAATGAGTATAATAAAAGATAATATGTGAACTGGGATAGAAGCATTGCCTGATACATAAGAAAAGTTAAATAAATATTTATTAATTGATAGGGAGAAAGCATAAATTACTCGTTTAAGTATTCAGAAGAAGAGAGCAATACTGACCATGTTATTTAAAAAGCTCTTCAAGAAAAGAGTATTCTAGAGGATGGAAGGATCATATTAAAAGAATTGACAAAAGCAGGAAACTACAAGGTGTGTTTAGGGGAGAGTATGATTTATCTGGAATGTAGAGCATGCGTACTGAAGAATTTTTCAATTTCAAATCTATATGACTAGTCTGTTATTGGTAGTCTTAGTAATAGAGGTGAGGAACTTAGAAGGGAAACATGTTTGGGAGGGAAGAGGATGTATTCTCTAAATATCTTCAGTTTGAGGTGATGTTGAGAGTCTTCCAGTTTGAGATTATGTTTTAGAAAAGAGGTCAGGATTAGCCTTTGAAATTTATGGGGCTATCTAACTTTTCTAATCTTTTAGGAATTTTGCGTCCTAGTATAGAATCTGTAACAAACTTTCTTTAATGGAGTAAAGTGTTTACTTTCTCACTAGCCTTAGTTATGCCAATAAGGCTGTTTATTTGTCAAGGCAGATGGTGTTTATGATCCCATTACTGGGCATTGACCTTCTGTCTAATACAGCTTCTGTGGAATTTCTAAGGCATCGAAAAGAATATTCAAGGTCTGTAGCACAATGAGATCAACTAAAAAGGAACATCAATACACCATCATTCATTTTCTAAAGTATACTTAAACATCCTTTTCAGTTTTGCCATATTGAAAGGATGGTTTATCTGTTTGCCATTGCTCTGAGCATTGAATTAGGAAACTAGATAATTTTGTTCTGATTAAGATTATAAGGATTGAATGCTAATTGTCTTAATGCAAAGAAAAAGCAAATATACATGCAAATAATTTTGGGAAAAAATGTGTTTTATAGGATGTTTCAGCCTTCAAGGTTTGTTTTGAGACTTGAGTTTTGAAATTAGTATCACTTTTTTTTCAGGAATGTTTCTGTTTTTAAATTATTTACTAATTTGGATAGTGTTCCATGAAGAAATTATTTTTGTGTTTGAGAAAATGGAAGGTTTCGGTTTTTTTTGTTAATGTGTCAGACTTTAATTTGGGTAAGAATGCAAAATTTCAGTGATTGTTTAAAAAACTTACTCTATCTTATATTGACATAAAAATTATTTTAGATGCAGTGATCAGAAGTGTTTTCTTTTTCAGTCATTCATTCATTTTCTTTCTCTTCTGCAAATAAAGTATATAGAGTTTTATAAATGACCTGGTAAAGCTCAATTCTGTTGAAAATTCCATACACAAAAATCAGATGGTCTCTTTAATTTTAATAGAGGGAATTTTAAAATTGTAAGTTTGGTAATTGAGTCAAACTATTGTTACTGAGACGGAGACAGTTTCAGTGACATCAAATTTAGGCTCTTTCATCCTAGGAGATCCTATTTTACAAATTGTCACTAATATTCTGCCATTTGTGAGATGACGGACAGTATCAGATTTCCCAGGAGGGTGGAAGTCAAGAAGGTCTTAATATTTTTATAATTTATACCTTTATTTTAAGGTAGCTACTCTGACAATATTTTGAAAAATTAAAAATTTAATGTTATTTGGTCTTTAGGGAGAGAGACATAATGAGTCTATAGAAAGCCATTCTGATTATAGTTTGCATCTATATTTTCTTTGTGTGATATAGCTCCTAAGTACTGATGGGGGGAGGGGGAAGGGAGACTGAGACATATAATTTTATATGACCTTATTCAGAGACAGTTTTTCCTGATATTTAACAAATTAGAAGTACTTATTAAATACCTCCTGGTGCACCAGATAGCATTTTTGAATTAAAAATAGCTACTTTCTTTAAGATGACAACTTTTCTCTTATTTATATGTTTGTTATTTTTAACTTTTTACATATTCTCCATTAAACAGTATTTTATTAGTGGAGGTGAATCAAATGATGCCAGAGCTGAACATCCTGTTCACTGTAGTTAAGTTCTCTTTCTACTGTTCTTTGTTTGCATTTATCACTTGGAAGGAAGGAAGAAGTTTGTTATTGTAAGCTAAAATATTCTCTAGAGCTTCTTCCTTAATTACTGTTCTGCTACCCAACTTCCTTCCATAGTGAGGAGAGACTTCAAGTAGAGATAAATTCTGCTTTTGTTCCTTTATGAATAAAGTAAAAGTTTTTGCCACTCTTACTAATCTCAAATGATAATTCAGTGGCAAAAGTAATTGTGTGCTGGTAATGACTTCAGTCACTATTTTAATTTTCACTAAATCTTACCTAAAATGACTTAAAATGTTTAAATTTTACTTTTCATTTTTATATTGTTTTAATATTTTTTCACAGTATTTTGATTATGTCCATTTGATTCTTGGAACCATCACATGAGGCAAATAGTCCAATAAAATTTTTTCTTGGTAGGCATAGAGAGAAACTGAGTCATGGGCAGTTAGTGATTTGTCCAAGAATGTACTCCTGTACAAAATTTGAAATAGACATAGGCCTGATTTCTAGTTCTGTGTTAATCCTCCTTCCCCAATAAAGGGTCTTCCCCACAAAATCAATTACAGCTAAAATAATAATTCAACATAAAGTTGATATTGCAATTATTACTAAAAATTGAGAGTAAAAGATAAAAGTATTGTTATATTTTGTAGAAAATTTTAACTCCTTAGCTTGGAGTCTTTTATAAAGAGTCTTTTATGTATTTTCTCTGTTTTTCTCAACTTGATCTCCTACTACTTTGGTCTGTTAATTTCAATTCAACAAATATTAAGCATCTACTATGCATAAAACATTGTACTATGTATTGAGGGTACAAAGACAAAAAGGTTTATCATCTGCTGAAGGATATGATACTTAAGTAGTTCAATAAATAACATTTGAGGAGAGAGAGCACTATTATTAACCTAAGGCATCAAAGTATTCATCAATCACTTGACTCTTTGTTAGGATCTGGGGAGACAAAGGAAAACAAACAGGACTGCCTCTGCCCAGAAGGAACTTACATGCAGATTGGGGAGGATGATCCATAAAAGGGTTTTAGGAAAAAGTGGGTATGGCAGTGGGAGACTGCAGGAAATGGTTATTATCTATGTAAGGCATGGAATGCATGAAGAGGAACTTCTTGAATTGATCTGGAAAGGTATAGGTGTAGGTCTCTTTTCAGGATGAACTAGTTACTCTTCTTTTAACATGCCCCCCAGTTGCTTTTTCTCCACTTGTGATCTCTTTATTGAGTTCCTTTTGTAGTCTTCAACTACATTCCCTACCTCTGCCTGTTGAAATTATCTTTTAAAACTTGACTTAAATGCTTTAATGAGTGAAGCCTTCCTGGATTCCCCCAATCCTCTTTTTACACTGTGTGATTTTTATCCATGTTTTTATATAAATCCTCTATAGAGGAGAGAGCCAATGTGCTTGCGATCCTAATGATTTTTAGAATGATTTTTTATCAATACCAGATTGCTCCAGTAATCTGTCATTTCTTATTTACATTTTGTGCCTGGTGTTCCTCCTTTTTTTTTTTTTTTTCCCCATATTCTTGATCGTGTCTTCTATACTACTTCTCATAAACAAGTCATTGTTGATAATAGGTTACAGTCCACTTATACCTGCTATATAAGTCTCTCTTTGCCTTTGGCTGACCTGCAGTTGTGATCTGAGACCCTGGTGATCTCTGATTTTCTAACCATGTAGCAATCCTGGGAGAATAGAGGTGATTTTTATTATTGTAGTAAATGCTAGTTAAATTGAATGTTTTGGCAGTGAGATAAGTGCTGCATAAATGCAATCCAGCCTGCTTTAGCTTAGATGACATTGATTCTTATCCTTGGTTTTTGTTTCCCACTTCCACCCTTACTCTCTATTCATTCCATTGTAAGCTCTTTGAAGGCATTCCTGCTTGTCTGTATATCTCCTATGGCACCAAGCATACATAGTCAAAGCTCCATATGTGTTAAGTAAAATACAAAATAGCTCAACCTAACAACCATTCATTAAAATTCTCTTAGGAAGTGTTCTGCTTGCAATTAAGAGTTGAGACTTATCTGGTGTCTTAAGATTTATAAAGCATTTTAATTTCATACTGGTGCTATAAGGTAGGCACTACAGGTAAACAAATTATGCCGATTTAAAAAATAATGAAACAGAAGCTCAACTTGCTCTGCATCAAGGGGGAATTGGATTTGGAGTGAGAGTAATAAAATTCAGTTTTGTATCTGTCAGTGATCTGGACATCTCATCTCTGGCCTCAGTCCCTTTTTTCATCTGACAAATTAATTTGGACTAGATCATCTTCAAGCTTCTTTTCAGCTCTGAAACTCTTATACTAAATGTCAAAACAAAATTTGAACCTAGATCTCCTATTGAACTCTCTTATCAGTTTACACAAACCTCCTGTAAAATATAAAAAATAATACCTAGATCTAGGAGGGAAATAAAAGAATACAGAAAAATGTCTTTGGATAGAGATCCCATCAGTAGTGAATTTAATTAATGTGTTACTACATATGGAGAAATAATAATAGCTAGTATTTATATAATACTTAAGGTTTACAAAGTGCTTTACACATATGATCCTGTTTGATTATCATTCTGAGAGCTAGGTGCTATTGTTACCCTCATTTTATTGATGAGGAAACTGAGGCAGAGTGGTTAAGTACCTTAATTTGCCCAGGGCCATGTAGCTGGTACATATTTGAGGCAGACTTTCAACTCGGCTCTTTCTAACTTCAGAACTTTACCCCTTGCTCCAAATAAAATTTTAACATACTCAATATTTTTAATTTTATGAAATTGTATCTTCTCTTATATATAAGTATTGTAAAGTCCTACTACTTCCTTGAATGCTGAAAAATCCTCAGGTTTTCAGGAAAAGGTCTAATTAAGATTTCCTGAAACCATACATGTCTCAATTGTTTTGATTATAAAAAGTGGTAATAAGTATAATCTTACTGAGATTTTAGCTCTCTGCAATACTGTATAGATACTTAATGCATCAAGTAGAATATTAACTAATTCCTGTAGGCTTGAACAATTTAAAATTATTAAGTTGACTTTTATTATTTCTTGGAAGCAACAGAACTTTACTATATCTTATTTTTTTCTTTTTAAATTGTTATTATAAGAGACTTCCTAGTGTGGAAATAAAATCTGTGCCCTTATTCTAGTTGATTAAAATTCATATATGTTTAATCTGCTTAATTTATAGTATCTTCCATTACAAAAAAATTCTCTTGTGATTTATTCTTAAAATAGCTCTCTCTCTCTCTCTCTGTGTATGTGTGTGTCACATATGTGTGTGTGTATGTGTATGTAGAATTAGAACAAAGGTTTAGAATTTTTAGTACATTATTCTCAACTTTTATTTGGGATGAAGTTTTCAATTCTAGAAGAGGTTACATAGCAGTCCATCACCATCACCACTCCTATCCCTCCATTTGTTGAAGTTATATTTCTTATGCTGTGTTTATTCCCACTTGTATTTATGATTTCCTCCAGCATAGCATGTTTGCAAATATATCATAAATAGTATTTAATCAAATCTCTCTTAAGATATGACTCAAAAATTTAAAAAGGAAATATCAAGTACCTGTAAAGATTTCCCTTAAAGTCCTACGCAATATTCTCCTGATGCTGTTGAAGAGACCTTCAGTTTTGAAGGCTATGCCAGCAGAGGGGGAGTGTAGGCTATTATCTGAGAACCAGCCTACCTCACTTTAGGGAGATTCATTAACATAAAACTGGCAAACAGATTATAAGTTTTTACTGGCAAACTACTCTCCCACACTGTATTAAGATATTGAGGCATTTTGATCTGTGTTAGAGGGGAAGTAGTCATTGAACTAATTGGAGAATGGATAAGTTCCTGGGTTCTTGGTATTTTGACATTAATGCATACTTATTAGAGTAATGGATTGTTGTATCCTGCTTTCTATAGCCCCCAAGTTGGTGTGACAAAACATACTGTTTCTTTCTAAAGCCCCCAAACCGGAGTGATTAAAATATACCATCCTACTAAAGAAGTGATAAGTAGGACTCCTGAGGATGGTGGAATACTATAGTCTGTTTATTTCAAGGACTTTCCCTTTTTTATAATGTAACAAAAACAACACTGGGCATGTGCCCAGTATATACTGTGTGCATGGGACCACATGAAAAACTTGCTATTGTACGTAGTTTGCCACCTGGTATTACTCTTCTGTCTGGTATCACTCTGCTTCAATCACAACATAGGCTGTTATTATCCCCTGACTTCTCAGGAAGGCCGAGAGCCCTTAGGGGAGATGAGAGCTGAACCAGACATTGTCAGCAGGTTCCCTCTGGGCTGAAGGATCTTATACCTCACCCAGAGTTCCAACACTGTCTGTGACTCTCTATAATGGATTAAATGCTTCTGGGGATCTGCGATCTTACTAATGTCAGTGCAGATTTCACCTTGTTCATGTGGTCCTTGCCCATCTTTTCTTCTAAGTTTTCCGACTGGATCTAACCAGATTGCTGGATGACTTTTTAAAAATTCATCTCTTTCCCCTATTCCCCTATTTTGGGGTGTTCCATAGCACTTGGGCTACCAGCTCTTGGCCTGTCACTCTTGCTATATGATCCTGGCTCAACTCCTTTTTAAATTAGAAATTGTCATTTTTGGAATTAAGCTACAATCTTCAAACATGAAACATGCATCCTTCCATTTCCTTTTGAGTAGGAACATTTAGTATTTCTGAGATTATAATTGATGTTGCAAGATTTGTAGCCATAAATATTACCAGGAGAATATTGGGATTGAGAAAATAAGAACTTATATTAATGAAGATTTGGTATCATTAAAAACACCATGCACTTTCTTTCCTTAATGCATGTGACCTTCTTCTGTGTCTCCTATGCTTGTTATAGAAATATATCCTAAAATAATCAACTGACATCCAGATAAATGTCAGCTAAACAATAGTTTTTCTTCTGTAGATTTCTTCACTAATTCTTTTGAGTAGTCATAGATATCATTGAGAAGTCTCTATAATGGTTTGGGGATTGATGTGAGCATCACAACAACAACAAAAGATTTGAAAAGTATTATAACAATATTGATGGAACACAGGTCCTAGTTCCTGTAGGCAGCTTTAGAAATAGCAATACTTCTTCCTCAAAAAGAAGAAACAGGATTAATAGATGACCTTAAACTACATGATAAATAGGTTAGAAACTTAGAGAAGTACATGTTCAATAAGGAGACATCATTTTTCCAACCACTAGTAAAATGTGACAAAGTCCTGATTCTACTGGGTTTGTTGAATGTAGCTAAATGTGATTTAAGCTGTGATATAAGGCAGATTCAAGAGTGAATTTAAAAGAAAAAAAAATCCATGGCTAACATCAACAAGGACTTAATGTATATTAAGAAAAAAGTTTCACACAAATAGATGTATTTATTTATTTATTTATAAAAATAGAAAGGATTTATGATGACAATTAAAGACTATGTAACTGCCACCAGAAATTACAGATGCTTTATTCTTAAGAGATTCAGATTTATTGATAATGCATATTATTCAATTCATTGGTAGAAATTGTGCAACATTTCACTGAAAGCTACAGAATTAAGCACTCCTATGGTGAAGGAGCGTTTATTTTGTTCCACAAGCAATGGAAAGCCAGTGAAGGCGTTTGATCATGGAAAGAACATAGATCTTGCTGTAGGAAGAATATTTTGATACCTTTGTGAAGGGTAAATTGGAGAAGTGTGAGAGTGGAAGTAGGGAAATTAAATACTGGGAAATTAGATTAGCCTAGGTGATAAAGGCTTGTAACTAAAATTGTGACTGAGAGAGTATAGAATGTGAGGGAGATAAGAGTTGATAAAATTTAGTAACTAATTAGTTATGGTGGCCAAGGAAAGAATCAAAAACTACTTGTTCTCAGTTTTTAAAGTTGGGTGAAAGAGTTTGACTGTACTCTCAAAGGAAATAATGACATTTGGAAGAGGATAAGGTTCAGTAGGAAGAAAAGGATGAGTTTTGTAATGAACATATTGAGTTTGAAATGCACGTGGTATGTCCAAGAGAAGATTTCAATTCAGGCAGCTGATGATGTATGTAGAATTTAAGCAGGATTAAGAATGAATTTGTAAATTAGAGAAACTTGCATAGATATGGATAAAGCATGAACACATAGGATCTGATGAGATGTTGTTGTTGTTGTTGTTGTTGTTCTCCTCCACCCCCACCCCCCCCCCCCCGCCCCCCCCCCCCCCCCCCCCCCCCCCCCGCTCCAGAGAGTAAATATACGTATATTTGTACTAAGAAAGTAAAATTGCTCAGGAGAGAACCTTAGGGAATACCTCTGCCAAGGGGGCAGAACTTAGATGTCCTGTAAAGAAAAGTGAGAGGAAAGGAGAATCAGGACAGAATTGCAAGAAGAAATCCAAAGGAAGAAGTCACCAGTATCAGTAGCTGCAGAGAACACAAGGAAAAGGAGGAAAAAGACTAACTCTTAATGAGGACTATAGCTAACTATAAAGAGAGCTTTAGAAACTTTGGAAAGAAGTTTTCTTGAAGTGGGCTTGTAGTTTTTATTCTAAAGTGGCTTTTTCCATACCCCTGAGCTTGATGAAGAAATCAGAAATTTGTGGTTTCTGGCTCATCTTTCTTTGCATTACTTTTGAGTTAACTTAATCAAAAAATTTTAATAAATTCTAGTTTTAATAAATTTAATAAATTCTAGTTCTATGTACTATTCTAGTTCTAGTTCTAGTTCTATGTACTATTTTTCAGTGTTTTCAACTTGAGTATATGCAATATAATTTCTTATGCTTGTACACAATGTTTCTTTGCTTTTATCCTTTTAATTTGATATTGATTTTGAACTTTGCTCTAAATAATCAGAGTTCTATCACAGCCAGCTGACTTTGATATGACTCCCACATTAACAGTTATTTCCTGTGCAGATATAATTAGTTTTATTTTTTGTGATATTCTTCAGTGCTTAATATGTGCAAAACTTTCCAATATTCTTCTGGAAGAAAGCAGTCCCTATATAAATAAAAAACTAGTAGATAAGTAGCCTTGGACTAATTTTTTTAAAACCCATAACCACATACATATTTTTGTTCTTCCCAGTACTCAGTTTTGTATAGAATACACTGAGTACCAAAGTGTGTGTTGGGTTTGGAAGATCTTGTCACATTCTTTGTATATAAACTAAATACATATGTATAATACGTATGATACACATAAACATGTATATAAACTAAAATTATGTTTATATGGGTTTTTTGTTTATGCTCTTTGAGCACTCCATTATGACAACAGCAAGAGTCCTATGAAATAATGTTTTCTGTTGCATTTGGACCTATTGTGAATCAGCACTGCCAATTTTTTCTTCTTCAAGAAAAAACATGTTGCCCTCTCTCATTTAACATATTTTAATTCTATGATTTAATTTCAGATATGTCTATATCAATGCACTTTGTTAAATAATGTTTCATTTTGTTTGTCATTAGTTGATTTCATTTTGACTACCTACAGTTAGTCTAATGTTTATTAGCTTGTCTAAAAAACTGTATTGTCACTTTTGTTCCTTTTAATGTTATTATAGCACTCTTCATTCTAGAAGTACAAAAATGCAAATGTATAATTAGGCAAACATATATTGGGGCAAATGTACCTTTGGCATTCAAAAAAATGTGGTCAGCATATCAAGATTTTGAATACTATAGATTGGTATCCTGTCTTGACAGGTGATCTTCAGAATCTTCCTACGACAATTCAAACAGAAATAATTCAGTTTTCTGGGTCATGACTTTGGTAGGCGATTCAGGTTTTACTCACAGACATACAACAATGAGGTCAGCACAACTCTGTAAACCTTCAGTTTGGTAGGCATCCTAATACCTTTTTTCTCTCACACTTTTCTTTGAAACCTCTCAGACACTGAACTAGTTCTGGCAATGCTTATATCAAACTCAATATCTATGTGTCCATTTCTGGAAAGTGTATATTGCCACAGTCAGTGAACTTATTTTCACTAGGCAGAATTTCTCTGCTGTAACTGATGGCTTGACTTTTATGGAGAACTTGCACAAAGTAGATGTTCACATGGTGGTCAGAAGTGAGACACAAGGAAACTCTTAAGTTCTATGAAGAACTTTAAACTTTATTGTGAGACATAGGCAACACTGACAAAGGACTGTCCCATATGAAATCCTGACATCAAAGAAGGTGTTGTGCTTTATGAGCAAAGCAGAATTGCACTAGCTTAAAACAAAGATGAGATCCTCAAACTTAGATGAGTCCACCCCAAATGTTTCTATAGACTATTTGTGCCTGATCTGTGGAAGAGCCTTCCTAGCTCACTTTGGTCTGATCAGTCAGAGGTGGACACACTGTACCTTGACTTCACTATAGTCATGACATTTTGGTTCTCGAGGATTAAATACACCAACCAACCAACAAAGGTTCAATAGAGATTTGATGATCATTTCTTTGTCTTTTTCCATGAGTTCATCATCAGAGACTTTATTGCCTTATGAAGTCTCTGGGCCTGTTTGTTTGTCTTTCTGCGGATAGGTTAATTGCAGAATGGAGAAGTGTCTATTGACACAATTATACCTGAATCCAACTACTTTGGAATGACCTATCAGAGTTTTTACTTCAATCAAGTAATGTTTCAGAATCCATGTGTTATAACTCACTGTCATAATGAGGCATTGGTGGAGGACTTTGTGGAGTAAGTAAATGTAACATAGTTAAAAAAAAACAAAACAAGAATTGGTACATTTGGTGAAGGATTTAAGTGGCTTAAAATACTTTTTCTTTAAATTATTATTTTAGGTCATAATATTTTTGTTTATTGGCAAGGTATATATATATATCCCACTTAGCATTTAAATAAAAATTGCCTTTATTGATCTTAATACAACAGAACATGTCTGCATAACTTCTATCTCTCAGATCTTTGACTTGACAGTATTTCTAGGCACAGAAATTCATTAAAAATGGCACTTCATAGTAAATCTTGAAATTATTTAAGCCCTCTTTTGCTAATTCACTGAATGTACTGAAAGTTTCATGTTTCTGAGATGAGGATGGTTTTTGTAAGAGCTGGCTATACACTCTGGAAAACTAAGAGCCAGGTTTTTGGCTGGCTCAAAAGATATTTGATTTTTTTTTCATATGCTGATCAATTTACAGTATTTCTTAGTAATTTCAAACATGATATTTTCCTTTTAGTAATTTATAGCTAATATTCACTGTAGTGTGACCACTATATATATATGTATATGTGTGTATAGTGGTGGTTTTTTTTTTACTATTTTAATCCAAAATACAGGTTTTTAATCCATGAATTAAAATTCACATGAATATTACTATCACTTTATTGTTGTATTATACTATTCTACACCTGTGTCTCACCTGTCTGATCTTGGTTTATGTGTATATATGTTTGTCTATCCATCTGTGTATGTATGCATATTTGTATGCGTGTGTGTGTATGTACACATATATCTTTATTTCTGCCTTCCAAAAATTAGGTGTAGAGTGGGGTTGCAGATGCTGGTTTTTGTTTAGAAATATTTGACAATACTGTCTAGCAATGGTATTGTGTCCTCATTTTATTTTTAATGTAAACTGGTCAGTTAATCATACAAATAATTGCAATCTCAGATTTTGATATTTTCAAGTATAAAGGGCTTATGAACTATGTTCAAAGTTCTAGTGTGAGGAAAACAGAAGATTGAAAACATTGTTTCTGCCATAAACTCACTTAACCACATAGTTAGACATATATACCTAAGAAGATTAGTCAGTTCACAAAACAACTTGTAAGTGCAAATTGATAAACATTATACATAAGTATTGACAGGATTTCTGGTAAAGGCAAGATAACTTAAGAAACTTGCTTTGGGAATGAAGTAACAAAACAAATCCACATGAAATGTACCAGTGCAGACATGTAGTAAAGAGGCAGGTGGAAGTTAGATTTTTGTGAAGAAAGCATTCTGTTTTCCAACCAATCATTTTACCTCTTCCCCCCTTCTCTCCTATTTAGAAATGCATTTTTCAAAGTCTCAGGGGAACAGGATATAAGGAATAATAGGCCAATCTTAGTTTTGAAAACCTGCTTTCAAGACCTTTCTACATACTATGTAATGAGAGAGACAGAGAAAATATATGTAACATGAGAATGTAAGAATATAATGAATATGTGTTGTAGTGAAGTAGAAAAGGGGTCCCTGATGTAGTGTCAGAGTACTTGGGTTAAAAATCTTGCCTGTGCTGTGTACTATATGTGCTACCTCTAACAAGTTGATTCTCTTGGTTTTAATTTTTTTTGAAAGAAGGGGTTGGTTTACGTGATTTTTGCATATATTTTGAAAACAAAAAGCTATTATTTAAAAATAAAAAAGAATGAAGATATGTTGTCTGGAAAATTTTTAAATACTTTCTTTATAAGAACTTTTTCATCTTACAGAACATTTTGTGAACATATACTGGATGCATAATAAAATATAGTTGATAACAATTTTGAGTTAAGCACCATAGAATATTAATTCAACAATGTGCAATTGAACTTTCTTTTTTTATGGAGAGTAACTAAGGTACAAAATGATTTTACCCAGGTAGTAAGAGGAAAATTAAAAGTAAAATCTAAGTCTTCTTATTACTAGTTGCCACTTATCTCTTAAAATATTGAACCTAAAGAAATAAATATTAAAACTAAAAATTACACATTAAAATAATCACAATTAGCAAATTACCTAAACTGCTTTGCCTAGTTTCAAGAACTTTCAAGAACCTTTCAAGAACTCAAATTTTCACAAAAATTGGCTTTACATAGGAGCTATTTAAAGAGCATTCATTGAACATCTCAGACTAATTTTTGTCGTTTGGAAGATTCCATTGATTTCTCTGATTGAATTTATCAAGTTATCTTCTATAGCCAATGCCACAACAGGCAACATATCTTCATTCTTTTTTATTTTTAAATAATAGCTTTTTGTTTTCAAAATATATGCAAAAATAATTTTCAACCTTTAGTCTTGCAAAATCTTGTGTTCCAAATTTTTCTCCCTAGACAGCAAGTGATACAATATAAGTTAAATATGTGCCGTTCTTCTAAACATATTTCTGCATTTATCATGCTACACACACAAAAAAAAATCAAATCAAAAAGAAAAAATATAAAAAGAAAAATTCAAGCAAAAGACAAAAAAGGTGAAAATACTATGTTGTGATCCCATATCAATTCATGCCTTTTTGAAATCACCCTGCTGATTGCTTCTTATAGAATAATAATATTTCATTACATTCATATACCATAACTTATTCAGCCATTCCCCAGATGTTAGACATCCTGCTGTTTCCAGTTCCTTGCCAGTACAAAAAGGGCTGTTACAAACACTTTTGCACATGTGAGTCTTCCCCTTTTTAAAGATCTCTTTGGGATACAGATCCAGTAGAGACATGACTGAATCAAAAAATGTATATGCATATCCTGAATAGCCCTTTGGATATAGTGCCAAATTGCTCTCCATAATGAGTGGATCAGTTTACAATTCCACTAACAATGTATGTGTCCCAGTTTTCCCACATCACCTCTAACATTTATCATTATCCTTTCCTGTCATCATAGTCAATTTGAGAGCTGTGTAGTGGTACCTCAGGATTGTCTTAATTTGTATTTTCTAATCAATAGTGCATATCACCATTCTTTAAACAGAAAGACATCAATAGAAATCATAATCATATATGTTGATTTTTTTTGTGGGGAGGGTAAGTAAGGTTTTGCAGATTTTAATAACTTTATTGATTTATTTGCAATGATTTTTTTGTAATTTGTCAATTATTTTATTGTGAAGGTCTCTAAACTGATTAATAATCTAATTAATAATACTCATATATTATATATAATAATTAATAATCTAATTAATAATAATACTGAGGGAATGTAACTTTTCAGTGGCTAGCCTGGTCTAATGTTTTGCCAATTATAGTGTCAATTTCTTCTTCCTAAAAAATCAGAGCCAAATAAATGATTTTATATTAAAAGCTAAAAATTCCATCATTCAATCTTCCTGGGCTCTAGGCCTGGGAAAATATTTTGAGAATCGTTAAATTTAAATAGCTAGACCTTTGATGTGGTACTTGGCACTCTATTTGAGCAACCTTTCATTCTGTTCATCAGAAGCTATCCAGTAAAGTTGTCAAGTCAATTGCATTATTACACTGTTTATCAACTTGAATTTTTGCTGGAATTAAACATTTTTGTTTAAACAGTAGAACTGGAAGGAAACTTAGATAATTCAGTCAATCAGTGAGCATTTTTGAAAATGCTTACTTTTTGCTGCGTATCATGCTAAGATTTGGGGTTATAATGAAGGGTAAAAATAGAGGAGAGTCTTGTAGTCCAAACCCGTTTTTTGTTTGTTTTTTAAATAGATAAAGAAATTCTGAGCTGATAAGGGAAAGTGACTTACTTGTCCTAGGTCCACATTATGTACTGTACAGGTTTGGATACCTATGCCAAGTAGAATTTAATTCTTTTTTTGGTACTACTGACTGAGCTTTCTTTTTTTGAAAGAATAAATTAGGCAGTGACAGAGTAACTATTAGGAGATAGAGGAATTAAATAATTTCCTGATGTAGACAGGTTAAGCTATAATAGGTTTCAGAAATGCTACATAGTTTAGTCTCCTTTGTGTAGTCTATTTCTTGAATGTAACCCAAATTCTTTTCCTTTGGTGGGGAGGGCCAGGGAGTATTATAAATTTTTTTAAGTTCTTACTGAATTTTTTTTTAGACACATAATCCCCTAAGAATTTCATGATGTAATAGATTTCACAATGGACACCAAAATAGTTAAGTGTACATATTTTAGAAGACTCCTAATTGTTCATCATAACACAGACTAGACATCATCACTTAAATGTAAATGAATACAAATCGAAAAATGTGATTAAACATTTTGAGATTTTTTTAGCAAATGAATTTAAATTAGAATTTTTCAAATCCCTCATAATGCTTATATTGAAATACCAGATAATGTCTTTGACTATCCAATGATAGAAGATTATTTATTGGAACCTTTGAATGTAATATGTAATGAATAGCTACTAAAATTTTGAAATCAACACTGGTAATATGTTAAGTAAAAGAAAATGGGATTTACTTCTTCATTAAAATGCTACATTTTACCATTGTTTCACTTAAGTATTAGATTAAACAATGATGACATAATTTTTAAGGTCATACATTTTGTTAGCATTTAAGATTCAGAACATTTACCCAACTATAAAGGCTGCTTCTGCTAATTACATTGTTTTATTTGATATTTTAAAAGTAATCTTCACTTAAAAGACAATATTTTATCATTTGAGAGATCAAGACTTTTCCCAAGTCTAGCTTTCAAATTAGCCAAGAAAACTATCATTAGACATAGGGTATCAGCAGATGGGGTGTTTGAGATAGAATGAATACATTTGCTTATATGTTCCTTTATTTATTAAATGTTGAAAACATATATTTTAACTTTTTTCCACTGAGCTGGGTCAGTGGTTTTTTCTTGTTTTTTATTATGAAGATATGTTAGGAGCCTATCTTTTCAATTTCATTCCTTTCCTGTTCAATTAGCAAAATAAAATCATCGCAGTAGATTTGGAAAGAGTGTGAATGATATTCTTTTGCATTTTGAGAACGTTCCTTCTTCCCTAGTGTATGAAACTGTATTTTATGCCATGAATTGAATTTTCTTAGATGTTTACTTTAGCACACTGCTTGAGAATAAAAGTAAGGCTGAGCTTTACTTTTTTTCTTTTTCTGTAGTGTATTAGAGGAGTAGATCACAGATACAACATTTTTTCCTTAAAAAGTGTATAAATTCAGTTTATGCAAATAACTATATAAATTAGCACAACTGTTATATTTAAAGAAACCCCATAAATTGTTCTGTAATGTCAATTTACCTATTTTTGTGAATACCTATTATTTACCAATAGGAAAAATTTACATAGGTAAATAACTTAACCAAAGTTAAAACAAGTAAAGGTGATTAAGTAAAAGAATTTAATATTATAAGGATATATTCTTGGGATATAAGATTTCTAAATGATTATGTAGAAAGTAGAAGTGATAGAACTTTCATGAAATAAATGGTTTAGAGCTTTTTAATATGGTCTCAGGATTGTAACATTCATTGTTTTTGAAACAAAATAAGAATAAATAAACACAAGGAATTTAGGACTTTGTGAAATGAGTGCAAGTAGTCACTTGGCAGAAAAAGAGGCAAAATTGCCTTAGGAGTGGGTTTTTAATCCCGATAATTTTTAATACCTTTTTTTTTCTAAATACATGCAAAGGGTAGTTTTCAACATTCACCTTTGTAAAACCTTGTGTTCTGATTTTTTTTTCCTCCCTCCCTCCACCTCCTCCCATAGAAAGCAAGCAAATCCAATATAGGTTAAACATGTGCAATTTTTCTAACATATTTCTATATTTTGTCATGTGGCATAAGAAAAATCAAATCAAAAGATGAAAAAGGGAAAAACCAAGCAAACAATAAAAATAATGAAAATACCATGCTATGATTTGATCCACATTCAGTTTCCATATTCTCTTTTGGATGCGGGTAGCTCTTTCTATCATAAGTTTGTTGAATTGCCTTGAATCACTTCATTGTTGAAAAGAATTGAAAAATCGATTACACTTGATCATCACATAATCTCATTGCTATATACAAGATTTTCTTGATTCCACTCTCTTTCCTTAGTATCAATTCATGCAAGTTAATGTTCATCATTTCTTAGAGAACAATAATATTCCACTACATTAATAGACTATAACTTATTTAGCCATTCCCCAACTGATGGACATTCACTGAATTTCCAGTTTCTTGCCAGTAAGTACAAAAAGGGCTGCTACAAACATTTTTGCACATGTAGATCCTTTTCTCTTTTTTATGATCCCTTTGAGATCCAGGTTCAATAGCGGCACTGCTGGATCAAAGGGGATGCAGAGTTTCATAGCCTTTTGAGGGCATAGTTCCAAATTGCTCTCCATAATGGTTTTATCAGTTCACAGCTCCACCAGTAATGCATTTCTGTTTCACTTTTTCTACATTCTCTCCAACTTGTATCATCTTTTCCTCTTATTTTAGCCAATCTGAGAGGTGTGAAATAGTATTTCTGAGTTGTCTTAATTTGCATTTCTTTAATCAATAGTTTTAAACCCAACAATTAATAATACCTCTGTTAACAAAGAGACCAGATTTCATTAATACCATTTTTTTCTTCCGAAATGACTAGAAATATAAATAACATTGGAGCATGTGTGGGGTTATGTTTTAGGATGTCCTAGAGCGAAGAACACGACTAACTAACTATCTTTTATTGGCCATAGGGAGAGGTGACTGATCCTCAGTCAGCCAATGATTAGGAATTCCCTGGGTCCTAATAGCAAAAAGGTCCTGTTGGGATGTATCCTTCAACACCAACCCTCCACACCCACTCCTTAAGTCAGAGAAATTTGTTTAGCCACACCTTAGTCAATTTGGAGCCTATCTTCTTATCCTCTTTTGGAGAAGCAGTTTTGGAGAAATTTCTATTCCTTAGAAACTTCAGATGGTATACTTAGGATCTCCTCTATCTCAAATCCAGTTATTCAGAATTGACTACAGCAGATTTACCAACAAAGATTGCTATATCCCGAGTAGGATTTTAAAGATTCTCTTACACTCCAGTTTTTCTTTTTCTCTTTCTTTTTTTTTAAAAGACCTGCTTTAGTGATTTTTGAAATTATTTTAACATGAGACAAAGGTTTTTGAATTAAAGAAAAAAGATCAGAGGGCTAAATGTAAGGCAGCTAGTTAGTACAGTAGATCATGCCAGGCCTGGAGTAAGGAATAATCTGAGTTCAAATTTGGCCTCAGACACCCACCACTGATGTGACCCAGAGGTTATCCTGGTTTGAGGTAACCTATATGGGAATGTTAGTAGCATCCATCTCTTAAGATTCTTGTGAAGATCAAATGAGATGTCTGTAATGAGCATAGCACATGGTAAGTGCTATATAAATATTTGCTATTGTTATTATAAATTAAATACTAGTTAAAAATAATTCATTGACTGACTACATTTTATTGTGAAATGATTACTTGTAGTGTAAATGAATAAATAGCACATTGACTGAAACTTATTCACAATAAAATGTAACCATTTAACAAATAAGTGTAAATTATACTACCTTCTTGGCTGTCCTTCTGGCAGGGAAGAGAGTAGGAAATGGTCTTTGACCACCCTAAAGCTCAAGAGGAGTCACCTTACTGGAAGTGTGGAGAGGAAAAACTTGCTATGCCTCTGCTAAAAGCTTGTAAAAATAAGTAAGCTGATCATAGCCTCCCTTTCAAGACTTCCTCTTAACCTTCTCCTTTGGAGATTAGCAAACTTTTCTGTCACCTCCCAGCAGAAATGTTAATTGTCAGCAGCACTGCCTAGCTTTGATAGACATGTACTTGCCTTCAGCCCAAAAGAGGAATTCAATTCAAGAGATGTCCTCCTCAGTGCAGGTGTCCCACATAGATCAGGTGTCACCTTCTATAGGAAAACTAATGTAATATGCCCCCATTTCCTACTTTCCCCTGCAATTGTAATTGCATTTCTACTTGCATATTTTTATATATTTTTGATTGTACATTTTTTCCTCAATAAAACGTTTCTTGAAAACAAGGGCTTATTGCTGTTGTTATTGTCAATTTTTATATATCTTTAGCACCAGCTATAGCACTTATACTTGTTGGATGAAAGGACAGCTTTTTATGGTAAAAGAGACAATTTTTAATTTCTTAGACATTGTGATTCCTGAGTTTATATTGAAAATAAATTTTCCCTGAGCAGCTCAGCTTTGGTAATTGCCTTGGTATCTCATCTTGATTAATATATGGCTTTGCTGACATACTACTTCTGCCTTTTACTGTATTGGCAGGTTAAATAATAGGGACTATCAGGTGAAGCATATTGCACTGGTATTAAGTACTTTTCTATAGCCTGAAAGGTTAGAAAGTGGTACATATAATAATGCTGAATTTAAACACATTAAGAGAAGGAAAAGAAACCAACTATGATTCCCTGAGTAATGGATAGTGAACAGTTATAGTTGTCTTTTGAGTTAGCTTAGGCTTAAGAGGGTTTCTTAGGTTGTGAAAAGGATAACCAGTTCCCTTTTATGGAGAACAAGGAGATGCCATTTAGTGCTTTTTAAATAGTGGCCCTGTAATCTTATCCTGTTGATTGGGGAACTACTCAAATTGATTCCCTGTTCCATTTCCCTCAATTCTTGCTCCCCCATCCCAGCTTGTGAAGACCGAGTTAGCATCCTGGATGCCTTAGAATCAGCCAGAGTTAAGATAAGCAAAAGTCCTTGGTTTTTATTCTTGGTCGTTAGGGGTAGAAGTGAAAGGGATGGATGTAGGATCTCCATGACCTCCCTTCTCCTTGTCTACTACCAAAAGTTATCCTGGCTTGTCTTACTCCACCCCCAGTCCCTCCTACAATTATCTGTATACACCAAAAAATCGAGCCAGCACAGAATAGTGGGAAGGGCCATTTTCCAAGCATATGCTAATAGAGTATTGTCCCATTGGTAATTAGCCTTAAGTGCTTGGTTGTCTGATTCCAGTGCATCAACTCAGAGTTTCAGCCCTTTATACCAGATAATCTTATTATAGTAAATTGTCATTTGGATATATTTATCCATATTACTAAATTTGTGTTCCATCTCCCTATTTCTATATAGCAAGAAATTTGTAATGTTCATGAGTTTTTAGTTTTTAGACATTCCCAAATTTAAAAGCCTTTAAGAAGACCCAGACTTCTCATTGCTGAGTGTGCTTAAAGTCCCCAAATATGCTTAACTGCATTGTTTGTAAATCAAGTTGTTCATATCCAGTGCTCATGTCATGCATTGAATACCTTTGTACAGTGTGTGGATTCCATGACCCTCATTTAGAAAACTTAAATATGATCTGTATCTTAGTTTCATTTTGGAGATTTCCATGTTAACTACAGCTGGAAGCAGTGAACTAAGGAGAAAAATATCCTCTTGAGAGTCATCCCACAATATATGAGAGTTTTTCCGGAGCATTGGATCGTGTGTTAGAAACTTGTTTTCTATTCATCCCTATTTTTGCCCTTTTTTTGCTGCTTCTCTCTGAATTCATTTCAGGATTATACTCTAGGGCTACATATTGGCAGTTTATAACAACTATTTTCTTAGCACCTTTTGAGAGTCAATCACAATTCATTTCAAAGTTTCACCATTTCTTGATCCATACTTGTCATTCATTTGATTGTTTCCCTTAAAAAAAAAATCCAGCAATTTAATTGTTCTTCTCACTCAGTTTTATTCCTCTGTATCCCCTCAGTCTAATTCCCTCAACCTGTTGGCCTTGATTATCAGGAAAAAGGCAAAAACAACTCCCTAAAGTTTTCATTTAAAACATTTTGGCTTTGTCTTTTGATGTAAGATGTTATCATTTGCATATCACTTTACAATAAGCAGCAGGGGGAAGCCATAGTTCTATGACCTTAAAAAAGGAAGTGTCTATCCTCCCCTCCCCCTATTACCTTTTGAACATCTGGTTCTGCATACAGGAAAAAAAAAAATACAAAAAACTAACCTCCCAGGCTTCCTCTTAATCCTCTTCTGCACCCAAACTTTTATTTTCTTTTAAGTTCTATTTTTGTTCTTTACATAAACAGTAGTGACCCATAGGGTCAGACATTTCCTGCTTGTTAATGACGTGTTAGGTTAAGACCCAGAGATGATGCCTTGAGTTTTCTGTTTCCTAAATGTTTAAAATACAGAGACCCACATTTTAACAATCTATAAATAGGGATAGACCTTATCATTCCATCATCAAACCTTGGAGTCAAAGGAACATAATGCAAAGAAAAGTAATTAGCACTTTGCTATGAAAGCAGTGTGTGAACAACTTCTCTTGGTTCTGTTAGTATACATACCTTTTGTTATTTCATTCTTCACATTTGCCAAATTTGAAATGACTAATGAAATAATAAATTAAAAGCTTTTTTTCTATCTCAAGTAGAAGTTTTTGAAAATTAGAACAAGTTGTCTAAATTGTCTAAATTTTATCTATTTACCGATTCTGTACCCATACACCCATAACTTTATTCATACAGGTTTTCTCACTTTAGCAATCTTTGGCTCACCTGACTATTTCAGGCAACTCATGATATCTAAACAGTTATATAATGTTAGGGATTTAGTGAATTTTAGAATTCACTTAGTTAAAATTCCTTATTTTAAAGATGAAGAAAGGAAAATAGAAAAGTTAAGTGGGTTACACAAGTTACATAGTTTATGAATGGCAGAACTGGGATTAGAATCTTTGTCTCCTAAACCTAAATTCATTTCATTTTTTGTTATCCCTTGTTGCTTTTTTATGAACTTGATGAGGTCTGGATATAGGATTCAGGTTATGATTTTGGTAAGTATTCCCTGGCAACAGTTATATAATTAGCCATGTCCCAAAGTGGTTCTTGATTTTTTAGTTTTAATGGAAGTACAGAGGCAAGATAAATCTATATTGCTTAGGAAAGCTTATTCATCTCTGCTTCTTATCCCCTTTCTTTCTTTTTAATATGCTGAACCGATAGCTACAGTGGACAAAGAGCCTCATACACATATATATACACATTACCTAACATTTGGAACAGGGGAACATATGGGTTGTTTTCATCTCTCTGATTATATAGATTAGGAAATTAAGTTCTCTTCACATCCTAAAAATTTTGATCCTGGATGTATTGATATCTAAAAGTTGATAAATGCAGTTATCCCTAAATACCATTACTCCTGTTTCAGAAGGAAAGTTTCTAATAAGATAAAACTCTTGTTCTGTGATCTATAATATGTCACAAATTCATAAACATAATTTAGTGCAATATATGGAAATCCTTGGAATTTTTAATGAGCAAGTATGCTAATTTCAGTGCTGCTTAAAATATCTCATTGTTAAAAGAAGAATACTTCTTTTATGAATGCCAGGTGGCAGGAAGTTGAAGTAGATCCTATCAAGGAATTTTTATATGACCTTTAAAATAAGAAATAGTTTTTGTTATTGTTTTCTTATTTTGTTTGCATTCTGTTTTTTGAACTTTGCTATCACTTTACGACGATTATACTCTTTCATTTTCTTTTCTATCCCCATACACTAATTGAACTCTCTCTTGCCACAAAGAGAGCAAAACCAGCATATTGTCTGTCTGAAAATGTGCCTGGTTGAGCACCTTTGACTATAAGATATTTTTATTTTCTTTTAATTTGAGGCTGGCTATAAACATTTATGAGAATTTTGAAGTGTTTTGGTGTTGGTTCCCTTTACATTATTGTTGTTATCTTGGAATTTCGTTCATGTGACTAGAAATGTTTTTCATTTCTTCATCTGAAAATTGTCTTTGACCATTTATCAATTGGAGAATGGCTTGTATTCTAATTTGGTTCAATTCTCTATATATTTTAGAAGCAAAGCCTTTATCAGAACCTTTGGGTGTAAACATTTTCCCCCAGTTTTCTGCCTCCCTTCTAATCTTATTTGCCTTGATTTTGTTTGTATAAACCCTTTTTAATTTGATATAACCAAAATTATCCATTTTGTATTTCATGTACTCTTGTTCTTCTTTGACCACAAATCCCTTCCTTCTCCACAAGCTTTGAGCTGTTATGTCTAAATCATGAACCCATTTTGACCTTATCTTGGTATATTGTATTAGGTATTGATCAATACTTAGTTTTTGCCATACTGTTTTACAATTTTCCCAGCAATTTTTGTCAAATAATGAGTTCTTATTCCAGAAGCTGGAGTCTTTGGGTTTATCAAATACTAGATTACTATAATTATTGACTCATTTCTTACAATATAATAATACTTAAATTATTTTCACATACCATAGTTTGTTCAACTTCTACCCCTTCTTCTCAATCCTCCCTTTTCTCTATCCTTCCTCCTTCCCAATCCGTGAGTGCTTACAACCTGGAAGTAGAAAACTTTACTATGATTAGGGACTAGAGAATCAAGGGACTATCTTGGGAAGGAAAGTCCTCTTTCTGTCCCTCTCCCTTTCCTTCTCTTTCTCCCTCTCCCTCTCCCTTTCTTTTCTTTCTCTCTCCCTCTTCTTCTCTTTCAAAACGGTGTCAAGATATAATTGTTGCAAGAGAACAGTGGTGTTTTTTTTTCTTGGTAGGTGTTGAAAAAAGTGTCAATATGTAGCCTTGACTAGAAACTGGGGAAAAAAGTAGGTTACATGCCTTGCTCTTGGGCAGCTTGTGATTGTCAAAACTCCCTTGTGTGTCTTCAATAAGATTATAATATAATTGGGAGAGATTTGGCATAATAAATAAAAATATGACACAACATAGTTAATGTCAATTTGTGGTTTTCTAAGTCAATATGTGGTCTGGAAGGATGTGTTTCTGTTTTAGTTTGATACTACTGACTAGGGATCTTTTTAAATGTCCTTGATTGGTGATTCTCTTTCATTGATGATTCTCTGACTTGTTTCTTATATTTTGAATTCCAAAAAATTGACTGCTAACCTGTTACATTGATAGATAATAAGTCTATAACTTAGTCTTTTCAAGTGTTTTCAATAAAGTAGTTCTTTAGTACTAACTGAATATAAAATTGTATTTTAGCATTCTATAGAATTGAGAAGAGACTCAAGAATTTGGTTTGTTGGAATTGTTAGTTGTGTTTAATGGAATAGTTGTTTTTTTTTTGGGGGGGGCGGTTTGTTACAGATTAGAGAGACCTGTTAAACTCTACTGTATATTGAACAGCTTTCAACTTAAATTCCTTCTGAAAATATGCTGCTATTTGGGATTGTGATGGAACCAAATTTTTACAAGAATTAAACACGTGCTTAGCAAATGCCAAACATGCCTCACAAAAATTTTAACTGTTGAATTTGATAATAAAAATGCTCCAAATATTATAAAACTTAATGGAAAAATGTAATGCCTTTATAAACTGCCTTTATGGATAGATTATCATATTCTGTCCAAGCAAATGAGAACTAAATGAATCTTAATGACTAATGGATGAATGTTAAATCTTTGGCATAAATTCCAAATACAGGGAATTACAAAGAGTAGTTGTTAACAGGTTGCTATTGTCAATGTTAACCTAATAAATATAGTTTGTTTTAGATTGAAAAGGAAAAAAAAAACAAGATGAATTTATTTATTGTGCTTTCTATATATCTTGTTGAAGTGAAGGAATCTCTGTGGCATTTTGAAATTGAAGCATTGTTTTGGAATGGCTTAATATGGTGTATACTATTGAAAGTAATAATAAAGCAATGGCAGAAAGTCTCTTAAAATAGGACATCTGTTTCTAAGATATGAACTCTTGTTACTGTATTTTGCTTGAACATGTGAAATCTATTAGCTTCCAGAAATGTTATAAGAAATCCTAAGTTTATATAGTGCAGTATGACAGTTTTACTTATGCTTAATTCAAAATTTTAAATGTGGAAAATGTTCTTTTTTCTTTCCTTAATTTAAAAATATTTTAGTATGAAATATTTCTCAATTATGTGCAAAAAATTTAACATTTATTTTTTTAAAATTCCAAATTCTCATGTATACTTATTGTGTATCTAAGTTATATTTTAATATATTTAACATCTACTGGTCATCCTGCCATCTAGGGGAGGGGGTGGGGGGGAGGTAAGAGGTGAAAAATTGGAACAAGAGGTTTGGCAATTGTTAATGCTGTAAAGTTACCCATGTATATATCCTATAAATAAAAGGCTATTAAAAAAAAAAAAAACGAAAAAAAAATAAAATTCCAAATTCTCTCCTATCGCTTAAGGAGCAATGCTCTATGATATCGATTATATATGTGAAGTCATATAAAATACATTTGTATATTATCAGTGTTTTAAAAGAAAACGAACTGACAATCAAGAAAAGTAGAGAAAGTAAAATAGTAAGATTCTTTTCTGTACTAAATGATCATTTGATCTCTCTCTGGAGGTGGATAGCATTTTTTATCATGTGTCTTTTGGAAGTTGTCTTAAATCATCATCTTGATCCTTTGGTTTTTTTGCTGATATTTGACTCTATCATATTCTGAACTTTAAATAATCAATAGTTTTGGGACAGCTAGGTGGCACAGTAGATAAAGCACCAGCCCTGAAGTCAGGAGAACCTGAGTTCAAATTTGACCTCAGACACTTAACACTTCCTAGCTGTGTGGCCCTGGGCAATTCACTTAACCCCAAATGCCTCAGCCAAAAAAAAAAAAAGTCAATAATCAATAGTTTTAAGCTGAAAACTAGGTAACTTGCCTAGAATATCAGGCAATGTTGGGGATTAAACTCAAGCCTTCCAGACTCCAGAAATGCCATGCTCATTCTTAGACTATGCTCATTGAAATGTAGCCCTTTAGTAAGGATTGGTTTTTAGACTTGTCATGTCTAACTATATTCATTCACATCACTAAGATTTAATATCATCATTTCCAGAAAACTTGTGCTTATTCTTGCCCAATACATGGAAATTCTTAGACACCTAAATAGCCTTTTTTTTTTTTTTTTTTTTTTTTTTTTTTTTTTGGAAATATCTCCTTTAATAAGGACATACATAGGAGCTGATCTTTTTCTAGGTCAGGAAGAAAAAGGTTATAATAACCCTTTTGTTCTGTTTACTACTCTTCTCTTCTCCCTTTTCCACCCACTCCCTTCTAGTAGATCATTTGGCTTGATACAAAAGCACACATGCACATTCTTTTCATGCAGATTCTAATACTACAATTGGTCTTCTTCCTATTGGAAGATGTTATCAAGGTAAAAAAAAGAAAGCAGGAGTTTAGGTAATCTAAAATAATTTAGAGCGGAATGCAGTTTTACATATGTAATGAAACTTTTGTATCTGAAATCAGAAATTCTCTGATTTTGAATCTCTAAAATCAGGAATCTCAGAAGACCTTATATATGCACAACCAGAGCAATGAAAAGAAAACACAGGTTGGCTACATGATTATCTTGTTTATATATTTAAAGTTTAGAATTTGTTTTCCTTGAAATATTTATTTATAGAATGAATGACATTTGCAAGACAGTTTTATACATGAGTCTAAAACGTTTTAAAAATTTTAGCTAGTATGATTTAAATGAAATAATTGAAAATTGAGTTACTTCAAATCTTGTTTTAAAATCACATTGCTTTTAAGTTTTCTTATTTATTGAGTTTGATGAGAGATACAAAAGGAAGAGAAAAAATTGATACCTTGGAATGTAGCTTTGTATATAGAACTGGAAATTTTAAAAAATGTAATAATAGCTTTTTATTTTCAAAATATTGCAAAGATAATTTTCAACATTCACTCTGGAAAAACCTTATGTTTCTAATCTTTCTCCTACCCTTCTCCCTACACCCCTCTCCTAGGCAACAAGTAATATATATATATATGCTAGAAATATTATTTCATTGAAAACACTCATATAGATAGTTACTATAGAGATCTCAAGTTTTGTTAGTAATATTTTAAAATTTCTTTTCAAAATTAGTGATAATTCTTACAACATGGAGAGGAATAAAAATGATTCCAAAACAAATGTACACTTTAGTATTGATGAGTGACAAGTTGTTACTTTTTTGAAAAGGGGGCGGGGGAGAGGTAAAGGGATTGGAACTCAGGCAGTCCAGGTAAGGGACTTGTCCAAGGCCACACAGCTAGTCAAATGTCTGAAGCCAATGCTTTATCCATTGCACCATTTAGCTGCACTTAGGGGTTATCTTAAATAGAGATTGATGTATAAAACTAGACAAGCCATCTCCAAAATGATTTCTTATCTAGACACATGGTAACTCATTATATTAAATTATCTTTTGGAAATACATAATTTAGTAGTCTTCTTAATTAAAAGAAACTGCAGTCAAAGCAAGTCATGTTTTAGCTTACATTTGACATATGCAATGGCATTTTCTAAACTTTTCAGAGTTATCTAAGACTATACAAATCAAATTGACTATTTTGCCAGTATAATTTAATGGAATATTTTAAATCTATTTTCATATTTTGTGATGGGGTTATCCAAATAACCATATGTTGTGAAATAATTACACCAGATTCCTTCCCATTTAAATGTATGTTTCTGGTTAGGCTGCCTTCTACTAGTAGGTTTTTCAATTAAAAAAATGCTTCTATTTACTTTTTAAAAATATATGAAGCAACACACAAAGCATATGCAATAATAATTCTCAAAGAATAGATATTGACTTCAAATATGAAAACTGGAAATAAAAGCATGGTCTAAGAAAAGTGTCAGAGACATCATTTGGGATGTTTCAGATTGAGGTTCATTTATTGCAGGTTTATTTTCTTCTAGCAACTCAAGTGTTTGAAGAATATCCTTGAGGAATAAAAGAATATATAGACAAATTTCACCTTTTTCTTGCTTCTTCTTGAAATGCCAATATAAGTAGATGGTGGTGGTTTTATAGTGTTGACTTTTTCTTTTTTTCCATTTGTGATCATGTATCTAAGCCTTCATGTATTAAGATTATGTAATGCTCTTATTTTGTTAGCGTCTTAATTGTTGAGATATGAAGTTAAAATTCTTAAATCTAATATTGATTAGCCCATGTGTTGAAACATCTTTCTAACAAAAAAAGAAGAAATAATACACATTTGCCATTATTATATACTTCCCCAAACTTCTGGCCTTTTTTTCTTTGCTCCATATTGTCTAGATTTTTCACATGGTTTCAGTATATCAATATTTACTATTCATTAAAATAAATCAGAGTGCTTTTAAATGGTCCTTTTCTTGTTTTTTTTTTTCCTGCTTTGTGATTTTATTCTGTTTTCATGCCAATTATTCATTTGTTTTCTTTTGTTGGGGAAAAAAAAAGAAAAAAGAGTACATCAAACTTTGATAAAGAATTTGGACTGAAAAGTAAGGCTTTTTAAAGTCTTTGCAAAATGTTTTTATATGTAAATTTATTCCAATATTCTGTCTTAGATTAATTACTGGCTTTATTGACCCAAATATTTCCCTGATGTCTAAAAACTCCCATATTGTACCTACAAATCAGCTACTAGATAACAAAATTAATGTTTGACCTATGTTTTAAGTGGACTTTAGCCATTCTCTCTGTCATCCTCATAGCTGTACAAAATGCCTTCTAGGCTAAGGGAAAAGAGGAATAGAGCAGTTTCATAGAAAATCCTTTTTACCACCCAAGAGTAACCTGCAGCAAGTTTGTTCACATTGTCCATCAGAGAGAAAACTCCAAACAAAAATATCTAACTGCTTTTTTTAAGTTGTTTTAGAAATTTCAAATTTCAAAAATTCAGAAAGTCACTGTCATTTGAAGAGATCAACGTACTTTTCAGTGCTCAGAAGCTGGTGGATAATTAATTATATATCTGCAATTAATTTACTTATACTTTTTATTATCATTTTATTATATTGAAAGAATTAGTTGTCAGAAGCTTTCCTATTGCTAAAAGAATGATGCTTTATTCTTCTGTAACATGGTAGACATCTACATTAGCCCCCCCTTCTGTTTTTAGCCATTTTCATTCATCATATAGACAGTGGAAGAAGACTTAGATTGATTGAATCCTGTACTCATGTGAGAGTGAGTGTTTCTGTCTTGATGTTGCAAGATTTACAATTTGTTTGAAGTGTTGATTTATCCAAGTGGATTTCCAGGGGTTCTTCAGTAATGATAAACTTACATTGCTTTCTTTTGGAGAATGTTCTAAAATAAAGTGGATTAAGATGAATGTTGGAGAGGATGTGGGAAAACTGGGACTCTGGTGCATTGTTGGTGTAGTTGTGAATGGATCCAGCCATTCTGGAGAGCAATTTGGAACTGTGGTCTAAAAGTTATCAAACTGTGCATACCCTTTGATCCAGCAGTGTTACTACTGGGCTTATATCCCAAAGAGATATTAAAGAAAGAAAGGGACCTGTATGTGCAAAAATGTTTGTGGCAACCCTTTTCGTAGTGGCCAGAAACTGGAAATTGAATGGATGTCCTTCAGTTGGAGAATGGTTGGGTAAATTGTGGCATATGAATGTTATGGAATATTATTGTTCTGTAAGAAATGACCAGCAGGATGAATACAGAGAGGCTTGGAGAAACTTACATGAACTGATGCTAAGTGAAATGAGCAGGACCAGGAGATCATTATACACTTCAACAACAATACTATATGAGGATCAATTCTGATGGAAGTGGCTATCTTTGGCAATGAGAAGATCCAGTTCGGTTCCAGTTGATCAGTGATGAACAGAACCAGCTATACCCAAAGAAAGAATACTGGGAAATGAATGTGGACTGCTTGCATTTTTGTTTTTCTTCCCAGGCTATTTTTACCTTTCTAAATCCGATTTTTCTTGTGCGACAAGAGAAGTGTATAAATATATACATATATGTTGTATTTAAGATATACTTTAACATGTTTAACATGTATGAGACTACCTGCCATCTAGGGGAAGGAGTAGAGAGAAGGGAGGGAAAAGTTGGAACAGAAGTGATTGCAAGGGACAATGTTGAAAAATTACTCATGCATATGTTCTGTCAATAAAAAGCTGTAATAAAAAATTAAATTTAAAAAAATGGATTAAGCATCAGACTGGAAATTTAAGGGTAAGGAAGTTCCTATTCTGATCTAGTCACTCATAGAGAGCAAGACTAGATTTGTTGTTGTCATTTCAATTTTATAAAGTTGACTGGATTTGTTGTTGTCATTTCAATTTTATAAAGTTTTTATAAGGAGGTGGTTCTGAGTCCTCCTTGATGCCTTATTTACTTAAGCATCTTATATGCATTTTTAATCATCATATTTGTCATCTTATGAGTAAGCAGATTTAATAAAATTTACTACTTTGAAAATAAGTTGATTATTCACTTTTGCCTTTTCTAGTATGCTGTTGTTCTTTGAAACTTAAGAACCATTCTAGCAAGTCCTTGTGTCTCATTGATTCCCTGTGACTTTCCAAAAACAAGTCCATCTCTCAGTCCACTGAAAAGTTGGCTTACTATAGTAAAAAAATCAGGTAGTAGACAGTCACTCACGTAAGTCATGTTCTATAAATGCTTTAGTGTTTCATTTGATAACTTTGTTTCTGTAAATAAACACTATTTGTAAAATTTGTTTGTTCCTTCCCACCCCCAGGAATGCTAATATTAAGCATATCTGTAAATGTACAACAAGCTTTTGGAAAATCCCAGTGTTTTGTAATGTCTCACAAAATCCTCCTGCCTTTTAGAAATGTCTCACAAAATCCTTCTGCCTTTGGGAAACTGGAAAACAAATGAAGTAGGCTATAGAGTGGGCACAAGATACCTGTCACTGGGCTGGTGTCTGTGACTATTAAGATATTGAATATTACATTTTCCTACTTATTAAAAAAAACTCCAAAGGCCCAGTCTTCTTGCCTTTAGGGTAAAATACATATTTTTTTGCCCAGATTTTAAAATTATTCACAGTCTGGCTCCAGTATATGTTTTTAGATTTATTGAATGTTACTTCTCAGCCACTCCATGTGGCTATTGCCACTACAAAAAGAACTGCCACAAACATTCTTGCACATACAGGTCCCTTTCCCTTCTTTAAAATCTCTTTGGGATATAAGCCCAGTAGTGACACTGCTGGATTAAAGGGTATGCACAGTTTGATAACTATTTGAGCATAGTTCCAAATTGCTCTCCAGGATGGTTGGATCAATTCACAACTCCACCAGCAATGTATTAGTGTCCCAGTTTTCTCACATTCCCTCCAACATTTGTCATTATCTTTTCCTGTCATCTTAGCCAATCTTAGAGGTGTTAAACTGGACTTTAAGATGTAAAGTGCCATTGTTACCCTGAGGTACAACTTGTATTGTGGGTGACTCATTAGGGTTACTTACTGTATACCATCTTAAGGGTACTAAAAAGTTTTTGGTGGTAGTAACCTTTCCTTAGGTATATTCAGAAAGATATTTAGGATGTTTGCTTTATTGTTCTTTGTGGAAACAAAAGTATAATTAGCCCTGTTTTTGTAGAAACTGATGAATAGCAGTAAATAGAAGGGCAGAAAGAAAAGGAATCAGATACAAAGACTTTAGAAAAGAGTAAGATATATTTTCTTGGAATTTAGAAGATAATGGCCTGTTATCTAATATTAAGGTGAATTTTTTCCCCTGCATTTAAGAATTTTTTAAAAGGGAGAGAATAATGCAAAAAAGAGGAAGAGATAAGCAAGCTGACATTTAACTAGATAGATTAGCATTGTCGGATGGTCATATCATTTTATCACAGATTTTTTTTGGTGGGTGATCTATTTCAAGCATTAATAATTATTGAGAAAAAAATGAGGTTGTTTGCCAAGATACAATCCTTTTGTATCTCAAATTCTTTAGGCATCTTCCTCTTCTACTTCTTTGTGCACTCTAATCTCCTAAGAAAATCATAGGAGGAAGTGGCTGTTCTTTATCTCAGGACTGTTCACTCTTGGTATACCCTTGAATCCCCTTTATCTTCTTTTCTTTCGCAGATTTCCCTCATTCTTTTTTTTTTTTTTTTAATCTTTAATCTCTTACTCTTTACTTATTCCTTCCCTGTTGCCTATGAATATGCCCACGTTATTCCCATTCGGTCCTTAAAATTAATCACTTGATCCCCTCATTGCTATTATAGTTATTTTCATATCTCTCCTCTACTTCTTGGCAGAAATCTTTAAAAAGCCATCTGTCTTTTTGAAGTGGTGTCCTTCACTACTTACCTCAAAAACCTTTGCAATCTGTCTTCCAACCTCATCCTTCAACTGACACTGTTCTTTTCACAATTACTAATATTCTCTTAATTGCCATATCTAATGATACTTCTTTTAGTCCTCATCCTTCTTGATCTTCCTGTGCCTTCTGAACTGTTGATCACCTTTTCTTGGATATTCTCCACTCATCTTTTTCTGTAACACTACTTTCTTTTGGTGCCAGTCTGACCATTCATGCTCAGTTTCTTTTTCTGGTTTTTCATCCATGTCATAATCTCGCCAACTATGGATATCTTTAGCATTTCTGTTAGTACATAAAATTTGCTTATGGTATCACTCTTTATGTCTCACTCATGTACTTCTTGATATGTGGTGAAAAATTAATTTCTTTTGAAAAAGCTTCAAATAATGTCACATTTCCTTTTTGAGTTATTAAACTGGCATTTATTAAATGTTTATTTTTCCATTTTCTACTCTTACAGCCAATATAGTTTAATAATTGAAATATGTATAATCTAATCATTAAGAATCATATGGATTAAACTTAAGAAAGTAATCCTAAAAGTCATGTAGGAAAGCAGCTGGGTGGAACAATGTACAGAGTCTTGGCTAAGAGTTCAAATCAGTCTGGGGACTGATTTTGTATATATTACACAATTTCAAAGAAGTGAAATATGGTATGTTTAACTTCCATTCAGGTCTCCATACTTGTGTGTCTTACGTTATTTCAGGTGAACTCCTATGGTCTTGAATTGGGTTTAGGTAAACAATCATGGTCAAAGGAACTAGCTCCAGGTAGACCTGAATCAGTCTCAATCCTTAGACTTTAGAGGCTAGGTTAATTTCAGAGTTAGGATTCCTTCGCTCTGAAGCATTGCTGAGTATTGACTGATTCAGCTCTGTTCCTTTCTCTTCCCACAAATTCCCATTAGCCACATTGTATCCCAATCCTAGAAGGAAAGGGAATAGAGTCATAGCAGGTACCTAATTCAGGTGCCCTGAGATACAGACAGTGAACATCGTTTCAAAGACAACCTCTATACTAAAAAAATTCCAATAAAACTGGCTACTCCAGACATTCTGGGTTTACACTTCAGTATGATGACTTAGGGCAAATTTATGTCACCCTACTGGGTCTTAGGTTCCTTATCTTAAAAAAGAAAGGGGGGGTTGCACTAGACCTTTAAGGAGTCAGTTCCCAATTCTAACCTTCTATGATTTTACAACATTCTACTATTGACCTTGCAGTAAAAAGACTTCAGTTGAGGTCCCAGCATTGATATTTGGTACTGTGTGATCAAGGGAAGCTACCTGACCTTCTTGGGCTTCATTTTCATCACTGTGAATTCACTATTTATATTCTTGCTCTCTCTGTGTCTCTGTCTCTGTCTCTCTCTCTCTCTCTCTCTCTCTCTCACACACACACACACACACACACATACACACACACACACACCCCTTGCTGTTTATGATTTATTTGTATTCTATCTTCTCCCCACCCCCAATCCATCATCTGTTTAATCTGGTAATTCCATTTTCTTTTTTTCTTTTCAATCCACATTGTTCTCACTTGGCTATATCAATAACATTTTTAAAAGCTATTCTCTAGATTGTTTACCAAAAATTATAATGTAGTCTATAATCCAATGTTTATTGTTTTTATGGTTTTCTTACTTTATTCAAAAAGATAACCATCTTCCTCCCCACTACCAAATAACTATTTAATTTGATGAAAATATGTAAACTGAACAGTAAGACTTTTTGAGATAGTGTTGTTCTTCAGTTTATAGTAATACAGCTAAGAAGGATATAATGAAAGCCTTCAGTGTCTGTGGATTAAGAAACTAACTCAGTAGAATATTATTGTAAAGACTTCTTTTAAAGTATATCTCAAGAGCATATGTAAAGATACAAATGGAACTTAGGGCCCTAAGGCTCAGTTTAGGAGAAAAGTTTTATTGGAGGCAACATGATATTATAGAACTAGCTATAGCTCACTCTGGAATTAGCCTTAAGTTCATAGTTCAAATATTTAAAAAGCTGACAATATAATTCAAATTTTAAAAAATGAAGTGATAATTATACTTTCTCCACATCTTTGTCTATTGATATCTTTTCCCTCCTATTTCATTTTTTAGTACTTATACTTGTTAGGAAGCTTTTCTTTACATTAAGCTCAATTCTGGGTTTTGTTTTTTGTTTTTTTGCATTATTCAGCCATTTTACTGAGTTATATGCTTTGTGGCCAGGTAGAAATAAATCTAATCATCTTCCTAAAACCCATAAGTGGTTTTTATTATTGTCTGTAGAATGAAATACAAAATCCTTTGTCTAAGATTAAACAAAACGAACCTTTACAGTTGGGTTCTCAACTATTTTTCAAATCTTTCTTTATATTAGACTATTTGACAAATTTGGCATTCCAGTGAAAGAGGGATTCTCACTGTTCACATCATTACATCACCTGCTTTTGTGCAGATGGTTCCCCATGTTTGTAAAGCACTCTTTCCTCAGTTTTGTCCTTTGGTATCTTTGTATTTCCAAAAGCACAGATCAGGTTCCACTTCCTACAGAAGGCTTCTGATCCTCTCCAAGTTGCTGTATTTGAGCTCCTTCTTGAAATTTCCTTGTATTATCCTGTACCCTGTATATATACATATACATATGTATATATACACAGATACATATTTGCAAACTTGTGTACTTGTTTATTTTTCTATTACAAGGTAAACTCTTTTGATGACAGGAACGTCATTGTTTTTGGTACCGTCCTCAAAACCCAGCACCGTGTCCTGTGTGTAAAGATCACTTCATATTTTTTTTCTTCAAAATTAAATTGCATTGACAGGCTCTAAAAAACTTGAAGATCTTTGTCAGGTGTCTACTAAGTCTTCTCATTTCCAAGCTAAACAATCTGGTGAGGCACTTTAAAATCCTACATGTTAGAGGTTGATAAACTATAGGCCAAATGATACCGTCTAGTTTTGTATCCTGACAAACCAACACTGCCTGTTTTTATATAGCCTGTGAGCCAAAAATAATTTTTACATTTTAAAATAAAGTTTTTTAAAAATCCATTTCTATAAATCACTCTTAGCTCTGGGGCCATAAAATAACAAATAATTTGATTCTCCACAGAAGATACTTGCTAAACATCACTTTTGTTCATAAGGGTCCTTATATGAGTGGTTTAAACATTATATATGTAATTTAATAATCAATGGAGCTCCCTTCTTTCTTTGGTACAATTAGCTTACCCCTTGTTGGGGGATGGGATAGAAGAGGTTTGGAGCTCCCCTTTGTTGGGGAATTCCAGATCCTACAAATGCCTCCTACTACTTTGCTCAGTGCTTTGCAAATGTTTCTCATTTGATACAAACATTCTAGGGAGGGTAGGTAATGTTATTATCCTTATTTTATAGTTGAGAAAACTGAGATAAAAAGAGGTTGTGACTTGCCTGGGGTTACATAGCTAGTAAGTGTGTGAGACCAGATTTGAATTCAGGACTTCCTGTCTTCAGGATTGGCATTCTATCCACTATACTATCTAGCTGTCTTATTCCATCCCTGAATAAGAACCCATTATTCCTAAAAATCTCGGATCAATTCTCCCTTTCAGCTAAAAGTGATCCCTTCCTCCTTTGATCACATTTGTATTTATTATGATAGTAGGTCATGCTTGACCTCTCTTATGTAACTAATCACATATTAATTATCATAAATGTTGTAGTTCTTTATCTCATTCTGTTCAAAAATAATCATCTAAAATTTGAATGGGTTTGTTCAGAAGACTAGTATTGGATGATTAGAAACTGTAGGATTACTCTTCAGGATTTATGAAGAGGAGGTTCCTCTGCAGCTACAATTGGGACCCTAATGTGTTAAATGCTCTTATCTGTTGGCCATCCTTCTGATAATTACCCCCTTTAAAATTCACTAAGTTTTCTACTAAAAATGTACACAAATACATTGCATCACCTATACAGTTTGATATTGGACCTACTTACTTGATTTCGTATTTTTCTGGCAAAACTTTCAAGAAATCAGTCTTCCATGCCACTGCAATAGGACTTTAGCATGGCATGGATTGTAATGATCAATATTATAAATGTCAAGTTAATTTTTACATGCACGCAAAACAATAATAAAAGGCAAATCTGATTTTTAAATTTAAATTTTAAAATATTTCATAATAAAGGATATTTTCTGAATAAACATACAAAGCAAATAAATTATTATTTTTGTAAAAAAAAAAGTTATATTAAAAAGATATCAATAAACCAATGAAAACAGGAAAAAGATGACCATGAGAATATTCATTTGTATCAGGTTTAGCTATTGTCTTTGAAATAATAAATAAGAAAATAATGATAGTTAGCATTAATGTAGCATTTTAAAATTTGTGAAGTGTTTTATGTATGTCATCTCCTCATTCTCACAGCAACCCTGTATAATAAGTGCTATTATCATCATCCTCATTTTAAGGGTGAGGAAACTGAAATATTCAATCCTTTCCCCAGGGTCTAAGAAAATTAGTTAATATCTGAGACAGGGTTTGAACTTTTGGTTTTCCTAACTCCAGATCCAGCATTGTGTCCGTTGCGCCATCTAGCTGCCACAAATGATCTCTGCAAGTAGAACTTGGTATTCTTTTAAAGTTAAAGATATTAAATCCAGTATAGTGGATGGTTTTATTACTACTATTGTACTTCAGGTTCTATTGCTCAGATGAGTAAAAATAAGAAATATGTATATTCATTTGAAGAACAAAGTAAAGAAAAATAACCAACATAGAAAATGAGAAAAGTTGGTTATTCTGATTACAAACATCTTTTTCATTTGTGATATAAGAGATAATAGGAATAGGAATAATACAGGAGGCAGTATATTCTGGAGAAGATAGACTAGGAGGGGATCAAGGGTTTTTGTAGAACATTTGACCTTGGTAAGAAGGTGGAAGAGATGATGATAGTGATGGAAGATGCTTTGTTAAAGAGAATAAGGGAATAATTTTGCTCTGGTTAGGGAAAACAAGGGAATGAAGAATATTTTTGGGCCAGGATAAGAGAGCTGTGGCCCCATTATAAAGGTAAAGAAACTTCAGAGACATTAAGAGACTGGCTCAAGGCTGTACAAGGAGTAAACAGAGAAGCCTAGATTTGAATCATGATATTCCTGAATTCTACATCTAGGTCTCTCTCCATTGTGTCATGCTGCCTCCCTTTTCATTTGATGATCATGTCATTTCTTTCCAGATGGCTTGAAATACTCCAAGTTCAAAGTAAAAGGTTTGGTTAGTTTATATACATGTGGTGCGATAGACAGTTGTATATTTAAAATAATTGAATGTGATTGGAAATATCCATTTTCACAATAGAGAACCTAGTTCACTAAAAATAAAAGCTTGAGACTCCAAAGTTATTGCTAAGATATATGGGAACCAGTCAAGTCAGCCAGTAAAGCTATTTAATAAAACATTGTTTATAAATTTCAATGATTTGGGGGATTACATGTTTTTAGAAGAGCAAAAACAGTAACATAAGTCTTTGTGGCTCCAAAGAATGTGCAGTTTTATTATTTGGATTACTTTGTCTCTAATTACCATTAGTCCTTTTAAGATATGCCTGGAGGTTAATATTTTGAAATTACTAAATCTCAGCATTTTTCAACGTCTTTTCATTAGATTGCTAGAATACTGACTTAAAATGTAAAAGGCCTTTTTCTGGAAAGTGGAATAAAGGAGAGATTAAGAAATGAAATGAAAATTAAAACTGCTTTTATATTGGTCTTTGAATAAAGTGTTTCGGTGGTTAAAACAAAAAAGACCTGACTTAAGTATACAAGTTATTAGTGGGTTTCTCATATAATATATATCCTAATTACCAAGTAGAACACATCATCAGCATCTTTATCTGGATTAAGTGTTTATAATTTTTTTTGCCTGTTTTCTTATGACACATAATAACTTCAGATTAGTATGCAAATAGGTAGATTTTGATGAAAATAACAAGGTATCCTTTATTTAATTTCCCTTCTTCCTTTTAGGCGGAATCTCACCAAGTTGTCCCTCATCTTCAGTCACATGTTGGCAGAAATCAAGGCAATCTTTCCTAATGGGCAGTTCCAAGGGGATAATTTTCGTATCACAAAAGCAGATGCTGCTGAATTCTGGAGAAAGTTTTTTGGAGACAAGTAAGTATTATCCATTCATATTATTCAAATATATCACAGAAGAAAGTTTTTTAAGCACTTATAGAATATGGATTTCATATGGTATTTTGAGCCTTAATATAAGTAAGCCTAGTAAAGTAAGCTTTACTAACCAGATTAATTTTATTTAAAAAAAATTTTTGCTCCATATTTCCTGAATTGCATTGGAGAATATATTTATTATAGCAAGTTGTTGTCTTATATTTCATGGACATAGATAATTAGACTAAATTAATTATATTTTAATGCCCCTTCAGAGGATTTTTATGTTGTGTATATTCCAGTTAATTTTTATAAAAAGACTTTTAAAAAATGAAATAAAGCTTTTTTTTTTCTGAAGCAATTGGAGTTAAGTGACTTGCCCAGGATCATAATCAAGTGTTAAGTGTCTGAGGTCATCTTTTTTTTCTAGTCAGTAATAAATAGCCTCTCAATATTATAGTAATAAATAATTTTTGACAATTAACTTCATTTTGATTTCCTTTATCTCCCAGAAGTATTAGGAAAGCTTTGATTCAAAAAGTAAATGCATCTTTACATAGCTCAAGAGTTACCTATTTGTTGCCTAGATTACACTACTTTTTCTGTACTCTAAGTATTTAGTATATTTCTTAGCATTCAAATATTATTCAAACTCTATTTAGATTTTAAGTAAACATGTGATGAAAATTCTGTTACACCTAGTTTAGGTAATTATTTTCAATTGATGGTTCTGTAAAAGTAAACAATTGATTCTATATAATTCAACAAGCAGGTGCTTACTCTATGCAGAATTCCTCATAAATTGTTATTAAGATAGGTCACAATTAAAGATAAGATGATTCTTGCTTTGTATTCTTGGGATAAAATTTATGTGATGAATTTGATTTTGTGGAGCAAGAAAAAGATCTTTACTAATAGGTTTTGATGAACTGGGAGTTGGGGGGGAGGGGTAGCATATTTCCTAAGAAGATTTTGCTTACTTTTTATTCTTAGAAGCAGCAAACATACCTTGTTTCACATACTTCAGACACTGATATAGTCCTAATATTTGCCAGTATATACAAGGCCCTAAAAATTAACATGTCTAAAATAATCTGAGTTCTATTTATCCTTTTAAGCTAAACTACATAATCATCTAAGAAGAAAATTTTGTTTTGAATCTGTAATGAAATGATGAGTTTTTACACATTGTTTTAATTATATCCTTAATTTTCATATTATAGTTTTGTTGGCATGGTACTTGATCACTTCTGTTCAAAAATATAAACAACTACCCAACAATTTTATAAAAGGGAAGTTATGTTTGATAATCTTCAACTATTACTTTAAGGAATGGTCATGGGTTTTATTTGTCTTGCCTAGGAAACGTAAACATTAGAATAAGATATTGAAATAAAATGAATCAATTTCAAAATGAATGCTAGAGAGAGGAAAATAAATATTTTCTGTGAGCTTTTCTAACTTGGATGTTATTGTCATCATCATAGTAGCATTTATATAACATCTACTAGCCATGCACCATGCTAATAAATATTTTACATATATCTAATTTGGTATTCACAACAACCCTGTGAAATATATGCTAAATTGTAATAACTGTTTTAGAGTTGAATTAACTGGGTCAAACAGAGATTAAGTGACTTGCCCAAAATCACATAGTAAGAATTCAACTCTTCCTGACTTCAAGCCCAGCATTCTTATGCACTGTGCCACATAAAAAGTTGGCAAAAAAAAAAAAAGAAAGAAATTAAACCTGAATCTCATCTGGTGTAATAAAGAAAAAAATCTCTTTATGTCTGTGTTAAGATGGTGAAGAGAGGAAAAGGCTTGTAAGATGTTCCTCATCTGAAGATCTAATTGTTGTTCCAGAACACTGAGACTGTTACTTTCCTAGAAAATCTTTTTAAAAGATGACATCACTCAGAAAATCTATAAAGAATGGTCACTCCTTGAGAATATACTAAGATCTGAAAGAGTATAAAAGAAGCAGGAAAATCCTGAAATTTTAAGTCCCTTCCTTTTTAGTAGAAACTTGATAACTAAAGTTTGAGTCTACTTTTGAAGGTCCATATTAGGTGTGAAGTTTCAAGAAAATATTGATATCTGGAGCTGTCACAACAATATGGCAGTTAGGCCAACTGGCCTACTTGATACAGTGCTTTTGAAATCAGGGCACCTGGAACTTGGATTTTGCTGTTTTTTCCCCATAAAAGTCTGGCAAGTCAGTTAGCCTTTCTTGGTCTCAGTTTCTCATTTGCAAACTAAGAGGAGTTGGACAAGATCAGAGAACATCTATTACTTGATAGCTAAAAATAGTTTTTATATTTTCAAATAAAGTTTTGTCGTATTTAAAAAAGTAAAAGAAACATTCTTACTTCATGGGTAGTACACAAATAGGAACAACTGTCAGGGCCATTTGTCCAACCCTTGGTCTAGGTGACTTCCTGAGATCCCTTTTTGCCATAAATCTAGATATCTCACCTATGCCTTTGAATAGTCATCTTTCTCCCCCCCCCCACCCCCTCCCCCCCCCCCCCCCCCCCCCCCCGGAGTATTCTTGTTCCTTCCTCCTTCTTATAGAAGCCCTGGATTCTATGCTTTGAAAAGATGTTTTGTCAAATTTCCTTACTTTTCAGTGAAAATCAGTCCCCTTTCCCCTCTTGAAATCAAATCAATTCTGTATTTAATTATGTGAGTTTGAAGCATGTTATATTTCTCCTCCCAAATGAATGTAAGTTCCTTGTAGACAGAGTCTTTGGTATTTGTATCCCTTAGTGTCTAACATACCACCTGAAACATAGCTAATCTTTATTAAACTCTTGGTAATTGATTGCAGGGCCTAAAAAATATTGAAGCCTACTTATACAATTTTGCCATCAAACCATTTTTGGATGCTAGGGATGTATTGAATCTCCTCTGTTTCAAAATGTTTCCATAATTCTCAGACCTTTTAAAAATTAAAAGATGAATCATCTTTGCATACTATTCTACCTCCATAAGTTTTGTCTTTTATATTATTTTTACTCCTATTCAAAACTGACAGTTTTTCTAACATAGAGGAATCCAGTTGATCCAATCAACATGCAAACAAAATATACAAATCAAGGTATATACAGGATAAATAGGAAATAATTAACAGAAGGAAAGCACTAAAATTAAGATAAGTTAGGGAAAGCTTTCTCTAAAAGATGGGAATAAGGAGGTGGAGCCAAGATGTGGAGTAAAGATCAGAGCTTGTCCAACCTGTCCCCTTCAAAGAATGACTCTAAACAAATTTTAGAGCATCAGAATACCAAAAAAAAATGGAAGTAGAACATTTTCCAGCCAAAGGTAACTTAGCAGGTCAGCAGAAAAAGTCTTTGACACTAGGCAGAGAGTCTAACGTGCAATTCTGATACGGGCCATGCCAGTGCCTCCCAGCCCCAGCCCTGACCTGCAATACCCCAGCCCAACTCTCACTTATAATCAGTGGCAGTCCTGGTGGCTTTCATACTTCTCAACCCAGAGACACCAGGGAGGAGTTGGAAGCCCAGTAGAAAACTTGGGAACAGGGTGGGAGCCTAGTGCACAATCCCAGTGCAGGCTGCACCAGCACAGCTCCAGACTCAGCCCTGACCCTGGCTCCCTAGCCCAGCATCAGCTTTTGAATCTAAATCCAGGGCAGTGCCGGTGACTTCTGGATCTCTCATCCGGGGATGCAGTATCAGAACAGGCCATGCCAAAGTAGCCATAGTCCCATCCTGGGCCCCAGAGTCAGGAAAGCAGAACTCTCTTGCTTCAGCACACTAGATCTTACAGCTACAGTGGGACAGGGACACTCCTGATTGTTCCAGGTCTTGTGGACAGGTGTGTAAAAGGATCTCTGAAAACAGCTGCACAAAACCCCTGAACCCTGGAATGGTACACCCATCACCCTGGAAACAGAGCCCTACTTTAACAAAGAGTTAAATGTTGAGTAATAGGCTAGGAAAATAGACAACAGAAAAAGATTTTGACTATAAAAGATGGAATTTTAATTAATACTTAAAGGAAACTAGAAAAGTCAGTAGTTGGAATTGAGGAGGGAAGCCATTCTAAGTATGGGATATTGGGGGAGAAGGGGACAAATGCCTAGAACTGAGAGGATTATCTTGTTTACCAAGATGTTGAATTAAGCCAACAGCTAAGACAAATTGGCATTGAAGAATTATGCCTCTCTTTTGTTATATGGTTTTATTCTGTAAGAGATAAATTGTCTTGACATGCTGCTCTTAGATTATTAAGGAGACCTCTTCTTAAAATTTAAGAAAGCTCTTCAAGCAAATGTTTAAATGACCTTCTTTGCAACAAAACCCACAGACTAAATATGTGTAAGTTTGCTAGGAACAAAATAATAAATGTTTCTTCAAGAGAAAGTTTCCTTTTGCTTTGGACTTATGTAGAAAATATTCTCTTGAAATACATCTGCTGATTCATTGTTTAGAACTACTGGATAAAGGTGCTACAGGGACTGGAAAATGCATTTTGAAATCTTATGAGCCAGGTATCTTTTAGATAAATGGATATATTACCTAGTTGAATGGGAAATTGTTGAAAGATTAATTAAAACAAAAAACTCATTTTACCTCTGTGTCCTATTGTCAACTCTGTTTGAAGAAGCCACTTTATCTCTTCTAAATACTTTCCTGTCTGGGATAAGAGCCAGTTTCAAGCACCCTCCATACTCTGTGTATGAAATTCTTTAGGAAGAACACTGTACCAAGTGTGAAAATTATTAACCATTTGCCTTATTGACATCTGGGTAAGTAAGCAGTTCTTTAAAAGGAATGAATTATTTGGCATTAATTAGCAACCTTTCATGAAGCTCTGACTGGAAATGTGACTTATTCAAGGTTGTCTGCTGGAGTAGAAAAGGCACCACCTGGAAACCTTGATTTTGTACCTCAGCTCTTCTACTGACTTTGGGCAAAGTCATTTAACCTCTGTGCTTTTGGTTTTGAATTTAGTAAAATGCCAGTGTTAAGTCAAATGATCTGCAAGATTCCTTTTGCCTCCAAGATCTTTACATTTTAAATATCGTACTTATTCTTTGCATACCTAGAGACCATTTGTAGGTTCTCTCATTTCTCTTTAAGTCATCATAGACATAAGGCAGTTTTGCTTCCTTAAATGGAATCATTCAAAAATTCATGCTGAATTAGCTAGATACGTATTCCAAAAAGATCTGACATTTTCTTAAGGGCAATCATGATTCAAACCTAATATCAGATAGTAGAAGTTAAGAGACCTTTAAGATAAAGTTATTTTTTAAAAAAAATCAATAAATATTTACTAATAGCCTATAGTTAAGAAAGATGAGATATATTCTACTCCCAAATCTCAGGTTATTTCCTCCATAATCTCCTCAACCCTTTGTGGTTGTTCCTAGGCTGAGGTTTAAGACTCTTGAACTCCGCAGCTCTAAACTAAACTAAAACCTAATTGGAAGACAAATTGAGTTTGGCACTAATATGGTGATCTCCTGAGATTTGGGGGTCAGGGATAGGGGGACCTTTAAGGTGACCGAGTTGAAATAAATAAGCCTAATTTGGAAGTGGAACAGAAGAAACTTTCCTGGGAATCAGCAGGACCTATGAGTGGCAATTGCACTTCCAACTTAAGAAAGCTAGGAAAAAGTCTCAAGACAAAGCAAAACAAAACAAAAAGAGTTTACTCATGGCACAAAGATAAAAAAAAAAAAAAAAAGATGAAATTGTTCTTTCAATAGATTTTTCATGTTTTAGGAAATTTTTTATTTAAACATTCAAAATTTAGGGTTTTTTAACTCAAAGTTATGATGGGGGATAGGGTTAGAGGGTGGAACGAAAGAAACCTGAAAATAAACAGGAAAAAGAAATGGTATTTTAAAATGAGAATAATGCCAAAATATGGTCTGTAAAACAGTAATTTACAGTCTAGTATACTTGAGCCTAAGATTCAAGTATATCTCTAAAATTTAGAGCACTTGCATTGAATGAAAATGCCACATTTTATGTGATTGTACATGTTAAGCATGACATTCATATTTTTGAAGTATCCCAGTTTAGGGAAGTCCCTGAGTACATTGATTAATTATGATAAATATTTAGGTGCTAAGTTTGACATTGCGAAGTTACTTGAATAAACATGAAGATTTTGAGAACTGAGAGGATTTATGTGCCTATTGTTGGACAAGTCACTAATGAGTTCAGGTTCTTAAATTATACCAAATCTCTCTCTTTTTTCTTTTTATTTAATAGCCTTTTATTTACAGGTTATATGCATGGGTAACTTTACAGCATTAACAATTGCTAAACCTCTTGTTCCAATTTTTCACCTCTTACCCCCCCACCCCCTCCCCTAGATGGCAGGATGACTAGTAGATGTTAAATACATTAAAATATAAATTAGATATACAATAAGTATACATGACCAAAACGTTATTTTGCTGTACAAAAAGAATCAGACTGAAATATTGTACAATTAGCTTGTGAAGGAAATCAAAAATGCAGGTGGGCATAAATATAGGGATTGGGAATTCAATGTAATGGTTTTTAGTCATCTCCCAGAGTTCTTTCTCTGGGCGTAGGTGGTTCAGGTCATTACTGCTCCATTAGAAATGATTTGGTTGATCTCGTTGCTGAGGATGGCCTGATCCATCAGAACTGGTCATCATCTAGTATTGTTGTTGAAGTATATAATGATCTCCTGGTCCTGCTCATTTCACTCAACATCAGTTCGTGTAAGTCTCTCCAGGCCTTTCTGAAATCATCCTGTTGGTCATTTCTTACAGAACAATAATATTCCATAATATTCATGTACCACAATTTATTCAGCCATTCTCCAACTGATGGACATCCGTTCAGTTTCCAGTTTCTAGCCACTACAAAAAGGGCTGCCACAAACATTCGTGCACATACAGGTCCCTTTCCCTTCTTTATAATCTCTTTGGGATATAAGCCCAATAGTAACACTGCAGGATCAAAGGGTATGCACAGTTTGATAACTTTTAATCATACCAAATCTCAATGACAGTTTTAATATTAATTATCACTGATAATATTGGTCTTTATTCATAGGGCTCAGATTTCCCAATTAGCTTATACATTTCTAAAGTTCATCAGTATATATACAGTAAGGTGAAAGTAAGGTCATGACTATGGAAAACTGCATACTATTTCTAGTTCAATTCATTATTTCATTTCTTAATTTCTTGTGGAAGTAATACTTTCCCATGTTGGTTTCCGGTGTATTCCTTTCATTTTTAATAATAATAAGATTAACTATCACTTTCCTTAATTTTATGATAGATGAGATTTATTTCCCTAGAAAATAAATCAGACTAGTTTTTACCATAGGGCAGATCTTAATAGATTTACTTTTTAGCATGTTGTCTAAGGTGATTTGATGAAGAGTCTGTAATATTAATTAAGATAGACAGTGAGACTAGATAGTGTGGTCTAGAACAAAGGGCATTAAGGTAAAAAATCTGATTGGCAATGTCTAATTGTGTGACTTTGGGCAAATTATTTCTTTTTTCTGCACTTGTTCATATATAAAGATTAATTGGATTAAAAGTCTTCTAAGGCCCCTTCCAACTTTCTGAGCCAAAAGAATGGATTTCTAGAGCTTTCCATCTGATTGTAAATTTTTGTCAGTAGAACATGTAAGTAGCAAAATGTGTAAATGATAATAGTATTAAACATTTACTCCATGAAGATGAAAACATCAGCACGATAATACTAGGAAAGCCGTGGGTGGAGTTTTCTTCATGTAGGGCCTATATTGAGATAAAAACAAACCTGGAAGAGTCCATCCTTCTTCCTCATTAGAACAATAGCATCTTGTTTCCAAAGAAGACTGGATGGAATTAGTTCTGAATATACTTTGTGACCAGGATTATTGCTGGTGATAGCTTGTAGGAAAGAAGCATGAAGTAGAAAAGAACTGTTCTTTTATAAAGGGTCTTTGGTAATAGAATTTTAAAGTTAGTTCCTTCATATGTTTTTCATTCTTTTGATTTTATTTAGCAATTTAAAATGTTAGACTAAAAATGAATTAGAACATTCTTCTTCTAACTTCTAATTCAGTGTTGCTTTCTTTGCTTTAGTCTACTGCTACTGTTTGTGTATTACATGACATTTCAGAACCTGGTACCGTCCCTCCGTTGACTAATTTTTATTTGTCTTGTATATATGTTTGCACATAATTCTTGTATATTGTCTCCCCATTACATTATGAGCTCCTCAAGGCTAGGGAGTGTCTTTTGACATTCTTCTATTCCCACAATGCCCGACAACATTAATAAGTTACTTACTTTATAAATGTATATAACTGATTGACTGTTATAAATTTCTTTCATTGAAACCCAGTTTATTTTTTTTCTATGACTTAAAAGCAGCAATAGCCTCATAAGAATTTCCCATGTCTTTGTCTTTAAAAAAAAGTTTTCAAAATATTACCCAAAAGTTGGGAATTGAGGAAACTGTAGTTTATAAAAGGTTTACAGATAATAAAAATTAAATATGTTTTGGAGTAATATTTCTATATATACTATGCTAAAAATGATCTCATATAACAAGTAGTAAAATTTTCTTTTTTTTTTTACAAGTAAAATTTTCTAAAGATTAATCATTTATGCCAGAGTATGCTTCTTTCTCAGAATTTTCTTTCCTTCTTTTTCCACTATTTCCTTTATCCTGACTTCTACTACTAAGATTTTTTATCAGATGTGTACCTGAATCATAGGATAGGATAGATTAGAAATAAGAACTAACTTTAGGAATCATCAAGTTCACTTATCAAGAAAATGTTTTCATATCAAGAAAATGAGAGTAATACCTTCAGCATGTTGGATGAGGGCAAATTTGTGGGAGGATAGGGAAGAGACACTGAACAAAAATGGAGGCATTGTGATCACTGTTAGGCAGAATACCCACATTAATATCACAGATCTACTGAAGTTTTAGATCATAATATGGAAGGAAGACACGAATTATCAATGATTATAAAATTCATAGCCTCTTTCAAGGTTGAAAGATAGTAACAATTTTGCTTTTTGTTAGTAGCAGTCTTTAATCTTAGTCCTCTTCTGCCTGGTCAAAAAAGACATAAGAGTACAGTTTCCTAGAATATAATCATAACCCTTCCAGCATGCAGCAAAAAAAAATGTCATCCTGGTAGTTTGCTCCATTTTTGTAATTTGCACCTTTTGAAAATACTCTTAGCCACTTCGACCTCTCCTTCTGAGAGAATTAAATAAAGATAAATAAAATTATGCAATTATAAGAGGCTGCATTTTTTTTTCTAAATACACTGGGAACTTCATGACTTATTGACAGACATATGTAAAGTGGTTTCAGATAATTGTGGGTGCTTTGTAATGATAAGTATTGAAGAAGTTAACTCTTCCCCACTTCCTCATTTATGTACTTTATTGCTTTTTTTCAGTTACTGTACATATTCTCAATTGACACACAAAACTCTTATAGGAGGGCTTCTTAAAATTTTTCTTCTTTTCACCCAAGAAATTTTTACATGATCCCTGATTGTTAATTATGTAAAATAGGTATACAAATAAACATTTACTGATAATAAATCATAATTTCATGATCCCTAAATTCAATTATGAGATCCTATGTGGTGTTGTAACCCACAGTTTAAGAAGCTGGGCTCTAGAGTGTATAAAAACTCACTTCTATAAATTCTTCCATGTCTGTTCTGGTTTGATTTTTTTTCCCCAGATTGAGCTTCTATATATCTATATATTATTTTTAATATATATATATATAGATCTATATATCACATGTATACATAAATGCACATATATATCTATATATACACAGAGGCACAAATAACAATCATTTTGCTATTAAGAATATATAACTGAGTTTTCAAAATCCTCATATTCCATGATGAACATCTCTTATTTATTCATTCACTTATAAGGTAGAGGTTTGACAACATACTTTAGGTCTCACCATCACCAAAATGAGTGTAAACTCTGCAATTCTGTCTAATCAAAATTTCCTGTCCTTTCTTCCTTTCTTTTGTCTCATTTTTGTAAAGCAAGACCAGCCTCATTGGGAGTCTTTACATCTCCATTTGTTTTCCATTACAGCTGTATTTTCTTTTCTTTCTTACCTGTTGCTGTGTACTCCAACTGTCTTCCCATTTTCTGTACCAGACTTGGATCTTCATATCATGGAATTCTAGAGTCAATGCCCCCAGTCCCTGGGAAAGTTAATTCATTAAGATGGCCGAGTCATCTTAATTGTGATAGAGGAATAAGTGCAAACTCACCCACTGAACTTATTCTGTGCATCTAGTCTCAGAACATGCAGCACTTTTACATCCCACCTATTTATCCATCTTGCCATCATTCATGTTCCAACAGAGCAGGCCAAAGCAACTAGAACAGAACATGGAAAGATCAGTGATGTGAAATGCCTAGAAAAGTTGATGAGGTGATAGGATATGGAAGTTTTTGAATATCATAATCAAGATTTGCATTTTATCCATGAAGTAATAAGAAGCCATTAAAGATTTTGAGTAAGACAGTGAGATGGTCAGATCTGTTTTAGTAACATCAATTTAGTAACTGTGTAGGAGGAATTAGAGAAGGAAAAGACTGGAGTCAGTGAAAACAGTAAAGAAAACTTTTATTTGTCTAAGGGAGTATTGATGAGGGCTTGTAAGTGAAGAGAAAGGATAAATGGAATAGATATTGTGGAGATAAAAGAGAGAAGAGACAGGATTTGGAAACTAGATAGGGGACTTGAGGAGGCAGCAAGATAGAAGAATTGAAAACCCAGGTGACAGTAGGGCTAGTGGTATCTCAGTGCTCTCGGCACAAAGAAGTTTAGGGAAAATTTTTGATATGGTTGATTGGGTAATTTTCCTAGGTACTTTCTTCTTATTTCTGTTTACTCTTCCTTTGACTTTTATGGCACCTCTTCTCCTGCTTCTCCTCTTAGTTTTTGACTCCTCCTCAGTATTATTTGCTGAGTCATCACCCATCTTCTGGCCTCTAGATTTGATTGTTAACTCAAGCTTCTGTGCTGGGTCCTTTTTTTTCCTCTACATTTTCTCCCTGCTAATCTCATCTACTTCAGGTTTCTTTGTTATCTTTGTACAGATAATTTCTCAATCTATATATGCACTAATCTCTCTTGAACAAGTCATGAATCACTAAGAACTAGCAGTCTCCTACTGAATTTCCTGAATTTCCTTCTCAAACTTATTTGCTTAAAATGCAAGCTCATTTCCCCCAAATTCTTCCCTTTCTCTTAACTGTTGAAGTGATTGATATTCTCCCAGCCAGTCAGTTTTGCAACTTCTGATTTTCCCTCATTCCAATATTTAATCAGTTCCAATACCTTACTGATTCTCTAAGTCAATAACTTCTCATCTGTAGCTTCTCTTTCACTGATTTGGAAATCTTAGTTTTAGTCTTTTACTATTCTACAAAATAAGCTATGATGAATATTTTGATACATGTGAGAAGTTTTTGTTTGGGGGAATAAGTTATACTTTACCTTCTTGAAGCATGTACTTAGTAGTATGCCCCTTTCTTATACCCTTCTTGTGTTCTTGTGTTGTTCTCTACTACCTCCAACCCACCCTAAACATCCAAGTCCACCAACCAGTCTTTCTCCATTCCACCCTGTTCTTCTAGGGATATGATTTTTACTAATCTATCTGGTTTAATCTAAATTAATATTAAATTGATTATTAATTAGTATTTATACTTTATTCAAAAGGAAGATTTTCTAACTGTGAGAAGTCAGTAGAAGTGTCTGGAAGGAGGCTTCCTGAAACAGCTTCTGGTGGCTTTGTAGTTATATCTAAGAGACAATTTAAAAAACAAAACAAAACTTCTATGCATAGCACTTTTAGTTGAAGTTGTGAGCCCTATTGTAAAGTATTTACCAGAAGAAGCCAGGTCTCTATGTAAAAGCATCGAGTGCTTAGTGGAATGATTATATCTTTGCATAAGTCATTTGGCAGCAAATTTGAAGGTAGACTATATGGCTGCATAGTTACAATTTTATTTAGCATGAAAGTATCCGCAACATTTTTCACTTCCCCTCAAGAGATAAGAATATAACTTTTACAAAATCAGTATTTTATTTCTTCATTTATTAACCCATTACCTTGTGTTTTTGTTGGTTTTCAGTGGGGGTGGGGTAGGAGCAAGGGAAAAAAGAATTCTTGATAACTTTAGTTAAAGAGAAATCTAAACTTTCAAAAACTATCATGTGTATGCATATGTATGTGCATATGCATATATACATATTTAGAAATGAAATATAGTTGCAAATATATATACTTCAGTATCTTTTATTCAATCTCTGATATTACTTTTCTGATTTTCATTTGTTCTTTTAAAACAGTGCAAAATTTTGTCTTTAACCTTAATCAGACTTTGACGTGTGTTCTTTTCTAAATGGCATCTATTGTGGTATCTCTCTTCAGTTCTTTGTGGTTTCCTGTTTTTTTATACATAGAGAAAAATCTTTGAGACATTAACCATCATCTTTTTTCTTATAATTGTCTTTAGTTTAAACTTCAGATTCATACTACAATAATCCCCTGTGTTCTAAAGAATGCAAAATAGCATCTTTACTTTATTTCTTGAGAAGTCTTGAAACACTTCAGTAGTCACAGGAATTTTATTTTCCTTTCCCTAAAGTACTACTTATTCAATGTCCCAATATTCAGCATTTGATTAAATGCCAACATATCTTCTTTCACCTTTCATGTAATATGCTTTGTATCACTACCTAGATTATGAGTTCCTCAAGGGCAAGCATAGTAGATTATACTAATGGCATCTTTACATAGAGATGATAATGGATCCTATGGTAGTAGGTAAAAATACCAAAAATTTATATATGTGTGTATGTGTGTGTATGTATGTATGTATGTATGTGTATATATATATATATATATATGCATGTATATATTTGGAGAATATATCTATATCTGTACCTATATATCTGTCCTCTAGGTAGCTACAGAAAGACCCTTAGGAGTATACCCAAAATTAGGGGACAAAAGATGGAAAAATGACTCAATAAAGAAGATTGAAGAGTTGTCATTGAAGTAGGAAGAGATCCAGTTTCTATTGTGCCTATAAGTAGTGTTTTGTACATTTCAAACATTCAGTAGATTCTTACTGAATGAAATATTGAAGATACTATCAATTTGGAGGTTTTTTTTTTTTTTTAAAGTGTAGAAGTTTCCTGTAGTAGTCTGTTCAGTTATAATTTTTTGGTATACGTTTTGAACTGTGTGTGGATTTATTTTGTTTGACTATGCTTATTTGTTCCTCTCCCCATCCTTCCTCCTTCCCCCCTTCCTTTTAGGTTCACTTTTTAACAAGAATGAATATATGTAACATTTTTTAAAGCAAGGATTACCTCATATCCTATCATAATCATATCTATATCTATGATCTATCATAGATATCATAATCTATAGTTAGTGTTGTATACTAATAGACATGCTTTGGAAGAGAACATAGTAGAACTCTGAAATAGTAACAGTTCTTCTCTCTCATTATTTTAATTCCCAAGTACTTTGGAAAATGAAAAGGAAATAACTTTTAGTGAAAAGCAAAAGGAGTTATCTATTCTGAATTATAGGAAATTTTCTGAACTATTTGTCTTTTAGTACATTTGGAATCATATGAATTTAAGGATTGGATTGTGTTATGTCTTAAGTGACATTTGATTGAATTATTTTTTTTTATCCTTATATAGGACTATCGTGCCGTGGAAAGTATTCAGGCAATGTCTCCATGAGGTTCATCAAATTAGCTCTGGCTTGGAAGCAATGGCTCTAAAATCAACGATTGATTTGACTTGCAATGATTACATTTCAATTTTTGAATTTGATATTTTTACCAGGCTATTTCAGGTAAGCTTTTATATTTCATCCTTCCCCTCATCAGTGATCTCCTTCACATATGCCAACACATACCCCACCTCCACACACACACAGAAGGAAAGGATAAAATGTATATAGCAACCTATTATGTTTTAGTCACTGTGCTTAAGTACTTTAAAAATATTATCTCATTTTATCTTCACAACAGCCCTGCAAGATAGATGCTGCTATTATCTGCATTTTATATTTGAGGAAGCTGAGGCAAACAATAAATAATTTGCACAAGGTCACACAGCTAGTAAGTGTCTCGGGCCAGATTTGGACATAGAATTTACTGATTGTAGGCCCAGCACTCTATCCATTGTTCCACCTAACTGCCAATACAGAGATACAAAATTTTTTTTTCTTTAAGGGAAAAAACTCTCATTATTTATATATTTATTTTTAACTTTCTTTCCTTTTTTAAAATTTGAGTTCCAGATTCTCTACCTTAGTATTATTCCTTCTTCAGTCACTGAGAAGACAAACTATATCAGCTATGTGTGAAGTCATACAACACATATTTCCATAGTAGTTATATCACAAAAAAGCAAAAAGAAAATTAATCAAGAAAATCATGCTTTAGTTTGCAATCAAGAGTTCATCATTTCTCTCTATATACTATTCTCACTCACTCTGTAGTAGTCTGTTCAGTTACAATTTTTTGGTATACGTTTTGAACTGTGTGTGGATTTATTTTGTTTGACTATGCTTATTTGTTCCTCTCCCCATCCTTCCTCCTTCCCCCCTTCCTTTCAGGTTCACTTTTTAACAAGAATGAATATATGTAACATTTTTTAAAGCAAGGATTACCTCATATCCTATCATAATCATATCTATGTCTATGATCTATCATAGATATCATAATCCTTTGATTATCTGAGTCCTTTGAAATTCTATTAGATCATTCTATTGATCAAAGTAGTCAAATCCTTCACAGTTGATCATCATTAAAACATTCTTGTTCCTGTGGTATAGTGATCTTCTACTTCTTCTCACTTTACTTTGCATCCTTTCATATAGTTATTACCATGTTTTCCTTAAATCACCGCCCTTATTATTTCTTAAGCTCAATAGTACTTTTTCACAATTCTGTGCCACAACTTGATTGAACATCCTTTCCGTTTCAATTTTCTTTTGCCATCACAAAAAGAACTGCTATAAATATTTTTCTACATATAGGTCCCTTTCCCTTTTTTCTTTGATCTCTTTGGGGTTTAGCCCTAGTACTGGTACTGCTGGATCCAACAACGTGCTAATGCTTCCTTAAAGATGGTGAAAATAGTGTTAATTTATATGGAATAGAATGCCCATGACATATTATAGAATGAAAATATCTACTCTAAGGGATAGATTTAAGGAATTTTTAAGTTAAATACACATATATACAGTAAGATGTTCGTTCTTTAGGCAGATACATATAGAATAATTTGAGATACATAAATTGATGATGAAATTAACTCCTGGAGAAAGTGGGCAAGCCAAAGGCCTTGTCAGATGAAGACCTATACTTAGCAGCTATTGTGAAACTTTTAGATCTGAAGCCAGTCCTTTCTGAGGACAATCTACCTGACAGACAGCTTAGTGACTTGTAACTCTCCTAGGCTTAAGCTTGCCCAAGGCTTGCAGTATGATTTTCTTTCTGGCATAGTTATTTGAGGTATAATTCAGTGAGGACAAAGCAGGATACAGTGGCAAGAACACTGAATTAAGAGTCAGAGGTCTAATTTTGAATCCTACTCTGCTATTTACTCCCTGTGTGATCTTGGGAAAGTCAGTTCAGGTGAATTAGGTCTGACATTTCTCTTCTGAAAAATGAGGGAGTTGGACCAGATAACCTCTGAAATTCTCTCCAGGCATAAATCTCAGATCATCTGAATAACTATTCAATTAAGGGACTACCAACTATTTATTAAATATCTTCTTTATTCAAGGCCCATACTCAGCACTGGTTATTCAAGTTCATAGAGTGAAATAATCTAAGGGAAGGGCAAGAACAAGTATATATGTAAAACAATATGACATAAATGTAAAACAAAGAAATACTAATATATAGGAAGTAGTTAAATAACAAGGTTTTGTGAGAGGAAGGTCACTAACAGTTCCAAGGATCCAGAAGGGCTTCTTGTAGAAGATGATGCTTGAGTCCTGAAGGAAGAGATGGGGATCTTTATAGTGAAGAAGAAGATCATTCCAGGAGTGTGAGATGACCAATATTGAGAGGCATGAAGACTTGAGAGATGGAATTCTGTTTGTGAATAACAGCGGGAAGACCAGTTTGATAAGAAGAGTATTAGAAAATGAAGTAATGTCCTCAGAAACTGGAAAGCTAGGTAGAGGAAGATTGTGTAGGACAGTAAGAGCTAAAAAGAGAATTTTACGTTTTGTCTTATTAGGAACAGGAAGCCAGAATTTGACTGAGTAGGGAATTTTTGTTGTCAGTCTACCTTTAAAAAACTATGTTGGCCATAAAGTGTAGAAGATTTTCTTGCTAAAGATACTGGAGTTATTTGCCGTCCATTTTATATATGAGGAAGCCAAGGCAATGAAATGCCATAGGAAGAGACTTGATGCAGAGATCATAGAAAGTCGGCTGTTGCCATTTTTTTTTTTTTGGTCAGTACTCTTTGGAGAATATAAAAATTAGCATCTTTCTCATCAAAACCCATGAAAAGTGTACTAGATGTGGAGTGAAAGATCAAATCCTGGCTCTAATGCTTGGTACTCAAGAGAGGACACATACCTCCTTGCTTTTCAGTTTCCTCATTAATAAGAAGAGGGACTTAGAGTAGATGACTTTGATGGTTCCTTCCAGACCTATATGTGTGATTTATACTGCTAAAACTATTCAAGCTGCTCCTTAAAATCACCTTTTCCAACAAAGTCATTGACAAAAAGAAAGGTTCTATAGAGAGTATAATATTTATAGCCACACATTTTACGGCAACAAAGAATTGTAAGTAAATATGATGACCATTATCAGCTGGGGATAGTAAACAAGTGGTACATGAATTTAGTGGAATATTACGTGTGTTGCAAGATGGTGACTGGTTCTTTAGCTTAGGGCTCTGAAATTGACAGAGACTGCATTATTTCAGCTGCAGTGAACAACTGAATTGAGTACCTTGTTAGAATGATGCCACTGAATAATCTTGTAGATAGAGGATTTTATCTACATCCTCCCACTTTAAGGTTGGGCCCCAGATAAACTCTGTTCTCTGTACTTTAATGTAGAATTTGCTGGCTATTGCCCTAGAACAGATAGGTAATATGGTAAATTGAAAAAATGATTTTAAAAAGTAGATTTTTTTAAAAAATTAATCCTAATAGCCTTTTGTTTTAGTCTGTAAAAAGGATTGATTTTTGTGACAGACATCATGTAGTCCAGCTTCCTCATTTAACACATCTGGAAATTGATTTTCAGATTATGATTTGCACAAGGCCAAAAAATTCACGTGTGACAGGGCTAAGACTTGAATGCATTTATTCTGGCTCCCAATTCATTGTTTTTCCCACTATACCATCCTATTTTCTTAAATTTTTACAATTCTATTTATATAGCTGTTATAGAAATGATTACAAAAGCAGGCTTGTATTTAAGCTTAGTAATGTTTCATTTTGTTAGTATGAAAGGAGATTTATTTTGTTTGATACATATTTTCAACATCTGTTGAAATAGAATATTGGTCTTCCTGTTGACTATGTTATTAGAATTTTGCCATTCTGATTTATGAGCATACTTGGCACTGAACTTAAAGGATCAGAGAGTCTGATTTATGTTAAGGGAACTGCATTGCCAAAGATTAACTTTTAATTTAAAAGAATCCCTTAGCAAAAGGACAAATGAATAATTGTCAACAAAACTTATGGTTTATATTTTTTATAATTTCAGAATAATACTTTTTATGAATCATATGCTAGAATGAGGACTTAAATGCAGCTGTAGAAAAATTTTTGTTTGAATTTGCTTTTTGGGAGGGAAGAACTTTTATAAGGGCACTCTTTAGTAAAAGCTTTCTGTAAATTTTTAAAAATATAATGTAAAGATATGAAAGGAATTTAAACCTTTCATAATGCATTAATCTTCTGATCTTGAACAAGCAATTTAATTATTGGATCCTCAGTTGCCTTATTTATAAAATGGCAAAGTTTACAGTAGGTCATCTCCTTATTCTAAAATCTGTGCTTCTGCCAAACTTTACCTAACAATGCTAATTGCTTTATGATACCAGCACTTTATATTTATAGTTCACATACGTTTTAACTAATAGAAAAACAAGGACCTTTTAACTATCAGTCAACAAGTACTTATTAATATTTATTATGTGCTAGGCATTGTGCTAAAGACTTTCTAAATAAGATATTTCACAATATCAAAATCATAGTCCCTACCCTTACCTCATATTCTTTTAAATTTTTTTTTTCAACTTACAAGGATATATTTTATCTCCTCACGTTTCCATAATTGGAAAACAAAAACAAACTTGTAGCATATAGTCCAGCATTGTTTGTGTCCAGAAATATATTTCCTGAAAAGGATCTTTTTCAGTATTTTTCAATCATGTCTGACACTTAGTAACCTTATTTTAGGTTTTCTTGCTAAAGATACTGGAATGATTTGCCATCCATTTTATAGATGAAGACACTGAGGCAAACAGGATTAAACCCAGGCTTATGAACAGCTAATAAAGGCCAGATTTTTAACTCAAAATTTCTGGTCCTCTAACCACTGCTTCAGCTAGCTCCTATTTGCAAATATGTACATTATTCATATATCCCCCCAAAAAGGCAAAAAAAAAAAAAAAAAAAAACCCGGTCTATAAAAAATCCACAATTTAATGGATATGAGAGCATACAAACCATTGTACATAAAAAACATATACAGGGTGTCATATGTAATTTCAGAGGGAATGGAAAAGTGGAAAAACAATCTCTGGCAAAAGATAAAGACAGCAGAAATCTGAAGGAAACTAGGAAATATAACATTGTAGTCATGGAGGATAGCCAGTGGAAATCCAGAAAGTCAAGAGATAAGAGTGTCTTGTTCAAGGAATAGCAAGATGCTCATTGTCACTGAATCACAGAATACTTGAAAGAGAAAGTAAAATGATTGGAAACATAGGAAGGGCAGGTTATGATGAGTGTTTGAGGCCAAACAAATTTTATGTTTAATCCTGAAAATAACAAGAGAAGCCATTGGAGTTTATTGAAAGGGAAGGGGGAAGAAGGTTAACATTAACATGATCGGATCTGCTCTTTCTAAGATAGCTTAATAGCTCAGTACAGATTAGATGGGCGCATGAATAGAGTTTGAGGAAGGGAAACAAACCAATCATTAGATACTTGTAGTCATCTAGGTGTGAAGTGATGAGGGGCCCACACCAGGGCAATGATAGGCTGAGAGGCCAGAATGGAAAATATAAAGGGAGATGTTGTGAAGGGAGAAATTTGGCAAAAAAAAAAAAAAAAAAAAAAAATAGATATTGGGAAGTGAAGAGAAAGTAAGGAATTGTATTTATTTTATTAAAAAGAGATTTAGAGCATTACTTCATATGGTTGGTAATGGTTGGTTTTTGATAGCTTCTCTACTGAGACTAGCTTTTGGTCTTGTTTCTATTAGTGTCTGATTCTTGGATACCAAAACCTTTTTTTTCCTCTGAACTAACTGCTTCCCCTCTTTTAGGTGAGTTAATTATTTTGTATGTGAAAAAATCTTTTCAATTTTGTGTGATTAGAATTATCTAATTTATCTCTAATAATTGCCTCTTAACTTTGGTTATAAATTCAACTTGACGTTTTAAAGCTCTTTCCTATTATCCTACCTGTCTAAGATTGTACTTCATTGTGCTCTTTCATGTATTCTGTTACTTCTGGACAAACCTACTTTTTATTTCCCAAATTCAGTTCTACACCTTGCACTTTGCCCAATGTTTTTGCACATCCCATTTGCTTAGAATGAACTATTTTTGTGGCCTTGCCTCTCAGAATAATTAATTTTTGAGAATAATTATCATATAACAAGAAACCTTAATTTTTCCTTAGTAGTTAACTAGCAGTCTTCCTTTCTCAAGTTATTACTTATAAATCTAAATTTTTATATTTTATAAATACTAATTTAATTTTTCAGAAATTTTTGTAAAAATTGTCATTTTGTCTCTGCACCTAGCATAGGACCTAGCACACTGTGGACAATTAAGAAAAGCTTGCTGGATTGGATTAGATATAATTGGAAAGAAATTCTTGATTTGTCAATTCTTTTATTATTTTATATGGCCCTTTATGGGAGTAGACCAAATATCGTATTCAAAATAACTTATTTGCTTCTAGAGAAAAAGATGGGGGGGGAAGGTTGGAGGAGTGGGGCCTCATGCCAATTGCTAAAGCCTTTCCCCATTGTTTAACTTAATTAAATCTGCCTCAAAGTATTGTTTTATGCAGTTTTAACATGTGTCCAAGATGAAAATTGAAATCATTTTTCCCTCCCCCAAGTATATAGAATCTCTAGTTCAGGATTAGAGGGATAATAGGGTTGTGAGGTTCTCCAAGGTAACACTAATTCTCCTTATGTAGTTTTTTCAGTGTGATAAGGAGATGTCCTAAACAGAAACTTTTACTATAAACGCATGTTTTCCTTTATTATTCTCCTCATAAAGGGTATAATCCTTGAAGAATGTACCTTGCAAATTTGAAATTTAAAGATAATGAGCATCATATCTCCTTCTAGAAAAAAAAATTAGTTTTCTTTTACTGTTCCCCAGAATTAAAAAAAAAAAAAACTTTTTCCACATTTAGGTTGAATTTATTATTACATTTTTGTCTCATTATCCTACATTTCTATTTATTTATTTTTAATTTTTAAATAGAATATGTTTGTGATAGAAAGGGAATTAATAAACTCACACAGATTATTTAGCCAACTTCTTGAAATAAATGAAGCTCAGGCCTACAGATTTTGAAGAGATGAATTACTGTCCCTCTTAAACAACACTGTATTAGTAACTGTTTTTTTACGCCTTCTACTATGATAACTAGGAGTGGAAGCATATAATAAGATTAAGTAGGTAATGATGAGATAACTCAAACTAAAAAGTCTATTATGTTTCTGAACAACAACCTTATATTGCTTTTTTAAAAAAATAAAGTTATTGACATAATGAAAGTGTTCTGTAATGGTAGGAGGAATTTTTCACTAGACATCTCTACATTGAGGAAAGCACAGATTTGGTCCAAAATAAAAATCATGGATACTTAGAAATTTTGAGTTAGAAATCACCTCAGTAACCATCTAGTCCAATGCATAATTGAAATAGAATTCTCATTGTAACATATGTAACTTTTGTTTGAGGATCTTTGATTGAGAAAATCTCACTTTGTTTCAAGCTAGCTCCTTTGTTTTTTTTTTTTTTTTTTTTTTTTTTTTTGGTTGTTCTGTTTATCAGGAAGTTTTTCCTGACAGCAATCTCTACCTAAACTTGCCTCTTCTGTTCATTGCTTCTAGAGTGCCCTCTAAAAATAACAATTCTACTCTCACTTCTATATGTAAGCCTTACAAATACTTTAAGACAGCTAATATATTCCCCCTGAGTCTTCTTTTCTCTGAGCTAAATTTTACTAGGTTCTCCAACCAATCTCTATCCTGTTACTGAAATTTTAATATTGACTAAAGCTAAACTCATATATATTATAGAAATAGTATGGTATCAGGAAAAGTAGTAGAAAGTGATTCAATAAATAAGACTAGAATTGTTGTTCAGCCACAAACATTTGAACTTAGACTACTTATCTGAAGCTCAGCTTTTTTTTTTATTTGTCATTTGAGAAAATTAAATTTTTATTTTGTATTAAATGTCCAAAATTTGCTCTATCAAGCTTTAGACTGCTTCATATAGTAGCAATTATGTATGCATTGTAAAAATATTGATTGCCTTTCCCCACTTAATGCATATATGCAATAATGGTGCAATCTTTCTTCTCTTTATAGAGTGTTTCCATTTGGGGACTTCTCCATTGTTCACACCCTGGAGTTGGTGGTGATGGTGTAGCAATATAACTAAACTGCAAATGATAAGACTAGCAATTTACATTTAATAGAATATACAGTAAGATGTTCATAGTGTTTGTTTTAAAGAGGAAAAAAAAGCCCTCTAGGTTTCTTTCATTGCATGAGATTCATTGTAAACAGTGGAAATGTTTAGCTAAGTTCTATAAGTGCATCATAATCAGTTCTGTGTTTGTAATTAGCAAATAAAATCTCTTCTCCCCAATCTGAATTATAAAATTCCCTTTAAATAAAAAATTATTTTAATTAAATCTAAGCTTATATTCTTTGTATTATCAAAAGTAACATTTAGGGTTTTTTGTTTGTTTAGAAGATTATATAAAATGAACTTGTGCTGAAGGTCTAAGGCAGCTGCACATTTTTATCTTAGACAGTTCGTTATATATTTTTAAGATTTTACAGTTCAACCTAGAAAATTGGACTTTTTCATAGCCCTTAGCCTTTTGAATCTTACTTTAGGATCACTGATTTATTTAGTTCTGGAAGGCTTTATAGAAGTCATCCAATCCAACATCCTTATTGTACAATGCCACTTGACATTGAGCCACTGACATTTTCCCACATACTCACATTAACTATAATGATCTAGAAATTTTCTGTAAAAATTGGAAAGTTAATTGAATGTATTCTTGGTGTTTTGTTACTAATATGTAATATTTTCCAACTAATTTCATTTCATTATTTGTATTTTCAAGCCCTGGGGTTCCATCTTACGGAATTGGAATTTTTTAGCCGTTACACATCCTGGTTACATGGCATTTCTAACCTATGATGAAGTCAAAGCACGGCTACAGAAATACAGCACAAAACCTGGAAGGTGAGGCATCTTTGTTAATAATCCATTATTTTTGAAAATTTGAAAATTATAATTACAAATATTCCTGTGTTATTTTGCATAGTAGGTTTAAGGCTTTACAAAATACTATTTTCCCTCTGAAATTACTTCCAATTTGTCTTTTAGATGTCTGATTTGTAAATAGTTACTTTCATGTCATCTCCTCCATTAGAACATGAATACTTTGAAGGCAGGACATGATTTTTGGCCTTTATTTATATCCCCAAGGACACTATAAATGCTTGTTGATTGAAGTAATCGTCATGGATCAAAATAGTCTTTATTGATTCTGGCAAACTTTCTGCTTTTTTCATTTCTGAAAAAGGAGTATACTGGTGGTCCTCCTATTTTTGACAGGCATTGCTTAAAATACTCAAATTAGTTCTGAGAACAAAGATGGAAACAAAGGCCTAGTTCACTAATTTTCTAATCACAAAGAAAGACTGACCTACTGGCAAACTGCAGCCATAGTGTACTTACATTTGATGTTCATGTATCTAAATGTATGTATAGGACTATTTATATTATACCCCCTTAAGTATTTGAGATTAAGAAATCAGGACTGTGGGAAAAGCAAATATTGTGGAAATACTGAGGATTGGGGAGATTATTTTCCTAGTAGATAAATTCACAGGTCTAAAAAAGCTTATTGAGAACTAAATTTGCAACTTTTCTTTCTGGAAGTGTTAAGAAAAGACTGATCAATTTAAAAGTTCCTTATGTATAATTGTGAGGTCAGTGCCCTCCTTCTTCCTAGAATATACCGTGGTTCAAGCTTCTTCCCTTTCTCCCAATTAAAATGACTATTCATCATCTCTCCACTTATTCAAACTATCTATCCAGGCCTAATTCAGCTATCTCCTTCCTGAAGCTAATCTTGACTATTGTGCTATTTTTTTGGGGGGGGGGAGTGAGAGAATAGGGAAGCTGAGGCCTGGAATGTTGTAATGATTTCTTCATAGTCATACAGGTAATAATACCTGATTCTGGTCTTAGGCCATTTTCATTAAAGCCTGGTTGCTTTGCACATTAGAAATATTTGTTGAATTTTATTATTTATATCTAGTGATATTCTATTTCATAACAATGTTCCATTAAGATACATAGATACAGAGGGCCTAGAAGTTAGTTATCATGAGCTACTTTTATAAAAATTTCTTCCTGTTTTATGAGATTATTTTTGAAAGCTTACTCAAATAAGGTTTGTGGTAAGCATGCCATGTATGGGAGTTAGCCAGTGCAGTGGCAGGGAGTTGGGAAAGGGAGTGAGGAGTAAAGACAAGGCTAGTATGTACATAGTTATTTCAATGTTGTTTCCCCCAGTTGGGTTTGAGCTTCTTCAGGGCCAGGATAGTATTTTTGCCATTTTAAAAAATTCTCAGAGTTCAGCACTGTGCCTGATATATATTATATACATAAGTGTATAATAAATGTTGACTGACTGAATTATAAAGTATAGGGAATAGAATCATTAATGGACAGTGCTGCTGGAAAAATGGATTGAGGTAAGATTGTGAATGGCTTTAAAAGAAGTGTTATTATTTTGTCCTTGATAATAGGGAGCCCCTGAGGTTTATTGAATAAGCGAGTGACATGGTCAGATATGTACTTCAATAAAAATCACTTTGGCATCTGCATGGAGGAAAGATTGGAGGGGGATGTCATTTCAGTATTCTGGGAGAGAAGTGAACAGCATCTGAAATGAAGTAGGGATATGGGAATAGAGAAAAGGGTCCGGTAGTACAGAAGTAGAAAAGGCAAGATCTGGCAACTGATTGAATATATGAGGTGAGGAAGAGTGAGACATTATGGATAACATTAAGGTTTGGAACCAAGTAGACTGGAAGAATACATCAGCAAGTATTGTTCACAATGTAGTGATTTTATTGCTTTGACTATTTTGTATATTTGCCATGCCCATATTTATGTACTGCCATCATTTCTGAATTTTTTTTTTAATCAAAGAACAGATTTTGAAATAGTCCTGGAAAGGTTTATCTATGTTGAAATCCTCCTGGACCATTTGGTTGTTTCATAATGTCTAGGGGTGAATAAACAAAATAAAATTTAAAAAACCCCAACATATTTAATGTTGGAATTCACATAACATGAAAAGGGGGCTCTGGAACATTCCAAAAGATCAAAAATGATGAGTTCATTGAAATTTTTATGTCTCAAAAGAGCTAAGAGTGTGTTGCTAGACCAGTATTAAATATTTTCTAGTGCACAAAATGGATCATTTTTACTTCATTCAAGTTGTTTATCTCCTCAGGTTTTATTTTTCTACTTTCTGTGTTGGTCATATATATTATATGATTTTTGTTTCTTCCTAGAGTTAAGCATATATAGTTATTAAGAATCATAGAGCAATAGGCCTTTCTAGATGTAACATTCTTAGACATCATTGGGTAGTTCTCTTATATTATTCTAGGAAAACCTAATTATAGTTTGGTGATATCCAATCAAAAACTTAAAGAGGGAATTGTATTCTTTTGTGACATAGTTATTCAGGAATCCATTCTTCCTGGTTCTAGGCTTTATGTGGTTTTCAGTAGAAAAATAGTAGCTATCTAGCCAAGCTCAGACTATAGATTGCCCATGATTGGTCCACTTTCTTCCTTACCATCAACCTGGACTTTTGTTTCTATATTTCCAATTATATATACATATATGTTACCTAGATGCCTTTTGTGAATGTTACGGTCATGAGTAAGCCATGTAAGAATGCACACCCAAGTTGATTATTAGTTCTACCTCTATTTCTTCACCCACTTTGCTCCTGGGAAAAGGGACCTAATCTAATTAGCTTGGATAAATTAATCATATTCTGCTACTAGTGTGTAAATTGATTAAATTCAGAGTTCGTAACTATTATTATATAATTACCTTATAAAGTTATTTTTACAGTACTTGGTTCATCAATAATCATTATACATCAGAAGATTTTTATTTCAGTTGGATACATTTAAGCAATCAAACTGTTTAAATGTATCCAACAAAATTAATTGAACCAGGTCATTAAATTAAAATATAAAGAATATGACAAGTGTAAAGGTATATATTTTGCTATATTCCATTTTGTAAAGTTGTAAAGTGAAATTATCTGAATTTTTTTAAATAAGAAAGAAGATATTTAAAGCTTTGCTATTGTCCTGCCACTTAAGAGTTAATTTTAAAAGAGTAGTCTTTTCCTTTGATTTATATCATTGAACAATTTGACTACTTAGATGAAATATTGAATTTGACAGGGTTAAATAGCTGCTATGAATCAAATATTTAACTTAGACACTATTGTAATTTAAAGGCATTTTTGGAGCTTTTCTCCATTAAAAAAAATAGAATGGCCATCATAATTGCAGAAAGTAAAGTATTTTAAAAGCAATTTACCTAGGAAAATGGGAAAAACATATTATTTTAAAAATTATAAGCAAGATATAGTTCAAACTGGGTTTCTATGTTGCTAAATCCTTCTTTAGATGCTAACATATCAAATTTTATTTTGTCTAAGAGCTGTAAATCACTTCAGAAATATAATTTAATTTTCCTATGTAAAATAAGTAAGTGAAAACTATTAATGACCACTTATTTCATCAAGAAATGGGAATTTATAGCATGTTACAAAATACATTATAAAATATGAAAATAGATTCCAGGACTCATAAGTCTTACTTACTACCTTATTAGAATATATCTTCTCTTTTGTGATTATATTTAAGAGATAAGAATATTTTTTAAGAGATTAAGCCTCCCCCCCTTTTTTTTTCAGCTATATTTTCAGGTTAAGTTGCACTCGATTAGGACAGTGGGCCATTGGATATGTCACAGGAGATGGTAACATCCTGCAGACCATACCTCATAATAAACCCTTATTTCAAGCCCTGATTGATGGTAGCAGGGAAGGATTGTAAGTATTAAACGTTTTGTGGTTAAAGGTGTCAATTCATTCTTTGTTATTATAAAATGTATGAATTTAATATATGAAATACATGAAATATTTGATTGTGGGAATCTTGGAGAACAGTTGAATAGCATCATTTACTTACATGTTCTTAAAGAGAGTAAACTTTGTTGAAATTCATTATGATCTTTTCATTATTTACCTCCAAAAAAAATAGTTGACTAAATTAATTCAAACAAATGTATTTAGCAGCAAATGGAGAGATGTAATATATTTGTGTGTGTGTATTTTATTTATGTGTGTAAATGCACACATATATATTATGTCTCTCCATGTATATGTCTTTTTGAAAGAGAAGTTAGTTTTCCCCGAAATATTTCAAAGAAGTTTGTCAAAGAAGTATCTGTTTTTACCTATTAATTTCTCTTTTGCCACTGCCTTTAGGCTAATTTAATATATTTGTCTTAAATGTCTTGAAGTTTTTAAGTTTACATAGTTTATAGTTTATATTAGCACTGCCTCTTATGATTGTTGTGAGGATCAAATGAGATAGTAATTGTAAAAAAGGCACTTAGTGTAGTGCCTGATGGTATATAAATGTTAGTTATGATTATTATCATTATTATTGCTGTAATACTAAACTGATGTCCTAATAGCTATTTTGAGCAAAAAAAAAAAAATCATATTCTAGTTTTCTAAACCACAGCATGTGTATATATTTATATGTATTTACATAAAACAAATTTAAGCATACGTACCTTGCGTATCATTCTGGTGTGTAAAAGTGCACTGTTATTGTTTCTCAGTTTAATAATGCTCTTAACTCAAAAGAAGCCTTGGGAAGCTGGTAAACTCTCTATCAGTAAAAGTAGATACTTTACTCTTTCCATTTCAGTATCACACATTTCTTTTGCTCTTTCTTCTGTTTTTCTTTTACCTCTGTCTTGCTCAGTTCTATTGCAACTTCTGTGATGAGTAACTCAGAGGATTTGAGGTGTTCAGCAATTTACATATCATCCAGAATGAGGCAGTCCAATAGAGTTGTATAAGAAAAGGTGATTCATTAAATTCATAGGTCATCCATGGAAAAGAAAAGAAATAATAATAAAGGGGATAGAATTAGTTTTATTTCATCTATGAATTTTAGGAGATAACCAGGATTAATCAGCAGAGCGGTAAGTTTTGATGAGTATCTGAAACTAGTATTTGTATAAATTTACTGTTCATACTTGTAATATTAATACAATACAATGCAATACAATAGTAATACAGTTCTTTAGTTTGTTTAAAGATTTTTGTGTGTTATTAGTAGATATTGACTATTCTTTCTAAGAAATTATCAGAGATGATGATCTAATCTAGATCACAAGTTAGCATATCCAATGTGGCTCACAGGACAAATCTGCCTGTTTTATATAGCCTGTGAGTGATGAATATGTTTTGGATTTTTTGTTTGTTTGATTTTTACATTTAAAAATAGAAACTTTGTTTTAAAATGTAAAAATCATTCTTATCTTGTACTTATTAAAAACAAACAAATGAAAACAAGGGAGGCCATAGTTTCATCAGCCCTGATCTAAATGAACCATAGATGGATTAATTTTGCCATAATTTATCATTTTCATAGCTTATATTTGTAGACAGGCTAATCTCAAATTTAGCTAGATGCTACCCAGTAAAAGCTATTGGACTATGGCATCTTTCCTAAGAAACTAAGAATGTAAAATTATATATTACCAAAGTTGCGTGTTGCAGTAGTCAAATTTGGAACATCCTAATTTACAAATTAAAGTAATTGTCATTTTAAGAGTATGGTGTGATTTATTTTTTTCCCCTTCTTGTAACAAATTACTACTTATTTGTGATCAAATACAACTTATTAACTGGGTAATAAATGGAAATGATTTGACACTAGCTCTGTATGTGTGTATGTACATATTAAGTCAGGAGTTGTAAAATAGTGTTGTAGAAGATGGGCTGGACTTGTCCAGCAAAGATCTGATTCTTTTTTTTTTTTTTTTTTTTTCTTCTTTTGACATCATGAGCATGTAGGGAAATTATTTAATCTTCTCAAGTCTCACTTTTCTTATTTATAAAGTGAAATAATGATATCTGAGTTATTTATCTTCCATTGTTGTGATGGTCAAACAAGATAATTTGTGTAGACTACTTTAGAAAACTCAAAGCTGTTATTAATACTTTTTAAATTAATTAATATTTCATATTATAGTACATATATGTATACATATCTATCACATGATAATTGACATTCATAAAATGTAAGGGGACTGCATGGGATAGGGGATCATTGGATTTAGTTGCTTTTAGGAATATAAATGTGTAAAGTATCCAGAATATTTTAGTTTAATGATCATAAATAGGGATAGAAACTCTTGGCCAGAATACCTTGGCCATTTTCAAGATGGCAAATACTGAAATGATTATTCTAAAATCCAACTGAGAGTTGCCTTTATTATTGTTTTCCTCTAGTTTAGTTCTTCACTATAATGGAGAACAATGGATCAGTTTCATTTTCATGTGCTTGAAGAGAGTAGCTTTCTCCCCTCTATATAACCTCTCAAGCCCCCTATTCCCTTAACATTTCCTTTGGAACTTAGTTTCCATCCCTTTAATTTTCCTTGTCACTCTTTTTCTGAATCCTTTCTAGGTTTTCCACATCCTTTTAAAAGTCTGATGACCAGAATGGGACACAATACCTTATAAGGGTATAAAAGTAAAAACAAATTACACCCACTCCCCCAGTCCTTGCATGTCATCATTTTTAATTCACCCCAGGATCATGTTGGCTTCCCCTTTTCCCCCCACAATGGCATTGCATGGCTCACTCATTCAGATTATAGTCAATGATGACCACCACCTCCAGGTCCGTCCAGCTCTCCTCGACCCATCCCATTTTAGTATTGCTTGTACCTTTTCCCCATCCCCCAAAATTTTATTCAACAAACATTTATTGAGTACTTAGCTTGTATAAAGCCCTGTGTTGGGTGATAGGGGAGGTGGGAAGTGACACAAAGAGGTGTAAGACACTTTTAATGCTTTTGGTAAACATCCAAGCCAGTATGATGAGATGTATGCAAAAATGAGTATATAAGGAAAATAAATTCTTATTAGAGGTCAGAGGAGGGAAAGCTTTCAATTTAGTCCAAAAGGAATTAGTAGACATGCTTATTTTGAGTGTGAGAGATACAAAGACAAAAAATTTAACCATCTTCCCCGCACATTTTATGGAAGAGGTCATATTTCCTTTCAGCTTTGAATGAGGGAGGAGAAGATTACTACATGAGGGAGAGAGAAAAAGAGATTCCACTTGGAGGGAAAGAAATATGCCAAAAGCACCTAGATGGGAAAATGTCTTTAGAAAAGGGAATATCTCTGAGGCAAAACAGGTAGTTCATTTTGGCTAGAATATCATATTGGAAGGAACCAGATTATGAAGGATCTTAGATGTCAGGCCTAAAGAATTTGAATATTGCTCTCTAGGCAGGAGGGACACGTTAAAGGTTTTTTTCAGCAGTACAGTGATATATTCTTAACTCTACATCAAGAAATTAATCTGACAGTGCTTAGTACTTAGTAGGTGTTTAAAAATGTTTATTCATTTATTTATTGACATTGTTATATAGCCTAGCTTCTTTAATTGTAGTTCACAACTCCTTTTGGGGTCTCACAACTGAATGTAGGTGTCATGAAATTATGATTTATTATCAGTAAATGTTTTATTTGTATGCCTATTTTATGACCTATATATCCAGGGTCATGTAAAAATTTCTCAGGCAAAAAGGGGTCACAAATGGAAAACATTTAAGAAGCCCAAACTCTAAATGGTATGCTTTATCTTAAGTACACCTCCCTTTTTTCTTTGCAGAGATGTTGGATTTTGAGTGGGAAACATTGCTATATTGTCAATTTCAGTTGATATTTTAATTTTCCTTAAGTGCTTTCCCCTCTCTCTCCTTTATTATTATTATTATTATTATTTTACAAAGGATGACTCCTTGCATAGGGGAGGAGGGGAGGAATACATTTGGAAATGAAGGTGAAATAGAAGGAAAAAATATTACCTTTTTAAAAAAAAGTAGTAATGATGACATGAAAAAGAGTGGGTGGCAGTGAGTATAGAAAAGAGAGATTGCCAAATTACATGGGCATCATTTGTTCTCAGTTAGTTACTCTACATTTGTTTTTAGTTACTCTACATTTGTTCTCAGTTACTCTATATTTGTTCCTAGTGAAGCTTTACTTTTTAAAAATAATTTCCCCACTTTGCCAAAATTATTTTGAAAAAATACATTTTCCTTACAAAAGGGTATTTTCAGTTCTAGGTAATTTGCTCTGACCTCCAGATATTGAGTGTATTATTAGTTCCTTCTGTCAGGCTATCCATAAAATTGCTTCTAAGTCAGCCACCTTGGACAGATTGTTGGAGATTATACATATATTTATATATATTGTAGAAAAGACAGGCCTTCATTTGATCTCTAATTATATAGTCTTCCTCCCTCCTCCTTCTCTCTCTCTTCCTGTCTCTCTCTCCCTCTTCTCTTCCCTTTCTTCCTCCCCTTCTTTCCCTCCCCCTCTCTCCCTTACTCTCTTTCCCTCCCCCTTTTCCTTTTCTCCTTCCTCTCCCCCTCTCCCTTTTTTCTCTCCCCCCCTCTCCCTTTCTTCCTCCTTCTCTCTCTCTCTCTCTCTCTCTCTCTCTCTCTTTCTCTCTCTCTCTCTGACACACCCACATTGATAAAAGCTGCTGACTGAAATATAGTCTTTCCTTTCCCAAGGTCTTTTTTAATAACATCTGTTTCTTAATCTTTAATGTTTATTACAAAAAAAAAAAAAAAAAAAAAAAAAAAGGAAATTGAAGTAACTACCCATACTCAATTGAATCTCATTCATTTGGTGTTTTTCAAATCTTTTTTTATAAAAGATGTTGATTGTTACCTCACTCCCACATAAACACAAATTGGTGATTAATTTTCTTCATATGTTTACACATTAAAATATCATAGCAAATCTACATTTACATTAATCAGTTATTTCCAAAGAAAACAGTTGATCTCTGGAGTAAATGTTTCATTTTTGTAAAGGAAATGCTTTGTAATTCCATGACAAATGTATTTTGTTGCTATATTTCATGACTGTTCAGTTACTAAAATTTACACCATTTAAGCGATAAGAGCAGGGAACTGTGCCTTATATTCTTTGTGTCCATCTTAGTGCCTAATATAATGCTTTGTACATAATAAGTACTCAATAAATATTTCTTGAATGAATAAGTGAATGAATGTTAAAGTGAAAGGGACTTTAATAGAATTTGAGGGAAAGAAAATAGAAGATTATTTGTAAGTGGACTGTGTATTCTTAGGGAATCCAAGGAGAGAGATTTATCATTAATGGGAATATGTTAAAGGAAGAAGTGTTTGAACATTATATATTTAACAAATTTAGATTTAGGATCAATAAATATATTTTACTTTTATCTTATATGTTAACTTTTATTACTGTTATATTAACAATTTTTGTTTCAAAATTCAGCTATCTGTATCCTGATGGACGAAGTTATAATCCTGATCTGACGGGATTGTGTGAACCTACACCACATGATCATATCAAAGTTACACAGGTATGTTTGATTTCAGATGCATATACTTTTAGTTAGTTAATATTATTTAATGGTTTGTTTTATTGAAAATTAATATGACTTTCAGAAGTAAGCTATCTTTACCAGTATCCTGGCTAAAAGACTGGATTTAATTCAGATCTATTTTAAGTGGAATTTAAGGATGTACTTGCACTTGCAAAAATTAGGCAATTTTCTTCAAACTCTCAAGAGCTTTTTTTTTTTTTTTAAATTCTTATTCCTCTTCTTCTGTATAGGGTTTTTATAGAAACTTGTTTTCTGTTGGGTGGTAGTGGATTTAATTTTTTAAAAAAATGAAATCCTGAGTAATTATTATAAGAGAATGGTAATAGGATATATAGAAGTATTTCAAGTCTTTTAGACTTGATTTAGACAATAATTTTGGAGAAGTAATTTTAAAAAACCTATAGCTAAACATTTGCTTTTTATTCCTTCCAATAGAACATCTCCTTTTTATTTCTTGTGCTTTTGATATCTAAATGAATATCATTTATGTGGAGGTAATATAGTCTGTGAGCAGATCTGGGAAATAAATTCAAATTTTTTTTTGCCCTTATACTCACTATTTTCTGGATTTTTCTAGAGAATCTAAAATGTAGATGATATAGATGATTTCTGAAAGCCTTGAAAAAATTATGTGGAGGAGGAAGGAGTTGGTTTTTGTCTTATATATGTCAAATCTTAAAAAATAAAAAAAACACTTTTAAAATCTGTATTGTTTGAGACAGAAAAACTTTAACAAATTTCTTAAAGAGAAATTGTACTTTGTCATTTTTCTGACTTTTAAAAAAATTTGCTGTGATTATATCCTTAATTCTTTTTATTTAAATAAACCAATGAGCATTATTTCCTGAAGCCAACCTTTTTTAAGTTGTATATTCATTTCAGTTATTTCATAATATTTTGGCTAAATTGTCCGTGTGGTCAAAGGGAGTTTTCTTTAATTCATGTTCTGATGATTTTAAGTTTCTTTTTTGGATATCCATTAACAATATTGTTAAATAATTATCACTTTTGTAGCTCATTGGTAATTTTTTCACTTTATTACCTATTATGCTGTTCTTTTTTCCATTTGGGTAATATTTTTATTCAACAAAGTTTTAAGTAGTTTTCAATTTTTTTTTATTTGTTGCATTTTTTGTCCTCCAAATAAGTTTGTAAACTTCTTGAGCACAGATTCTCTTAAAACAGAGATTGGGTATTATATTTTATACTTGATAGCAATTAGCATAGGGATAAATGCATTGTAGGTATTCAGTGATTATAAATTAAAAACAAACTAGTATTTTAACTCATAAAGTATCACTCTAATTTTATTTTTTAATTCCACTATTAATTCCTTTTCTACATTTCTTTTAAATTTATAAGCTAATCTATATAGACTCAGTTTCTCTTAGCAACTGAATACTTGAAAGCATTTATTTGAGTTTTGCCACACTAGAAGGATTCAAGCCAGAAATAAGTAATGAGTCTAGATAAAGAAGCTGTTTGACCAACGTTATTAATTATTTTATGGCATTACATTTTTAGTGAATTTTCTTTTAGTCTTGGAATTTCTGTTGTTTGTTTATCCTTTGTTTTTGAAGAGGACCAATGATATTATGGATGATGTCTTGACTTTTACATGAATTAGATTTAAATGAGGCAGAGCTGTGTATAGTTAAAGGCTTGAGTCATGGAACATTCAGTGGCAGAACAAGTTGAGATAACTGACAATGGGCCAGGATGCAGTGGATGACATTGATGTCTTTAATGTCTGACCAGGCTCTAAGCACTCTGCAGCAACTGCTTCATCAGTCTTCTTGATCATTGGAACAAATTGTTCTCATCTGAGAGAAGACTTTTACATGCTTGGGGTAGACATTCCCCCTAATTCACCAAAAGGTTTGGGGCTTGTTGGTAACCCTCAGCGTGGTTTTGCTCATTGGTCAAGACAGTTTACCAAGGTGTGCCTGCTGTGCATGCTGTAGCTTTTTAAAGCCACAGGTGAGAGTTGGGAGAAAGTAAACACCAAAGGCACATAAGCAGTCCTGAAAAGGAATTATCAGGTTCTCATACTAAAGTGCTAATCCTCTGTGAATACCCCATGGACCTGGCAACATAATAAGTACTATATACAAGTTAGTTGTTTTTTTTTTTTTTAACAAAACACAGAGAGAGGGGAAATACTATTTCAAATTCAATGGTTTAAAAATGAATATTGCAGTAGTTTTGAGAATTTTTTTTTAATGTTCAAATGAAATGGAGAAATAAATATATAATTGGAGGTAGGACAAAAATAATCTATAATAGGTAATTTTTAATATTTAAAAAATGATATGACTTGGTATGAAAGGAATTTGATGTTTATAAACTAAATACTATAAATATTGTATTCACATTTAATTTAAAAGTTTTTTCCTTAAGTCAGTATAACTGGTTAAGGAAAATTGATCCTTTTACAAAAGAAAATGGAAAACGTTAAATAATCTATAGTATATAGACTTTTAAATTTCTAGTAAAAACATATTTGTAAAAACTATTACTTCATATTTGATGACCAAATTATGGTCATCAAATTTATGTTGGCATTTGCAGCGTGTATTAAGTAGAAAAATAATCTTGTTGGTATCCAAGTGTATGAAGTACTTTGGGTAATTATTATTTAAGGAAATTCTGTTTAGTTGATCTTCCTGGAAATGCATTAACTTTAACTTTCTCTCATTCCAGGAACAATATGAATTGTATTGTGAAATGGGCTCTACTTTCCAGCTTTGTAAAATCTGTGCAGAAAATGATAAAGATGTAAAGATTGAACCTTGCGGGCATTTGATGTGTACGTCTTGTCTTACTGCATGGCAGGTATTGTCATTGTTTTACTCAGCTTTTTTATTGACTTAAGTCATATATTTCTTTTTCACATCACTGGTTTTTATTTTGTTTGATTTCTTACACAATGAGCTTCTGTAAAAAGAAATTAATTTTTAAAAAATTTCACACCTTAAATATACATTTATGTTTCAGATTAGGGTTTTGTTTTTTTTTTTTTTTGAGGCATTTAAGGTTAAGTGACTTGCCCAAGTCACATACCTGTGAAGTAGTAAGTGTCTTGAGTCCGGATTTGAACTCAGGTCCTCCCTGACTTCAGAGCTGATGCTCTTTAAACTTTGCCATCTAACTGCCTTCCCATTCCTTCCCCCAGGTTAGTTTTTCATTTCTGAACTATGTTTTTCCTCCTTATGTAGTTGTTTTACTGATGATGATTATGATCATTGCTGCTTATCCTAGGGAAAGAAAAGGGAATTTTAAATGTGGGATCAACAAGTCAGTACCAAGCATATAGCAGAATACTTGAAAATGCTAAGAGATAATAGCATTAATAATATACTCCTGAATTCAGCAATATTTATAATGCCATTGACTTTTAACTCCTTAGGCAGCTCAGTGAAATAATGTTTCTATTTTCAAGTATATTCTATATAAAAACAGATATATGGCATCATTCACCAATTTGGGGAAAGATGAGGAAGAATGAATTAAGCTCCAACTGTTTTTGTGTGAATTACTCAATGAGACCTGAGCTGATAGTTCTTTCAGTTTTGCAGAATAAGGATTAAGTTAATAGTAAGCCTTTGGATTGACAGCCTTCATTCACACATTTTTCCAGACACAAAAAATTACCCTATTGTTTGTTTTCTGTGGGACATTTTTCAGGTAGTATAGACTTCTGGACTGGAGAGACAATGAAGATCAACATTTATCCACCATTATGTAGGGCCTATTTTGTTTCTGTTCTTTCCTGGGGTGCTCAATGTTGAATAGTCACTCACTTCAAATCTACCCTCTTTCATCTACCTTGGGACTTGATGATTCCTAGTCATTTTACTGGCAAAATGTTAACCTCTATTACCACATGAGAATTGGACTGTATAGAAGTCTATAATCTAATAGAATTACTATTGTTATACTGACTAGTAATAGGAAAGTAACACTGAAGTAGGAGCCTAAAACCTACAACATCATGGTGGAATCATAATCAGCCTTTACCATACAAATCAGTGTAGTAAATTTTCATGTATTTGCTTGACTAGAGTGATTTAAATTATGTCTCTGAATAGAGAAAATTGATTTACTTTTCCCTTTTTGAGAAAAATAGTACTGGTACTTGAAAAAGCGGGGCCTGAATATATACATATATATTTTTTTAAAAGTTTTAATATAAATTTGTCAATTGGGGGCTTCACTGTTGCAAAAGACACCAGAGTTGTTTCCAGTTGTTATAACTATGACATTATTTTCTATATTACTATAATTCTAAAATATTTCCATTTATTCTCCATCTGGTACAATTTATCTACTAATTAATCTTTTTCTAAGCCTCTGTGCTTTTTGTTATTACTGAAGTAGCCTCATATGAAGACATAAAGTTGGTAAATTATTTCAATAATCATTCTTTTTCCCTCGAAAGTTCTGTTCCATGTTATGTTTAGAAATTCAAGAAATTTGTAAACTGTCAGTCACTAAAAGTAGATATTTGAGGAACAAATCCCTAAAAAATAATAGAAGGATCAGAACTAGTAAAATGTAAAACTTAGATTTAGTAATAATTCAGAGTAGAAATATGAACATTTTGTCCATTGACTATTATATTTGTTTTATTGTGATATTATTTAAATATACTCATGTTTCATATTGAGATTTGTAACTAGTAAAAATAATGACTTGTCATTTTCTGAAGTAGTTTGCATAGTAAGATAAGTATAGACTTACTATTGCAATATAAAGTAAATAGAGGCACAGAATAAAGAGTAAGAATGGAATCCATTGGGAAAGGAGAAAAACAAATGAATATTAGGAAAATAATTTACAATTAGTTTTAACATCTAATGCTTGAAAGGTGCCTTAGTGATCATCTAGGTCAACTCTCTAATTTTATATATGAGGTAAGTGGGGCCCTTATCTCATATATAAGGTATATCCTTATACCTCATATAAGGTATGTGAGCATTTCATTAACTTGGTCAGATAGATAGAAACCCATGTTCTTTGAAATTAAACCCATTTTTCCACTGTGCAACACTGACTTCTCTGCTCTTGTAATTCAGTCATACCATTAATAACTACTAAACTTTTCTCTGCAACTATACTAGACTTCTTATTCCTATTGTCCTGAGAAATATCCACAAATCTATCCATTTTCTCATGGACTTATTTCTTTGATCTTCTTGGAAAGCTGCCATGACAAACTTTGACACCTATTCTCTACCTTCCTTCAACCCGTTCTTTATGTTGAAAATATTGGGTTATTTTCCTCAAATCTTTTTTCACTTGTCATTTTTATGACAGAAACTAAGACTACTGCCTGTGGTATCCCAGAGACTAAACTTTTAGAAATTCTTTTGCAATATTAAAAGAAGCATGTGAAATGGTGTATCGAGGATATTTTTCTTCTTTTTCAACATCAGAATCCCTAAGTGACTTTTAACTAGAAGAATACTTACGATTATATTCTAATTTCAGACCATTTCTTTTTTTTTTTTTAATGACTTTCTACATGCAGGTTTTTATGTTCTATAGTACTTAAGTTTTCTTGATATGTAAGCATTGAATTTAAAGTATTTAGAGCCTCAGTAAAAGTCCAATATATTTTGTCAAAAAACTGGTAAATTGAGGGCAGCTAGCTGGCACAGTGGATAGAGCACCGGTCCTGACGTTAAGAGGACTGAGTTCAAATCTGCCCTCAGAGACTTAATACTTCCTAGCTGTGTGACCCTGGGCAAGTCACTTAACCCCAATTGTTTCAGGGGAAAAAAAAAAACCTGGGAAACCCAACGGAAATAGAGGAACAAGAATGGAAACATAATGTTTTCTACCAAAGAATTTTTATTAGCAAATCATTTTTCAGATGACAAATGTACACGAAGTTTTCTTCCCGTTAGGTGCTACACTTTCAACTTAATCAAACTTTATTGAAGATTTAACTTTTGTATAATTAATGAGAAAATGAAGAAACATACTGTAGCGATGTCAGTTTTACAGGCTGCAAGTGGTTAGTGTTTAATTGCTGTCATAATGGCTCATTAGTCATGCCTCAGGAGAGGTTTCCTATACTTTTTTTTTCCTCCAATTGAAACATCTGTGTTATTTAATAAATGGAATAAGCAGCCTAAGTCTGCACAGAATACTAAGTGAGGTGTCAGATAATTTACCTCCTTAGAAATTCTATTTGATACTGTTTCATTCTGTATGCTTCATTTTGATTGAACTTTTGGCAGGAGGAGTGGTAGAATTTGCTTCTATTCCCTCAGCTGAATCAAATATTAACTAAGGGATTTTTTTTCTCAGTGATAATTTTTATCTGCTATTCTGTAGTACCATATTTATTTATAGCACTGTGAAGATCCATATCAATAAACGTGGGTTGAAAGTTTATGCATCAGTATTTTGTCTGATATCAGGAGAACAATTCACAAACTATTTGGTACCTTAAAATTTCTCCACACAATAAAAAGTTAGCACTTTCTAAAAGATATTTGCTTCCAAATGTTGAACGCATATTATTGCTGAAAACTTTAATTCAATATAGAAAACAAATAAAAAACAAGCAAATTTGTTCTTACTATTTCTGTCTGTTTCAAAATATTTTATGGAAACAAAATGGAGGCTTGATTTGTAGTGTCATCAGTCACTAAGAAATCTTGTATCTATAGCTAATCTATATGATATCCAGATATTTAAAAGAAAAATGAGAGAATGAGAAAGAGTAAGAAAAAGAAAGCGGCAGGGAGAAAGACACACACACACACACAGATATATATATATATATTAGAAATTCTTTTGCAATATTAAAAGAAGCATGTGAAATGGTGTATCAAGGATATTTTTCTTTTTTTTTCAACATCAGAATCCCTAAGTGACTTTTAACTAAAAGAATACTTATGATTATATTCTAATTTCAGACCATTTCTTTTTTTTTTAATGACTTTCTACATGCAGTTTTTATGTTCTATAGTACTTATGCTTTTTTGATATGTAAGCATTGAATTTAGAGTATTTAAAGCCTCAGTAAAAGTCCAATATATTTTGTCAAAAAACTGGTAAATTTTAAAAATTATAAATTAAAAAAAAACATATATATATATATAAATCTGTGTGTGTGTGTGTGTGTGTGTGTGTGTGTGTGTGTGTGTGTGTGTGTATAGTGAGAGAGTGAGGGAGTGAGTGTAGGTGGCTAGGAAGAGTCATGGAGACCTTGTTTTGGTCAAGATAATTTAAATGTTCACCTATCAGAGCCTGGAGTCCAGAGCTGGGATGGGGGAGTATATGATATTAGTGGCTAGAAAACCTTCTTTTAAAGAAGGTGATATAATGTAGTAGAAAGATTCTTGAATTAGAGCCAGAGGGATCCAAACTTGAATCTTGTGTTTGCAGTTACTACCTGTGTGACCTTGCTCAAGCCACATAACTTTTTTTGGCCTCAAAGTATATTATTATATTTATATCACCTTAAAACTTTCTGTCCTAAAAAGAAACAAACAGCAACAAAAAATAAATGGATGTGTGTCTACCCTCTTCCCTACCACATATTCACCATTTCCTTTTCCTTTACCTCAGAGCTGCTAAGGTCAATCCTTTTATTTATGTTTTCTGCCTCAAACTTTTGTCTTCTTTGGAATCTTCCACCATTCTTAATTTCTCATTCTTTTTTTTTCTCCTTTTACCTCTCTCCAGGGATATGGTAAATGCTTAGTAAATGTTTTCTTTCTTCCTTTGGTCTCACTTACTGTGTGACACTGGGCAAATAGCCCATGTCTGAATTAATTTCCTCAAGTATAAAATGGGGATAATTGTAACAATGCCTAGAATGTTGTGAGTATCAAATTAGATATATGTAAAACAGCAAAGTGACTGATACATGGAAGGAAGGCACTTAATAAGTCGTTCTTCCTTCGTTCCTCTCTCCCTTCCTTTTTTCCTTCTTCCCTTCCTTTACTCTTTTATCTTCCTTTCTTTCCTTTTCTTGTAGTCTTTCTCTCCCTCTCCTACAGGCACTTTCATTCTTCTGAAATCTCTTCCATTATCTACTGCAATCTGTCCTCCTTTCCTGTAATTTCTCAAAGTTCCCCCTCCCCAACCTCAAAATTGTTGGCTTCTTCCCTGCTACCTCTGTACAAAGTCAGGGATGACCTATTCTTAAAATAAAACAAAAACTATTTTCTCTTGACCTTGTCACATCCACAAGCAGTAATCCTATATTTCACCTTCCTTTCAATGCCAAACTTCTAGAAAGTTTTTTATACTTTTACTTTTCTTAACATTTATTCTGGAAATAAGAAAGAGATAGTACCTCTTGTTTTCTATTCTCTTCACTCCCCAGTTGGACTATTATATTCAGTTCTTATCATCATATTTTTGTAAGTACATTGATAAGATGGATTAAATCTAGAGGTAGAAAACCAGAATAATGAAAGATTTTTGAGTCCGTGTCGTAACAGGATTGGCTTGAAACTTTAGGGTATATTAAACTGGAGAAGACAAGAGTTACGAGGGTTATGATAGCTGTCTTCAGGTACTTGAAAGTTTTACTTGTGATCTTTGATTAAATAATACAGTTGCTGTGGCTGAAATAAGTCATACTATCCTAACTTTTTAAATGAACTTCTCCAATCTAGGTGGTCTAATCAGTGAAAAAGGTAGTGCATTGTTGGGTTCATACTTGGAGATTTTCCAGTTTAGTGAACACAATTTCCAGAAGTTGTTTTTCACTGGCATAACCATTGTGAACCCAGGGTCATTCTATGCCACAATGACTCAGCAGGACTTCTTGTCTTTGTTTTAATCTTTTGACCCTCACAGTTTCTTATCTAGTTTTGATTCTTAGGTGAGGGTTCATCAGAATACTGTAGTAATACTTCTGTAATCTTTTGTCCTTGCTTTTTTTATTGCAAAGAAAAAGTATCATTAAAATAAGTATTTTTATTTTATGATTTCTTGTTGTCTGAGCTATATTTCTTTTGACTCTGAAAAGGAATTCATTTGTTATGGTACTATCCTTTCTTCTCCACAGTAGAGTTTTTAAAAGCATGTACTTTTGCCTATCATTTCTTTCTATGGTCAACCAAAAAAAAAAGGTACTGTGAATTTTTGAATCTCTGTGAACGTTAGTCTGTGCTTTAGAGTGTGCTTAGGGTACCAAATGTGTTCAGGTTTTAATGAACATTGTCATTAGTTGAATTTTACCTCAAATATTTGAATGCTTAGTGTATGTATTTACTTTAAAATTTGCTGATGACTTTTCTGATGGTATTATTTATTTGGAGAAGAAAAAAAAGAAAATGTTCACATATAAGGCTAAGTGTAGATATGAATTAGTATTTCCATCGTAATGACTGAATACCTGACATAAGTGATATGCCCATACTCTAAGTTATATAAAAAGTTCTTTTTCCTAAAGTTATATGATTTGGATTTTTACTTAATATTTTTGGTTGTTGGTTTTTAAATAATTGCCAAAATTATTGGTCACATTATTCAGCAAGATGGAAAACTAGACAGTTTTCTTCAATCCTATTCTTCCTTTTCCAACTTCCAGTCCCCCAAATGTGAGTAGATTATTCAAATTGCAAACACTCTCCAAAACAAGAAAGATAAGTAAAACTAGTAAGACAAGAAGAAAAGAGTAAGTGACAAAATAAACAATCCTATTTCGAGGCCATTAAAAGAAAGAATAAAAGAAAAAAGGCATATTTTTTAAAACTTGGGAAAAAAAGCAGTAATAACCAAAGAGAGTTAAGATAATTCTTCTTAAAAGTAGACAAATATATAAAATGAAAGTGCAATATAAAAAATTGGAGTAAAAATTATAGAAGAGTAGATTTGAAACATTATGAACTAAAATTTTCCTTTCCTTCATACTCTTAGTTGAATCATTATGTTTAGTAGAATCAAACTGCAAAAAATGAAAGGTTAAACAAAAGAACAGTAGGTATATGAAAGTTAAAAGGAAATATGTGATGTACCCCAAATAAACCAGTAGAAGACTAATGAAGATAAGATAGCTTCTATACTCTCATTAAGAGAATGGCTATGGAAAAATTGCATAGGTAACAAAGAGAGGGGTTGAAAGAACTGGATAAAAAAGGGGAGTTTAAGGGAAGGGAACTCATCAGTAAATTATTTATTTGAAGATGGAGCATTTTATATGGATCTGGTCTCAAGGAATTCATGCATAGTAGATTGCTTCTTCTAAGAAACTATTGTGCTTTGATATAAAAACATTTCTTCCTAAGAGTAAGAGAAGTCCCAACTTCTGGGGACTTCGGGCATCCACAAACATGAGAGTGTATGGATCCAGAGAAGGGACTGCATGGTATTTGGGAGGAGGAGGGCAGGATATAGAAATGGACTACACAGTTTAGAGCATATGAACATTTCTACCATGAGACAGTGCTTTTACAACTTCATTATTAACCTCATAAATTATACTTTTAAGAACGATGTACCACAGATGAGAAAAGGTTAAGAGAGAACAATCTTAAAAAGGCAACAATAGAATTTATTAGAAGAAATCACATATGAAACTTAAAAAATTTTAATTTCACAAGATATATAGAATAAAGACAGAATAGATAAGTTTTTATGAACTATGAATCAAAGAATAAAAATTCAAAATACATAGAAAGAAAAAATCACAAATGAAGAGAATAAAGAAATTTTTTTAAAGGTGAAAAAAAACACTAGAAAATTGAAGTAATAGGAGGAGTGGTTTTGAAGAAAAGAGAGAAGGGAAGACGAACTGGATAACTTAATAAAAGAAAATATCAGTAAATCATATACAACATCAAAACTAGGGAAAAGATTGACAAAGGGAAGTGGAGGTGAGAAGAGGTTATAGAAATAGTTACAACTAAGTAATTTAAGCAAAACTAATGATAAAAAGAAAGGGTGCTGACCTAAAGAAGGAATGGAACCAAAATAATTAATAAAAAATTAGTAAAAATAAGAAATGGAACATAAAAACTTATCTCTCAAAATTTTAAATGTGAATAAATTAATCCAGTAAAACAAAATAATGTGGCACATTGGATAAATAAAATCCCATTATCTGTTACAGGAAAAAAATGTATCTTAAATATGTCTTGTAAATATATCTATAAAATGTGAATATAAGAAAAATGAAAGGATAGAAAAAAATTGACTATGCATCAAATGGATAAAAAGGGGCAAGTTTTAATATTTGTTTTCTTCGTATCTTCTATCAGACAAAGGAAGAATAAAAATTCACAGTGTAAACAAAGATAAAAAAGATGTCATGATGCTTAATGAAGCTATAACACCATTAAACATATACCGCAAATTTCATATCATTTAAATTCATAAGATAAAAAACTAATTAAATTGAAAAATATAGATAGCCCAAAAAATACAAAATGCTTTAATGTTTTTCTCTCAGAGTTGGACAAGTTTAACTGAATGAGAAATAAAAGGAAAAAAGATAAAATTTAAAGAAAAAAAAAAACAACGCTGGATTAATCATAATTAAAATATGTATGGCACCAGTAAAAAACATATATACACATATATCAATAACACATAGTATCTTTGGCAGAAAATTGATCATATATAAAGGCACAGAAAAATTTCAAATACATGTAAATATGAAGAATGCTAAATATTCTTTATGGATCATAATAAAATTTTTAGGAACCATGAATGAAAGGCACAATCCTAAAACCTACTCAGAGTCTTAATGGGTTAAAATAGGTGCAGAATGACCAGCCGAAGGGCCATATAAAGCTAGCAAAATCTAAGCAAAAGCTGAGGCAACCTCAGGTTATGATGAGCTAAAAGCTTAGTAAAACAACCTCCCACTGCTTGTGTTTTGAAAATTGATAATTTTGTATAACCTGCAAGTGATGCCGCAAATATCTAAATAGTCCTTGGCAGGGAAAAGGTTCCCCACCTCCGGGTTAAAAGATTATCAGTTTGTTTCATGATTTATCAAAAATTTTAGAGTGATACACATTTTATAACAAAATGTAGGATTCCAAAAATGAACCCTTATAAAAGGTGAATTGGGTGCAGGGCTTTCTGTCTTATTAGATACATAAGTGAATTTTGAATTTAGTACAGCTATTAGCATCATTTAAAACAACAATAACAATAATTTCTAGAGAGTACACATTTGACCTGAACTATATGTAGTTAGGCAGTCATTCAACAGAACTAAGGCTTAATGTCTCAATTGATAATAAATTACAGCTTCACTGAATTTCATAACAGTTTCTGTAGAAAACCTTATGATATAAACAATTTCCATTAGATTAAACACCATTGTAAAGACAAATTCTGTATATAATAAAGGCATTGTCATTGTGATTGGCTTGTAGTGATAGTGCTTTCTGCTGTACAGTAGATAAGCTATACAGTAAATGTTTCCTCTCCATATGTAGAACAAGTGAACTTTACAACAAAAGCCTGTGATTTTTATGTCCTTATATTTCTGAGTACGTGAGGAAAAAAAAATGAGGGAGATGACCTTGCTCATCCCTCTCCTCCTTCCCTTAAATCCAGTTCACTTGCTTGTCATGGCATCGCCTCCCTGATATCATGGTCTATCTTTGAGAATGAAGGACAAACAACAACCACAATGTCTGCAAATAGAAATTAGTTGAGTTGAGTGAGTTTAAGACACTGGTGTAGTAGAAATTCTTTTTTAAAGGAGTGTATATGACCCTGAATTTTATCTTGTTCCCACATAGTAGTAAACTAAAATAGAGATTTCTTACTTTAAATGAGGGATGTTCAAGTTCCTTTTCATTAACCAGACAATGGTGAAATGTTTTTTTAATTTTAAAAAAATTTTTAAATTATATCAAATGAAGTTCTAGAAGTTCTGTAAAAATGAATCTTAAGCTAATTCATCTCTTTGCTTTCTTTAATATGATACAGTGTCTATAGGCCTTAGTGTTATTATCTTTAACATGAACATAATTATTATTGTCTCTGCCTAGAAGACAGAGAATGTTTGTTGATATTTAAAACAGACAACATAGTTTTCTATCTCTGTGCTTGAATTCAGTAGTGAAAAGTTGTTTACATTCTAATCTCCCTTTGTAGAAATGTGATTAAAATTTGCCACTCATTTCAAGGCTGTAAAAAAAGTTACAATGAAGTGGCATCAGAATTCTTTGATTCTTTTGCCCATTATGAATATCAGTGTTATAAAAGGTGATTATAATAGATTTGAGGTGAAAAAAAAAAAAAGCAATTCCTAGCAAAATCATCCCATCTTCAGAAATATTTCAGTAAATTTGTTGGGAATTTCTTGTTTAAAGGTAAGATTCAGAGTGAGACTAATGTCATCCTATGCAGCATTACCTCCCAATTGAGTTATGGCAAGAAGACAGGCAGTGAATTCTGAAACTATGATTTTGCCATGATTTCTGAAACTGAAATCTGATTTCTTTGTTTTTACAGTGTTTTCTTGTAAACCAAGATTTAAATAGACCTAGTTCTTGGAAGTTGATATGTTTAGAATATGACTTGTTCTATAAATAGGAAGATTTTCCATATCAAATGTTAAAATGATTGATCATCACTGTTATTACAGCTTGGTTCATTGTAAAATTCCTGTCTTTTTGTTTAATTTCTCTAGTAACTCTATAGGAATGTTTTAATTACTTTAGAACATTCCAAACGCAAAGGTTTGAAAGCTCAGATCTTGGTTTAAAAAAAAATCAAATACTTTTATTTCCCCAGGATTTGTCTTTAAAGTTAGAACTATGTACATTTTATTCATACTTTGCAACAATAAAACTTTGCCATAATCATTCATATTATTCAAAAGCCAGTGATCCATTTATTCTTTTATTCAGGAATCAGATGGTCAAGGCTGTCCCTTCTGCAGATGTGAAATAAAAGGAACTGAGCCCATTATTGTGGATCCTTTTGATCCAAGAGATGAGAGCTCCAGGTGCTGTAGCATTATCGATACCTTCAGTATGCCAATGCTGGATTTGGATGATGATGATGACCGAGAAGAATCTTTAATGATGAATCGTTTGGCTTCAGTTCGAAAGGTAAAAATTGTATGCCATGGTCTGTAATAGAATGTTACCTAATAAAGCACAATTTACAACTTGAGATATGAGGAGATTGCATAATTATAAATAAGATATTTGACATGCTTCATGAGAATTTTAAATCAGAATTGCCAAAAAGGGAAATCTTTTTTTTTTAATTGAATAGAACTTCAGTTTGTATATTCTGAATCAAAAAGAGATTGTCAGATTGTTGGTATGACTCTTGATTCTGTTTAAAAAAATGGAACCAAAAATCTAATACATAGCAATGGGCTACATTTAAGTCCAAGAAAAAATGTTACGAACCACAAATAGAATGTGTCACCAAAATGATTTTGTGTTTAAAGGTCAGTGTAATCATTAATGTTGAATAAATCCTTTAGTCGGTATGCCCTGATATATTATATTTTGATTGTCCAACTTCATTTCTATTTGACTTTTCTGACACTATTAGTTATTCTGACTGCTTTCATACAGTGTGCCTGATAGCTATTCTGATCAAACATACACATTATGATGACCCACTTATTTCTCCTGGATCTTTTGAGCCTTATTCCCAGGATTTGCCTACCAAGAAAACAGTACAAACTTCAATAAATGGGTAATACAATAAAATAATGGGTATTTTAATACCCATTAAATTAAAATGGGTAAGAAACATAATGGAAGAATGGATCATGTGATGTATAATGCAATGGGGATAAAGATGATGGAAAAATAGTCTAGTTTAAAGCTTATTGTCAGGTTGAATGTATTTATTGAGAACCACTGTCAGTTTGTAATTGTGGCTTCTTGTCCTGAATGGAGGAATAGGGTTAATGGAAGAAGACTAGTAAAGAAGGCTAATTTGACTGTGTTTTTACATAATAGTGGGAAATTGCTGGTTTTGTGTGGGAGAAGTATATTGTAGATTAGGGGGAAAGTAAGGATAATAATGGCCAGAAGTAGAGAAGAATTTAATAAATAGTTAATTACTTTTATTTGGAATTGCACCAAAATTTTTGGTTCCTAAGATCAATGGATGACTATTATCCTTTAAAAGTGAGAAAGCCATGGTTAAACCCCAGGGTCGATATGTAGAGAAGACTAAGAGTAGAAGGAGGAGATAAGTAGGCAAAGAGAATAAAGCAAAATGTACAAAGAAGGGCGAGATAAAAACAGATCACCTTGGTTGCTTTTCTCAGACTCTGAACCCATCACAGATTTACATGTGATTTGCTCTGCCTGGTTGACTTTAGGCTTTCCATCAAGGAACTAATCGTTTTTATTTGGGGGTGGGGTGGGGGTGGGAAGGGTTTGTAGGGTTTTTTGTGTCTTTTCAAATTACTGACTCTTCACCCAAGAATTACTCATCTCACTCTTCCCTCTCAAACTCACAATATTCTAAGTTCCTGGCTATTTTTGAAGTTATATTGAATAGATTACCTGGCAGTGTAGGTTATCCTAAGTCTAAGAGTAAAATTATTTTATGGAGAATTATTACTTTAACAATGTTTTTGTTTATTTTGTTTGTTTTAACCAACAACAAAATTCTTGTAGTCTTTTTTTTTAAAGTTAGGCAATCATATATCAGACAAGTTTCCCTGACTACTCTCATTTGTCTGCAGTGAATTAAATATATCCTGTAATATGAAATTAAATTTCAATCTCTGTGTATCACATCACAGTAAAATCTATTTTTTAAAAGTTTAAGCATTAGAGATGTTGTCATCTCTTTCTTTGTTGTAGAAAGCCTCCATCCCACCACTGAAAGCAAACATGAGATATTAAACGTGCTTCATGTGGATTTCAAATCAGTTGCTGTTTAAAGGAGCATATCTTTTTTGAAAAGTTGTATAAAATTTCAGTTTGTATATTCTCATTCAAAAAAGAGTTCATCTACTTGTCCATGTGACTGCTGATTGTATTTAAGTAGAACTAAAAACCCAACTTTTTCAGTGTATTAAATTTATATATGAGAAAAGTTGTAAGTAATGTTTTTTCATTTACAAAGTCAGAGGAAGTTAGACCTGGAAGGAATATTGAGAGATTGTTGAATCCAACTTTTCTCAGAAGAGAAAACCAAAATCCAATCCATTATTGATAGCACTAGTGAAACCTAGGTTTTGTGATTCCTAGTTAAATGTTCTTTCTAGTACGCAATAATATCTGTTTTTGAAATGTATATTCACTTAATTAGTTTGCTGAATCTGAGTTTTAAAAAAATAGAACATTTCATAATTTTTGGGGGGTTGTATTTACTTTTCTCTATAACATTGACTTTATGTTATATGTCTGATTGCTGCTTTTATGGGCTCTCCGATTCTATTGACTGCCATTAACTTGTTATATTCTTATTAGACTGACTTCTCCAGCTATCTACGCTTTTTTTCTGTCACTGTTCTCTGTTTGTTTTTTGAGTTTTTTTGAGTTTGTATACTAGAACTCTTCCCTAAAGAATTCTCTGATATAGTTTCTCTAATTCCAAAGGATAGGAATCCATGATTTTTTTCCAAAACCCCTTTGAATTAACTCCTCTTTTCTAGTAATGACTAATTCTTCCAATAACTAATTAATTAATGGTTTCCCTAAATAACCCAAGCTAAGCTGAATAACTTGTTTGTATTACCTATAACTTTAAATTTTAGATATTTATTTTCATATTCAGTATTTTAATAATTAATATCTCTGCCACTCAGTTAAGTGTTCAGTTTTATATTATCTGTGTCTGATTCATGTGCCAGTCTCCCTCTTGTAGATTGTAGGTTTAATGATGACAGGGACTTTTATATTTTTTTAACTTCCCACATATTTTAGCACAGTTCTGATCATATAGAGATACTTGATAAATGTTTGATGAATTGGATTTCTAAAGCAGATTTAGTCTACTTGAATTGACTCTTGAGTATTTGTTTTTTATTTTTTCATTGAGCTAGACTATTTAATGAGTTTCCCTTTACTCTGGTATTTTCTATCTATGATATAATAAATATAGTTAATTCCTTCCACTGGTGCAAAATACAACCATTTCCCTCTCATTAAGTATTTTTGTTCATATTAGAACCTCCATAGGGGATCTACCTAATACAGTTGGGGCCATCTTCTATATCATTTGTCGTTTTGTTTTGTTTTTTTTTTTAGATACCAACATAGCACTTTGCTATCCATCAGGTAATTCTTTTTTTTTTTTTAAACTTTACATGAATGACCCATTTTATTTGGTCATATGTGTCCTTGATGACCCAAGGAGTATTGTGTTTTCATTAACACTGGCCCTTTCTTCTTTGGTATATTGAACTGGCCAATATTTTTTTTCTTATTGTATTTTGTTTCCATTTCCTCCTTTAAATTCACAGAAGATCTAGTCAGTGTATTGTAGACCTTGTTATAGGACTTATAATTTCTAAGGAACCATTGTATCACTTAGCCATCCTGTTTTCTGACTATTCTTGGATGATATACCTTATACCATTTCTTATATATGCTATTTTTAAAAACATTCAACAATCTTATATGTCTAATGTATCTCTCCACAGTTGTGATTTTTTAGCAATTATGGTGGTATTTAATGATTGGCAGTCCAGCCAAAAAAAAAAAGCTTTATTTCTTCTCTGGATATCTATAGCAGTACAAACAAGCTTTCAAGTGGGACTTAGGAAATTCAAATTTGTACTTATTTTCTGTAAGAATCATTCTTTCAAAGTCTTATATTGTAAATTATGAATGAAAATCTATTACTGGACTGGTTAGTTATTAAAGAAGTGACTCACTTAATAATTAGTGTAATTATTTTTGACCTAGAATAAAGTAGGGGAAAGGGATATTGTGTGTGTGTGTGTATGTGTGAGAAAGAGAGAAAGGGGGGGGGGAGAAAGAGAGGGAGAGGGAGAAGAAGAGGGAGAGGGAGGGAGGAAGGAAGATGAAGACAGGAAGGAAGACAAAGACAGGCAGGTAGGAAGGCAAAAGGGAGGGATAGAGAGGGCAAGAGAGATGGTTGTTTGCTATCCATATCTTATCATGCTTATTATCTAGTTATGCCCATAATGTTTTCTTTCAACTGTTGGATACATTGACATTGAGAATCAAAAATTCATCAAGGTAACACAAATGGTTGCTAGGATTTAGATCTCGAGAGTCACTAGCTAAGATTCTGTTTTACCTTCCTGCCTCACTGTATAAGCAAAAGGCCATTACTCTCTTTACTGAATCATCATATTCTTTTTGTTCAGCTCAATCTCATAGCAGAGGTGATACACATACATCAGGTACTCATTTTTTGGCATGAGATTTCTCCAATCTATAACATCATACTCTCTGATTTGTGACTCATTCTGTGTCTTCATTTTTAAAAATGTCTCATTCTCTCATTCCTTCCAATGATTTGTCTTCATCATTTACTCAGACTGTTCAAATTTTTTCACCTGTCATTTCTACTATTCTTCTCATCTTCTTCCTCTGTCATGATCAGCATTTTCCATTTGCAATAAAAATATGCCTTCCTATTGCAAGCATATTGTTTTCTCCATATTTTTAATGCCATCATCATGCCTTGGGTGTTATATGATAGAACTCTTTAGACTTCATTTATGGAGTTCATTTCCATTACCATCACAGTATTCAGGGCATAAAATTAAAAACAGAATTTGTTTTTTTTAAAATTTCTAAATTGAGAGTAAAGCAGCTTTCATGTAATATATAGTTAAATAAATGCAATATATAGCTGTATTGTAGCCCAAATGGATTGCTTTTCTGGAAAAAAGCTGTGTTACTACTTTTATAATTGGAGGATGATATAGAGTCTTTCCAAGAAATCATATAACCATATGTGTTCTGGAGCTGTCAGGATTCACAAGCTAATTGGGGCTCGATGCTGTTTAGTGTGTCAGTGGAGGACTTCAAGAAAAGTCTGGGATAGTGCCAAAACTAGTGCTAGTAATTTGTTAGATTACATTACTCTTTCTGACTTCACACACATTCATTTTAAAAGGTTTCCTGCTGATATTCTGTCTTTGGCTAAGACGTAAATGAAATCCAAACCACTTAACAGAACAAACATCTTTGAGAAATTTTTTGCCCACTAGTTTTACCAGAACTCTTACATGGGGAAATTAACATTGTCTTGCTTCTATTTGCCTTTGAAAAATTTTATTTATGGGGCAGCTCGGGGATGCAGTGGATAGAGCACCAGCTCTGAAGTCAGGAGGACCTGAGTTCACATCTGGCCTCAGACATTTAACACGTCCTAACTGTGTGACCCTGGGCAAATCACTTAACCCCAATTGCCTCAGGAGGAAAATTATTGTACTGTTTACTTATGTGCTTTCTAGTGTTACTTTAAATTCATCTTGAATTTCAAAGCCTTTTATAATGTGCAGGAAATTTTGAGATAAAACTTGTGAAAATCTTACATGTCTTAGTGCATGCATGAGAACCATAATTTAATCTTTATGCTTAGTCATAATTATGATCATTAATTATTATCCTGAGCATGCAGTAATGCCTTCAAGTGGTATAATATATAGAATACCGTGTGTCTCTGTACTAAATACTTTAGAGTTGATGATTTTGCTGCCTCTGCATTTGCCATACCTTACTTCTCCGTCCTAATCTCCTTTTTTTTTTTTTTTTTTTTTTTTTTTTCCCGAAGATAATGAGATGTAGGCAAAAGGGCTATAGTTTGGAGGCTTGGATTCAGCATCTACCTTTTCTGTTTATTATCTTTGTGACCAGGGACAAGTCATTTAATGTCTGTGTGCCTTTATTCCCTCATCGTTAGTGAGTGTTAACAGTTGTACTACCTTTTTCTTCATGCTTCTGGAAAGAAAGTATTTTATAAATCTTAAAGGACCATATAAATGTGAATCATTATGATAACCTAGGAAGACTCCATATTGCCAGGAAAAAAGAGACAACTAAAGTTTTTAACAGCATGATCTTTGTAGTTTTTCTCATATTAATAAGTGAATTAAAAGCACTCATCTCTTAGTAGAATAAAATAAGATCTCTTGTCTTACATTCTGAACATTTTAGCTACATTGTACTGCTTACTAATGGTTCTCACTTTCCTCTTCACATCTCCATCCCTTTGCTCAAGCTCTTCCTCATACCTAGATTGAGCCAGCCTTTCTCTTCTTCCTATCTCCATTTAGACCTTTTGAAAATCTTTTCTTTAAAACTGTGAAGCTTTCCCTGATTCCAGTTTCCTCATCCCTTCCCAGTTTGAAATGCTTTCACTTTGCCCACCAAAACTCATTCAATATAGTTAGCTCTCTTAATATCACATGATGAAAATCATGAAAATATGACCTATGTTACAAATTATTCATAAGTAGTTTATATTTGAATTTTGAATATACTATATTTTATTTACCCAATAATTCTATTCTTCGGCTAAGAAAATTAAATTCGAATTCATTGGCAGGACAGAGGTGACCAATGATGATACCAGGTTAAAAGGAAATAGTCCTTTAGTCTTAAAAATTTATTGGTAGAATTTTCATCATTGTCAATGGCTGGTTTTCTTGAATGAAGATGAAAACTGTATCTGTAAGAAATAATCCTGAGGCCATTATTGTATGATATGCATCACCTAAAATGAAAGTATATTTTAGCTAATAAGGAAAAAGAAGTTAACAACTATTGCCTTGGAAAAGTCCTAATTCCATAATTTTTATGATAATCTTCATTTGCTAATAAGATGAAATTTTATATTCTCTCATAATAATCTCCATAGACAGAAATATTGGTAGCTTCTCACCAAAGTTTTGTCATTTTCATCTTAAAAGAATTTAAGAAAGCTTTTCAGAGAAAAAAAGAAATACTCATTAAAGTAAGAATAGATAATTCAAATGAATATAACATTTAAACTTTGATTAATAGTTTTCTTATACTGCTAACCCCCTTCCACCTCTCAAATGTAGAGAAAAAGTTTTATTACAGTCATTCCAGATATGATTATCCTAAATACGTCATGTTCCAAGAGACTTTACCTGCTATTTATAATTAGTTTTTGTTGTCATCTAATTTAACTGTTGAGTACCATGCATTAATTTATTTTAGAATTTCACCAAACCCTATCTGTAAACTCCTTAACCACCATAATCATTTAGCATCTCAAGTAAGATTTTTACTTGCTCTAAGCTGAAGTCTAAAAATGTGTATGCATTGAATTACATAATTGAGTCACAGTGGAAATTCTGCCACTTAATAACTATGTGGCTTTGGGCAAGTTCTGTTTCTTCTCTTAACCTACTTCCTTGTACATGAAATGAGGAGATTATAATTATAGTCTAATTCAGAAGACTGTAAGGAAAGTATTTCACAAATTTGAAGTACTTTCCAGGGTAGAAATATGGGAAGGTTCTAGAGCTATGACAATGTTTTTCTTGGGAATTAAATTCTCACCAATGATGCAAATCATCAATATGACTATAACTTATGGTCTTAGTGATTTGCTTAGAGTACTGAGCGTGACTTGCTCATTATCACATAGTAAAGTACCTGTTAGAGTCAGCACTTAAACCCTTAAGACTAACCCTCTGCTAACTATAACATGTCATCTCTCTTAACTATTATATAAAGCTTTACCTACTGGTTCTTCTTTATCTGTGTCCTTGAGGATGCTCTAAGGATATAAATAATTAAGACAATTTGTCTTTAAAAACTTTATGGTTGGGGCAGCTAGTGGGCACAGTAGATAGAGCACCAGTCCTGAAGTCAGGAGGACTTGAGTTCAAATGTGGCCTCAGATACTTAAAAGACTTCCTAGCTTTGTGACCTTGGGCAATTCACTTAACCCCAATTGCCTCAGAAAACAAAAACAAAAAACTCTTTATGGCCTAATAGGGAATTTGAGACATACAAATAGATATCTACAGCATAAGATGGAATATGGTATCTCCATAGTAAGCCAGTTTAATTAATAATAAATTTTTATTAAATGAAAGGTATTTAGATGGAAGGGGATACAGTTGCAGAAATCAGTATAGATTTCCTAGAATGGAGGTAGCATTTGATCTTGGCTCTAAAGGATGGTAGCAAATGGATATATGTGAGTGAGATTGAGGAGGTGAGAATGACATTGAGTTGTTGAACCTGAATTACTGGAAGGGTAGTAATGCTTTTAACTATAAAAAGTGAAGTTTTGTAAACAAAGTGATTTGGTTGTGGTTGGTACTATTTTGGGATGGTAGACATGTTGGGCTTAAGGTAGCTATAGAACATTTATTTCTTAACATCTCATAACTAGCAGAGAAATTAGTTCACGATTTCTACGTTTGGCGGTCATCTATATAGAGATGATTTAGCCCGCAGGAACTGGTGAGACTTCCAAATGAGGAAGTGTAGGCAAAAAAGACAACAAGTCTTAGTACTTGTTTTGTACATACTTATTGTTAATTAGTCTAACATGAGAGATAATCCAGCAAAAAAAAAAAAAAGATTGAGAAAGACCATTCAAACTATGAGAGAACCAAGAGAGTTTGTATTAAAACTCTTAGAGGAAAACCTTTTCAGAATATGTGAACAGTGTTTAATACTGCAGAGAGATATTTAAAAAGATGAAGACTGACAAAAACTGTTAAGTTTTTCACTGGTGACTGGAGAGAGAGACATTTCAGTTGAATGATATGGTAAAAAATAAGAACACAAATCCAACTTTTTTTCATTGGTTAGTACTAGTGCCATCTTTATAGTCCTCCAAATCTTTTTCCCAGAGTTGTTGTTTCTTTATCTGGATAAAGTGTGATTAAAAAAAATATATATCAATAAACATTTACTAAGTATCCCCCCCCCAAAAAAAAAAAAAAGCTTCTCTGCACAGCCTTGAGGGAAATAAAAACTTTAGATAAGACTCACATCCTTTCTTGAGAGAACATGCAGGCATGAATGCAAATAACTCATATAATAGATAATATTACTTAAGTGCACTAGAAAGGTGCATAGTGCTTTGGGAAATCCATGCATAGAAGTTTTTTGTTTTTCTTTTTTTTAATCAAATCAGTGGGAATTGGGAAAAGACTTCCTGCAAAAGAGAGGACCTTGAGTTGAACTTTGCAAGATGGATGGAATTCAGCAGACAGCCAAGTGGAGAGAATAGGTACAATGAAAATTTTGTGAGGGAAGGTTATACTTTATGTGACAAAGAGCCCTGAAGTAAAAGTAAAAGGACATGAGGTTGAATCCTGATTTTCCTGCTCATTACCTGATGCGTGACCACTGGCAAGTCAGTTCAATCTTTTCTTTCTATTCTATAAAATGGAAGTTAGACAGAATTCTGTAGTCATTACTTGGGGAAAAATAAATATGGCATGGGCATGAACTGATGAAACAGAATAATCACTTATTTCTCAAACATGCACCACTATTTGACTGGCACTTCAATTACTTCCTGGTGGTTTTCAGTTAGAGAAAATAAAAGAGCTAATTTTTCCCCAGTCCATAAAAAAATGTGTTTCCAAGTGTATTGTAGTTCTTCAGGTATTCTTTTGGTGGCTTTTGTTATATATTTATGTGAGAATAGAATTTGAATATAATTTTAGTATTATCAGTCACTTTTGTTTTGGATTCCTACTCTGCTTTATGAGGTTGTTATTTCATCGATGCCTCTATAAGCAATTCAGATTGCAAGAAATTTTGGTAATTTTTATTTATTCTTATTTTTAAAACAATGTAATGTTTATTTGGAGGAAGACATTTAGTGTGATGAATGGAAAGAACCCTAACTTTAAAGTCAAAAGACCTGGGTTTAAATCCTGATTCTGCCATTTTATTTTGTAAATTTAAGCAAAAATTAAAATTGCTCTAAACCATGCTTTGATTACTTAAAAGGAAACACAATAGATAACGACTAAGTTTCTTCCTGTTCCAAGGCTATGATCTCCCAGTTTTGTACAGAAGATACAGAATTTAGAATGAAGCATATTAAAAAATCAAAATTGCCCCAGGAAGGGTTAAGACTCACAAGTTTTTAGTGGGTTAAGTCAGTTCTAACTTAATGTTAGCAACATTCAGTGGCCTAGATATTGAGAAAGGCTTAGAATTGAGAAAGGAATAAGAAATGGAGAAAGAAAAGAAGGGGGAAAAGGGAGGAAGGAAGGAGGAAAGAAAAAAGGAAGGAAGGAGGGAGGTAAGAAAGGAAAGCTTATTAGGTGTCTGTCATATGTCAATCATTGTGCTGTTTTACAAATTTTATCTCATTTGATCCACACAATATTGCTGGATATTATTATGATTATCCCCATTTTTATAGTGGAGAAACTGAGTCAGACAGGGGTTGTTACTTGCCCATGGTCACAGAATTAGTAGTAAATAGCTGATCCCTAAATTAAATTCAGATATTCCTGAATTTGGAAGCAATACTCTATCTACGATGTCAACTAATTGCCTCTAGGATTTCCTTAAATGTATTGGAAGATATGGGAGTCCAGAATATTTGTGAAGACATGATTGAAGTATATGATCTTAGGAGTTTAAAGAGTCAAATTTAGTTAGTAGCATACTAATTAGTCAAGTATAGGTGAGTTGGAAAGGGATAACAACAAAATTCTATATATATTCGGGCTTCTTAGTTATGAATCTGGACCTATGAACTAGCAAAAAGGAATTGAGTTATTCTTTTGACTTCTCAATTTGAATCTACTGAATATATTTATTTTGGCTTTTTCTTAAAAAGAGACAATGAAAAAAAATCTATGTTTCTCTAACTTAATGCTAAACAAATTCAAATCTAAAATATATGAATATTTTCCTTTCTCTTTCCTCCCCTTGCTCTCTTGTTTCATTTCACACAAAAAAGAGACAATTTTTTTTTTGTTACTAATCAAGCTGGTAAATCTATATCTGACTTTCCAAAATAATATGTAGAATCTTCCAAAGTCTTAATAATTCTGATATAAAAATGATTCTTTTGTATATTATAATATGACATTTTATAAACAAGGACAAAATTAAATAATTTGTCCATGATCAAACCAGTAATAAGTGTCTTGATTGTCAGATCTTCCTGTGTCAAAGTCAGGTTCTTTGTCCATTATAAACTATCAGTTGCTTTTTTAGGTTTTGTTTAGTTTTAGTTTTTTTTGTTTGAAATGTAGTCATGCACTTTAAACAATGAATTCTGTTGACTTCACTGGGGTATCTTATTTCAAAATTATTTTAAAATGTTCATGTAAATTGTCACTGAATATGAATTTCACAACCAGTTAATAGTAGTGGATAATTTTTTTACCATAGTTGTATAATTATTGGTATGAATAACTACAGATTTTGTTAAAAAAAAAAAAACTTGCATTAGTGTCTGTAAGGCAGTATTTGGTTATTTATCTTTTTCTTGAAAATTTAATTGCAGTGTATAAAGAATCTGGAAAAAAAATAATAAGCTACAGACAATGAATTTCATTGACGCAACAAATAAAGCCTATTTTCTCTTTCCTAAACTAGTACGCCCTCCATAAAATTACTGTTTTAAATCCACTTCCAGCTATTGTAATACTTCAAATTGAATTAGTGCTTCAGAGAATAGTACATAATAACTTCTGTGAAAACAATGAATTGTACTAAGTATAAGCCCTGGTTCCAATTATATGTACAAAGCTGAAGGGGCCTGCTGGTCTTGGAGTTAAGTGATCCTAGTGCATCATAAGGGTTTCTTGGAACTCTGACCCAAGAATTTTCATAGTTGGACCTTGTGTTATATTAATAAACTGTTTCACAAATTATTTCAGCCTATTATTTAGAATGTGAGGAATTTGGTATAATTATGTGAATTTGATTCAGTAAATGGTCCTTTCTAAACTAGCTGTTAATTTTTTGGTAGAAATCAGGCGAACTGACTAGTCCTAGCAGAAAACTTAGAATCTTTATGTTAATTTTCCCAGCTATAAAAGGAAGGTGTTGAATTTGATGGTGACTGACTAGGATCTCAAAGATCCTGTTCATTCTTAGCAATTGATTCTTACCGAATATTTTTATAATGAGTTTCTTGCTCATAGCCAGATTTCCCATCAGCAAAGACTGATATATCAGCAAGGGAAAATAAGAGTTCTGAACACAGAAGGACAAGCAAATGTCAGCAGCCTCCATTAGTCCTTAGTACCACTAGAAAGCCAAGTTGTTGTTCCCTGTGTGCCATTGACAGGTTAAAGGAAACCTAAAAAAGAAGCCATGGAGGGAAAGGAGAATCAGAGAAGGGAAAATGAATACATGAGAAAAGAATAGAAATGAAAGGTATATTTGGCTATGCCCAGGTACTGTAAAATCCCATTTTTACTGAAAGATTTTGGTCAACATCATTCTAGTTAAAAAGTGTTTTTTTCCAGAAAAATTGAAGTAGGGAACTTTCTTTGATAATTTTATTGATTAAAAAAAAATTCTCTTTTAATACATGCAGTGTGAACCAAGCCATATTTCTCTCTTTCTCTATTGATGAATTAAGATGCCCTAAAACATCATTGAAACCAAAGGGTTTATAAATGTCATTTAAATTTAATTTGTTAACCAGTTTAGTTCAGAAAATTAGCATTTGATTACGATAGTTAAATAAAAATGAGATCTTTATTATGTCCTTAAAAATGCCTCAAGGGACATTTAGTGATCCTGATTTCTTTGGAGCAACAACCATGCTAAACATTCACTTCTGTTTTGTTTTATTTTTTCCTTCAACTCCTCAATCTTTTTTTTTTTTTTTGAATGTTTGTTTTGAAGAAATATTTGATTAGGACAGTGGCTGAGAATCTGACAGTTGTTAAAAGATGAGCTTAATGTATTACAACCCTTGTCTCAAATTCTAATAATCAATTGTGCATTGACAATTGCTCTGCAAAATAGGACGCTATTAGCTACTGAGTAATCCTTTTTTAACATTTGGACACAAAACTTTGGGCACACACTGTAAGATAACATTGCTTCAAAAAAGTCAATAAAGTACTCTTGAAATAGCTTTGGTTTACCTCAACAGTTATGTGTCTTCCCTCTGTCACAGAATTTTACCTTCTTTATGATAAATGATTTTTGTACTCCAATAATTCCCTCACCCTTCTTCATGGAAACTTCCCTGTATGATAAATACAAAGACTCCTTTTACATTAGAATTATGACTATATTTATCATTTTATTCCCTTCTTCAACTAAGAATTACCAGTAGTCTTCATACATTAATTTCACTAAAAACATAATCAAGAAATTTTCTAAGCATCTCAGTTATAGAATTGTTGCCAGTCTGCATTTAGTAAAAAGTACTTAAAAATGTAAAGTAAATTTCACTGTGCTTCAATTACTTTGTTTTGTTTTGTTTCTGACATTAGTTTGCACAAGAACACAAGGTTTTGACAATTCAGCATGCAGTGAGATGTTTGAAGCCTATGTCTGATAATGTTTTCTGAGGAGAGATCTTTGTGCTTCTGTTTAACTGCTAGAACTTTTAAATCAGAAGTTGAAAAATAAATATATAGGATACCTAAATAAGAATTTAAATACATACAAATTCTCACTATACCATATGTTTCAGATTTTAAAAACAAACTATGTTGATGCAAAAATTGAGTCTTTAATAAACATTATAAAAGCTAGAATTAAATTGTCAGCTGCTGGCCCCAATTATCTTATTAGAGAAGAATTCACTAATTACCATGCTTCACATGACTTTAATAAAAATGTTGTATGCTACTGTATCTCAGAGATAAAAGAAAAAGGAAAAGAACCCATCTGTACAAAAATATTAAAACCATTCTTTTTTGTGGTGGCAAAGAATTTAAAATTGAGGAGATGTCCATGAATTGGGGAATGAACAATGGTAGTATATGATTGTGATGGAATACTATTGTGTTTTAAGAAATGTCTAAGGGCATGGTTTCAGAAAAACCTGGAAAGACTTGTATGAGTTGCTACAGTGCAAAACAAACAAAACCAGAACATTGTACAAGAAAACAGCATGATTGTAAGGATGAGTCCAAAAATTGATTTTAATGTAAAATCAACAAATAAAAAATCTTGTAATTTGAAATATTTGCCTAATCTTCACTAGAGAGCACAAATTGTTTTTCCTTATTTAATATATTAGCTTTAAAGAATTGCATAAATTTTACTGAATATTTTCCTTCCCTCTTTTTGTACTTCTTTAGTATGAAAAAAAGGAAAGGACAAAAGAGAAAAAACTTTGCAATATAAATAAAAAATATTGATAGAAAAGAATTCCAGACAATTTAAGACTTTTAAATATTTTCTGATATGTTTGTATATGCATATATGTATGTGTACATTATATATATATATGTATATATGTAATTTCTTTACACTTTCTTTATATAATCTGGATCTCAAGTAGCAATATGTTCTTTAAATAACAGTGCCTTTGATGGACAGTATCCTCATTAAGCATTAACCAAAAGGAACTGTTTTAACTGATAGACAAAGCAGTTTTTGTCACCAAGATCAATTTTTTTTTTAGTTACTCAAGAATCATGCACTTCATAGGTGAGGTAAATGAATGGTCTCATTCTGGTTTTTTTTCACAGTGCAATGAAAGACAGAATTCTCCAGTAACATCACCTGGATCTTCTCCTCTTGCACAAAGACGAAAGCCACTTCCAGATCCTCTTCAGATACCACATCTTAGCCTTCCACCAGTACCTCCCCGCCTGGATCTCATTCAGAAAGGTGTAGTTCGTTCTCCCTGTGGCAGCCCAACTGGTTCACCAAAGGTAAATAAGTTTTCATTAAAATATCCATTTGTAACATAATTATTATTTTATGATAATAAGTTTTAATTTTAAAAACTCTTATTCCGTATCCTGTCCTCATATTTTGTTAGATAAACAGAATCTGATTCCTAATATTATTTTGAATTTTGATAAGTCATAGAAGTTACATTTTCTTCAGAAGGGAAGTCCCTATAATTATCCTTTGATTTGCAAAAATAAATGTCAGAGCATTTATTGCTAAAGTTATTCTGTAAAATTAATTTAAAAGGTCATTATATGCATTAAAATAAATTACATGCTATTATCCAGTGATATTTTAAACTCATTTTCATTGTGTCACAACAGGAAAATTGTGGTGGCATATTTGCATAAAGGCTTAAAGTATAACAGATTTTGGGTTTCAAGATGACTTACATTATATGTAGCTTTTATATGTGATTGAATTAACCAAAAGAATTACTTATATCATAAATACATACCAGCAATGATAGTTTTACTAATTTTATATTAAATTCATGTCATTTAATGAAACCCACAAAGTAGATTATATTATGAATTTTGTTTTCTTAAATTTAGTGATAAAATAATCATTTAAGTTTTTATGAAGCAATCTTTGATAACATACATTTATTTAAATTTAAACTTAGGCCCAGACATCATTTCTAGTACTTTTTACTTTCTCTTACTTGATAGTTTTGTTTTTAGATAACATTAAAAGTCATTAGTAATTTTTAGCCAGATGCATACACATATTAGATTCCTTTTTTTTTTTTTTTTTTTTTTAACTCTAGGGTCTCTTATATTTAAAAACATGAGTTTTCTTCTAGATCAGATCAACTTCATAAAATTAAAGATCACTTGCAGGCATGAGGGCTCATTTAGCAGAATAATCATGTTTCCTCTAAGAGAATCAGACTCATTTTCTTTTTGGAACTGCACATAGAATGCCTGTGTGCTCTGCAAAAAATTTGCTTTAAAGTGTGTATAATTCCATCAGACTTTCAAGTTCTTGATCTTTCAGTGATGAGACAAAAGAACCAAAACATAGGTGTCTTACTGTGGAACTGTATTATAATGATTAAAATAAAAATTTTAAAATTCTAATGTTTCTGAAAGATTATATACTACATAGATTTTGCATAATAAAAGAACCTCCAATGCACTGAGAGCACACTTGCTTAACTTTTTTTCAAATATTGTTTTCAAGTGTTTCAAATGAAGTCTTTCCTCATAATCTGCTAAATTACAGAACTATGCAAAAAGATGATTTTTGTTAGATTATTTTAGTGTTAATCATTCAAAACCATTGCTTAGGACATTTTTATTTGTCCTTTTTAAAATTTTTAAAACCATGAACATTAAATTCAAATACTGAATTTTACTGCTACCACCAAAACTGCTACAATGAAATATAGCATTAGGCTTCTCTCATTTAGCTTCCAATGTTGTTGAATTTGTGATTAAGGGAATATGTTGACAGATGGCATAAAAATATAATATTCTCCACTTTGATCTTATTAAGTAGCTCACAAAAATAATAGGCTTTTTAACCAGAAAAAGGCAAGTAAATGAAATTTAATAAGATAAATGTTTAAAAACTTTTAACATAATGCAGCCCTATTTTTTTTTCTCCCCCATGTGTATGCAGTCTTCTCCATGCATGGTGAGAAAGCAAGACAAACCTCTGCCGGCACCTCCACCTCCCTTAAGAGATCCTCCACCACCTCCACCTGAAAGACCACCTCCCATCCCACCTGACAACAGATTAAGTAGACATTTCCATCATCTGGAAGGTGTACCTTCCAGAGACCAACCCATGCCTCTTGAAGCCTGGTGCCCCAGGGATGTGTTGGGGACAAATCCATTGCTAGGATGTCGAATCTTGGGGGATGGCTCACCTAAACCTGGACTCACTGCAAGTTCAAACATAAACGGAAGGCACAGGATAGGCTCTGATCAAGTACTTATGAGAAAACACAGACGCCACGATTTGCCTTTGGAAGGAGCTAAGGTAAGACATACAAAGCAAAGGCTAGATAATTTACATGTAAACTCAGCTGGTTGTGAGGTGGTATGAAAGATTGTCTAAGTCTTGTCCTAGAGTATAGATCTTTCCTGTACTTTAATTATTGTGGCCTAAATATCCAAAAGCTCATTAAAACTTATGCTTAAGAGCAATCAGAAATGGGAGAGAGTATAGTCAGAAGCAAAGCACTTTTGAGGAAAAACATGACAAAAGGAAAGAGAGAATAGAATAAAATGGGATGGGGGACAGATTGGGGAATACAGTTAGTAATGGTTATTCCGAAAAGAATTTTGTAGCCAGTTTCTCTAATGTCTCATTTTTTCAAACATATAGGGAACTGAGTCAAATTTATAAAAAAGCCATTCCCCAATTGATAAATGATTTTTAAAAATGAACAGTTTTCAGATGGAACCATATGAAAAATTATGCTTTGTATTGTACTGTGCACAAAATACCAGCAATATTAAAAGATGATCAGCTGTGAATGACTTTACTATTCTCAACAACACAAAGATCCAAGACAACTCCAAAGGACTTATGTTGAAAAATCCTATCCAAAATCAGAGAAATGCTAATTAAAACCATTCTGAAGTACTAACTCATATTTGTTAGATTGCCCAATAGGTCAGAAAAGAAAATGACAGATATTGGAGGAAATATAAGATATTATTGCATTAGTGGTGGACTTGTGAACTGATTCAGTGATTTTGTAGAGCAATTTGGAACTATGCCCAAAGGGCTATAAAATCATGCATACTCTTTAGTTTAACAATACCATTACTAGACATGTATCCCAAAAGAGATTAAAAAAAGAAAGAAAAAAGGACCTATGATTGCAAAAGCATTTATAGCAGCTCTTTTCTGGGGTCAAAGAATTAGAAATTGAGAAGATGCTCATCAATTGAGAAATAGCTGAATAAATTGTGTTATGTGATTATAATGGAATACTATTTCTTACTAAATGGTGAGCGGTGTGTTCTCAGAAAAACCTGGAAAGACTTTCTTGAGCTCACGAAAAATGAAGTGTACTGTGTACAAAGCAATAGCAGTATTACATATGATCAGCTGTGAGTGACTTTGCTATTCCCAACAATACAATGATCCAAGATAACTCTTAAGGACTTATGATTAAAAATGCTATCCATAGTGAGAGAAAGAACTGATTGTGTCTAATACAGATTGAAGCATACTTTTTTTTTACTTTATTTTTCTTGAGGGTTTTTTTTGGGGGGGGGTGGATCTATGCTTTTTTTATAACATAACAGATTGGAAATCTAGATTAATATCATACAAAATATTAAATAAAAACCTAAACTGAACTACAGGATTAAAAATTAACATTTCCTGTGTGGCAAAATTTAGATTGCCTGAAAAATACACTTTGAAAGAAACTTGTCTATATAATGAGTCATGACTGAGATGATATTATTACTCTTAAATTCCTAACAAAGGTAGTACTGTAACAATCAAGGAAACAACAGGGGAAACAGTGAATTCGGCTTTAGCCAAAAGCTGTTTGCAGAATTGTGAAGTTATGTATATCCACATTTGCTTCTTTATTCATCAAATCTTATTGTCACTGTTTGTTTTTCAGATATTAACCTATAGAAAGGTTACTAGAGTCATGATTAAATGTAGTTTTCCTTTATTGCTTCAAAATGACAAAAAAAAATTCTAATGAATGAATGAATGACAGTAGAGAAAAAAATCCTCATAAGGAGAGAATGACAGAAAGACACAGAGAAAAAATACAGTACCTGTATAATCCAAATGGAAACAGAAGGGGTAGAACAAATTAAAAAACAAAACAAAACAGGAATATGAATTTAAGAGCTCCTAAAATGGAAGGGTTTGAAAAAATGATCATTTATATAGTACTTCCAATGTCCCAGGTTATTATGCCAAGCAAATTTCAAATAAGATTTAATTTGATGAGATGCTGCTATTATCTGCATTTTACAGCTGAGGAAACAGAAGTGAATTGCACTGAGTCACACAGCTGGTAAGTGTCTGAGACCAGATTTAAACTCTGATCTCCTTACCTCCAAGCCCATCTCTATATTCTCTGTGCTACTTAGCTGTGCCTGGAAAAAAAAAATGGACTAGAAGAAAGAACTTAGGAAAACATTTTTTTTGTTCCCTAGAAAAAATTGAAGAAAATGTAAATAACATATTTAATATAAAATACCCAAATAATCCAAGAGAGTAAATAGATAACCTTAATCTTAGAATGAGAATTTAAGTTAGACTTGGAATGAAAGTCCTGGAGTTGCGTTACTCCCTAAATACCCTAATTTACAAATTTTTTAATCTACTCCTTCTCCATGGCTTACTCCTGTACTCCACTTCAGCTACTTGAAATAAGATGACCAATGATTATAATGAGACTTGTCTATTTCAGTATTTATGAGCTTTATCTGATAATTTTTCATTTCACCTTTAGCCTATTTGTACTTTTTGCTTCTATTTCCTTCAAGTCTTAAGTTTTTTTAGAAAATTGTCATCTCTATTTTGGCTATACTCTTCTCCCTTGATTTCAGTGGGAGAATTACACCTTAGAAATCAAGAAATGCTACAAAGACTTCATTTGATTTCTAGGCTTAAGAAAGTAATAGAGAAAATGCAGATTGAACTTTAAAATGTGTCATATTTGGTTATTCGCAGCAATTAAGTGATCCAAAACAATGCTAATAAACTTTGGATGGAAAATACCATTGACATCCAGAGAGAGAACTATGGAGACAATGTAGATTAATACAATCTATTTTCAATTTTCTTCTTTTCTTGCTTTTTTCTTGTTATTTTTTCCTTTTTGTTCTGTTTTTTCTCTCCCAATATGACTTAGAAATATTTTTAAAATGAATATGCATGTGTAACCTAAAAAAAGGAGAATAGTATTTTTAAGTATTAAAGTATCACATAATTGTAAAAAAAAAACAACTACAACAATAACAACAAAAAGTGTGTCATAAATACAGATTTCTTTTCTTCCCTGGAGAGCTAGTTTTTAAACACTTATTAGAATACTACTGACTAATCTGTTCTTAAATCCTTTATTCTTCTGTCTTATCACTGATCGCAGCTTGCCAGACTTCAGCCTTGGATTATTCCCACATTCTTGCTTTTTGCTCCCATACATGTAGTTGAATGAGCTGGAGAAAATCATAAAAACCTGCTGATATACAGATATATGTTACATGATATTAATTAGGCCTTCCTTGTAACAAATCAGTTATTTTTTATTTCCTTATTCATTTGATATTCCACTTACCTCAGCAACTACTTTGAACCATTTCATCCTTCCAAAATACCCTATTGCATCTTCTTCACTCACCCTCTCAGCTAAGGATTTTTCAATATTGAAAAAATTGACAGCATTTGCTGAAAGCTTTTTTTTTCCTTCTCACTTTTTAATCTGACATCACTCAGGTATCTTTACCCACTACTTCTTCCATTCCTCCACTGATTTCACATGGTCCTTTCTCATGGACCAAGGCTGACACCTCTACATGTTCTTTTGACCCCATCTGTTCTCTCTTCTTTTCCCCTATAGATTGATCCCACTGTCACCCCAATGCTTTCTCATTAATCTTCACTCTCTCTATATTTTCCTTCCTCCCATCAAACACACCCATGTTTCCTTCATCCTTTAAAAAATAAAGCACACAAACAAACAAAAAACAACTCATCCTTTTATCCCTATAGCTTTTGGACTATAGCTTTCCTACCCTTCTCAGATAAACTACTTGTGAAAGCCAGCATCCACAAAGTCAAAGTATTTCCTTTAACTCTCACTACTTTGCAGCTTGACTTCCAACCTATTCTCTTAACTGAAGCTATTTCCCAAATTACTGGTGATGTCTTATTGATCAAATCTAATAATTGCTATTTCTCAGTCTTCATCCTTGCCTTCTTTGTACTTTTTGACATTATCAATCACTTTCTTCTTATTCTTTTGTCTCTTTGGAGTTTTGAGACACTGTCATCTTTTTGTTCCTCTACTTGCACGATTTCCCAGTATCCTTTTCTAGATCTTCTTCCAGGTCAGACCCACTAATCAGGGTTGTCCCCCAAGGTTCTGCCCTTTACCTTCTTCTTTCTCCGTCCATGCTGCTTCACTTAGTATTCTATCTCAGTAATTCCCATGGGCTTGATTATTATCTCTATACTGATAATTACCATATGTATCTATACATATGTGTGTACATATATATATGCATATGTGTAAAAGTGTTGAGTCATTGATCTAGATAATCTATTTTATGTAGAGTTGGATACAGATATCTGTATATACAAATGGGAGAGGGGTTTTAAGGGAGTAGTCTGTATACATTTACACATAAATATCTTTAACTGTAATCTCTCTTCTGAGCTCTAATTCTGCTTCCAACTTCCTAATAGGTATTTCAAAGTAGATGTTCCATAGGCATCCAACCTGTTTAAATAGCTCTTATTTCCAGCTTAACTGTTATTGTCCTGAATACCATCATCTTTCTTTTGGCTAGGCCAGTTCACTGTCCCTCAGACTGTTGGAGGGCCAGATTATAGTAAAAACAAAAACTTTGTTTTGTGGGTCTTTAAATAAAGAAACTTCATATCCCTGGGTGAGGGGGATAAACGTCCTCAACTGCCAAATCTGGCCCGTGGGCCATAGTTTGAGGACCCCTGGACTAGGCTCTCAAGGTGATTGACTGTCACTTTCAACTCCTCACTTTTCCTCACCTTACCTGTCCAATCTGTTGTCAAATCTTGTTACACTTTCATATCCCCATATGTTCTGACACTGTGTCAGACACCTGTGTGACACACAGGTGCAAATTCTCATCACTTTTCATACTTAGACGATTGTAATAGACTATTCCAAGTCATTTTCCATTTCATTCTTTGCTTATATACTAAAATTATTTTCCTAAAATACTGGCATATCCATGTCAATCCCTCCTCCCTTCTCCCTCTCCTACCACTCTTAAACTCCCTATTACCTCCCAGTTGCCATTCCTCTCTGCCTTCTCCCCGCCATTCTCTTTTCTCTGCTAGTGCCTTCCCTTCAAAACAGCTTTTCCATTATACTATTTTCTTTATTTTTACCTTTGTTTTGTATTTTCCTTACCACATTTCCTGATACATTATAGTAAGCACCTAACTGATGCTTATTGAGTAATTTGCAAATGAATTCTATCAAAGATGTGAATAAGTGAAATCTATACTAAAAAAACTTTTTCAGAAACAAAAAAGATAACCACAGTTTACCTTCTGTGTGACAATAATGATTTTAATACCCAAATCTTAGAGCTGAGGTGGAACTTTTAAGTCATTATCACCAGTGAGTATTGATGCAATAGTAATAAAAGTCTATCTAAAAACCCACAATAACTTATCATTGGAATTGTTTGTTAAGATCAAGTTATATTCATATCAGGGATGTAAGGATAGTTCTAGGGTAAGAAAATATTGGTTTTGATTTTTTTGGTGGAGTTTTTTTGGGTTTGTTTTTTTGTTTTTGTTTTTAGCCAGACTTCTTATTTCATTGATCTAGTGAATTCTCACAAAGAAATAGATATATCAATGCAGATCAGCAACTGACTGCTCTGCTATTTATAGTCATAAAGAATTGTCTTAAGACACTGAGAAGTAAAGTAACTTGCCAGGATCACTTAGCTAATATATTTCAGAAGCACAGGCTTCCTAATGCCAGAGTCAATTTCTTATCAGCTACACTGTTCTATTAGTTGTTGCTATCAAGAAAATTCATTAATAATAGGAATCAAAACAAAAAACCATAATTTTGGTGTAAATCAAAACAAAAAAATAATTTTGATGTAACCTTTTAAAATTTATGTTGAATTAAAATCATTGACACGAAATTTTTTTATGGGGAAAATTATCTAAATTTGTAAACTAACACTTTTTTTTAATAAAGGGAAATTTTTGCAGCTTTCCCATTAAATTCAAGATTAAAGCTAGGATGCTCCCTCATCATTATTCATAATATGTAAGAATTTGAATAGGACCTTAGTAGCCATCCAAGCTAATCCTGTTATTTCATAGTTGTAAGGCACATAGAGGTTAAATAAATTGCCCAATTACACAACTAATCAGTATCTGGTACTGAATTTGAACCCAGTTCTGCCCACCTTTGTCCAGTGTCCCATCCACTGGGATCATATTGCCTCTCATTCTAATTATCAGAAATGTTACTATAGCAACCAATCAAGATAAAGAAATTCAGGAAATAAGAATTGGTTAAGGGACAAAAATATATTGTTTTAGAAAAACTGTAGAAACAGAGCATTATATGTTTTCAAGGAGACCACAACCATCTCTGACACATACTGGCCATGTGATCTTAAGGAATTTTTTGATTTAACATTTCAATTTCACCTCAGGAAACTACACTTAAGGTATAGGTTGTAAGAACAGTTGCTGATGTTCTTTGGTAAAAAGGATGTCATCTGAATCTCCCTATCCTGATGAAATCACAGCTCATGAAATAAATATATCTTGTTTACTTAGAAAATCCCAAAGAATCCTCTGAGAAGAAAGGTAATAAGTAATAAAATAGTAGAATATAAAATAATCCACAAGAATAATCAACATGTTTTATGGGGAAAATGCTAGAAAGAAATAAAACTTAAACAAATTTTAAATAAATTTGTTACCTGAATGTGCCAGAACAAAGAGAGGGCATTTCTTTGTTTTCTACATACATAATATTATTATTATTATTGGGTTTTAGGTTTTTATAGAAAAAATAAAGTATAAGCTAAATAACTGGAAGATATTCAGCTTATATGACTAGTTTGTATTAGTGTAGTAAAGGTGATATTGCTGGCTAAATTAAGCTCTATGTTCAAATTTAAACATCAATGGATATTTTAAAAAATTGTTTATAACAGTAACAAAATTCACATGAAGAGACAGAAAATTAACAGCATCAAGAAAAATAATGAAGAATTTGGGAAGAAGAGATAAATGCTATTATAGAGCTAAAATTATAGATCAGCCATCATCAAAAATAACTAATGTCACATTTTAAAAAGAATAGAAATCTAGTTCACTAAAATTGATTGCATGGGCATGATTTATGTATAGTTCTGATGGTTTTTTTAAATCCAAGAACAAAACTTATACAGGGTAAACATTGGAAAGTCAGTTCAGACTATGATCTTTCTCAAATTACACTAAATACTAAGTAACTACAATTTACATTTTGAAAAAAGGATAACTAATAATAATAATAAAGGGGAATAGATTTTTATCTTTTATATATGTATATGGACATATATTTAAAAATTTATAAAACTTTTAAGTTTTTGCATGGTTAACAATAACTGTTAGAATATGAAATAAGGACGTGGAGTAAAACCAGGTCTTTTTATTGGCTATCTCTGGCAAAATCGATATTAATTGATAGAATTGACATCAATCTCTAAGAGAATGTTATATGGAATTGTTCAATATCACATTGTTAAAATAAAAGTAACAATCCATTTCTTTTCAAAACTACCAATGTGAATTTTTTAAAAGTTCAAAATTACTGAACAAAACTTTTTTAAAGTGGAAAAAATTTCTGGCATATCATTTTGCTCAAATCTGTAAAGATAGTTTTTAGTAAAAAAAAAAAAAAAAAGATAGATAGATAGATAGATGGATAGATAAAGCTAAGGGAGAAGTATTGAATTATATACTAATTCAGTATTGGGGGAACCAGTGAGGCCTCAAAGGTATTTATCCTATTTGTTTCTTACAACAATACTACCATTTGATTAATATACCTATGGGGGCATAAGCAAGAGAAAAAGAGAAAGAAAATGAGGAACATGGGGAAGAAAGGAATTGACGGGAGGGAATAAAGGAGAAAGATAGTGTGAAAGGGAAACTCGTGATAGAGCTATTTGTAATGACAGCTAGTTAGGGAACAGTTAGTTCGAGAATCAAGAATTGCTTAATAAAATATTATATGTGAATGCAGAGTATTCATTAGTGCCATAAACACTGAGGAATATCAAGAAATTTTTAAAAAATTTATGAAGTGATACAGAGCCAAAGAAGGCAGATCCAAGTATGTATATGCCAAGTTGTTGTTTCAATTATTTTCCACTTGTGTCTGATTCTTTGTGACCCCATTTAGGGGTTTCTTGACAAAGCTACTGGGATTATTTGCTATTATCTTCTCCAGTTCATTTTTATAGATGAGGAAACTGAGGCAAATTGGGTTGTTAAAGTTGCACAGCTAGTGTCTCAGGCTAGATGTGAATTCAGAAAGTTGTATCTTGCTACTCTATCCATTGTGCCACCTAGCTGAATACATGTTATACATGAAGATATTTGACTTTCAGTTGCTTTTTTAGTTAAATCCACTTCTTGGTGATTTCTTTGGGGGTTTTCTTGGCAGAGATATTGCAGTGGTTTGCCATTTCCTTTTCCAGTTCATTTTACAGATGAAGAAACTGAGGCAAACTGAGGGTCAGCAACTTGCTAGAGTTACATAGCCAGTAAGTATCTGAGGCCCAATTTGAACTCATGAATGTGAGTCTTCCTGATTACAGACCCTGGATTTTATACTGCCACATACATAGCTGTCCCTAAATGAAGACATTATCCAGCAACAAAATTATGTTAAACTTCCCTTCTTTTAACAGACAATAAATAGTGGACAATTTCATATCCTGCTAGGTTTTTGTTTGTTTGTTTGTTTTTATTAATGTCTTGTGAGGAAGAATTCTTTAGAGTTTGTTAACATGTTTATATTTATACAAAAGGAGTTTAATTTGTCAAACATGCCCACCAAATTGGATTCTCTCCCTTCTCCCCATGCCTTCCCCCCTCCCCCCCCCCAGCTCCATACTTAGATTTTATAATGAGTGTGCATTTTGCAAAACAAATGGATATACCCTGGATTAAACTTAGGCTATAAGAAAGCCTCATGTATCTCCAAGTCCTATGGAGAACTATGTGCACTAACAAGCAGCTAGAACTTCTCTGAAAAATGAACCAAAATGAAATGGGACCTTTATATTTAAACAAACAAGCAAACAAACAAGATAAAACACACACTCAGTGGGAGCAATATGCCAAGGAGCCACAATATAGCACCATTTGTAATCACATGAAGAACAAACTGGGCTGACCCTTCACCAGAATGTACAGAAATGCAGAGGGAAGGATAGGCTTTCTAACATCCTTATAGTCTTTCCTTCTGAGAAAGATAAGAAAAGATCCTTGACACTTTGCTCAAGTAGGAGAATTTTTCTTTATTGAAAACTGTTCTTTTTGGTCTTTTTGCTGGCAAGAAAGAATTTTAAGTCCCTTCTGAATTAAGCAAAAATGAACCAAATAAATTCCTGCAGCCTCCTGAGTTGAAGGTATGTGAGTCAGGCATAAAATACCCTAGCAAACTTTGTCTATTTCTTCATGCCACTGGGTAGATACCTTGAAATAGAGGCTATAATTATAAAAATTAGTATTACTCCCTTTCACTAAATTCTCTCATGTACTCATGAAATTCTCTAGTTCTTGGATCATGATAAGTCTGATCTTATATCCGATCCAGTTTTTTTCTTGCTAATTTTAAAGTTCTTTGAGGTTTTGTTTTTGTTTGTTTCTAATTTTTTTCTTTTCTAACTTACATGAAAAAAATGTTTGCTTCTGAAATAGTTTTCAGTATTATTGGAAACATGAAAACTTTTTCCCCTCTTCCTTCTATGTCAACAGCTTTACTCCTCAGTATACTTGATGACTTAAACCTATTTTCATTTATGGGTTATATTCACTTGAGATTTTTTTTGTTTTAAGGTATTACTTGATGTTGCTTGTAGTGAAAATTACTTTTCATTATTTCTCTGTAACTGTTCTAAGATTTTGCCGTGAAAGTGCATTTGAAATTTCTTTTTACTACATATTTTGGTGCTTTAGCATGTTTCTTTGGGGAGTTATTTGGAAGCTAGTGTTTCAGTGAAGTATTCAAATATTTCTATAAGAAAAGGGACAGCCTGTCAGAAAAGAACTATGAGTATGGAGATTTTTGTTTTCAATCATTGGTATGAATCTAGAGCTTTGAATTATTTTTGTATTTTGAGTTTTTTTGATTTTTGATTTTTTGTTCTTCTAGGGGAAAACATTCCTATGAAATATATTCTTTATTTCAGGAGGGGATGTAAAGGGCTAAAACTCTGAAAAAGGTGTGCTTGAAGCAGAGAGCATTTAACACTAATTACCTAATTCTATATGAGACAATGACTCTATTAGCATATGTTTGGATAAATGGCTCTTCTTACAGTTGATGCTGGGTCAATGTTTGATGTAAAGATAATCGTAGGCAAGATTAGAGGGTGGAAGGACAGAGGCCAGACACTCACTTTGAGGCAGGATGAGGAGAGAAGTTGGTGGCTTTGGACTCCAGAATCCAGGATACATCATTGGCAAGCTTGTGGCAGTTTGCCTGCTTCTTTCACTTCTCCTCCTAAAGACCAAGGACTTTTACTTATCCTGACTCTGGCTGATGCTGAGGCCCCAAGGGAGCTAGCCCAGACTTAACAAGGGGGGGAGGGGGGAGGGACCTAAGGGGGTGTGACAAAGAGAGGGAGGGAAGGAGAGAGAGAGAGAGAAAAGAGAATATATGTGTGGTCCTCTGGAGAGACAGACTAATTTAGCCTGATTTTTTAGACAGAAATCACAAAAGTTGCTCATAAATCTTCAGGGTACAACTAGACTTAATTTAGAGGAGCAACTTTGTAAGTATCTCAAAAAAGAAGCACTTTAGTCTCCTAAGGAATATAACGAAGTATCCTTTTACACCATCCCAATACAGAAAAAAACAGGTTTTAACAATTCCTTTTCCTAAGCTTGTCTTGTAGAGGCAACTAAAATGATTTTAGATTTAATGAAATGTACAGAGAAACATGAAATACAGGATAATGCAATATTAACAAAAACCAGAAAAAAGTAATATTATCCTATTGAAAATATTTATCCATAGACATTTTCTTAAATATATTCAGCAGCTATTTAATCAACTCCCCGCCCCATTTACATATTTCAGCAGACATATTAAATTTGGACTTTTCATGTTCTGAGTAGCGCTAGGCAGGGTGACTTTTAGCTTTTATTTATTGGAAACTAATAAATTTCTTAGTTTTGGATTCTTAGTTAACTGATGGCAGTTAACATGTTGCAATAGATGAACATTTTTACATTTTTGAGCTTTTATATTATTAAGTAACTAGAATGAAGGGGAGAAATATCCCTGTATTGTAATGCCAAAAGAAACTGAGCAAGACAGAGATTAGAGACCAATTCAATAATTTATTAAATGGAGAGAAATACTAGGACCAATGGATCCCAGGGTTAGTTGAGACTATCATCTCAAAGAGTCTAGCCGGGAGTATCGGGACAGCAAGCCTTTTATGGAATAACAAGAACAATGACATAATGCAGAGACCTAAGTGGGGATAACCTAATAGATGGAGGTTACTGATATTCTAATGACATTAAGGAATGTCTATAACACCTTTATCTCAACCATTAAGAGGGGACAGTCATAACCTTAAGGCAGAATTACGAAATAGGACAATTGTAGGAACTGGTCACCCCAAAAGTGAACTTTGGCATTACAGTATCAAATTCAGCCACTTTAACTTTGAAAGTGAGGATACTGTCTGTCAAATATATTTATTTAATACTTTGTGCTAGTGTGTGAGAGGCAGAGGTCTGGGCTTAGAATCTGTTTCCATGATTTAATGTTTTTGAGACCTTGAGCAAGTCAATTACTCTCCATATATAAAATAAAAGCATTAGACTAAATAACCTTTGAGGTCTGTTCCAGAGCTAATTTGATACTCTTCTTACTGTTAAGACACTATTTTAATTGTTACAAAATATAGGAAAGGGATAAAAAAGAGTCTTTGCCTTCAAAGTATATTAATCTTGCCAAAAAGATGTGGAACCATCTATATAAATGTATAACTGGAAATACAAATTGTCATGCCATGACTGAATTTATGGTAGAAATAGTAGATTATTTGGGACACGCTCTTAAAAAAAAAAACAAAATGTGATTTCACCAATGTGGAAAATTTTAATACCAAGAAAAGTTTCTCTACCAGTACAGATTGGCAGCTGATCAGTTTAGAATGATTCTGATATTAAGAGATTGACCTGTGCCACTGAAAAGTAGTTCCTTGACTAAGGATACACATATTGGAGGTCAGTAATGAACCAGGCCATCCAAACATTTAGAAACAATTGGTGGATGTTATGCTATACAGTTAGGAATAATGCATTCACCTTTGAAAGGTAAGTATTCTCTGTGTGCCCATGAATAAGTTCCCTCACTTATTTCTCAAAGTGATTTAGCTATGATAAGAATTAATGCCCATATTAATTATTTCTGTGAAGAATTAAGAGTAATTTCTAAATGGGTGCAGAGAAAGATTTGCTGTTATACAGCCTGTTCCCTGTTTACTTAATGTAAAAGGTAATAGCATTTTTAATATCACAGTGGGTAAGGATCTTGAAATGCTGTTTCAGACAGAATCGCAGTACACTTATATATGGTTCACTTATACATAATAAGTTTTAGCAAGTACACATACATAATGATAAGCACGTTGAAGTGATTTCTTTAACCAGAGCACAGGCTGTACTTTCTGACATGGATCATTCTCTAAATTATAGCTAAGAGATTTGAAGCTTTTCATATCAGCTCTTTTCCCCCTTTATGATAAAGAAATTGCCTTTTAATGTTCTATGATAAAGATTTAATACAGTTTCAGATAAGGAAGAGAAATCATTATAGCTATTTAACTAATTTTCTAAGTAATGAATACACCCTTTCCCCAAATGTTTATATATAAAATATACCCCTCCCCATATACACACATCATTTCTGCTTCTATTAAACAAGAAACAATGATCTAGGGGTTGGAAAAAAAACATTATAATACATACTTATAAATAGATACATGTACATTTTTAAAAAGTGTGCCCTATGAATTGGTCTACTAATTCCAGACTTCAATTTGGAATAATATCCCCAAAATCAGTGCTTTCACCCATTCAATTCACTGCCAGGCATATATTCCTAAAGTGATTAAAGACAGGGTGAAAAGACCAATTCAGAAATATTTTAATATCATTTTTTTGGGTTAAAAGAACTGTTACCTAAAGATGTATCTTGCACTTCTGGAATTGCTCAATAAATTATTTTATATGAATGTAATGAACTATTATTTCACCATAAGAAGTAAAAAACACGCTGCAGTCAGAGAAATATGAGAAAATTTATATTCATTACTAGAAAATGAAATGAATAGAACTCAGAAAACAATATTGAAAAAGCAATATTTAAACTTAAGTTTGAAGCACAAGAAGTGATTGTTGCAGTGTCTAGTCATGTTTCCAGAGGATCTAATGATCCTCTGGATAAAGCAATGCTACTCATTTTTGAAAGTGCAGAATGAAACAGTTTCCCTTATAGCTAATGTAGGGATTTGTTTTGATAATTTATTACAAGGATTCTTTTTTATTTTGAGTGGGATGGAGGTATAGTGGAGGGAGATAGGGCCAGAAAGAGTGATGCAAAAAAGAAAAGTCTCATCTAAGTATTTTAATATACAAAAGAGAACAGAAGGAAGTTCAAATGGAAGCAAAAAGAACAGCCTTGAAGCTAACATGTTGAATTTATTATATTCTGTTTTTTTTAAAGCAAGCTTTATGCATTAGAGATGTGCAGTTTTTTATGTAAAGATGTTCATGTTTGTTGGTATTCAGAATAATTAAAAAATAAAATTATTCCGAAAAACTATACCTTCCTACCACTTCTTTTATTTTGTATTGTTTTATTGTCAAGTTAATGTGATCATAAATAATTACTTGTGTTTTGATTGGTTAGTAAATATAAATAGAGAGAGAGAACATACTTTGAACATTTTTTTTTCTTCTTGAATAGTCTTTTTTCTAGGTTTTCATGACTGCTCTTTCTTGGTTCTAACTTCCTTGTCTAACTGTTGCTTCTGGATCATCTTCAGTATCATGGATTGTAACTTTATATGTACCCCAAAGTATTGCCCTGAACGCTCTTCTTTGTTTCTATTGATTCTCACTTTGTGACCTTAGCTCCCATGAGTTCAATTACCATCTCTATATAAATTAATTCAGTATCTATATATCCAGGTTGAATCCTTCCTGAGCTTTAGTCTGATATCATGAAGTAAGTATATGACATTTCAAGCTGAGTGACCCATAAATATCTCAAACTTTGCTTAACTCATTAATATTCCCCAAACCTACTCTATTTTTGAACTTCCCAGTTTCTTTCAGGAAAATCACCATCCTTGAAATCTTCCAGGTTTACAAACACTGTGTTATTATGCATTCCTTCCTTTCCTTCACTCCATGTGTCCAGTTACTGAATCTTGTTTCCACATCTCTTGCCTCTGCCCCCTTCTAAATATGCATACTATATAGTTGAATAACTGATCACATCTCTACTAAACTATTACAGAAATCTCCTCCTTTATTTCCAACCTTTAAATCTTTCCCTACTGAAATTCATCTTCCATAGAACAGCCAAAGTGATTTTTCTTATGTCCAGGTATGACCATGTTACTTTTCTACTTAGTATATCTGCTCTAATTAGAATTATTAATTATTAATCATTAAAATGATTAAAATATTAAATTCTTTTGTTGGCTTTCAAAACCCTTCCCAAACTGGCCAACCTACTTATCTAACCTTATTCTATATATTTACCTGTTTTGAACTCCTTGTGTCTGGCCAAACTAGTCTTGCTATTATTTACACATAGCACTACTCATTTCTGGGTCTTTGCATTGACCACCCCCACATCTGCGATACATTTACTCATCCTTTTTAGCCCATACAATTTCCTGTATTTAGTCTGTATATATTTTCTGTATAACACCGTGCATACATGTTGTGATCTACACTAAACTGTAATAAGTTCCGTGAAAATCAGGACTGTTGTTTCTTCTCCTTTGTATCTTTAGTACCTCACACAATACCTACTACATTCTATGTGCTTAAACAATGCTTAGTAACTGATTGTATGTATATATAAATATATTCATATTTAGATTAGGAAAAAAAATCATGCTAGTCCATCTTTTTTCTTAGCATATTCCTTACAGAGAACTAACTTTCTTACTAACTTTCCTTTCAATTTAAATTTGTGCCTATAAAAACTTTATCTTAATTTGAATTTTAGCAAGTATACTCTATAAACAAATCCAGATAAAGATCTTTTATACTTATTTAAATGTGATATTTGTTAATCAAGATGACAAACTATTGGTTTTGAAAGAAGTTCAACTCCCACCTAGTTGTTAAAAACAACTGAGATGGAATAGAATTGCTCAATAATTAAAAAAAAATAATGACAGATGGTTTCAAAGAAACATGAGATGGTGATTTGTATGAACTACTACAGAGTGAAATGAACAGAAACAGAGAACAATTTATACACTAAAAATTATAAAGAAAAACAACTTTGAAAGACTTAAAGAATTTGGTTGATACTATGACCAATCACAGTGTCAGAAGACTAATAATTAAACATACTATCTACCTCCTGACAGGGTAATGGATCCAAGGGGTAGAATGAGATGCTTTTCTGGACATGGCTAATGTTGATTATTATTTTTTTGGCTTGATAATGCCTATTTGTTACAAGGATTGTATTTTTTTTTAATTGGGAGAGGATTGGAGAGGGAAAGGAAAATTACCAAAAAATTTATCAAAAAGAAGAAGGAGAAGAAAGAGAAAGAGGAGGAGGAGGAGGAGGAAGGAGAAAGAGAAGAAAAAAGGAGAAGGAGGAGGAGGAGAGAAGAGAAGAAAAGAAAAGGAGAAAAACATTTTTAAGCACAAGAAAGGGAATAGAAACAAGAAAGTTTCATAAGGAAACTGGCAAGTTTTGAAAGTTAAATTCTAAATGTATTATATACTTGTTCTAAAAAGACAAGATGAACATATTAGGGATTAGTGGTTTCATATAAAAGAAGAAAATTATGTCAAATTTATAATTAACAAGTCCTGTCCTTCATTAATCATGGGATTTACTTTCTTTCTTGCTAATAATACTTAATTTATTCTTAACAATAAATAAGAATAATTGAACTGGATTTGACCGTCTCCTTTTTGGTTTCAGTGGAATTTGTAAATACTACATAAAAATGAAGCATAAATATGAAATATTGAGTTTCACCTTTGTCAGTAATTAGCATGATTTGGGTCTAATTTTTTTTTTTCAAAACACCTCCAGAAAGTAGACTATTTAAAGTAACCAATTGTTCCATTTTTTCAGGTCTTTTCTAATGGTCACCTGGGAAGTGAAGAATATGATGTCCCTCCCCGGCTTTCCCCTCCTCTTCCAACTACATCCTTCCTTTCTAACCTAAAGTAAGTTGTATTGAGATTTGGAAATCACTTGTTAAAAATGGAAACCATTATCAGTTGCCTTTCCTCAAAGAGAATTTAATATAAATGGGCAAGAAGTAACAAAATAGCCTTATAATACAGTTATAAATGGCAAATTTTAATGATTCAGATTGTTTTGATTTTAATACAAGAAAAATTACTGAGTATGATTGCATTTAGCAGAGAATGGGAAGCATAGGTTCTAAAGCAAGGGAATACTGATGAAAACTATATTTTATGAAGATTATTTTATTCCATCATTTGTAGATTTCATATATCTATACTTTAATGAAACTTGAACTTTTTTAGATAAAAATAATCTTTCTAAAACACAGTTTTCACCACTACTCAATGAAATTAATGAAATTGTCATAATTAGTCTATACTTTTAGCATTCTGCTTATTAAATTTCTGTGGGGAAGTGGAATAAAACCTCTAGGTGTGTGGGTCATTTCATTTTTATTGAACTATAATTATCTGGTTTGTAGATAAGTGAAATAAGAATTAGCAAAGTTCTCATGAAATTTATTTCATTGGCAATTTCCTAACCCATAAAATTTCTAGTGAATCTAAAACTGTCCAAGTGTATACATTTTTCCATTACCTCTTATTTTTCCCCAGAAGCAAAATGAAATTGTATTGATTAAATAGAGGAGTGTTTTAATACTGTATTTTCAACACATTGAATTTTACATTTTCCAGTAATGAACATTTGCTGTAATCTTTTTTTATCATAATACCAATTATAATTGGAGGTTTGGTAAATTGACTTGTACATCTCATAATTGGAGACTCTAGTTCATGTTTTAGCTATTTATCCACACAATTTCTCTTTTCCTAGGTAAAAATAGTAATGTTGGCTTTTAATGACTCAGGTGTTCTGTGTACTGAGATGACAAATGACATAACAGAAAAATCATTAGATAGGGATGTAGCATTGGATCCCAATCATAGAATTTTAGATTTAGAATTAGAAGAGATTGTAGAGATCATACACTTTTGTCCCATCATTTTACAGATTATGAAAAAGAGCCCCAAAAAGAAAAGTGACTTTCCCAAAATAGTAATTATCCAAAATTTATTATGTGGAACTCAAGCCCAGGTTCTTAAAATTCCAAGTACACTACAATCCAAATACAGTAAACATTTGTTAAGCACCTAGAATGTCCTGAACACTGTCCTAACTACTGGGGATACCAATAAAAAAGACAATCAAGATTCTTCTGGTCTTAATGATAGAAAACACACAGAAAAGGAAGCTTAAAAGAAGATTAAGTGGAAAATGTTTGATGATAATGTAGTCAAAGGCAAACAATATAGCCATTGAAAATGAAGAGTTGTCTGAACTTCTAATCTCTAGCTAAATATTGGGAGGATTTTAAAAAATTATACCCCTGTCAAAAAGGCACAAACAACTGAGAATCCTGATGAAGTATAAGTAATAAAGCTGATAAAATCATTGCTATGATGAGTTCTTTGGGGAAAAACCCAGATCTGTTTTCCCTAAATTTGGTCCAATTCTGTTATTAAATATGTGACTTTGGACAAGTTATATCACTTCTATGTGTTTTAGCTTTGATTTATATAAAAATGAATTTAGACTGGATAATTGCATGAATCTGTTAGTTGTAGAAATCTGTGAATCTCCAAATGCTTCTCACAGACCCATGTGGTTTCCCTTTCTATTAGCATGCTTTTTTCCTTCCCGCTAAGTGCTCTCAAGAACTTTCCCCTATACTGCTTCTGGGCTCTTGATGAAAGATTTTCTGTCAAAAGCACATTTTGTAGAAAAACAAGAGTAATCGTAAGATCTGGGTTCTACTCGGACATTTGCTGATTCTTATTGTAAAATGTTGAATAGGTTCCATAACTTCTTTGGGATTCAGTTTCATCATATGTAAAAAGATGTTGGACTCCCTGACCTGTAAATTTCTTTCAAGTTATCTCTCTTAATATAATTTATTTATCTTGAAATTTAATATAATTTTGATCATATGGTCCTGATTACTTTTGTAATTCACATTAGCTTTATTAGCTCTTTTTTTAGCCTGTTGAAATTATTAGTCATACTTAGGCATGAATATTTGATATTGAAAAAAAAAAACTAAGCACATACTACCAACCACTCTCTCTCCCTGCTTCCTATACACACATACACACACACACACACACACACACACACACACACATATATATATATGTATGTATGTGTATATATATGTATACAGATAACACACACACATACATACTCACCCATATACATATCTGTATTATATCAGAGTACATAGTTGGTGTAGTGGATAGAATGCTGGGGCCTAAGTTCAAATCAAGGGCATTATTATTAAAGTCATGCCTAAGTAACAAGAAATAGGTTCTAAAATGCATAATTTTATATTTCCCTCTGACTCCCAAAGAGATTCTTTTCTTCATACTATCTATTTCATATTCCTATCCTCCTCTCAATGTCCTTTGTGGTTTTTGTAACCTAGTTTCTCTCTTCATCTCTCATCCCATATCAGTAATTGCCAATTGCATTTTTTCCCCAACTAGATTATTTCAAATTGAACCTGACCCCAGCAGAAAAAAGAATTCATCTTCTTCAGCACTGCCTACCAATTCTCCCCAACTCACCCCTTTCTCAGACATATTTTGGTCTAGGGTCCTGCTATTTTTTTTTTTGATAAAACATATTCAAAACCATTTTGTCATCCCCATAACCAATAAGTTGCCAAGTCATTTTGATTTTCCCTCTCCAATATCTCTCACTCGCCCTCTTTTTCTCCTGACATGCCCACCACCCTCATTTAGCCTACATTGCCTTCTGCCTGGGTGATTGCAAAAGCTTCCTTCTTAATTGATCCACTTGTCTATAGTCTTTTCTCTCTCCAGTCTGTTTCTCCACAAAACTGTCAAATTTTTTATATGTAAAACACAGGTCGCTCTTGTTCAAAAAGCTTTAGTGACTTCTTATTATCTCTGCAATCAGATACAAACTCTCTGTTTGGGATTTGAACCCCTTAACAATCTGGCTCCAGCTCCTTCTAGGATAATTAAATACTATTTCCCTTCATGCATGAATCCCTCATTCTAGCCAATTGGATCTAATTGCTGTTTCCTTTACATGAGATTTCGTTTCAGTGCTTTGGCTTTCCCCTACCAATAATGAATTTTCCTTCAACTTATGCCAATTAAAGTGTCCAGTAGACTACTACATAAAGTTTTTTCTTGGTAGTCTTCAGTCTCCAACCCTGCAATGTTTGGGTTTGCTTTTTTTTTTTTTTCTTTTTAATTTCTTCATTTACGTAAATGTTTACCACCAGTTGAGTATAAACTTCCTGTGGGCAGGAACTATTTCTTTCTTCTTTTCTTTTTTTAAAATGTATCCCTAGTTCTAACTGTCATGGCTAGAATACATTAGGGGCTCAATAAATGCTTTTTGAATGAATTCTTTTCAAGGCTTAGATGTCACTATAGGAGATCCCCACTTATCAAAAGAAATTCACAGTAGTGGTCAATGAAGATTAAATAGGTTTAGAGGAGAAACATTTGGAGGAATTAGAGGGAGAGAAAGTTAGTTCAAGATGTAAAATGATGTAAAATCAAATATTATAAAATACACAATATATTGTGGATAACAGTAAGTATATGTGTATTTACTCTCATCTGTGATAATAATCTTTGGATGGATATCCTTTACATTTCTTAGATTCTGTGATTTATAACCATAGAAACCTGAACAAGAATTCCAGTATTACCTATTACTTGATTATTTAGATTAAGAAATAGAACAAAGTTTCTATCAACTTAAAAAGCAAACAAACAAAAGAGCATCAACAACAAAATTGTCATTTTCCAGATGTGAATAGATCTGGTGCTTCATAGAACAGTCCTGGCTACTTAGCTAACAGTAATGAACTAATACACTTCTCTTAAATTTCCAAGCCATCTTCTAACTGTTTGAATTCCTAAAGGGTAAAGGAAATTTAGTATTCTTTTGAACAATAGTATCCAAAGTAGGGACTGGGACTTTGCAGTTATGATAGGGGACCTGGCTAGACCCAAGGGAAGTATGATCAAAAAAAGTAGAGTCTGGGAAGACAGATTACATCTTACCCTCACTTCAGTTCACCAATTTTAGACTTGTCTGCAACAACCACAACTTCACTTATTCTTCAATACTGCCCCAAAGTACAATTCCTTGTACAGTGTGAATTCTGAGCTTGGGAGCCATGAACGGGGAGGCTGAATCAGACCCTTACTCTTTTTCATTCGTGGGAGGATCGTGAATGCCACAACAGAATAAGTAGGCATGGATGGGTAAGAACATGCACTACATATATTAGAATATATTTTTCCTCAAACCCCCAATTCATCTGCCAAACTTCCCAGTTATCGTCAGTGGTACTCCCATCCTTTTAGTCATGGCTTTTCACTGCCTTATTGTCATTTTTGACTTATAATTTTCTCTCATTCCAAATGCCCATATTCTTTCTGATGATAAAGCTTGTCAATTCTACTTCCAATCTCTTCTATTTTTCTCCATCTTTCTTTTGATACAGCCACTGCTTTAGCTCATAGTCTTACCACCTAGAAAATGACAACACACCCTAATTGTAGGATTTCACTCTTAACCAAAAAGCTATTGCTGAAATGCAAGTCTGACCATTTCATGTTCTTTTTCCTCTTTAATAGACTCCATTGGCTCTCTATTAACTCTCATTTCAAAGATTATTTTATCTTTAATTCATTTTCAGTTTCAGATTTTTAAAAAAGTTTTACAATGAAATAATTAGCAATATAGTAGTATGAATAGGTAGGTAGGTAGACAGATAGGTAGGTAGGTAGGTAGGTAGGTAGGTAGATAGATAGATAGATAGATGTAAATATGCACATATAGGGAGTGTGTACTCAAAAAATTTTTATAGGACCTTGTGATCAAAAAAGTTTGTAATTCACTGTAGGTCAATAGAATTAACAAGAAAATAAAATAGCAAGAGAAAGGAGAAATGACTCATATAATATTTGTTTTACTATTTCACATACATATATGCATATACAGTTGCACACCCATAAAATTTTTATACTTTTGTAGTTACTTGATGTGTTTTTTTTAAATAAGCTGTTTCATTTTTATCTGCAATGTAAAGTAGATGAAATTGTCTCAAATTTTATACTGATTATTTTGTTCAAATTATAAGAAATAAGTTTCTTTAAGAGAAATGTAAGAGCATGTGGGGAAAAATACCTAAAGGCAATGATGTTGTACAAAGTGAAATATATATGTAAATTTATTCTTATATAAATACATGCATATGTATAAGATGTGTGTATATATCTTTCCTGGAGAAGTTTCCTTTTCCATTTACTAATTAATCCTATATTAATTCTTACATATAAGCTAATTGCCCCAACATTTTTCCCCTTGCTTTCTTCCTAACCTTGGTGATCTTCTTTTGTTTTAAGGTGATGTGCAGGGCTTTTTGTCTCACATAAGCAAGAATGTATGTGATAAATAGTACCAGCAAATCATTTATTCAGCTCATCCAGTGTTCTTTTTTCCATGAAATTCTTTCTTCCATTGATTATGTATTGCTGTGATTTGTGTGGATTTGCTTTTGACCCAAGGGAAACACAGACTATTCAACAATCACTCCTATTTTTAAATGAATGAAATTGGGTATAAAAAAGATATTATGGTTCATTTTCTTGCCAAAGAAGGAATAATTATTTTAAGGTAAATTTTCCTAGTGTTTTAGTTATCCTACTATAATACATAATTCAGGTATGCAAAGCATTGTCACTCATCATTTTAATAGCATTAATATGTCAGTCAGTATACTACAAATATATGCATACTGTTTTCTTTTCATGTAGCATTTTATTTAATTGCCAGTGAATATAAGTTGCCTATTACTTTTTGTGGAAGCAGGATAGTTGAAAGATAATTTAGAAGCAAAGGACTTTAATTCTTTAATATTAAGTCCTAAACATAATTAGGGTTGCCTTTAGAACCAGTGTAAAGTATAGAGCTCAACAAATTTGTTAGATTCCAACAAAGTCTTTTTTTTTTTGCTTTTTATTTTTCTATTATACTTCAAAAATCCCTTCAATGCTTAAATCTAAATAACAAGGCAACAAACCCACCAGGGGACTCTTTTTATTCAGATTGCTATAGTCAAAGATTATGAAACTTGAATTAAAAGCAACCCCCGAAGCCATCTAGATCAACCCATACAATATATCTAACAATAATCATCCATTCTGTGCCTGAACCATCACTAGTAATTATCAGTTCACTACTTACTGTGGACATCTGTTCCATTTTAGGCACTTCTAATTGTCAGTTGGATTTTTTTATATCAGGTTGCTATCTGTTCCACCCTTTGTTTCCAGTTCTGCTCTTTAGGATCAAGTAAGACACATTCTCATCTTTTTTGTACATTATAGCACTTCCAATACTAGAAGTAATATTCTTGTATATCTTCTCTTCTTTAAGCTAATTGTCTTCTAGTTCCTTCAGCTGATCCTTATATTCTGATTTCCAGTGCCTTCCACTAGAGTTTTCCCTTGTGCTTCAGAGATGGTCAAGGCCAAATACAGTGACATGGTTATGTATTTTACTTTGGATACTGCTTCTGTTAATTTAGTTTGAGGATTTTCTTTCTGTTCTGCTGGAATCTTTTTGAACCCTCATTCTGTCATTCAGTATGTTTTCTATTCCTCCCAGTTGTTTTCATCCCCAAACTTGATAGGAAACTCATTTCTTCTATTATCCAAGTTCTTTTAATCCTTTCTAAATAGAACCAAAAACTTAGGAACAATCTTTGAAATATCTTTACTAATACATAATCTCATAAAATTCCTTTCTCTGAAACAGATTAGAAAAATAGTGAAGGTAAAAAAGAGAAAAAAGAAAGAAAATTATATTTGTTATAGGAAATGCATTATCATTCCTTTAAATTATTTTCCACAAATAAAGTAACAGTTATTATGCCATAACAATTCACAATCTAATTTTTCTATGTTTTAATACAACCTTCTCTTTCGTACATGTGAAGAGCTGAATCTTTGTCTTCCTCTCCTCATGAATTGTTCATTTTCCCACAATAGGGAAAATTGTAGGGCTAGGGGAAAAGACTGTGATTAAGATCTTGAGATGTAGCATCTACATTTTGTTAAAAGTGAAAATGTTCATATTTCTATTCCTATCCCTATGTGAAATCAGTGAATTGAATACTGGTATAATTGCTTTACTGTTCAAGTACCAGATAGGTAAGTTCAATAATGTTTTGTGGTGAGCTATTCCATATAGTTTGCTCAACAGTTATTGGAAATTACATCTTCTATAGGAGGAAAATAAATTTCTCATCTCTGATCTCTCATTCCAGGCCAGAAAGCTTTAAGTGTTAGTAAGTGTGATATTATTCTTTTATGAGACCTATATTTGGCAACTTTAGTGTGTGGTAGAGAGATTTTTTTTTTACTTCTAATAGTTTTTTGTGTTTTTTTTTTTAAACCATATGTTAGTAACATATGTGTGCTTTTCTTGGATCATAGAACTTCCCTCCCCCACCCCTTGCCCTTTCCTTTCCTTTTCTCTTAATCTTACCTTGATATTTTGGGGGGGGAAATAGGTTTGTGTGGTACAAGTGCAACTATTCTCTCATACACGAGTCTAGTTTACTTTATCTACATTCTGGAATGAGTATTCTTGTGGTAGACAATGGGCCAAACTGATCATTACGCCTAGATTTTGAAGCTATTTTCTTACTTTAACTAGTGATTATTATTAATCTAATCACTTTCTCCCTCTGGATCTCTATTTATTCGTCCATAAACTAAGCGTTTGGACCAGGATCCCTCATATTTAAAATTTTTATGGTTCTAAGTTCTTCAGTATCTTTTTGAAATTGGTATCCTATATAGTACAAAAAAATCTAAAGTAAGAGATTAGCTGGTCCAGAAGATTCAATTCAGTTAATAAAAATTATCTTCTGAAATGCATCTGAGGAGACATTTATCTATAAATGATAAGTAAGATATGCTTGGATAATGTTGTTTTTATGTGACAAATGGGTCAGCTCCACAACATTCAACCCTCTTTTAACATGACATAGTAGAGAACAAGAGAGGGTTGAATCAAATCTTTTTAAATTACTAGTCATTTCAACTCAGTTTTCTCTACTTTAAAATAAGGATAATGATATTTGCTACAACACAGAATGTTTGTGAGGGAAGTGCTTTATAAGCCACTAATAAATGTGAGTTATTTTACACTTTTATGGGTTGTGGAAAAATTCAATAAAGACTTCACCCTTTGAGACTAGTGATGGTTCTTGTAATTAGGAAAATAAGGATCTTGCATGGTATATAGCAGCAATATAGCAGACTCTATTATGAAACATATATATGAGAGAACAAATATGTATGACTTCAGGTTATATTTCAGATTAAATATTTCCATTATGTAAAAGTTTAATAAAGATTTAAGTAAAGTAATAGGGAGTATCCTCATTGTAATCCTACACTTAGATAGAATTCACTTGAGTGAAAATCACTTCTCTTTTCCTAATCCAGAATGGTTTGTTAAAAAAAAAAAAAGAGAGAATTTTATTTGGGAGTTGCTTAAATGAAAGGAAGAAACACTGATTAGCAAACTGGAATAGAGTTAATGTGTAAAAAATATTACACAGATTAAATTAAGTGTAAGATGACGATGACACTAGCCAAAGTTTAAATAGCCCCACATTAGGAAGATAAGATATTCAGTGACTAAAGGGTTTGAAGAATGAATCTATCAAAGATAAGTATTTGTTGATTGAAGCCATAATACCAAAAAAATAAACATCTATTTTTTCCTTTGAAGTTTACCTGGTTTTTGTGTGCAGGTATAAAAAGGCATAGATTTATTCTTTTTTTCATTTATGGTTCATATCCAGTCAGAACATAGTTGGAAGGGCACTATTTGTTTGAATCACAGCATACAAATGTTTTTCACAATGCAATGTAGCCTTTGAACATTTAGTAAATGTTTGTAGACTATTAAAAAGAATATCAAATTATGATTTAAAATTAAAATTGCAGGATGGGTTCTTGGCCAACTTTAACTGGGAATCAGTCAGATCTCATTATTTCTATTTTGCTAATCTGCTGACCCAACAGCTTTTCACAAAACAAAATGAGTCATTGAAAATTAGTCTTTGGAAAAAAAATTAACATTTATCCACTACTAAAAATAAATAGACATATGAATAAATGGTGAATGTTCCTAAACTTAATTACTTCTTTTGTCACAAATTTTATTTGAGACCTGAATTGAGTGTCAGGAATGAAATTATTTGAGAGAGAGAAAAAAGGTGTTTCCATGGAAAAAATTCAACTTTTGAGAAATTTGTGTCAACCCTAGCTTATTCATTTTATTGCATAAACTAATTTCCTTCTGATCCCTTGAGATTTATTTTCAATAATTTTGTATGTGAATGAGAAATATTATTTATTAATATAATCTGTTAATTCATAAATCTTATATCGACATTATTGAACACATTATCATATTAAAATTACTTAATCTTCTAAGTAATATGTCCTCGTGAGAAAGTCACATATGAAATGTTATTATAACAAAAAACAAATCTGGTTAGCTTGAGCCCTAGTAAATATTTTTTTTTATTTTACAAATGTCATTTAAAGAATTATCATCCTTAACTTATAAAGCTAATTCTCTGAAATTACTTTGAAATGATGAATTTTAGACTCTCATAGACCCACAAAGTGAAAGGTGAACTTTACCTTTCATCCTTTCATTCATTTGCCAAACATTTTTCAAATATCTACTGTGTCCAAAAAAGTATGTTAAATACCATAGGGATAGTAGCAATTCACCTTTATATGGTGATTGGAGTTTTACAAAGTGCTTTTCTAATAAAACCTTTCAAATATTAATATCCTAATATTACAGAAAGAAAGTTGAAGCTTAGGAAGTTCAAGTGAGTTGTACATGGCCATAGAACTACAAGGTAGTTAAATTTTTTTAAAAGCTTGAATACAAACCTTAATTCTGCTATAATAAAAGAAGAAAAACTACATGTTCTCATACACTTTAGAGTCTCTCTATCCATGGTAATATATAATAAGAAAACTGAAATTAATGTTATTTTTAATTTATTATACCTAGTTGGAGGAATAAGATATATTGTTGGAAGAGATGGCAGTTTTAGCTGGGCCTTGAAGGCATAGGTATGATACAAGTAAATGGAATTAAAGAAGTCAGAAGGAAGAACCTGTACAAGAAATCATAGAGCATTTAAGGAAAGGAAGCTAGTCTAAATTGGCTAGAAGACAAAATGTAGGAAATATTAGACTGTAAAGATACATTGGAATCAAATCAAAGAAAGCTTTTTAATATTAATCCCCCCAAAAAATGTGGACTTCATTTGTTAGATAATGGGAAGCCATTGAAGGGATTTTTGGAGAAGGGTATGCATGACATGACCAGAATTAGACTCAAAAAGATTAATGTGACAGTCATTTATAATGGACTTATGCATATAGAAGTATGGGAAAGATTCAAAGTTTAGATGAAATATTACCCATTCCTACATAGAACTTCTGGACTATTAGAGAGATCTGACATTTGTGAGAGGAGAAAAAAAAAAAAAAAAAAAAAACAACCAATATACAGTAACTATATTGAGAGAGATTGTTGCAAGCACCTGGCCTTGTGAAGTCAGAGTCATTACCAACTCAGGCAGGTAAGGTATGATTGTAAGTAGTATTTGACTTGGCTTGTAAATGATGAGTACAAATTCATTAGGCAGTGAGGTTAATTTGTGTGTAGGATGACTTAGGGTTAGGGAAAGAGACATTGGAGCTGGGGAGACTTGTTGCAGTAATTCAGAGGTAGTAAAATACGGAACAAAGATTGTAACTGTGTTGAAAGCAGGTGGGAGATAGAAAAATATCACAGAAATGTAAAGAATTGGACTTGGTGACTGGATGTGTAAGAACAAGAATAAACCTGGCAAGATTATTAATATTAATAGAAAGAAAAAGGAAAGTCAAAAGAAAACAAAATTCACAAAGAAAATGATTTGCCTTGATCATGTTCAGTTGGAGGCAAACCAGGAAAAATATCCAGGTGAAAATATCCTAAAAAGAGTTGTTAAGTGTGAACTAAAACTCAGGAGAAGATAATGATTGGCTTTATGAATTGATTTAATAATCATTCTTCATAGATGGGAAAATGGGTTAATTGTGAGAGTAAATGAGCTTTCTAAAATAGAAAATATAAATAGAAAAATGGGGATGTCTGTGTGTATGTATATGGTGTATTTGTGTGTGTCTGTGTGTATGGTGTGTGTATCTGTGCATGTGATGTGTATGCTATGTGTGTCTGTGATGTGTCTATGTGGTGTGTGGATGGTATATGTGTATGTGATATATGTGTCCATGTGTGTGTCGGTGTGTGTATGGTGTGTGCATCTCTCTGCATGTGCTGTGTATGTGTGGTGTGTCTGTTGGTTTGGTGTGTATGTCTGTGTGGTGTGTATTTGTGTCTCTGTGAGTGTGATGTCGCTGTGAGTGTGTCTGTATGATGTGGGGGGATGTCTGTGTGTATGTATATGGTGTGTGTAGTGTGTGTGTGTATGGTGTGTATCTGTGCATGTGGTGTTTATGCTGTATGTGTCTGTGTGATGTGTATGTGGTATATGTATGGTATGTGTGTATATGGTATATGTGTCTATGTGTGTATAGTGTGTGTATGTGTGTCTCTCTGCATGTGCTGTGTATGTGTAGTGTGTCTGTTGGTGTGGTGTGTGTGTCTGTGATGTGTGTTTGTGTCTCTGTGTGTGGTGTCTGTATGTGTGATGTGTGTCTGTGTGTGATATGTGTTTGTGTCTATGTGTTGGTGTGTCTGTGTGGTGTGGGTGTGATGTGTGTCTGTGTCTATGTGTGGGGTGTGTGTGTCGGTATGTTTTGTTGGTGTGTGGTGTATACATGTCTGTGTGATGTGTTTGTGTCTGTGTCTCTATGGGGGGTATGGTGTGTGTGATGTGGTGTGTCTATGTGTGTGTGCGTGTCGGTGTGTGTGCATATGTGTGTGGTGTATGTGTGTGTGTCCCTTTCATGCCTACCTTCTTCCCTTCTCAGCTGAACATGTGCTCACTTTAACTTTACTAATAGGGGCTCATATATCATTCCAGATTTAACTTTGAACTCATTAAATCCTTCAGCTGTGTTGAATCTAGAATTTGCCTTCGTGTATCAGTATAGGCATTTTCTAAGTTGCTTATCAGTGAAACAATAAATAAGAAACAAAGTTCACAGCTAGTTGTTTTGAAAACTTTTTTTAAATTTTCAAAGGATACTAAGAATATGGCTTTACAATTCTTATCGGAACTATTTCTTTTAGCTATGTGAACTTCATAGATTAAAGTATATGGATATAGTCCTCCAAATTTTTCCAAATTCCTTCTTTAAAAAGATGCCTGTAAGATGAAGGGTGTTAGATTAGATCATCTCTGAGTTTGCTTCTAACTCAAAATACTCTTAAGTACAAGATCTGTCTCCATTCTATAATTTAAAAAAAACTTTATTACTTATTGACATGAAATCAAGGGGGAGGAGAAATTATTTCAGTCTATAGAAGAACTCTTGCTCCCTCTACGGAAGGTGGTTGAAAATTGCATTTTTAGAATATGAAAGTAGACACATAAATCATTCATTTTAAGTTTATTTTTCATATGTTTTACTTAATCATCTTATGTTCCAGTTATGTTTTCCCTTATTTTATTAATTTCTATTTCTTATAGCCAAATAAGAAAACTTAAACAATTATCTATTATACTTTATCAGATAATGGAAGTGGGGATCTCAAGTAAAGTTCTTTCTTTCTCTCCTGCTCTAGGTAGCTTCAGTTCATATTTCATGCTTAAATTTTTTTTAATTACTTCATAATATAAATTTATGGAAAATAAAATAAGATATCCTTCAACTGAATTGACCATTCCCTAACTATGGAAAGCACTAATTATCCTGAGACATTAGCTCTTTCATGAACCCTTTTTAAAAAGCAAATTGAAATTTACAACTATTTCTGTTATTTTATTTACTCATTTAAAGTTTAAAAGTTAATTTGTCAATGAATATATTATTGAGTTGGCTTTGGGAAAATTTCTGCATCTTTCACAGCAAGATTTTTGTTGCTGTTTTGTTGTTGTTTGATTTGACAGCACCTAGTACTCCTTATTCTTCCATTTAAAATTATAACCATAAAGATACTTTTCCCATCTTCTATTGAATCTTGACCAAAAAATGAAAAATTTGATTAATTTATATTAATTTTAAGGAGCAGCTCCTCTGATGTTATCCTGTAATTGAAATATGAATGATTGACAGAATAATTTTTATGATTTGTATGTATCACATCTAACTTGTCTGCTGAAAAGTCAGGCAAATTCTAGACGAGAATTTTTGTTTTTAATAGGTGTCCTATTCCTTTAACAAATAGTCTGTCAGAAAAAATAAAAGAGAACGTAGAGGAAGAGGATGATGACTACAAGATTCCTTCATCCCATCCTGTATCCCTGAGCTCACAACCACTTCATTGTCATAGTATAAAGCCTGCTGTACGGTAAGAACAGATACAACATTTATCAACTTAAATCTTCATAGACATCATTTCTTTTGTTCGTGATTTTATGGGGTTTGGTCATTTACCTTTCATTAGAAATGGTTGAATTCTTGGGTTAATTTGTATCCTCCCTTATGCTTTCTATTTTTTTACCCTTATTTCAGAGTGAACTAAAAGATGTGAACATCTCATTAATCAGGAAGCCATTACAGTAAATTAGTTAACTGGTGGGTATAATGGGATGTTTTGTTCCATGAAAAAAATAGCTCATACTTTAATATGATTCTGCTCATGTACAATATGTACAATTTCAGTAAACTATTTCAATGCTTGGAATTTGTTCTGCCTACCTTCCTCTGCAAGAAGAATGAGTATCTATAGAAACTTTGAAATGGTATAAAGAAAGTCATTATGTAAATGTGCCTTAACATTGTCCTTATTATATATTGGAGAATTTGTATATTCATGTCTTTTCACTTATGAACATAGCTGCCTCCATTCAAATTTTGAATAAATGAAACTAAATCATCTAAAAAGTATCTGCTGTTCACAATACTAGATCACATCCTTACATCCCTGCAGTTTGCATTAGTTAAAATTTCATCAGGCTTACAGAGATCAGATACTGACATAAAATTCAATTTTTTTTCTTTATTCCCACTAAAATTATGTTATCCTTAGCTTTTTGGAGAGGCAACTACCATTAGTTCAAACGTCATTGAGAATTTGAAGAGTTTAGATAAGGATTCATATTTTCAGGTTGGAAGAAGAAACTGAATTCAAAAAGTGAATTTATTAATAATCCTCAACCTAATTGTATTCTTCCAGTTTCACCTAGTTTTATGTGTGCATAAAATACCAGGTTTTTTTTTTTAATTTTTCTCATGGACACTTGATTTTATTCCCTGATGCTTCCAGCAATCTACCATTTACTTTAAAACCCATCCAAATAAATGTAAAACTATTTACTGGAGTAGAATGATACAAAATTATGTTGCCATTTTTATAGAATAAGAAAAGAAAAAATGAAGGGGCTTCAAGAGAAGCAAACCCTTCTCTTGAGAATTTAGGTATATTTGGGAGGGGAGGTAGTTTTAAATAGTTAAGTGAAATGCATCTTTCTGAAGACAGGGTTATCAACAGCCTGGTGGCCACAAGCATTCTATAACAGGGATAGAACTCAAGTTTGTGATGCTAATGTATTTTGTTTGGAACCTTTACTGACAAAACCTTTAATGGCTTTGTGAAGAAAAAAAATCTGTAATAAAATAAAAATGGTCAAAAGTGAGTCTCAGAATGAATTAGAGATTGTTATTAATTTATATTCTGGCTATAATGTTCTAGCTAGAAGACGGTGATCTTGGGCAAATCATTTCACCTTTGCTGACCTAGGTTTCCTCATCTATTCAAAAAATTTAAAATAAACCAGTTTTTGTTTTGTTTTTTTTACCTCCTAAAGAGAATGACCTGCCAGAGTCCATGGAATGCATTTCCAAAAGAGAACTTGTTTTGTTCTAAATATTGAAATTTCCACCCTTTTTTAATATATTTAATATATTTTCATTCATTCATTCGTTCTAAGAATCAGTTTAGTTTGCCTACATTTTCTGTAGATTTTGTGAAAGTAACAATTCACAAAAGGATTCATTATTCCTCAGTTCTATTGAAAGGGCAAGAGACATTGATACTAGTATGTGAGATCATAAAGGTTACCGTGTAAGTGCTACATCGTTCATTCACTTCAACAGTACTGTCTGGAAATTATTTAGAGCCCTCTTAAAATATGTTGTCAGTGCCTCCCATTAATACTAAAGCTACACTGTTCCAAACCTATTTGCAAAAAATCCAAGAGGCACTTGTGAAATTCTTACATTGTATCAAATATTATATGGAATAAGTTAGTACTTATAACTATAGAGATATTTTCATGGGGTTCATTTTTGCTAATCATATTTGTTGTAAAATGATTGAACCTTTATACAGACTTATAACAAGTACTTCATGAAAAGAAAAAAAAATAAAACTGAATCTACAGAGTATTAAATTTCATATATTCATCCTTCCTCACTTTCATAAGTTACTTTTAGTGGCTTAGGCTGTTTATGCTGTTTGTATTCTGATATTTGCCCCTATTGGTATTAATTAACTGCTGCAACAGGAGAATAACCATTACTAGAATCTGATCTTTTTAGGAGACCCTGGCATTTTTTTTTCAACTCTAATTGATGTCTTTCTTGAAGACTGCTTCTTCTCCTCTTTTCTTCTTTGTCTTCCTTCTTTCTTCCTCCCTTCCTTCCTACCTCCTTTCTCCTTCTTTCCTTCCTTCCTTCTTTTGTCTGCCTTCCTTCCCTTTTTCTGCCTTCCTTCCTTCCTTTCTTCTTTCCTCCTTCCCTCCCCCTTTCTTTCCTTCCTTCCTTCTTTCTTCCTTTGAGAACAGGAATCAGATTGTTTTCACGTTGTCTTTTTTACTCCAAGCAACTAGCACACAGCCTGACATATAGTAAGCACTTAATAAATGTTTATTGAATTGAATCCCTTGTGTAATATAATTTACTCCTTTCTATGTTTTTCTCTCATCTCATTTGCTGGTTCAACGATTATTATTTTATATTTTGAATATATAATGGAAACTAGTTTTTTTCATTGGGAAAAAAAAGTTTTGTGTTGTAAAGGAAAAAAAAAATATATGTGATAACCAATAAGCATTTTTTAACCTTCTGCAAGAGGCCAGGAGCCATTTTTTAAAACTACTAATTAAGAATGATACAGATTGTTCTTTTTTAGTGCTTAACAAATATAGATTTCTAGAGCTGTATGATCTACTGATAACTCTTATTGTCTAAGTTCTTTTCCAAAGCCACTGCAATCTTTACTTTCATTTAAGGAGTGACACTGTCTCTTAAAATAGCCCTTTTTTTTTTACCTTTGCTTTTTAGGACATATAAGGTATTTTAGGTATATTTTTTTTCATAAAAATAGTTAATTATTTCTTCCTCTCAAATATATAAAATAAATTTAAAGTTGGATTTAGTTATAGTGAAATAAGTCAATGTCTTTTTTTCCCCCTCTACCCTCAGGTCCTGTGAGAATGGTCAATGTATAATGAATGGAATACATGGTACCTCATCAGAGCTGAAGAAATCAAATCCCCCTGAATTAGGTATATATATAAAGGGTAAGTATATGAAAATTATCCTATCTTTATTTAGCATCTTAATGCTAGAATTGAAAGGCAAAATTATGTCAATTTATTGTACTAAAAATACACTAAGATTTTGTGTTATCCTCTAGGAGATGTTTTTGATTCAGCTATTGTTCCAGTGCCATTACCACCTGCCAGACCTCCATCCCGGGACAATCCAAAGCTTGATTCTTCACTCAACAGGACGCCCTCTGATTATGATCTTCTCATCCCACCATTAGGTTGAAGACTTTTTTATAAAACAAACAAAATTTTTAAACACATTGCATCTTTTCAGCATTCCAAGTTAGACATTTAGTTAAACTTTTACTAATCATTCTCCTTTCCTTGGAAGGTTGATAGGATTTAAAGGTGTTGGTGACTCTCACGTTTCTATGGCCATGACTACTAATGAATAATATTGTATGTTTAGACAGACATCCATTAGGTAGGAGGAAAAATAAATGCCAATTTCTCATGTCATATAATATGAAAAAATATATAAATGATATAATATTTATATTCTTTGCAGTTTGTGCAAAGTGCATATATAAAATATGATTTATAACACCTTTAAACTTAACTAGTATAATATAAATAACTATGATATTTTAAAACTTATCAGATGTTAATGAGTGTGCCACTGACGTTAGTTTAGTGAGCTCTTTAATGGCCTCTATGAATGCCATAAGAAATAGTTTTCTTAATTGTGCAGAATTCTTATAAAGGTCAAATGTCTTACATCCCTAGGAATAGAACTGTAGACTAGACCTATGATTTCATTGATCTAGAGAGGTCCCAGTAAGGAAATCTATTCTGCCCAGGGCAAATCGACACTTTCTTGAGAACTTAAAATCTTGGTGAGTCATCCAGAGCACTGAAAGATTAAGTGAATTGATGAGAGTCAAATAAGCAGTATCTTTTACATATAAGACTTGTGACCCAATTCTCAATCATTTCCACAGATTAACACTATAATTTATTTCCCTATTTTTTTAATGATTGACATATTTACATAAAAAGCATAAATCTCAGATCTCTTGTTTCAGATTAGAACCTGATGTTACACATATATCAAAAAGAGTAGAGAAACTGGCATTTCAGGCAACTGAGTATCATGACAACTATAAAGCTAGGCCTGGAATTAGGAATATCCAAATTTAAATATGGCTTCATACATCTACCAACTTGTGACTGTGAGCAAGTTACTTAACCACTATTCTGCTTCAGTTTCTTCAAATGTAAAAAGGAGATAATAATAATAGCATCATGTCCCAGGGTTCTTGTGACAATCAAATGAGATAATATTTATAAAGCACTTAGCACAATCCCTGGCACATAGTAGGTACTTAATAAATACTTGTTTCCTTTCTTCCTTTATTCCTGGTTTTATCGTTTTATCATTCACTCTGTGATAGAAGGCAAATCCCTTATTTCCTTGATGTCTGAGTCTGTTTTAAAAAAAAAAAGAAGAAGAATGATTTTTCCCACTACCTAACACAAATTTGTTGACAGGACAATTAATATTTGCTAGGTTATTTTGAGCTCTTCAGGAAAACTCTATAAGAAGAGGATTCCTGTCTCTTAACATGAAGATGTTCCTTGTATCAACATCAGTGTTGTAGAATTTGTCAAGGACCCATTTTAATACACATACACAAATACATTATTTTTAAACTTGTACTCAGAGGAATCTCAAGTCTTTGTCTCTGCTGCTACTGCCACTGCTGCTACTTCCCTGGCAAATGAGCTTTTAAAAAGTCCAGCTGTGCCAGCAATAACAAGAACAAAAGTAGAAGGAGGAAAATTGGAAAAAAAAATTCTGTATATTAGAGAACTAAAGGTGTGGATCTGAGAATCAGAAGCTGTTGCTAGGGTGATTTCAAGCAGAAACATCCCCAGCAGGTTGCCCAGATGTTATTCAAATAGAGCACAAGAGAGTCAGGAAGATCTGAGTTTGAATTTTGCCTTTACACACTTTATAGGTCTAGAACAAAGTTCGGTCACTTAATCCCTCTGGATACAGCCTCTGGGATTTCAGAGAGCTCTAGGTTCTGTGCTACTATAAGATATGGTAATGGTAAAAAGAGAAGTAACTATATCTTCTATTCCCTTTCCATTCTAGTCTTTTGTGTTGTTATTCTGTATCCATTTATTTCAAAAAGAAACCGACCTGAATATCTTTGGAAGCTTTTTCATCAGAGATGTGTATCTAGACAGACATGTATATGTATAAATATAGATGTGTATTTACTATCATATTGAACAGTATTTATGATTGATGGGAATGAAACTCCAATTTTGCAATGAAGAATGCTAAAAAATAAAGCATCCCCATTCAATGTGGACCTATGATAACAAAAGTCATAACAGCTTAAAAGTTGGTATAATTAAAAACTCTGTTGAAGCTCATCCATACATGTACAAAGAAAATGTTACACTAATGTAGATTGTTATCAAGTAGAGAATGTTTTATTAAATCTCCCATTTTAAATTCATATATGTATGGATATGTATTAGCTCAACAGCTAAGAGATTCAGTACTTCATTAGTGTGAGTCCTTCCATCAATATAGATTTTCACCTTTTTTTCATTACAAGACAGTATTGGTAAATTATTTGGATTAAACAAAAATCATCAGCAATTGGCCATCTCTCTAGGAGTGAACCATTCCAAACATTGCTAAGTTGGTCTCCAGATAACCAGCGTTCAGTTATCTGAAATCAACAGGTCAGAACTAACAAGGCTTCCCTCCTCTTTAGAACCTATCAAAATTTTCTCACTGAGTCATCTCCATGCCAAGATGAAATATTGGAAAAGGGTTTGGTGTAGGATATCTGTAATTATAAATTTAACTATAATATAAAGTTAAATATAAATCTCTATATGATTTTTGTATATCCATATAAAAATAAAATGACCTACAAAGGTTTATATCCGTATATTTTTTCAATAGCTTAATGAAGTATATGTGTATACTTAGATATTTTCATATATAGTGACATTTGTACATATAGATGTAATCACATACAATATTTTTACTAATTTAACCAGATGAAGATACATGGGAACATTATTTTTTTCTTTAAAAATATAGTTTTGTTTTTTCTTTTTAGTAAAATCATTGATTAGATAAATATGCAGTTTGTTTTTGCAATATTTGAGTATCAGTTATTAGGAATCCTGGAACCACACAAAAGAAAATAGTTTCAAAACTTAATTGTTCTTTCTTTAAGAGACTTAGCATGTCAGCAGCTTGTGAATATATCTTCTGAAATGTTTTAGCTTTTATTTAGTAAAATAAAGCAATTAGACTAAAAAGATTAAATCCTATTAAATTAACTTAAAGGGATGGTTGACATTCTTTTGTTGTATTGAACAGTTACACTGGGGAATAAAGCAGCACTGGTAGTAAATAGGGTAGAGGGGGAGAAACATTTTTGACTTAGTGGTAAATGTTTGTTGAATTTTGTTTATTCATAATTTTAAAATTTGTAGCTATATGCTGCAAATTCCACAAGCTGAAAAATTGCATAAACTGCAAAAATTCACCTGAGAAATGAAAAGAACATATAGGAATTAATGGTCAATCATTTTGTGTGTATGAGTTTTGTACACATACATGTGCACAGTTCCTGAACAAGCAATCAGACTTAAAGATTCCATTATCAGAAACAATGAACTGCTAGATTTTAAAAATGAGAGACTAGAAAGAGCAAGAGAAAATCAGTTGTAACTTTTATTTGATACTATGTTTTTCTTAATAAAGTTGGGCTTATGGTATTGACTTTTCTCTGAAAACAGGTGAAGATGCTTTTGATGTCCTTCCCCCATCCCTCCCACCACCCCCACCTCCTGCCAGACATAGTGTCATTGAACATACAAAACCTCCTGGCTCTGGGAGCCGGCCATCCTCAGGACACGATCTCTTTCTTCCTCCTTCAGGTAAGAGGAAACAATTAAATCCAGTTCTTTAACTGAGAATAGAAACATCTCTTTTTCTGAAGAGATAGCTTTCAAACATTCACAATTTGCTTACTGTTAGCTATCAGAAAAATGTAAGAATCTGTTTTTTGAAACAAAAGAAACTTTTAAAAAGTAGAAAGGAGAAAAAAAAATAGAATCATAGGTGGTTTTTTTAGAGGTAGAAAGGACCTTCAAGATCTAGTTGACCCCCTCACTGGACAGATGAGATTAAGTGCAATGTTCAAGGTTGCAGTACAAATTTGTGACAAAATCAGTTCTTTTGAATTTTTAAGTCCCTTTAATAAATACTTTGCAAAGTACTAAAATAGTTTTAGGTTTTAGAACAACTAACTTTTTTTTTTAACTTGCAGATGCTTACTAATTTTTCCATTGTGTCAAATAATGGCTATATTGTTTTTATTGATAGCTCATGTAATTTGTCTTACTCAACAATTTTTATGGCTTTTTAGAAGAATTAACTTAGTGTTTTGTTTTCAGACTAAGAAACTTCCAAATACTATTCATTTGGCAATATTAAGAAAAAATTTACTTCCTAGGTAGAATTAACTTTTAAAATGATCATTACTATATAAGCTGGAACAATATACCTTGTTAATGTTGATGAAATATGTATTTTAAAATTTAAACTGATATGATTGTTTGCTTAACCATAGAAATAGGTTTGCACCCAAGAAAATATTTTTAAAAAAATCTAAGAATCAACCATATAAACCAAAAACCATAAAGGTTGAAACTCCCATGCTAACTTTTGAAAACAAGAATACCTTAACTGAAATCTGTGATGTAAAATGATTTTCTTTAGTAGACTGACAGTCACACTGAAAATTTCTTTGTCTTGCCTTTTTAACTTGATTCTATAATTGAAAAAAGTTTGTTGGAAAGGTTACTCAAGTACTATGACATTTACTGCCACTCTTAATTTTCATGTCACCATTTAATCTTCCAAATTGGATCAGTTCACTGCTTAACAAAATGACCTGCAATTTGAATATGTTGCCACAAAGTGGTGATAGTATTCTGCTGCAGCTTTTTTGATACAAGCAGTTTAGTTAAAATTAACACCTTTTTTCCCAGTTTCTATTTTTCTAGATCAAAAAGTATCACATTGCTAAAATAACCAGATAATAAACCATTAAAAAAAGATACTTTTATAGATTTTTAATGTTTTATTGATTTTTTTTTTGCATACTGTTCTTTTACATTACTATGATAACATGCCCTAGCCATTAGAATACACTTTGTAACAAAGAAATTTGAGAAACCACATTGTTGTGTTGACCAGTTAATGCTTCATTCCATAGCCCATCACTTCTCTTCTGAGGGGAAGACGTAGATATGTTTCATCATCAGGCCTTTATGATGAAGATTAATACTTGCATCAGTATGAATTCTGATAGTTTCTTTTATTGTTTTCTATTATGATGCTCATTTTCTATTTAGGTTCCTTGAATCTTCTTTGTGTTATATCAGTTTAACAAAATTTTTCTACATTTTTCTGAATTCCTTTTATCTAGCATCTCTTGATACATTAGTTTATTATAATCATAACTGTATCCCCATTTGAAGGCCCTACATTTTGTGTCCAGTTTTAAAAGTAAATTTTGTTGTTGTCATTGTTCATTGCTTCAATCATGTCTGACTCTTCATGCCCCATTTGGGATTTTCTTGGCAAGTAGTTTGCCATTTCATTTTCCAGCACATTTTACAGATGATGAAACTGAGGCAAATGGGATTAAGTGACTTTCTCAGAGTAACATAGATAGTAAGTGCCAGAAACCAGATTTCAACTCAGGAAGATTAGTCTTTTTGACTCTAGGCCAGGCACTGTATTCACCTGAGCCACTAGCTGCTCAGGATTTTTAGACATAAATAGTAAGAGACAGATTTACATTTTCCACAACATTCACTTTATTGCTGTCAGCTTATTCTAATGTTAACATTTTTATATAGCCTTAGGTTTAACTTTAAAAAATATTCTGAATATAAGTCGGTGCCCAAATACTCCAGGGTCTTGTGCTTTCAGAACTAGGTTGGCACCAAACAATCTCATGTTCCTCAATTCAGATCATCTCTCAGCAACTTCAGTTAAGGTATTATTGTTTTCAGAAGTTAGCATGGGAGGAACTTACATGTCCTCACCATGATTGGGAATTTCATTCTGCTTAGATTGTTTGAGAAGAACAATATAAGATTTCCTTTAAAAAACTTGTGACTTAAAAGTTCTTGTTTCTTTTTTGTAGCTGTAGTAAAAAAAAAAAAAACAAAAAAAAAAAACCCAGCAGCCATTATGGTGCATCAGATAGAGTGCTGGAGTTAGAAAGATTCATTCCTGAGTTCAAATTTGGCTTCAGACATTGACTAGCTTTGTGATCATGGGCAAGTTACTTAAAAACAACCACCACAGCTAATTAAAAGGGAAAGGGGGCGGGGTGGATTATGTGGTGTGTGACACTACGAATAACATACTTAAGCCACACATGCTCTTTTCCCTAAACAGACGGGAGTTGGGGAGAGAGTAGTTTCTTCTTAAGGTTGCTTGGTTTTTGGTTTTTTAGTTTGTTCCTCCTCCCCAGAATTACTGGTTCAATCTGCAAGCATTCATTGAGTAAATATTTATTTGTCACCTTATATGGACCTGATCAAATGTCAGGTTATTATATTATATTACATTATTATATTATTATATTACATTATAATACATCAATGCTGGGTAAATCTTGGTATGATCTAGGTGCTTAGATGAATGATTAGAATGACTTCTTTTAAAAACTGCCTTAGTGGAGCAGCTAGGTTGCATAGTGGATAGAGCACTAGCCCTGAAGTCAGGAGGACTTGAGTTCAAATCTAGCCTCAGACACTTAACACTTCCTAGCTGTGTGATCCCTTGATTTGCCTCAGCAAAAAACAAACAAACAAATAAACCTGCCTTAGTGTTTGAAGATTCCATCTTTTCTATAGAACAGAAAGTTTTAACAGACACTCAAACAAGATTTTAATATTACATGACATCTTGTGTGTATAATTGTACCTCTCCATCCATCATAATTCATCATAAAAGTTCATTAAAGATGAAGAATAAACAACAGCTAAGGGTTAAGGTATGGATTCAGAAGTCAAGTCATGACTGCTATTTATCAATTCATATGACCTTGACAAAACTTTAGTTCTTTTTATTACAGGAAAATATCAAAGCAATTTTTCATAATAATATTGATTTCCACATGCATTGTTGTTATGTTCATTCACAATCTTATTTATAATTTTAAATATAAGTTCATATTCTATAGCTTTATCTTCTGTGTAGAAGATTGAAAAATTTGAAACTTTAGGATCAGTTTACTCAGTTTGAACCCCTTGGACTCAATCATTTTTACCCCATTTATAGGCCTAGATTTTGCCAATAATGTTCTTTTGGGAAATCCACACTAGAAGCACAGTTGTACTATCTTCACAGGGAGAAGGGAGATAGGGAAAAAGGAAGAAGAAAGGAAAGGAAGAAGGTAGAGAGAGATTATTTATTAAGTGCTTAATGCTTGATGCTCTATTCAGCCTGAACAGTTGTCTCTCTTGTAATATCTTCTCCCATCAATTTAAATTCCAAGCATGAGTTCCCCTTAGCATCTTATCCTTCTCTCCTAAGCAACACTGAGTAACTGTGTTCTGCTTTTCAGTTATCTTGTTGGTAAACTTGCTGTCCTTTAACTCCATAGTAAATTATGTAACCTTAATAAACATAGTAACCTTTAACTCCATAGTAAACTAGTTGTGTTTGTCTTTAAAAAAAAAAAAAACTGAGTCCATTGATATTTTGTTTTATCATTTTTAGTTTGCAGTGTGATTTTTTTTCTTATTCCATCTCATAGGATTATAGTTTTAGAATAGGATTTAAAGCTAGTCTAAAGAGACAGACAAAATATAGAGTAGGTCCAAAAGAAAGATAGTGTTAATATATGAAGAAAACACAAGAATGCTTTCCTGGATTTCAAGACCCTCCAAAACCTGATCCCTAGCTACCTGTCTTATGTTATATCCCATTATTCTCTTATAGAAATCTTCCAGTAGAAGCATAGCCATTGCTCCTTGAAATAGTAACCTGTCTATTGCAGGAATGCTTTGACAATTTCTTCAAAAAAGCTTTATAATTATAAGGTTCTATCTAGTAGAACCTTTCATGGTTCAGTTATTTATAAATATCATATCTTTCCATATCAATGTTTTACTTTTACTAAATGTCTTCTTATATTATCAAGAAAGTGTATATGTATATCTATATATATGTATGATATACGTATACACTTTCTTGATAATATAAGAAGACATATATATACACACACACTTTCTTGATAATATAAGAAGACATTTAGTAGATATTTAGAAGACATATATGTATGTGTGTATGTGTATATATATATATATATATATATATATATATATATAGTGATTTATAAGAAATAGCAAATTTCCTGTTTTACAGGAAATATTAAATTATAATTTACAACAAATAATATCTGTACAAATTGCTTTCCATATTATTAAATTCATCATGTGGTACAATAATCTGTTCAGCAAACATTTAAATGTCTACCATTTGCACTACATTGTATCAAAGATGGTCATTGTTTCTATTTTATTTTACTTCAAGATTACAAATTAGAAAATATATTTTAAGAATTTGCTGTTCTTCAGCTATTCTATATCAGTGGGGTCATGCAGTATGGCAAAAAAAAAAAAAAGTTCTACACACAGAATCAGCAGAATCTGGATTTGAATCTTATCTCTCTGCCTTGACTAGTTCTGTGGTCATTAGAAAAGGCTTGTCCCTTTTTGGAGCCTGAGTTTCCTTATGTATAAAATGAGGATAATGATACACATAACATTACAAAGCAAAACAAGAAAATATAGGCAAAGTGCTTGTTTTGTACATTTTAGCATTATATAAATGAAGGTCTTGCTATTAACTGATAATATTAGACTCAAGTCTGCATTGCTAATTGAGTTATATATGTGTTCTTGTCTTTTAAGGCTTGAGTACTAAGTACTGGGCAATAATATGAACTCTTCCAGGCATAAGACTCAATTTATTAGCCATGTGTACAGCTTCTGCCTTAGCAAGATGCAAAAGTCATTGCATCTAGAAATGGGTTTTGAATTGGATGAGTGGTGGGAGTAAATCAACACTACAACAATTGTAGGACTTCTGATGGCAATTAATGATATATTAGTAAAAGATTTTAATGGGGCATTGATATATATTGGCAAGGACTTGTAATCTGAACATATTTTTCCTTAAGTCTGAATAAATAAACACCAAATCCAAGAACACTGGAGCACTGAAAAAAGCCATTTTTAATACAGTTATTTATGATGTACTATAATGAGGCAAACACATTTTAGAAGAATACCTAAATTGAACTCCAATAGTTTTTTATCACAACATGCTTTTTATCAAATTATTTCAGAGTTCTCCAACAACATTTTAAATATTTGGGAAGGTGGGATTTTGAAAACCTATATCTTAATTTGTTTATTTACAGAACTCCTGGGTCTTCATATTAAAATAGGCAAATCTTCTATTTAGTACTTTTCCCAAAGATAGAAAATTGGTTTACTAGAAAGAAAGCTTATCTTTTATTTCTATTCTCACTCATCTTTGAATGGTATATAGTTGATAGCAAAACATAAAAGCACTGAGGATTCAAGCTCAAACTTCTTAAATAGAAAACGCTTACATATGTGATAACTGATGTTTTATTTTCAACAAAATAACTTGAGAGTAAATGAATTTAGTTGTTCTCACAGAAGCTCAAAAGAGAGAACTTTAAAGTTGATCTGAAAGGACTTATCCTGGAAACTACATTTTTAATTGTTGGTTCCAATATCTGTACAAAGTTTAAAGTAATAAAACTCAGAGGCAGAAGGGTATATAGTAAATGGGACTCTGGGCGTGGAATCAAGATTACTGGGTTCTAAAGTTGCTTCTGCTGACTAAGAGATTTTTGAGTAAGAAGTTTGCTTCCCTACTTTGCATTTTTCTTCTTTATAAAATGAGTGGATTTACATCATTTCTGAGGCTTTTCCCTATGCTAAAAACCAATGAAATCTAGAATCTCCAATTTATAACATTCAGTAATTCCATCCAGTTTTCCTTTTCTTGTTACCCCCAACTTTAACCATCAAAGTTAGACAGAATCAGATTTTATAATCAACACTTTACAGGAAGAGTAGCAGAGTTTCTGATAAGTTCAGTTTATATGTAAGTACGAGGGAGCCTGAGTCTATCACCCAGTCTTTATAGCTCAATGCCAAGTTATAGTGCTAGATTTTAAAAGTTACATTTCTACCTTTATATAGCTTATGGCTAATTAACAGAGATTAAGTATAAGTATATCCCATCAATAGTCAATATTGAGAATATCTCCTGAGGGAGGAATGAGTGAGCATATAGAATAGTGTTTATTAGTGTTCCTAATTAGTTTTCTTAAAGCTTTTCAAGCCTGGACTAATTGGGTTTTTTTAAAGATTATAAACTTTTAGTGAGTTGGGGAGAGGGGAAGGTTAGTAAACAAAACGATTATTTCATTGTTTTTCATTAGAATTTTGTATTTATTTTAAAGATCCCTTTTTTGATCCAGCAAATGGCTTAGTACCTATGCCTCCTGCTCGGAGATTAACAAGTGAAAATGTCAAAACAAACAGGATATCTCAAGACTATGATCAGCTTCCTTCAGCTTCAGGTGAGTTGATTACAAATTGTAGTAATGGCTTTTTTTAGTGCTTTTTTTGTGTTATAGGCCTAGTAGTGTTTTGTCTGTGGACCATCCTTGCCAAATGCAAAGAGGGATCAACAGCATCATGGTATCATGGAAATGAAATTTTCAGCAATATATTTTTATATTGCTCTTAGATCTTGGAAGCTATTTATTAAGTTATAAAAGTCTGCACTGATGTGATGCGTCAGTGAAAGAAGTCACCTACCCCAGCAAAATCATAGATCCTGTGTTAAAGTACTTTCACTTTTCAGACTCTTTTTAACTCTGTTGTGTTATTTGAATAGGAGAAACTACCAACCTCTGCCCCACATTTTATAGTCATTTGGGGACAATGATTATGAAACTTTAAGACTAAAGGAGTAATGCTGTATCCTAAAAAGAACAATGAATTTGGAGCCAGAAGATTCACATTTGAATCTTATATGTTCCACTTACTCTCTGTGTAAAGCCCTTAAAAGCTTTTGGCTTGTTTCCTTTTCAGTAAAATGAGAAAATTGGATTAAATATAAATCATCCCTGGATATTCTGAGATTAGCAATGGGGGAAAGGAATTAAGAATAACACAGACTTAGAACTAAAAGGAAGAACCCTGGAAAATATTCTAGGTACCCATCATTATAGGAAACCAGGGCACATAAGTAAAATCCATGATCACATAGCAAGTTACAGGCAGAACCAAAATTTGAACCTAGGTCTTTTAACTGTTTTTCTAATGTTTTTTCCACCATCCTAAATCATGGAGAATAATCTTCTGGCCCACTTTGCCATATGGTGATACTATGTCTTAGAAATGCAAGGTTGAAAACTTGTAATATATTTTTCATAGAAATTTGGTCAGAAGATTATACAAATACTATTTTAATTACAGAGCCCTAGAATTGAAATGGACTTCAAATAAATGCTATCTAATTCAACTCATATCTAAATAGGAGTCACCTCAATGAGATCTCCAACAAGTAGACTTTGCTCTAAATGTCCCTTTGAAATGGATCTAATTATTAGAAATGTTTTCTTTACAATTGATCTAAAATCCTGTCTTCATCTTTCTAATTTCATTCTGTTCCTATTTCTTCCCTGTTATGATCAAAATAGACCATTTCTAAATTTTCTTCCTCATGACATCCCAGTATCATTATTAGATCTTAATCTGTCTGGTGAAACCATGGAATACCGAGAGCTCTCTCCCTGTAATGGAGTCTGCATTCAGAAAGCATTGACAATATATGATGTGTAGTTAACATGTGAGAATTGAGGAGTAACCTCTAAGTAACTGAAATCTGTTTGATCTATGTTTCTCCTTTCTTAGTGGAAAAGAGAAATAAATACCTTCTAATTTAATCACAAAAGGATTTTTATCAGTTATTAGTTTATGCACCATTATCTATATTTGGGTGAAGACCCACCGTACTTTTCCCACTGGTCTGTAACTACTTTGTATCCATCTTTGTATTCTTCAGTGACTTACCTGTAATATGTTTTCAAATAGTAGAATGAAAAAAAAATTAGCTTATCATATTAAATTCAAAATCATGTCGATTTTTTTTTTTAATTTAATGAAACCTAGCAGATTTGTATGTGTTTCTTGTACATGCATATAGTTCTCTACTACAGTTATGTGGAAACTAGCAGTTTTTTTTTTAATAACTCAAGACATTTCTCATGCTTTTTATTCTAAAAGTCCTGAAGTCCTTCCAGATTTCTTTATAATACTCCCTTTTAACATTCTTTTGAGTCCAAAGGACAAAGTGTACAGAATACTATTTAGTAGCTTTTTGTTATTATATTTAACTGATTTTGTATTTGAAAAGTTTTAGAGGTGTTAAGAATGTTCTTCAGAGAATTGCTTTGATTTTCCATTGACAAGCCTTACAATTGCAAATATGGATATTTCTTTCCTTTATCAATGGCTAGGCACATTTCCTTCCCTTGACAGTAAGAAAACTTAGCTAGTAACAGTGGCTATGAGCTAATATAAAATTGATTATCTAGTCTCTAAGAGTAACCACTGGGTTCCCCCTCCCCCCCCCCCATAGCTCTTTGCAAAACATATTATTAATCTTGATTTATAAATAAAAAAAAGACAAATGTCCAGTAAAATGGATGGTGATATGATTTTAGCTCATTAGTGCAGTTTTCAGGGGTGGAGTAAAACAATTCATTGTCCTTTAGTCAGTTGTTAAATGAGATTGCATGATATAATTGTAAAGCCATGAAATTGTTTTTCAAAAATTATTCTCATTATTTTCATGTAACGTATTATAGGATTACATGAGGTGTACACCCCAACTCTAGTACCTCATGCCTCTTACATGGGTGTATGGGTAACTATTTGTCCTCACTTACTCCAGCCTGCTCAGTTGCAGATTGAGGTTTCCAGAGAAGGACTGCCACCTATTTACATTCAAATTCCCTAAGAGCTTTTACAAAGATAATACTCTTTCTACTAATAACTTTAGCACTTGAGCTTGAACCCTTATTGATGCATTTTTATACAACAAGCAACTCACAATGATGCTTTTAGATATTAAAACATAATAATATGTAATAAAGCAAAAGAAATAACATAAGGACTCGTGTTAATATAAATGCATGAGATATATATACATAGTGATCTATTTGTCTCAGTCCATATATATAAGTCACACTCTTCCACCAATGTACTCAGGGCCTTGCCTGTAGGACACACACAGAAGCTTGTCAAAGGGGCACACGAGTGAGTAAAATCCACACAGTCAGAGTAATTTAGAACTCTGGATCTGAAGATTAATGTCTTCTTTCTTTCTCAAGAATCACAGATAAAAGTTCCCTGATGAGTATGGCTTTCTTATAAGTTCTTAATGATGTATGTTCTTTGATGACTGATTATAAGGTACTTCCATTGCCAAACTACTTGATCCACTGATTGATTTTCATAATTCTTTGCCTCTAGTCTTTTCCTCTGCTCAGCTCCAATTGTCTTGATCTATATCTGGCCACTAGATCCAAATGGCTCTTGAGGGGAAAGTGAGGCAGGTGACCTTGCACAGCTCTCCCTCACAAATTCAATTCACTTGTATGTCACGGCATCATCTCCCTGATACGTGGTCTTCTTCAAGAACAAAGGACAAAAACAACAATCTCTGCTCAGCTACTTAATCCTTAATATCAATTATAGTACTATTATCCATTAACGTCAATTATAGTATTAAATGAATCAGTTCAAAATACAGCTGTTCAATACCTCCAACTAGTCTCACAGTACAGTCAGATAACTTATACTTGTCTCGTAATCATACAACACATTTCTGCCCTTTATTACAAACTCTACAACAGTTGTTTCAGAACTCTAAAGAATAAAACCTTGAAAAAGTCTCTCATAGTTGCAGCTTTTCTTTAGAACTGTGAGCAGAACCTAATTGAGCAACAGACCTTAAGGGAACAGTACATTGTCTACTGTAATATAATGTTAACACCTTGGTGTACTTTATCTGATATTATGGTGTTTTATTTTTCTGGATTGTTTTTTGTTTCTTGGGGTTGGGAGAGATGCTAGCTCTGGAGAAGTTTGTTTCATGTCTAAATGAATTATCCTACTGATTAATCGATTGGATATGACCTTCAATACTTTGGTCTATTGATTTAATCTGTATTCAGCATGTATGTAGGGAATCTTTCCATTTCAGAGCTGTAGAAAAATTGAAGTGATAATCTAATCTAGTATTCCCAAAATAATTTTACCTTGGACTGCTTTACGATTAATATAGTGATATTACCATTATTGAAGAGAACAACCTCAAATAGGTATTTTTTTTTGTCCTAACCTTTATAACTAGATTAGAGCATTAGCACCAGATTTTATTATAGTCATTAAATAATAGCTAAAAAAAAATGTGAAGTGCCAGGAAATATAAAACTATGCCAATAAAGACATTTCTGGTGGTGCAACTCATAGAGCAATGGGCTGAAATCAGGAAGATGTGAGTTCACACCCTACCCAAATACTTACTAGTTATATGATCCTGGGTAAGCCATTTAACCTCTTTTTTCTCAGTTTCCTCAGCTGTAAAATGAAGATAATAATAGCTACCTCCTGGGGTTTGTTGAGAAGATCAAATGAAATATCTTATTTGTAAATTTCTTAGCATAGTGTCTGGCTCATAGTAAGCACTATGTAAATGCTGTTATTAATAATAATCATCATCATTAATAATTCTAATATTAAATCAACTTTGCTTTGGGATCCAGCTGAGTAGGCTTAGTGTGTGTGTGTGTGTGTGTGTGTGTGTGTGTGTGTGTGTGTGTGTGTGTGTTTTTAAAAGATGTGTGGGATGGGTGCTAGACCCCCTTCCCAAATTAACTAATCAGAGACATCTTCAGGTACAAAGAGAAAGCATTTATTTAATCCCCTCAGGGAGAGGCCCAGACACACCTGGGAGCCATCCCAATGCCCATCATGTGCTTTTGGAACCTGATCAGCTTCAAGCTTGGGGGGGGGGGGGTAATTAGAAAAGGATCCAAGCCTTTTCATCGAATAGACTAAAAGGACGTAACCAACCTTGACCAATGGTCACCAATGTTGTCTGCTTCCCACAAATCACATCACTTCCTGTAACTTCACTAACTTTCTGCATCCCAGGGTTCAAGGCCTGGGCATAGAGATCATGTGACTTAGTCTCAAACTGAGAAAACTTCATCCCATCAGTCTCATTCAGTCTCTCTTTCATCTATTTGAAGATTTCTTACTCCAGTCCTGAGGTATATACATCTCCCACTAGGGCATCTCTGTGACCTGGGCCCTCAGGCGGGTCCCTCTTCAGTACTAACTGTACCACCCTCTTGTTTCATTTAGAACCAACACCCCCACATCATTAGAAGCTTTCAGGAACCACTTTAGCTACTCCTAAACTCAGCTAAATCCTGAATTACTCTAAGCGCATAAGCAATTCTCATAAGTAGATTAAAAATACAAGGACTAAATATGAGCAAAAGAGAAAGAATAAACAAAAGTGGAGTTAATATGGAGGTTACTAGGTACAGGAACCAGAAACCCCACCCAAAGGAAGGCTGGGGCAGGGAGAAGAGGCTATCATAAATGCCTTTCATTCAAACAGCTTTTCCTAAGATAAATATCAAAGAATGTTTTCCCAAAAGTCTTTCTTTTGTTCCCTCAAAGGAGTAGATGCAGTGGGTAGAACATGTGCCCTTTAGTGAGTATGATCTCTCTCAGCAAAAACCCTAGAGCAGGGGTCCTCAAACTTTTTAAATAGGGGGCCAGGTCACTGTCCCTCAGACTGTTGGAGGGCCAGACTATAGTAAAACAAAAACTTTGTTTTGTGGGACTTTAAATAAAGAAACTTCATAGCCTTGGGTGAGGGGGTTAAACGTCCTCAGCTGCCATATCTGACCCGCGCATAGTTTGAGGACCCCTGCCTAGAGCCTTACAGGGAAAGGCTTTTACCCAATTACTACAGGTGTTAACAAAACTTAAAGCAGTTTGAAGTCCCTGCAAGGGGCACATGTGCAGGCCCTTTTAACAGTCTTTTCAGAATTTACTTGCCTGGGAACTATATGAGGAAATGCAGGAGTCAAGAGTTGGGGAATTAAAGGTGCCATGGTCAGGGGCAAACAGGCAGCTAATCTGTAAGCCTGCTTCCCTTCATCTGAAGTGAATTCCCCTTCTTTTAGGAAACAACAGAAACTTCTCTAGATCCATGGACAACTAGCAGTAATTGTTTTCCCTACATACTGAATGGGGAATTTTTTGGCTGTCAAAAATCCCTTTTCTTTTCCATATAGCTCCCATGATCATACAAAACATGAAAAATGCAGTATAGATCTTTGAAAAGTAAGCAGGTCTGGGATAGCATTCCAGAGGACCCCTAAGACTTAGCCCCACCTTCCATCAACATACAATGTCTTCCACTGGCCACTTGCTTTGATTACAGAAATTTGTTATAAGAGGAAAAATCAGGGACATGATTTAAATATCAAAACTGGTCTTTCAAAACATACAGGATAAAGCATCCTTAATGCAGTCTTACTTCAAGTAACTGTCCTAATTTTAACAATTCCATCTTATGCCAGACTCCGAAATAATCAGGTGGATTCTCATTCAAAGAACACCACTGGGAAATTGAGTCAGAAGTATCCTAGCTTAAGCAGAGGCCAAGATCGTCCTTCTCATTCATTTCCAGACAAACTTCTACCTGTAACAATTTCTTCTGAGCTTGTGGCATATTCCCTTTAGATGGTAGATCATTGGCTTGATGATCAGACAGTTATACCTGAATTTAAAACTTCAAATAAATATCAGCTGCAGTCCTAAGAGATTTTATCTCCAATAGCAATTCTCATTAATCAAAGCTTCAGATGAATCTAGCTCTCAAGGATTACAATAAGAATGATAGCTTATTTTTCATAGCTAAGTAGATGGTTAAGTTCAACATTATATAAATCATTTTGTTTTTAAAATGTCCAGTACATAGAAAAATTCTAAATTGCATATTGTCCATAACAAAAACATATTCAAAGGGACAAAGGCAAAAACTATTATGCTCAGAGTCCCTTTAAATAATGGGTACAACTTTAAGATGACAGTACAATCAATTAAAACTCAGAATATAGAATATCTTAATTTCACATAAAAGAACCTTATCAGAATTAACAGTTTCTTCATTCTTAAAAAAAAAAAAAATGTGGTCAACTTCCTCCAATTGAGGACTCCCTATAAACTTTTTGGAAATAGCTCTATCAATTTATCAAATCAGATTAAAATTCTGCTCTGGATACTTCAAGAAAATTATAAATCACATTTGTTATCATAGAAATAAATCTCTTTCAGAAAACTTACAGTTCCAACTGAGCTATATAGCTCTTAGAACAGCTATAGACTTGAAAAATAAAAATAAAACATTCAGTTATTAACACCATGTAAATGTAGGCTATTGCTTTAAACAGTATAAGCAATTAATGTTTCAACCAGCAAGGGGGAGGGGAACTCCAAAGAGCTGCAGTTTGTTTAAAAACAAACAAACAACAACAAAAAAAAAGTTGCACCAAACCTAGTGGAGGGGAGAGGGGGAAATTAGATTGTCACCTAACGGGTCCTCTTATCCTTCTCCCCCCCCCCAAACTCCACATGGCATTTCTCCCAGACAGGCCTCTGCTTCATAGGATGTCTCCTTTCTCCTGGCAAATGGCAAGTTCCACTAGGAACTTTCTGTTCAATCTAACTCTTCTCCCCTATTTCTAACAAGCCATTGTCCTCTTTCTTTCTCTTTTTCTCACACCATCTCTTCCCCTGTCCCATCTCTCTCCTCCCGATACTCTCCCCTTCTCTAACATACTCTCTCCCTTTCTCTAACATGCTCCCAAACCAATAACCCTTTTAACTAGATGCTACATTTAAATTATTAATTGCTTTTGCAAATCAATCTTTTTTGTCCCTTCTCTTTAAATCATTTTTTTAAACTTTAAGATTCACAGTAACTTTGGACAAAATTTCATACAACTTATACATATATCCAGCAGAGCTGACAAAATTTTAAGGCATAACTCATAATTTTACAAATTGCCCAATATACTTCTAGAAAGCAACATACCATCTAATTAGGGGGATATAAATGTGACCTCCCCTAAGGTAAGCTACCAAAACTTTGTTTTTAATAATCTATATTTTAATTTAAAATCAAATCAAATACAGCTTTAAATTCCCAATAATAAAACTTCTTTTGCTATCGTATCTCAGGTAACCAATTTCACTAAACTGATTGAGCATAGTTTTTTTCTCTCCCTCTGGTCCCTCATGTCCCTCCTGCAGAAGGGGAAGAAAGAGATTATCATTAATGTATGCACTATCCTCCTCCAGGAGGCCCCAATTTAATTGAATTACTTTGAAATCTTGAAATGACCATTTTTTTTTTTTAAATAGCCTTTTATTTACAGGATATATACATGGGTAACTTTACAGCATTAACAATTGCCAAACCTCTTGTTCCAATTTTTCACCTCTTACCCCCCACTCCCTCCCCCAGATGGCAGGGTGACCAGTAGATGTTAAGTGCATTAAAATATAAATTAGATACACAATAAGTATATATGACCAAACCGTTATTTTGCTGTACAAAAAGAATCAGACTCTGACATATTGTACAATTAGCTTGTGAAGGAAATCAAAAATGCAGGTGGGCATAAATATAGGGATTGGGAATTCAATAGTCTTCACCCAGAGTTCTTTCTCTGGGCGTAGCTGGTTCAGTTCATTACTGCTCCATTGGAAATGATTTGGTTGATCTCATTGCTGAGGATGGCCAGGTCCATCAGAACTGGTCATCTTATAGTATTGTTGTTGAAGTATATAATGATCTCCTGGTCCTGCTCATTTCACTCAGCATCAGTTCGTGTAAGTCTCTCCAGGCCTTTCTGAAATCATCCTGTTGGTCATTTCTTACAGAACAGTAATATTCCATAATTTTCATATACCACAATTTATTCAGCCATTCTCCAACTGATGGACATCCATTCAGTTTCCAGTTTCTAGCCACTACAAAAAGGGCTGCCACAAACATTCGTGCACATACAGGTCCCTTTCCCTTCTTTATAATCTCTTTGGGATATAATCCCAGTAGTAACCCTGCTGGATCAAAGGGTATGCACAGTTTGATAACTTTTTGAGCATAGTTCCAAACTACTCTCCAGAATGGTTGGATTCGTTCACAACTCCACCAACAATGCATCAATGTCCCAGTTTTCCCGCATCCCCTCCAACAATCATCATTATTTTTTCCTGTCATCTTAGCCAATCTGATAGGTGTGTAGTGGTATCTTAGAGTTGTCTTAATTTGCATTGAAATGACCAATTGCCAAATTCCCCAATCATCACTCTCAATAGACTTTCCTGCAGTTCCAACTTTGAGTTTGAGTCTACAGGAAAGCCGGCCTTTCTCTTTTTAACAAATCTTAGCTCACAGAACAGACATGACAAAGACATTCTGCACAAAAACATAAACACAGACAAAAATTACATGGAAGAGAACCATCCCTTCCCCAGAAATACACTTTTTTTTTCTTTTTGCTCCGAAGATTTGAGTTGGACTGTTCCCTCTCTTTGATGATCCCAGGATCCCCTATTCAGAGTGCGACCCCTTCCACTGGATCATCAGAGCATCCAAACTCACAGCTGGATTTCCTGTAATACACAAAGTTGAGCCCCAGTGACTTGGCTGATCAAGTTCAGAAGGAGTTACCTACCTCCCTGGCCCACCAGAGTGCCCCTGCCTTGTGTCATTAACAGAACCTTTTTGCTGACACTCATTCCTTAACCCGGATCTTCCAAGCCTTGAATATCCCAGGGCCTATTTTTCACAGAGAGGGAGGCTGAGAGTCTGATCTCAAGGGTGGTCAGAGGACCCAACCTGGCCCTTGCTTTGAATCAGGATCCTAGTCATCTCTCTGAGAAGCCACAGATCCCGGACTGAGCCCCTATAAACTGTGTGGGATGGGACCCCCTTTCCCAAATTAATTAATCAAAGACATCTTCAATTACAAAGAGAAAGCATTTATTTTGGCCCTACAGGGAGAATCCCAGACACACACCTGGGAGCCATCCCAACTCCCACTATGTGCTATGGAACTTGACCAGCTTCTGGGTTTCATTGGATAAACTAAAAGGACATAACCATCCTTGACCAGTGGTCACCAATGTTGTCTGCTTCCTACAGATCACATCACTTCCTGTAACTTCACTAACTTCCTGCATCCCAGGGTTCAAGGCCCAGGCATAGGGATCATGTGACTTAGTCTCAAACTGAGAAAACTTCATCCAATTAGTCCCATTCAAAGACACACCTCTACCTAAAATAGAGGCAGAATCTACCCACCCTTGCTAGGTAGGTGCTTGCATTTTATTTAATTATTATAATATTTTAAATTATAAATAATATTAATAAGTTTCAAATTATAATCAGATAATCAGTCAAATAAATTTCTGTCTAATGATCATGAAGTTGAAGGGAACTCTCACCTTCTCACCAAGTAGGCAAAAAAAGAAATAGGAAGAAAACTTTGAACCCTTCACAATTATGTCTCCTATTTTTACTTGGATAGAGAAGGACTGCTTAACAGAAGGTAAAATTGGGCCAAGCTGGGTTGGAGCTTACCTAGGCTATAATTATTTGAGAACAGAAGCCCACAAACTTAGTAGCTCGTTCAATTTTTTTTTTTTTTTTTTTTTTTTTTTTGCTTCTGAAAGAGTTGTGTTATCAAAATGTAAATATAACATATAGAAATTATTTACACTTCTAAAAAAGTTATTAAAATGTTTGCACTTCTATATTTTGGTACCCTTAGTCATCCCATCTAAGTCACAGCTATAGTTTATGAATGAATATTTATGCAGTACTTTGCTAACTTTGCGAGTCATCCAAAGGTACAAAGCCTTGAGTAAAGGAAGAACACTTAAATTATGGAACTGTTTGTAACCAATAAACTTCAGACTCTATGGCTCTTTTACCAAATCCTCTGTGGGAATATAATGTTGCAGAGATAGGGCACCATCACTTGAGCACATGGCCTCACTTTGAAAACACTCAGACCTCAGCTAGAAATCTCTGTCCATCTGGCCCTCCCTCTCTCAATATTTAGATCCATTCTTGTACTTTCTAACTCTTTCTGGGGTCTAATTAGTATAAAATTTAGGATTCTAAGTCTGGAGCAGTAGCCCTTTAGTCTGATCTCCTCATCCTAAAATTAGGAATGACCTCACAAACTTCAATGGGTGACGCATAAACCCATTAGGAAAGCAAAATACAGGAAGTATCTTACAGAGTTTATGAACTAACATTTACATTAATTAACTCTTCCTGGATTATGATACTTGGTAAAAGAGGGAACAAGTTCCTATTTTCATAGTGTAAAGAATAAAAAATCAAATTTTACATTAAAAATTTCATTTTCATCTAAGTTTCCAGGGAGACATCTATTTCAGGGATACCTGTTGACATGTTGGAATAGTTTTCCTAGAAAATGACAACATTTATATTGTCAAGACAGTTTTCTTCTCAAATACACATTAGTTCATTTTGAATGGACAAGTCAACTTTATGTATCTTCTTTACTACATTGCTATCAATTTCTATGAAATTTATAGTTTATAATCAATATTACCAGGTCCTTATTCATATGTTGTATCAACAACATTGTATTAAGTACCTCAGATCTCAAGAGAATTATAAGGATAGTTTGTGTCTATTGACATTTAATTTTGTTTACTAATTATTCAAAGAACCCTTCATTTGGAGTAAGAGCTCCAGGGTTCAAAACCCTTCTAGTAACCTGTGTGACTTTCGGGGAAATCTCTTTATATAAGGGGAACTCAATTTCTTCATCTACAAAGTATGAAGTTATATGGGACAGTCTCTGAGATCTCTTTCCAGGTTTAAAGATCCTAAATGCAGAATCATTAAACCTCTCTAGAGCACACTCTATAGATATTTAATCTTCAGGGCTCAAGCAGATTATTCTTGAGTAAATATTTAGAGCCTTTGTTCATATGCAGATCAGAGGCTTACCATCCTGTCCTGTATTTTTTTCCTTTTTCTTTTTTTTATACAGATTTTGACAAAGCAGTAGGGAGACTGAGTTTGTCTTCCAGATTAGTTTTTTTCATATGAAACTCTGAGACTGGATGCCTGTGTGCCTTTGGGATTTTAATAGCCCTTATTTGCTGAGACTAATGTGTTTTTTATTCTGTCCTTTTGGAGATGACAGGATGAGAATTTGGGTATGATTGCTGTACCTTTCAAACCCAATTTCTTTTTTTTTTTTAATAGCTCCTTAAATAAATGATAATGACTCATATTTATATAGAGCATTTCTGTGGAAGGAATTTTTTGAAGGATTCAGAAGTGCTTTACGACCTAATTTATAAAATCTTTCCTCTTATCTCCATGTCTAAAGAGTCTCTGTGCTTTATATGATTTATGTATATACACATCTACATAACACAATAAAGCCTTAACATATTTTCCATAATTTTTCTTGTTAAAAGTTTTTAGAAAACATCTTAACAATACGAATTCTATTCCAAAGAAATTTTAAGTTAGAAATATGTGAAAGGAATTGTATTCCTAGACACATGTACTCATGCAGATAGTAATCCTTTATCTTGTAGTCCTTTAAAAAATATTTTACAGGGATTTTTAAGTAAGTGTATAAGTTGTTTTCCAATATTCCATATTCGCTTCTTTCTTTGGGATTATATAATGCCACACAATTTTAATTGTTTGCTTGAAAAAAGCTTAGAATGCATTATATTTGTGAAGCCTAACATCATATTCTAAGGTAATTCTAGGTCATAACTAAAATTCAGTAGAAAGTAACTCTTCTTATAATACAAGCCCTTCCATATCCTCATTTGAATAAATATTTTCCTATATTGCACTTAAGAGATAAGACACGTTTGTGATATTAGTGGTATAAGGGAACAGACCCCAAAAGGAGATCACACCTCTTCTTTGTAGAGGACCACAACTTAGAATGTTAGAGAATGAGGGAAGGATCAAGGTGTGGAGAAGGGAAGTAGGGGGAATAAAATGTTAAATAGTTCATCCAGCATCTTAATGCCATTATGTACCAGGAGAGGACTTGAATACAGTTCTTGTTTCTGGAGCCAACTCTGTCCTCTGTGCCACAGTATCTCTATTATTCTTGTTTAGTAGTATGGAAATATTTTCCTTTTCCATTTCAATAGAGATCAAATGAATTTTATAATAGGATCAGATATTCCCACCTTATCTTCTTTCACTTGGCAACCCTTGGTATTTCACACAAGAGTTGTTTGTTCTGCATAATTTCATAGTAAGACTTCTAAGGGGTATTTTAAGGTTTTCAACCCTCCCCAAAAATTATTTTAAACCTTCAACAGTGTTATGGAGTGTTAACTTAGTTCTACTAAATTAACATTGTAACATTCTCCTTCAGGCTCCTTCCTTTTTTAATTAATAACTTATGTACCTGTGATATTCAGCACATATTGCTTATAAATATTACTTTCATATCTATATGTTTTCCATAACTATGTCTAGAAAGTATCCCCTAAAATCATATGTTATATCCTCAACTTTAACTATCATAATTATCCAGCATGATGTATATCAAGATTTTAATTTGAATTAAATGAAAACTGCATGTTAAATCATGTCCTCCTATAATTGGAAGGTTGTTTTTATGATGGCAATAATTCCAGTGTATGGAATAAATTAATTCCGGGATTAACTAGTCTGTATTCTTACAGTAGAATTCATAAAGGCACAGAGATAGGGCACATAGGGTTCCTTATATCTTTTAACCAGTTAAATTCACTTGTCATTTTTTTCTTTCCAATTCTATTCAAATATCATTACTGCTTGGATTTATTATTAAATCCCTCTCTCCCCCTCACCCTTTTATTTTTAGTAAGAAGAATAGTTTCCTAAGAGTTAGAACTCTTCATTTATAATACAGACTTTGCCAGTGATTAATTATGTAAACATAGAGTCATGCTTTTTGCTCTATATAAGTATTTAAGGCTCTCTTTTTTAATTTCAGTTAGTTAAAATGTTATCTTTATGTTGTTTGATATTCATATTTATAAAGTTGATAGAGCATTGATGTGTATTTAGTATTATTTTCTAGATTTCAAATTGTTTTAATGTATAACATTTGAATATGTAGTGAATATATATTTATTTAAATTGAATGTTGAACATATTAAAGAAATAAATGTTTATTAAAAGTATATGCTATTCAAAATACATGTATTCTGATGTTATATATTCAGATTTATAATTTGAAATAATATTTAATATCATTTTAAAGGAAATTTCAATTTAGCAGCTCTTGTATTTCATTAATATATGATGCTTCATAAAGAAACTTACTTCACTATAATGGAATAAGACTCTTCAGAATTTTCCATCTAATTTGTTTAGTCTCATACAGAATTTTAGGTTGTGCTGTATAGTGTTATCTTAACCATAGTGAATGTATGACATGTCCAGTTCAATATAGCAAACATCCATTGTGTACAGGGCATTGGGCTAAGCTAAACTTTCAGAATACAAATACATATAGAAGAACCCTGACTCCAAGAAGCTTACAATTTGCTGAAGCATTAGAGCTTGATAGCTTTTAAAAAACCAGTTATAATTTGACACTGAAAAGGTTATTAACCATTGGGGGGTAATGTGAAAAGATCCTTTATAATCCTTTATACAGATGCTCTTTTTTCTTTCTTTTTTTTTTTTTAAACAATTCAAGGATGCTTGTTATCTTTTTCTCTAGAAAGATATTTAATAATTAAGTTAAAAAATTTCCCCACAGCATGCACAATTAAAAAAAAATAGTCTATCCTTTAATTAAAAGTCTAACAGAAATATATTTGCAAGTAATTTTGCTTAGAAAGAAATCTGGCCAGTAGAGTTCCCTTCATTAAACAGAACACTCTGAAGTAATTTGTAGCTCATATTGTATAGTAACCAAGAAAAAAAAATAATTTCTGTGGCTACAAAAGAAACAAATGTAAATAATTCTTAGTTGTAGTTTTAAATGATTTGTTAAAGGGACTGATTATAATGTGAGCATATATTGTAAGCATATCCTTAAAGAAGATGAAAAGGTTTCTTGAACTGATCAAAGGTTTAGATTTCTTAGTGGGATTAAAATTACTCCTAAATTCTAATCTGATCAAGGATTCCAGAGAGATGGGAAAGACTGAAGACTACAAAATGGAAGCCTCACTGCTGTAGGTTTCTATACCATGCTGATAATTGTTTTCCATGTCATTGAGTAAGACAGATGAAGATTATAAAGATGATTAAAGAATGAAACAGCTATTTTAAAAAGAATATTGGGCTAGGATTTAGGTGACCTGTATTCTTGGTCATTATATTCTGAATGATTTTTGACAAATGGTTTAACCTTTATGTTCCTTGCTTTCCTTCTCTGCAAAATAGCAGCATATTACTTCAGCTCTTAATTTGTCTGCCTGAATTAGTTAAAATACATTTTATCCTAGATGGGCTTCTCCTTTCTATCCAGCCCTTTTCTAGGCCATCCCTCCTTATATGGTGTGTCCTCAGTGAATGAAAAATGACTCCCACATTAGCCAAAGCAAAATGTAATTAGGAAGGTAAATCAACTGGAAAACATTTAGATAAGGTGTGACTCTAAAGGATTGTGGCTATTGTTTAAACAAATATACCAGAAGTTATACACCCAAACAAACACAACCCAGTTTAAAGTCCTTATCTTGGCAGACTGCACAGTTATTGTTACTGAAAACATTTGTGCAACTCCTTTTTGAGAAGAGATTCTTTAATGAATCCTCATAATGAAAAATCTCTAACTTGTGAGAGTTTTGATTTTTCAAAACTGATGCAAATAGTTCAGAGACAAATTTGCTAAATAAGATTGGTTATGACAGTTGGGTAATATTAAGCTTCTAAGTTTTTTCAAAAATAATTTCCCAGAAGGATCATTCAGAGATATTTGTAGTTGATGAAAATTTTATTGGCATAATTAGATAGCTTCTAAAGTGACTAAAAAGAATGCTATTTAAACATTTAGATGGCTAATTTAAAGTCTAAGTACTTTAGCTTTTAAAAAACCCAAAATTTCATTGCATTAGAATTAAATATTATATAACATATGACAAAAGCTACATTGTGATTAAAGTTTTCTACTTCTGTTATCATTGCATCTTTCTGCTAACATTCATGATCAAATGATGTCAAGTACTTTAGACTTGGGAGGAACATTGTCAAAAAAAAGACTTGTAAGTGTGGAACATCTGGTAACTAGTGAAGAGCACTCTTCAAGCGCTGCTAGTGTGATAGAGAAATGATTTTTCAGTTGATTTGCTAAACGTAATTCTATAATCATCAACTCAGAATTCCTGATTCTTAAAAATACCTTTATATTTATTCACGTTAACAGTCCTTGCTTATTGATACTGTGCTTTATAATTTATATTATAAATTGTAATATGGTAGCTTACTGTGGGATTAAAGGTATATAATAAAACTTGTGTTTTCCTCTCTCACATGATCTTGACGGTCATTGGAAATATTTCTTATTCCTTAACTTTGGGATGTATTAATTACCAATGTAGACGTGAAGCTATTGTCCTCTCATATTAATAGTCTTTTTAGCTCCTCTATTGCAAGTAAGATTAATTAATCCCCACTACCTCCTACTAAAACAGTCATTAGTTGTAGTATTCCCATTTTATAGCTCTGTTAAGTAGAATATATTGAGAAACTAAATGATTTACTCAGAAATAGCATAATTTTAGTGGCAGAATAAAGATTTAAAATTTAATAGTACCAGATCCTATTCTCTTACCAAATTACTAAATGATTACTTTCCAAAAGGAAGAAAATAACATCTAGTAGCATGGATGAACTTGCCCCCCACCAAAAAAAAAAAAAAAAAAAAAAGAGAGAGATTTAAGAAGATGTTGCAGAGGTGATGAAGGACCATGGTTTTGGAACATTCTATGGAATATCAGGCTTCCTCCCTCCCCTCTTTTTTTAACTACTCTTTCACACAGTCTAAAAGAGAAATACAATGGGATGTTTAATAGACATTTTCATATTTGTAAAAACAGAAGATATTCAAAGTTCTATGAGAGTTTTGTATTTTTTTTTCCTTACTTTTTTTCCTAAATCAAGGTTGATGTTTTTTTTTTTTTACTTTTTATTGCTGTCCTTTCTTATTTGATTTCTAATATTCTCCTTTCCCCCTACTTAATAGGATTTTATTTTTTCCAGATACATGTAAAGTGGTTTTCAACATTCATTTCAATATTTAACATTCAACATTTCAATGTTCAATATTCATTTTCAACATTCAATAAGATTTTGAATTTCAAATTTTTTTCTTCTGCCCCAAAACAGCAATCTGATATAGAGTATACATATATAATCATTTTAAACATATGTCCATATTAGTCATATTGTAAAAGAAAAATAAGAAAAAAAGAGAAAACCATAAGAAGGAAAAACTAAAGATGAACACAGTATGCTTTGATCTGCATTCAGCCTTTAAATGTTTTTTTTTTCCATTGGATGCAGATGGCATTTTCTATCCCAAGTCAGTTGGAATTGTTTTGAATCACTTCATTGTTGAAAAGAACCAAGTCCATCACAGTTGATCATCATATAATCTTGTTGCCACTGTGTATAACATTAGCTTGGTTCTACTCATTTCACTTAGCATCACTTCATGTAAGTCTTTCCAGACTTTTCTAAAATCATCCTGCTCATCATTTCTTACAGAACAGTAATACTCCATTACATTCAAATACCTTAACTTATTTAGCCATTCCCCAGTTAATGGGCATACACTCATTCTCCAATTCCTTGTCACTACAAAAAGATCTGCTACAGATATTTTTTACTAATGTGGTCCAGCACTGGTCCAGCATTAAAACAGCTTTCTAATAAATCAGAACTGTGTGGCAGAACTGGTATTAGTCATCACAAATCTAAAATACTTTAGTTAAATTCGGTTAGTATAAACATACTTAAATAACTAGTCAGAAATTGCCATTTTTAGATGTCAGCCTTTCAGAGCAAATAAAGCTTGCACAGCTTCAGTTCCATTTTTTTTTCATACTACATAATATAGCACATGATACAAAGCAACTTCTAATAATTAGTGAAGATTGTAAAGGAGGCATTAGTTCTGTTTTAAGTAAATGGAAATTTAATTGATAGGCAATGAAGATCAGAGAGTTCATTGAGACAAGTAAAAAGTAAAGTTAATAGAGTACTGGACTTAGAGTCAAGAAGAGGTGAGTTCAGATCTCACGTCAGACTGCACTTACTAGCTGCATGATCTTGGACAAGTCACTTAACTTTGGTTTCTCTTTCTTTCCTGAACTATAAAATAGGGTTAATAATAGAATCCATTTTGTGAAAATCAAATGAGATAAAATTTGTAAAGAGCTTAACACAGTATCTGACACATAGTAACTGTTTTAATAAATACTTGTCATTCTTATCCTCATCATTTATATGTTATTAAATGTTTTATGCTAGTGATAAAACAGTCTGATTTGAGAGAAGTATGTTGAAAATCTTGATTTTTCTCTTTGAAACCCTAATCTCCAATTGAATTCTTTTTTAATTATCCCATTAGAGAACAGTTTGATTTTTTTAAAAATTTCTAATAGCTTATAAAAAATAATTAGAAACCTAAAGAATTAATTCATTGTCCAAATTATATAATATGTAGCAATTGAAAAATGCTTTAAGTTTTGCAAAGTGCTTAATAACATCTCTCTTTATCCTCTCAACAATCCTATGAAGCAGCTATACAATTATCCCTATTTTACAGATGAGTTAGCAGATTGAAGCTTGTAGCCAAGGTCACACAGCTAGCAAATGTCTGAGTTCATATTTGAACTCAAGCCTTCCCTGACTCTAGGTCCATTACTCTGTCCACTATGCTGACTCTAATGGAAATGGTTAAGAGGAAAATTAATGAAACTTCAAAACAAATAATTCATGCACTTAGCAATTTGCTAATAATGAACATTACTGATTACAAACACATATATAATATATACACATATCATCTTAAATCATAATCACAAAACATAAAATAAAACTTGTATATTCAAATTTATTCTGAATCCATATGGCATCATCCTTTGTTTTTAACACATATAATCTTAAATTATAATCACAAAACATAAAATAAAACTTATATAGTTATTCAGATTTATTCTGAATCCACATGGCATCATCCTTTGTTTTTGTTATATGGTCTCATGGGCCTCTTTTTTAAAAGTGTGTTATCTTGATCTTGTTTAAATCTGTAATTGACAAAAAGTTTATCTTTGGTAGAAAACCATCAGGGCTCTACTCCTGTTTATAAAGGAGTTGGAAGAGAGGGCAAAGAAGAAAGCATAAATAATTTTAAAGTGGTTTCAGTTCATTGGAAATGTCATTAAGAATAATGATTCATGAAGAAGCCTGTCTTTGGATCCCCCTCTCCCACCCATCCAGTCTTACTCACTTGAGCTGGAGGAATACAAAAGAATAAGAGACTGTGACAGAATGAGAGCCAAGAGATTTTTTTTCTAGCTTCAGTAGTACCATGATTAGGATTGAATGAGTTTGGTCAATCCTTTGTGCCTTTGAGATATTTGTAGAAATATACTGAGGTAACTTTGTACAGCCCACCCTCACTGAAATCCAACTCGCTTGCATGTCATGGTACCACCTCCCTAATGTCATGGTGCTCTTTGAGATTGAAGGACAAACAATGGCAGAAATACACTAATATGGTGATTAGTCTTATTGTTATTTTTATTTGTATTATTTTTGTTAAACATATTCCATTATTTATATAAATTGTAATATTTAGTGAGTATAATTTAAAATTTTATTTTAGACAGGGATAGTCTATATTTTTAGAAATAGCTAAAGTGCTCTCTCAAGTAAGCTAGATGATGCCTAGGGATCAGTGTAGAATTTTTGCTTATAATTAATTTTCTTTATCCTGTTCATGTTGCTCTCCTCTCTTGAGCATCCCTGTAATTTGTTTAACTTTGACAAACTGCTTTTATCATGCGAATCAACTGAAAGTTAAGTTAGTGTACTCTTTGCTTCCTACATTTCTGTTCCTTGTACATTTTCTATAACAGGACTTCTTAATGTTCTCAGTTTTGGTTGTGGAAAAGGAATTAAATGTATTTGGGCAGATCATCAAGATTTTAGTCATCATGATTCACTGACTTAAAAAAGTTTGGAAACATGCTATTTTGACTTTTTTCTTTCCAGTCACTACCAAAACATGAATTCTTAACAATAGGAAAGCAGCATAATACAGTGGAAAGAGTCTGGTTCTGGAATTAAAGAACCTGGTTCAAATCTCACCTCTGACACTTAGTACCTATGTGACTGTAGGCAAGTGAATTACTTGGCCTGTTTCCTTATCTCTAAGAAGATTAAACTATAGAACCTCTGAATCCCTTCTGGTTTTGTGATTCCATTGAATTGAAAAATTAAAGAAGAGACCTTAGAAGATGTGTCTAGCCAAAGCATCTCTGCTATGGCCAATATTCAATGATCCATTGGACTTTTCATTTGTTTTTGTCTTTAATTTCTTGGATCTTGCAATTATATAACTGCCTCTATAAATAAACATTTATATAGCACCTACTATGTTCTAGGCATTGAGTTTAGCAATTTTTTTTTTTTTACAGATAATCTCATTTGATATCATAGGAACCTCACTAGAGAGCTAAAGAAGCATAATCTCATGCCACTAGATTTTCTCTTTCTAGTGAATCGACTGTAATACTAAACTAACGGAAGAAAGAGTTTTATCTTATGGTTTTATCTCAGTCTAATTGGTTGGTTTTCTCTCCATCTCATTCTTGTGACCCAAGAAAATAGAATTGTGAATTAGTGTTCTGCTATTTATTTATAGTAATCTGGGTTTCTTCATCTTTTAAATGAGAATAATAGCTCCCTCTCTCCCTTTTTCCGTCTTCCAAAGAAGCATTTGAAAAGATTTGTTGAAATGTTATTTGTAAAATGCTTTTAGCTTTTGTGAATTAATTGTACCATGTTATTGCAAAATTAGTACCTTTGAGAGAAGCCCTTTTTTCCCCCATTACATATCAATGTTCTTTTTTTTTTTTTTTTTTTTTTTTAAACACAGATGGTTCACAAGCTCCTGCCAGACCTCCTAAGCCACGGCCCCGCAAGACTGCACCAGAAATTCACCATAGAAAAGCCCATGGTCCTGAAGCAGCATTGGAAAATGTTGATGCAAAAATTGCAAAACTTATGGGAGAGGGCTATGCTTTTGAAGAGGTGAAAAGAGCCCTAGAGATAGCCCAGAACAATGTTGACGTGGCCCGTAGCATCCTAAGAGAATTTGCCTTCCCTCCTCCTGTTTCTCCAAGGCTAAATCTATAGCTACCTGGATTTTGAATCTCTCAAATGGAAATCAGCAGATGAGGAATTCTAGAAATGTGTAAGTGAGAGCAAATGCAAGATGGATTTCAAAAGAGAAAGTTTTCTCTCTCCTTTTGTAGAAGAGAGCCCAACTGGTGCAGCTTTTCAAAGGAAGACAGCTGCTGTACTGAAGATGTAAATGGGCTGCGTGCGGCTTACAATATTTTTGCTAGCCATACTTTTAAATCAGGGTTGAACTGACAAAAAAAATAATTTAAAGAAGTTTACTTCCCTTGAACTTTGAATCTGTGAAATGCTTTTCCTTGTTTACAAGTTGGCAAGTTACAGTTTTGTTTTGTTTTGTTTTGTTTAATTTGATATCTGTACTGTATGTGACCTATATGTGACCCTTTGTAGTATAGACAAGTCTACTGTAGCATTTCCTAGTAACCTCTCTCCCATCCATATCAGCAGAAGAATCATCAGAATTTATTTCAATTTGATTTTCCCCTTCACATGCCCATTTCTGTTTCTCCAGTTTATATATGTTAATGGTTTTTGAATTTTAATTTAGTGAACAAATGCAAAAAAAAAAAAAGTATGTGGCCTTCACTACTGAGTCTTTTCTTCTGAAACCATCAGTTTGGGGTGGTGGGAGGAGGATGAGAGGGGTAGAATCTGAATGTATAATGCATTATTTTATCAAGGAGCTATCCTTTCTGAGGTATTTGCGCAGTAATAAAGAACTACCTTTCTTTTTACTGTAGATATTGGGGTGTTTCATCTACCAAAATCTGATCTAGATCATCACAGTTCTGCAAAATCTAAGAGATGGCCATACAACTGCTGCAGATATTCGCAAAATTCAAATGCATAGGATAATGCTATACTGAAGTTATTTAATGAGGTCACCTGCTATTGGGCATACTGAATAATGGGGCCTCCTCTTTGAATTATATTAATAATTTTCACATAAAATTATGGTCAAACGTTTTTTCCAGAGTGTAATACAGTTCATTTCCTGTTTGAATGATTATACTTGGTTCATAACGACTTCGGGAACCAGTTCATATTAGCTTGGAAACTTTAAATCTTTGATGCACTGTTAAGTGCTAATGCTACTGTGGCAATATATTTTTCCAGAGTTCCTAGTAATTTCCTCCTTGTGCACTCAAATTAGAATCCATATTTAATTCGTAGACTCACTCCTTCATTGCCCCTTCTAATTAAGTGAAAGTATCCAAAAATTCCTCAGTCTTATCATACAGAAGTGGTTCTTCTGAAGCCATTTTGCAAAATTTAATCAATTGGCAAGTATTAAATACCTGCTACATATAGCCAGCACAATTTTAGGAACTGCACAAACTGACACTAGCTGACTCTAGATTAATCTTTCCTTGTTATATCTGATCTTCTCTTTGCAAAATGGCCTCTAATTTTAAGACAATATTTTTAAAATAGCTCTGTTTAGATTTCACGGTTATTTTCATATTTCTTTGCCTTACAGAAAGATGGAAAATAAGATAAAGCTAAATCAATGTGCTCCTTTCTTCATCCTAAATTGCCTGGTCCACCTAAGAATATTCTTTTCTAATATAAACTAATCTTGACCTTAATATGTGTCTTCTGCCGCTCTCCTTCCTCATCAGCATAGTAGCATGTTGTAAAAGATATCTGACTTAGGAAGCCTAACATCAGGGATAAATTCACCTGCAGTCTACAGTAATTTGAAGAATATTTGCCAAACATCTGATACAAAATGTTGACAAAAAAAGCAGGCCCAATACACATTAGCATTTCCCAAAACTAATTCCAATATTCCCCGGGGTAGTTGGGGGGAAGAGGGAAAACATCATAAACTCAATTCTTTTCAGAACTGCACCTATTTATTTTAAATTTTTAAGTCCCACAGTAGGAGATGCTCAAAGAGACTTGAGACTTGAGCAGACACAAGTTAGGGATCTTCATTCTATTGCTTGATTTCTGCAAATATCTCTCAGCTGATGGTTGGCCAGAAAGGGGAATTTGCTTTTTTCATTCACTGTTCATTCTGTGAATAGGCATACCAAAGCCCAAATGACCATATTTTTATTCTTCCTTTTCTGGATTGCGGTAACTTAATTTCTTTACTTTTCTTTTGATAGCATGCACAGCTTTCAGTTTTGTGCATTGGATACTTCATAAAGGAAACACCATATCCTACATTAGCCATGTTAAAGAAATTTCTGATTGTATATGTGTGCTATTAAGAAACAAGTGGCTTCTTTATTAGAATAGCAATCTGTTCCTCCTACCTTCATAAAATTGGTGAAAAAATAATGCATTGCAACTTCCACAGGTTCTCAGAACTTAAAGTGAGCCTTCACCTATCTGTCAGCAAAGATAGCTGAACATTTAATAAATTTGATCTAAGATCTTCAAATCAATGAGCACTATTTTAAAAGTGAAAACTTTCATGCACAGAAAACTTTCCAACTGATCAAAATATCTACTTTTGTGTTCAACAGTTTACATCATTTTATCATCTCAAATGAACCTATCAGAAATTCTTTTGCAGCAAAGAAAAGAGATACATCAAACATTATATTAAATATGAGATTTTTTTGAAAGAATTGTTGCTCTCTTTTATAGGGGACATCAGAAAGATTATTTTGAAAATATCTAAAATACTAAAAACTCCCTCTACTTAACAAAAATTTGTGCTTCTATAGTTAGAAGTGGTCTAGATTTTATGTATTTGTAACCTAAAAAGTATGTGTGTGTGTGTATGTATACACACACACACACACACACACACATACACACACACACACATACATATATTTTTTTTTTCTGTATGTATCAAAAATATCTACAGAATTGTTTATTTTGATCAGTATTCTGTATGATAGGAAGGTAAAGATGAAATTTAAATTCCTGTGAGGTTTTTTGTGGACAAACTTTCCCCATTGACTTTCCAGTTCACTCATCTCTGGCTTCTGCTGTTAATTTGGTTTTTTAATATCTATTATTGTACTGCTAGGAAAATAAGATTGATATCCTAGCGAGACTTTCTAAAAGTTAACCAGAGTTAACTCTAAAAGCTAACCATGCATAGCTTCAGCCCAACTCCCTTCCAAAGAAATGGCTCTTATTCTTCTTTCCTATTCCTGAACCTTCACACGTTGGCAAATGGTCATTAGAGCTCTGATCGTAACTCCCAAGGGCCCACTTTTTATAACTGTCAGTATTTCACATTCCAAGAACACTTGGCAAAGATTTCTTCATAATGTGAATTTTTTTATGCACCAGAAGCATTTCCTGTAGATGTTTGGAATTTTTTTTCCTCTCAGATTTTCAACTTGAAGCTTTACTTTGCACTTAGTATCTGACTTGGTTATATTTTAAATTTTTTGTGTCTTAAGCTTGACAGATTTGGAAGCAAACTACAGTACATTTTAAATAGTTTCAGGTACTACCTGTTAACCTGGAATTTAAAGGTTCTAGGAAAAGTTTCCAGAAAAAAAGACAGAAATTGAGTGCATATTTGAAGGGTTTTCTTCCAAATAACTATTTTATCAGCAAAAAAAAAAAAAAAAAAAAAAAAATACTTTTAAAATTTTGTCTAACATGTGGCAAATATAGTTATGTGTTCAATTAATTTATATTTTATTCAACGTTCTTTTTCCAATTCTGGTTATTATGTTATCAAGTACTTTATCTGTTCTTGTAAGGTATTTTATAAAATGAATGTTACCAGAATACTGACTCACTTCTTCTTTTAATATCAAACAATCTTTTGTTTCTTTTAAGGGCTGTACTTTTCCCTTCTTTTCATGATAAGCTAAATGAACAAATGACATTTAATTTGAAAGAAAATTATACAATGTGAAGTGGATTATGCACAGTTGAATTCAGGATAAGAAGAGTCCAAATTTGAACTCACTCAAGGGGATTGAAGAACAGTAAAGTACTTGCCTATAAAGATAATCCCATGACTTAAAACTATTAACTTTTTAGGAAGGCCCCAGATTAGAAATGTTATGTAATAAGCATGAGATATAAATAGCTTTGTGAAGAGAGGTCTATAATTTCACTGGGGAAACTGCAGAAGGGACAACTACTAGTGGGCCTTCCTCTAAAACAGATGCAGATTAGAACCTTCTTTGACTTAATAAGTAAATCCAAGGGAGTTTCTTGCAGCAGATAGACATTAAGTGGCCTGCTTAAAGTGGCAAAGTGGACTTGTTATAAAGGTCTTGAGTGTCAGAGGTGAGAATTGGATGTAGATCTTGTTCATTCTATATGCTATGCTCTGCCCACTATACTAGAGCTGACTACATCAGATCATAAACCTACCTAGAATTATAGATGATTTAGAGCTGGAAGACACCTTAAATGTCATTTAGTCCAACCAAGAATTTAAAATTCTGGATACAGAGAACACCTTTCATTCACTTCTTGGTGCTTCTGCTTTTCTGTCTGTAATTGCCATCACATTACATTTACAATATACTTGAACTGGAGGAAACAATTAGAAATTACTCTAATACAACCAAATTCCTTTTATAATGTATTTTACTCTGATATAGGGGGAGAGTACTGATTTAATAATAAAAAAAAAAAAACTGGCTTTAAGATCTAGCTCTTACACCTATAAGTTTTATGACTGTGGTCTAGTCATAGTACTTTCTTGAAATCGTTGTTTCTCATTTGCAAAATGCACTAGCTATGTCATAGAGTTTTTTCAAAGATAAAATAACATAATCCAAGCGAAAACTTAAAACAGCATATAAACATCACCTGGGTCCAGAAAGAAGACTAAGGATGGTCTATACTGATAAGTTACTGCTATAGTTTCTCAGCGTATAGAATCTGAGGGTTAGAAATGTCTTTTGAGGAGATGAACTACAGCTATGAAAATGAACACTCATCTATTTATAAAAGTAAGTAGTCAATAGTTCTGTAAAGAAAATTGGATGACAGACTGAACCACATCTTCTCGATTTTCAAATTTGCTAGGATTATTCCCTATAGGAAAAGCTAGGAAACTCACTTGCACTTTTAGTTACAGATCTGCCTAGGATCTTAACCTGTACTACTGTGGGCTTTCAAATAGGCAGGAATATATGCCAAGGACAGAATCCTAAAATATTACATAGATTTCACTCATCAAAATTCTTTGTTCTTATTCAACTAGTTCTCAATCCAACTGACTGTTTGTATCCCAATCTGTATTTCTTCATGTTTTACCCAAAGATACCATGATGCATTTGTCAGATATCTTTTTGAAATCCAATCATATTTTCTCCCCGATTTAGAAATCCAGTAAACCTATATCACATATTCATCATCTCTTAATTTTCTAAGCAAGTGCCCACAAACTGTCCCTTTAATACATTACAGATTTTTAGCAAGAATTGACATAAAAATCTCCTCAGGCCCACCAAACATTTGAAAACTGGGAGAATATTGGTCTGTCCCTAGGCCAATGGTCCCTATTCCATTGACCATATTTTCTCAAAGATCACTGGCAGCAATGAAGCATTTATATCCCACAGTTTCTTTCATAAGGTCATCCTGGAGATTCAGAGCTAGAAGGAACCTTCATCATATCCAAACTTTTCATTTTATAGATTTGGAAAACTGAGGCCCAGAGTGCCCAGGGTAATGTCTGAGGTAGAATTGAAAACCCATTTTATCCTTCTCCCAAGTCCAGTATTCTATCCATTACAAAATGCCACCTCATTTGCTACCCTAAAATTTAATTTGTCCTTGAATTCAAGAAACACAACTCACTTTCTTACTATGTACATATTTTGGTTACAGTTCCCTGTTAATTTTAATATATATGACTATATAATAGTATAATATAAGAAATAATAGATAATATAACATACATATGTGTGTGTATATATATATATGTGTATTATATACATATATATGTTTGTGTACATGTATATACAAAATCTGGTTCCCTTCATTCTCCTACACATTTTCCACTTTCCCTTGCAAAAATAAACTGTCACCTCTTTAGGGTCCAAGTGATCCTTTTTTTTTTCTTTTTTTTTAATCCAGTAGTAATACTGAGCTTGAAAAAACTCAGTAACATCTGACACAGAACCTTAACCATGACATTTGCTTGTATAAATTTTTATTCAAGAACAATTCTAAATGCCAGTTTATCTGGAATTTTTTTGCAAAATGTGGATACATACATTTGTCGGGTATTGTAATCACAGTAAAAAAAATTAGGCATTTATATTGTACTTTGAGGCTGGGAAGTATTTTATTTTTAATAATCAACATTATTTTCTTCAATACCTCTATTGAAGTGGAAGAGAAAGGTAAGGACATTCCCTTTACAATTCTTACAAATTTGGGACTTAAAGATCATGCAACACTTAAATAACTTTTATAGCAGTTCAGTAAAGAGACATACCCTAATCTCATCTCTCCAAACTTCATGTTTCAAATGTATTATCTAATCTTTAAGATTTATTCATGCACAAAGCTTTGACATAAATTGACAAAATCTTTAAGAAGGTTTCCATTGGATACACAGGGATGTTTCTAATACCCACTTTTCATTAATATATGTGAAAAGTTTTTAGAATCTTTTTAGATTTTTAAACATCCTCTAAAACTGCTAATCCAGGAGTATATACACAGAGAGTGATTATTGATGTTTTATCCCCGCTCCCAATCCTACATCACATCTAGGTCAAACCCAACTGAAGTTAAAAAACTAACAAGTGGTGTTATAAAATGACTCAGTACTCTGGGTCACTTTTGATTTTTATTCATTTGCTATAACTAAAAAGGGAATACCAAGTGTAGCCCCTTCTAAGCAAATAAAGGAATAATTTAAGGGATTGGTTCTGTGAAGATACCAAGTTAGGTGAATGAGACCAGGAGAGTTTTACAGGTTAAATAAAAAAGCATGTGTTTCATTTAGAAAGCACACTTGAATAGGTATTGAAGCTTTTTAGGCAGTCATACTATCAATGCCTAAGTGCCTATAAACTTGTCAGGATGAGGACCCTGCAAAAGCTGCTTGACTACGTTACCTTGTATGTCAGCAGCATATAAGAACACTTGTGCTGCCCATTGTCAATCTGAGGATGTCTGAGAAGACCAATGGTTTTGTTGCAATTACAACTTTCCCAAAGGGCCAGAAGCACTAAAGTAATGAATCAATCATCTTCAATATTAATCCCTTCAGTTAAACTGGCTCCATACTTATGAATGGAAATGAAAGCACTGGTTCCTTTTCGAGGGCACACACTCTTATTCCACCATGGAAGGCCATATTCAAACATTGCAACAATGCTTAAGTTTTGCACTGTTAGGAGCAGAATTTAAAGGCTATTGTTGGGGGAGAGGAGAGAAGCAGAATATTTTAAGTGAGAGATGGAGCCTGATTTAGCGGAAAAAATTAGGAAGCCTAAGGGCTCTCTTCTCAGCTTGGTAGCCTCTAACTAACCTTTAGCTCTGCATGCCTTTTTTTTTTTAAGTCAAGATCTAACTAATAGCAACCATTGGTGACTTTTCCTATGTTTCCAAATACCTATTGGTTTTAAAAAACAAAATAAAAACCAAAGCAAAAACAAAAGACAAAAACCCATAAAACCCAGGAAATTATATAAAAGTGCCTAAAGGCCTTGGCTGGCAGCCTCCAATTTCTAGCCAGAATGATAATGAACAGGAAAAGAGTGAATAAGAAGGTGGCCAGCCTTCTATTTTTTTTTTTTATTAAAGCTTTTTATTTTCAAAACACATCAAAGATAATTTTCAATATTCACCCTTGCAAAACCTTGTGTTCCAGTTTTTTTTCCCTCCCTTCCTCCCACTCTCTCCCCTAAACGTCAAGTAATCCAATATGTATTAAACATATGCAATTCTTCTCTATATATTTCCACAATTATCACTGCATTTTATTTTGCTATACTTAATTTTCTTCATTTGGAAAGCAAAGTTAATACTTGCTTCTAGATATTGTAAAAATTCAAAGAAGAGATTTTTTAGGGATTTTAATAACTTTTTAATTAAATTTTATTAAAATAATTTTTTGATAGTTCATAATTCCCTCCTAAACTACTAATTTGAGATTAGGGCAGATAGGTTACAGAATGCTGGAACTGGAGTTTGAGTCTGGTCTCTGACACTTCCTAGCTGTATGACTACAGCTTAGTGACTTAGATAAGTCACTTAACCTTATTAGTCTCAGTTTCCTCATCTATAAAATGAGCTGGAGAGGGAAATGGCAAACCACTTCAGTATCTTTGCCTAGAAAACCCTAAACGAGTTCACGAGAGCCAGGCAGGACTAAAATGACTGAACAACAAATTATATACATCAATCACAGCACAGGGAACAAAGTCAATTTATTTCTCCATTTCCCTATTACTGTAATTGCATGCCCCAATGGATGTGTTTATCCTTCATATAGTTCATGAACATTTTTCTCTTGGCTTCTTCATCTTCCTTCTCCATTCTCCTTTCTAACAGTGCTGTCTCTTTCAAACCCTTTAGTGAAAAGTTGAGCATCACTTCTGGTGGTCTTTGTGGGAAAAAGCCCTGAACATCATCCTTTCTTGTACTAATGGTCCCTCACTGGTGGAACTAGATACATTTCTATATTTTGGATTATTTTAGTTCCCAGCACCCAGTTTTTTAATCTGGCTCTGACTCACAACCAAATTCCCAAGAGAAATGTTCTACAGTCTTTAAAAAATGAACAGCTAATCTTGCCAATATCACTTTGCTTGGCAGAGGTTGTGAAGAGAATTACATCTTCAATATCTTAAGGGTTAGTGAACACTTGACATTTCCTCACCAGCTGAGACCTCATAGCACACACCCAAGTGATAGTGAGAAACTGATAACTCCAGGTAAGTTGTAAGCATCAGGATCTGATTATGGAACAATTTTCAGCACAGGTGACCAGGAGGCACTGCTGGTGGGGCTTTCTCAGAATGGTTTTCTGCTGAGTTTCAGCTGCCTTTAAATTCAGCTACTGATCTAGTTTAAAGAAAAATTTAACATTTTTCAGACTGTTTTACAGCAGCATTCCAAAGTCTATGCTATGACTTTGGAGTATAATTAGGAAGGTTAATTTTAATCACCTACTGATTTTATTCCAAGCTAAATGACCTGTCTCTCTCAGAGTACTGTGTTTGCTATAAATCCCTAAAATTAAAATCTGGGATACTGGAGAGATGGCATTGCTAAGAAATTTGAAGTCTCCTCCTCTCTCTAAGAGACTTGGAGTTTATGTGCCTTCGGGGACTGTCATAAGACTTGCCTACTTAAAAGAAGCCTTTTAAAGTATATGTGTTATGTCTGACCTTGTTCAGAGTGTTATTGATGAGCTATTGTCTTAGAATGATGGAGCTGGAAGGTATGTCAAGAGGTTATTTCTTTTGTCTCCTAACTACATGGTCACATATTATATAAGCCACATTACACCCATGTATTTTCCTTAGGCTTATAAACCACATGTATTCCAAATTCTAGTGGTTCATTATTCCTGGAAAAGTCAAGACATTTTTTCTAACCCAAAACATGGGATTCAAAACCCTCAGAAGGTTTTCTAGTTATACAACTTGACAGCAAGAACGTTTTTCTCAACATGACATGCTGGGTTTTAACCATGTTGATCTTGCTCATTTCAATGAGTTATGAGGCTAATGATCCACCTCTTCAAAAGCAATTATGTCCTTATTTACTTAAAAGATTTGATTTGACTCCTAAGAGTGAAGACTCTATTACTCCAAGGCTATCAGGTTATTTTTATGCAAAAACTGAATCAAAAGCCTTGCATGAAGAATAGAGCCAAATGAATTCTTTGGTTTCATTTTGGAACCTGCACACTCGCTCCTGGAGGCCCCAGTGATTACCAGTAAATAACTTACACTGCAGAGTCTAGTGCCGGACTCAAAAACTATTCGAAGTAGCATAGTAAAGTACAACTTTAGGAAATTTGTAGATAGATTTATACATGCAAATATGGATATGCCAAGCAAATATACTTCTAATATATGATTTCTCTAGTTGTGTATATTTTTAAATGGTGTAAATGGTGTAAATATTTCTCCCTTTATAGGGAGACCTCCAAGATTTTGACAGAATATGGCTGAATTAATTATCCACTAACACTATGACCTTGAACAGGTCTTCTGGGATTCAATGACTTCACCTGCAAAATGAGGGAGTTAGAATTGTCCTTTCCAACTTAAGGTCTATGATTCTATGACCTTGAAGTGACAAATGAAGTGATATGTATCTATCCCTGAAATATATGCCTCAGTTTCTTCATCCATAGCATGATTAGAATTGATCCTTGGCTTTTACAGATGGTGCTGAGAAAATTAAAGGACTAATGATTAAATGATGTTGAAGAAAGGGGCTATTATAAAATATCAATTAACAGTATGTTGAGAGAAAATGTCCCTTGATCTCTGTGGAAAGAGACCTGCTGTGCAACTTGGGATGCTTTCTTCAAGGAAAGGGAAAATGCATTTTTGGATAGAAAGCGGCAACCTTATCTGTTCCCCCTCCCTACCAATTAATCAACGCGTAGCAGATCTGCTCTTTAGTCAGTATTAGAATCATGGCAACCTGCTGAGCCTGTCATCTTGACACAGCAGTTATGGTGCTTGAACGAGACATTAGTATCCATCTCCTGGTACTAAGCCAGTGACAGGAAAAAAAAAAAGAAAATAAATCAGAGAAAACAGAGAGAAAAGACAGAAGCAACTGCACCAGGAGAAAATCAGCAAAGGGATGCAACAAGCAGTGATAAAATAAAAGCTCTAATGGAGAGTGAAGATATTAAAAGAGACAGAGAAAATATGGCTCCCCCTAAACCACTGCTGAAGCATAGTTTATTTTCAACAAATCCCAGTAGCTGCCGGAGAATTTTTGATGAATAATAATCACTAAAACTGAAGGAAAATGGAAAACAGGAGGGAAACAGAGTGTTTTCTTTCTTTTTTGTTAGAGGATTAAGATCAAGGCAGGGTTGACTCTAGACTAGACAGTGAAACACCAAGTTGGTTTTCCAAGCCCTCTGCTTCCTTACAATAATAACTCTTCTTTGAAAGTTGTCTCTCTCCCCATATCGACTTCAAATATATATTAGGTACCCCACATTCCCAAGGTAGTGTTCCCAGTAAAATCTTCCCATTCTGGTCCATGTGGTACAAGTTCTGAACATGTGATCTATGTTTTGGCTTTTCCTGCCAGTGGTGGCTATAGTGGGGAAAATTATTGAATTTCATATCAGAAAACATAGTTTTGAATCTTCTCATTGCTTTGGATAACTACTTTGATGACACTCAATTTCCTCATCTGTAAAATAAAGAGGTTATACTAAGTCCCTTCTACTGTAACTAATTGATCCTTTGATTCTTTTCTGTTCTCCCAATTAAAATCCAGACTCTTAACTTCTCATCATCTGCTTAAAGATCTGATAAAAGAGTGACATAATAGCAGTAATTATGGTCATGTTATCTCTCCAAGGCAAGATTTTCATGGTTTGTAACTTATTTTTGACAAAAGTTTACTTTTATGTCACATTCATTTCCAAAAATATCTCTCCCCTGTTGCCTAATCAATTAACCATCCCTTGTCACAAAAATAAAAAAGAAAGAAAATTTTGAAGTCTTGTTTTCCCCCCAGTATGCAACTGAATCTAAATAGATTCAGTTGGCATGTGATTTTTTTCTTCAGGTACATATGCATTACACGAAATCAAGGCCTACTCCTTTTTAATCTAGAGAAAATGAAGTTGGGAGGCTAAATTTTCATTCTCTGGGAGGGAGGAAAAATAAATGAGTCACTGTCAAGAAGTCACAGAAACTCTCCTTTGTTCATGGTTGGCACTATGGAGTTTTATCCTTTTCTTCCTTTATCTTGCCCAAGACTATTAACTCTACAGCAGCCTGAGGATCAACCCTACCTCCAATTCCTGACCTTTCACAGCTCTCAGGAATAAGGGCTTCAAAAAGTAGCCAGGTAGCAAATGAGGAAAAGAAAGATCACAGAGGGGGGAAATAGGCTGATGTTTTTCTCCCCCCATCTGATTGGTTAATTATGACAGTAAAGATGAAAGGGAAAAGCATAACCACACAGTCAAAAGAAGAGTGACTCTAGATACAGATGTCTTGTGTTCAAATCCTGGCTCTGCTACTACTTATCTGAGTGACCCAAGGCAAATCAGTTAAGCCTTCAGGGCCTCAGTTCTGTAAAAGGATGTTAGACTGAGAGTAGGCGTTCTTAACCTGATGTCTATGAACTTAAAAAAAAAAATTGATACCTGTTGCCTAATAATCATTTTCCTTTTGCAATCCTATGTATTTTATTTTATGCATTTTAAAAACATTTTTCTAAAAAGGTGGTTCATAGGCTACATGGATCCATGACTGGAAAACAGTTAAAAACTCCCAGTTTAGATGATCAATAATGTGCCTTCCAACCCTGAATCCAGCCTCCTCAGCCTGCAGCTTTCCCTCTTCTGCTTGATGTTCCAACCATATCCCTTTCTTTTCATTCAGAAACTTAGAAGCATATGAAAGGAAAATGTGGACAGGAAAATAGAAACATAATCACACCAGAAGGAAGCCATAGTATTTTCCATAGGTACAGAGTGCAAAAAAGGGTCATTTACCACAAAAAGGATTAACAAGGAAAAATCATAATTCCCTGTTTGTTTGATTCATACTAATTTTGCATGCCTGAAAAATTCTGTTTTCAGGAAGAGATGCTATCCACATTTGCCCCAGATTGTGGCAGGAGCTGATGGGTGCTTTGGTCAGAAATGGTGCCCTTTCTGTCCCCATCACAGACTTGCAGAATTGCAACGTGCTAAATGACTGCAAGCAGATTCCCCAGTGGTAGTAGCATTTCAGCCCAGGGTACAGCACTCTCTATATGCATGCTTTTTAATCAGTCTATAAAGTGCTCAGGGACTCTTCTGGATGAAATGTGTCCTATAAATGTAATTTGTTGTTTTCATTTGCTTTTTTACTTTGGAGATGCCCGGTGACAATTCTCAGAGCACTCTGTTTTTTAAAGTGTATGTAAAGAACATCTGATCCTTCTCAGAGAATTTTCTCTCTGTTTTGAGGGAGCTAATATCCTAAAAATATAGTTGTGATGAGGTGTGAGGCTGGGCTTGGAGAAAGAGGAAAAGAAAGAGAGACAGAGAGAGAGAGAGAGAGAAGCAGGTCCACATGACAAGAATTCATGAACCTGAGTATCTGTGGCAAAAAATAGGAAAGTTTATTTCTTTTTTCACTAAGAAAAGAATTCTCTTAGTGGACAAAACCCCTAATTCAATCAGGAGGTTTTGTAAAGAGATTTATTGATGGCACTTAATTTTACAGGCAGGCCCTGGCCTAGGGCTAAGGACAGTTTGAGTTGAAATCAGATCAGAATCTTTGATTTGAATAGAGGATTTTTCAGTGGAATGAGAAGTCCTAGACTAATCTTCAATTCAATTGAGGGTGTAATCAGTAGTGAGTATTATCACTATAGGTGTGTGCTGGTCTAACAGAATAAAACTACTTGTCTTGATTCCCTGGGGTGTGTCTTTTGCAAAGGGAAGGGTTCAAGGAGAATTTCTCCTTTATGTCCCCTCAAATCAGAGAGAGAGAGTTTTGAGACTCCCCTCATTATTTCAGGTGAAAGTTTTTCCTCATTTATGACTTAGAATGTGAGGTTATTTGTTCTAGCTAATCAGGGCAAAGATCCAGCCTATAGGGAATGTTAGCCCAGGCCCCTGTATAATTCTTATTTGTTAACTGGGCCTTGCATCTCCTTGCCTAACTGCTTGTGGGGAGGGAGACTTCAAGATCATAATAAAATTCTTTCCTACTTTTGCCTTGAGAAATCTCCTTAAAATCTCCTTAATTTATCTGATTTATTTGAGCCTGTGGTCTTGCCCCACACAGTTAGAAATCGGTCAGCTAAGTTGTGCACAACCCAGATGGGCGAGAAACTGGTGAGTGGGGAGAGACTCTAAGTGGTTAGTTCCATAAGAGGAGTGTCCCTCTGCCACAAACTAGTAAACTACCTGGGTGACTAGGATTGGGATTGGGAGAATTTAGGGGCTGTAAAGATTCTCCTATTTTCCTTTGGTAAGATCATATAAGTCCTCCATTAAAGAGGGCGAGAAACTGAATCTTAGAAAGGAACATAGCTTTTTAGAAAGAATTGGGATGAAGTACCAAAATGTATAGGGATTAAATACTGTTGTTTTGTTTGGGTAGGTGCCCTGCTGGCTGAGAGGAAACTGTCTGTTCCCTGAGGGCTGGGTATAAATTTAAAGGAATCTTCAATACCCAGCCATTCCTTGGGCTCCAGAATGCCCCTTCTTCTTCTTCTTCTTCTTGGAGTCTTTCCCTTTCAGCATGTTCACTTTATACTACCTGTTGGAACACTGCTGAAATAGTGAGCAGATATTAGACATGATTACTACAAATAACAGTTATTCCCCAAGACCATCAGTTTGGCTTGACACTCAATTTGATTAAATCAAACATCCTAGGCTCACCTACTTTTAAAATACCAGGTCTAAGGAAAATTCTCCAACTGTTACCAAGTATTTAAATATGCTTAAATGTCTATCCAGGAGGCCAATCCCAAGGAACCAAAAACTTATTAACAAATTTTGTTCAGGGAGTAGACTGTAATTTCTTTCATATGGAAAGAAACAAAAGGTCAGTCAACAAAAAATCTCTCTCTTGGATTTTGTTGTCTGAACCTAGCAAGCAAAATTATATGTAACACCTGTTCTTCTTGTTATTATATTAAAAACAAGTCCTACGACTTACTAAGTTGCATAACTAAGAGCATTCTGAGTTAAAGTTCAGAATGAATAAAAGGGAAAATTAGGTTTTTTAAAGTTCAATCTGGATTAAATCAGTGATGTTGGAAGCTGTTGTATCTGGGTCTTTGTCAGAGATTCTTCTTGTTGCTAGATAGTGTAAGTTCTCCCATTTAATCTTTTATTTTTTTCTCATTACATTTATTAATGTTTTGTTTTGTTTTGTTTTTTGCATTACTGTGGGTCTCTCATTCTGGTGCTTCAGTAAACTAAGTAGAAAAAAAATGTATTTTAAAAACATATATTATGCTTCTTTTCATCTTTATCATTCATTTTTCTCCCTTACATGTCCTGGTGAAGAGGGGACCCCAAAACTCTGAAAATCCTTAAAGGAGAAAATCTCCTTCAACCCTGCCTCAGTGAGGGACCCTGCTCCAAGGACAAACAGTTTCATCTTTGTTATCTGGATAGGGTCGGTTCAGTCCTGAAACTCATTGAATTCAATTCAAATTGTAGCCCTAGCTTAAACCCAGCAAGGAGCCAACTTGGGACTCCACCCACAGGCCCCCTTTAGCTAAATCTCTCATTATAAAAAGAGCCAAACTAAAATCCTCTCTTTGCAGAGGTTCCAAACATGCCAGCTATACCATGCTTGGCATCCCAAGGAGCCTCTGTCCACTAGAATACGTTTCCCAATGCTATACTCTCCTTACCCTCACCTTTTTCCCTATATAGACTCTTACCTTACTTCCAATCCCCATAATAAACCTCTTTTATCAATTTAGGTTTTCGGGTCTGTAAATTCCTTTATAGAGAACTTCTGCACCACCAGAAAGGAGTCCCCAAAACTCTGTATCCTTGCACCGAATCCAAAGTGGTTGCAGGGGAGCTTTATTTGACTCCCTGAACCCCAAATCTGCCACTAGACCTCATTTAACTTCCTGACCGCCAGTAACCCTAATTTCACTTGGGTACCCCAAATCTAAACCTCATCACTGGGGATGATTGTGCTTAGTAGTCCCTTTCAAACTGGGATTACCCTTGGTTACTTCTCTGTTTTATGATGTAATGGAAGCTCACGGTCTATATATAATTACTCATGATCTTTTTGCCTATAAGATTTTACAAACATGTTAATATTTTAAGCTTGTGTTGCCTTTGGCCACTATATCTCTTTGCTTGACAAATAAGTCAAATATTTGCTGGCTAAGTTTTTTTATTTCCTTGGCCCAGCAATTGATTTACAGTAGTTGAATACTGGTATGATATTAGTACAATATTCTGCGTATGAAGTTATTGTAGTTTGTGTTTTCTATCTATTACCCATTTTTTATTGTTGTTTCAGTTGGTCAGGACTAGATTGTTTCACCTGCTTGCCATATCTTTTTTTTCCCCTCATTTTTATTTTCTTCTAGTTTTGTACCAGTTTTGATCTTTGATCTATAAGTTTCATATATAAGTTCTATAATATATAAGATCTATAAGTTGATCTATAAGTCTAATCCTACATAGATAGCTGATCCAGGTACAACTCTTACATTAGTAATGTTTCTTATGGGTTAAAATATCTGTCTCATTTTCATAATCTTATTCAGTTCTATCTATGTGTGGTGTCAACTTTTTCTTCCAGTGAAAGATGGGGATGAGGCTTCTATTAAATTTACCAGTCTTTGGTCTCTCTGAGTCTTTTTATTCTCATCTTTTTATGAAAATTCAAGAGTATCAAATTATTTCTTGTTTTATTTGAACTCATTAATTTCTTCTTAAAATTTCTCTCTCGTTCTTCATTGCATCAGATTTTGGTGCATAAATTGTATTATTTTGATGTTTACCACTCTCCCCCCATATTTATTATGAGCATTGCATTAAGAAATAATTATCTATGAAATGAGACTTCTTGTTGCTCATGCTTTTTAAGGAATCTTCTTCAGAATAATTTCTGTGTTTCCTTTTCCAAACTCACCTTCAAAGGTCTCATTCCCTGCCCCCCCCCCCCATTTTCCTTCCAACTCTTTTTTAATAGCCTTTTTGAATTCTTTCAAGAGAGCCTTTTGTGTTGGAGACCAGTTCATATCCCTTTCTCAGGCTCTATCTGGAGGATATTTGCTTTCAGTATCCTCAGGGTTTGAGTTCTGTTCTTCCTTGCCTCCATAATAGCTATCTATGATCAGAGCTTTTTTTGCCTTTTTTTTTTTTAAATATATATACATACTCATTTTTAAAGATTGAGGTCTGCTCCTAGGGCACAGGGGACATTGTCCCAAGCTTCCTTTACAGGGTGACAGAAACTTCACACTGCAGGATTCCTCCCCTTTCTAGATGGGCCTGGTTAAATCTTGCCTGTATGCTGGGATACATGGCTCATTATTTACATTCTGTAGTTGCATTGGAGACCTTACAACTGGTCTGTTGATTCAGTGGCCTTTCAAACCAGGACAGAGCAGTCAATGGATATTTTGGATAAGTACCTCCCACTATATTCCCCATTGATACCTCCCCAGGGCCTCTCCCCTGGGCCTCCCTGTGTTGCCCCTGTGCTGTGCCACATACCCCTCTCCCCGATTGAAACAGACCTTTCCTGATGTTTTTCCAAAATGTCTCCTGCTGGAAATTTATCACACTCCAAATAGTTGTGGATTCTGTCACTCCAAAATCCGTTTAGAGGTTTGATATAATGTTGATTCTGAGAGAAGTCAGGAAGAGCTCAGGCAAAGTCCACTCTATCATCTTGGCTCTGTCCCCTCCAGAGTTTAAGTTTAATTTAAATACTCTCAACTTGCTTAGACATTCTACATGACCTTTCTAAAAACTAGGTTACAAAGGTCTTTCCCACGATGATTTTTTTATCACTAAGTAGTACTGAATGTCCTAAATCTTTTCAAAGTGAAACATGATCTCCAAACTTTGCATATAATTATTTGTATTTCTTGAATAATAATAACATAATACATAAAGTATTACATAGTGAATAGGAGGACTAGCCTTATAACTAGAAAGATCTGGGTTCTAGTCCCACTTTTGGCACATGCTGAAATGATTTGTCTTTGTTTGCCTATTTGCCTAAGTCAATCCCAACACTGTAGACAACAAAAGGATGTTACCTAATCAACACCTTGATCTAAGGGTAAAATTCAAATATGAAAAAAAAAACATAAAAAACTAAGTAAGAAAACAAAGGGAAGATAGCAGAAGTCCTAATAAATGTCATAGATGACCTACATATTCAAAGTCAAAGGGATATTTTCAGTTACCTTGAGGAAAGAATGTTCCTAATGGATAAAGTAGAGCTTCCTGAATTAGAAATAAATTTTTAAAAATAAGTATGATAGAGACTTGCTCTCAATAGTAGGGGATAATGAGGGTCAAAAACAAAATTTTAGAAATTTAAGCTCATTGCTAGGACATGGCATTCTCTGTTTCTTCAGATTTGAACAACAGTAAATGTCCAGGTTCCAGAAAAGATGCAAACTGCTAACCAATAAGCATTTGTTCAGTCCCTACTGTGTTTCAGGCACTGTGTTGTCAGTGGCTTTTGTGAAAACCACTGTGAAATGAAAAGTACTGTCTGAATAACATTTTTGTATTAGAGGTAAACTTTTGGCTTCATATTTGATTGATTACAGTCTTGAAGAGGGAAAGGGAAGAAGAATAGAATATGGAACTCAAAACTTAAAAAATGTTTAACATTGTTTTTAATGTGTAATTGGGGGGGGGGGAAAGAAAAAATATTTTTAAAATAGAATTATGGAGTTAGAAGGAAATTAAAGTTTCTTTGAATACCTGCCTAAAGCAAGAATCACTTTACAATCTGATGGTAAATGATCTTTCAGAACTAGTGTTGAAAGGCATCAAGACCATGATGAATGCAGTGACCTGACAGTGAAATTTACTTCTCCCTCACCATTATGAAACATAGATCCATATGCAGTCAGACACAGCAGGTGTATTGACTAATTTTTCTTATCTATATTCCTCTGACACAAGTAAAGATTCTATTAGCATTTGTAGTTGAGGGTTCATTGGGAAATGACAATTTAAAAAAAAAAAAGCATCAATAAAACATTATTTGTTTAAATGTCATCTTCTAGAGTTTGCATAACTTCTATTGATGGGGTAACTAATGACTGCCTACTCCACAGTCCAGTCAGGTGACCCATTTCTTTTTTTCTTCTTTTTTAATGTTCTAATTGTGAGCAAGATACTCTTTATTTTGAGCTAAAATCTGATTCTGTCTTTCATCCATTTGTTCTCTCTCTCTTTTTTTTTTTTTTGGAATCAAGGAGGACAATTCTAACTTCTATGTGGTATAATCTTTACCATATCTGAAGACAGCTATTAGATTCCATTAAATTTTCTCTTTTCCAGCATAAACTCAGATTTCCTTTAGCTATGGCATGGTTGAACATATTAGGGTAAGTTACAAATGTTTGTTAAATTGAATAGTTTCGAGTTTCTTCATTATCCTGATTACCTTTTCCAGATACATATCAACTTATCAAAATCTTTTCTCAAACGGGACATACAAAACAACAGACCCATCACTCTAGATAAAAGCAGATATGAGCTAGATACTATTACTTCTGACATTTGGGAAATAATATATTTATTATTTTCCTTGTTCAAATTTTTTTTGACAGCCACATCATGTTGTGAATTTTAAGGAATCTATAAGTCTACTAAAATTCCTATAACATGTGACAACACCTTTTTATTTTAATGTGGAAAAACTCCTTGTTTATATTAAATGCTATTTCCTATTGACCACCTTCTTCTGCATTCTCTTTCTTTTCTCTAAGTTTTCATGACACTACTGTAATGCCAAAGAAACTGAGCAAGACAAGAAATTAGAGACCAATTCAATAGTTTATTAAATGGAGAAAAATACTAGGACCAATGGATCCATGGTTGATCCCAGGGCTAGACGAGACTATCATCTCAAAGAGTCTAGCCCTGATTATTTAGGTTATAGACATTCCTTCTTAATGTTTGATAGGATAAAGGTTTATCCATTTTAGATGTCATTAGAATATCAATAACCTCCCTCCATTTTGTCATCCTAGGTGCCTCCCCCCATTAGGTTATCCCCATCCAGGTACCTCCCCCATTATGTCACTGTTCTTGTTATCCTATAAAAAAAGCTTGCTCTCTGATACTTAGTGCTGGATTCTTTGAGATGGTAGTCTTGTCCAGCCCTGGAACCAAGATCCATTTGGTCCCAGTATATCTCTCCATTTAATAAACTATTAAATTGGTCTCTAACCTCTGTTTTGCTCAGTTTCTCTGGCATTACAACACAGCTACTACTTTAGCTTAAATCCTCATCACCTCTTGCCTAAATTATTATGGGAGTCTCCTAATTGCTCTTATGACCTCAAGTCTCTTGCTACTCCAGTTCATTCTACACATTAATGTCAAAGTAATTTTCCTTGAGGATTGGTTTAACTTTGACTCTGGCAAACTCTGGTGATTTTTTTCCATTGCCTCTAGGATAAAATATTAACTCTTCTGTATAGCTTTGAAAAGCCTCCACAATCTTACTTCAATTTATATTTCCAGATTTCCTAAGTATCCATTCCCATATGTTATGGTTTAGCCAAAAAGGCCTTTGTTCTTTCTCCTGATATTCCATCTCATATTCCTTCCCCACCCCGACCCCCCATACTCTCCTCTTAATGTGCTCTCTTCTTAACTCCATGTTAAGAGGCAGTTTAAATTAGGATAAAGCTTTTTCTAACAGCTTCTATTCTCCCCAACTGCTAAAACCCTCTCTTCCAAATTACCTTCTATTACATGTATATATATATAAATTTTATATTTGGGCTACCCATATTTTCTGTGTATTTGTCTGTCATATTACAATGTAAACACTGTAAACTAGGGTTTTGTCATTCTTTGTCCTTTTATCCCCAGTAGCCTCATGCTATCCCTGGTATATAGCAGGTGGTTGACAAATACTTTCAGGTTCATTGATTTTTATTGGATTCAGTTGATCTTTTCAGCATATTGAGATCTGTTCAGATCCTTATCTATTACTGAAAGTATTTAGCTTCTTAATTTCATATCATCCACAGTTTGTGTAAACATGACTTCTCTGTCATCTCCAAGTGACAACAATATGTTTTAAAAATCTTACAACTAGAAAAAATATCATGTGTCCTTACAAGGAAATGAAAATATCTACCTGAAATACCCTTTGGAGGGTTCCCATATTAGAATTTGAATCTTTGTCTTAAGATGTTTAGTTTCAACAAATCAGATGAAAACCTAAGGTGAGGAATGATTAAAATTCTTTAAAGATTAGTGTCAAAAGGACTAGTATTAACCTGAGTTAATTTTCTTGCTGTGAAATTTTTACTATTGTTAATATTTTTCAAGTAAAATTTGGGTTAGTGTACTGATTTTCCTTATTATTTTCCTTCATAAGTATCAACTTTTTTAATGAATGATGCTCTAGTGAAAGAATTGGCTTTGGAAGAGGGAAATTCGGCCTAGTGTTGAAAGTGTATTGATAAAGAGAAATGAATCTCTATGGGAAATGGAGAAGACCAGGAGGATTCTGGGAAGTTTATCCTTTCAACTAGCTATTAGTCCCCTTGTGGCTGCTGCATTAAAACCTTTACTTTAGTCAGAGCTAGGAGTCTTCTCTGGTTTTCTCCTAATCAGTGTGTTAAGCCCTAACAGAATGACACTCAATTGTGAATTAAATAAATCTTAAAGCTTGTTTAAATGCAAGTGTGTAAAGCAAATATTGCCTTTTATTTAACCTGAATGTTGTATTTCAGGAACTAAGTCAAAGGGGATCAAAGTGCTTATCTACAAGTTGACATATTTTGGGGTTTTTTTTTTGTTTGTTTTTTTTGTTTTGTTTTTGATGTGTGGGTAGACTGCAAAAAATGCTATGTAAATGTCATGTATTGTTATCAGAATGTCTTATTTCAACTTTCCCCAAATTGACCTGGATGTTTTTTCTAGTATCTCTGCAATTCTTTTTTTAAACAAATGATGAATAATTTCTCACTCCACTAAGAAATGAACAAATGTTCTTTCCCACAGTCCTTATCTTAGAAGCTGCTGCTCCCTCCATTAGAGGAAGATAGTGAGGATGTTGTGATTCCATCAGGAGAGCCTTGTTTTTCTTTTCTTTTGGAGTAATTTAGTTGACTGACTGTCCCTCTTGCTAATGACCCAAATGCCATTTCATTTGTGAAATGAAAAAGAACACAGGAACAGAAATGAAATTACCCAAATGATAACAGCAATAAAGGAATTCATGTAAAGTGTGTGGTGAGAAAGACAATACAGCCTGCAGCCTATTCAGAGTGCCACATTGAACTCATGGCTTGTGGTAGAGGAAATTATATATAAATTCTGAACTATTAGAGCAGAAGGGTTTCTGTTGGCATTGAAGATGCTAATACTATAAACTTCATATTCAAGGTAATTTCATCAGAATCGATATCCTGGTCAATACAGTGCCATTTGGGGAGAACATTTCTCTTTATTACTTTGACAATCTGAAGCCTTGGTGAGCTTTTGGTTTCTAATTGTAATTGATAAGCAGCTCCCATCCTGCCAACTATTAAGCTCTACTAGCTTAAGGCCTCTTCCGCTTTTCAATATCATTTTGGTATAATTGAGATGAAATGATCAATTAGTCTCTTAAGCACAGCATCTGTGTTTGGAGGGCAAACTGAGAATGTAAGTAAAAATCGATTTTGTAGATGAATCCATGGGGAGGTAGGGAGCAGCTCTTCCCCTTCAGGAAAGCTTCCTTCATAAGGCAGATAGGGTTGGGGCAGAAGTGACAGATTATGTATGAGTTTAGCATACTACCTGTGGTGAAATTCCAAACTGGCAAACAGCTGATGGAGGGAGAAAAAGCTCAGCCTAATGCTAAATGGGTTAAATAAAGTCAAGTGACTATAAGGGGAATAATAATGAGCTAAAGTTTTTCATGGAAAGGAATAATGAGACCAGGGTCACAAATAATATATATCTAGAAATATACCTCAGCAAGATGGATAAGTAATGCCAACATTCCAGGATAAAAAGAAAATGGACAAATTCTTTAATTTTAAAAAGAATATATTAAATTTATTTTTAATTTAACATAAATATTTTTTCATTCATCTCAATTCCCACTAATTACCATTTGGAAAAAAAATTAAAAGAAAAATAAAATCTATCACTTCTCTGTCAGAAAGTGGGTAGCATATTTCATCAATCTATTAGAGTCATTATATGATCATTGTGTTGATCAGAATTCCTACAAATTTCAGTGATTTGCTTTTATAGTATTACTATCATTGTATAAATTTTTCTCCTGGTTCTGCTCAATTTATTCTCCATCAGTTTTTTTTTTTAATAAGCCTTCAAAACTGTTATTTTTAAAATAATATTAATTATAATGTAAATTGTTCTCTTGTGTTCTCCTCACTGAACTTGAAACTAGTTCATGTAAGTTGTTCCATGTCTCATCGTTTCAACTATCTATTTCCTTATTTTTAACAGTGCGATATTTCCTAGCACATTCCTATACCACTTATTCAACCATTCATAAATTGAGTGCTAGAAGACTTAGAAGTCCTCTAGTCCAATCTCATGGGTTTAAAGGTCAAGAAAGAAGCTGATCATCCTTCTTACTTTGGCACAGCCTGAAAGAAGTGTTATTAATGGGAAGCATCTAGTTTATGGTACACCAACTCAAAAAAATTAACCTATCATAGGGGAAAGAATCTCAGACATGAAATAGTTAAACCTTAGATTCAAAGTCCAGGTCTGAGTCTAGCTGTGTGACAGAGAAAACCAAGCTCTTAGAATTCCTGTTTCTTTATCTATAAAATGAGGATTATGACACTTATATGATTCACCTTCTTGAATTATTATATGTGAAGTACTTAATTACTCCATGAATGTGAACTTATTACTATTTCTAATCATTGGAATTTCTGCCCTGCTAACTGAGCAACTAAAGAGTTTCATATAGCAATTTGGAATTATGCCCCCAAAGTTATTAAATTGTAAATACCCAACAATATTAGTGCTATGTCCATATCCCAAAGAGATCAAGGAAAAGATAAAGATAATATGAAGAAAAAGGTTATATCGAGGATTCTGAGTGCATTTCTTAAATGTCACCATATATATCCTTTCTAATTGGAGCCAGTATGAAGTGAAATTTTGAATGTTTGCTAGTGGAAAACCCCATGAACAGTCTCATATTGCTTCTTTGGAATATGATTGGTGAGCCAGTAGCTATAGAAAGTTACCCAGTATTGAAATGCTAAAATCACAAACATGGTGATTGAGGGAATGAGAAATGGGTATTCTCCAACCTTGTAAACTCTTTACTGAGTATACACATTATTCAGAATACTCTATTGGACATGATGAGGAGTTCTACAAAAAGTGATAGAAAGATGACCTCTGTCTCTGCCAGCATCTAAGAAACTGGAAAAAGAGAGAACCAGAGGAGTTGAGGCAAGTTAGAAGTGTTGCCCCATAAAGCATGCTACTGAAGAGAAGTTTAATTTTAGTTGGCAAGGAACTATATCTGCTAGAAGATGAAATATCCACTCCCAGAATAAGGGAATTGGGAATAACTAAACCACAAAGCCCCAAGGGACCTTGTAAATCATGGAGCTGCTGAATAACCACAGGGCTGTGTTGAAAACAGTGAGGATGTATCAATCCAAAGCACAAAAGAACATAGAAAATGCCTTTTGTAAGCCCAGAGATGAACAGAAACTATGCAGTCTGTCCTCTAAGAAGACAGAGATCTAGGATGGCAGTTTTGATAAAAGCCTGGCTGAACTTTCAATTGGTATATTTATTTCTCCCAATTCTATTCAGCTGGATTTGTTTTTAACTGGTCATTTATAGTTAATAGTAATTTATTGGTATAATCTAAGCAGAAGAAAATGCTGAATTCTGGACTATGGAGATGATGAGAGAAGAGGACTATCTATCCATGGCTGTATTTAGTCACATTGTGGAAGAGTCAATACTCTTTAGTGCAGGAACCTAATAGCTGTAAATAAATAGATTTTTTCCACTCCAGATAACAGGGCAAGTGAGCTTGGTATGAGTCTCCCTGGTCTCTTAATTACTTGTGAAATTCAAACTTGTAATTGCTGATTTACATGCTGCTCCTAGGAAAAACAACCTGTTAGAACAGCACCAGTTTTATTTCCTTTTGTGGCTTTGAGCCTTCTTTGGATAACTGGAGCTATGAAGACTGGGAACATTTCTGGGGACAAGCCACATGGATTCTTCACCAATCGCTTTGAAGGGGAACCTGTGATAGGCATCTCTAGGTATTAACAATGACATTTTCTATTTATCTGGACATGTTCTCTCGAGGAACCTGTGGATTCAAAATGCATTGCCAAGCTGTTGTTCTGCTTCAGATTACTTATTAAAACATTTGACTGGGGTGATATACAAATAAGAATTTCAAAATCTTTTTAAAAATACAAAGCAAGTAGAGTTCTACTCAAATGTTTGTACATTATCGAGCTGACATTTTTCTCTCTCAATTGCATTATAGTCATTCCTTCTAAAATTGAGTTTTAGTTTCAACTCCAAAGAATAAACAGAAATAGACACATCTTACTGCTCTCCTGTATTAAAACCAACTTGAGGTTAAAAAAAAGACAGTTTAAAATTTCAGAAGTTAGACTTGTGTCTTTATCTATGTTGGGAAACAAAATCAAAAGTCACTTTATGCTTTTATCAGCTGTCAACATGTGAAAAGATTCTCTGACTTTGGCATTCTGTTATCAATGGCATATTCTTACGTAACTGCCTATGCCAATGAAATTCACCAAAAGTAAGAGTGGTGGTGGTGGAATTTGTTATGTAGAAAAAGTACTGACTCTAAGATAAAAGAACCTGTGTTCAAATCCTCTTTTGAGAAGAACACTTTGAACACTTACCTTGAAAAGTATGACCTTGAGAAGGAGCTTTATGTTGTTATCTGATAATAAAGTCCTGATACTTAATTTCCTCATTTGTAAAATAAAAGTGTCAGACTAGAGGGCCTTGGAGGTCCCTTCTAATTCTAGACTTATGATCTTGTGTGAAATATATCACTTCACTAAGAACCTTTTAACAAACTCATGAACATTGACAACAGAAGTTTAAATAGTACCCTAATTCAGGAAGTATATTGTGGTCATAAGACCATTGGTATAAGTTAGATGAAAGCAGTGGATTTCTTAAGTCCACATATGACAAATACACTAATTGTGTGACACTGTTTCAAGTCACTTACCCTCATTTGCCTTATTTTCTTCATCTGTCAGATGGTTGAAGAAGGAAATGGAAAACCATATCTCTGCCAAGAAAATCCCAAATGGGGCCATGAAGAGTCAGACATGACCAAAATGATGGAAGATCTCGTTTGGCTTATAATCTAGTCAAAGAAATAAGATATGCACCCATATGATGATGATACAAATAATAGTATAATGACTACATAGAATAAAAGAACAAATGAAGTAGCATAAGAGATTGGAGGAAGAGATGATCAGATATAGAGGGAGGAAATGATTGGGATAAAACCTCACGGAAGAGAGGGCATTGAACTATGGCTGGAAGGACATATAAAATATTATCAGGTACCTCCAGGAAACTATCCAAGACTACATTGGAGAGCAGCTGGACACTTGCATAGGTGTGGAGAATCTCCACGGTGAGCATTCTCTATTAACCAGACCACAAGTATGGTCTGGTTCTCTCCCTTCCCCCAACAAATAAATGATACTTAGATGGTTATTCCAGACATAGGGAAGAGTCTGGATGAAGATGTAAAGGCAAGAGGTGCATGCTTGGGGGATAATGAATATAGAGCTCTAGTATAAGGGTGGGGGTCAAATTAGTTAACCAATATGTTATGCCCCTTTGCTAAACAAGAAATTTTGGTTATGATACATTTATTATGTAAATATATCTCTATTGAATCATTCAAAGGCATTAAATGAATGTATCCTCTATCAGACTGGGCTTTCTATAAAAAAGAAAATCAGTTTATAGCTCCATATTATAAGTCTAGGTGTGAATCTGGAGAAAGGACTTTTAGCTAAGTAGTGAGGAAGGTATTGATTGGGGGGGGGTGGGGGGGTGGAGAGGGAAGATGTGGAGGAGAGCCTCAGTGCTTCCTGCTCTATTGGACCAGCAGAGGGCTTCTGAGCAGAATCCTAGCAAATGTCCCTAAAAAATGTCTGCTTCAGGAGCTGAGGACAAACTAGGAGCAATGAGAAAAGTCACCTTTACATTGTCAAGGGTCCAAGTTAAAAGATATAACACATTTAAGAAGAATTCCATGAGTTCCTATGAAGTGGTGAAAAGGACTTCTGTCAATTAAGAGCCAGGAATTACCCCTTGTCACCTATTTGTTTTAAAACTTAAACTCACTTTCCCCTAGACTCTGTATGAATTGGTAAGAATGTGAGATTTTTGAGGCATGTCTTCTCCCACGTGTGTTCTGCCACTCTAGTAAATACTCCTTTCTAAACACTAATTACATTTGGCTGACTAATTCTTTTTGATCCATAGTTAATTGGAGAAATGCACACCAGTGAGAGCTCATGACCTACAGCATTATTAGAAAGTTACTTGGTCCCCAAAAACTCCAAGAGAAAAAACATAATAGCCATCACCTGCAGATGAGGCAAATAGGATAGCGGTTCCAGAATCTGCACTATATATGAATGGGGGTTGTGTGAAATATGCCTGAAAATGAGAGCCAGATAGTTAGAGCCAACTTTGAATCCTAAATTAGGATGTTTAAGCTTCATAGGTAGACAATGGAATCCCTTGAAAACTTTGGCGTAGAAGAGAAATGGGATTAAAACCATCTATTCTGGTTTTGAGAGGAAAGGGACTTAGTTTAGAAAACTACTGGAGCTGTTTAATTGTGTGATAATGAAAGTCTGAACAGGCAAAAGGATGACTAGTAAAATGGAGATGACTCAGCAATCTTAAGGTAAAATCAAAAGTATTTGCATTCATCTTTGTGGCAAATATTAGCCATTCTCAACCCAGGTAATATTTTTAAAGAGAAAAGTATCATATTCATTACATGTGTGAGCCATGATCTCTTTTACTGACAAAATCTCTCTTATTACAGAAAATAGAATATACTGGACTCCTAAGTGTTATGCCTGTAGAGAGCAAGTTTGGGTAGTCATGGCAATTACCTAAGGATTAGTCTTTCTCAGTTGAGAGATGTTTGCTAGAAAGTTGATAATCAGGTGATAATCAATTTATACCTAGTCTTAATCACTCAATAGGTGTGGCCTCAATTAAACTGAGACCTGTTAAAGATCTTAACTTAAAAAAGCCAAGATCTCCCACTGTATTCAGGGCCTTCTCCAGCTGTCCTGATCTATATCTGGCCACTGGACTCAGATGGTTCTAGAGGAGAAAGTGAGGCTGGTGACTTTGCACAGCCCTCCCTCACTTAAATCCAATTCTTTTCCATATCAAGACATCCCCACTCTGATGTCATGGTCTTCTTTGAGAATGAAGGATAAAAAAACAATGTTTCTGACTATAGAAACTCATGAAGACTCCAGAAATAAAGCTGAGAAAATTCATAGGCTATTTCAGAAAGAAGTTGTCCATACCTCAGAAACAAATTCTGGATCTTATTTTAAAATAAGGACAGTATTTGAATTTCACAAATAGATTGCCTGGTTGTATTCCCATCTTGGGACTTGGTATCACTTGAGCTTTATAAGAAAGCAGTTGAGTGCAATCACCAAAATAAACAAGTGATTATCCTTTATATCACAGCTACAAACAAAAGACTAATTCATGAATATGCTGATAGTTCCCTTATGCACAGATTTTAGTTCAAGTAAAGCTAACACATGCACCCTGAATTTGAGAAGATTGTGAACAAAATAAGGACCTTTCTTTTTTTCTTGACAATTTATTATAAGATACAAATCCCAGATTCCCTTCAGTTATCTTGCATGAATATTATTGGAGACCAGGGAAGAATAAACAGAAAACATCTATGATCAGTCAGTAATGTCATGGAAATCCTATGTCAGAATGCTAGCTTAAAGGAACTTCAGAGGCAAACTAGTATAACATTCCTATTTTACATATTAGAAAACTGAAATTCAGGGTTCTCAAATGAGTTATCCAATATTACATAATAAGAAAGCATCAGGGGAAATATTTGAAGCTAGGTCTTTTTATTTTAGCTAATATTCTTCCCAAGGTCCTAAGTTGCTACCTCATTTGTGTAGGGTTTTCAAGGAAGAGAAACACCTCTGAGGTGAGGGCTTGCCAAGCTCTTTTCAGCACTGCTCATCCACTTTTGATATTCATCTTAACTCAACTTCTACCAATGACTCTTAAATGGCTGTAGCATGTGCAATGGGCACAAGATGGGCTAAACCAACTTGAGAGTATCTGAAAATCCCTCCCTGGTCTCCTCTTCCTGTCTCTCCTCCTCTCTCTACATAATTTCAGTCCTTTGGAGTTATGATTGGTCATTGCATTGATAATAGAGTTTAGATCTTGTATAGCTGTTTTCCCCTACAATATTTCAGTCATTGTATAAATTGTTCTATTGGTTCTTCATTTCACTCTAGATCAATTCATGCAAGTCCTTCTAGGTTTTTCTTAATCTTGTCATTTCTTATAGTGTAATAATATTCCATTATGCCACAATTTATTGAGCCATTCCCTCATTCTTCTGCTAAAATAAAAAAAAAATATGAGATGCTATAAATATTTTGTATTATGTATGCACTTTCCTTTGTACTTCCTTTTTACCTTTTTGGGGTATAAACTTAGTAGTTCTAGGTCAAAGGATATGTGTTATTTAATTGTCTTGTGGGATATACTTCCACACTTTTATATTTAGAATGGTTGAATCACTTCATAGTTCCACCAACAGAGAATTAATTTTTTTCTCCCATAAAATCTCCAAAAACTGTCATTTTCTTTCCAACATGATGAGCTGTTTAATTTGAATTTATCTTATTCATGATTTGGAGCATATTGTTATTTGTAGCTTTTCTTCCCTTTAAGAACTGCATATTCATTTTCTTAACTACCTATTGAGGAATTATTCTATATTTGTATCAAATGCCTATGTAATTTGGAAATTGAATATTTATAAGAAAATTTTGGTTTATGGGATTTCCTCTATTTCACTGTTTTCAAGATATTTCTAATTGCATTGGTTTTACTTAATTTTTAAAATTAATTTCTTTGAGTTTCTTCTTACAATTTTGAGAGGTGCCTCACTCTCTCTTTTGCTCTTACTCTGTTTGCCTCTTGGACTTCTCTAATTCACACTGTTTTTATTATGTTTGATATTTTCTTCTGTTTACTCATATTCATCATCATTATTATATTTTTAACCTAGTTATTACTGACATTCTTTCACTCACTCATTATTTAAAATTTTATTATTAAGCCTCCATTTGGGTTGATATATTTTGTTTGTGGTCAATGAAACTATTTTTATTGTATTATGGTCTATAAAGGAAGAATACACTATGTCTTTTTATACATATTTGCATTATTTTGGGTGTCTTACATGAATAATTTTGGTAAACATTTCATGTGGTACTAATGAAGTGGGTTGTGGTCCCTTTAAGAAACTACATTTGTGATTAAAAGCACCCCTTTGAATTCCAATAGGAGATCCGGGCTTGTCCCAGCCCCCACTGGATCTGAGACAACTTGGGCTCTCACAGCCTGCTTCGGATCTGAGCTAACTTGGGACTCCATCCATGGCCCCCCTTTAGCTAAATCTTTCATTATAAAAAGAGCCAAACTAAAATCCTCTCTTTGCAGAGGTTCCAAGCATGCCAGCCCTATGCTTGGCACCCCAAGGAGCCTCTGCTCACTGGAATACTGTTTACAATGCCATATTCTCCTTATTCTCACCTATTCCCTTAACTAGACTAACCTTACTTCCAGTCCCCATAATAAATCTCTTTTATCAATCTAGGTTTTCGGGTCTGTAAATTCCTTTACAGAGGATCTCTGTACCACCAGAAAGGGAATCCCCAGAACTCCCTACCCTTGCACCGCCACTAGACCTCATTTAGCTCCCTGACCATCAGAAACCCTAATTTCATTTGGGTACCCCAAATCTAAACCTCATCACTAGGAAATATACATTTTTATACTGTCCCATTTAAATTATGTCCTTTTTTAAAAAACAATATCCAGCAATATGTTTAGTTTCATATCCCTTTTCAAAAAAAGATTTCTTTTAATCTTTTCATTATTCATCTTTTTCTTCGTATAAAAGACCCTCATTCTCTGATAAATCAAATCTTTAGTTCTCTGATTTCTTTTTTCTTTGTATTTTCCATACAATTAAAATTCCCAAGATATTTATTTATTGCAGGTATCAGAGATGATACTGTTCCAAGGTAAGAATCTTCTACCATATTCCTAATTATATAGCCCATTACTGTTCTATATACCCTCCCCTGATTATCTTTTCTCTCCATTTGCTGAAAAATTTCCAGCTGTATCCATGCTCTTTCAATTTCCTAGGTGATAGTTGTTCCCAGAAATTGTCATTTTCCCTCCCAAGATACAATGAGTACATTTTTAAAAAAATTGTTAATTAAAAGTTTTTACACAAACAAAACCAATGCAAGATCAGACACTGCCTACCAACTACCAACTGCCTATACCTACTTCTGAGTCACTATTCAAGGGCAGCAAGGAACACTTGCCATCAAGAGGGAGCAAAAGTCCTGAGGGAGCGGTATCACTTTCAGTAACAAAGGATCAAGGACCCTGAGAAACAGTATTCCTTCCAGTCCCAAGGGATCAGAGATCCTGAAGATCAGTGCTCATACCAAAGAAGCAGAGAACCTGAAGAGCAATATCAATTGCAATTCCAAGGGATTATTAATCCTTCCTTAGACAAGACCAAGAAAGCAGTGACTATACCTTCCTCCATATTGACTGAGAGTGAACTCTATAAAAATTGTGTAAAATAATCACTGAAACCATGTCCCTTTTGATCTGAAAAAGACAAGGGATCAGAGCTTCCCAGGTTCCAAGGAGTTTAGAGGGAAGTCACATCATCTCAGAGTGAGATAAAGCAGTATCATTCAAGGGCAAATCAACTCCCATTGATTTTTGGGGAAGTCATATCCTCATTCAAGAAATTCTGAAATCTTCAAAGTAATTTTCATTCAATTGAGAAATTCTGTCTGATTATCAATTCAAGCTGCCCCCAAATTTACTCATAAAATAGGTATTTTGCTAATCATTCTTTGCAAAATTTTCTCCATTAAGAAAATATGCCCACTAGGGGAAAGCCTCTTAGTGAAAAATAAAACCTCCTCTTTTTGCCACAGACTGGGGTTAGCAAATTCTTTCAAGCAGAAGGGATCTTAACCCCCATTCACTCATCATCATCATTATACCACCTTGGAAACACTAAAAAAATTCCAGACTCTCAGTAGTAACTCTGAAAACAGCAATTCAGAAAAGTCTGAGGTTTGGTACAGTGTTTCTTCCCATGCCACACCAGAACAGACCCCAACTTTACCATAAAGTTCAAAATAAAGAAATAGGTGAAAAATGAGCAAATTACTACTACAAAAAAAAAAAAAGAAGAACCAGACCATAAAAAACTACTATGATGACAGTTGAAAAAGCAAGAAAAAAATTCAAAAGAAGAAAAAAGTTAAATCAAAAGAGCTACAAGCATAGAAATAAATGGAGCTTTTCTTAAAATCATAAGTGGTATTTATGAAAAACCAAGAGTAAGCATTAGCTGTATAAAATCAGGGTTGAAGCAAAGATGTCATTTATCACCAGTTATTCAGTATTGTATTAGAAATGCTAGTTATAGCAAGAAGACAAGAGAGATTGAAGGAATTAAAAATAAACATTAGGAAACAAAACCATCACTCTTTGCAGATATGGATATACTTAGAAATCCTTAGAGAATCAACTAAAAGACTAGTTGAAAAAATAACTTTAGCAAAGTGGTAGGATATAAAATAAACTCACATAAATCACCAATATTTCTATATACTATCAACAAAACCCAACAGGAAGATAGAGAAATTCCATTTAAAATACCTGGAGATTTGGAACTATGTCCAAAGAGCCATCAAACTATGTATGTCCTTTGATCCAGCAGTGTCTCTACTGGGTCTATATCCCAGAGAAATCATAAAAAAGGGAAAAGAATCCACATGTGCAAAAATATTTGTAGCAGCCCTTTGTGTAGTGGCGAGGAACTGGAAACTGAGAGGATACCCATCAGTTGGGGAATGGCTGAAAAAGTTATAGTATATGAATGTTATGGAATATTATTATTCTACCAGAAATGAGCAGCATGATTTCAGAAAGGCTGAACTGATGCTAAGTGGAGCAAATAGAATGAAGAGAACATTGTACACAGCAACAACAAAATTATGTGATGATTAATTTTGATACATGTGGCTTTTTTCAACAATAAGGTGTGATTTAGGCCAATTCCAATAGACTTGTGCTGGAGAAAGCCAACTGCATCTAGAGAAAGAATTGTGGGGACTCAGTGTGGATCACAACATGGTATTTTCACCTTTAAAAATAAATAAATAAAATAACTTCAGGTAATACAAAATACTTGGGAGTCTGAATGTCAAAATAAAGCCAGAGACTTATATAAACAAAATTGCAAATACTTTTCAAATAAACAAGACAGATTTAAACAATTGGAGAAATATTAATACTTAAGGGTAAACCTATCCAATATAAAAAAATAACAAGTCTACCCATGTTAATTTACTTCAGAACCACACCAAACCACCAGGGTAATATTTTGAGTCAGATGATGTTTTTTTGTGGAGACTGGATCTTAAAGTGTCTCAGCTAATCTCTGATTCTGGGCAATTTATGGCTCTTCAGTTTTGTTCTCTGTTCCAAGTGACTTCTACAGAGTGAGAACTCAAGCCACCTAGATAGTTTGCTCTATCCCTCAGGTTTAGTGGAGATCTATCTGTTCCTTTCCATACATAATGATCAGTCCTAGTGATCAGTCTAATTTCTTCTGTTCCTTAGTTCTCTGGTCTGGCACTGACAATTTAAAGAGCTTGTACACAACAGAGTTGTGTGTCATGGCACCAATCGTTCAGATATTTGCTCAGCTAATGCCATAGGTTGTCCACTCGGGCACTGGCAGTTCAGAGAGCTGCCACACTCATGCTATAAGGCTACAGGTATGGGCACTGACATTCTGTGTATTGTCCATCTTACCACTGGTAGTTCAGAACTTTGCAACTGTAGCTCTTATCAGGATTTTGCTCCTGAAGAGAGTCAGCTACTGTGACAAAATTTTGGAGTCTGACTCAAACTATTACCCTGGTGGTTTGGATTCAATATTAGACCAAAATGAATCATTGATAGGTCATCCAACAGTTAGTTTCTTTACCCATAGCTGAAGGATATTTATCAAGGACAAACATTGAGCACACCTATAGCTACCTGAGTTGCCCATCCTGATCTCCTACTCAAGCCTCAGAGAGGCCCCTAGAGCTCTTGTAGAGCTCCTCAGGTAAGCAAAAAATGATATCAACAGCCTGAACTTTTAGTCAGTCCCCTGAGTCAATAAAAACTGGAGAATAGGCTCAATACCTTTTAACTTGCACAGGGGAAGGGGTTGAGATATTGTTTCTGCCATCAAATGATATAATATTTACAAAATTTCTTAACAGTGATACATAGTAGTTGTTCCACAGTGCTTATTTCCCTCTCTTAGGGAACAATTCTGCTTGAAGGCCTTCAGTGAGGAGAAGCCTACCACTACATAAGGTTTCCTATTGCACTTTGAAGACCTCTGTTTGGAAAATTTTTACATCAGACCTAAATCGGACTCTTTGCTACTGTTTCTATCCCATGTTCCTGGTTTGCCCTTCATATTCACCATATCCAGAGAAGAACTTCCACATTTTTCCTTAAAAAAATGACTCTTCTTTATGACTGTATCCTATCATCCCTGCAAGGTTATGAATTGAATGAGGACAAGAGCCATGTCATAATTTCCTTTATGTATTATTCCCTAGCACTTAGTATAGTGCTTTGTACTCAGGTGCTTTTAATAGGTATTTGAATGCATGAGTAGAGAGTTATGTAATCAATTAGGATATTAAGTTAATAAGGGGAACTTCATAGAATATATGGAACTCGAACTGAAGGATCACAGGATTTATAAAGGCATAGGAGAAAATTATATCTGAAACCAGGGAGCTAGAAATGAGTGTATTATTTTACAATCCTGTAAAATCTTTTTTGAACTACTTTCTGGTCCTAGAGTTAATTGTTTTAGAGAGATTTTTATCTTTGTAATTCCTAACTCATATAATTAAAAGGTGTTTTGTGTGTGTGTGTGTGTGTGTGTGTGTGTGTGTGTGTGTGTGTATAAGAGAGAGGAAGAGAGATACTTGAGACAACTTTGAATTCTGCCTTGTACTCTTGCGTTCAAAGCAGTATAGCTTACAGGATATTAGATTTGGAGCTAGGAAGACTTGGGTTCAATTGCTGTCTTTGACATTTAATAGCTACAAGATTTGGGAAGATCATAGCCTCTGAGCCTCAGTTCCTTCATCTGTAAAATGAGGTCATTTGATTAGGTCATCTCCAAGGTCCTTTCCAATTTCAAATCTGTGATCTTATTCCAAAAATGACATGGAGTAGATATAGAATATCCTACTTTCCAATCTCTGTGCATAAAATAGATATGGATGATAAGATGGTAAATGACACATATATTAGCTTTACAGAATGATGTTGACTATAATAATAAAAGGATATTAAAAGCATAGATATCCCTTTTATTTAACATACACATTGAGAAAAAAGAATGTTGTCATAACTATGACCTTTGTCTTTCCTAGGCTACAGTTTGGTTTAAAAAAGAAAAAAAATTCAGGACTGTAAGTTGTTATTCACTGTGAACTTCTGCTCTTCCTCAGTACCCTGGCTGGGCCCAGATCCCTCCCTTTTGAGGTCATTAAGAAATCCCTCCTCCTACTGCCCAAATACTTAAGAAGATAAGGTAGGTTGATAGCATATTATTTCTCCATAATTTGAATTTCAATGAAGCACTGCCCAAACTCTGACTTGTCTCAGCTTCTTCACATCCACATGCAGTAGTTTGTATTAATCACATTAATAATAAAGGAATTAAAATGACTATGTAATAAAGGAGAGGGGTATGTCAATGTTATTAAATACTGCCTTTCTGATCATTGTGCTTGCATCTTAATTACAAGCTGCAGAAGATGGCAAGCATTTCAAGGAAATGATACTCTCCCTGTGTGTTATCATTTTAATTTTGGAAAAGCTCCCTAACAGGCAGGCTTCATCTCCACTACAATGTGTTTTTTCTAATCTGAACATGCTTTAATTTAGATAGATGACCCCCCAAATCCTTTAAATCCACTACTGCTGGCTATAATTAGAATGATTCCAGAACACTTTGTTTACAGAGCTACCTATCAGGACACAGCAGAAGATGGATTTGTTTACAAAAAACTAATTTGTAATTGTGTGCAATGAAAGCCTCATCTCATTAGCTGTAATGGTGATCTGTTCATTTTTGTCACCTTCTATTCTCTCTGTGAATTGAGGTGGGGGTACAGGGAAAGACAGGCATAGGAGGAAAAAAGGAAGAAGGAAAGGTAAGAAAGAAAAGATGACTGGGGGAGTTTTTATTTGAAATTGGCTAATTTCCTCTAGCAGGGTGATTGTCACAATTCAGAAGACTTCCTTTCCCAGATGGTCATTTTTGTGTGTTAAACCCATCAGCTATAAACTAAATCATAAAGAGACTATTGTGACCAAACACTGAGAGCATATTCTGGCAGATTAGTGATTGTTTGGGTAACCATATTGTCCACTTAGTACCTTTCAATCTGAAGAACTGGCCTGCCAGGTACTTAGGAACACATGTTCACTGCTTGGTAGGGCCAAGGTAATGCTTGGAGATATTCTCCCTGAAATGGGGAAATCAGATTCGTGAGCCATTTCAAGCCAAATGGAGTGAAAATGTTGAGATCTGTGGCTTTGTTTCCAGTTTTCCTTTTGTACTGCTCCAACCTGCCCAGCATGAAAATTTCCCCATAAATTTTCGGCAGAACCCTTTATCCCCAGTGAGGTATTCTGGCCTTCTTCCCTCCTCTTGAGTCTCTCAGCTAGAGATAAAATGACCCTTCTCTGAACTCACTCTCTCTCTCTCTCTCTCTCTCTCTCTCTCTCTCTCTCTCTCTCTCTCTCTCTCTCTCTCTGTCTCTCTTGGATATTTATTGCTTTTCTGTTGTAGAAATCCTGATATCCCTAGTATTCAATTCTCTTTCCTTTCACACTTTTGCACCCTTCTAGGGGTAAGGGGTTGATTAAGCTCAGTGTAGGCTGTAAACTGAGAAAACAATAGTTTTAAATGATTTAGTCCTCATCATTACTATCCCTTTCTGATAAATTGGAAAGGACAATAGAAAGAAGAAATCCTAGAGTATGAAGGGACCTTAAATATTATCCAGTTTAACTTAGTTATTTATGTCAGAATCTGTTAGGTACTAATCTCTCTTTGAACACTTCCAGTGATTCATTCATAAATGGTTCCTGAATCTATCTATCTGTTTATCTATCTATCTATCTATCATCTATCTATTAGGAATGGATGTATATGCATATTAGAATATATATATATATATATATATATATATATATATACATATACAATTACAATACAATGTACAATTAGAATTTCCCAGTAATGGAATGAGATGCTTTGAAAAAAATATGTATATACATATGTATGTGCATATATGCACATGCATATAGCTATGTTTATGTGTAAAGGTATTATATATGTATACATATACATATATACACACATATTGAAACATGGGCACATCAACTTCTCTGTTTCCTTATATGAAAAATGAAGATGATAATATGATCTCCTTCAGATACCATAAGTAAATTGCTTTGAACACCTTAAAGTGTTATATAAATGCTAATTATAAACATGATGTGATGATGTCTAAATTTGTCTTCCTATATCCCTTTATCATTTAGTCTTAGTTCTGTCTTCTAGAGCTACACAAACCAATAGCTCACATTTCTTCACATTTTAAGGTTTGTAAAGTACTTTGATAATAACTGTGTGTATGAATGGATGTAGAGTAGGCATGGTCAACTGGTACTGTGATTTCATACATTTGGGGACTCTTAGGCTGGCTGTATCTTCTACCAATTCAGATTAGAAAATCCTTTTTAATTAAGAATGCTTGAGAGTTGACTGGGATGCTACAAGGTTAAGTTATTTTCTAGCTAATATGCTCCACTGCCTTCCTGATCTCAAGTCTAAACATAATACCAAGATGCTTCTTGGGATAGAAATTGACTCGGTCATGATACGTGGCCGTTATTGTGGTTGATTTGGCTGTAATGTTTTTATGTGTGTGTGTGTGTTCATTTTTGTGATGAAGGAAAGAGTTCAGGGAGATAAAAGTGACTCAGGTCAAATAACCATGAAAGATGAGGGTCAGGATTCTTGTTTTCTGCTATACTGTGTCTTCTCTTTCATCTTCCCTTTTTCTTTCAAATATATAAAGGCAAGTAGCACATTCTCCCTTCCAACTACTTTAAAGTTTGTACTTCTTTAGCTTAAAATCTACAGTTACCACAATTGTTTTTTAAATGATTTAAATTCCTAGAGATATAAGCATATGAGCATGCTGGCTGTCCTTGTCCAGATATGCTCTTTTCCCCTCCCAATCCCATCAACTATATCATCTGCAAAGAAGATGGAAGTAGTAAAGTAATGATAATTTTGAGAGCCACCTCCAAAATACTCGAATCATGCCTTTTAATACCTACTATTTGTTTGAACATGTTTGTGTTATATAGGCAGATTTGGTATTTGGGAGAGAGCAGCAAAACTTGGATGAATAATTTGTCAATTTTCTCTCATCCTTTTTGGAATTTGGCTTATAAAATAATGCTGCTGCTGCAACAGCCTGGAATAGGTAGGTTTGACCCAATTAAAAGGAGATAAGGGAACTACATTTGTTTACCTACCAGTTGTAACTAAGGTTGGCCATTTATGCTCACACTGAGTGTTCAGTGTAAAAGTGAACAGTAGATGTTTAGTGACTCTTCCTCCAACTTTCCAAAAAGTCCCTATTGTATCTGCAGAAATGTTTCCTAATACTAGGTATCCAGTGAAAGTATGTTAATAGTAGGAGACCCTACATAAATTGCATACCAGTGCATAGACATATGTCTATGTTTATATAGGACTTTGACCCTTTTTTCTATGCTATTCCTATCCCCTCACAGTAAAATAATCCTCCTACAGCCTGACAAATTTCTTGATAAAGAAAACATTAGCTGTGTCTGAAATATCCATACTCTAAAAATGTTAAAAAAAAAAAAAAAAGAAGCAAGAAAAGGAGAGATATAATTTGCTCTATTTCTTTTAGAGATGATGCATGAGTTCTTTTGCATTTGTGGCTGTGACTTAATCCCTGGGCACCTGGGTACATGCTAATTTTCATGATTGGCCTAATGACCATTGACATGAGTTACTGAAAATCTAATTAGGCCTTTTGAGTGGTGAAGACTTTTTCAAAGAGCCTGACATTTGATGAGAAATATGGTGTCAGCAGAATGTCTAGCTTTAATATAATTTCTAATTTGGGGAAAGGTATTGGCATGTAATTATGTGGGCACAGAGAGAACAATTATCTGAATCTATCTTGAATACTGAGCTTCTGGGCCAGTGAGAGTGAGAGCAGCTAGGAGGCTTCAAAAGCAAGGACAATACACTGCCAGTCTGCCAACATATCGTGATGTACCTAAGAATTACTTTTGTTGAATTACATTTGTTAGGCTGAAGAGAATTAGATATAAATGGGTAGGTGACAAGCAAAATGCATTTTGTAGTGGCAGGTGGGATTTGGGACCATACAAGTCAGGTACAGCAATGAAAAACACACTGGGCAGTGTCAGAAGATCCATGTTCACCCAGCTCTGAAAATTTGCTTGCTGAGTTACTTGAGGCAAGTTACTTAACCTCTCTGAACCTCGATTTCTTCATGTATCAAATGGGATTACTACTATTTTCACCACCTAATTACCAGATTGCTGTGAGCAAAGTACTTTATAAACCATAAGGTTGTGTATTAATGGACATTGGTACTAATCTTGATCCAAGAACAATTGTTTCAAGATAAATCAGGAGGATAGGGACAAATTTTCAAAAGGTGACCAGCAAGAATATTAATGAGGCATACCTATCATGAAAGTGAAAGAGGTTTAAGCTTCCTCAAGGATGGTTTGACCCAATAATACTAACTCAGCTGCAATTAGGGCAAGATGCAGATCAGATACCAGGGGAGGAGAGGAGAAATGAATGATATTATCCACTATTACATCAAAAAGTACCTTAATTGTAGCGATTAAATTTTAGTATTTCTGCCATTTCCTCCACCCAAAAGAAAGAAAGAAAAAAATTGCTATCTTTTTTTCTAAGAAGATCAAGTTTTCAAAGACCGTTTCAGTTTTAAATAGACCATAGGCCAAAATCCACATCAAAGACTATAGTACAGAAGCTGGCTAACCATTTGCGGTCCTCCTTCCTAACTCACAAAATGAGCTTAGAGGAAAGACTCAATTAGTTTTTCATTATAAACATGTTTCTTTTGTCCTATCAAAGTTTTCCTCACTCAGAGACCAAATGAATAATTGAGCTCACTATATTCACTTGAGGCACCTATTCCCTTCCTGTTCCCCACTGGTATTTAGTTTCTAAACTTGAATTTTAAGTTATTAGGTTAAGCTTAGATGATCTTGCCCACAATTTTACTGCCTCCTCTCTGAGATTAAAAGACTGGAACTGGAACCAATGAAGTAGGCACTAAACTGAATGACACCCAGATGGTAAGCATTGGTGATAGCATCTCTTAGACAATGTAAGTTTATCCATTTAGGTCAGGATGACTTCTTTAGGAAGAGAATCACTAGACGGGGGTAGAGAGAGGGTCCCAAAATAATTTTTACCCTGGAAAAAGGATCTGCGTTCTGAAGGTAGTTCTTATAAAGGCAATGCAAACACATGTCATTATTTAACTTTTGGAGTGTGAACTGGATATTTAATTTTTTTTTTTCCATTTGGAATCCAGAAATCCTGAGTTCAAGTTCCTCCACAGACACATTTCTGTCTGTGTATCACCTAAATAAATTGCTAAACTACCCTATGAATGGAGTGGAAACACTCCAGAATCTAAGTTGCTATCATGCATTGGTAAAGGGAGGTTACCAGATTTCTTTGTACCAGTAAAGACATAGGTTAGTTCCTATCCTTACCATGTTCAAAAAAATTAATCCTTGATAGAAGATGATGGTGGAGACTGAAGACCACATTGTATGTTATTTCTGAGGGACCATGATCCTTTTTTTGTAAGATAGCAAGATAAGAAGGGTGTTCAGGGTTCATATGTATTTAACATCTTAAGATTCTAAAGCCATTCATATGTATATATATATATATATATATGTATATATATATGTGTGTGTGTGTGTGTGATCAAATGTTATCTTACTTTAAAAAACCATTAACAAAGAAGAAAATGAATTTAAAATGACAAAAGATTCTTTTCGCAAAGTAATCTCTACACTTGGGATCAGATTTAACAATAGGCAATGTCTCTTCAGCTTTTGATATAGAGATTGGCAGCTGTTATCTTGCTGATAAAGGAATTTCCTGCTTTTACTAGCAATATAAGACCCTGTGATTTCAGGCTAAATTGGACTGTAGTAGGGATTTAATAACTGAGCAATGACTTTAATGCTTAGACATAAACCTATCTTTACTACAAATATTCGGTTCCCTTAATCAGGCATCCCAGGGATACTCCTGTGAAGTAATTTTCCAGCAGTAATTTCATCAAGTTTTACCAACAACATGATTTCCTCATTGATGAACACTTAAAGTAGGAGACAAGACTGTTATCATCTGAAAAAGAAAATGTCTCAAATGCTCTACCTAACATTTTAAGCTACTGATGAGCTGAAGCTCAATTTAAACTGAATTTTTAGTATGCAAAATCAAAATTGAAGTACACAGGGATGATGGTGGGAGTGGGCTGGGAGTATGTTCCACATTTCCTTGCTATTGGACAGCTTGAGTTTTGTGGGTGATAGCTATCATCCAAATTTTTTACACTGGATTTCTTATTGTTTTCTCTCTGGTGATGTGGCCTCAAACAATACTTCTTAGCAGAGCTGTGAAGACTAATGAGTAAAACTTTGCTTCAAGACATTGCAGTTCAAAGAGCCAGAATGAATAATAAGAAAGATATTTTGGGGCTTGGCAATTGTGAGAATTTTTTTTTTTGGCTGACAAAGACAAAGATGAAGCAACAGGTAGGTGGTATGATGCATAGGGCAGTGCTATTATAGCCAGTTGAGTCCAGATCCACCTCACATGTAATAGTTGTGTGATTCTAGGCAAGTCATTAGACCTCTATTTCCATTTACTCACTTATAAAATGGAGAAAATGACATACTTATCTTCTAAGATTATTGTGGGGATCAAATGAGCTAATATACACCACTATATAAATGCTAATTATTTTATCAGGGTCAATGTGAAGGAGGGAAAAGAAGAGGTTATTTTTTGTTGTTTTGTTTTTTTGCCAATGCATATTTAATACAATGTGTAGTGTTTTGTTTACAAAATTCATAGAAAATACATGACTATATATTCACACATGAGCATTGTTTTCATTTATTAAAGCATCATACCGATAAGGCCAGTTATAATAACTAGTTTCATTATGTTTAAGACATGTGATAATTCTAATTAAAGCTAACCATTTGATATTATGTATGTAGAAACTTCAAGCTGAAAAGGATTCAATCTGAATTTAGATGGAAATTATCTGTATTTCTAATAGTCAGCCAGTTGCTGTTTTTAACCTCAGTTATATATGCTTCTGGTCACAAAGAAAGGCACAGACAAGAAAATATGGGTGACTGAGTTCAAGAATGGTGATTTTGTTAAAAAAAAAAAAAATGTTTCAAAGCTCATGCCTTTTTTGACAAGTGACTTGTTTCATATGAGAGAGGGTGCACTACAGAGAAGCAGAGAAATACAGAGTTCTAGTTTTTGAGTCAGAAGACCTGTGTTCAAATCCTGATTCAGTTACTTATTACCTGTTTGACTTTGGATAAGTAAGAACCAACAACCTCCCCAGTCTTTTCTAAAACAAAATAAAAATGGGTTTTTTGAAAGCCCTTTCATCTCCTACTCTATGATCTTCCCAAATAGATATCATAGAATTTTACCTGAATAGTTCAAATATGTTGTGACTGAATATGGTTAAAAGCCCATTTCTTAACATTGTATATTATCATAGATTCAGACATGTCAAATGTTAAATGGCATCTCTTGAAATCTAAGAACTATAATAAGTTAAGCTTTACTATATGATAAGGCTTCTTTCTTATTAATATTATTAAAGGGTTCCATTGTAAGAGAAACATTATCTCTAATATTAATAGGTAATTCTTAACATATGACAAATAAAATATGAATCCAAGGGAGAAGTGAGTAGCTTTCTAAAGGTCAGGCAATGTCTCAAATGGTAGCATTTATTATTTTTCTCCATGCTCATTTGAAGATTTATGTTGAAGAGAGGTCATTTCTATGAAAGTTATTTCCTAAGTAATTACAAATCTAATTCCAATAGTATGATGACTTGTATGTTGTACATTATGTGTAAAGGATTGGGAAAGTATTCATTTTATAAAGTGGTAGGAAAAAAGACCTGGAAGACACCAAATATGAATAAAGTATGATCTTCTTTGTTAAGTACTTTAAAGAGACACTCACCTATAGAAGTTTGAGGTTATATTGGCTGACTAAGTAAGCTAACTTTGATATAACTTTGAAGATTGTAGCAATATTTGTTTTTTATCTCACCTAAGATGATAAGTTACTCACAGAAAACTATGATGTTCATGAACATTTGGTTTCTTACATAAGACATGGAAAATGTTTTCAAAGTGGGGAAAATGAGTTCAGAAAAATGTTCCCTAAGACTAAAATGGGAGACAGACATTTGAAGACATACTTCAGTTTTATTATCTTTTAGGCATAGATGGGCATGTTAATCCATTTCCACACACAGTTCCTGTAATCACCGACAGGGAGTGAACTTTGAGCTGGGAAAACCTGCCTCCTGTTGCCAAAAAGTTAAACTGGAGAGAAGCTGGAACAGAAACCTCAAATGGTGAGGACTGGTTCATCTTCATTCTCAATATTGTTGATGTAGATATTGGTTCACAAGTTTTCTTCTTCCAATCTTTGATGTAGTAGACAGTGTTGTCCCATCTGTTCCTGCATGCTTTCTGCTCTCGTTCTGGAGCATGCTATTTCAGATGACCCACTCACTAGGGTTTGACAGCTATTTCTGGAATTAGTTAACTATCACAAGCTGAAGCCAAAGTATTATAGTTTTTTAACCCTTTCTTCTTAGTGTCACATTGCTGCTTTCCATAAAAATCTTAGCAGCTGTACTTTGCAGTCTTACCTCCCACAACCAAAAGGAAAAAAAAAATTATATATAAGTAATTTCTTTTATTTTAGTGTTCATGTTTTATTTTGGAAAACAGGTATTTAAAAATTTTAGAATTTCCTTAAAACTCTAAAAAGAAAAAAAGGAAAAGAAATCACAGTATTTACAAAAATAACAAAATGGCTTAGCCATGCAAAACAAATTACTTTGGTTTTTTTTTCCCCTTCCACTTTGGTTTAAGTGTTGACCAAAATTCAATTGTTCCTGCCAAATAAAACTTTAATAATCAAAGTTTAGAGGCAATATAGCATATTTTCTTTTCCCTCTAATATTTTATACAGTATTGAGTTTAATAGAATATCTTATGTATTTAATCCATACCAATGTACTACAGGAAGCTTTTATTAAGACATCAGTCACTATTGCCCAGGCATTTTACAAATTTACAATAACAGTGTATTTCTAAAGAATGCAGAAGTGGCAAAATATAGTTTCTGATTTCCATATGAATTTAATTTCCAATTTGTCGTTTAACTTTTATTAAAACAAAACAAAACTTTCACTTGTCTATTTAAAAAACATTCACCAGGTTCTGTCTCCCCTTTCCCTCTGGATAATTGTTTTGTAACTGGAAATTTGATGCTGTTTGTCCACAAAATTATGTTATGTTTGGGCCAAAAAATAGCTGTATCATGTTTATTCAGAAACCAGGCTTCTGCATGAAGGAGGAAAGGTTGAAAAGGCTAATCACAAATACACTATTGGCCCATATCCAGTCTACCTCGAAATGTTTCCATTTATACTACCATTCTAAAAATGTCCAAGCGTAAAACATGTTTATAAAGTTACAAATTGGAATGTAACTAAAGATACATAGACATTTCATTGTTACACTTTCATGTACTGTTTGATAAATTATGTACCAGTTAAAAACACTAAATTATCTCAAGGTGCATTCAATATCTGTAGCGTAGTTAACAAAAACAAACACACACAAAAAATATATATTCTATTCCTGTGGAAAATAATGCAGCTCTGATAATGACCACTGTTCAAAACCTCCAATTCTGACTGATATCTTCTTTGGGGGTCGGGGATGAGGGAGAAGTATACTTTTAAGGCAGCTGAAAACCCAAAGACTAGAAAACCAATTTGAAGTTTCAGTCACATTGGGAGTAATGGAAATAGGAAATATGATTTTCCAAACTATTATTGATTCATTGATTTGCTTCTTTTTCTTTTAAGAAATATTCCCAGCAACCATCTCTATATGTATCACTATATGTAAGTACTACCCCAATTTGGTGTTGATGTTTCTTGACAACAGGTATCTATTTCATTCTTGTTTATGTGTTAAAATATTTGTGTTTTGACTGCTGTTAGTTTGTTGTATGTACATTGAAATACGTTTTTCAATCTGACTCTGTGTGTGTATGTATGTGTGTGTGAACTGAGAGAGAGACAAAATCACATCTTTCAAGAGAGTAATATTTGGTGCCCCTACCACATGGCCACAAGTTTCTACCTTAATTTCAGGAACTTGTGATAAAATTTTTGAGGCGTTACTGATAGCAATCAGAATCAGAAATGTACCTGCTCAAAGAGTATCCATAAAAAAACAATTGAAATAAAAACATTACACTATACATCAGATTAACAGCAACTCCCAGAACAAAGCCTTACAGTGTATAAAAATAGCTACGTAAAAAATTTACATAAAAGGCAAACAAAAAAAGAAATCCTCAGTGCAGAAATTTACAGAAAAAAATTCAAACAGAACACAACATAGTGACCTATTATCATGGCTGCCAAAATTTGTCTTTTTTTCCTTAAATTTTTCTATTTGTTGTTTTACTTGAGATAATTTTCTAAAATCTTGTGACAGCTTGGTAGAATGAACTGCTTAACACTTGAACCATGAATAGCTGTCAGTGTCTTTGTATATGTCTTAAATACAATCCACGTTCATGCTTCAATTGGTCTATATGGTTTTTTCTCTGAAAATGTGGAAAGAAAAGAAATTAACCAAAGCAAATTATCATTAACAATCAGTATGTACCAGTCTATTGCTGCTTAGAGAAAACAAAAGTTGTCATATATGAAAAATTTATCCTTTACTTGATTCTTTTCTAGTTCTATTCCTAAGTGTATACATATTTTCAATGATAATTTGAGATTGATTAAAAGTTTTGTTGGAGTAGGGAAACTGTTGAATCTTGATAATTCTGTAAGACCTATAGAAGGAAAGCTAAGCATTTCATCCCTTTTATATATATTGGGTAAAAATCCTTGTCCCGTTCCCCATAAAAATCCTACCCTACTTTACCTATCCAGAAGGAAAATAAACTTTCCTTTTATTCCTACATTTTTAACCTATGCGACTAGATTGCACTTAATTTTTTTTTTCCCATTCCAAACCTTACCTTAAAGGTTTATCTGTAACAACTCTCTTATTTTATTGTGATGGACATGGACCTCACACACCAAAGGATTTGCAGAGTAGCAATATGTAAGTCTCATTCTCACTAATGGCCCCACTTCTCATATGTTCTAGAGCTGAGAGATCTTTTGTTCAGTTATGTTTCAGTCATGTCTGACTATTTTTTATCTTATTTGAGATTTTCTTGGCAAAGATCCTAGACTGTCCGTTCCTTCTCCAGAAAACATAACATATACAGAAACTGAGGCAAACAGTGTTAAATGATGAATTTTCTATAGGCTCGACACTCTATCCATCTATCTACCTAGCTGCATTAGCAGATTCTTAGAGATTTTTTTTTTTTTTATCCTTTCATTTTCTAGGAGAAGAAACTAAGCTAGGGAGAAAGAAAGTGTCTTGTACAAGATCACACCTAGAATAACCATAAGAAACAGAGCTGTTATCAAACCTCTACCTTGTTGCCTCAGTCACTTCTTATTCTACCATATTGCATTGCCACTAATTATATATTATATAGGGGAACGTGAAGAAGAAAACATAACTACCTAATCCTACCTAAATTACCTATCTTTTTTACTATTGGAGAATGAAACACAGAAGTCATATACCTCTAGAGATGGTAATCACATATAGTTATAGACAAAGGTCTAGAGTGAGCAGCTCTCCTTGTGTTAGAATACTTATTTAAGCTATCCTCAAAAAACTTGCTATCACTCATAATGAAAACTTTGGTGTTAAAATGTTTAGCTTACATTTTTACATGAACCTTTTCCTTTTCTTTCCTCGAGTTTAAGTTATTAGAACATTGTCATTTATTCTCATAATATTATTAAATTAAACATCAGCCTAGGTTACTTGGGATTCTGACAAGAGGACCAAAAAGGCAAAAGATAAAGTCTTAGGTGTGTCATAGGTATGACGTACTTAGGGGTGACATAGATGTTCAGAGCACATAAGTTGTGTCTTTTACTCTTAATGAAATCTCTTTCAGAATTTTGAAGGCCATAATGGTTAAACAAGAACCTCAATGCTTCTTTTCCTTTAATCTCCCAGGACACTTCATACTTACCCACTAAGTCAATAGGTACAGACCCTTGTGTGAAGTCTACTTACCTGGAACAGCAATTGAAAAAAATTTTTTTTTTCTTTTAAGCTTCTGTTTTGTGATTATTTTCTTCTAGCTTTTTGTTTTCCTCCATATTTCCCAGGTCTTTGTTTACATGTTTTGATGCTGTCCTACAAGGGAAGTAAGAAAACCACTATTCATGTAATATCTGTATCCATATACTGCCATTAGTTTCACATTTGTCTATCTCTGAATGCGCAGCATGACTACCAATATACTTTTCACAAGGCACTAGTATGAATAGTTCCAGATAAACAGAAGACCACTTAGTGGAATTAATATTATGGTAGAGTTGTGTATATAGGCATAAGATTAACCAAAAATTCACTTATATTTATTGTAGTCTTAAAATATTCAGTATTCTCTTGTCTTTTGGTTGTACAATTTCCACCTTCTCCTACTTTTATTTCAGGGAGGCTTTTCTTTAGGATCTCCTTTCCTGTGAAGACAAATATGGTCTCTGGTGCCCAATTTCAGTTTCTGCTTCAACAAAGAAGTGTAAGGTGATGATAGATAGGAGTGGCCCTAAAGCCTCTGGGGACTCCAGGAGTGACATCAGTAGGAGTTGCTTTAGGGATAGGTCTCACATCACAATCTTTGTTCCTGTCATATTTATCTAGAAAACCTGGAAATATTAGATGTTAAAGACCATAACATTTGTTACTCTTTAAATATCTCTTTAGGGATGGAAACTTTAATTTCCAGGTTCTTCAGGTAAAGCTAGAAGAGAGCAAATATTTTACCTTTCTCTGAGATCACTGGCACAATAGTGCAGCAACAGAAGTCCCTAGTCTCTCAGTGTGTGTGTGTGTGTGTGTGTGTGTGTACATTTTTTTAAAAATATTTAAAGCATTAAGCAATGCATACGAAACTTTAGATGCCTCTTGATTGAGAAGCTCAAAGAGATGTAAGTTTAAAAAAGAAAAAAACTCCATTATGCCTATAAGAACTTCTATACATACAAGAGATTCCTGGAACTCTTATAACTAGAGTCACAGCTTTTCTGGGAAAAGGGAAGAATCCAAGTATAGTATTCATTCAGGAGAAATAAAGACTTATGACTCATTCAAACCGGGACACTTAATGCAGGTAGCTTAGGATGAATTCATGATTTAAATGCTTAGCTTTGTTTGAACTATAGCCTGTAAAATCCATTCATTAAGTGTGTAAGCAACTCTAAACCAGTCCCAAAGAGTTTCTTAATGTCATGATGATCTTTTCAAGGCCAGAAAGTCCAAGATGCAAATGGAAAAATGCAGAGAATGAACTCAAAGAAGTAAATTCCTTAAGTCAATTTACTTTATCACATGAATACTTTCTTTGACACTATAATTAAATCAGATAACACATATAGCAGTTGATAAACCTTAAAGATCCATATAAGTGTTGGATGTTATTATCCAACTGTGATAGCTGTGATATAAAGGTACAAGCCACACCTGTATGAATAATGAAGTACATTAGAAACATTTTTGCATAGTATAAAAGCATAAGGTTGTAGGATCATCTCTATAACAAGCTAGCTACCGTGACCTTGGTTTCCTTAGTTTGTTAAATGTTAATGTTATGTTATATGTTAGATGAAGGATTTTGACAGGATGACCCCTGAAATCTTTTCCTGTGGTAATCATTCCATAGATCTAGAAATCTTTGTCTCATCCTTTTGTGCTCATTTTAAATTTAGCATGTCCAAAATTTCAGTTTTTCCAAATTATAGTCTGAAGATGTTGTCTTAGATAATCAAAATCCAGCAGATGATTACTGATTTCATTCACTAAATTAATTTTTAAATGAGATGCATCAAAATTATCATTTGTTTTTGCAAGAAATGCTCATATTTTACCTGTCAGGGACATATGGAATTCTTTTGGCATTTACTCGTAATATTAGTCTTCATCAAACTATTAAATTTCTGCATTTTCAAAGGCTATACAAATAAAAGCTTGACCTCTGGAAGATCCTGTTTTCCTGATGCTGATTACTCCACATCAATGAAATAGTCATTGGCAACCACAGAATCAACTACTTTATATTTTCCATATTTTCTATCACTTCACACTGAAGTGTCAGATACATGTGTGGATAATATGCAGGTGATGCAAGAGTCATAGAAAAATATCTGAATCAACACATTGAAGATAATTAAGGCAAATGTCTCCAAGTCTTCAGAGCCAAATACTTGCTTTGCTAATTTCAGTAAGCCAATGTTAGGGGGTAACATTACTGAATAAAATGTGACTTTGAACATGTAACAGCAGTTTCAATATCTGCAGGGGCTATCTTTGGTGTTCTTCCCCCCTGCCTTTTCTTAATCATGGAAATAAGTAGAAAAAACAAGTCAACAGATAAAATTACTGAATATGAGACCAAGTCCAAGAAAATGTAACAGCACAAGGTATTTTGACAGTGAACCAAATAGCTTGAATATAGAAGATCTCTTGATGATCTTTATAAAAAAAAAAAAAAAAAACAAACAAACCTTGTTTCATTAAATATGAAGAAAATGTGACTAAGAATGTGCAATAAGGCTACACTGAATCCAGTAAAGGATTAGATACTGTTGAAGAATGCTTTTGGCAAAATAAACTGTTACATATCCCTAAAAATGGAAAGATTGAGATTCTGCTATTATAAGAAGCTTGGGGAAATGAGGGGCTTTTCAAAGAGGATGAAAGACTATTTGATTTGACTTTGATTGTAAAGTTCATTTTCTTAAGGTTGATGAGCTTTGGGAATAAGTAGGAAAGAGATACCCATGTGTGTAGATATTTGTATGAGAGTGCTTCTGATAGGAAACAGTATTTAAGACTCTGATATCTGCCCACTATCCATTTTTAAACAAAACATATCATTTGATTAAGATTGCTAAACTTTGATTTTAATTTATTGATTACCTGTGGTTGGGGTGGGGAAGCTATGTATGAATTCCTGTTGTTAGTTTGTAATCATACTCCATTTTCAGCTTCTTAGCATTGTGAATTTTATCTGCTGTGCTTCATTTAATGAGAAGGTAATAAAAAGTCCTAAGAAATTGTTCACTGTTATACTATTCTAGCTCTCAATGCTATAACTTACTGATTCTGTCTAAAGGAAACAACCAAACATGCTTAGGGTGTACTCCTAGAATCTTAGATCTACAAGTGAACTTTAAAGTAGTAAGGCAAGCTTTCTATTTGCTAAGTGAATAGTAGTGTTATTAGTTTATAGTTAAATCAGTTATGTATATAGAGGCAGAGAGAGAGAAGAAAATGGAGATGGAAATTAATAGTGAATACAAAAGTTTGGAAGTAAAAGCATAAGCTTTGGCTAAGGGAGCCTCAGGTCACTGAAAAAGTTCAATATTTGTGTTTTTCTACATCCTAACTGTTTACCAGGATCTGTTTTTAAATAGATTGGGCAGGGTGATGGTATGGCCATGATTTTTTCATTTAAGTATTTAATATTAAATATTTAAATATTTGAAATGTGTATGTGTCTTGGATGGGTATAATGAATAGACAATGAAAGGGACATAGCATTTAGTGTAATTGGCTTAGCTGTAAATTTCTAAGGAAGGTAAGCAGCAATTTCAATGGTTTCAAAAGTCACCTACAACAAAAGCCCATTAAAAAAAAAAACCCATTAATTGTCATTTATGAGTCTTGAGATACAAAAGTTTTGGGAGGATCAAAAATGGAGATAATTCAAAGAGCAATAGAAAGCTACATGGTGGACATAAATAGATTAGGATCTGTTATTCAATCATGAAAGACATGAAAAACATAAAATATGTGACTAAAAAGGATAGATTGGTCAAGCTTGAGTCACTAGGAGTAGAGAAACTTCATAGAGTATAGAAAGAACTGGTGATCACTGAGTCATAGGCCATTGTTAATGGTCTTTGAAATGTTACAGAGCATAGATGAGATACTGCAGCATTAGAAATAGGCATATGTTCTGATTTTCAAAAAAAAAAAAAAGATGAAGGCAGGCTGGTGAGCTTACCTTTTAATTTTAAGAAAAATTCTATAGAATACTATTAAGTGAATGATTTCAGGGCCTTTAAAAAAAGGAGTGATCACTAAAATAAATGGACTAACCAAATAGCAATTATTAAAGAGTCTGTGTTCCAGGTACTGCACCACAGCAAGGAAAGGTTTAAAAAAAAAAAAAAAAGCTCTGATTTCAGGAAGCAGGGAAACAAAAGAGGAGATATTACATAAATAACTAGGTAACTTGGGATGGTATAAGAGGGAAAGCACTCAGATTTAGGAGGATGGAGAAAGACTTGTAGATGGGACTTCAGTTGGTAATTGAAAGAAGTCACAAAAACTAGGAGGTGCAGTGATAGGTCATGCACTTAAATAAACAAGGGATACAAAGGGAGAAAGAAAACACACAATTTTGATTTTATATAGTTTAGAAGTTTTCAAAAAATAAAGTAAATGGAGACAATTAGAGACTAATTATAGAATGGGAAACTTTTTATTAAATATCACTGATAAAAATATGATATTCAATATACAAGATATATTTTTAAAAATTGAAATATGTTTCATGTTGGCATGGAATTCAGAAAATTTTCCTAGAAATTAGCACTGTCCAACAATGGAATAGTCTACCTCAGGAAATAGTGAATTTTCTCCCCTAAGGATTGTTGAGTAAAGATTGGGGTTTGCAGAAAGGAGACCTGTTTTTATTAGTTAAGAGTAGTTGATAGCTGATAGCTCTTGCAACTTGGAGCTTTGAAAAGTTTTTTTTGTGTAAAGAATGAAAGATGATAGATCAACAGCAAGAATGCAAGTTGTAAGATGATGAAAGAACCAGAAGATTTGTAACACATGGGTTAAACCTTCTATGGGTACAGACAAGGGCTTGATCAAGATAAAAAGACATGGAAAGAATATACACTTCAATGAAATCAAAATAGCTAAAAAGTGTGTGCCAAAATACAAAATATATATGCTAAGTTTCTCAACAGTTATCAAGTAAACTCTTTAATATTTCAAAATTAAAATATGATGTAAATATATTACAAATACTAACCTTTTAAAGATAGTCTATTTTCTCTGATACTGACTCTGATACTTATTGAATTCAATTGAAAAAATTTTTAATAAATATCTACTACTACAATTGCTAGGCACTGTGCTAAGTGCTGGGTATTCATCAGCAAAAATGAAATAATCTTTCCCTTCTTTGGCTTACTTTCTACTAGCTAAGAAAGCTTGGCTAAGTACTTTTATTTTTTTGAGCCTTAGGTTTCTCCCTTGAAAAATGGAGAAAATGAGAGTTGTACTTTCTTCATAGATTGGCTATGAAGATTAGGTAAGATAATGTATATAAAACACTGTGTAAATAATAAATCTGTGAATCTATCATAATTTTCCTAAAGTTTGATTATTCCGTTTTTACTTTTTTTTCAAGTTCTATCTTTGTTTCACTGTCTCCCAAGCCCAAGAAAATGAGTCTTTTTTTTTTTTCCTCAGTGTAGACACACAGGATGGTTATAAACTAATCTCATTATTTTATAGTCACACTTCATATTTGAGCTCTTATATGAGCACAGAGAAATATATTGAAAATATAATTTTACTGATATATATAAAATATTACTAAATGGAATTTTTATATGTATGAAGTAACTCAGTCTGCTATTTCTTAATTAGGATTATGTACATCTATCTTTCATTTGGAATAACTTAATTTTAACATAATTTTAAATTTAGGAAAGCGATTAAACTTGGCATTGATTTCATTTAAAAAATCCAAGAGCTTAATGAGTTTTCAAATTAGGATATAACATATGTTAGATGGTGGCACCTACTGGTGACATATGATAACGTAACTCAGCTCTACAAAAAAAGAGAAAGACAGACAGACACAAAGCTAAACTATGGATTTTTTTTTTTTTAAAGGAGATAAGTATCAATTCTTTTGTAAGAAAAGACTGGAAGTATATAATCATGATGGAGAATGGAATAGAGGGGATATTCTTCAGTGAGCACTTAAAGTGCTTAGTGTTAGCCACGCCTGTGCTAAACTGGGGATAAAAAAAAAAGGCAAAAGCAGTGACTTGGTCACTCCTATCACAGGTATTCTCAATCTTGTTTTGTGTTTGTTATGGTTACCTCTGACAGTCTGGTAAAATCTATGTATCCCTTCTCAGAAAACTATTTAAATGCACAAAATATTATATGTTATTATAAAGAAAGCCCATTATATTGAAATACAGTCATCAAACTGTGTTTTTATTTTAAATTCTTAGATTGTGAGTTAAAAATTTCTGATCTAAAGTAAGATTGCTTTCTTGAAGTAAAAGGCTAGAGAAAATATTAATTCTTTTGGGAAGAACCAAGCATATATATTCTTAGAAAAATTATATTATACATTTATAAATCCATGCTTTTCATTTAAATGTCAGTACTTCCTATAACCTTGGAAGGTTTCCAGAGAAAATCAGGGGTACTGTCCTTTCTCAATATCTGATAAACACATTAAACCAGCTGAGAGCCAAAAAAGAATGAAATCCTTGTACTGATTTATAAAGTAGAAGACATGACTTGTGAGAAGAATGCTTATAAATACTCCTTCAATTGACCATGGATTATTTCAGTGGCAAACATAAGCAGATATTGGTGCTTCCCAGCAATTTTTACAAAGTTATGGGTATTTCACTATTTAGTGGTCAAAGAATTCTAAATGAAGGCCATTTTAAGAATATATGCAATTATCTTTTAGTCTTATAAATCAGTCTAATAATAAGTCATATGTGGAAAGTTCTGCTTCACGTCCTGGTACATGTGCTAGGTTTTTTGGCTATTAGTTTAAGCTTTCATGAGTTTTGATTTTTTCCTTTCATTTATAGGATTAACAATACCAAATTAAGTTGCTAAAATGCTAGATTACTGAATAGGACTTTTGCAGAGGATAACTAATCAGGACTGAGAAACACTTGTCAAATCTAAAGTACTTTACTTAATAAAAATTCACTTTATTCATGCTTGTGATGAGAAGTAGGGTATATTACTTTGATTACTAAAAATATTAACCCTTTTGAAGTTGGTATATCTTTCAAGGGAAGTAACATTTATTTGGATGGATAAATATGTGAAGGTCAGATTGTCCAATTTGCTCCTAATTTCATGGGCACTTAGAAAGAACTGCGTTAAGCTGAAGCCTGAATGCTGCACAATCAAGTGTCCTGCATTTAATATGTGCACATAATTTGGGATTACCATATGGTATTAATTCATGGAGTAATAGAAAATGCTAATTCTGCTAGTCAAAGAATGACAAAGATATGTTTGATAAAAAGTTAGTAATTAGATCTGGAAAATGGTTTAAGAACTTCATGCGTACTTGTACTTGATCACGGTACAGGACAGTCTTGTCTACATGTTCCAGCCAGATTTCATTTTCTGAAGCCACGTCTTACTCTTCTTTCTTCCCTCTCACAGCTGAAGGAATCCTCCTCCTCCCAATTACTCAGTTTTACATTGATTCTTGACTATCACTCCTCATATTCAATATATTGCCATTTTTGTCATGTCTACTGCCACAACATTACATATGTGTGTGTGTGTGTGTGTATGTATGTATGTATGCATGTAGATATAGAGAATGGTAGATACAGTTAGTTCTCTTTTGTCATTTAAAGTTCTTTAGAACCTGCCTCCTTATCAACTTTCCAGACTTATATTTCACACTACTTTATATACAATACTCCAACCTCCTCTTTTTTGTATCTTTGCCCTCTTTTCTCCTTCATTTGGGCAATGTTATCCTATCTCAGCTCTTCTACTTAATAGTTTCCTTTAAGACTCAGCTCAAATTCTTCTTTCTTTAGGAGGAGTTCTCTGCCCTCAACCATTCTCTGCTTCAACTACAAGTATATCCCTCTTTGATATTATCTCTCATCTATACTTTATATATTTTGTATGCACTTAATGACACATAGGTTGTCTCTGTGAGTTCTTTGAGGTCAGACAATGTTTGTCTTCCTTTTTATCCCAAGGGGTTAACATAATACTTGTCACAAAGTAAGTGCTTCATATATACTTATCAGTTTACTGACTTCTGTCTTCTCTTCCCAAGTTCTTCTAAAAAAAAAACAGTAATTACAATACCTTTGGAATATACACTGAACTCCGCAGTCAATTAAATTTGAAATATTTCAAAGCCAAAGCTCATGGATCTTAAATTTTTGTTTCTCTCATTTGTTGTTCCAGTGATGTTGGTGGTGGGATCAGAGTTTAAATAAAATTTCTTAGAAACTTATAAATGGATGGTGGATTGCTATAGAACAGTGCAAACTGCTTTCATTTTCTTACATGTGTATATGACTTGAGTCATTTATATAATTTGTTCAACGAAACTATGGACATGAATGAATTGACCTTCCCCACATGATAGTTATAGACAATAATGTTCATGGTGGAGAAGAATGTGTGAGTTTCATGGGTGATTCTAATACTTGGGTGAAGAGTAAGGTATCTGATCAAGGTTCCATATGGAATTGCCTGGATCAAGATTCACTATTTTCCAATGAGATCACAAAAAAGTGTCTATCAATCACAACATACAGAAAGAAAAAACATGTTCTTGCCTCAAGTGGGTTTGAAACTTCTGAGCTGCTGCCTTCTCAGACTTTCCATTGATGTCACTTTGGGGACAGGGTTTAGGTGAGTAACTGTTGGAGGGAGGATTCAAACAGTGAATAAGTGTTGGAGGGAGTTATTGTATGTAAAAGAAGGTTTGTGATTGGACACAGAATGTCAATCAAGATTTTAATATCATTTTATTTGTGGGGAGGAGTCTAAACTAAGTTCATCCTTCCAGCACTTTTGATGACTTTCTGAGCAAAAAGTTGGCTTGATGTAGTTTAATCCTTAGATCAATTGAGAATCATAGTATCTCTTGGTGGGAAAATAAGATTTGAATCTAATAAGTCTACAGGTTATAATATTCCATTCCATTCCATTAGTACAAATCATATTTCAATGGAGTTCAGATTTTAAAATTAAATTTTTACTTTGTGCATTCAATTTAAAATTCAGCATTTTCCCTTTTTTGGAAGAGGACTGTTGAATAAAAAGTGAACTGACCTCACTTAAATAAACAAGTTATGCCATTTCTCTGGGCCCTAGTTTGCTTATCTATAAAATAAAGGAGCTGGATTTGATTTCAGGTCCCCTTGCAATGATGACATTCTGTGGTGCTATGAAATGAAGCCAAAGAACCCATGTAAAGGAATGAATATGTTGTCATGGGGCAGGCTCCACTGGTCTAAGAACATCACAGATCCCTGTGCCATCTCAGCAACCCTAGTGGTATTTTCCTGGTTAGAGTAAAAGTTGGGACCTCTATGAATCATCAAGCAGCCCTTGTAGTGTCTTTTCTAATTTCATAAGAAAAAGCCAACAGATTGTGGCCAGTCTTGAACTGCTGATCTTCTTGAAACAAAGCTAACTAAATGAATCAGAAAATTAACTAATTGATCCTGACCTGAATTTGAAAAAACTAGTGGGCACACATGGAACCAAGCCCTAAGGCCATATATCCAATTTTTGCAAGATGTGAACTGGAAAATCAGAAACAAAGTCTTTTCATTTCAGTAACAGCTAATCATTCCAATTTGAGAAAGAGCTCTTCTTTAGTGTTTAACGCTTACATGCAATTGAACAGAGGAAAATGAGCAAATTCTTTTTGCATTTTAAGTGAATGCTAAATCTTTTTTTAAGTCTTACTTTGATTTCTTCATATACAGCCAGTAGACTATACCAGCAACAAGAGCTGCGAGCAGGAGGCCGACAACAATCCCCACTATTAACTTTGCCTGGTCATTCACTTTTTCTTTATTTTCATCTAAAACAAAGAAGAAAAGTCCGTGCAATTATAGATGATGCCAACAATTTGGAGTGGAAGTAAATCTAAACTACTGATCCTAGTTATGAAAAGAAAAGCAAAACCAAGAAAAACAAAACAAAACAAAACAAAACAAAAGGTGTACTATGGATACATGCAAACTTTACTTGTGTGTTTTTTTAAGGAAACATTTTTAACATTCTTACTAGCTTATCTCGTCTATTATTTTAATTTAATTCAAAATTGTGGACAGCTGGGGCAATTACTCATCCAATGATACTTCATAAATCTTGAGCTGAAAGCCAAGGAAGAGAAGTCTGTCGCATAGTACCTACCACTTATATCGTCTGCCTCATCTTGTTCTGGAATACTGACTGAAATGAAAAATGTTAATATGAAATTAAAAACAAAATTTGTTGATATATGAAAGTCACCTTTACCATTATAGTATGATGTTATAATACTTAAAGACAAAAGATCTATCCTACAGCTAGAGGGGAAGAAAACTATATTTAATGAATCATAAAGTTCCCTACAAAGAAAATAATCTCAATCTTAAAAAAATAAACTTCAAAATTCTACAATTCATGGAGAAATACACACTGATAATGTATAAACTGACCATGAATATTCTGGTATTCATTTTATTGTCTACTATTGATCAGCTTGGAACAATGAATAATTTGTAACTAGGTATCTGCTATATGAAAAGCTATCTCAAGATCCAGAAAACTGATATATGTGATCATTGAGAAGAAAATGATGGTGACAAAAAAAGTTTAGGGTGCTAGATATATATACTACTCAGGGTAGTACAAATAAATACATCTGAACTGAATTGAAGTTTTTCACTAATAGAATATGTTTTTTGTATTTTTCATCCTGCTTTCTTACCTCCTCATCTATCTATTAATTCATGACATCATTCTTCTCCACTTCTAATCTAACCTCAACCATTGTCTTCACTCAGGTATGTTCTTCTGTATATAGCTAACAGTTAGAAATAACTTCTTACACTGTTCTATTGTGGGCCACATCTGAGGTTATGACCTGATAATGAAAGAACATTATCAAAGCATATTAGCAGACTTCTTTCTCCAGTGTGATTTCTTATACTGAAGTAATATTGGAGGGGCAGCTAAGTAGTGCAGTGGATAGAGCACAAATCCTGAAGTCAAGAGGACCCGAGTTCAAATCTATCCTCAATCATTTAACACTTCCTAGCTGTGTGATCCTGGGCAAGTCGCTTAACCCCAACTGCCTCAGGGGAAAAAAAGAATATCGGTTTGGAAATAAAAAATCTTGATTTCTAGTCTCCAATTCACTATCTCCTAACCATTAATTAACAGTGATGGACAACTAGATGGCCCAGTGAATAGAATTCTGGGCTTGGAGTCAGGAAGATTTATCTTCGTGACTTTGAATCTGGTCTAGACACTTACTAGCTGTGTGACTCTGGGCAAGTCATTAACCCTTTTTGTCTCAATTTACTCATTTATAAAATGGGCTGGAGAAGGAATGGCAAATCATTCTAATATCTTTGTGAAGAAAATCCCAAAAGGGGGTCATAAAAGTTGGACAAGACTGAAAATTGACTTAATAACACATTAGCAGTGTAATTTGAGCAAGTAAGTTATTTAAACTATTCTGGTCCTTAGTTTTCTCAGATATGATATAGAGATTGAATTAAATTCCCTTTCAACTCTATATCCTGAATCTATCTGACCTTGGGCAAAACACAGAAACTTTAAATTAAACTCAGTTTCCTCACCCATAAAAATGGGAACAATACCCTAGCTACACCTGAAAGAATTTGTAAGACTCAAATGAAAGAAATTTTCAAAGAACACTATATGTAAATGGAAAAGTTAGGATTTGGGGGGGGGACTGGCTCTAGTCTTGCTCAGATCTCTTTTAAAGTTTAACAAAGACATAGTGCTAAACTATACATTAAAAGATGGTTTACAATTTCAAGTTAATGGTAGTCTATTGTATTTTGATGGAGGTAAGTATTTAACTTGTGCTATGCTGGTCAAATTTTCATACTGCAAAGTTCCCAGATCCCTTGAAATGGTTTCATTTAAATATATAATAAAATTACATAATAATATATACCTATGTGCTTGGGTTTGACTACTATTTGCTACTATATTTGTTGGATACAATTACATATAATTGTATCCAACAAATACATATATATGTACATGTATCTCCTTGTTTGCAACTGTAGCTATGTATGTATAAGAGTTCAGATCTTAGTTTTGCCATCAATTTTACTATGGGAGTTAAAACCAATCTAGTTAACTTCTCTGTCTGTCTAGACAATAATGTTAAGAATATTTCTATGTAGGACTTTAAGAAAAGGTAATAAATAAAAAAGGAATGAAAATACTTTGGAGCCTAATATAGTTACAGGAATGTTTAAAAGATAATTTCTTCTTTCACTTTTACTCTGAACACAAAAATGACATAAGCAAAAACAATTGAATTCACATCCTTTGCACTTAGAGAGGAAAAGTCCCTGCATAGAATGTGGATTCTGACCCATGCATCATGAAGTGATTTGGTTGTCAGACAAAACTATTATTTGACAGACACAAGAAAAGAAGAATCTTATGAAAATGATGGTGGGTAAAAATAAATGCATAAAACTTACCATGATGAGGAACAGCGAGATGGAATTGAAGACTTTAAACTAAAGAGGGTTTACCTCAGGTGGTTTTATATTTAGTTTTTAAATGTCAGAAATGAAATACTCACTAGCAGAGACATTCAAGGAGTTTACTGTTCTCTCCAGCTGGTTTTCTGCTGTGCAAGTTAATGTAACATTTTCTTCAGGGGAAATGATAATTTTACTATAATACCTGCCATTGATATAAGGGGATTCCTCTGTCTGTAAAGGAAAGAAGCAAAGTCAACTTTGAAAGGGAAATTAACTGAAGAGAATGAGATGAACTATTAATAGTTGATGCTTAGAGATGGTGACAACTTGTTGCCTGAAAAATAAATATCAGAGGGAAATATTTGTTAAATGCATTACTTTGGGTCCTATTTACCTTTTTGAGTATTTTAATTAAATTTTAAAATTATGCTCATTTCCCTTTATTAGAGAGGGAGGCTCAGTCAGACTTTTATGACTGTGTTTTGATTGACATTTTAAAAAAATCTAATCAATATAACTTTTCATCATAGATTTTCTCAAACAATGGATGTGAATGGCACAACTTTCACAGAGCATGTGGTAAATTGGGGGAAAAAAATTGTGATTAAAAAGTAATCCACATACTAAAAGTTTGGGAATACTATATAGAGCTTCAACAGAGTATTATTCCTAACAAGCAACCATCCTAACAAATTATCTTTCATTATACAATTTAAATAGAACTCTGCTTCATTAGTTTGTATTCTTCTCTACTAATATTAGTAATAATGATTAGTGATCTTATGTTATAGTAAGATAATCCATTCTCAGCAGTATTGTTTGTATTGTAAAAATAATTTATTCTAAACAATTAGTTATTGACTAAGTGTGAAAAGAAACTAAATTGGATTTAGCATTAGACTTTAATTTCTATGTTGTCTGGTTTGATTTAATCTGTTCTGTAGTCAAAGAAATAATAGTCCTCAACCAAAGATTTGTGTATTTAGTCTTGCTTTTCAAATTCCTACTCAACACATTGTCTATACTATACAATAACCATCCCCCAGGGGAAAGATCACTGAGACCCTGACCTTAGAGAACCTGGGTTTGAGGACCATTTTTGATGCTTTTAACTTGAGTGATATTGGGTAAATCTCTTAACTGCTTGGCCTCCATTTTTTTTTCCTCCCCTGTCAAAAATAAGGGAACTGGAATAGCTCCAGATCAATGTTCCTGAAGCAGTGTTGAATGAGGGATAGAGAATTGGCCTTAGAATCAATAAAATCCAGGTTTACTTTTCCTTGACACATACTGGAAATATAATTTTAGGTAAATTTTAACTCTTTAGTGTCTCAGGCATTTCTCTAAGACTGTACGTTTCAGATCTGCATTGATGGAAAGAGCTGTTTCATGAGGCATTTCATATACCAATGAATCACAGGTCTATTCTAAAAATAATAATTAAAAAAAACCCTTCTTTTCAATAATTTCATGCAAATATTCAACTGTAAATTCCTTATGAGAAAAAAACCTTTCTCATTATATATATGGCCCTCTGACAATATCTTGGATAGTACTGGGCATATAGCAGTTGCTGAAAAAAAAAAAGTTATTAGTTCATTGACCAAAAGAAGGAGCATAAGTTGAGAGAATATAATTACATAAGTCTATCAACACTTCAGGGAACATGACCAAAGAATAAAATAATGACAACTTTATTTTTCTCATAAGTAGAGCATCATGGTTTCTTCATGAATAGCAACATCTCCAATTTTCCACCATTCAAAAGGACTTTCATATAACATTGTCTTTGGATTCTTGACTTTATTCCTCTTTTTTCTCTCCTGGATATGTTGCCTTTATTCATTTCTAGGTTGATTCTTCTTTTGTATTTTGTTGATACCATAGCTATTTTAAGGACTTTATTTTTCAATGTCATTTACGTAAACTGGAATGAGAAAATCTGATCAATTTATCAAATAAAGCAAAAGGTAAAGGAATTACAACACAGATGATTTAAAAAATTATTTTCAATACTTTCAATTACCAAATTGGATTTCAAGGAATGTGTATTTCTTAAGAGAGGTAATATGGTGTAATATATAAAGTCATTAGTTTGAGTCGGACAGATATGGGTAAAAATCCCACATCAGAAAATTAGCTATAGCACCATGGGAAAATCACTTAATCTTTCAGGTCTCATTTTTTTCATATGTAAAAAAGGAAAGGATTATATCTGAGATTTCAGAGATCCCATCTAGCTCTAAAGCTCTGATCTATAACCAGGACTTCTGTCCCCTCCTTTGTATTTTTTTATGCTTACCTATGACTACAGGATAATCAGAATTACTTCTCCCTGAGAACATTGTTCCTACTTCCATGAAGTAGCTAGTAAGAGAAAACTATTCCTGAGCATATACCCCAAAAGCTTCAGGGAAATAAATGCTGATCACTTTATCAGAGTCCATATGTTCCATCCTCTCACTAGGGGGTATTGCTCTCTAATCTCTGACCATTCCGTTTTGAGTATTGTACACTCTTGGCAGTATATGTTTGAATAACACAATGCCAAAACAGTGAAAAGGGAGAAAGAAAGAAAGAATTTGATGAGCTGTGTGATTATTACCATTCCATTTCCCCCTGCCATGATTTGTGCAAGGACTATTTGAGGAAATGCTACTGTATAACCACCTAGATGCCAGGGATGCTGGAACAATTTTAATTTTAAAAAGAAACAGCCTTTCATCTTGTGTCTTATTACCAACCTGAAGTACAGCAAGAGCTGTCAGAAGTTATAAAAAAAATGTGGAGTACTAATATTCTCAAAGAGATATTCCTTAGCCAATGCCAGAAAAAGAACAGTTCGTGTGTTATCTTTGTGTACATATTTATGTGTGTATTTTAAATTAAGGAACATATTAGGAAAACTATTAAATCTAGTCTCCAAGAGCTCATTATGCTTTCTATTTAAAAATCTAACAGATTGACAATTTCATGGATTTACAATCTTGAATTCCTAATGATAAGTCAATTTTTCATTCTATTTGATACTAAAATTGGTATGAGGGAATGATAGAATTCATATAATAAGAAAAGGACATTTTTAACTCATGTATTCAAAGACCCAGTCACTTTGGGAGATATTGGGGGTGGGGGGGAGAGAGGGAAGCCATGCAACCTTTCCCCACAACAGAAAAATTATGACTTACTTTCACCACCCCAGCTTTACATCCAAAAGGATTTCTATATTTGGACACAACTGTGGTAAAACCATAGGAAATTATATATTTAAATGAAATAACTGCATTATCTAGCACTATGTTAGGAAATAATTTTAATATGAACTATCCCTTAATACAAGAAAGCAAATTAATAAAAGCTACTTACTACATTTGAATGTGTAAATTTATGAAGCAGCAAAGTATTCTTGTAAAATTTTAATCAGCTAAGTTTAAGAAAATAAGGACTATTGAATGTCCTACTTTAAATTCTTTTCAAAAGAGATACTTAGAGACCCATAGACATTATAAATTTGTCTCTCTTCCTGGCTCTGGGAAAAAAAGAAATATTGGGAGGCATCATATTTTAGGAGACATAAAGCCGGCCTCAAAACAAGGAAGAGTAGACTTCAATTCCTTCCTCTGAAAAATACTGACTTTGTGAAAGTTGTTTACATTTTTTCCTCAGTTATGTCTGAGACATATCTTTAAGATTACTAAGTGGCCAAACTGCATTGATAGGTCACCAGGGAGCTCCCAATACCAAGAAAATCACAACTCAAATACCTATTCCCCTTATTTCTAAAATGAAAATCGATTTAAACAGTTTTGAGTCTCCTTTACTTCCCTCCAATGCTGTTCAGAAGTTAAATTAGAAAGTTCCCTCCTCACCTTCTTGAATATATGCATATATATAATGAGAAGAAAAATACTTGCTTGGTTTATGACGCTTCCACTGCCTGTAATTGTCCACTGGACGGCTGGCTTGGGAAAACCTTCCACATGGCAGATAATTGTTTTAGACAATCCATTTGGATCAGTTTTCTTTGTCATTTTAATTTGAGGTTTTCCTAAAATATCAGCATAATTAAAATATTGTGGTGAACTGACTATGATGAATGAAACCAACTGCAGAATTACCGTTTGTGAAAGAAAAATTGAATGCATATAAACTACACTCCTTTATTACCTTCCACAATTAGAGTCAGAGATTCTCTTTTCTTTAACCCTTCCACCTCTTGTAGATTAGTTTCACAGACATAGTTTCCAGCATCCTGATACTGTAGACTGGAAAATGATGGCCTAGACCGCAGCTTAGTGTTATCCTGATTAAATGAAAAAATAAATTAATTTGCATAGCTCAGTTATAACTGTAGGCATATTTACTCAAGAGTAATTAAGATCCAGACTAATATTTTTTGACAGTCCAATGATCAATTACTCTATTTATCCTACTAATGAAATTATCAGTTTTTCCTCTATATTTAGATTAAAAACAAACACATAAAAACAAAATGTTTTCTTTATTCCCTTTTGTAGAACCTGTAGAAATAATAATAATGATAATAATAACTAACATTTATATACTAGTAGCTAACATTTTTATTGATGTTGATGATGAGCCAGGCATTGTGTAAAGTAGGAGCTTTATAATTATTATCTCATTTGATCCTTACAACAACCCTGGAAGATAAGTGATATTATTCCCCTCATTTTTAGGGAGGGAAACTAAAAGGAGAGTAAATGACTTACCCAGAAAACTGTTTCTGAAGCTGGATTTGAACTCAGGCTTTCCTAACTCTAGGATTCATATGCTGCCATACCCTTCCTAACTCCAGGCTACATACACTCTGCCACCTAACTGCTTAAAAAACTGTAGGTCTATGCTGAATAATTGTACCATTTCCTCAAAAGGATGGCTTACATATTAAGTGAGATATAAATGTTTTTTTAAAATACTCAAGCAAAATTACTATTATTATTAAGACTGATGCAATGAGACTTTGGAAAGAAATACTTGAGAAACAGTAAAATAGTTTTATCAAATGACTCACACTGTTGGGATTGGAGTTAGAATTAGGGTTATGTCACTACCGGCAGCATGACCTCCTTGTAAGGAACTCATGTTCATAGCTATTTATCCCCCTTGGTTGTGTGATCCTGGACAATTCACTTAACAAAACAGAATAGTGTCATGTGTCCAATAGAACATTAAGGAGGATTCAAAATATATACAATAAATTACAGTTCAGAAAAGGATATATAATAGTAGAAGAAATTATATTCACTAGTGTCCATTTTTTCTTTGCTTCCCTTGCAGGCTATTCTTTTGTTTTTTGCTGAGCATTTTTTAAACTTTATTCTTTCCCCTCCCCTTCATCAGCCCTCACCCAAACAGGTTATGTTTACATATACATTAATAGATATACACCTACATACCTATATACCCACACATCCCTGTCTCCCCTCCCCCAGAGCAATCAAGATACATAGAGCAACCTGGATACATAGACTTGAATATATATGTACACACACATACACATATATAAAATATACACACATGTATTTACCCATATGTAAACATGCATCTAAAATAACATTAGTATGGCTGATATAATGTAGATTTCTCTTTTGCTTGAATTATAAGTTTGATTTTGTCTAAAATCAGTGATTACTAGATGTACTTTTTTCCCTAATAATTTCTATTCCTGATCATTTTAGTATTTATCTATCTCTTCTTTCCTACCCCTGCCAATTCTTCTACTTTAATTCTGATCCTCAACTTGCCTCCTTGCTATTGCTTAACCTTCATCACCCATGGATCCCTCCCTTGTCTTCTTCCCACACCCTTTGTTTCCTCTTCCACCCATCCTTCCCCTCTTTATGTATAGATTTTGGAGGGTGCTATACCCTTCATGGTGTGTATACATATATACATACATAATTACTTATTTAATCCATTCCCAATGTGAATAGGTTTTCAGAACTACAGTCCTCTTTCTCCCTCTAATAGCTGTGTCTATTCTTCTCCTGCACCTCATTTGTATAACATAATTACTGTTTTTACCTTTTTAAGGCAGTTTTTATTTTTAGTCAGATCATACTTAACTGTGTACTAATCTTTCTTTTGAGCTATCCAATTATTGATGTCAATCTTAAACATATGGTATACATTTCCCTGTAAAATATATAATCTGTCCATGTTAATGTCCTTGCAATTTATTTTTGATAATAGCTCTTGTGTGTTAAATTTTCTATTGAGGTCGGGTTTGGTTGAAAAAAAGAAGTTTGTTGAATGTCCATTTTTTTCCAATTCAATATTATAGATAATTTGGCTGGAAATGATATTTTTGGCCTCTGGCCTAGTTCTTGTGATTGCCGATAATTAAGATTCCAGGACCTGCAGTCCTTTATTGTGACTGCTAACACCTGTACAATTCTAATTGTAGATCTAGCATATTTGAATTTTTTCCCCTTGTTTCTTGCAAAATTTTCTCTTTGATTTGGGGATTTCAAAATTTGGCAATAATATTCCTATTTGTTTTTTTATTTGTTTGTTTTTTTACAAAACATCACTTTGAGGTGGTGATCAATATAGTTTTTCTATTTCTACTTCCCCCCCATGTTCTATTACTCCAGGATAATTTTCTTGGATTATTTTTTGAATTTTGTATCAGTTCTTTTTTTGGTCACAACTTTCAGGTAGTCCAAATATTTTTATATTTTTCTCTTCTTGATCTGTTCTCCAGATCTGTTATTTTTCTTACAAGATTTTAATATTCTGTTCTATTTTTTCATTTTTAATATTGTTTTGTTATTTCTTGATCTATTATGGCTTCACTGCCTTCCTCTTGTCAAATTCTAATTTTCTTTTTCTTTGAGGAAAACTTTTTATTTTCAAAACATATGCATAGATAATTTTCAACATTCACTTTTGCAAAGCCTTGTGTTGCAATTTTTTTCCATCTCTTCCCCTTACCCCCTCCCCTACAAGGGGTTTAACAATATGTTAAACGTGCAATAATTCCATAAATATTTCCACAATTATCCTGCTGCACAAGAAAAATCAGATCAAAAAGAAAAAAATAAGAAAGAAAACAAAATTCAAGCAAACAACAACAATAAAAAAAGAAAAATACTCTGTTGTGATCTACACTCAGTTACCTCTCTCTCTGGGTACAGATGCCTCTATTCATCACAAGACTATTAGAACTGGCCTGAATCACGTCAACATTGAAAAGAGCCACATCTAACAGAATTGATTGTCATATGATCTTGCTGTTGCTGTATTCTCTTGATTTTACTCACTTCACTTAGCACCAATTCAAGTAAGTCTCTCTAGGCTTCTCTGAAATCATCCTGCTCATTGTTTCTTATAGAAAAATAATATTCCATAATCTTCATATGCCACAACTTATTCAGCCATTCTCCAACTGATGTGCATCCAGTTTCTTGCCATTACAAAAAAGGGATGCCACAAACATTTTTGTACATGTGGGTCCCTTTCCCTCCTTTAAGATCTCTTTGGGATACAGGCTCAGTAGAATCACCACTGGATTAAAGAGTATAAATATTTTGATAGTCCTTTGAATGAAGTTCCACATTGCTCTCCAGAATGGTTGGATCCATCCACAACTACACCAACAATGTATTAGTGCTCCAGTTTTCCCAAATCCCCTTCATCATTATCTCTTCCTGTCATCTTAGTCAATTTGAGAGGTGTGTAAGTGGTACCTCAGAGTTGTCTTAACCAAATTCTAATTTTTGAAGAATTATTTTCATCTTTAAGATTCTTTTTCCCACCATAATCTTTTTTGTTTTTCTTAGATAGTTTTTCTTTTTTCTTTTTAGTTTTTATTCAGTGTTTCTCATTTGATTTTTAAATTCTTTTCTGAGTTTTTTTCTCTCTTCACAGAGAGCCATTTGATGTTGCTCTTTGGAACAGAAAAGACTTTTTTTTTTTTTTTTTTTTTTTTTTAACTTCAGTATCCTCTGAAGATAAACCTTTGTCTTCCCTATTCCCATAGTAAATTTCTATCATTGGATTCTTTCTTCTTTGTTGGTTCATTTTTTTTAACAAGAAGTATTCATTTAAGCACCTCTGTGGAGTGGGGGAGATAGTGTTCTCTCCCCTCTGACCTGTAGTCCCAAACCAAAAGCTTCACCCTCCTGCAAGTGCCAGCCCATTGCCCCTGCACTCACCAGATGTGCTAGTTCCTTCTTGCCTCTACAACACAGCTGAGTCTGGTGTTCCTAATCAGCTGAGGGTCATTCAGTCTTCTGGGAGTCAGAAACCTCCCAACTCAGCACACAGTCCAGAAGATGAAAGGTTCTGTGATTTTTGCTGAGGTTCCAGTCAAACCCAGCTAGCCCCAGGGGTCCCCACTTTGTGATTCTGCAAGCAAGCCTGGAGATGTTTGTTTGTACCATACACTTTGTTTATGCCATAGACCGGTTAATCCCCAACCTGGGGTCCTTTTTAGGATCTTCCCGGGTTGTATCAGGAGGAGCTCTGTTCTGCTCCAAGTCTTGATTTTTCACCAGTCTATGTTTGCTCTGAGGCACAAATTTGTAATGTTTGTGGGAGAAATCTGAAGAGCTTGAAATTTACTGCCTTACTCAACCATCTTCCTGGAATTTTCACCCTCCTCCCCCTTGTTACCTCTAAAGTAGTAATTTGCAGCCTATTTGCTGACCTATGCTGTTAGAGGGAGTGTCCTCACTAGGAGTTTTCTGTCAATGAAAAGCAGAGGCCCAGATCTTACTGCTATAAATTCTTAGCTTCAGGCAATTATACCAAAGGTAGCACTGCAAATGGCAACAGTAATGGTATCATTGCTACCTAATTCAGGGGTCTTTGTTCACCATAATTTTCCTCTTTCCCCAAACACTAAGTAGCAATTCTAGGATTTGAGAAGAGATAATCAACTTGGATGAAGTATTCAACTAATGATATTGACATTACACAACTGATAATCGATTTGGAAGTAGATATAGTGAGAGCAAGTGAAACTTTTAGTGAAAATGTATACATCTGGTTAGGTCATTGGATTTGTGTGGCAACAGTTTCAGTTAAATAATTTGAAGGCAAAGTTTGTAGAAAATTATCTTAAAGTGTCTCTGGATTTAAATTATTTATAATTGGATTGTACAAACACATATATGCACATATGTATCTAGGTGAGTAGAATATGCTAGTTGCTAAAAATTTTTGCATCTATGAAACTCATGAGGATTTTCTCTGCCCACACTGTTTCAAAATTAGGCCCCAGTCACACTGTTTACGAATTTCAGTCAAAGGATCATGACAATGTAGAGGAAACATACAAGATTGTCTTCTGACAACACTGGTTAAAAAGAAATGGTTGTTTTACTATAATTTTCAGTGATGGGGCCAAGGTCATTCATCTTCATTGTTAGCACAACTTTCCTAAATTTCAAAGGAGCAATTACCAGTCCCACTTTACCATCTGTTGCTACCAAAAAGATAGCAATACTTGCACACGAGTATCATTTACTAAATTTCAGATAATTACTTTGAAACAGAGGATTTATTATTGGGGGTCTATCAGAAATGTATATATTTCATGTGTTTTCTTAGTACTTGTCTAACAAATTGATATTCATGGCAATAGTTTTTAACAGTACATATTTCTAATTTTGTTTATAAATTAACATTTCTAAAAAGTTAAAGCATACCCTGCAATAGAATCTGTTTATATAATCTTACTTTTCCATCTTTGCATGAAATTGGTAACATTTTTCTATACAACATAAAATGACTACACTCTAAATGAATTTACAAAGAAAGCTAGTAAAAAATATTACTTACTTTCAACCAAACAACAGTTGCATTCTTAATACTTGAAGATATAGTACACGACACAGGAAAAGCATCTCCAATCTGCTTAGTAACTTCTCCACTTGGGTTAAGAGACAAATCCAAATCTGTGAAGCAAAAGAACTATTTGAAATGCAAAACTTATAAAATTAAAATATCCAAATACTGATTTTGGAAAGGAGGAAGTGATGAAAGGATAAAACCTAGCAAGTGATTTGAAACCTAAACCACATTTATATAACAATGAATTAAACTGTGGTCTGATCACTATAGCTATCCAATAGGCAGTTTGGATTGCCAAATGGTCAATCCAATTAACAGGCTAGGTATAGAGGCTGCACTTAAATATCAGTTGGCTTAATTTCTTTACCAAGGAGAAAAAAAATCTTTGTTATTTTTGTAACAATACAAGGGGAAATATTACTAGAAAAGAAATTACTGAAGATAGCAATTGCAAATGACAGAAGCAATGATATCAAGACTCTTTATAAAATAGAATTTATGATAAACAGAAAAAATAAAACTTTCTTCACAAAGATATTACTAAACTTATTAGACTCATAAAGCATGTTTTTATTTTGCCCTTTTCATCTGATTGAAAGATTAGACAATAAGAAAAATATTTAAAATATAAGACATAAATATCTCTACATACATACATAAATATACATCTATCAGGCAAATGAAATGTTTCTTTAAAGAGCTTAGTATTTTACTGGGAATTGTCTAAAGAATATACCCCTGTTCTCTCAGTTCAACACTGATTTTCCCAAAAATGCTAGCACACACACACACACACACACACACACACACGCACACAGAATTAATTTCACTTTGATTATTTGGTGGAAGTGGATTTGAGTATCAAATTCAGTACTAGGTGAAGTAGAACATTTTCATATTTCATTGGTTGACTTAGGAAATTAGAAGTTAGAGGGAATTATCCTAAAGGATGGTGATTAGCTTTAGCAATTATAAGGGTAATTAGTATATGTGGCTTGGAGGGCAGGGTAGAAAAAAGTTTCATTCCTCCCAATTATTTGGGGGATGATAGTACATTTATAGACTGGCATTACTTTTGCACAATCTGCTATATATGTTTATTTTGGTCTTATTATTCTACCTATGGAAAAGGGGGGAAAACAAATAAACAAAAACTAAAACATGCTACCAATATTTCTTTTAAGAGAATTAAAATGTTGATTTTCTTTGACTTCTTTCTCAAAACCCAACTGCCACATTCCAGCCTTGTATTTCAAAACTAAAATGCATTAAAAAAAAAAAGCCTACACAAACACCTGAAAACCAATTAAACTGTCACATCTTTCTCCTTATTCCTATTCTTATCACTACTGATTATCAAGACAATTCAGTGATTTTATTATCAGCTTCTTCTTCCAGCTAGATTCTCAGTTAACAGACCCTATAAATCTTATTTCTTGGGATTTTGTACTCTCTATCAAAAGCAAGAAAGCCTTAATATGCCCTAAGGCTATGGATTCTTGACATAAGACCCTTAGAAGCAATTTACACATGACATCTTTCAAAAGCAGAGTTATCTGCTGGCTTCATTTCCCTAGTGTCACCAAAAAAGAGTAAGACTCACAAAAAAGCCTATTAAGGATGCAGGACAGTTCTGGATGAAAGGTCCCATAATGGCTAGTTTTATACATATAGAAAAGTATGACAGCAAAACAGGTGTCCCTGCTGTCCCAACAATTAGCCAAATCATTGATTGGCTCAAGTCAAGTAAATACAAAGTAAATAATGGACAGAACAAAACAATTATTTGGGTGAAGAAACATTTCCTTAATAGTTCTATTCTTTTCACTTGATACACAAAATGTGCTCCTAATACATTAAAATGTGGCCATCTTTTCAGAATATCCTAACATGTGTTGATAATTAGGAATTGGTATGTCTGTTTGTCTAGTTATTTATCTACATAATAGCTAGCTTTATTCTATCTATCTTCCTTCTTGAATCTCTACTAGATGTTTAAAACTGAATCCTCAGAACTAATCCCCCCAAAAATGATAATTGAAAAGAACTTTAGATACTCTTTCCCAGGAAAATTCTTAAACATTACTTAAGTCTGTCTTCTCTTCTGAAGCAGGGTGAAACCTCAGGCACAAGGATTTGATTGCATCACTGAGAAGGAAAGATCTCACTGACACTACAACATACTAAAATCTCATTACAAGACTGGTCTTCTTCTCTAAGAAAGAATGATGTGTGTACTGGGCAGTCTTTGAATTCTAAGTGCCCCTAGGGCTAAACAGCAAGTGAGTCCCCTGTCTCCGTGAAATCCTTTCTCAGACTGAACCTGTCTTGCCAGTATCTCCCCAGGATGAATTGCCCCAAATGGAAAAATCAATCTTTAGGAAGGTCAAGTCAAGTGTTTCTCTTGCTATGCCTCTGTGCATTTCGCCTTTTGCCTCCCTGAGCTTATATAGCTTTATTCTAAAGATTAAAAACACAGGTTAAAAGAGAGTAAAAGTGATGCTGAAGACAACTTTGATCCTGAGAATGCTTCTGCTTTTAGATACTCACTATCCATTCATCAATATGGTTTCATTGGCCAATGAAATTATTGCCGTGGTCTTGATCTCATTCCTAAAACTAAATTCATTTTAACTGGTTTTGGGAATGGGTCTTATGCCCTAAAATTTTTGTTCTCTATTAAATAAAGCTTCCAGAGATCAGTTGCTATTTCTGAGTTTCAGGAACATCAAGACATTGTTCACAATATAATAATTAATTATTTCATTAACATCTGTAATAAATACCAGTTTCTGATACTACACATTATGGGAACTTAAAATGATACTGGATTTTTAGCAAATTGAAAGTATCATTATTTAAGACCATGCATACTATAAACTTTGTTATACAAACACTGAATGGTGTTGATACGGATGAACTTAATGAAAGCAGGTTACAATCAGAGCAGTAGTTAGAGTACTAAGCCTGGAATCAAGAAGACCTGAGTTCAAATATGGTATCAGTCACTTCCTAGCTGTGTGGCCCTGGGCAAGTCACTTAACTCTACTTGCCTCAGTTTCCTCATCTGAAAATTGAGCTGGAAAAGAAAATGGCAAACCATTATAGTATCTTTGCCAAGAAAATCCTAAATGGGGTCACAAAAAGTCAGCCATGACTGAAATGACTAAACAATAACAACTATAGTTACAATTTAGTTGGAAAAAGAGTAGTATTAGGCTAGAAATTGCTTTCACAAACTGCATGGGAAAAAAAGGTAACTTACAGTGCACTGTGATGGTTGTGGCAGCAATCATGCTTTTTTCATCTATTAGAGAACATTTGTAGTCTCCTGTTGCATTTCGTCTCACATCTGTCAATACATAAGTATTCGAGCTTCTTATACCTTCTGGCTGTCCCTTTGGATAGAGGTAAAACAGCCTATGATTACATTGGGTAGCAAATATGAGGACAATCATATTTCTTAATGACTGCAATATTGTTGGTTTTTTTTCCAGTTTTGAGAAGGATGGTTTGCTTCAATGGAAAATATAGGACTTGTGGATGGATTTTAATTTAATTTAATTTAAATTAAAGTAGATTTAAATTTGGAATTTAAATATAAATGTTTGGCTTTTTATTCTAATGTTGCAAGATTTTTTTAGGGGAAAGAAATAAATGCATTTTATTATCTAAATTATTTTAAAATGAAAATAAATTAAATGTATTCAAAAGCAATTTATTATTGTTAAATTATTTTAGATCCAAATATTTCCAAATAGTTCTTGGAAAAATGATATTTATTTGAGTCCCATGTCCTTTTGGGACAGAATGAGATGTTTTCTTTCAACTGCTCTTGGACAAATATGTTTTCCTGGCTGCATAATTTTCAACTGATGCTTTGGGTTCAGTTTCAAAAATGCCTTCTTCTATTATCACTTTTGTTTTCCATTCAGTCTTCCTGATGAGATGAATCTGGCAACTTATTTGAAAAATCTAACTCATTAATGAGTTTAAAAACTATTGTGTCTTCTGATTCCCCCTTTCCCCACTGGATTTATAACATTAGAAGAGTTTTATAGGTATCTTCCTGTGTAATTTAATTTTACTGGTAAAGCAGTGGTGGAAGGAAGCAGGAAAAAGTGAATCTACTCTGTTTCATAGTTTCCTTATAGATGAGGGAAAATATTCCATGGGAACTCTGTAAAACCAACATCATTCTCCTTCTTTTATGTGAACATTAGACAAATTTCAAACAGGGAAAAATGATAGTTCTGAAGCTAAATGGCAGGATTGTGGCACTTACTGGGAGGTAAAACAAAAACTCTTCTGGAGGGGGGTTACCATTTCCCAAGCATTTTAGAGTGATGTTGTCTCCTTCCTTAATGGAATTTTTGGGTGGTAAAATGTGAATTGTTACCTTCTCTGTGGGATCTGCAAAAATAATGGACACAAGTTAATAGTTTTTGTCAAGTGCCATAGTACTCTATACATATAATGCAAATGACTAAATTATACACAATTTTCTCAAGAAGCAAGAAATGGTAATTGCTTAAATGTATCTTTTTATAGAAGGATTTAAGTTAATAGGTACTTTCTATACTGAGTACTAATCCTAGTTAGAACAAACTACAAAGGAACCCCTGCTATATAAAAATCAATTTCTTCTTAGCAAAATGTCTTTAACTATAGTAGGAATGACCATAATTATTTTATGTGTAAAAGACCAGTAGGAACAATCTAATCTCACTGTATGATTTCGTTATAAGAGAATTTTCTGTATTCTATGAAACTTACTATTTGGAAAGACTGAAGCAGCCATCAAAATAGCCAGTTCTATTAGGAAACACTGCACTCATGTTACATATTAGTATCCTACATTAAATACAAAGAAACATGAGCTATTAATAGCACAGACAAAGCTTTTTGGTATGCTTAAGAGTATACTTGCTTTTAAAAAGATGAATCCCATGATCTGAGGGAGACCCTTAACATAATCAGCAGAAATGTAAATGTAATATAATTCTATTCTGTTCATTGAAGTCATGATACAACTTTCATCCACTTTAGTAATATTTCCAAAGAAAATAAGGATAAAGGGATTCTTTACAATTAGCTGCTGTTCACGAGCAGAATTGTAGGGAAACTAAAGTGCATATATAATAAACCACATCTAACAAACACAAAATAGCAGAAAAATATCAGTTTTAAAAGAATATATATTTTCAAAATTAATAATTTCCCAATAACAATCTACTTTTAAACTTTAAGATACTGGATTTAGAAATGGACTAATGCATAGGCTTATTTGATGGAAAACTTAAAGCACTATGTAAATCTTATTTATCATCATCATCATCATCATCATCATTATAGGTTTTTCAATAGGAGGAAGAAAGGAAGGAAATAACCTCTGAACTTTGAGGAGCTTAAGTTCTAATGGGGAAAGTCTTCAACCAAAAGAAAACTGAAAAATAGAATAGGGTGTTAGGGATAAAGTAGAGAGGAGGCATGGTTTTAAAGTATAAGGATGTCAAGAACAAGGATAGGAAAAAAATGAAACTAAAAATTTCCCCCGATTTGCCAATGATAGTGTCCAGGCTGAAGATAGTAAAGTCTACTGTGAAATCCATAAAATTCATTTTTGACACTATTTTCTTCCCTTCTATACCCATTCTGTTATTCTTTCTCTATCACCTAACTCTTGTTCCAATATTGTGGCACTGCTGCTTAAGACATAACACTCTGTTGAAGTCCCACCCTCCCAATTATACTTGGCTTTTCAAGTCATTTCTATTCTTTTTTTCTCTTTTAGCCCTCGCCTCTCTCATTCTTTGGTTCATAGCCCTGCTCTTCACTAGGAAATTAATAAGCCAATCTGGGATAATGGGGGCAATTTATTACCTTACTCCAAAGCAAGAAATTGGTACTTTAATAGGAGCATTCTAGACTGAATTCAACATGATTAAGATGAAAGTAATCATCTATCTTAAAATGATCGATCATTCTTGGTTTTTCTGATCCCATTAGTATCGATGTTGTTTTACTACTCATAAAGTCACTAAACTTCCCTCAGATTCAGCTTTGTCATCTTTAATGTAAGGGTAATAATGCTGGTAGTAACATGTCCTGGAGACATTGTGAGAATTAAATAAGAAAAGGTGCACAAATAGTTTGGAAAACCGTAAGATACTGTAGAGGAGTAGTATAGAAGATTAGAATGAAAAAAGATTGGGATTCAAGAAGGCAGGAGGTCAAACCCCATAGGTGACATCTACTAGCTATAAGACCTTGGACAAATTATCTAATCCCTCAATATCTAAGAGAAATCTTTAATGCTAGTGAGAAAACTAATCTATACTAGTAAAGGAACTTTCTCATCAAAAATATATTTAAATTGACAAAATCAGAGATCTAGTAGAAAAAATAAAGCATTAAATATTTCAGAGAGAATCATTATCATCATTATATTTGACTCATAAAATCACAAAATCTTAAAGAAGTAAGGGGTATCAGGAACTATCTAATCTAACCTATTCTTGTGTAGAGATTTCTACAACTTTCTTGACAATTAATTCATTATCCAGGTTCTGGAAGGACCAGAATTTAAGAATGTCTGGAAGGATTATGTCAATTGGTGTTCCTGGTTCTTTTTAGTGTTAAAATTATCACCAGTGATGAGACATCTATCAGCTGATGAGAGACATAATTCCATTTTGGATAGCTTTTACTGTGCAGAAATTTCACTTGTCTTCTATTGATCTAATAATCTCTGTTTCTCTGCAACTTCCACCCATCCCTTCTGAGATCAATCAAAACAACTGTAATCTCTCCATATAAGAATCATTTAATGCTCTGATAGAAATCATGAGTGCCCAAATCTTCTCCAAATAGTAATGAGTAGCTGTATGACTTTTTTTTTTTTTTTTTTTTTTGTTGTTGTTGTTGTTGTTGTAAGACATAATGACTGTACCATGCTGCTATATATTTCCTCTGGACTTTCTTTTCAGATTTCTATGACTTAAATGTAGAACCTAGATGTGCAAATTTCTCCTTATCTCCCCATGTGTTCAGGCATTAAAGTCCTATAATTTTTTTTTTCATATTGCCTAATGTATTAGATTTAGAACTGAAAGGGGCTTTAGCCATTATCTAACCCAAAGTTTCTTAAACCCAAAGGTCATGATCCCATATGGGGTCATGTAATTGAATGTGTGAGTGTGGGGGAAGGTCCACAAAATTTTGATTTGTTATCAGTAAATTTTTTATTTGAAAACTACTTTATACACTTATATGCCTGAGGTCATGTAAAAAATTTTTGGGTGAGAAGGGGTCATGAATGGAAAAAGTTTAAGAAGCCCAGATCTAGCCCAACCTTACTTTACATATAAGAAAACAAAGGGTCAATGGCTTCCTCAAGGTCATATAAATAGAAAGTAGTATTGGTGGGACTGGAACATCACCCTCACTACTATTATCTTAGAATCAGTTTCATAAGCTTCATTCTTTATTGTTGCTAGTCTCTTCCTCCAAACCATTCTATACACTGCCACCAGATTAATTTTCTTATAATGCTTCTTCCTGAATATTATATTTCTGATTAAATGGATGCATATTACATATAGAGTCAAGCCCAAACTTTGATGTATCTATACTCTAGGACAACCTCCATCTTCTTGATATATCTTAATTTTACCCTATGTGAAACCATGTTTCTGATCAACTGATTTACTCATAGTTCTTAGGTGATGTTCCTATATTGCTGCTTATCTTTACACTCAAATGGCCCCAAATTTGTGTTTATGCTATAACTGTTTGATGGTAAAGACTCAGTTTTATTTACAATGACTACTTATTGCCTTTCTTAACAACATTCAACAGATTGAATATAGCCACTGTGATACCTCATTAATTCCAGTTTCATACTTTCTCCCTTCTATTATTCTTTCCCTTTATATAAACTATTTTGACAGCTTCTACCATTTTGCACACCGAGTGGTATCAGAAAAACTAGTTACCAATATAAACATCTTAGGAGAAGTTTCTTCTTGTGTTCTGCCATTAATTAGTCAAATAAAATAAATTTACTTCAGAAATACTGCTTTCTAAATGAAAGGGAAAGACATGGGTTTATTTGCCAAATGGATTTCTATTTGGTTGGTTTAAAGACAATGGAATCATTTTTTTGTTTCTCTTGAAAAGCATTACTCTTTTAACTTTTCCTAGTGTAAATTCAAACCAGTTTCTATTCGTTTTATAGTACAGAAAACAAAATGTAAGTGATTGGAAGTTTTCCTTAGGCTCACTGACATTTTCACTATCTATGAAAGGAACTGGATTGATAGTGATTCTTGAACATACCATGCCATTATTGGAATTTCAAGTACATTTTCATTTTAGAGGACTTACCATCCCACTTTGAAGAAAAACCACAAAGTTTCTTTTCACCTGAATTATTCTCTACTTCTAATATTGAATTGTGTAGTATGCAGGTAAAAAGCACACAATTGATAGTGAAAAAAATCTATCTAGCTGTATGATTGGGAGCAATTCCTGTCTGGGTGCTTATTCCTTTGTAAAATGAAGAAGAACCAAACTCAGTTCAAAGATTCATGGATTCAAATGGGACTTTAGAGTTCATGTAGTCCAATCTATGCCTGAACCAACATTACCTCTCTAATATACTTGATAATTTGAAATTCAAGCTTTGCTTAGACTTACAGTGAAAAGAAACCTATTACCTCTCAAAGCAGCTCATTTTATTGTAGGATTGCTCCATTTGTATGAAATCTAAATGTTCATTGGACTTCCCTAAATTGCTTTTAGTTCTAACCTTCTTGGACAAGCAGTTAAACAAGTATTTATTAAATAGTTGTAGAATGCACTTGTAGATTCTGGGGTAAGACTAGGTGATGTCTGAGAATATTTCTAGTGAGAATATTTTATAATTCCAATTGCTAGGTTAAGTTAAATAGTGAAAACAAAATGTAGAGAGTTATAAATATGTTAGGATCATAAATTTTAAAAGTAAGTAGCAGAGCATAGATTTGAATCCATGTCTTCTGATTCAAAATCTTTCATTGTTTCTATTAGAAAACAGGAAAAGGTGTTTATTAATTGACACAGTGAAATTATTTTAGATAAAAGAAAAAAAATGTGGGCATCTAGGTAGTACAATGGATAGAATGTATCCATTCTAGAGTCAGGAAATTAATCTTTCCAAGTTCAATTCTGGTCTGGGATACTGAATTAGGTATGTGATCCTGGGCAAGGTCCTTAATCCTTTTTGTCTCAGTTTCCTCATCAGTGAAATGAGCTGGAGAATGAAATCATAAATTTATCCAGTATCATCACCATGAAAACCCCAAATTACATCATGAAGAGTCAGACATGAAAAGACTGAACAATCACAGAATGAAAAAAAATTGAGTAACTTACAGTAAATATCAAAAAATGCTTGATCAGAATAAATTGTTTTTTGTCCAGATGGACCATAATATGTTACAGAACATGTGAATGGTATCTTTATGTCATTTTTTGTTGTCTTGTACATTAAAGATGAAGTTACAGTGGAGAGTTGCGTTACTGGATCCACTTGTCTTTGTAAAGTTGTGACCACATCTAAAAGAAAGAAGGAATATTAATCATAGGAACTTTTACTTGGATTGAAAATACTTAAATTTCACAAAACCTTTGAAAGATGGCTTAGTCCTGTTCTAGGTACTATACAGGCAGGGAGACTGATGTAGCAAGGCAAAAGTCTTTCCAGTGTTACAGAATAAAACAATGGTGTAAGCAGAAATAGAATCCTATAGTCTTGTCTCCCACACACTTTAATTGACTATGAGAACATGTCTCATATAGAAGAAGTTTCCTTACTCCTTTCTCTTCTGAAGTAGTACTAAATCAGGATTTTGGGGAAAAATAATGGATACATAAAGTAATAAAACCCATTGTTGTAGATCAAAATATTTAGAAGCAAGATTGCACATTCAACACAAACACAAACTTACCTTCTGAAGGGTCCAAAGTCTTTCCATTCCTGTACCATGTAATGTTAACATCTGGATAACTATCTTTTGAAACACACTCACCCAACTGCAAAAGAAAAAGTGACGTCAACATCTAAGTCTAACTGCTTTATTTAAACAAAATTTAGTGATACAATGTGATTGCTATAAAAATAGAGATGGAGATGATCTATCCATCCTCATGTTATTCACTAATGTCTTTTCATCCAAGCCCAATTATTCTACCTGCCTTGGGTAAAATAGCAAGGCTATTAAATGATCCTACTGCATTTGATTTATTTAGAACAAATGATATTCATCATATGGTATGATATGGTACAATACAATAGAATTTAAGGCTATTTTTCTTTTAACAAAGAAATATTTAGTTATACTAGTAAGAAGAAAAGAAGTAGAATGTAATCAGTCTGTTTGGAACCAAAATGATCCACCTATATACAATATTTGGAAATGGCTATTTTGGCTCTCTTTGATGTATTTTCCAGCAGCAGACTAGAAGCATTATGCAAGAGAGATGAACTCCCCTTCTTTCCTCTCCTGCACAAAGTCTTGAGCTACTGGTCCCCTGCCTGTTCTGAATGAACCAAATTTGGATCTTTATGTAGCTATCATCAGTCCCTTCAGACTAGATGAAATTAAGACAGTTATTTAAGCAAGAAATGTGTGCCTTACCTTTTTCAGCTGTTCTGTTTCCAAGAATTGTGCTTTATTTACAATTTCAGGTTTTGATGGTTGCTCTGAAATTAAAGAGAAAAAAATTAAAATCTGTGTGAAAAAGACAGGACTTCTGTTTTGCCTTATATCAAATAATGCGTTTGCCCAAAGCTGGAAAACAAGTGACCAATCAAAGAACAGACTCAGCACAAAGAATGCAATTTGGCAAATTGGTCTAACTGCATATGAGGAAAAAAAAAATCCGCCACACACCAAACCTTTGCATTATTTATCTTAAATGTTATTCTAAGTACCTGGAACTCTTTTGAATATGATCTCTCTAATTAGAAAGCATTATTTTCCTTAAAGCTTCCTAGGCATTTTACCAACCCTGCTGCTGGTTTTAACAGTGAAGACTGCAGTCAAAGGACTAAATAGAACCCTGGTGGTTTGAAAGAGCCAGTGTACCTCCTAATGGCCGCCTGTCTCTCTTCCTATCATGAGCATCAGGCTCATTATAACGTGATAAATTAGCACTATCACCATAGTAGTACAAATGAAAAACTGAAGTGTGAAGTTATTGGGAACATCTCCGGCACTACAGTCAGAATTGGCAAAGCACTGAATTAAAACATTCACACCTGGTCTATCTTTGAGCTATGACTATGACTATGACCTATCTATGAGCTATTGACTATGCAATGGAAGGATCACAGGACAAAGAGGGAGGAGATTTGAGTTTAAAACTCTGCTCTGCCACCAAATATCATATCTCAACTTCTTTGGGCTTCCATTCTCATGTGTATATACTGAAGGAGCTGGGATAAATAGATAGGATATTTATTAAGTGCTATGTGCCAGGCACTGTGTGAAATGCTAGGAGTACAAATATATGTAAAACAAGGCTTGTCTTAAAGAAGCTTCTATAGGCAGTTAGGTTGCACAGTGGTTAGAGGCCTCAGATACTTATTAGCTGTGTGAAATTTAATCTCTTTTTGCCTCAGTTTCCTCATGTAAAATAAGGATAAGAATAGCACTTACCTACCAGGGTTATGGTAAGGATCAAATGAGATAATATTTTAAAAGTGCCTAGCACATAGTTAAGCATTACAGTCATTAGTCATTTTCAGTTGTGTCTGACTCTTGGGTGTTCTTGGCAAAGATACGAGACTGGTTTTCCATCTCCTTCAAGTCATTTTACAGGTGAAGAAATTGAGATATAAAGAGCTGAATGATTGCTTGGGGTCACATAGCTAATAAACATCTGAGGTTAGACTGGAATTCAGATTTTCCTTATTTCTGGCACTCTATTCATTGAGATGTCTAGTTGCTCAAGTGCTATATAAAGTTAATTATTATTATTAATTATTATCTAATTCCAATAGTGGAAAACAATATATAAGTGCTGGCAATGAGGTAGAAGAGAGAAGGTGAGTAGGTAGTCTGGAAAAAGCATGGAAGTTTGGGCCCCAAGATGCAGCAAAGTAAGGCAAAAGTTCAATCATCAAAACTGGGTAATCCAGAGTCAGTGAAGTTCAAGTTTCTAGGGGAATGGAAATATAGAGTGGTGAGGAGAGAGTCACAGAGTAGTAGGGATGCAAGGATCTTTGAAGAATCAGCAAAGACTCCCCTCCCAGAACTGGGAGGATGAGGGGAGCTCTATAGGCCTGGTCCCAATCCTACCAATCCATGAATTTTTATAGACTATACACAATAATCATTCAGTCAACATTTAGTAAATAACATGTTAGGCACTAAGTGCTAAGTGCTGAGGATATAATGACAACTAATTAAATAGTCCCTGCTCTCTAGGAGTTTACCATACTATTTAAGCTAGTGAAGTCTATGTTTTGTAAACACTTCAAACTCTCTATATAAAGTTCAACAACTAGAAAACTCAAAACATTGTAAGCAATTTGCCATATTTAGCACCTGGATCATGAAGAGAAAGGAAAATGGAAGAAAACACATGTGCTTTAAAATATTTAATAGGATAAGATGCTATAGAAGTAAACAATTTCACAGAGGTTACAGGGGGGAAAGCCGCATGGAAAAACTCAGAAATAACTTAAATTTCTAACACATCTAAGTCATTAACTTCATTTTTTATTTTTCCTGTGGGATGTGGCAAAATGAAGTACTTCAATGTTATATATTTGTTCTTCTATAGAAAGTATGGCTCTGTATTTATATAGCAGCTCTTGTTGGTGAGCAGATGTTTTATAATTCTACTATTCTTTCTCTTTTCCTTTAATTTTTATATTAAACTGGTAGCAAGATGTATTATAGCTCATCTCTCTAACATAAATAGGGTAGTGCTTGAAGGTAGAACCAGTATCTTGGTCTTCTTGCCAGACATCTGTTTTGGCCTCAGTGCAGGGTATATAGCAGGGGTCCTCAAACTACGGCCCACGGGCCAGATGCAGCAGCTGAGGATGTTTATCCCCCTCACCCAGGGCTATGGAGTTTCTTTATTTAAAGACCCACAAAACAAAGTTTTTGTTTTTACTATAGTCCGGCCCTCCAACAGTCTGAGGGACAGTGAACTGGCCCCCTATTTTAAAAATGTGAGTACCCTTGGTATAGAAACAGAGACTTCCTGATAGTCCTTTTTTCTCTCCTCCCCTTCTCTCCATTAATTAGGGAGAAGGGCTATGTTAAAGAAGAGGCCAGTGAGCAGGTAGATTTTTACTTAGTGCACTTTAAAATGAAAGACAACTTCCACTCTTCCTCTCTTCTGTACATGGGATTCCATTTGCTCCTCCCTTGGACTTTCTGCAAGGGAAGAGATTTCCTTTCCATGTCCCAATTCCCAAAGGTATGGCAACTACTACTACACAGCAGGGAGAGTAAACATTGTCTAGACAACTGTGATAAATGTTTCTTTCTTTCTGTTCTTTCCCCAAGCAATGGTGATTGAAATTTCTTGAATTCTAGAGGCTAGGAGTCCTCTGGATCCTCTTGTTGTCAACCAGAAGACTGCCTGGACTATTGAAATAACATGCTGATTAGTCTTCTTGAATGCTCTAGTCCATACCTCCATTCAGCTGTCAAAGTGATCTTTCTAAACTATAGTTTTAATCATGTTACCTACCTAGTCAATCAATTAAGTCCTTTGGTTCCCTATCATTTCTAAGATTAAATATACATTCTTTGATGTTCTAAACCTTTCATAACCTGTCTCTCACCTCCCTCCCTTTTCTAGTATTTTCATTGATTGGAATGTTCTCCCTCCTACCTTCCTCCAAGTCCCAGCTAAAATCTCATTTACTATAAGATTTTCTTAATCTTCCTTAATTGAGTACTTTCCCTTTGTTGGTTATTTACAATTTTTCCTGTATCTATCTTGTTTGTACATAGTTGTTATTTGTTCCTCCAATATGAGCTCCTTGAGAGTAAGTTCCACCTTTTACTTTTCTTTGGATCCTCAATATTTAGTACAATGCCTGGCACAAAGTAAGTGCTTGTTTGTCTGACAGACTGAAAAAGAAAACCAAAACCTTCTGAGAAGAAAAGATGATCAAAATTAGAAAGAGAGTCCCAAAACATGTTTTAGTTTGCTAGAAATTGTGCGCCTTAAGTGAGCTGCTCAGAGTGCAGGATCAAATGAAAGTTGGGAGCTCCCAATCTAACTCCCCCTTCCCTAAACATACTAAAACATCTTTTGATTCTACTTAACTTTCAAGTAACTTCAAATAAATTGTTCCACCACCTCCCAGAAAACTATTTCATGTAAGAAAGAAAAATATATCAAACATGTTAACCATGTATGCAATGATGCATACTCATGGTTTCCCAGATTTGCAAAGAAGAGAGAAGGTATATTTTTCTTGACTCTTTGCTGGAGTCAGTATTGGCCATTATGATTATATATCTGTTATTCATTTCCATGAATATTAATATGGAATTATTCTATATTTTATATAGGACTAAGTTATATTCTCTAGGGTCTTCTTGTCTGCTGAGTGAAATACCTTTAATCCTATTCATCCAACAGAATTAAAGTGGCTTTAGAATAACCAGTAACACTTCACCAAAATGGAACTTAACTATTTTAGCTAATAAATAGGAAGGAAGGAAAAATAGTCCTTGCGTATAGTTACAAGGTTCATGTTCCAAGACTCCTGTAGTATACATACAGCAAAGTCCCTGAGGCTTTCTCTCACTAGGAAACTATATGTTTGATTATAGAGTTTCTAAGGCTATCTTGGATAAAAGCAGCAAAAATGCAAGGTGGAAAGGATTATTTTAGTCAAACATGCTGTTACAGGAGAAATGAGTGGAAAGGAAGCATAAAAACACAGAAAACACACTATTCCAGGTCCAATTATATTAAGGGGAAAATCTTCTATCCATCTCATTATCCTCCAAGGTAATTTCTGTATTAGAATCACAGAATCTTAGAACTGAAAGAAACTTCAGCATGAAGTCAGAATTTACAGTTTCCCCAGCACTGTGGTAAGTGCTGGTCACAACACCTTCCCCTTCTCCCCCCCCCCCAAATAAAAGGAAATATGCCTTCTCTTTTTTCAAGGAGATCTTGTTTTAATGTAGCATGGAGAGAGAACATGTAAATAATGATGTACATACACAACATTAATACCAGAGGGAATTGTAGCAGAGGTGATGAACCAGCAAAGGCTTCCAGTAGATGGAGGGATTTGAGATGAGTCTTGAGCAAAGTCATAAAAACTGGGAGGTAAAATTGAGGAGGGAGAACATTCTTCATATGAGGGACAGAGATGGGGAAGGGAGTGTTGTGTGTGAGGAACAGTGTGAGGAACGTGCAGATGGATTGTAGCGAGTATAACAGGGATAAGAAGCCTGGAAGGCTCAGAAGAGGCCTGGCTTTGAAGTTGCTTAATAGCTCAAAAGAAGAATCTCTAAATGAAGTAATAAGGAGCCCTTTGGAGAATCCCCATTATAGCATGCCTCCAGAGTGGTCACTGAGTCTTTTTTCCCCAAAGACCTAAGATGAATCAGCCCATATCATGTCTATGTACGTATATATATGTATGTGTGTGTGTGTGTATATATAAAAATTACATATATATTGTTCTTAATTCTTCTCTCTAGTACCCCTAAGAACAAATCTCCTTCTCCATGATCCACTTCCAGTACTTGAAAGCTGTTATTATGATTCAATCAAGGTATTCTTTTTTGGAACTTTAGAGATCCTAATTTTCTTCAGTCTATCTTCCTATAGAATGATCTTGAGAAGTTTTACTCAAGCTGTTCTTTCCTAAACTATGACATCTGGAAATGATCATCATACTACAGAGGTAGCCTGATAAGGATAAAACCATTAGTTCTCTATTAGGGGACACTATGCTTCTCTAAATACAGCCTATAATCAATCATGTAAACTTTATTGGCTAATATATTTTACCACATACTCAGTTTGAGCAAGAGGTCCACTGGAACCTTCAACTCTTTTTTTTTTCAAATGAATTGCTGTCTACTCATATCTCCTTACTTAGATAGCACAGTTTAATAATTGATATTCATAATGACAGAGGGTTATCAGGAAAAGGTTACATTGTGCTCACTGGACTCTTTTCCAAAAAAAGGTATGAAAGTGCATAATACATTTTGGGAAAGATTTTTGTCTCAGATGGCTAATATGAACAATGATGTGATATTTAAAGGGATAAGCTCAGCTATTTCGAAAAGGTGGATATTCAAAAGACACATTCCCTCAGGATTCTGGATAGCCAAGTTTACTATATGTAAGTCTATTAAGTGAAAAAAGTACTATCCTGGGAGTCAGGAGAAGTAGGATTAAATCATGGCTCTTTGTACTTGTCTAACTCTGGGCAAGGCATTCTCTACTTTTGTTCTGTTTCTTATATGTAAAATGAGAGGGTGAGACTAGGTTACCTTTAAGGTCCATTTGAAGTCTTAATTTGATTTTCTAGGAGGACTCCCAGCTAAAGCAACTCTCTCTATCAAAATAAGTCGGAACCTTCTCTGCCACTTAGTCTTTAGTGGAGTTACTTAACATCACACAAAACTAATATGGCAAGACTTGAAGTCAGCTCTTTGTGGCGTCGAAGTTAGCTTCTATCCAATTTGTCACACTACCTCTGAAAATGCAGCTAAACATAATGGAAAAGTGCTAACTTGTTTTAATTCTACTTTTGGCATTTTTTGTGACTGGATTGTATGGATAACTCTGATATACCCAGATAAAATATGATATATAATTCAGAGACAATGGGGTAAGCTTTTTGAAGGGGACTGTTCTTCAAATTCCAATTCCCAAATTGAATGAATAATTCAATGCAGAAATATAAGGGTAGACACATTCACTTTCTTTTATATAAAATGTGTATTCACTCTCTTCTCAAAACAGTGATTTATGGTGTTATTGTACATATGATTACATATAACCAGTAAGTATGTTATAAGGATAAGTTTAGTATATTTTTTAAAAATAGGTGATAGCACTGTAAGCTAGTTTTAAAAATATTCTTCCTGTCTGAATATAATTAAATTGCAGACAAACTTAATAGTAGTCCCATCTCCCCACCCCCCCCCCCCAAAAAAATTAAGCAATTTGGGATGTCAGATTTACATTTAGAGACCTCTATTTGTAAGAGAAATTCATATTGTTAAGGAAATGACATATATTTCTTTGAGCTACATAACCCCACTTAATTTTGTTTCAACATTTCTGCATTGCTTAAAATTATCTTTCTATGTAATTTTCTTTCATACCTATGGTTATTAACTGAAGGGTTATAAAGATATATACTATATTAGCAGAATTATATATCAATTCATAAATGTTTAAGAAACAGTATATAAGTTATATTTTAATGTTTAAGAATTCACTTTTATATGAAATTTGTGGGAAAATTGTACCATAAAGTTATTTATATTATTAAAATCATTAAATTAAATGATAGTAATTATAGTCCAATTTTGTCTCTGGACACTTAAAAACAAGTATGTCTAAAGCCATTTGGAACTAACTCTATACCAAGAGGCAGAATGTGGTCTGTTAATTTTTTTTTTTTTTTGCTTCCTTGATAACATGCTTTTCTTTAGTGGGGGAGCTTGGAGCCTCATCACCAAAGGATGACATTGCAAAGGTTTAAAGTTAAAATATAGCAAAATTTTTTGGATTTTCTGAATTTTTATTTTAAACCTGATCATACTTTCAAAGAAAGGAGAAAAAAGCAACAGAAACAGCTGGAAGTCTTGCTTCGTTCTGGGGCAAAAACTTAATATCCATAGGCTACAATGAGGCTTTATTGTGCTATGACTTTTTTTTTTTGTCAAATATATTATATAACATTTCTGAGTATCCTATGCCATACACTCACAAATAATTAAAGCTAAGATACACTTAATATTCACTTCCAATTAATATATTTTCAAAGGGACAGTAGACAGAGCTCTGGACCTAGATTCAGGAAGACTTGAATTCAAATTCCAACTTAGACACTTACTAGCTATGTGTGAGCTTCAAAATTTAGGACATGTTTTGCACATATTCTCTTCTTTGTTAATATACAATAATACCTCCCTCCTGAGATGTTATGAGAGTAGAATTAGACAATCTTTATAAAGCAGTTTGCAAATCTTAAAGCACTATATCCATCCTAGTGGTTATTATTATCATCAAAATAGTATCTTTTTTCTTGCTTTTATTATTCATAAATTTCAAATCAGTTTAGGCTACAGTGAGACAGTCATAAGAATGAGGGTGAGAAGGGGAAATGGCTAGAGAGAAATTGATCCATTTAAAGAGAGAGAGGGGATTAGGTTACTTATGTTATTATTGAGTCAGACTCTGTGAGCCCATTTTGTGGTTTTCTTGGCAAAGATACTGAAGAGGTTTGCCATTTTCTTCTCCAGCTCATTTTATAGATGAGTTACTGAGGCAAACAAGTTTAAATGACTTACCCAGGCTCATAGAGCTCATAAGTGTCTGAGGCAGGATCTGATTTCATGAAGATGAGTCTTCCTGACTTCAGACTCAGTACACTATTTACTTTGCCACCTAAATGTCCTAGATCACTTACATGTCATCACATTTGATGGAGAACTTAACATTTCATTAGAAACTATCTTCCTCAAACCTCTCACTTTTTAGATTCATAAATTGAGGGGCTAACTAACTTTTCTGAAATTATACAGTAATAAAATATAATAGCTAACATTTATACGGAGCTTCAAAGATTAGGACATGTTTTGCGCATATTCTCTCCTTCGTTAAATAAATAACAGAGCTGGGCTTTAAACACAAATGTCCTAATTCTAAATTGAATCCTCTATTCATCATTCCAACTTATTTCCCTATTTAAGGATGATAAATTGGTTATTGATTATAATGATTGGTCTCTCCCATCTCCTTGACTGGCCCATGATGCCAAAATTTTCATTATATGATAAAATCATTAGCATTAGCTTTTTCATTATTTCATTACCAATGAAGTACTTTAAAATTTTTTGTAGTACAGAAGGTATCATTTTGGGCCATATGGTCTTTCCCTCTTGCTGGTCAGTCCCAGTACAATATGTGATAGGAATGCTAACAAGAAACACGGAAGGCCAACTTACAAGATTGTCTTATGTTATTATGGAATCACTTTCATCCTTTACTGTCTACAATCAGCCTCCCAACAGGGAAAGCTATCTGGCCCTAATTTCTGAGGATATAGTCTCCTATTTACTCAACACTCATATTGTGATAGCTGTAACAAAGGCAATCCTTTCAGACTTAAGACCCACTTAAACCATGTCACAGGAAACATTGAATAAAAGAGCTCTGCATATAGAGGGAATTTGGTTTCCTATGTTAGAGCTAGTTCATCATCTCCCTCCACTTTTCAGGAACCACCTGTGAAGGGCTATGGAAAATGGAACCCTATATCCTTTCTCCTTATTCTCATTTTGAAATTTGTCAGAGCCAAATAAAGGTGAAATTTCAAATATTTCAAAATATCCATGACTTGAACATTGTTAATTCCTCCACCAAGAAAGATCAATACCTCTCCATAGAATAAGTTTGCCTAAAAAACTATTTTATGGAGAACTCACGCAAGGCAAACATTCCCATAAAGGTCAGAAAAAGTGATACAAGGACTCTCAAGATCTCTGAGGATCTTTGGAATCAATTGTGTGACATGGGAGATGCTGGCACAGGACTGTCCAGCATGGCAAGCTCACATCAAAGAAGTGCTTTATGAGCAAAGCAAAGCAGAACAGAAATATAAGATGGACAAATTCATAAACATTTCCACTACTAATGTTTGAATGGATTATTTGTGCCCAACCTGTGGTAGAGCCTTCTGATCTCATATTTCGTCTGATCAGACACATTTGGACAAGTGTACCTTGACTCCAACATAATGATATTAATTTGGTGGTCTTTGAGAATGACAACAATTAAATTAAAAAAAAAAAAACGACTCCATGTGTTGGTTATCACACAATAGACAGTTGTTAATCAGGCTGTAACTGAGGAGCATTCTTGAATTCTTTCTAGCTTGATGTAAGACATGCCAGATTTGCCCTGTGTTGGCATCGAATCACCAGAGTAAGACTCTGTCAGAAGATGCAGACTATTGTAAAAATTGAATTTCAGCATTTTTCAAAACTCAATAATAATAACTAGTTTTTAATATAGCAAGCATTATATGTCAGGCCCTATGCTAAGCATATTACAACTATCTCATTTAATCCTTACAACAACCCTGGGATTTAGATACTATTATTGTCCCTTTCTTACAGTTGAAGAAAGTGAGACAAACAATTTCAATGATTTGCCCGAGGTCATATGACTAGTAATGTCTGGGCTTGAATTTGAACTCAAGTCTTCCTGACTCTTTTTACAGATGACCCCATTTTACAGATGAAGTATTTTAGATCTTAGGGAGTTGAACTGACTTGCCCACAATTAACATCCAAGGGGAGACAGACATAAGAGATGAGTAGAATCCAAGTCTTCTAGGTTCCTTTCATTAGGCCACACTGTCTCTTCCCCAGAGGCAATTTTTGAATTCTGTGCTCTTTGTATAATCTAAGATCATAACATTTTCATGTGTCTCAAAGCAAACTGTCTTTTTTTCTTTTTCTTTTCCACTGAAGGACTTCATTAATCCCATATCTAGACTTAATGCAATCACTCTGATTATTGATGTTTCAGTTACTAAAATTCTGTGGTTATGGTTTTTTTAAAGGATTTTTCTTTTGAATCTGTGCCTTTCTATAGGCATAAATTCTACTTTGCAGGTTACATTTAAAAACAAAAACCGAACCCCTCATTATCGAGTTATTGCCCTTGGCCACTAGTTGGAATAAACAAGTTTTCTTTGAGCCCATGTATGTAGTAATCTGCAAGAAGGTGCTCTGTGATTGGTTCTCATTAGCCATATTCAACTGTGTTGCCCCATGTATGTTGCTAGGTGACTCAACAAGAGAAAAAGAGGACTGATTGATGGAGTCGGTTACCCTTAGACAACTACAATACAAGCACTGCATAACATAAAAGCACCTTTGTCACAGCTGCTGTTAACTTTACCAATATGACCTAAAGTAAATACATTTTTTTAAAAAAAAGTCAAGATTGTATATGCTTTTTCAAACATTGTCTTTATCATGAGTTGTTCACTTCATTCTGTCAGACTTGGAGAGTCTCACGGTCTCTTGTATAAAAACACCATTTCTAAGAGTGTGTCACTGTGTCTATTTAAATTCTCCCTGGCCCAGAGCCTGGAATGCAGATTCTGCTTCTGAGAGTTACTTTGTTTTCAACAACATTCAGAGGAGGCGGGGGAAAGTTTGTTTTCACAATCATAGAAATCCTCTGTGCTCTAAAACAGCTTGCAAATTTTAATTGAAATAGACCAACTGAAATTTCCTTGGGCAGCCCTATAAGGTCTATCCCCTTACTCAGACCAACTCCTCCTCCTGTAAAACAAATACCACCCCCCCCCCCCAGCTATTTGGCATCTCAATCAATTTTTATAAATTTTCAAATATAGACTATTTCATCATTTCTGTTCTTATTATCTTGACATGCTGACTTTCACCATGCTAAAAAGCAAAATGAACACATAAAATACTAGCCACTCATTAGTTTATATTTTATATATACATATATACACAAAGAGAAATATTTCACTTCTGCAAGTCTAACTTTGTTTCTACTATGGATGACTCTCTATATCTGCTTATATCGATAATATAAGGACCAGGAATCATAATAGTTTTTATTGCTTCATTCCAAGTGGTTGTTATCCTTAAAGTGGGGAGAAGAGGATTCAAATGAGTGTCTTCTGCAAATAAACTCTTTTTTTAAATAAAAGCTTTTTAATTTTCAAAAGATATGCAGGGATAAATTTTCAGTATCAACCCTTGCAAAACCTTGCATTCCAATTATTCCCCCCTTCTTCCCAACCTTTCCCCTAGATCCCCTAGTAATCCAATATATGTTAAACATGGTAAAAATATATGTTAAATTCAATATATGTATACATAGTTATACAATTCTATTGCTCTGCAAAGTTATTCTCAAGCACTGGTCTTGACTATGACCAAAGCATCCATTGTCAAATAAATGTGTAGCTAATATCATTTGGAATACAACAAGGAGGAAACCATAGCAGATAAATACTTATTTATTTGATTCATAAAATTATTTGACAGTATTCTTGGCTGACTTTTTGAAAAAAGGCCTTGGAAACTGAAAGGTAATCAATGGAAATATGGACTTTATTTTTAGAGACTCTTTCAGAGTACAAAGGTTTTCCTGGAATATTTAAGCCTTCTTTGAATCCCACCCCAATATAAAAACTTTGAAGTTGATACAAATACCTAGGGAAATTCCTGTCTAGTTGCATATATTATTACTATACATATTTTAATTTAGTCAGCCCTGTGTTTTGCTTCCTAAAATAATTTCTAGGTGTGGTTAAGGTATCAGAATGAAAAAAAGAAAAATAAAAAAAAACAGCCATTCTGAAGTGAAGGTTTGATTACTTAATTTTAAAGGCTTCTGTTTGCCATACAGTAACATTGGATGTCTTTGTTCTCTAATTTCTAAAACTCTTTGATGTAATTGAGGTGGGGTGTTTTTAGTTGGATTCAAGAAAATGCTTTGTTTTAATTAGGATGTCTCTACAATCACTTCCTTGTCAGGGTCACTTACATTTCAACATCAGCCATATATTTTCATTAGGCAAACTAATTTTGTGATTGTGACTACTGTAATTTTCTGACTTTTTGTTCTTTGCAAGTTTCTTTCTCCTGCCTACCTCTTCTTTTAATCGCTTGCTCCCTCCCACATAGTCGTTCAGGCTGGAAGCTGTTCTTCTCTCATGCCTAGAGAAGCAATTTTCTGATTTCTAAAACTGGTGAATCCCCTCCCCCCAATAGGAGAAAAATCACTGTTATTTAATTTTTGAAATATATATATATATATATAAAAACAGGAAAGAAACACAAAGACAGACTTTTAAGTTTTCAATGTAAAAAAAATTTTTTTGACCCTCCCCCCCAAAAAAAAAATATGCCAGGGCCTTTATTTGTAAGAATAATCAAAATCTAAATACTGTGGTCAAGTTAATTATTAAGTAAAACCTCTTATCACATGGAAAATTTACAAGGCAGAACAACAGACAACATTTCCTGGCTTCCCACTTTAACTCTACTGTTTGAATTTCAGGCTGCCTGTATTCCATGCCAACCGTATACATGAGGAGAATGATGATCTCTAGGTCTGTTCCACAGAAGCTAGTTAGAGAGACAAGGCAGATAGCTCAGTCATTGTTTTAAGCAAAATTTTTCTGGTCATAGCTATTGATTCCATTTAACAGTTATACCAGGGACTACTTACTGAACACCTTGACCACTGTTGGGGCTTCAAACACATCATCCTCTGTAACTAGCATACACACAAATCTCTTTTCATCACTGATCCTTGCATGACTGATGGATAAGGTGTAGTTTTCCGAGAGGCTTAATCTGTCTTTGTATTCCGGTACTTGATCATATTGCACATGTTTTCTTGTAGAGGATCGGAAGGCAATAAATACTGGGCTGCCATCAGGCTTTTCCTACAAATTAAAATAAAAATAAGTTTTTTACTTCAGGTTTAAATACAGGCTTACTCAGATATTTCAGAATTAAATTCTGCATAATATAAACTCCTTGGGCATTTCTTTCTACTAATATTTGTAGTTTCTGTTCAAGAAGAAAAATTTTAGAGGCAAACCTTTACATAAATTTTGGTTACAGAAAGTTAATATTCATAAGAAAAGCAACTGCAGGTTATTCTCCAGGATTTGGTTTTGCTCATATGGAAGTGAAAAGACAAATGCTTTAAAAAAAAAAAAAAAAACTGTAGCTTTTCCCTGAATATGTTGGACAAGAATCAGTGATCTATTCAGATACTGACAAGAAATGTTCTCATTGCAAGCAAACAATGAAAGAAAATAAAACAATATGAACATTTGCACAAAATGAAATCCAAAGGCCCACAGCAGCAAGCATATATTTTGCCTGCAGATTACAAGTTTAAAAGTCCATGCAAATAATATTTGGTACTGACTCTTTTTATAACCATGTTTTAAAGATCTATTGTTCACCCCATGTGACAGGTCTGATCTTTAACCAGATATATATTAAAAATGTATTCTGTTGGTGAATATTATTTGCCTTTGTAAACTAATTATATTAATTAAGAATAAATATTAATGACTAAAAGCCATATGTATATTATTCTAGCTGAAAATAATAGCTAAAAACAAAAGAATAACACTACTTTGGGTAAAACTTGATCAAAGATTTCCTAATAAAATACAAGGCTTTTTTCCCTTCTGCTTTGAGGAAGATACTTTCCCTCTCTTATCATTATTCAAGTTTACTCTGGATATAGACGTATTCTCTCCCTCCTGGATAGTGATGGCAAAATCTAATGAAACTTCAAAAACTACTTTGAAAAGCATGAAGTGCTATGTCTATAAGGTGACAATAAAAGGGATAAAAATAATTGATTGCTACTAAATGAATCCTGAAAAGTACTAAAATCTGGTTTGTTGGGTGGTTTAAATATCTGGATAATATTGGCAAATGTTTTTAGTAACTACTCTTTACAGGTTCAATCTTTGACTCCAAAACATTAGAAAATGAAATATGGAAAAACAATTAGCAGGCCCATATATTTCACTGACTATTGTGTCATTCATTCATTTAATCAGTGGATTTTGGCAGGGCCTTTGATATACAAGGCTCTGTTAGACACTATGGGGACTACCTCCAAAGATATATAAGTCAAGTTTCACTGCCTTAGGGAGCTTCCACTTGGCAGATCATTTTATAATGACAGGAAATCTACTGACTTTTCCAGTGGGTATTATTGTTCAGAAGGGGATTCCCAAAGATCATTCATTCAGCAAATTTAACAAATATTTGTTGAGTACTTAGCCATAGGCAAGGCACTGTGCTAGGTGTTGCTGGGGCATGGGAGTTTACAAGTATGGGCAAGATTCAGTTTCTAACCTCAAAGAATTTATGAGAATCTAATTAGCTCTTTCCTTTAATTTTCCTTTTTTATAATGATAAAACATATTTATTAGCCATAATAAAAGGTAGCACATTTGAATCACCACTTAAATTCACAAAATGTGTTCAGGCATCAAAGGCTTGGATATAGTAATATTTATTCACTTGTTATGTCTATTGAAGTTGGTGATTTGGCAGAAACATCAGAGTAGGTGCTTAATAAATATTTATGGAATTGAATTAAAAAGCAAGAAAGCTAAGAATCTACCTAGGTAATAAAGATTACTGTAGTAGAGATAATAACATTTTTTGAGTATAACATCAATGTTCTAATAGTTCTTCATTTGGATGTTGAGATTAACCAGACTGTGGATATTTGATACTTACTTATGCATTTTATTTTTCTATATGGGAATGACCTTTTTCTTTATCTGATCTGATCACCATATAGGTGATATAGGCCAGACTTGTTTGGGGGGGGGGAGGCATATAATTCATGAAAACCTGATCCCCCCATCTTTGATCAACTGTACGAATAAACTGAAGCAAGGTTTTGGGTATAGAATCTGAAATGTGGAAAAAGATCAACACTACTTCAAAAATATGCATGGTTTGAATTCATGTTTACAATGAATTTAACAGCCACAGATATAGTGTACATTTCTCTTTCCCATATTTTTGACTTCTTAAAGAACTCTCATTGGATAAATCAATCAGAAAGCATTTATTAATCACTTACTATGTAACTAGTTCTGTGCTACAGCTACTTTTTGATTGATTTATCCAATGTAAGTTCCTTAAGGAGAAGTAGAAGTTGTAGAGAAAGAAATGTACACTGTAATTGGTCCTAGAGGTAATAAGGAGTCACTGGTGTTTTCTGAGTGAGAAGACAACATGTTAGACATGAGCTCTAGGAATAAAACTTTGTCAGTTTTGTGAGATAGAGAGGTTTTGCAGAATCATAGAATTTGACTTAGAAAGTAGTAATAATGTACAACTCATACCCAAAAGGAATCTCTAATATGACATACAGGAGAAGTGGTCAAAATTTTGCTTGAAGATTTCCAAGAAAAACCCAATGTCTCTTGAAACAATTTCATTCCATTTTGGAAAGCTCTAATTGTTCATAGATTGTGGGTTGTTGTGTTTTTTTTTTTCCTTCTGATGGAGAGATTTGTCTCTTCTTTTCTTTTGGGTCTGGCTTCTGGGAATCAAGAAAGGCAAATCTAATCCTTTCCCCACATGTTAGGAGACTATTGCAATAGCCAGGTCAGAGAGATGAAGATTTGTTCATGAGATAAGGCTTTGTGAGTGGAAAGATGAGAACAGATGCAAGAGATATTGTGAAAGTAGAATCAACATGACTCAGCAACTGATTAGATATATGAAATAAGAAGAGTGAATGTTTAATAGTGCTTTGTTTTATACATGTATATATATATATATATATATATATATATATATATCTTCAATATATATTATATATAGTTGGTGTTTAAAAGTGAGAAAAGGGGGAAGGAAGAGAACAAAAGAAAGGGGGGAGAATTTAGATCATTGGGGAGAAACATAAATAATAAAGTCTGGCCACATAAAACTTACCATATGGGGGGGGTATATCATATATAATATGTAATAGCAACACAATAATTATTAGGAAGATTAGAAAATGGTGAAACAAAAGAAATACAATAGAAAGAGATGGGAGAAAGATGAAGAATTGAAGGTATGGGAATTGCTGAGAGCAAAGGTATAGTCATAGGAAAACTGCATATGCATGAATAATGTCACTGGGCACCTCTGAATATGTGTTTGATCATGGAAAAAAATTAAAATATAATGGTAGGTTTCACCACAATAAACTTGGAGAGGATTAGTATGAGGTAAAGCTGAAAAGATCAGCAAATCTTTAGGCTGGAGGGAACCTTGAATGATAATCTAGGAAGTTAAGACTTTATTTAGAGGATGGTAGGAAACTACTGCAATATTTTAAGCAAAGGAAAAATGTAATATTTGGAGTGGATGTAATAATGACAATGGTTGACAGTGATGAGGAAGCCCTCCTGCTCAGCTCTTATTTTATTTCTGTCCTCCCCTCTCTCCCTAACTAGACTAATAGATAGACTATGAAGAATGGAACAAAAATGAACAGAACATAGAAATTCAAGATAGGTGAAAGTATGGTAAGATAACATCTATCTAGTTACTTTCAGTGTTTTCAAGTCACCAGGATGAGAGGAAAAAGTATCCTAGATTATTGAAAGATACAGCAAAGGTGATTGCTGGGCTGATGTTAATCTCTGAAAGATGATTGAGGAGAAAGTGCTGCTGAACTGGTGAAGAGAAAATGTTCCGATTTTTTAAAAATCAAAAGGAGTAAAGTCTAGAAATTCTAAGCAAGTGAGCTTAATTTCTATTTTAGGCAAAATTCTATAATACATTATTAAAGGGATAGTTTGTGAGAAATTCAAAAGGGAAGTTGAGATCCCTAAACTCTATCTTGGCATAATAAAGAATAGATCATACTGGATTAACCACATTACCTTTTTTGATATATAAATGTATCAGGCAAATGCTAGTAATTATAATATATTAAGATTTTTTTTTTAGCAAATTCTATTATGCTACTCTTGGAAAAGAGATGGTATAGTCAGAAGGATTCAGAACTGGCTGAATACCAGGCCCCAGAAGCATCTTGGGGCAGGATTCTAATGCAATGTCCTAGGAATATACCCTTGCTCCCAGTCAAAGTTTTTAATTAATGAGGCAGCTTGTGGCACAGTGAATGGAGTGCTTAGCCTGTAATCAATAAGATCAGAGTTCAAATATAGTCTTAAATGATGACTAACTGTGTGACCCTGAACAAATCTCTTTGCTAACAATTTTTTCATCTGTAAAATGGAGCTAATAATAGCATCTACCTTCCAGGGTTATTCTGAGGATTAAATGAGATAGTAATTGTAAAGTGGCTAGCACTATGCCTGGTACACAGTAAGTGCTATGGTAATATTACTTATAATAATATTTAATACTATTGTTATTACTATAGAAGGCATGATTATCAGGTTTGTAGATATATCATGAAGCTGATAGGAACAACTAAGATAATAGAAACATATTAAGAAGGGGGGAAATGACAGCTTAGAATAATGTGTATAATCCAATGAAATTACATTTTATAGGGAAAATGTCAAATTCTATTGTTGGATTCTTAAAAAAAAAAATTTATTCCACAAACACAGAAACAATGAGATATGGCTACATAATGGCTTCTATATTTTTAAAAAAACTAGGAATTTTAGTGGACTACAAGATTGATATAAGTCAACTGTGTGTCTTTGTAGCCAAATAAATAAATAAAAGCTAATGTTACACTGCTGTATTAATAGAGGAAGAGTGTCCAGAAAGAGAATTGATAATTCTGCTGTACTCTATCCTGGTCATACCACATCTGCGGAACTTTTTTTTTCCTTTTCGGATGCCACATTACATGAAGACTATAAACAAGCTGAAGCCCATTCAGAAGAGGGTAAATGGAATGATGAGAGGGCTGCAGATCATACCACAAATGTTCACTTGAAGATAATGAGCAGGTTTACCCTGGGTAAGTGATTTAGGGGGGATATCAAATGTCTGAAGGACTCTAATATGGAAGAATAATTAGATTTGTCCTACTCAGAATCAGAGGGCAACAAAGAATCAGATTTAGGGGGGAGAGAGGGAGGAAAGAAGAGAGAGAGAGAGAGAGAGAGAGAGAGAGAGAGAGAGAGAGAGAGAGAGAGAGAGAGAGAGAAAGAGAGAGAGAAACTTCCTAAGAATTAGCTTGAAAGTGGTATAAAGATATCTTAAGAGATAGTGGCTCCTGTCTAGTGGAGGATTGCAAAGAGAGGTCTAATGAGTTTCCTTATAAATTTGAGTTTCTCTGAGTTTGTAATCAGATCTTTTCTAAAATAATAAAATGGTAATTAAATTCGTAATATAATTTTTTGACCAGATTGATTCAAATATTTCTTTTCTGAGTGTCTTTGTTCTTATCTCTTTCTTCTTTGTCTCTCTCCCTCCCTGTCTCTCTTTCTTCCTTTCCCTTCTCCCTCTCCCCTCCCCTTTATGTAAATAGACAAGAAATGACTGTTATTTTCAGTTTTTCTTAATGTAATTATTAATGTGGTAGGCAATATAAATATAAGATATGAGAATGTTTTCTACTGTTAAAGAGAAAGTTTACTTAAATTACTTTACAGGCATAGGGAAAGAAAAACAAAAGGCTTTTTAGTTGGAATCCTGGATCTGCTACTCACTACCTGTGTGACTTTGGGAAAACTGCTTAATTCATCTAAGTTAATGTAAATAGTGGGAGAGTAGATTAGGTTTTCTCCAAGGTCTTTCCAAATCAAAGTAATGGATCCAGTGAAATGCTATTGTATATGTAGCTGAACAATGAAAAATTATCTTTGTGAGATTATCATTATTCTCTTTTCCTCACTTATAGACAAAAATTAACATTCCCCCTTCTCACACTTGTTACTAAATTATATGCAAAAATACTTGTTATTAGGCACAAGAAAGATGAATCTGCCAATAGTGTGAAGGATGAATTGACAGAGGAAGAGTCCTGAGGTAAAGGGAAAATGGTTAGTAGGATGATTTGGAGACACAGTTGGGTGGGAATGATGACATGCACTCGGGTTGTGACAATGAGAATAAAAGATAAGAATAGAAATGAAATACATTTCACAGAATTACAGATGTAGAGCTGGAAGGGACCTCAAAAATATAGTGCAACCTCTTCATTTTATATATAAAGAACTAGGAAAAGTTAATGTCTTTTCCAAAGTCACATGGTAGTTAGCATTAAAACATGTGAACTCAGGTTCCTTGATTCCAAAACCCATACTTTTCCAACTGATGCTGATTCTATATAGCAAATGAAGAATAAAGTAAAAGTCAACAAACACCAGTTTCAAGAATGAATGGCTAGGTAAATGGTGATGACAAAGAAAGTATTAAGAAAATCTAAAGAAGTAGTCAGTTTAAGAGAAAAATGACAAGTTTTCCTTTCCAAATTCTATCTGAGACACTACTAAGAAATCCAGGTAGAGATAATTGGTAACTAATTAGAAATTCAAATCAGCTCAACAGAGAAATCGGGGATGGTGAAAGAGATTTGGGAGTCATTTTAAGTGGAGGTGATGGTTTAAGTTGTGAAAATGGATGTTATAAGTTACAGAGTACAGAGAAAAACTGAGAAAACCTTAAGGGATTAGGAAGAGAATTAAATGAAGGAGTGGTCACAGAGGTAAGAACATCATTAGGAAAATATGGTGTGACAAAAGCCAAGAGACAAAAAATCATCAAGGGTCAGCAGTGTTAAATGTTCCATAAAGGTCAAGGAAAATGAGGTCTGAGAAAAGGCCATTGGATTTAATGATTATGAGGTCATCAGTGACCTTTGAAAAAGCCGTTTCAATAGAACAATGAGATGGAAACCAGATGGGAATAGATCGGAAAAACATTGTATGTAGGCTTTTTCTCCATGAAGCTTGATAGTGAAAGGGAAAAGAGAACTAGGTTTATACTTGAATGGGAAATAGTTATACTCCATCTAAATTACAGCTACAGGCCCCAATAGTTGATTGAGAAGAACTAAATATATTTGTAAGCAGATGATCAGGAGCAAATGGAGAGTGAAAGAGTGAAGATAAAGGAATAATTGATGAAATGAGGTTTTAGAAGAAACATAGAAGCCTAAATCTAGGGGGCCCAGGTGGAGAATTTAGCTATGGCAAATAGTAGGGCCAGGTCTTCCCCTTAGATGATAAGAAAAGAAGAATAAATAATTACACTGATAGATTTACATTTGTGAAGATAAGAAATTGAAAAATCATGGTCCTAATTCCAATGAGATAAAAAGTCATTTTCTGTGAGGGCCATGGATGGAAGAAGAAGTACAATAGAGTAGTAGATAGTGAAATTTGGGGCACAAATGTAAAAAGAAAAAAAAAAAGGATTAAAAAACTACCTGGATATACATAAATTGAATGAATCAGTTTCAGTTTATTTGTTCTAAATTTTTTATTTTTATTGTACATTCAGAGACTACACATTGAAACTGAATAGTGCTTCAAGTGACTTTCTCTGAAAACTTATGTTGAAAATCAGGGAATAAAAGAGAGACATTAAAATATGGCTCCTGAACATTTAGACAAGGCACAAAGCCTCCTTGGCAAGTCCTAAGAATATCACCACTTCTAATGAATAAAGATGTCTTTTCAGACTAATATGATCTAGGGGAATAGGTCAGGCATTTGGGAGAGGGGAGGGTAAAGAATAGATTCTAACATGCTCCAGGACTCAAGGAATTATCCTCGTGGCATATTTATAAGACTAATTTTACCTTCATACATTTTACTTGACAGCAGAATATTGCAATTATGTTAATTTGAAGCTCCATTTTACTCACAGAAAGAATCTTATTTTCAAAATGGGAGACAATTAACCAAGTTCAAGGTAGACTATACTTACGTATTTCCATTTTCCAAACATAAGAGTCTGAGGTACTTCTAGACGGCAAGGCATAACAATGGTATCTCCATATACTGAATTTACAGTATATAATCCAAAGCCTATAGAGAAAAAAGAAAGAGAAGAATGTTTAAGTATTTTCTTAAAGTAGCAAGGTAAAGCAGTTAAGCTTGATTCAAGATTTAAAAGAAGCATTACTGTAATGATTTAATCCTAAATGGTGTTACAAGGTACTAAACCTGTTTGTCATTCAAATCTTATATCAATTAACCCTTCTGGGACTTTACAGCACAAGTAAAGGGGGAAAAAAAAAACTGTACCTGTCATTCTATTGGCTTGGGGGACTCCCAGATGAAGAAATTTCCTCTACCCATTCTGCAACTTAAAGAACTGCCTTGAACATTAATACCTTAAGTGACTTGATCAAGGTCACACCATCAGTAGGTGTCAAGGGATCAATTTGAACCCTGGTCTTCCTTGCTTCAAGATTGGCTCTCAATCCACTATGTCCATTGCATAGTTCCAGAGCATAATTTAAACACTCAGGGCCTAAATCTGCCCTCTGGGTATACAAAATATGGCTCTGAAGGACAAGAAAAATGAAATACATATTCAGAGGACAGACTGGCTCCTTCAGCTAGGCTCCACAGACATATTAATCTGTAAACTGAACCTAAATAATATTTGTTTATCTCATTTGGAAATTCTAAAAACAAGAATAGCCTCTACAATTTTTAAAAATGAGACTAATTATGACTGTGATAACAACTGACATGTGTATACTGTTTAAACTCAGAAATATATCCTTTATTTATTTATTTTTTTTAAAGTAGTAACAGTGTTTCTGGAAATGTTAACAGTGGAAATGGAGATCCTGGATATAACCCAAAGTACTCTTTGCCTTTACTAATATAAGTAATGGACAGACAAAAATTCTACACAATTTACTGAAAATATACATGCTGATCAAATGATCAGCATTGGTTCTAATTAGTATCATCTGTTAGCTTTTTCTATAATGAGGATTTGCAAGTCCACTGAGTAATGAACATAAATCATTATTTTGCCCACTTAGTGATTATCATAGTACTGGAAATACCTCCAAAATCACATATCTGAAGTAGAAATCCCCTTTATATTTCCAAGTTAACTGCTGAGCCTTTGCTTAAGATTTCCAATGAAGAGAACTTACACTATCTCTCAAGAAAGCCCATGTGACTTTTGGATATCTCTGTCAAGCAATTTTCCCTTACAATGAGCTAAAATTGGCCTAAAAAGCTTGCAAAGTACTTCTGTATATGATATCTTATTTAAGTTCCCACAAACTCTGGCACTTTGAGACTCAGAAAGGTTAAGGGATAGTGGTGACAAAGCTAGTAAATGGCTAAGGCAAAATCAAGTCCAGGGTTCCTGACTCAAAATCTATCTATTTCCTACATAAGGAGTTCTGTCAATCTAGATTTGAAGACTGCTTTAAGATTTATAAAGCTCTTCCATAAAATAATGCTTCACATTTATTTTAGGAAAGAGCCTTGTAAATCTTAAAACAATGTTTACAGGGGGTATATATGATCATTTCAATGGATGGGGAAATTGAGGCGTAAGTGATCTGCATATGTAGAACCAATTCTCAAGCTCAATACAGTGTTCTTTCCATTGAACTCCCTACTTACTTAATTCATAATAAACTCACTTTTCATTCACAATTTGAATTATTGAAAGGAAAAACATGCCCTAAGTCATATTAACATTAAGATAGTTTAAGTTTAAATTCTAGTCATAAGTTAAAAATAAATAATAAGGGTAGATTAGGAATTTTATTACATAGATATACTCTTTGATATGTATTATATCATAAAGTAATTTCCCCAAATTTATTTCACAAGTTCGAATTCTAAAACTCCAACCATAATTTGTTACTAACACAGACATTTCATGGCTTGTGTTAATCAGTGGGAAAATGGAAAAATTAACCAATGAAATGAGATTAGTATATGCAATATATATTATATTGCCATATCATAGATATGGATTTTACCAGATCTATGTTATATACCATTCAAACTATGAACTCATGAAGTTGTTATTTTAAACATTGGAATGTAAAATATTATAATACAAAAAGTTAAATTCTCTAACTTTGCTAATACTTCCATTTGACCAAGAAAATCTCTGAAATTTCAGTAGATACATAGAAGATCTGGACTCAATGGCCCTTGAAAATGTTTAATTGGTTTTAGAGTTTGATTAACATCAAGTGTTTCCAAAACCAGGGAAAAAAATTAAACAGAAGACATTTAATCCACCAGGTGGTGCTGAAGAAACACAGAGTTAAAAATGATCTAAACTTCCACACAAAAATAGCTTTACATTTTGCTGAGGCCTATAGGGGTGTGGTAGGAACCTCATCTTAACCAATGCATTACAAACATTAAAACCTCATTATAAATAAAATTTAGATGGAGAAGAATGAAAAACTTTAAAAGCAAAATCATAATTAAAGTCATAATTCAAATATTTGTCAATTGGCCACATTATTCCTTTAAGCATGTTCCCTTCCTCCCAGAATAACAGATAAATATTTATTCTTATGTAATGTATATACAAATAAAGTTTGAATGTTTTATGTAAATACACAGTAAATAATTGGATTTCAGCATTTCAAACAGTACTCAGCTATAGAATGAGAAGAGATTTGAACCTGTTATAAAGAGGTTTATTTGAATCACTGTTCAGACTCACAATGAAAAATTATCTTGAGGCTCTCATTGCTCTCTTTTTCCTTACAAAAAGTTTAAACCCCTGAAGGTTGCTAAGGTAACAAGCCTAAACCACCCAAAATGCTAGATCATCCAAAAGCTTGTAAAAAGAAGTAAAAGAAGAAATGGTATGTTTAACATTGTTGCCCCTGTTAAAATGAAAGCTGGGGGGTTTTAGAACTACACACGGAGGAATAGGAATCAATGATAATTCAGAGAATGGTATTTTTAGTCTTGCCTCAGAACTTTTGGTTCAGAAAAATCCTTCTATTGCTGCACTAGGCAAAAAATAACTATACACAGAGCCATTAGGGAAATTAGTCAAATTAGGGAAATAAAACCATTATTTACCATAGAAAACTTAAACCACCTGCCCAATATTATATACCTAGTTAGTGACTGAGGTAGGATTGCAGTTCAGGCCTCTCAAGCCTCCTATTCCAGTACATTTTCCCCTATACTACACGACTCTTTGAAAGAAAACAAAACAAAAACAAAAACAAAATTTTAAAAAGGATACTTTTCTCACATTAATTATTTAGATTTGTTTTCCTTCCATGATTATCTGGCATGTATGTGGCATTTCCAAATTTAAAAAAAATGGTACCAGCAAGATGGCTCATCACCACAGAACAGTAACCAATGAGCTAAATACAGCAGACAAGACAAGGATAAAAGAGAAAAAAGGGGAGAGGGAATTCTCACAGGAGGAAAAAAACCTTGTAGGAATGATTGAAGAAATAAATAAGAACAGAGGCCCATGTACAACAGATTCTTTGCTTCTTGTTTGAAAACTTGAATGGATATCAGAGTCTAATCTAGTTCAATCATCATTTTATAGATGAATAAAAACTAAAAAGTAAAGGAAAGCAAAGAGAAATTACCAAAAAGGGTGGAGAAGAGGGAAACTTGACAAGACAGCAATAACAGATACCAACTTTTCCCTCTCCTCTTCCCTAGATAAAGTGGGCCTATTGTATAAATCTCTAGAGAAGTAGCTCAGAAATACAGTCAAAGTTTCTTAGAAAGATATGGTATCTATAGGGATAGAAACAAAATCTCAAAAAAGATTGAATTACTTTGAAAAGTGCTGTACAAAGCAAGCATGAGAATGCAAAACTTTCAAAAGATGGTACAAGATATTAATCTAGAAGTGGATTCCTTGCAGAGTAGAATGGCCTTGGCAGAACAGAAAAACTCAGAAGAAATGATTCAATTTAATTCAAGAAATATTAAATTCCTACTATGAGCAAGGCAGAGTTCAAGGTGTTAGAGAAGTAAAGACAAAACTGGCAATAGTTTCTGTCTTCTAAGAGCTTATATTCTAAAAAAGAAATGTCAAAAAGGATTTTAAAATATTTTCTTTTCCACTTCCATCTTAATGAAAATATCATATATATTGTTGTTTATTTTGTTTCCCACATGAAAACAGAGATTGACATTTATGTAATTAGAAAGCCAGAGATATCCATTTCCCTTGGGAATTTCCTATTCATACCACTATAAATATTATATTGAATATTTTGAATCTATAAAGTCTTGAATATTGGATGCTTCTGCTTATCATAAGTAGTTATATTTTGTTTTAAGTAACATCCTATTCTTGATAAAAGCAAACAAAAAAACCTTGGAATACTGAATGATATTAGCAATTGACATCATTTTCCTTTCAAGGAAACTTGAGGGGTTTAAAAGCCAGGAACTGGATTATGAGGGTACTGCTATGGTATTCCTTTTCCTCCGCCTGTGGTGACTTGAGGAGAAAAGATTTACAGTAATCAAATATATATATATGTGTTTGGTGGGGGTGTGTGTGGTGGGGTTAGACTGGAATATGCCCCTTGGAGTAATGAACCTTCACTGACCACTTCCAGGGAAATAGCTCAACAGCGAAAGATTTGGAAACCTAAGGATGATAAAGAAAACACTGACCAATGAGCAGGAAGAACAAATGACTCAGTGAATATTGAAAAGGGAATGACTCACCTGTAGAAGGTGTCACAAACATAAGCATTGGTTTATATGCCCTGGGCTTGTCAAATGAGAATCAGTTGATAGATATACAGTCTTTTCAAAGTCTTTCAGGAACATGTCAACTTTTCTTCTGCTGTGTAGTATTTACAAGTGTGATAGAATGACCAATAGTTTGGGTTCTGGCAGCCCACTGCAGCAATTTGGTGATATTAGCTTCCTAATTTTTATAGATGTCTTAACTCTTTCAAATGAAGTGCCAGCTAAGACCCACAGTGGCTGTCACCACTAATGATCCTGGTTCCACCTTTTGCAGGAGAAAGAGCTGTTTATCCTGATTTCCTTGCCAAGCCTAAGTTGGGAAATTACATTTAGCTTACCAGAATTCCCCCTGTAATTTTAGTGGGATAAATTATTCATAGCATTGCAGGATAAAGACTATTGGGCCCAGTTACAAATACAGAATGGTTGCCATATTTCTTCTTGAAGTGACTGCATTTTAGAATGTGTGCTGGTTTGGGGTTGGTGGGGGAGTATTATGCATGTTGTGAGCATATTGGCACACTCTATGTGTGTATGTACAAACACGCATAGAGATATGCACATAGTAAGCATTTAAATTGCTTTTCAAGCCTTCTGGTTAGAAAGTGGTATATAAATGCAAACCATTATTATGAATCATTACTACTATGACTACTACTACTATCAAAATGTCATGGCATACAATGAAATGTGAAAATGGGCTATACTTCAAAAGAAATATGCAATTATTTAAGTATTTTTTTTACAAAGGGTTATTAAACCAAAGATGAAGAATAATGCAGCTGAGAAGGCTAGTAATAGAATCAAGTGTGGAAACACAATAACCTGACCAGAGTATAAGAATAATCTCTCAACCATAACATTTTGAAGGATAGGATATTTGTCAATATGAAGTCCAAGTCAATTACAATCATGGGAGATTTTTAAAATAAAATAGTGACAGAAGTCTACATAAAATATAACTTTCTAGGGAATATAACAACTTAGATTTTGGACATCAGATTCTTTACAGAAATTGGCTAATTGTATATTTGAGAAGTCACTTTCTGGTACTGAAGTACAAAGACATTTGGATTAGAGGATTCTGCTGTTTGAGAATGACCTGACAATACCATTACCTTCTGAGTGACAAAATAGTACATTTAAGTACAAGTGGAATGGCAATTCAATAGATAGTTTCTACTGTTGTCTATTGAAATTTATCCAGGAGTCACCATCACTATCACTACTTACTGTAGTGACAATGAAACACCACCAGTCAATCAATGAGCATTTTATAAGGCACTATTTTGTGTCAGGATTCTGCTAAGCAATAGGAGTACAAAGGTAGTAGTAGTAGTAGACAATTCTACTACTATGGCATATAAATGCTATAACGAGCATTTATATCATGCTTACTATGTACCAAGTACTGTTCTAAACACTTTACAATTATTACCTCAGTTGATCCTCACAATAACCCTAGGAGGGAAGTGCTAGTATTATCCTCATTTTACAGTTGAGGAAACTGAAATAAATAGATACACAGTTACACACATAGTAAATATATCTGAGATGGCAGATTTTTCCAGACTCTGAATCTAACACTCCAGCCACTGACCACCTAGCTGCCCCCCAAAATGAAATCATCTTGACTCTCTAAGGGATTACATTATATTAGTTAGTCAGACAAATATTTAAATTCCTACTATATGGCAGGTACTGTGCTAATTCCTGGGAATACAAAGAAAGGCAAAAGTTAGTTCTTGCTCTGAACCTACTGAGTCTACGGAAGGAGTTAACATTCAAACAATTATGCATAAGCAAATTATAAAGGGGACAAGTTGGAAATAGCAGAGGAAAGGCATTGGAGCTAAGGGAGATCAGGAAAGGCTTCTTGTAGAAGGTTATATTTAAGCTGAGACTTGAAGAAAGCCAGAAATCCTGGAAGTAGAGATGAAGTGGGAAATGTTAACTTAGAAGATGGAATGTCTTATTCAAGGATCAGCAATAAGACCCTGGTTTATAAAGTACTAAGGAATATGTAATATCTAAGAAAACTGGAAGCAAAGAGGGTAGGTTATAAAGAGATTTGAAAGTCAAATATAATTTTGTGTTTGATCCTGGAGGTGATAGGAAATTTACTGAATAGTGGAATAACACAGATCTTAATTTTAGGAAGATTATTTTGATAGTTGAGTGAAGGATAGACTGAAATGAGGAGCGAATTGTGGCAGCAGACTGGCACATAGGCTATTTCAGTAATCGAGGAATGAAACAATGAACACACAAAGCTAGACTGTAGCAGTACTGGAGCAAAGATACACATGAGACATATAGGCAAAACTGATAGGTTGTTGGCAATAGATTGAATATGAAAAGTAAGAGTTGTTCAGTTGTTTTCTGTTATGTTCATCCCTTTGATCCCATTTAGAGTTTTCTTAGCAAAGACACTGTAGTAGCTTGCCATTTCTTTCTCCAACTCATTTTATAAAAAAGGAAACTGAGGCAGATGGAGTTAAGTGATTTGCCTAAGGTCACATGGCTAATAAGTGTATGCAGCCAGTTTGGGCTTCAAGAAGATGAGTTTTCCTGACTCCAGGCATGGCACTCCATCTACTGCAGAAGGATGATAATAGCCTATAGTAACAGGGAAGAGAGGAACAAGGAAGGGTTTGGGGATCACGAAGATTTGATGAGTTCAGTTTTGGTTATATTGAATGTATGATGTCTAAGTACATACAATTTCTGATGCTCATAGGTAGTTGGAAAGCAGAAAGATCAGAAATAGACAAGTAAGTTTGATAATCATCAAAGAAATGATCATTGAAATCAGTAGGAAATGATGAGATGTCCAAATAAAAGAATATAAAAGTAAAAGATAAGTAGACATAGCATAGAAACACAGGGTTAAAGTGTTTGATCAGGCTGAAGATCCAGTAAAGGGGACTGAACAGAAGGTATATAGGAGAATAATCAGGAAAGAATAATATGAAAATTAAGAGAAAAAAGAATATCAAGGAAAATAGGGTGATTGACAACATCAATGACTGCAGAGAGATCAAGAAAGTGAGAACTGGGAAAAGGTAATTAGATTTAGCGATTTAGAAATCCTTAGTAAATTTGGAGAGAGTAATTTCAGTTGAATGATGACATTGGAATCTAGCTTGTAGAAAGTTCATTAGAAAGTAAGATAAAAGGCAATGGAAGCATCTATTGTAGGGAACCTTCTCAAGAAACTTATCTACAGAGGAGAGGAAAGCTATGAGACAACAGATAGTGAAACTGGATGGATCAAGAAAAGGATTTTTGAGGATGAGAGAGACATAGATGTTTGTATGTGATAGGAAGCAGCCAGCCAGTAGACAGGGAAAGATTGGAAATATGTGTTAAGAGTAGGATAATAAAGGAGGCAATCCTCTGAAACAGAATGGAATGAAATAATGTGTGCATATAAAGAATATCCACCTCATGTGAGACAAGTGAAAAAGAAGGAAGTAGAAGAAAACATCTGGGTGATATTATATGATAGAGGGCAAAAGAGGCATTTCTTTTATTTTTAATTCATCGATTTATTTCTCAGTAAATTATGAAGAAAGGTTTTTGCTTGAGAGAGTGGGGGAATGAATGGAAGATTTAAGGAGGGATGAAAAGGTCTGGAAGATTCTGAGTGGAACAATGAACTAATTAGGGAGGTATCAAAGGATTGACTTGCAGCATTGAGGGACCAATTAGAATTATATAACAAATCTGTAATGGACTAAGGCTGTTTGGTTTTGTGATTTTTCCCAGCCACATTGAACAGCACAGGTTTAGGAATGTATATATAATTACACACAAAATAAATACAAAGTAATTTGGGAGGGAGACCCTGAAGAAATCAAGAGAGATGTCATTAGGAAATAATATAAGGGCTCAAATTAAAAAAAATAAGATTCTAAGAGTCAAAAGTTAAGAGAGAATAAATTCCAGGTATGGGTGAATAGAGAACCATGGAAAGGCATAGAGAAAAGAAATTGAACATCTTGCTATTTCTCACATACGCAGAATTCTGTTTGACTAGACTATAAAGTACATGAAGGGGACAGATGTTTAATAAGTCTGGAAAGGTAAGTTGCAATTAGATTTTGAAGGGCTTTAGATGCAAAACAGAAAATTTTGTATTTGATCCTAGAGTTAATAGGGCATCAAAGTTTTTGGAGCAGAGAAGTGACATGCTCAGGCCTGTATCTTATAATTATTTTATTGGTTATGCAGAGGAAATACTGAAAAGTATAGAGGCTTGAATCAGGGATAGCAAAAGAAAGGCTACATTGCAATATTGCAAGAGGTAGTAAGGGCCTAATGTGTTAACTATGCGAATATAGAGAAGCAAAAGCTATTTAGGGGACAAAATCAACAAAACCTGGTAAATGGTTGGATTTGTAGTTTGTGATTGGATTGTGAGAAAAATGGAAGAGCATCAAGAAAAAAATGATCCCAATCTTGTAAATTTGGGCAATTTGAAGAAGAGTGGTGCTTTAAAGAGAAAGAAAGCAATTTTGCTCGATCCAATTTTTCTTGTGAAGCAAGATAACTGTATAAATATGTATACATATATTGGATTTAACATATATTTTAACATATTTAACATATATTGGACTACTTGCTATCTAGGGAAGGGGGTGGGAGGAAGAAGGGAATAATTTGGAGCAGAAATAAAAAAACTTTAATAAAAAAAGAGAAAGAAAGCAATTGGGAAGACAATGAGGTTTGAGGAAAAGATAGTGAGACACACCAAATGTAACTTAAGTTACTATGCCTTTTTTTTGGGGGGGGGGGCGGTATTTGTATTCCTAATACTTAGGAAACTGACTGGCACAAATTGTTTAATAAATGTTTTATCTCTCTAACTAGTTCTAGAGCATTGATTAAATACTTGAGGTGTAATTGCAATAGTCCTGGTGCTCTGGAAATATATTGTTTAAGGAAGATAATACTAATTTACACAGATATGCATAAAGGATAGATAGTAGAAATCAAATGTGATTCAGTCAAAGTGTTGGATTCAAGTATCTGGGTCTGAATATAACTACAAATTCTCATTGCTCACGGGATCATGGGTGATTCATTTAACCTATCTAACCCTCAGTTTCCTTATCTATAAAATGGGGATACAATCTCTCTAACTTACCTTACAAAACTCCTGGGAAAGATAAATTATGTTAAAGCACTTCTCAAATATAAAGGGCTACATAAATGTCAGTTGGTATTATACCAAAATTACATTTTTATAGAATGAGTTGGGACCAAGGTCAAACTATTAAAATTGATTTGCCACAGAAAGGGTGAGGTAAGGAAATTAATTTTTCCCCCTAAGGCAAAGGTTCTCAACATGCATTTTGTAAATTTTTTTTAAATTGACAATTGTATTTCAACAGAACGGGCTAGGTGGCAGTCCTATGTATTGTAATTTATGTATTTAAAAATTTTGTTATGAGAAAGAGTATATAAGCTTCATCAGATTGCTAAAGGGTCCACTGCCTATACAAAGAGACAGACACACACACACATAGAACCCCTCCACACACACAGACACACAGAGACACAGACATACACACAAACATAAGGCGGGGGGGGCACAGGGGGGCGAGAGGTTAGGAATTTTATTTGGGAAAAAAATACTAGCATATAATGATTCTGACAAATAAAGTACACTTTCATTCCTCTTTTCCTTTTATTAATGAATTGCCTTATGAAAAATTTAATCAAAGCATATGGAATACTCATAAGAATTGGTTAAATCTTTAACAGTCTGTTCCTTTCATTTAATAAAACTGTTTTTTTTTTCCCCAATCAAAATAGTATTAAGTATTGCATTTTATTGAACAACTAACTAACTATTGGGATACTCATTTAATATGTATGGTTCTCAATTGCTTCCACTATAAAAATGAGTCTATTTAACTAAATATTATAAAATGCTTTTTACTTTTTCTACTATATCAAATTCACACTTAAGATGGGCTTTATAATTGGAAAGAAATTTAAATAAATTATGTAATAATATAAATATGAATAATCTAATTTAAAAATCTGATTTTCCTAGACAAGCAATATTAGAATAACTGATTAAGTTCATGATATCCATTTTTATTTGAATAATCATAAAAACATTATTAAAGTACAAATTAATTGCATGTCAATAGATTATATGTCTACCATTTGAGGACTAACTCACCTAAGTTGTAGTCCTTACCATGTTGGCAGGAGGCTGATGAATTTTTTTTTTCTCCATAGAAACTAATGAAGTTTTTCTATTAATATCGTGTATTGGCGAAAGGAATACTGAGTTGATGAAATCTAGGATCCATGGAATTATTTTAGTATTATCAGCAGTAAATGCTAACATATAAAACTTTCTTTATCACTTTGTTATTGTGAATCGGTCATAACCAACTCTTCCTGTTGCCATTTTAGATTTTTTTGCCAAAAATAATGGAGTGGGTCTGCCATTTTCTTCAACTCCTTTTATAGTTGAGGAACTGAGGCAAACAAGATTAAATGATTTACCCAAAGTTATAACCCAAAGTTAGTGTCCAAAATGGATTTGAATCCACAAAAATGAGTCTTCCTGACTATGTTCTATCTTCTGTACCACCAAGCTGTCCTTAGTTTGCTGTAAATGAGCTCTAAGATACTCAAACAGTTCAGCTATTTCATCAGTTTGAGTATCTGCTCAGATAATGATCACAGCTCTTCCATGCTCATCCATTTTCTGCTAAGAAATTCATCATAGGTGAGGACATCAATATCTTGGAGGCCTTTCTTGAGGTTTCCTCATATGTTGAGTATACCAATGTAGTGCATAAAGTATCCATTGTTATCTCCTGCTTTTGACATCTACACTCATTTTTATAATAGAAGCAATTGCGAACCATAGATGTTAAATGAGTATCCCAATAATTATACATTTATTTGATGTCATTCTCTACTCTGTTTCTTCTTTGTAATTTCCTGTTTAAAGTATGTTGCAACCTTTCTTTTCCCACCAAAATACCTATCCATTGCCCTAAAAGTGATCTCCGCTGGATACTATAAAGTCCTAGGACTTAGAGCCATAAAACATCATCGGAAAATAGTAGTATTAAAAGGATAAGTTTTGTTTCAGAGAGAATCTTGGGAGTTATCAAAAGAACTGCAACATGACCCAAAGTCAGTCTAGAGACTGCCTTTTCCCTCCTCCTGATCTAACTCTTTGCCAATTTACTTTGTTAGTTCTCTCTTTTCCTTCTTCCTTTCTTTTATTCCTCCCTTCCTTTCATAACTTGACTGATTTCACACTCACACACACACACACACAGTGTACATGTGTGTGCTTTGGGTCTGTCTCTCTACATGTATATATTATACAAGGAATATATTACTTGTGTATGTATGTGTCTGTCAGCCTTTCTCTTTGTGTCTGTCTCTATCTCTGTCTTTATCTCTGTCTGCTCTCTATATTCAGATAAAAATATATACATGTGTATATGTATATGTGCATTCCTTGTGGAGAAATAAAGGAAAAATTATGTGACAATGATTCAATGTTGTATATGTTTCTATTTAGAGATGTATTGCAGATTTGCAATATTTACCAAAAAGGAAAAGTTAAGGAAATGGATTTAATATGGATTTTAATATGATTTCTACAAAAATGTAGAAGAGAGCTAAAAACTAAAAAGCCAACCACTTTATTTCATCTCATTTCTTTCTTGTTCTTAACCTCGTTTAGAATTATAGATTTAGAAATCAAAGAAACCTCAATGGTTATCTGCTCTGACTTTATCATGTTACAGATGAGGAAACAGAGGTGCAGAAAACTTAAATGACTTGTAAAAAGCGGCACAGGTTAGAAGTGGAAAAGTCAGTATTTGAAGAGTAGAACCCCAAGTCCAAGGCCAATGCTGATTCCTTTCTACATTGTGGCTCAGGAAAAGCTTAGACAAGAAATATTTTGCATGGAATTCAGGCTGTCTGTGAAAATAGTTCTAGTCTGCAACAAAAGAAGTTGCAGAGAAGGTGCCAACCTGTATTGGAAGAGAGATTTTTCTTATCGTGAATTTTCTATACAAAAAACTCAATATAACATACCAATATAGTAAGTAGTCAAAGTAATACAAAGATCAACTAAATGTGTGATTTTTAATATCCTTCACATTAAACTAAAATTCTCCCTGAGGAAAAGGAATATGACACTTTTCATCTTTATATGCTCAGTACATAGTACAGGGCTCTGCACATATTAAATGTTTAATAAATATATGTTGAAATGAACTAAAATTGGTTATTTGATATTCTCTAGGCACTCATTATGATTAGAAATTTTTTTTCAAATTTTCATTTTTTAACTGGTTGTTTTGTTATGATATAGGCAGAGTCCTAGTTATTTTCCTGAAACTACAGATAAAAATAGAGCATCCTGAAAATTTCATTTGGAAATTAGGAAGATAGAGTTATTTTTGAGGACCTATGTTTGCTAATAAAAAAAATTGAATTACATTTGAAAGATGAGAAAAATATTCTAAGATCCCAAACATTTCCTTCAGTATGAAAGTCCATGTTTAGGTATTAGGACTATCAATGCTGGTTAAATGAAGAACAGTATCATTTTCTCATGTATTTTTATGTAAGCTCCACTGAAACTATAAATGCAGTTCAATTATTTTGGCAAAAATAGTATCTGCACTGTATTCATGAAAGCACTATCATCAGCAAGGTAGGCATAATCCTCTACAAAAGACTCTAATTGCATCTTCTGAAGTAATGGAAACTTTTGGTGGTTCCATAGTATCTTCAGAAAAAAAAAAGTTTAAAGACATGTTAATACTCAGTTTGTTTTATACAAATGATTCTTTACTGTGACAACAAAAGACATCTTTTTAAAAAATCCATCTTAAAAAACGCATGTTAAGAAATGCAGTTTTAGAGGGGGATATTCTTCAAACATTTTAGATCATTTTATACAACAAAGATAGAGAACCAAGAATTTGGTTGGAATCTGAGCTCTTCTACTTATGATGCAAGTTTAAAAGAATAATTTTTCCATTATTAAGACTTACAAAGTATAATTTTTATAAGAGCTCTCTGAAGCAATTAAAGAAAGTCTTATTCTTCTCAGTTTAGAGATCTGCACAGACAATGAGAATGGAGGGGGCTTCTGAATCAGTGGCAGTATTGGTTTCCAGAACTGTCAGCCCAGAGACACCAAACATGACTTGGAAGGTCAGCAGGAAAGATTTATCATTAGGGCGAGAAGGCCTTGGGAAACTAGGAATGAGGGTGGGCAGTGGTGACAGCAGCAAACTTTCAGAGGTTTCAGCTCTCTTTATTAGCACTGAGGTAGGACTCTGTTGCTTTTGCAAACTAGAACTTTCAGCCACAGTGGAATAGGGACAATACTCTCACATTCCATGGCAGAAAACAGTACTTGTTTTCAGGTGCCTAGTAGGATCTCTGAAAATAGGTGCACGTAAAACCTCAAAGCTTGGGACTCTGTGCTCTTCACATTGCAAATCGAGGCCTAATTTAACAAAGAGTTAAAAACCAAATAATAGGTTAGAAAAACGAGCAGAGAAGAGAAGAAGATTCTGACAACAGAAAGTTACATAGTCACAAGGAAGATTATAAACTCACATTCAGAAGAAAATAAAAAGCTCCTATATCCAAAGCTTCCAAGAAAAATGGTATCATTCCAAGGAAGGTCTCAAAAGGGATTTTAAAAATCAAGTAGAGAGATAGTTGGGAATAGAATTGAGAGTGGTACAAAAGGAAATATAAAAAGCAAATGAGGAAAATAATGTCTTACAAAACAAATTTGACTAAATGGTAAAGGAAGTACAAAAGTTCAGTGAGGAAAATAATTACTTGAAAATTAGAATTGAAGAAATGGAAGCTAATGACTTTATTAGAAATCAAGAAACAACAAAACATAACCAGAAGAATGTAAAAAATAGAAAAAGAATGTGAAATATCTTACTGGAAAAACAACTAACCTGGAAAATAGATCCAGGAGAGATCATTTAAAAATTATCAGTCTATCTGAAAGTCATGATTTAAAAAAAAAAGAGCCTGGATATCATTTTTGAATAAATTATTTAGGAAAATTGTACTACCAGAGGGTAAAATAGAAATTAAAAGATTCTATCAATAACCTTCTAAAAGAGACCCCAAAATGAAAACACTCAGGAATATTATAGTCAAATTCCAAAACTTCTATGTCAAGGAAAAATATTGCAAGCATCAAGAAAGAAACAATTCAGAAAAGCATAAGATTTAGCAACTTCTACATTAAAGAATTAGAAGGCTTGGAACGTGATATTTTAAAGAGCAATGGAGCTAGGATTACAACCAAGAATCACCTATCCAGAAACAGGGAATGTAATCCTTCAGGGGAAAAGGTAGAGAAATTCAATGAAATAGAGGACTTTCCAGCATTCTGATAAAAAGTCCAGTCTGAATAGAAAGCTTGATTTTTCAAATACAGGACTAAGAGAAACATAAGGAGGTAATCAGGAAAGGTATCATAATGGACTTAATAAAGTTTATCTGTTTACATTTCTACATAGGAGGATGATTTTAATTCATAAGAATTTTTTTATTATGATGACAGAAGGAGTATATATACATAGAAGCATAGATGTGAGTTGAATATAAAAGGATAATATCTAAAAAAATAAAATTAAGGTATAAGAAAGGAATGTACTGGGAGAATAGGAAAGGAAGAGATGGAATAGTATAGATTATCTGCCATAAAAGAGGTGAGAAAAAGATTTTACAGTGGAGGGAAAGAGGGAGAAAGAGTGAACATTGTTCTCATCAGAAATGGCTCAGAGATGAAATAATATAAACACTCAGTATGGATATAGATGTCTATTTTACTCTGCAAGAAAATAGAAGGGAAAAGTAATATAGGAAGGGGAGAAAGATGAGAGAAGAGAGATCATATGGAAGAGGGGATGGTAAGTGGCAAAAAACTTTTGAGGAGGAAGAGGGTAAAAGAAGAGAGGGAATAGAATAAATGGGGGTAAATATAGTTAGCAATAGTCATCATGTTCAGTTCAGTTATTTACAAATATAATGGCTATTCATTCTAAGACCTTGAGAAGGCATTGTGGCAAAATGGCAAGAGTACTGAATCTTGACTCTCAGGAGTTGTATTACAATCCTAATTCTGATACCTACTACCTGTGTGATCTTGGACAGTTTCATTGTCCTTGGAGGTCCTCATCTACAAAATGAAGAAGTCAAACTTGATATCTTTTGAAGTCCCTTCCAGTTCTAGGTCCATGATCATAACATCAAATAGTCTGTTTTTAACTATTTTTCACAACCCCATTTGGGGTTTTCTTGGCAAAGATACTAGAGTGGTTTGCTATTTCCTTTTCCAGCCATTTTATAGATGAGAAAAGTGAGGCAGAAATTAAGACAACTCTGAGATACCACTACACACCTGTCAGATTGGCTAGAATGACAGGGAAAGATAATGCGGAATGTTGGAGGGGGTGTGGGAAAACAGGGACACTAATACATTGTTGGTGGAACTGTGAATACATCCAACTATTCTGGAAAGCGATTTGGAATGCTCAAAAAGTAATCAAACTGCATACCCTTTCATCCAGCAGTGTGACTACTGGGCTTATATCCCAAAGAGATCATAAAGAAGGGAAAGGGACCTGTATGTGCACGAATGTTTGTGGCAGCCCTTTTTGTAGTGGCTAAAAACTAGAAACTGAATGGATGTCCATCAGTTGGAGAATGGCTGAATAAACTGTGGTATATGAATATTATGGAATATTATTGTTCTGTTAGAAATGACCAACAGGATGATTTCAGAAAGGCCTGGAGAGACTTACACGCACTGATGCTGAGTGAAACGAGCAGGGCCAAGAGATCATTATATATTTCAACAATAATACTAGATGATGACCAGTTCTGATGGACCTGGCCATCCTCAGCAATGAGATCAACCAAATCAGTTCCAATGGAGTAGTAATGAACTGAACCAGCTACACCCAGCAAAAGAACTCCGGGAGATGACTAAAAACCATTACATTGAATTCCCAATCCCTATATTTTTGCCACCTTCATTTTTGATTTCCTTCACAAGCTAATTATACAATATTTCAGAGTCTGATTTTATTTGTACAGCAAAATAACGGTTTGGTCATGAATACTTATTGTGTATCTAATTTATATTTTAATATATTTAACATCTACTGGTCATCCTGCCATCTGGGGGAGGAGGTGGGGGTTAAGAGGGGAAAAATTGGTTTGGCAATTGTCAATGCTGTAAAGTTACCCATACGTATAACCTGTAAATAAAAGGCTATTAAATTAAAAAAGAGAGAGAGAGAGAGAGAGAGAGAGAGAGAGAGAGAGAGAGAGAGAGAGAGAGAGAGAGAGAGAGAAAAGTGAGGCAGAAAAAGGTTAATTGACTTGCTCAGGTCACACACCTAATAAATTCTGAATCTAAATTTGATCTCAGGAAGGTATGACTCCAGGCGCTATATATATATATTGTGCCACCTAGCTCTTTATTTAACAGATGGGGAAAAGGAGGCCCTGATTCATGAAATGATTGGTTGCACAACTAACAAGGAACATAGTTGATATGAGAATCCAAGTTCTTGATCTCTAAATTCAGCATTCTCTCTCTCTCTCTCTCTCTCTTTTTTAAATGTGCAATTCTTGAGAAAAACTGCATTTAAAATAAATGTTCACAGTATTCACAGCTAGCATTATTCACAGTAGGGAAACAAAATTCTTTCCCTGTCTGCAAAGGACTTTCAATGTAAGAAACACTGATAAACATGAGCAAATAGAAACAATTAAAGGTCTGTTTCAACTTTGTTTTTACTTGATGCAATATTCTTAATTGATAAGTGATAAGTTTAGAAAAGTGAAAAATCACTTGGGAGAGAAAAAGCTGAAAAAAAACTGCTTGTTTTTCTCATTTCTAAGAAAAGCACAGAATTATTAATGAACTTGTGTTTTTGGACATCTGGTACAGGTTTGCTTGCTGCTTTAGCCTTTTCATATTTGGCCTGGAAAATATTACCTCTTAAAAAAGCTTCATCTGAACAGCATATAACCCATCAGATATGAAAGTCGAGCCTAAATGTATTACTAACCATTTTTTCCCCCTCTCACACTTTTTGCTTCTAGGCTATTTCCAATTCCTGGAATAGCTCCTGCTTACCACATCCCCCACTCCCAATCCTACCTCTGAAATCTTACATTACCTCAGGGCCCAGCTTAGGTATTGCTTTTCCTATAAAGCCTTCCCTGATTCCCCCAGATAAAAGTGAAGTCTCCATAAAATTTCTCGAGGCATTTTGAGCATCTTCTTTGTACTTATAATGCAAATATGCTATACAGTGCTATTTATTTGTTTTTTAGTATTTTTTTCTACATAAAAGTATAAACTCTTTGGGGGCAGGATTTCTTTTCATTATTCATCTTTTTATCCAAATATCTAACATGTTGTGTTGAATATAGTAGGCATTTTTTGAGTTATAATGAATTGTTAAATTGAATAAAATATTGACTCAGTCTCAACTCACACTATCTGACTCTAGAACCCACCAAATTCTTCTTAGAACACACTAGGATATTAGATGGAATGGAAGACGGATTGATGGAAAATCAAAGATGGAAAATCAAAATCAAGATCATAAGCAAACAGATAACATACTTCCTCAAAAGCGGGATAATTGAGGTTCTTCCATGCTTTAATTTAAAAAAAAATCTAACATTCTGGCAGATGGAGAAAATTGTCCAAAAAAAAAAGAATTACTTTTGATGCACATAATTATAGCTGAGATTTACCTAGATTATTGACTTCTTGAGAAGTCAATTGAGAAGGATTTATATCATATCTTTGTATCTCTGAGTGATTAGTACATTTGAACCTAATAATAATCATTTAATAAATGTCAATCAAATGGAACTGAATTGAGGTTTTTTTTTATGTTTGAATACTTCCTTACCTTCTTTTTGTACTTTGTTTTTTCCCTAGGCCTTTATTTCATTGATTAAGGTTGGAAAATTTTTAGGATTTTTCCCCCCTTTCCTTTTCATTCTTATTTTTGTTTAGTCATTCAATATCTGACTATTCATGACCCCACGAACCACATTATCCATGGGGTTTTCTTGGCAAAGATACTGGAATGAATTGTCATCACCTTCACCATCCTTTTCTCTGCATATTTTAATTTCTTTGACAACACTACCTGAAAAGTCATGAAACCTTCTGGTTTTCCAAGTCACACCACAAAACATATAGAGTGGGGGATATATATATATATCCCACTCTAAATCAATCTCTCTCTCTCTCTCTCTCTCTCTCTCTCTCTCTCTCTCTCTCTCTCTCTGTAACATAATATATATATATATATATATATATATATATATATAATCAGAGATTGACACAGAATGATGAAAAAGAGACAGAGAGACAAAGAGTCAGAGAGAGACAGAGAGAAAGTGATACACACGTACCCAGAGAGACAGACAGAGAGGGAGACAAAAAGAGAAAGTGAAGACAGAGACACAGAGAGGAGGAAGGGAGGGAGGGAGAGAGGGAGGGAGGGAGAGAGAGAGAGAGAGAGAGAGAGAGACACAAACAGACACAGTATATACATACTCACACAAAGAAACAGAAATCTGAAGCGGGAGAACATATATTTCCAAATTGGCATAAAAACATAAAGATTATATTCTGCCTTTACATGGTCACATTTAACTTCTACTGAAGTAGAGGGATATATACAAAAGTATTCAAGGACAAAGTCGGAGCCTCCATCAGTAGCGGTGATCTGTATCACAGCATGGACTACGACTGGATATTTGGGTAAGTCTCAGTAGGTCTGCTAACTTTCCAACACTATTGAGACCTTTGATGTTCAGCGTGTTCTGTGTGACAGTAGTGCAGATTGTCAATTGCTACTTCATGATTATGTTCATTCCACATGCTCTCTTTCCCACTGAGGTGCTAATACATTTACTTCATCTTTCCATTCAAAAAGGAAAAAAAACCCTTTGATGCTTTACTTGTGGTCACTGCTTGCAGAGATAATGACACTAAAAATTCCCCTAGATGAAAATTATCAGATATCCTCTTCAGTATTTTTTAGAACTATTATTTTTTTAGAACTTAAAAAAAAATCATACACACAATAGTACAGTTGAGGTTAAAAGAATGATTAAAACTCTTACACAACAAAAGAATGCCAGATCATACAGCAACAATTTCCATGGCAAGAATTTAGAATTCTTCAGATGAATTATTAGAAGTTTTGTTTAGGAATATTTTAAATTTTACGATTAACATTTTCCAAAAGTTTCTTCCTATCTCAATTCTCCAATAACTACCACACTAGCACTGTATACATTGAGTCAATAAACAAATCAAATCAAACAAAATATTAAAGAGATGCTTATGATTTGTCAGTAACAATATCCTGATGATTATCTTTAAAATCACATATTCTATATGTAACTAAAAAATCTGACATCATTACTACCATCAGTCTCACCTCTTAAGTAAAAAGTTGGTATGAACCATTACTATTTTTGCCTTTTCTTGTTGAAAATGTAAATAGATTAAATATAAAAGTACAATTCTTGATATGAGTTAAATCAAATATCAATCAATGAACAAGTATCTATGTGGTGCCTACTATGTGTTCAGTATGAGAGAAAGGATTTTGGTCAATAAATCACAGACTTTCAAGTTAACTCAAGCACTTTAATACCAATAAATAAGTTATGATAACATGTCAGAGGAAATTTCAAAAGAGACTTATGGCTGAGCAGTCACCAAGGTGAAATAATCCATAAAAAGGACTGGTTCAAATTCAGTACTCAGAAATGACAGCAGAACATAAAAAATAGACTACAGCTATTAAAACTTTTGTTATTTTAAGCCAAATTCTCTAATGCTAACTGCTCAAAAATATTAAAATTGAATATTTCAAATAAACCACAATAACTGTAGGTCAAACTTTTGACCTTTTATTATTTAGTAACCGAATATTTGAAGGTACTGCTTTCTGTAAATGGTATAGGAAATAAAGTTCTTTAAAATATCAAGGATCTTGGTATATAGCTATAATGGATACAGGATTTGCTATAGCAAGTAGTTGATTAGTACTGAGCTGATTTTCTCATGATCCAATTCTAACAACTTTTTAAATGATTCATTATTAAAATAAATTTGGGGGATTTTATTGCACTCAAAATTATTTAAAATTTTAGAAATCTCCCCTCAGATTGAAAGCTTCTAACTTCTTTTAATATACAGACTCAAGAAGATTTTTTTTTTATGTCTGTTACATCCTATGACCGAGTTCATATTCTCCAAGACATTGATGGATATTTTCTGGTAGAAAGCTGCTAATGCTTTGTCTGTTCAGAAGTACATTAGACACTTTGTGTGAAATCACGAACTTGCAAGGCAAACAGAAAGCTGCCTTTTTGTGTGAACTCTTTCACAAACCTTGAGACTAAATAAGCACAGTAGACCAAAGCAAATATTAACTCTTATAGAAGTGGGAATCTGAATTTCCACACAAACATTTTTAACATGAAACTTACTTTGTTATTAATATACACCAGCCCTTTTTCTATCCCTAATACTAGCAACATAGAAAGATGACTCCAAAGTTAAATTTGAAGTTGTGCTTCAGTTTGATCAGACTGTCCAAACTTTGTACCAAACATCTTGTGTTTTGGGACCAATAATAATGCAATTTTAAAGAAAGGAACAAAAAGGGAAATAACATTATCTGGGGCAGGTTTAATATATGGCCATGCTCCAAATCATGCATGGTAGTAATCAACAATTTAGTACTTTGGGATCGTTTTGTCCAAATATGTTATTTTTATAGATTAGAAAGCTAAGGTCTCAGGTCAAGGAATTTGCCCAAGATAACACAGGAGGTAAACAAATAAACTCAGTATTCAGATCTAGGGTTCTCTGACTCAAAATTCTGTTCTTTCCACCATATCACTTTGTGTTTACTTCAATAACTTTACAAGTTCCCAAGGGTGTTTAGTATTCTAACAGTACTATGTATATTATATGATAAGTCTATGATCCATGCAAAGGCAGCAAGAGATAAACACTATCATGACAAAAGGCAGCATTTTTTTCTTTCAATTTTATCACTTCATTCATTATATGATACTGTTTAAAATAGCTTGAGATTGACTCCTGCTTTGTTCCTGAATCATTTCACCTAACCTGTACCTACACCTCTTTTTCCCTTTCTTGTCATTACTGGGCAAATGATGCTTGACTATTCTGACATTACATATATTCCTTATGTAGGAAAAGTCTTTCAAAGATGGAAGTTTTAGCTTCAAATGACTGGCTGGGATCCAGGTCCTTATACCTGGTGACTTTTTTTTCTAACATCTGGCACATGACTGGTGAAATCTACTTTGTAAGTGATTCCTAGATAACTAACAAATATCCTCTCTCCTTCCATTTTTTCCCTCTAAACTTTCAATGTTAAGGTTTATTCAGACAAAGACACATAATCAATAAACTCATGTTCATAATGAATAATTATTATTTGCACATTCTACTGTTTGATCCTTCAATAAGACAGTGTTTTATATATCTCTACTGTACAATGTCTATACTTGGAATGACCCACTAAAAATCTATAAGATTAAAAACTATATACTTGAATGGGTTTCTGATACTGTATGTATATATATATATATATATATATATATATATATATAAAATATACATAAAACAAATATCTACCTTTTTAAAAATGATTTGAATGTGACAGGTCTCTAATAAATGTTGAATGAGTAAAACCTTTTTGTTAACAACTTGTCATTAGGAACAACAAAAGGCTAATTGACTTTCAGAGCCATAGAAGCATGCTATAGGGGAAAGAGCACTGGCCTTGGAAGTCAGAACTCATAGATTCAAATTTTGCTCTGATCTCTTCACTTTCTATGCTTTTATTTTCTCATTTGTAAAATGAAGAGTTGGACTAGTGACCTTTGAAGTCCCTTATAGTTCTGTCTGTAATCCTATGATCTTTTATATCCATCATTGCTAGGAGGGGTATTCAACATATTTAAGTTTTCCAACATATACTTTGTATATTCAACTTTTTTATAGTAAAAAATTTTCATAAATAAAAGCTATCTTCAAAAATTAGTGGCAGCAATATTTAATTACTAAAAATGTTAGAAACAAACTAAATGTCAAATAATAAAAGTGGTTAAATGAATTGTGCTACAATAATTTAATTGAAAATCCTCATGCAATTAAGACCAGCATATAGGAGACATGTAAAGAAATATGAAGACTTTTATGAAATATTGTAAAATCAAAAAAGAAAGAAAAAGGTGATCACTTTTTATAAACTATGATAATATAAGAAGTAGATGAGAAGGAATGGACTAAGAATTCTTATGGATGCAAACTTGGAGGAAATAGCTGAAGTTTATATTTTATAGGTTGAAATTAAATTTTAGTAACTTTAGTTGTAATGATGAACAAGTTTATAATAAGACATTTTAAAATAATAATTCATAGAAATCTTATAAAATAATGCATGTTTTCTTTGCATATTAAAAAGTTTAGCCTTTTCTTGATTACTCAAGGTCATCATTATGATTATTAATTATTATATTGCCCTCTAATAATATGATATGCTCTCAACATTAAATAAATTTTGCTGAACTTTTTGATGTTGTGGGAAATGGCCCTAGACAAATCTTTCCTTTGACAGCATTGCTATTAGATTGAAAGCCTTCACCTCTTCCTATTGTTGTTTTGCCTGACTCTAGAAAGCTCCTTGTGATCTTTTATGATTCTAATATAGTAAAGGTTATAAATAAGAAACAAAACTTGAATGAATTGTGATTAAAATAAAAGATTCTAAATGAGTCTGAGAGATTCTCCTAAAGAAATGTCCATAGTATTGATATTTGCATATTATTTGGTAACCAAAAAAGAACACTTAGCCTGTAGCTAAGATAATGGAAGTAGCTCATATCTTTATTACTGATTACTTTATTACTGAGTTCTATTCCCACTCCTTTCGAAAATGGAGACTAGTGTTTGCATCTTCTTCCTAAGAGAACTGTTATGAGGAAAGCACTTTTTAGACATAAAATACTATATAACTTTAACCTATGATGTGTGAGCCTCTTTCAGACTTTTTTTTGGGGTTACTTTTTGGTTCTTTAAATCTATTCAACTCATTAAAAGCACCTACCATTGAGTCAGGAGCAGTGTTAGGCCACAATAAATCCAAAAAGCATAATTCTTCCTGTCCTTAAAGAGTTTACATTTAGTGGGAAGGAGAGATGCAACAAGTATGCAGATGTAAAGTAAATCCAGAATGTATGTGTGTGTGTGTGTGTGTGTAGACAGAAAGACAGAGAGGGAGTCAGAAAGAGAAAGAGAATACAAAACAATTTTAGGAAGAAGAGCACTAGATGCTAGAAGGATCTGGAATTTCTACTTCCTGTAGGAACTGGTTCTTGAACTGAATTATGAAGGAAGGGACTTCAAGAGGCAGAGGAATTCTAGTTCTAGAGAACAGCCAGTTGCAATAGTATCAAAAAACATTGACAATTCTGAATAGTTAAATTTTCAGATAAGTATTCACTAGATAAATGAATAATTTAATATTCTATGCTTTAAACAAATCTCATAATGAATGTGTCCACAAGTTCTTGGTGTGTTTAGTCTCTTGGTACAAATAGAATTTCTAAGTAAGAATAGAATGGAAATCTTCCCACTGGAAATATAGTATACGCTTAATAGAAATTAACCTTATATAAAGCAATAAATAGTTGGGACAGGTAGAGAGCATAGTGGATAGAATATTGGCCATGGAGTCAGGAACTAGCTATATGACCCTAGGCAAGTCACTTAATTGTCTCAATTTCAGCATCTGTAAAATGATCTGAAGAAGGAAATGACAAACTACTCTAGTTTTTGCCAAGAAAAAAGGGTCACAAGGATTAGGACACAACTAAAATGACAACAGCAACAAAGAAATAATAATAGACACCTTCTTCATTAATTAAACAGTGATGAAAGAAATCCTTTGTTGATGGTGGTTTGCTCTTGCTAATTGACCATTAAAAAATAATGATGCTTTACATATTTTGACTACTTCCTATCCTAAGAAAAGACAAAGGAAAGTTTGTGGCTAAATAAACAAGGATGCTTGGATTGTAATATGCAGCTACAGGTGCACATAAAATAGTTATTTGGAATAATTCTATAATGATTTTTCTCTAGTCAGATATTCATTTTGGGCCAGAAGAGAATACACCTCTTTTTTAGCATCCAAAGTGGTTTGAAAACTTAAATAGTATTTTAAAGAAATTTTATCTAATTAAAGAAAATGAGCCGTGGCATCTATTTCACTTTCTAAACGCTTTATGCTACTTTTTAGAAGAAATTGTGACATACCATTTTTTTCTGGATTTGGAAAAATTGTCCTAAGCATATGCAGTTTATAGTTTATATTTTTCTCCTCCTAAGAGAATTTGGTTAAGCTAGTTCCACCTTAACTTTCTATTTCAGCTAAACAGATCCAACAAATGACATCTAATTTCCATTTTATGATACCTTTAGATAATGTAAAATATGGTTGTAGTAAGGGCTAATCAAGTACTTTCATAAAATTATTAAAAGTATTTAGCTACTTGGAGATATATATCCACTGAATTCCTTTGTTTAAAAAACAATCTTGAGCTTTGACAGGCTCTCCTCAAAACCACTTCTAGAAATTCTATATAGCATTAAAAGTACTCAGCATTCCAGGGGGATAAGATGTAGAAATATTCCTCATAGCTGAATGCATGAAGTTGAATTCTTGAATACCCACAGGAAGGTCCCTGTGACAGTACACACACACACACACACACACACACACACACACACACACAATTTAGGATTCTCCTATTTTATATAATTTCTTTTTTTTTTTTTTCCTCTTCCTCTATTCAAATCACTATATCCAATCACTAAAGCTAATTTCTGCCGGATTTTTTTATAATAGATTTTATTAAAACAAAACACTTTAAGATGTGAATGATCAGTGGACCACATCTTTATGAGGAGTATATACATTTCAAAAGAAGTATTTTTTCAGAGAAATAAATTTGCAACAGTTGGATTCTATAGGGAAATTCTTGAAGAGGACCTTTTGGTAGTAGCCTAGTCCAGGCAATGAGATACTGGCATTCCACTGCTCATTTCAACAAATTCAATTTAACAAACATTTATTGCTAGTATATGCAAGGTTTTGCTCTTTGCCCTAGAAAACTAAGTTGAATAATGATATTTTTCCCTCAAAGGGCTTATAATGTAATAAAAAATGTATACAAATAAATATTATTAAAGATAAGGTGTAATAAGGACAAAGGGACAAGATAGGCACAGAAAATTTAATGGAGTATCTTAGTGATTATGTAGAAACTAAAGAGAAAACAATCTAATAATGACCTTTGGTTGTAGAAATATATTACAGTGGTTATAGTCTCATAAGTTACATAATACATTTATACAGAAATATCACTTTATTATAAATTAAAAACTAAGAATTTCTTTAGCTCTCATTCATGTCAGGATGAATAAACTTTGAATTAAGATAAATATCAATACTGTATTTCAGAATTTGTATTCAAAACCCCAACAAAGTAAGTAAAAAATATTATATTGCCAAAAACAAATGAGATCTCAAGGAGATGGAAAAAATTCCCCATTTACTTTATTTATAATTTTATTTCTGCAATATGGATATCAGTAAATATGCTAATGGCATGGCTTTTGAAACGTCTTAAAGTTCCAAAGTAAAAGAGATTCTGAACTTTAAGGTCTAAAAATGCCAATTTACAAAGAAATTTATAAAATTTACTATTCTTTATATGTGAAAATGTTTTTCCGTCTCTCTTTTCTGTGAGTAGTGACTGCCAAATCTACTCAGTATCTCTATTACTTCCTCTTATTTTACCAGCATGAGTTAACAGGGTAACTGTCATATTCATGATGAAATCCAAAATATCTGAGTTGTTGAATCTGACTCCTTACTTACTCCTTACCTTAATTATAAAAATATTTTATCTGTCTATTTGTACTAAGGAATCTCACAGAGTTGAGTTGTAGTAAGGCTTAAAATGCTTCATAACTATGAGTTATTATTACAACTAAGCTTGCTATCTCAGGAAACTAGTATAATATTACAGAAATTAATTTTACAAATCTCACAGTCGTAAGGGACAGCAGACTATTTCTTCTAATCTGTGCATAAACAAAAAATCTCCCCTAAAATATTCTTGACAGGTGGTCATCCTTTCTGTTTGAAATCATCCAATAAGAATTCAGTATCTTCCTCCCTTCCCACACCCGACCCATGTCCCAAAATATATGATTGTACTTCAAAATTCTTCAAGCTCTGTTTAATAAAATCTCTAGTACTTGGGAGAACATGTCTATCCTTTCCCACATCCCCAACACTGGTATGCAGTTGCCACTTCCTCCACACCAAACACACAATTAGCACCTTATAAACAGTTTGTAGAAAATATCCTATTCAAACTCAGAGCGGGGGAGAAAGAATTGATGTAATTTTAAAATAAATCATTAAAAAAATTATATTCCAAACATTTTCGGTGTAAATAATTTCCACTAAGATGAAAACAAATTTGTCCAAGTTAAAATAATGCTGCTAATCAAAATCTACACCTGATTTCAATTTAAAATACTTTTCTTAGGTTGTGCAAGTTAAATGACACACTAGACATGGTAGAACTGGAACAGGTTACTGAAAGATAGGAGGGGAAGATAAAAGTCCTCAGTCAGGACTTAAACATTCTTTTTAAGGGAGATCTTCTAACAGAGGTTGCATCTCTATTTGTTAGAAATACTAATGAGGATTTCTATTTAGGTATGGTTGGGGATAGGTGTACTTTGATGTTCTGTGATTCCATTCGATCCTACTATCAATCCATATGGCTATATATTAGGAAGTCTTTCTTTTACTATTTTATTATCATTAAGACCCACTAAGATGCATATGTTTACATGAACAAAAAGATATAAAAATCAGCAAATGCATTAACTATAAGGGAAGGTTTTTCTTATTGTAGTCCTAAGAATAATGCAGCTCCATCTCTCTAATTTTGTATCTCTATGTGTGTATATCTTAAATGAATCACAACTCTAGGGAAAGGAGTCCATCTTCATCTTTTAGAGCAGGGGTTCCTAATCTTGTTTTTTGTCATGGAGTCCTATGGCAAACTGATGAAGCAAATAAGTTCCTTCTCAAAATATGATTTAAAAAAATACGTAGAAAATCAATCATAGAGGGTTATTGTGAGCATAAGTTGGGACATGTAAAGTATTTTGGAAACTTTAAAGTTCTATATAAATCCTAGCTATTATTTTAGAATACAGTTATAAAATATTTGAATGTGATATATTAACATATCTTACAATGATTCTGATAACTTTAGTAATTTTCAAGTAGTGATGAGCATAAATAAAAATAAATTCAAGATATCCTCAGCAACTATAATGTAATATAAAAATATGTGTGATTTCTACTGGTAACATTCATAAGTTCTGCTAATACTATGATGGTTTATCATTTATATTCATAACTGAAGGAAATGATCAATATCAGTTAGAGGTTAGAGAAAATGAAGGTGTAATTTTTTTCCGCTATTCAAGTTCATAAACCTCAGGTTAAGAAGTCTTCCTCTACAGGTTAACATTTGTGCTTAGTAAACTTTCCTTTAAGATTTTTAATCCTCAATGATTGGCTTGTATTTTGGTCCAGGTCATTTATATTTGACATTACTTCTAATGAACAGATTGGTACTATGCAGGATCCAGCAGTGTATTTAATACCAATGAGGTTCTTTTTTGTACAATGTCAAGTAATTGGCAAACTGAGAACTCACAATAGGTCTATTCAAGGCAAAGGTACTTTCAGGTCTTCAACTTTGCTCAGGTAAGAGGCATATTTAGCCAGTATCAAATTCTGAGACTATTCTGCAGGGAACTACAAAATCTATCTGTTTATAACTGAAAGCCAAATCAGTACAGTGAAGATTTGGAAGAAGAAGAAAAAGAGCACTTGCTAATTAACACAGGAGATCATGTTGATGGCTTAAGGTCTTAACTGTGTGTAACCCTGAACACATTATTCAAAATGCTCCAGAATGGCCTATAATAGTTATAGGAGAAATCTTTAGCTCTGATCAACAAAGAGATAGATGGATACTATAGAAGTTGCTCAAATTATAAACTTGTCTCACACTCTTAATAACAATCATACTTGAAATCAGAAGGTGGGGGAATGATTTAAAACATCCTGAAAGTCTGTGTCCTAAATCATTGTTTAAGATAGAGAGATCCTTCTCTTTCTCAAAAACCTTCAATGGCTCCCACTCTCTAATAAAGTTCCAACTATTTAACCTGGCAATAAGCCCTTCATAACATTTTACCACATTTTCCCATATTTATCTCCTTTTCTTCTTTATGAATTCAGCCCAACTGTTTTATTTAATGTTCTCCTATAGCTAACTTTGTATTTTCCCAACTCTACAATTCTATTCTGATAAAAAGCTGCCTGCAATTATAGACATTTAGATCTAGAAGAGATTTGATAAATTATATAGCTTAACATCTTCATTCAAAGTTAAGTAACTTGCCCATTGTTGCACAGCTAGTTAGTGATAGAGCCAGATTTGCCCCTCTAACCATCTCTATCTATTGGAATACTACTACCTGCCTTTAAGGCCCAGCTCAAGATTCATTTCCCAACTGTTCTCATTGAAAAATTTTCCCCTTTGAATTTCTATAGCACTCATTATGTGCTCCACACACTGAACAGTTATAGAATATTCCTGTGCATAATATGTATTTATATTCAGGTTTAATCTAAGATTTGAATTCAAATTCAATAACTTCAAATCCAGTGCCCTTTCTACCCTATTGCCTCATATCTGTTATCCCTTATATCACTTGATATACAAAAAGTAGTTCTATTAATGTTGGCTAAATGAATGATAGTATTTGATTGCTGATATTCTTATTCTGAGAGGGGGGAGGCAGAATATGAATTTTAGTTATTTATTCAAGTAGTTACCAATAGTGCTCTTATTTATTTATTCCCAGAGAAAAACTTACATATGAAATGCTTTTGGAAATACTGTGAAATAGGGAGAGTTTTTGCTATCCTTTATTAAATTATACCAAAACTTAATGAAGAGTCACCAATTAAATTCAATAATGGGTGGAGCTCTCCAAAAATATGACATCAGAAGAGAAATTAAGTAAAATACTCATACGCACACAGCTAGTATCTGTCAAAGAACCTCTGTCTTTCTGACTAAGGCTCTCTTCCTGTATTTCTTATAAGCTTATCAGATATTAAATAATCATCACAATGAGCAGACCAGAAACCACTTCAGCCATCAAAAGCTTGATCTTGATCTTCTTGACAAAGAGTGAGACACTGGTTTAAAATATAAACTCTTATAATACAAAATTTTATGAAAGCGAATATTGGTTTAAAATGACTAGCAATATACTATTTTTATAAATAATGAGAGGGTTTGGTAGGAGGGGATAAATGCACAAAAAGCTTTGCGTAACATTCAGCTAAAGTCAGGTCATCTCAAGAGATCATGTTGATTAAAACAAAAGCAGAACAATAAAGAATATGAAACAGGTATGACAACATTGCTACAATAGACTATTTTCCTCATGGATGACATTGTAACCACAACACCTAGAATCTAAAACTGTAATCTCTAGTATGAACAGGTAGGAATGGATGTAAACAAGGAAGAAATAGTAAAATAAAATGGGACAGATCAAATGCATAGAAGAAATCTGTATTGTAGTTGACACAATTTTGAAAACATAGGTTGATTTTAAGATATCTGAAAGAAGGGAAGATACATCAAACCCATATAACTATTTGTCATCTTTAGAAAATCTTTATAGGAATGATTTACATACATATCAAGGGTACTCTTTCTGAGAATAGGAAAAGGGGAGAGATAGGTAGAATTTTGCCCTTGGTTTCTATAGAAAACCATAAATCCAAGATCATCAATTTACTTAAAGGTCTACTGAATACAAGATATTTCTGCATCAATTGTTGTTTACTTTTTTTAAAAAAGCATTTGGCTTGGTAGAGTAAAATGCAATCTTAATTTTTCTTCTCTAAGAAGCTATCAACATGTATATGCTAACATTATGCAAGATTTTTTAACAAATAAAACAATAAAGGTAATTTTTTCTTCAATAATCCTATGATTATAATTTTCAGATGAATAGGAAGCTGTACTTACAAAAGGTGTTCATTATTGAATTGGACAATATCTCATTCAGTGTTCATGTGAAAAACTGATTTCCTATAAATAGTGAGGTTCTCTAGATTATCCATTTTGAAGATGACATTGTAATGACTGCATCAAGCTCCACAATCCAAAAGAGCTTCCTCACTGCAATGTACACCATTCATAAGTGAAAAACGCAAGTAAATGAAGAATGTCTACTGTCTAAATTATAGCATGCAGTTTGATGGACTGCCTATTAAGTTACTCCATCAGTACATATGGCATGATACATATGTACTGATGGATAGGCAATGACCTTAACTCAATTGAATAGCAGGAAGAAAATGGACTGGATTGTTTTTAGGAAAATTGTACAGTGTTTTCAATTATCCCTAGCGATCTTATTCCCACCAACTTTTACACACACACACACACACACACACACACACACACACACCCCATCTTTTTAACCCTGATAGAATTCTGTGATGCTATGTGGTTTCTAATCATGGAATATCACAATTATCAAAGAATCAAAATGAGAAACAAAACACAATGGAAAAATACATAATAGATTTAATTTGTTGCAGAATATTAGCAACAATGATCTATGTACAAGAAGCAATACAAAAGGTTATAAGAAAACATATGAATAGGTAGGCTGGTCATATAGTCAGAATCAGAATAAAATACAATTTAAATGGTTTTTATAAAATATTAAAAGATCTAGATGAATACTTATGACATGTTGGACAGATTTTTGAAGAAGAAGGTTTGAGAGAATAGTCATACAGGATGATGAAATGTAGAAGGATTACAAACTGAACTACTGAAGAGAATGTTCACATCAAGAAGAACATGGAAACATCAAAATACAAAAGCATATTATATTCGTGAACATTAAAAATTCTAAGTCTTTCCCTTCCTTTTAATTCTATTAATAGGGTAGCTGCATGTATAGAATTCAAGGCCTGGAATGAAGATCTAGCCTCAGACACTTATTTGCTGTCTTGGGCAGGTCATTTTAATATTTTTTGCTTCTATTTCATCTATAAAATGAGATGGAGGCAGAAATGGCAAACTGCTTTAGTATCTTTGCTAAGAAAACCTCAAGTGAAGTCACAAAGAGTCAAACATTACTGAAAAAAAACACTGAACAACAAATAAATACATGTTGAAAGCCATCTTTTGTCATATTCTGGCCCCTAGAGAGCATATTTCTATTGAACTTACTTTTTTCTAAAACCTTAACTAGATTTATAGATGGTGATAAATCTATTTTTGGCTTTCCAGATGATTTTGGAAAAGTTATTACTTAATGTCTGTTTCTGTCCATAAAATGTGGTTTAATATTTTGTTTTCTGACATTTTGAGCCTTTTGGTTATCTTAGAAGCAATATTATTACTATCTTATTTTATCAAATATTTTTTCTCTATAAAATTGCCACAGCAAGTGGTTGTTTTCAGCAAGATTTTGTTCTCAGTGCTACTGGTACAAAATATAATCCAGAACCTGCCATCAACATCTCATATAAGTCTGAAAGGGAAGTGGAAGAAAGGAGTAGGGAATATGGATTTATATAGTACCTACTACTTGACAGACACATAGTAGGTGTTTATTTATTTGTAATAGATATTATCTTTGATCCTCATCGCAACCCTGAAGTAAATGACATTGTGATTATCCATTTCAGAATTCAGAAAACTGAGGCAAATAGAGATTAAATAACTTGTACAGATCACAGTATTAAGGACCAATGCCAGATTTGAATTCAGCTCTTCCTGACTCCAGGATTGGTACTCTATTCATTGTGCTATCAGATGTCTGAAACAGAGTTTATTATTCATAACAAATGCAGGGAAAAAATGTTATTTATTTTGGGGTAAAATTAAGTCAAAGGACAAAAACCAAAGGGATTGGGAATTTTAAAAATACCAAGCTGAATATTTTTTTGTCTTTTCATTTTACACTTATATCGTGTATGTGAATTTAATCCCATAATGCTTTTTGCCATTTACTGTCAGCATTCAGTGATGCATCAATGGCACATCTGTCCTCCAGGGACAAAGCACTGATGTATGGAGGGTAACTTTGGGAAGCTCCTTTTGAATCTTCATTGATGCCATGAAGCTAATAGCTAGAGTTTAATTCTTGTATGTTAGCAGCAAGATAGGTAATGATGTACTGTGCTAATAAACAAACAGATAAGAAACCAAATTTGGCAGACTGACAAGCAGAATATGGCAGTAATGAGGTATCAAGTTTAATACAAATTAAATTGCAATCCAATCTTCCTTTTGGTCTTGAGATCAGGACTCCCTAATGTTCTCACATTTAATTTCTGGAAGAATTCCCCACTCCATCAGTGCTTCAAATTTCATCTTATTTGGCAGGGCAGTGCACAGCAATGATATTCTGAAGAGTTACTGTGAAAAAAAAGGAACTCTGTTGGGTACATCTTGTGAAGAAAATGAACATACACAAATTACCCAACCAGCATTTTTATAGTGTCCTGATGGATCCTGACCTACATGCCCAGGGCAATCAGTTGCAATGCCTCCTCTAGAAAGAATGTTACTTTAAGCATCATCTCTAGACTGGTGAGTGCTAAAAAAGAATAAGCCCATTGAGTTTAGGGAAACTAATGTGGTATCTATCTAAAAAAAAGAAATTATAACACATTATATGCCCTCTTCCCTCCTCAAGTTCAAAGCTATAAATTCTCTCAAGAGGATGCTCTACCAGAATCCAGAGGTCATCATGGAGGGCTAGCAGGGCAGATGAGGCTGTCTGGAGATTAGATTACAGCTCCGTGCCAATACCTAAAGCATGCAGCAGCATAAGGGGGTGTCAGCTTAGTTTATGAATGCCTGCTTCTATTTCCTCTAAAGAACTGCGGCACACTGTGCCAGGGACAAATGTGCAGTAAAGGGACTTCCCCTGGAAAGGATGTAAGCATTATTCTCTCTCAGCTTCCTGTAAAATTCATTGCTGGTAGATTTTGAATTACATACAGTTTCAAATGTAGTAGAGCAACGGCTTTCAAGTTGCTTTCCCTCTTGGCTTGAGCTTCAGAAAATTGTTCCTGTTTTCTAGTACCTGGAGAGAAATAAGTTCTATTTTCCAATATATTCTGTGACCTTTTCTAAAATTCTTCTTTCTTGTCAGGAATGATTCATTATTGTCAAGGAAAAAATAGGAAAAGGGAATCTCCTCTACTTAGAGCTTTTCTAGATTTAAATGGGGAGAATATTTTATAAGAATACTTTTCTATTAAAAATACTATATAACTTTCTTTTCTTCATCAGATTGGTCTTTAAAAATATAGTAGAAGAAAGTTTTAGCTGTAATTTGAAATAGGTATTTGAAGGAAGAGAGGGAGGTTTGGGAGCTAATTTTCATCCCTATTCATTGGTCCATGCTTTATACATTACCTATATATATCCTATAAAATATTTGTAATTTGTCAACTCAAATTTCTCACTGTAGCAGGTCAATAAGTAATTGGCTCTATGATAGACCTTTTCTATTAATAAATTTTTAGAATCATTCCTTCACAATTTTATCCAAAGATGACTCTGATTACTACCTCCTGTTAAGTAGGCACTAACCAACTCATGTCAAAAGTGCTGCCTTTTGAGGAATGTGTTGCTATTTTTGTCCAAGTTGAAAATGGAAAGTGTGAGGGCACATGTCCAGGTTAGGCCTGAGGAGACACTGGGATGCTGAGGTCAAAGGGGAATGAAGGTCATGGTGGAGAAAGAATTTGCATCTTTTCTTGAATGACTGCAGAAAAATTCACTCATCTTGAGTGAAACTGCTTTTTCCATTCACTTTCCTACATGCTTCTCACACCTTCCTTCCTCTCTTCATACACATGAAAATGAAAAGTGAAGGCTTAGTACATTCTGCAAACAGAACTTAATTCTCTTCCTAACAATCTAGCTGTTAAGTCTAACTTAAATAGATTTGAATACATAATGTGAGAGTCACTGTATTATGATAAACACACCTTGGTAGTGTCTCAGCACCTACTACTTATCACATAATCTGGAGGTTTTCAGATAAGGCTCACCTGATTTAAACTCTAACATGATCAGATTCCCACTTACTCTAGCTAAAGTCTTTTTTTCTAATACTTGATTAGTTGTTTAGGTGACCTTGGGTTCCTTAAGATTATTCCAAATGAGTGAAAACTGGCACATTCTTCTATATACCACAAAGGTTTTTGTATATGATTTTAGTTAAATTGAAAAATCTATGTCCAGAGAATTGGCCGACAGGTGATGAAATTATTTGACTGCGGCAACTAAAAAAAGCTGTTTCCTAAGGAGTAGAGGTGCAAGAGAAATCAAAGAACTTTATTTGCAGTAGCTTCAATGCTCTTGATTTGGAATGCAGCCTTAGGTTCACATGAAGAGAGAAGGTGTAGTTGTCCTGATTACAACCTCTCAGTTGTCCTTCAGGCACACAGGACTTAGTGTTATTTTGTCTGACAGTAGTTTTATATTGTGTAAAGCTGCCAGGCAATAGGATTTTCCTCAGCCTGAATAAGTGGAAAGGGGAGTTAGGGAAGCTATTGAAAGAAAGAAAAAAGAAGGGATTAAAGGACTGAGGACAAGAGAGGCATCTGGGAAGAGGGAGAATAAGAGATAGGATAAATAGGTGAGTGCCTTATAAGAGTAAAAAAAAAAAAATGCATTGTTGCCATATCTGAATTGAACATATCTTTTTCAAGAGATGTCTGACAGTTTTCCATATTTATTCTTTTTACTTCTTCGACATCAGGCAAGTCTCTGAAGTTCAGCAATGTCCTAGCTCTTCTAAAAAAGCTTTATAATTAAAAAGGCTTTTATTGCATTCTACAGCGTAAGTGTCAAATATACACCACAAACTGGCCCCAACACTCCCAAATTAGATTAAAAGCTGAGTGGGAAGTACTTAACAAAATACACTAAGATATAATAAAATGTGACTATATACAGGGATTTTTATGTTTTAGTGGCTCCTGCTCCCATTCCAGGTTGATACCATTACTGCACATTATCTTAGTTGCTTTGGTCACCCTAGACTAATGATATGCATTTATTTCATTTCTCATAAAATACCAGAGTTAGGATAGGAAGACTCATTTTTGTATTTTCAAATCCAGCCCCCTACACTAACTATAAAATCCTGGGCAAGTTACTTAATGCTTATTTGCCTCAGTTCTCCAGGTGCAAAATGAAATCACTCTAGCATCTTTGCCAAGAAAAAACCAAAAGGGATCACAAAGAATCAGAGATGATTGAAAAATAACAAAACCACCACAAAAATACCAATATTAAGTAACTCAAATGGAAATATTATATATAATTTAAAGAATGCTGTCCTCACATAAACCTTGTCAGATATGTGGGGAATGCATTATAATTTCCATTTTAAAGAGGAAGAGATTGTGGCTCAGGAAGATAAATAATTTATTGAGGGTCATTGATTGTTAGTCAGAGTCACTGGGAACCTAGGTTCTAACATTATAGACATAAAACAGGAAACCCAAGAAAGTAAATCTCTGAATTTTATACATTGCCTTATTCTTATTTCAAATGCTTTTCCCACTCTACCATGCTAGACCTCAAATTGGTCTGATTACAAGAAGGTGGAAAATTGGTGCATTTAGAATGGCTGAATTGGATCAAATTCACAGAAAGAGAATAAACAAATTCTTTGCATTTCTAAAGATCCATTTATCTGTTCAAAGGACTTTACAGGGATAATTTCATTGGTCCTTTTAAGGTAGGTAGTTGGCAAAATATTTTTTGCCCCCATTTTCCAATATGAAGATGAGACTCAAAGAAGGTTAAGTGTTTTGCTAAAGATATTAGTAGTAGATGTTTGCTAAGTTTTGGAATATTTTCTTCCTGCCGAGTACAAGGCACATCTTATGAACCTCTTAAAATTTCAAACTGCAGATTGAGTGAAGGTTATATAGTTATTGGGAGACATTCTCTCAAATTGTTTCAAATAGAAAAGACATTTAGAGAGAAAAAGGAGGATAAAAAGACTTGCTTAACTATAAATGTCTACATTTTAAATATATTATTTGCATCTAATTTGAATTTTGGTCTTAATAGATTGAAAGCTAAAAATCTAGCTAAATATTTTATTGGATTTGGTCTACAAGCTTAGCTTTCTTTGAAGATTGAACTTTCTACAAAAAAATAATAAAATAAATAAATAAAACAATAAAATTTATTGTTTCTTTAAATAATTTATTCAGAAATTTAACAATGAATACTCATAATTACAATTTAGGACAATTGAGGTAGTTTACCAATTATAAATTTTAATTACTTAGCTTTAATATAGAATATAATAAAATATTTCCTCTTGTTATTCCAAGTCCTTATTAGGATTCTTTGTCCATCCATTCTCATTCTTTTTCCCTCATAAAGTTCTGCTTTTTCCTCCAGTTTTGTAATTTTTTTATAAAGATCTCTAGATTTTTGTATTGCTCATATGTTCAATATTAATGACATTCTTGTAATGCATGAATGTACCACATTTTTAAACCATTTCTCTACTATGAGACATTCACTTTCATTCTAAGTTTTTTTGCAATTTGCATGATACTATGATGAAAATATTTTAACATGATGGCACATCTCTCCTCACTTTAATCCATCATCCACAGTAATTTTTTGAGAGTATGCCATCCTCCAGGATTAATGAATTCCAGTTTTTACTTGTAGGACCAAATATAAATTGCTATTTGACATTTCATACTTTTCATAAACTATATTTTACCTACTTTATATTTTTCTTGCAGTTTACTACCTTCCATGAATTCTATGATCAAATTACATGAACTTTTTCTGGATCTCCTTACTCCTAATCTTCCCACTTGCTGTTCCTCGTACCAGGAATGCTATTTCCTTACCTTCACATTTTAGTTCCTCTGGATTCCTTCAACATTCAACTCAAAGATCCATTCTGCAGAAGGTCTTTCTAGTCCTTACAGTTGTTAATGCCTTGTTGTTTAGATTTACCATCCAGCTACTTTGGATACATCTTTTCTCAATGTTTCACAAATTGACTCCTTCTTTAAAATGCATACATCTGGAGAACAGGTACTGCTTTTACCTTTTTATTCCATCCCAACTCAGGATTTACTAGACTGACACATAGTGAGTACTTTTAAAATAAACACTTTTTGAATAGCTGACAAATTTTTTTTAAAAGACAGTTTTTGTTTTTGATCATGTTGTCAGTACATATTGCCAATGATGGATAACTGGCACGCCAAGACAATTTTTAAAATTTTTATTCTTTTTTGTTATTAAAACTTTTAATTTTCAAGACATATGCAGGGATAATTTTCCATATCCCTGTAAAACCCTGTGTTCCAAATTTCCCTCCCTTCCTCCACCCTGTCCCCCAGGGGACAAGCAATCCAATATATGTTAAACATGTCCAGTTCTTCTATATATATTTCCATAATTATCATGCTGCACAAGAAAAATCAGATAAGAAAGAAAAAAAGAGAAAGAAAACAAAATGCAAGCAAACAACAACAAAGATAGTGAAAAATATCATTTTGTGATCCTCAGGTTCCATAGTCCTCACTTTGGGTGCAAATGGCTTTCTTTATCATAAGACCATTGGAACTGGCCTGAATTATCTCATTATTGAAAAGATCCACCTTCATTAGAATTGATCATCACATAATCTTCTTGTTGCTATGTACAAAAATCTCCTGATTCTGTTCGCCTCACTTAGCATAACTTCATGTAAATCTCTCCAGGCCTCTCTGAAATTATCCTGTTGATCATGTCTTACAGAACAATAACTCATGTACCATAATTTATTAAATCATTCTTCAGTTTCTTGCCACTACAAAAAGGGCTGCCACAAACATTTTTGCACATGTGGGTCCCTTTCCCTCTTTTATGATCCTGTAGGATACAAGCCCAAAAAACACTCTGGATCAAAGGGTTTAATAGCCCTTTGGGCATAGTTCCAAATTGCTCTCCAGAATGGTTGAATCAGTTCACAACAATGTATTAGTGTCCCATATCCTCTCCAACATTCCTCATTATCTTTTTCTGTCATTTTAGCCAATCTGGGAGGCGTATAGTGGCTGCCTCAGAATCGTTTTAATTTGCATTTTTCTGATCAACAGTGATTTAGAGCACCTTTTAATCTGATTAGAACTGGTTTTAATTTCTTCATCTGAAAATTGTCTGTCCATATCTTTGACCATTTATCAATTGGAGAATGGCTTGAATTCTTATGAATTTTAGTCAATTCTCTACATATTTTAGAAATAAGGCCTTTATCAAGAATCTTTGAATGTAAAAAAATTTCCCAGTTTATTGCTTCCACTTCTAATCTTGTCTGCATTGGTTTTCTTTGTACAAAAACTTTTTAACTTAACATAATCAAAATTATCCATTTTGCATTCAATAATGTGCCCCAGTTCATCTTTAGCCACAAATTCATTCCTTCTCCACAGATCTAAGAGATAAACTATGCTTTGTTCTTCTAATTTGCTCATAATATCACTATTGCATGACAATTTTTAAACCATTCATATTGCCTTCCAATTATAGCACTTAGCTTACATTAGTCAAGAGGTCTTTCTTCCTTTAGTTTCATTTTCTTGTTTTCTCTCAATCATCCCATATTAATCTGACCTCAATGGAGCAGAATATATGTTACCTGGTAGGTAAGCATTCTGATTTTAATGTTACTTTGTGAAATAACTCAACTGATAAAGGTTTTGATCTCATCCTTAGCCTTTTCCATCTTCTAACTTTCTGGTCCATTTTATTTATGAAAAATGTCATCAGAGGCTTGGTAGCAGAAATAAACTAAGGAACTAAAACAATAAACTATGCTATTAACTATAAATGTTCCAATAGATTTTGGTGGGGGAAAATGTTCAAAACAATTAAAAAACTGTTAAATTTGGTCTCATCATATGAATCCATGTGAAAAGTAAACTCATTTATATCTCAAAATCTTTACATGGTAGCTTAAGCTTATTACTTATTTTTTTGTATCTCTATCAATATCTTTGTATATTTTGGGGCATAATAAATGTTTGTTGAATTGAAATTCTCCTCTTTGCTTTTCCTTCCTCCCTCTATCTTTAGCTTTTTGAAGACTTGTCAGCGTAACCAACATCTTGCATACAGAAAGCAAGAGAAGAGACAAGGAAAAACAAATCAGTCCATTCTTTACCCAAAGGCCTGGCTATGGCAGCTCTTTATAGCAGGAGAAAGTAACACTTCAGGGAAAAGAATCAGTTTCTTCTAATTCATAACTAGGGTACTATTCTGTAAATGAAATATTTCCTCTAAGAGTTGCTATATCAGTTCAACTAGATTAGAATCTCCCTAAAGATGGGACCATTACTTTTCTACCTTTTGTTGGAGAATGGTTGTATAGATAAATGGATGGATTGAAATAACCTTCCCAGAATATTTCTTTGAGATTGTCAGGGTTGGAGTTCAGAAACTTCTATCCATGTAGAAGGAGGAGGAAAGAAAGATCAATGGCTTCTCATGAAAACAGTTTAAAATGTTCTTTAAATAAATCATCTTTATTTACACAAATTCCCAAACCTTAAAAATTCTGTCTCTCCACTTGATGTATTAACTAATGACTTTAGTAGGTGAATTTATAATTAATTTATGAAATTGGTGTGAACATGCCCAATTATTGGGTACTCACTGGAAAAGACCATAATTGGCAGCAGGAAATAGGGCAGCAATCATACTTTAATAAGCACAACAAGAAGTAAAAGTGATACAGAGGTAGAGAATATTCCTCATGTAACAAAGTATTAGAGTTGGGAGTGGTAAGCAGCATGCATTCAAATATTCAAAGACCAGAAATTTGAGGTCGCATTTTAATAGGATTTTTCTATTTGTACCATGTCAGGGTTAATTTATCAGCAAAATTTCAAGTCATTCTCTCACAAGTTATCAGTGTCTTTTTGATATTCTGCTGGTCTGGGGCTGTGGAAGTCTGGATTTTGTCTGGTATTTACATATATCATAGGGCCAGAAGTGTTGACAAGCAATATCTGGATGATCGCACCTTTTTTGGCACATATGACCAGAATGTGTTTTAATTAATAAATGATACAATTTGTAAATGATTTGGAATGGTTTGTATATGACTTCCAGATTCCTCTTTATACACTATTTCCTGCCAAAACTAACTGTAATATTATACTGAATAGAAAGGTAGTGGTTGGTGTGGGACACCATAACAAAATACAATTTTAACACTAGGATTCAATTCAAATCAGAGGTCTTTCATGAATTTCTTGATAGCAAATCATTGTCCTGAAACAAATAGATACCTATACTCCTTTAGGGTGTACTATTTCCTCAGAGAAGAGTTTTCAGAACTATACCATGGTGAATGATGAGGAATGTGAACAATGGGTTCTGCTAAAACTCTGAGAAATCATCTCTCCAAATTATCTCATTTTTTGGTACATCTAACATCCTCTTTCTCATTAGGAAATCCCGTAGGGAATGCTGAGATGGTTCAGCAAATGAATTGATTGCATCTTATTATAAGAAGGTTCAACAACTCTTCTGATTGTTTAAAACTTGCAGAGGTGTTGGCATTTCTGTTTGCACCTGTAATAGATGAGGGAAAGTTCAGAGTCTATCCTCTTAGTTCCTTTAAGGCAAATAAATTGGAAGATCATATTCTTAAAATAATCCCCTGCTTTTTTTCCTCTTCCCCAATGCCTTAATTCTATTCATTATATTTTCCTGACAACAGTAGTACTCAACCTGAACAGATGCCCTGAGAATGTATAAGTTATTTAAAATTTGTATCATTCTGTGCACAGTTCCTTCCTCTGTGGGGAATTTATCTTTCTTATTAATTTTGTTACAGTGTGCAGCTGATTGTCAGGTATAGATTACAGATGATGAAAAATGTCACACTATTCATTTCTGAGTGCCATTGTAGCTTAATCAGAATGCATTTTTAATTTAATTAATTAATTTTTTTGAGGTTGTGTGTATCTATCTTACCTAAGCAAGACATGCAGTGTATAGACCTGATTCTACTGCTAATTTCATTGTTTACTGGCATGGAATCTCTGATCTCTGTTTTTGATGTAGGCTAGCTAAGCTTCCCTTACATAGCCTAGTAGACCCCAGACTCATAACACTGATGCAGGATCTGGATCACCTTTAACCTCAGGATCAGATGACAAAATTCTCCATTTGGCATTCAATGCCCTTCATAGCTTAGTCCCATCCATCCTTCTTTTCTAGAATTCTAGTACCTTTCCCCTGGCATGAACTCTTTAATTCAGTGATACTGACCTCTCAACTCTTCTACAAATAAGACACTACATCTCTTAGTTCTGTGCATTTTCTTCCCATGCCTGAAATGCTTTTCCTCTTCATCTCTACTTACTGGATTCCCTGGATTCCTTTAAATTCTAACTAAAATCCCATCTTTTTACAGGAAGCCTTCCCTAATTCCTCTTAATTGTATGCCTTCTTTTTGATAAATATTTCCTATTTATGTTGTATATAGCATTGTGTGAGTGTGTGAGTGTGTGTGTGTATAGCATAGTTATTTCTCTGAGAGCAAGAAATATATATATATATATATATATATATATATATATTTATATATTTGCTTTTCTTTATATCCTAGTACTTGCCATAGTGCCTAACACATAGTAGGAGTTGACTAGAAAGGTGTCATTTTTCCCCCTGAGAAAATTGGGATTAAGTGACTTGCCCAGGGTTACACAGCTAGAAAGTGTTAAGTGTCTGAGACCACATTTGAACTCAGGTCCTCCTGAATTCAGGACTGGTGCTTTATCCACTGTGCCATCTAGCTGCCCCAGGTGTCAACATTTAATAGATGTAATTTTTCTATTAGGATTATTTTGTGACATATGTATCAGTGTAAATAATTTTGCAAATCAAAATTTAAAGTCTAAAATTTAGGAGCAGCTAGGTCATGCAGTGGATAGAGCACTGGTTCTGGAGTCAATTCAAATATAGCCTCAAATAATTGGTACTCATTAGCTGTGTGACCCCGGACAAATCACTTAACTCAGAGTGCCTTGCCCACTCCCCACCCCTACCACCAAGAAATTTAATATTTAATTTCAGGCTGAAACCCTGCTCCTCCACTGTTTCATTTCATATATACATATAAATATATATAAACAATTTTTCAGTAACAGTAAGATCCAGGTTGGTATACTGCCCTCATATTGAAACATTATCTGAATGGTTTTAAAAGGTAAAAGGAAAGTTTTAAATAATTTAGTTAATTTTATGAAAGTATAAATAAAACTACAAGATCTGAAAGGTAATACTTTGGTTCAGTCAGAATATTTTATATCTCTAGATTTACTCATGAAATACTATGTGCATGTTAAATCATTTCCATTCCTGAAAAAAAAAATTAAACTTCACATCTCTTGAGCTTTGCTTTCTCAATCACAAAGATGCTTTTAAATTGAAATAATATCTAAAGATATCTTTAAACCATTGTGGCTTCTACATAGAGTACATAAAACAGCCATGCTGCTTTATTCATTATACACTGCACTTTGTATCTTTCCTTCTTGCCTTTGCACAGCCTGCTTCAAATGCCTAAAATGTTCTTTCTCTTTATTTAGGAATTATCTGCTTCCTTCAAAGTTTAGGTCTAGAGCTACTTCCTACACAAGATCTTTCTTAATTCTCTCTGTCTGTCCTATCCTCTATTACACCTTTCCCTGTACTTTGGATTTACTTATTTGAGTACTTGCTTTAATTGACCAGTAAACATCAAATTCCTTGAAGGCGGGAACCATTTTACTTTTGCTGAAGTAAATCTAAATCTAAGATAATGAAGTCTTAGATTCTGAGCACAGTGATTACACACATAGTAGGGACCCAATAAATGCTTCCTGAACGAGAAAAGGGGTGGTTTCAGAAAAACCTGGGAAGATTCATATGAACTGAAATACTGTGTACAGTATTCTGCTCACTGCAGTGTAACAGCAATATTGTAATGATAATTCACTGTGAAAGATTTAGCATTCTGTTATATACAATAAACCATGACAATTCTAAAAGACTCATGATGAAAAATATAATCCACATACACAGAGAACTGATAAATTCATTAGAGAGTGGGTAATATATTTTTCATTTTTAAAATTGTTATTGCTTTTTTTTTCAATGTGGCTAATATGCAAATATGTTTTGCAAGACTTTCATATATACTGTTTGCTTTCTCAAAAAATGGGGAGGAGGGCTGAAGGGAGGAAGAAAATTTGGAATCAAAAGCAAAAATTAAAAAAATAAAAATTACTCTTAGGGGAAAAATGCTTCTTGTTATTTTACTTTGAATTGGGCACTGGGAGGTAAGAACTTGTAGCAACATTATTTCTATTTTATGAACTGTTATTAGCAACACTGCTAAGAAAATAAAGGGAAAAATATGTAGGTGAAAATCAGTAAGTAGAGAATAAGCTATATAAATTTAAATGATATATATGGAAAAATATCTCCAGACATTTTTAAAAGTAATAAGTTGTCTAAGTCAGCACTGTCTTCAGAAAGAATACTTTATGTGAAACCCCATCAAATGGATTTAGTAATGCCTGAAGCCAGTATAATGTGGAAATACATACATATTAAATGACATCTCATCTATCCAGAATCATTGGAGAATTAGATATCCTGGATGAGCACAATTTTCAGGCAACAAACTTATCCTCTTAATACCAACATTCATTTTGACTATTTTCAATGGAAAATTTTCCAAAACATAATACATTTCATTTTCTTTATACCCTATTAAGTATATTATATTAAAAATAATTTAACATTTCTTTGAAAATATTAATATTACTGAAACTAGAATATCATCACTTATTGTATCAAGTTATAATGAAGTGATGCCTGCAGAGACTACTGATCTATAGAGGGTTATTTGCTCCTTCAGTAACTATCCACAAACTGCCAAGTTTTTCTACATGGTGATTCTTCTACCTCTCCCCTCTCACTGTCAGCTGTCACTTCAGTTCATAGTATAGACTGAAAACAAATAATAAGAAATTAGATTGTTAAGTTAGGTGAAGTCATATTTGGAGAGACAAAAACCAGGCTAAACTCTTCATTTTATTCTAGAGGCAATAAAAGAAGAGTCAGAAAGTTTTTGATTAAGGGAATGATAGGGCCAAATCTGTGCTTTAAGGATATCAATTTAGTCATATTGCTTGTTTTATGATTTAAACAAAAAATTCTCTAAAAGATTTTTTTTTCTTTTCACCCCATCCTAGTTTGTCTTTCTGTAGCAAGGATATCATTAATCCATGCCTCTTCTCAGATGTCCTTATTACTCATCAATTCTAATAGTAATTTCTAAAGTTCACTTTGATCATCTAGCCTTTCCAGAGCCAGTTTGAGGTTATAATCTACAATAATTTGTGGAAGGATATTTTCTTCATATGCATAAAAAAAAACAAGGAGGATTTTTAACCAGAGAAAAACTATTTCTCAAACCCTACTATTTTTTTTTCTCTCTGGAATATGGCTTTTTTTTTATAATCTCATTATCTAAGCTTGGAATTCTTCCTTCTTCCACCCTCAATGCCACTAATCAAAACCTTTTGAAATCTAACCAATCTTCAAAGTCTGGCATAAAAAACACCCCACTTTGAAGAATCTCTCCTTTGATAACTTCTCCTTTCTAACTTTCCTCACCTCAGGAATTGCTACTTCTTCTGAATTCTCATTATTCATCCTTTTCTTACACTTTTGGTTATTTTTCCACGAACATGTCTTCTTGGGCTTGACCCTTAAACAGATCCTCATCACCTCTTACAGGAATTGGTGAAATAGCCTCCTAACTGCTATCATTTCAAGGTTCTCCCACTCGAATCCATCCTCCTCACAGCTGTTGAAGTTTTAGACATTACTCCTTTCCAAGTCCTCTGTAGTCCAGCCATAATCAGCTGTGTGCTGCTCCTCATACCCAACCCTGCATCTTCCATCATTGTGCCTTTGCTTTAGAACATTCCCTTTCTTCACCTCAACCTTTTAGAATCCTGGGCTTCTTTTAAGACTGCACCAACACAGTATTATTCAGCATGCCTACTTTGTTCCCCACATCTTATTCACTTTTAAAGTTAATTATCTATACCATATGTATTTTGTATATATCCATTTATGTATGTATTATCTCCCCCATTAGAGCTTAGCTCCCTGAGGACAGGGACAATTTTCCCTTTTGTTTTATTATTAGCTAGGTGACTAGAATACAGAAAAAAAATAATAAACCGGTTTCTAATATATTTGGTGTAGAGGGACGCAACAAGGTTGCATAATAGATAGAATTCTGGTCCTGGAATTGGGAGGATCTGGGTTCACATTTGATGTCTGACACTTTCTAGCTCTGTGACTGTGGGCTAATCAAAACCATGATTGCCTTCAAAAGCTGCAGAGAGAATTCTGTGGATGAAGAAAATCCCTCCACCAATGCAGATCATCATCTTCTTTGCATGTTATAGCTTTAGGGCTGACTAAAACCTCAAGGGATTAAATTACTTGCTCAGTATCACAAGACTAGTATGGCTCAGAGATGAGACTTGAACTTGGGACTTCTTTTATCTTTAGTTCTCTAGCCACATCTCCATGCTGTCCCTCAGTTCATAACAAGTATTTAATAAATGATAGTTAATTTTCTTTTAAGCCAATGAGGACCTGCAGCCCTAATTTTTAGATCATTCTAAATATGCACACACATACTCAGTATATGTATACATACATACATATATAGACATATATACATGTATATACACATACTTGTATGTGTATACAATATGTATCCTCCATATATTTGTATATGTAATACACACACATCACATGATAGTACATATATAGCATCAAACATGAAATGTTAAACCACAAACCCTATACAAATGCTTGTTGACTTAAACTGGTCATTATTCATAGAATTTGGAGCAGAATGGATTGTTGAGGTCATCTAGTCTAACCTCCTCATTATATTGATGATGAACCTGAAGCCCTAAGACATTAATAGGATTTGACTGAGGTCAAACATCTATATAATGGCAGAATTTGGGTGAAGGCTTAAATTGTTCAGCAATCTTATCAGCAAGGAGGCAAAAAAAGTCATTACTGCTTCAGTTTAACATTCAATCATAGAATGGCTTTTCTTTTATGTATTAGGGGAAGAAGACAGTGAATAGGAAGTCAAAGTGAGAAAAATTAAATCAGGTCGTAAGCAGGTGACTACTCTTATGAAAATATCTCTGATTAAATAAACTTAGAATTCATAGGGTATCTACTTGTTTAACTTTAAATGTTTTATATTTGACTATTATAACTTTTGCATAACTATAACTATTTTTATATTGTTATTATCTCATCCATCACCAAATACTGAAAAAAAAAAAAAAAAGAGTTGCTCTCCTCCCCAATCAGGACAGGGTGGGGTAGAAAATAATGTTGACCAAAAATGTTTACAATTATCATTACAATAACAATTTTATTTTTAGAATATTGGATCTTTCCATATCCCCACAAATTCCACAGCATTTATATTTACACATCTAAGAAAAACTTGGTCTCCCCAAAATGAAAGGGTTTATAGATGAAAAACCCCTGCAAAATTTTTTCCTTTGGCTGCACAATTCTGGAGTTACTCTATTTTGAATCCTAGTATGCAAAAAAAGTAAAAATGGCTCATACTCTGTTCAGAGAGATAGCAAAGAATAATTTACTGTTAAAAATAACCTGATTTTTTGAAATGCATGTGTTCATTTTCAAAATATATTTTACCCATTTTAAAGCCAGACCTTCTGGTACCCAATTTGAAAGTAATGTTAAAAGATAAATGGAAGCCATTTGCTGAAGCAATAGTTATTCCATTTGTATTTTTTGGAATGCCTAAATCTTGGCACTTGATTAACTCTTTAGACCTGACCTTTGGAAAAGTCCAGTGTCTAATGGGATTTGAGCTTAAAGATACATATTTTATTCTTGTAGCCTAGCCAATTAAACATGCAAATACAATATATTTGGGGCTCACAATGCTCACTGTGATGCTCAAGGTGGAAATACACTTCTGACATGAGGCATATTTAAAATGTAATTTAAGGACTTTTCTTTTTGTTAAATATATAATTTGTCCATGACCCAAAGATATTATGTGATAGTATTAAGGTTAAAGGGGCTTCATAATGCCATCTGCTTGTTGCCTTATAATATTATATCTCCCAACCCTCTACTTTTCTTATGGAAAAATCATCGAGTTGCATTTAAGTATAATTTTAAGTTTTTTGAAATGGCTTTTATGTCCTCTGGAATGCAGAAAATACATTATGATCTAATAATTTGCTTCAGTAACATTACTTAAAAGTTCAGAGATTTACATGACAAGTATTTAAATATTACCACCACCTCCCAAAGGGTCAAAGTATAAGAATCCACTAAATGGGAATATATCTTTAAAAGTTCAAATAAGGTTTTAGAAATAATTGGCTCAATATTAGTATCTTCCTTCAACAATTTGGACTAGTATCTCTCTCATGGGAGATGCTGTTTTATGAGACAGTAAGAACAGTACTTCTATCTCAGAGCATTTATATTCATAGAAAATCAGAATTGTTAATAATAAAGATCATTTTTTAAAAAATGCTCTTGAAAAGTTGGAAGAACAACTGTTCAATACAATAATTTTTAAAATCATTTCTATCAAAAACTTTTCTTTTGATTTTAATTTAATACTTAACCAAATTCATTCACTACTCTGCTAATTTATGTAGTCTAATAATATCTTCATCAGAATTTCCTTCTTTTAACACCAAGCTTCTATTCAATTGTATAATTATCCTTATTACTGGAATTAACATTTAAAAATACTATAAACTACATGGAAAATTCGAGACACTTAACATCATTAGAACTAGTTATTCTTTCAAACTGCTAGACCATTGTCTTATTATCAAATGATAATTTGATAATATACTTAGCAGTGTTCAGCACATATAAAGTGTGCTTAATTGTTTATTCCTCTTCTTCCTTCTACCGTCTTATTTGACAACTAAGGGAAATGAATTTAACTTACCAATAAATGATTCTCTATTGACTGTCAAATTTTCTTCTTAGGTAGTTATTGCTTGAGATATCATTTCTGAGCCAGTTTTATGGATTTAACAGGTTTTGTGATAGTATTTAGAATTCCAACCACAGGGGGATTTTTTTCTTATATATCTCCAACTTGGCTTTTGGTCAGATGCATTACTCCATGAAAACCTTAATAACACTGATTCTAGAATAGCATGAATTCAGTCTGATCAAAAAGGCAATGACTTGAACTAGAAGTGAAAATACAGCCTAGAAGCTAGTGGCTGACACAGATTAATGTTTGTACAAATGTAAATAATTTGGATTCATAAGCCATTGACTTCTTTTCATGCAACATTAGAGATTCTAGATCTTGCTTGGATGCATCTCTTTTGAACAACTGACTTTTTATTTCAGCATATAATAGTGTGCACTTCATTTTCACAAATCAAGATGTAACGATGAAAACTAAAAACTGAATAAAAAGCTATTAAAATATTAATTTCTTAACATATTTACAGGCTCTTGAAATAGCTGGTATTTTGATATGCTTCTTGCTCCTGAGGTAGATGCTTGCTTCCTATAATCTTACTTTGTCAAGTGCTAGGGTTTTTAAACTTGTTTTGCCCCTAAAATACTTTATAACAACATTTCAATTTAATTAACATGATTTGTAATCCTATGTATTTTATTTTATATAGTAAAACCTCATTCCAAGAAGTCTATAGGCTACATCAATCTGCTGAAGGGGTGCACACCGAAATCAATGATGAATCCTTGGTCTACAAGTTCTTGTGGCAAATCTTTTTGCCTTTTTAAAGCACTAATATAGTGCCTTCCAAAAAAAAAAAAAAAGATACAGAAATGCTGTTAAATTGAATTAATTGAACTGAGTTCCATACACTCCAACAGCCTCAATTGTCTTTCAGTTGATTTTTATTAGTGTTCTAATGCAGATGTCTTATGTTTTTTTTTTTTCTGAGCCTTAGACCCATATGTATGGCTGCCTAAAGAAGACAACCTCCAGTTGGCCACTTAAAGCATTATTCACAGTCCTGGTTTTGACTGCTTTTCATTTCAAGGCATGTCAGTGTATAAAGACAGAAATGGAGCAATCCCTGACTACAAGAAGCTTATATCTACATGAGAGAGAAAATAAAAAGAGCCCCAAAAGATACCTTTAGAAAAAGTCCTATATCAGTAATTGTCAAATGCTTTGGTCTCCGGACACATTTACACTTCTAAAAATTATTGGGCTGACGGAAAACATTGAAAGAGCTTTTTTCTATGTGGGTTCTATCTAGCAATATTTGCCATATGTTAGATTTAAAAACATTGTATCTTATTAAATATCTATAATAATAGATATTAAAATAAAAATATTATTTAAAATAAATTGTTTTGATTTTGTATACTCCTCAAAATCTCAAAGATTACATGAACCTGGACTACACTTTGAGAACTCCTGCCCTATACTAAGGACTTAAGAAGATCATACCCTTCCAGGAAGTAGAAGATGGTAACTCTATCTAGCCCTACCCCCTCATTTTTAGATTAGAAAACAGAGGCTTTAAGTATCTGCTCAAAATGATGTAAATAATAACTAGGGGTGTGCTGGAGCCAACTTGGAACACTCTGTTAATTTTCAATAGAAGTATTTACACCTTGGGAATTAGGAAATGCTACAAACCAGTGCTTGATCTATTATATTGGTAATTATCTACACTTAGAAAAATGATGGAGAAAAATGTTAATAATGACAATTAAAGTTAAAAATATGTCTTGCAGCTACATTTAATATAAAGGAACATCTCTGAAATGCTCATATCATACTTTTTTGGGGGATGAGAATAATATTAAGCATCCCAAATATAACAAAGTATTTGATGATATTGATAAGTTTGGGGCCATGGAAAAAGAGAGACAATGAATCTTATGTCACATAACTTCAGGTGAGATTAGAAATTTAGTCATCTTTCCTTAGAAGAGAGTGCTACTGGGGATGAGGGAAAAGAAGAAAAAAGGTTTAGACAAGTGAAAGATGAGAAAGGAATTAATAAGGTTAGAAGAAAGGATTTATTGAATAGCATCTAGGGCTTAGCTGAGGTTATTTATTATAAAATTATATTCAATGAAATTAGCTCATTTCCCTGACTTTTCTTGGTGATGCTCAACAGCCTTGAAGCAGAATACTACAGAGAAACTGAATAGTAAGGGCAGCTGAGGGAGGAAGGTTCATTGGTAAAGAATGGTGGAAAGTCAAGAATATGTTTCTTAGAATCACAATGTTAAAGTTGGAAGTGTTGAAGTTGGAACTTCACAATCACTTTGAATAAATCCCTTATTTTACAGTGAGCTTGAACTACAGAGCAGTAAGGTAATTTTCTCACAATGAGTACTAGAATACCTAAGCAACTGGATGGTACAGTGGAGTACTGGGCCTAGGGTCAGAAAGACCTGACTTCAAATCTACCCTCAGACACTTATTTGCTTTGTGACTTTAGAAAAGTCACTTAGCCTATTTGTCTCAGTTCCCTAATCTGTAAAATGGGGATACTAGTGTACTTGCTTCTCAATATTGTTGTGAGAATTAAATGAGATTATAATTGTAAAGTACTCAGCACAATGCCTGGCACACAGTAAGCACAAGTAAATGTTAGTTATTGTTAATATTATTTTAGTAGTAGTAGCTAGAAATCAGGTCTCCTGACTCCTAGTCTAATCTAATAACTTATAGTTTAGCAGATGATAACACCAGACTAGAGAGTTCTCCCTCTAAGGAAAACAACTTTATAGTAACTGAATATATATAGACCAATAAAACAAACAACAAAAAAAGTTAGAACCAGTACTCTATGTGTATTCTTGTGCTGAGCCATTCAAACTCGCTCAATCATCCCCCTCTGACCAATGCATGAAATGGTGAGACTGCTGTAGCACAGTAACATTGGTTTTAGAAATCACAAATAAACCATGATTATTAGGAATATTACTGTTATTGTAATTAGTATTTTATAATGAAAGCTAGCCCTGAAGAGAACTTGAAAGGAAGTAAAATACAGATGGCTATCATCATAAATCAGAATTTTTCTAAGGGTAGTTAGCTAACTCTATTTTGTCCATTCCTGTGAATTCATCACTATAAGCAACTCCCCATGTGAAGCTACCTTCACTGAGCTAGAACAGTAATTTTTTCTGTAACTTTCAGTCTTGAATGCTTTGACCCAGGAGAGATTGAAGCACTTCTCTATTCCTGACCCTACATATGCAAGTGATGTGTCAGAATTGAATTGTATGACAGTGAAATCATTAGCACCAGGATTTTCCCAGTTGAACCCCCATGTTGTTGATGAATCCTTGGTAAATATACATAATATATTTGTATATTATATGTAATGTGTGTGTATATTATAATATATATATATATAGTATACATATGTAGTATTATGACTAGTAATTCATGCAATTGAGGGTAGTGTTAACAAAAGAGATTTAGATCTTAGTCTATCTCAAGCTTAAGGTGCCCTCCAACTCCCCATGGAAGTCAACTGGTAGGACAATGAAGAGACTTATAGACTGTCACAGTCTGAATGTAATCTCATCAATCAATCAAATGAATTTTACTCTCTCGTGATTTCTTTCCATCATAGTAAAAACAAAAGAAAGAATCCCCAAACAAGCAATTCCATTGAATTACTGCGTAAAAAAGGGGAAATAAATGACTGTACTTGTATCTCCAGTAAGCACTTTCAAACCTGAATACATTGTGCCCAGAAAACACAGTTTATGTGAAATTTTATTTCACAAATGCAAGGGGCCCAAAATAAGAGCACATAAAAATATCAGAAACCAAACTTAAGCTTTGACTATGTAGAAAGAAGAAAAGAGAAAAATCTGAGTTTTGGGAATTATAACCCATTGCTTTCTCTTGGCCTCTCTGGTTGCTTACATTACCCTGGTATTCCCCTTCAAAAGTCCCACATGACATTCCACACTGAAGCTAAGTCTTGGGGGGATTTGGTACAGAGCTCTAGGATTTTGTTCTCTTAAGTCAAAGGCTCATAAGGCACCCTTCGCTACCCACATTTCATGAGTTATTTCAAAGGCTAGGGCACCTCACATACATAACAATGACAAACTTTAAAACTCAAAAGACAGATCTGATATTCAGGGGCCTATGAAGAAATAAGTATTCAAAGCTTTTTTATGTTAAAAGTATGTTTATGACATTTCTCTGCCTTTTGTTTGTTAATAAAACACATCAAAATAGCATTAGCTGTCTCTTCAGCAGGTTTGAACTAGGATAGAGTAAAATTAAGGAGAAAAGCTCATTGGTTGCTTTAAAATGGATTTCAGTAGTTTGCTCTCATCTTAATGCATGTTCTCATCACCACGTTCAAGATCTGAGCCTTTGCTGTTTATGGTAAAAAAAAGTAAATTTGATCACAATGATCAAACCCACAAGTGACTATTTTAATAACAACTGTGCTCAGACAATGCTCAGACAAGTTTTGCAAAATGCTTTAAAGGCATTATCTCATTTGATCCTTACAGCACTATAAGTGCTTTAATTATCACCATTTTATGAAGTAAAACTGAGACACAAAGGGATTTTCTCAGAATCTTACAGATAGTAAGTGTTTTAAGGTAGGATTCAAACCCAGCCTTTTATGCCTTCTAAGTTAATGCTCTATCCTGTGAACTATACTGATAATGATTTAAAAACCCTATTGCTAATTAATAATTCTAACCAAACAGTAATACTCCTCCCCTACCACCAAAACATATCTATTTAAAAAGCCAAATAAAGGTAAGACACTTTTAAAGTTTGAATGGGGTGAGAGGGAACAGTGTTAAAAAGCTATGGTATCTGGAGGTACCTACCTCCACTGTAGGGAAATACAGGTCAAGTGTATAAAGTTAAGATATATCCAACACTTTAGTCTATGTGGTAACCACTATCATTATTTATATTTTTTATTACTTCATAATTTAGTGCTTTGGATCTATATTTCCACATTTGTAAAATAAAAAAAAAAAATAAAAGCTAGAACTCATGCCATATGAGAAGTAGTTAAGGAAACTAGAGGTATTTTATCTGGAGAAGATAAATTAATGTTTCCAAATTGTTTAAGATCTGTCATATGGAATAACAATGTATTGTACTTGGCTCCAGAGAGCAAAATTAGAAACAGTGGGGGAGAAGTTACAGGAAGGAGGATTTCTGCTCAGTATAAGAATTCTCTAATAGTTAGATCTATCCCATAGTGGAATTGGCTGCCTCTTGGGGGTTCTGGATTTTTAACCCAGTGACATTTTTAGAGCAGAAATTGAATGACCTCAATAGACACAGTGTATATGGGACTCACGTTGTGTGTGTGTGTGTGTGTGTGTGTGTGTGTACTGGACTAGAGGTGCCTTCCAGATATAGCATTTTATAAGTTTTAATATCTCACCCTGCTTTCCATAATCACAAAAAGGAATTCCCCAGTAGCCACTTAGTCCATTCTATAGTAGAAATGAATTTCCACTTCAACATATCTGGGAAATAGTCATGCATCCTCTGCCTGAAAACCACCAAGAATCAACAACTCAATCTGTTTTGAGGTTCCCATTCCAATTTTGTACAGTTCTAATTGTTAGAAAGTTTTCTCCAATATGAAGTCAAAACAATTTTGGAACTTCTACCCTCTGTTTTCCAATCTCTAGGACCAAACAATCTAATTCTTCTTTTAATATGAAGTGTTTAAATACAATATTTCTGCTAGTTTCATTTTCTCCAGACTAAACCTCTGCAGTCTTTTTTCCCAGTCCTCATATGACATGGACTCAGCATTTCACCATCTGGGTCCCTTCCTCCGCATGTCTTTCAGCTTGTCAACGTTCTTCTTAAACTGTGATGTCGAGAAGCAAACACTGTATCTTAGATGATGGCAGAGGACAAAGAAACTACCACCTCATTACCCCTAGAAACTATGTATCTCAATGCAGCCCTAAATCACATTAAATTTGACTATCACATCATACTGTTTTTACATTAGTTACATTTTAGGTTAGCCATTTCCTGATGACCATAGGAGGAAGCACTTTAATTCGATAAAAGAATCCTATAAACTCTGAGTAGGAAAGAAATCTAAAGGGCAATTAATTTGATTTATACCTGAATGGGAACTCCTACAACACACAGCCTTGATTTGGGAACCTGTAGTGGAAAGCACTGAGCCTGAAATCAGAATGACTTATCTTCCTCAGTTCAAATCCAGAGGTCTTCTTGCCAAAGATACTAATGTAGTTTGCCACTTCCTTCTCCAGCTCATTTTACAGATAAGGAAACAGAGGAAGACTAGGTTAAGTGGGTCAGAAAGCTATTACATATCTGAGGCCATATTTGAACTTATGAAGATGAATCTCCAGACTCCAGGTCTAGCACTCTATCCACTGGACCACTTAGCAGTCTTCCCCAGTTCCCTACCCTTCTACTCCCCACCAAAAAAACTGTGGTAACCAGAAATAAATATAAAATTCTACTTATGGTCTGAATGAAGAGAAACTATTTTCAAATCACGGAGAAGGATAGATTGCAGTATAGCCAATTCACTATGTGTTTTCTTGTCAGGATCAGTTAAAGAGAGTGATACTGCTGAAGTTTATTTTGGAGACTTGTAGTATCCAATGATTATAGGAAAGGGTGAAAAGAGAAATTGCTGTGAGTTTGTGAGTGTTGTTGCCTACATATCTAAGTGTGATTCAGGTCAAATCACTTAACCTCTGTGGACCTCAATATCATCATGTATAGAATAAAAGATTTAGACTAGGTAGCATGTAAGGTTCTTTCCAGCTCTAGAGAGGTAACTATGATTTTACTAGGAATTAGATATTATACAATTTTCAAATAACACTGAAATATTTCTCTCCTTATCTTATCAGCGAATGCTTTTTGTTGTTGTAGGTTCCTAATCAATTAAAATGCAATTAATGATGTGAAGGATACAGAATTGTGATAGAATTCCTGTCAACTAGGCATCATGTTTATAAAGGGAAAAAAGTATGTATGTTAGAAGCATTTCCATTAAAATGGCTGGATTTTTTAATTTAAAGTTTTAGTATTTAAAGAAAAAAAATTATGTGAAAATAACTTAGGTGAATATCTTATACAATAATGATTCCGTATAAGTGAGGTTCTTCTAGGTAAACACACACACACATACATATGTGTACACATACACATATGTATATATATATGTAACATCCATTCATATGCCTCTTCAAGATACTTCAGTACCTCACTATATAATCAAAATATTTTTTAGAAATTCACCTTGTACTGAGACAATGATCTAAGTAAATTTTTTTTTGTATTCTAGACTTTAAATAATGAACTTTTGTTCTGAGAACAAAAATGACAAATGATTGCTTAAGATTCATTTTAAATGAATCTTTAAAGGCATATAAACTTTATGTGACCATTATAAACATATAAGAGGAAGGTTGTGCGGATAAGAGTCAGATTTTAAAATAAAAAAGACTGGGGTAAAAATTCTGCCTCTGACCTGTAGTAGTAGTGTGATCAATTATGTGAAAGTTGATTGAATTTTGGTACCAGTAAACAATTCAGTAATGGTAAAAAGTATAACTAATAGATAATTTGCTAGTTGTTACAGGTAGGGGGAATTTCCACAATGGGATTTCCCATCGTTATTCTGTGTTATCAGAGGTTTGAATCCTTCCCAAAATAAAATGCAGAAATATAATATTCAGACTAACAATACAATAAACATATAATAAGAATATTTTTAAATGCAACTAAGAGGAAATTTGGTTTATATCCATTGGAAATATTATTCCACTGCATTTTTAGCTTTTTAAAGTGTTAAAATTATTGTTACTATACAACTTACAATAAAACAGAATTATTATTCCAAATTAAAATACTATGAAATCACTTGAGTTTTTTATCCAGCTATGAAAATGGGATTTCTAAGGGATTGATATAGGTTATTAGCTACCAAAAGTTGTTCTAGTAATCAGAGAAAATACAAAAATAAAATTTAAAGAAAGTCATGCTCCACAATTAACATAATTAAAAAAAACATTCTCTTAAGTAGAGATATTGTTGGATATATAGATATTTAATGCTTGAAAAATAGATAATTTTTTAAAAAATAAGCCTGTTTAGATAATATATGCCATAATTAATGAAACACTATTGGCATATTTCATTTGTTCTGCAAATGCCAATTAAAAGGAAAATGTCAAATTATGGAGCAAATATACTTCAAGAATATACCAATCTGGAACAGTTGACAATACATTTAGAAGACATGCAATTTTTTATTTTGACAGATCTACCTGAAACACTTTCCCAAAGAGGTCAAAAGATAAAATTTATGCATAGAATTTGGAGTCAGAAGACTTAGATTAGAATTTGCAAAGATGTATAATTTTGGACAAATCACTTAACCTCTTACTCTATGTAATTATTCTCATATTTAAATTTTGATGCTTGAACTAAATGACCTAACTGACTAAATCTATGATCATGGAATTCTAAGGTTTTTATTTGTGGCTCTGCCATTAGCATTTTATGTGACTTAAAGGATGTCACTTTGCCTCTGGACTTGAGCTTCCTCATTGATAAAATATTAGGAGATTTTAGATATAAGAGCTAAGGGACTTTTGCAGTCATTGAATCTAGTTCTCTCATTTTATATTGAGGAAAGTAAGATCCAGGGAAATTTGCCTAAAGTTCCCCAGAAGTTACTGACTGATGTGGAATTAGATTCCTCTGGCCATAAATCCTTATATCTTGTTCAGAAAATCTACAGTTTTTCTTCCTATTCTAAACTTTTATGGTACTCTATGATTTGTTTGTTAATATAAAATAAACCTAGTATAATCCATATTGTTAATAGTTATATTAACCATTCATGATTCATTTATTTTGTTAATTTATTATATAGTATATGAAATCACACATAATTTATACTAATTGAGTAATTAACTAATTGATTGCTTACAGGGATGAAATTGAAACTCCATAAAAACCACTCTATTGGTCAATTTAAATTCCAAAAATTGAAGCAACATTTTTATAATAGCTTTTTACTTTCAAAATACATGTAAAGATAGTTTTCAACATTCATCCATGTTTCAAATTTTTTTCCCTCCCTTTCCCCCCTACTCCCCTCTTCTAGATAGCAAGCAAACCATTATAGGTTAAACATGAGCAATTCTTCTAAGCTTATTTCCACATTTATCATGTGAAACAACATTGTGTGAAGGGATTTCCTGGACCTCACCATTCTTGGCTACATAATAAACTAGGGGCTGAATGGGGTACATATTAGAAGAGAAAACTTTTTTTCTGAATTAGAAAATATTCCTGATAGTGGATTTACCTATTTTCTAATTATGTCTACATTTATATAGCAAATGGTACAACTTTAAGTTTTGGTGAAACTAAGGCACTACAATAGACCTATGCAATTACCAGACACTCGGAATCATTAAAACCATTTTATTGAAGTTCTATAGCTGGCTAGTTTTTGTAGAAACTATAGTGTGACTAAAGAATAAGTAGAAAAGTCTATGAGAAGAAAAGCAGAAATATGAAATGGGAGAAGTAAAATAATTTTTACAAGTCATTTGTATAAAAAGTTGTGCTAAAGCATTATTACAACATGCAATTAGATATGTCCCCTGATTATGACCTCTGCTTCCAGTATTATCAAAGATGCAGACAGCCATTAATTTGATGTCTAAATGTGACACAAAAGGGGAGAGAGTCAAGCATGTTCACTTTCTAACATGAAAGGCTGAGGTACTTTTTTTTTTCTCTCTCTTTTTTAAATTAAAGAAAAGAACCTTAAACTTGTGTGGTAATATTTGTCATTGAAAGCAGAGCTACTTAGGAAATTAAACTTATTATGCATTAAACTATATATGGGTGCTGTAAGAATCCTAAGTATTTAACCTCACGTCCACATAAAAATTTAATCTGTCTGGACAGCCTGTCAAGGGACAAGAGAAAGTAAATTCTCATAAAGTGTCCTGAATAATACATCAATCAATTCTAAGAATTACTTACTGTGAACTGGAACACACACACACTTAGTGCATGTGCACATACAGGGAGGGGAGTGTACATATAGTGTGAATACTAACAGGGCTATTCAGCAACTGATTACATTTTAAATTCAAAATTATGGGAGGGCAAATAGCAGAGCAGCATCAAAATTCTTCTAACAAAGTCCACATATTCTATTTGATGTTGTAGGAAAAACAGCATATGTTTTGGGTAATTACTAAAACCTCAGAGAATACTTTCTAAATTACAGACAGTTCAATTAAATGATACAAAATATAACCTCTACCTAAGGGGCATGATATAAATACAAAAATACCTTTCCTACCTCTCTTTTTCTATCTCCCTTCTCCCTTTCCTCCTACATATCACAGTGCCTATACCCGCAGGACATTCCCAATGTATTTTGGAAAGAAAAAAATGACAGAGTTGTTGATTCCCTAGATGATGATACCCTAAATCAGTGGTTCTCTACTTTTTTCTTTATATTCTTAATGATTCCTTTTTCAGCAGTCTATGAGATGAAAACTATTTTTATAATAATGCTAAGATGTTAGCTATCTATTAAAATGATCCTCCCTTTTCCAGCTACATATTTATATAAGGCCAAATTTTCTTCATATATTCAAGCAAAGCAAAATATCTTAACAAATTGAATGCAGAAAAAGATACGAGGATGCAGCTGTCTTCTATTAAGCCAAGCATTAAAAAAATTTGCAAAAATATGTAAAACAATTTCATTCTCACTATTTTTTATTTTGGAAAATTTAGCTGCTTTTTCATAAAATGTTATTTATGTTAATGTTTAAGGATTTGCTATTATTTTAAAATGAATTAATACATAAATATTTCATATTTTTTCATATTAATTTTATAAAATTTGATAAGTAACACATAAACAAAAGGTCTCTGAAGTTATCAGTAATTTTAAAAAGTGCAAAGGGGTTCCAAAACCCAAAACTTAGGAACTACTGCCCTAAATATTCAGTTTCAGTCTCAATGGTTGATCGATCCTTCATTTTAAGACAGCCAAATTTGTTTTTATTATTATTATTATTTCTAAAGAAAGAGCTGAAAGAGAACTGATCTTGGAGGGAAGACTTCAATTCTAGTCTTAAGGCTGGGGTAGTGTCATTTACTAACCATTTGACTGTAGGCAAGTAATTTAATTTCTCTGAGATTCAATTTCTCTCTCCATAAAATAGGAATAATATAAATTTTCATCTGGTTGTGAGGAAAAAAAAATAAGATGATATATATCTACATCTATATAATTATATATGTATATAGACAGACAGATAGATAGATAGGAATAAAGCTCTGTAAAATGCAAAGTCCTATCAAATATAAGGAAATAAGCTTAATTCCCTTTCCTCAGTTACCTAGGGGCTTAAGTAACTGTGAAATGTGACAATGTAAAGTTAGCATTTCTTTGCAAATCCCACAGAGAAATAGAATTGATGACTATTTGTTCAACAAATATTTGAAGTCTTATATGTCTAACCCATGTGAGATTAGGGTGAGGAATTGCTTTGTAAACTTGTTATTTCTAGGCACAGGGAGTTTAGGGAGAGGAGGCTCAGGCGGGGTAAGGAGAGGAGTGGAAGGGAGACAAAACCAGACGGTTCTTAAACTTGCAAACACAGCTGGGCTTTCCCCTCCTACCCAAACCCAGGTGGAGTAGATATTGTTAAAATGGAGAATGATACATAGGTATAGCATAAAGCTGACTAGAAATTATTTAGATTTGTGACCTCTATGAAGCAAATTCTTTGCTTGTTTATTATATTTAGGGTCAACCAAAAATGTTGCTTTCTTCAGGAAGTCTTTCCTGAAGCTTCAAGGTGGAAAATAACTTTCTTTCTCAAACTTCACAGGCCCTTAGGTGTAGGTAGACATCAGTTTAGACTAGATATAACACTAGGCTTGGAATCAGGAAGAATTGAGTTCAAATCTGACCTCAGACATGTAAGTGATCATAGGGAGTTATATAAACCTCTGTTTGCCTCAGTTTCCTCATTTGTAAAAATGGGGATAATAATAATACCTGCCTCCCATAGTTAGGAGGATCAAATAAGACTAGAATTCTAAAACATTTAGCACAATGCCTGGTATAGAGTAAACTATGTACAAATATCAGCTATTGTTGTTTTTATTATTTAAACATCATACTATGTTTTAATTGTTTATAAATTATAATCTCTATGAAGGCAAAAACTGTGGCTATTTTAATTTTTATATCTTCCTCAGCTATTAGTTTGGTGCTCTGCATCCAATAAATGTTTGTTGAAATTAAATGCTTCTTGAAACAATCCATTTAAAACCATAGAGTCTTTACAACCCACATAAAAATTAGAATGAAATTATTTTGTGTATCATGAAGCATCTGGTTTCCAAAATAGTTTCACTGTATGACTCAAGTCATCTGGTGCTATATAACTACTTTTGAAAAGTCCAACTTTACAGACCAGAACAAAGATATTCTCCTTAGTCATGCCTGAATATATGTATTTGTGTATATGTGCATGATGCATGAGCACATAAGTGGGGGGGGGTGTCAAAATTAGACATTTTTTTAAAAAAATGACACTTCTTTTGCTTCTACAAAGCCTAGTAAATGCAAAAAAAAAAAATGTTTGTTTTAGAATATATGGTTTAATTGTTCCAAAGTCATTTTAGTCCCTCATTTTCCTGCTGCAGCATCTGAAAATTTTGTCTCAAGACTTGTACTTAGTTTGAACAACACTGTTTTATTCATTACATTTTTAGATTCCTTTGATCAATCCATTGGTTGAGAAGCCTCATCTAAATTCTCCTCTCAGGAAAAAAAAAATGGATCTTTGGTTTTTCCAAGTGGATTTTCCCTAAATAAGTGGAAACTACTTGCCTTTTCAGCCTATGTGACTCTTGTCCATTTTCTCCTATTGCCTTCCATAGAGGATCTAGCCAATATCTGAAGACCACCACTAGGTGCTTTTTTTATTTACATTTAGTGGGATAGGGGTATGTATTAGTAGTAGCTCTCAGAACATAGAGGTATTAGATATATAGATGAAAGGAACCTTAATGGCTATCTAGTTGAATTTTTAGATTAGATTTTTTTAAATAGAAGTTCTGAGAGTTAAATTCATTCTCCAAGGTCACCCTGAGAATAAGTAGCACAGAATTTGTACCCAGGACCTCCGATTTCCAGACCCTATGCTCATCATTTATTTCCTCGCTATATCTTCGGAAAACCATCAATGCAAATTTCACCATTAGAAATATACAATTGGAGTAACTAGGTGGAGCAGTGGATAGAGCACCAGCCCTGAGATCTTCAAATCTGGTCTCAGACACTTAATACTTCCTGGCTGTGTGACCCTGGGCAAGTCATTTAACCCCAATTGCCTCAGGGGGAAAAATGAAATGAAATATACAATTGCCTACTTTCACCCATCATTTGTCACTTGTAAGTTCTTTGTGTTAATCAAAACTTTGGATCTTTAAAGTTCATGATTTTCCTGGAGTCACAACCATATAGCCTACAGGAGAAAATTTTGGTTAAAAATAAAATAGACAAAAATAAAAAAAAATAATAACAGACTTGGCTTTTGTTTTATTTTTCTTTTCTTTTCCTTTCCTTTATTTCTTTTCTTTTCTTTTTGAGTTCTAATTGCTATTTCAAGTGCTAAAACTCTATTTTCTTCAGGTTGAGTTGTGGCCACACTCAGAAGGCACTATATTTTATATTCTTTGGATCCCCAGGGTTTTTAATACTGATTACTGATAACTTTTTAAAAAAAAAATGTTTTAAGTATATATATATTTTTTAAGAATGGAGACTTTTTTTCAGTTTCAAATTCTTTCCTTTCTCTTATCCCTTCCTCTACCACTGAGAAACCAATAAAAACAAAACCTACTACTAATATATATATTGTCAGGGAAAACAAATTTCATCATAAAAAAAGAAGAGAACAATATGCTCCAATTTATACTATGAGTCTATCAGATCATTATATGGAGGCAGACACTCCTTTTCATGCTGAGTCCTTTAAAATTGTGGTAGGCTATTGTCTGATCAGAGTTACTAAGTCTTTCAGAGATGATTATCTTTAACAATATTGTTGTTATCATATACATTGTTTACCCATATCTGCTGATTTCATTTTGCATCAGTTCATAAAGGTTCTCCCAGGTTTTTCTAAAAACTATCAACTGCATTATTTCTCACAGCCAAAAAGTACTTTATTACATTCATATTCTATTACATTCTACTTTGTCATCCCTGATTGATGGGTATTACCTCAGATTCCAATCTTGCCATCATAAAGAGATCACAACTATTTTTGTACACATGGCTTCTTTTTCTTTGATCTCTTTGATATATATAATTTAATTAGACTTTTTATGTAATGAAATTGTCTATGACTTTTTTTCACTTTCTTTGAATCTTCTCCTTCCTGAAATTTCTTCTAAAATGATCTCTGAAATTCTGTCACAACCAGCACGAATTTCCTTCATGATTTATTTATTCTGGTACAGATATTCTTATTGATATATCAGCATTTCTATTTCTTTGAATAGCTCATTGGGACCTAAGGTTTAGGCCCAAATGAGATGGTTTCCCTTGCCACTAAAAATGAAAGAAGATCATTATAGAAATTATGGCAAATCTGTTCCAACTTTTGTTCATGTATTTTGCCAACTTTATCTAAGAATGGTCTTGGGAAGATGTGGCTCAGTTTGTTCGCCTGCCAGGCTTTTTGCGCTGCTCTTTACACTGCTCTTTATTATTTTATGTAATCCTCTGAAATTGTATCCATACTGTTTTATAAATGCATTTATATTCTAAATTGCTATTTTCTTTGGATATTGTGATTTTGTGGCAAGGAGATAAAAGTGTTTTCCTTTTTAGGAAATAGGTACAATATCTTTTCCTTCTTCCATTTCACATTTTTGAATAGGTCTAAGAGAAGCCATTGCAATGGGCCAGAATCTCTTTCCTCATCTTTATCCTTTGTATAGTATGATGGATAATGTGTCTGACAGAGTCAGGAAGATCTTGATCCAGATCTGTATCTACAGATTAGCCAAGATTCTGGGCAAGCTATTTAATTTCCCTAAAATTCAATTTCTTCATTTATAAAGTAGCTAATTTATGTTTAGCACTAAAAAGATCAAAGTACCACTAAACTATGGCCAACAATGAACTATTTATACATTACACAAACAAAGCCTTTAGGATCATTTCATCTACCAAGCTATCCCATTAGATTAGGGTAGATATTGGGGCAGATAGGTGGTTCTATGGATAGAGTACTGGGCCTAGACTTATTAATTGTGTGACCTTGAGCAACTCAATTCAGTTCTGTTCACCTTAATTTTCTTATCTATAAAATGAGCATAATAATTGAACCAACTTCCCAGGGTTATTGTGAGGACCAAATGAGATAATTGTAAAGCAGTAGGCATAGTTCCTGGCACATAGTAAGTACTACATAAATGATAGTTATTATTAATGTTGTACACCTATTCCCTGAAGTAAAAAAAAAAAAAAAGCTTTTTGAAGAGACCAGAAACCATAACATCAATAAGTCAGCCTGTATGACAGTGGAGAGTTCCTTGTTGGAACAACAAGTCAACAATTGTACTACTATGAAGGAATCATACCCCAGAGTCATTATCCTAGTTAGAAGCTAGGATATCATCTCATAAATAAAAACAACCTTTGAGATGAGTTCCAAGTCCCTTGGACCCTCTCACTTTCTCAGCTACCATGACACCCAGTCAGTCCAGAACCACACTTCCATTTTCTGTTGTCTTTGATATTGGGAAGAATCTTATAGTCCTCAAACCATTGGGGTGGTACATTCTGAATTTTTACCTTCCTGAATAATGCTCTGCTCCATTAAAATAGCTGATAAATTAAATCACATCAAGGTGTTAATGACTGTGGAAAACTTAATGTGCTAAACTTCTCAGGGATAATTGACTACTGTCAGAAATCCTTTGATCTAAGACAAAGACAGTAGGATCTAAGAGTAGAGAAATAAAAGCAAAGACAAAAATAATTCAATATGCTTTTGTTCAATTATAACAACTAATTTATGTATTATTTAGAATATTTCCAATAATTTAGTTACAGTAAAAATAAATGTGTAACATACATCATTAAAATGTAAGGTTTGCCTCTAATTCTCCTTGGCCTAACTTCCTTTTTTCAATCTACCTCTTCCTGACTTGATTTTTCTTATTCTTCCCCTTCAATACATCTACCTTTCTCTCCATCACTAAAATTCCCATTCTTCTTACTTTTTTCCTCTATATAGTCATACTAGAGCAAAATAGATGATACTGTACTCTTCATTAAGGTTTTAATAGATGAATTAAGTTTAAAATGTTAATCCTCCTGGAGATATCAACATTTTAAAAGATAGAAACACCTAAACCAACAAATATTAGAATGTTGGATTGCATATTAATAAAATTAGGGTGATATTTCTGGGTAAGAAAGGAGAACTTTCTGGATATCCCCACAGCTACACTATATGTAATCACACGTACTTGGCTTACTTCTAAATAAGGTTGTTCCTTAAGCGTGGGTACCTTCCAGAAGGCAAGAACTTAGGCAAGATATTGTTCTGTGTAAAAGTAACTTTGTGACAAGAAACTATAAGAATTTGCCCAGTGTGCTTCTCACTTTATTAATGCTACTTCCCCAAAGTTTACAAATGGTGCCAGGATTAGAGAGACATCTATCTCAGAGTTCCTTATTCAAAAGCTCTTATGCATTTATCCCTATGGGGAGCAGGAGTAGTGACAAAGAAAATGTATGAATAAATTCCATCTTTTTACATTCACAATATAAGTTCAGAAGTGCAGAATTGTTTTATATTTCCCTAATAAGAATCACTTATGCCTCTAAAACATCAAGCCAAAATGAATCACAAAATACTAGTAATGAGGTGATCCAATTCCAATGGTCTTGTGATAAACAGAGCCATCTGTTACCCGGAAAGTGAACTTTGGGATCTGAGTGTGGATCACAACATAGAATTTTCACTTTTTTATTGTTGTTTGCTTGCATTTTATTTTCTTCTTTTTTTAGTTGTTGATTTTATTTTTCTTGTGCAACATGATAATTGTGGAAATGTGTATAGAAGAATTGCACATGTTTAACATATATTGGATTTATTACTTGCCATCTAGGGGAGGGGGTGGGGAGAAGGGAAAGAAAAAAATTTTGGAACACAATGTTTTGCAAGGGTCAATGTTGAAAATCATCTATACATATGTTTTGAAAATAAAAAAAGATTTCATAAAAATAATAATTAAAAAACAAAATACTAGCAATGAGAAGGAACTTAGAAATCATTTTGTTTAGTCCCCTTTAATCCCTGAGGAAATTATGACTTAGGAGATTTACAGCTAGTTAGTAGCAGTTGTAGTTTTAGTGAATATTCTGGATTCTAATAAACCACACAGTGTCTCTAAAGATGATTTTGATTTTAAGTAGATGTTAGTGTAGTTCAACAAATATTTATCAGGTAACTATTGTATGCGAAACAGTGTGCTAAGCACATAGGATACAACAGTAAATAAGAAAAATCAAAGAGCTACTATCTAATGGGGTATACAGAATACTGGGTGACAAGGGGAAGGGAAGAATCCAGGCAAAATGTGAGGAAAGATTAATCATTTTCACCTGGGAATAAGAGAAAACTTCATGAAAAAAAGTTTTCCCTGAATTGATCCTTAATAGAAGTCAGGTATTGCTTACTGGGGAGTGAACAAGAAGTTTCTATGAAGGATAACATAAGCAAAGGCACTTGAGCTTTCTGATTCTTTTTTTTTCTTCTTCTATTTTTTGTGCCTGTATATGTACCTGATGTCTCACTGTAGCTTCCCTTTCCTGTCCTCAACAGTAAGCTCTTTCAGGGAAGTGACTCGTCCTTTATATCTCCAATACCTTAGCACAAGACTTAACACAATAGCTTAAAAAATGTTTACTGATTGATTGGTTGAAGGAGAAACAAAGGATGATACTCTACCTTCCTTGGAGCACAGAATACATCCAGCAATAGTGTAAGAGAAGTCCGGAAAAATGGCAGATAAGAGCCCAACTATGGAAAAGGTTTTTTTTTTTTTTTTGGTTTTTTTTTTGGATAGGATAATGCATCTATACCTTTTTCATTAGGCAATGGAAAATAACTGGAAGTTTTTGAATAATAAGTGATTATTTAATCATTTTTCCAGTCATGTGCAACCCATTATGAGTCTATTTGAAGTGAGAGATGATGAGGACCTGAATTAGTGGGAATAAAATGGAAAAAACAGATTCAAAAGATATTGAAGACATAAAATTTAAGACCTGAAACTCGACTGGATATGGGAACTATGCGTTGGGATAGTCTTAGATGTTAAGGAAAAATAGATGGACTGGGGACAGAAAATTGCAAGGAGGATAGGTGTCATTAGAAGAAATTAAATGAATGAATCAGTTAATTAAAATGAATTTATTAAATGCCAACTTCCTCTGTGGAAAGCACTGTGCTATGAATACAAAGAGAAATGCTGTCAGAGAAGCTGGAGGCATAAATTAGAACTCAAGCTTTATGATGGCTTTTGTTTCTGCACAAAGGGTACATTACTTGCAAAAGAGTTTTCATAAGCCTGTTTTACTTTTACTTGCTTCGAGTAAAGTAATCACAGTCTACTTGTGCATCATACTCTTTGGATAAATTATTACATTTATTCAATAAGAAAATACTTTTCCTTTGTTGCTCACTGTTTTCATTTTTAAGATTTTCATTCTGGAAAATTCTCTCCCCTAACATAACCTGTCTTTAGTTAGGTTAACAAAGAAGCAATATATGAAACATCTGACCTTATTCATCTGTTTTCTGAATGCACACATTGAGTGGTATTTGAATTATTTCTAAATGTATTTTCAGTTTCTCACAATCAACAGTGCACAGCACACTACATTGTATATTGAAAGAGCTTGATAATGGTTTTTTCAATGAAGGAACAACAAAGATAGCAGACCTATCTAAGTCAAGACAAGCAAAACAATGTCTCCAAAAGCAAAGGAGAAAATATATTTTTTCTCAGTGAACATAATCCCAAATACCAGGCAAAGATGTGTGTTGTATTAAGTGTAACCCTACTAATATGAATCTTGAGAATATGCCTTGATAAAACAAATCACATAAAAGACAGAGTACAAGTAGTGTTAGAAAATCTGTCAAAAGACCTGAATTTGAATCCTGGGTCAATAATATATTAGCTGAATGACCTTATTAGAAAACTAATGTAAGCTCTTTGTGAGATTTTCTTGTCTACATATTCCTGCCCTCCACTCACCTTTTTTGAGGCTAGATTTCCCTGTATTGCTCAAGCTGGAAGTGAAACAATCACTTATCATCTGATTCATGAATAATAATTCTGGAAGCTTCAACTTCTTCCATTTCCAGTATAGGCTAATAGCCTTACCTTAAGCATCTTTCCATGAGTCTGTCATTTGGACTACAAAGATAAATAAATATTTGTGATGTGTTAGATACCTAATGATGGTAGGCACCAAAATTCAGATTTGGTCATGTGAAGAATTCACAATGGCCATTCTCTTTGGAAAAAGTTATTTATTTACAGGAATAGGTTATGGACAAAATGAAGAGCTACAATGACACCAGGAATGGTAAATATTAAATAGAGTGGGGCAGCATTTGAATGAGAAGTTCTTCAGGGGAACTCACAATTACTTAGTGCAAAGGGAGCCCCCCCTCTCCATGAAGTTGGAGCATATTCTTAGCTGTCAGGCTAAAACCTGAAAGGGATTTAGCACCCTAACACAGTTATTTAGCTGAGGCAGAGCCAAGATGGAAGATAATAGACAGGTCTTTGAGCTCTTCCTGGCTTCCCTCAGATTAACACCAGATCAAGCTTCTGACGGGGTTTGTGAATGACATTATCCACAAATATCTGAAGTGTAACAAATTTTCAATAGAAGATATTTTGGAAGAACTTCAGGGAAAGTCTATCTCAATTAGAGAGGAGAGGGTAGAGGGATAAAGGGAGTGTTTGCAGGCCAGGCAGGTGCAGCAGAGCACAGTGCAGAGAAACCCAGGGAGGATTGACTCCCCTATGCTGAGGAAATCTAGTGAGAGGCTTGTAGTTAAAATACAGAAGTATTTCCTACTTTGTCCTGGTTCAGAAGTCAGTGAATCAGCAGAATAGCTGTCAGACTTCCAACACAACTACAAAATGCAAAAATTGAGTTCCTAAACCCCAGCCTATTGGCAGGACTTGGCCACAACCATCCAACACAGGAAGGAAGCCAGCAGCATCAGCTCCAGGGTAGCATGAAGCTGCTGTAGCCGATAAAGAAAGCTTTGGACAATCTCCCCTTTGCCCTAGGAGCAGACATCAACTTTTAAAAATGAGCAAAAGAACAAAAAGAACTCTGACTATAGATAGCTGTTATGGAGACAAGGAAGAACAGAACATAAACTCTGAGAGACACTAATGGCAAAAACATGTCCAGATAAAGCCTTAAAGAATGCTATAAGTTGGCCTCCATCTCACAAGACTCTCTTGGAAGAATTCCAAAGGGGCATTAAAAGAGAGCTACAAGAAAAGTAAGGCAAGAAAATGAAACCTTTATAAAAAGAAACACAGAAATTATCTGAAAAAGATCACTCCTTAAAGAATAGTTTTGGCAAAATGACAAAAGAAAACAAGTCCTTGAAAAACAGAATTTCTGAAATGAAAGAAAAATCCAATGAACAAAACAATTTAAAAGTTCAATTGGCCAAATGCAAAAGGACACAAAAAAATTGGTTGAAGAAAAGAATCACTAAAAAGTAAAATTGAACAAATGGAAGCAAATGACTCAAGATATCAAGAATCAGTCAAACAAAACCAAAAGGGGGTGGGGGGGAGGGGAGAAAAAATAGAAGAAAATGTAAAATACTTTATCAGAAAAAAAAATGACCTGGAAAATAGATCCAGAAGAAACAATCTAAGAATTATAGGACAACCTGAAAACTACAATTGGAAAAAAAAAAAAAAAGCCTAGACAATACCTTTCAAGAAATCATCAAAGAAAACAACCCTGATGTCCTAGGACCAGAGGGTAAAATAGTCATTGAAAGAATCCAACGATCATCTCCTGAAAGAGAACCCAAAATGAAAACTCCAAGGAATATCATAGTTAAATTTCAGAACTATTAGATCAGGGAGAAAGTATTGCAAGCATCCAGAAACAAACAATTCAAATATATAGAGGAGCCACAATCAGGATTACAAAAAAAATCACAGATTCAATCAATAATTTTATCCAAGAGAATAATGAGACAATTTATGGGATGCAGCCAAAGCAGTTCTTATGGGAAGTTTTATATCTCTAGATGATTACTTGCATAAAATAGAGAAAGAGAAGATCAATGAATTGGGCATGCAACTAAAAAAAAAAAAAAAAACTAGAAAAACTCCCCAATAAAATACCAAATTTGAAATTCTGAAAATAAAAGGGAGATTAATAAAATTGAAAAAAAAAACTATTGAACTAATAAACAAAACTAAAAGTTAGTTTTATGAAAAAACCAACAAAATAAACTTTTAGTTAATTTGATTAGAAAAAGGCAAGAAGAAAATCAAACTATTAGTATAAAAAATTAAAAGGGTGAACTTTCCACCAATGAAGAGGAAATTAAAACAGAAAAAGGCAAGAAGAAAATCAAACTATTAGTATAAAAAATTAAAAGGGTGAACTTTCCACCAATGAAGAGGAAATTAAAACAATAATTAAGAGCTATTTTGTCCAACTGTATGCCAATAAATCTCATAACCTCAGTGAAATGAATGAATACTTCCAAATGGATTTACATGTAAATTCTACATTTAAAACCATTAACAAGCATTATGTGTAATGGGGATAAACCAGAAGCATTCTCAATAATATCAGGGAAGAACTAGAAGATCAGGTTGCCCACTATCACCATTATTATTCAACGTTGTATTAGAAATATTAGGTTTAGCAACAAGAGAAGAAAAAGAAATTAAAGGAATTAGAGTAGGTAATGAGGAAACCAAATTGTTACTCTTTGTAGACAATATTATGGTATATTTAGAGAATCCTTGAAAATCAACTAAAAACTAACAAAGAATTTACAATTTTATCAAAATTTCAGGATGATAAAAGAAATCCACATAAATCATCAGCATTTCTATATGTTACCAACAAAGTTCAGCAGCAAGAAATAGAGAGAAAAATTTCAACCATTCTGGAGAGCAATATGACCACCAAAGAGCTATCAAACTGTGCATACCCTTTGATCTAGCAGTGTCTCTATTGGGCCTGTATCACAAAGAGATCATAAAAAGGAAAAAGGGCCCACACGTGTAAAAGTGTTTGTAACAGCCCTTTTTGTAGCAAGAAATTGGAGACTGAGTGGATGCCCATCAAAGCATGGCTGAATAAGTTATAGTATATGAATATAATGGAATATTATTGTTCTATAAGAAATGATTGGCAGGATGATTTCAGAGAAGCTTCAAGAGTCTTACATGAACAGATACTAAGTGAAGCAAATAGAAGCAAGAGAACATTATACATAGTAACAGCAAGATTATAGATGATCAGTTCTGATGGCCGTGGCTCTTTTAAACAGTGAGGTGATTCAGGCCAGTTCCAATAGTTTTGTGATGGACAGAGTCAAAGAGAGGAATGTGGGGACTGAGTGTGGATCACAACACAGTATTTTCACTCTTTTGCTTGCATTGTTTTCTCTTTTTTTTCCCCAATTTCATCTGATTTTTCTTATGCAGCATGATAATTGTGGAAACATGTATAGAAGAAATGCTCATGTTTAACATATATTGGATTACTTGCTGTCTAGGGGAGGGGGTGGGGGAAGAAGGAGAAAAATATTTAGAATACAAGGTTTTACAAGGGTAAATGTTGGAAACTACGCATAAGTTTGAAAATTACAAAAAAACCTTAAAAAAAAAAGATTTTGTTAGCTATATGGAGAAGTAGAATTGGGAAACATAGTGGAATTAGAAGAGAAACCCTGTGACATGGGGGGAGGAGAAGGGGAATGCTACCATGAGGCAGAGGGCAATGGCTGACTGTCTGAAAGGAAAGTAATAGCCATAGGCTGTTACCTATGGCTATTACCCAATAGCCCATAAATATATTATATTTTTATAATATAGGGAAAATTTAACCTAGGGACATGACTGGTTTTTCTGACAAGACATGACAAGGTGAGATTACTGGAGACCTCCAAATAGAGGGTAAGTCTCAGGGAATTGGCATAACTTGGATTTCAGTCTGGAGGATCTCCCCAGAGGATGGGACCATGGAGTTTAACTTATCTGTCAGTTCCTTCTCTCTGCCTGCCTCAGGGAATAATTTTTATGCTAACTACACCCAACACTGAAGACCTAATCACTTGTTTACAAATAACTATAATACAAGATAAAATTTGCTAAGTACCGTAAGGGAAGTTTAAACAAGGTGCCACAGAAGTACAGAGGAGAAATTATTTTGGTTGGAAAGATAAAGACTCCTTTTTCTTGGGAAAAGGTTCCAACTGTCATGCTAAGAAATCTTTATTTTATTTCTTAGTCAAAAGATATTTGTTGAATGTTTTAAGCCATTAAATGACAGAACAGAGATATGCATTAGGAAAATTCATCTGATAATGGTGTACAAAATGAAACAAAGTGATAAAGAAATTAGAGGAAGAAAGAACAATAAGGAGATTACTAAATAAATGATTTTGAATATTAAAAGTAAAATTAATCTAAGAAGGAAGGAGAAAAGAGAGAAGAAAGTGAAAAACACATTTTTTTTCTCTTTAGCATAATTTTTAGTAGTAGTTTAAGAAAAGTTCAATTTTCATTTACTCCTCAATTCAACACTATTGAAATCTATAACATTACTTTCACCTTTATAGAAGGTTTTAGAAGTGGTAACTATAGTTTTATGAGGAAAAAGATTTTTTTTAAGATCTTATTTACTTCTCTTACTTTCAAAGCAGGTTTTTTTTTTTGGTGTATTTTTTTTTAATTTTAAAATTTAATCCAGGAACAATGCTAAAAAGCACATAAGGAATTCTTCTAATTAGACAAAAACTATAGTATTATCCTAACATGTTCTGTGTTAGCTCACAAAATACCCCAGCCAATAAACTAACTTTTTTTTTTTTCTATAATGAATCTTCTCCCCTTAGGAACATTAGAATAAAATTAAGTTGCATTTATCTCGAGTGCTCCATAGTAACAAATTTGTCTTACTAAAGTTGATTACTTTCATCTAGATCCATTTTCCACTTACCAGTCTTTTTTATAAAATAATAATCAGGCTTTTAACAGCCAAGAACATATTAGAAGTTGATATAGTTGTTGAGTATAAATTCCTTTTTTAGCTTATTTTTTTCCTTACCATCTTGAACCAATAAGTTTAAGTTTTAACTTCCAATAGGGAATGATTTAATTATTAAACAATAAAGAATCTTATTTCCCACACTATCAAGTTTGGTCTGTTCTACAACAATAAAATCTTAATAAGTATTACACTAATTAAGCAAAAAGAAAGTAATAAATTGACCCAAATGTACAGAAATAAAAGACTCTCTACTTTCCTTCATTTCTTTCTCATTGCCATTCTGTAAACTTTTGGGGGAGGGTGGTTGAATGTCAGAATTAAAATTCACATAAGAATTAACTACTGGTAACAATTCATATAGCAGCATGGTCTTTAAAATGTTGTTTATATACTACTTTACAGTAAAACTTAAATTAGTTGGAATACTTGGGGAAGACAACACTCTGGTCTACTAATTTTCCTGGTTAACTCAAAATCAGCCAGAAAAAATACAAAACAAAACAAATGCTACCACCTTTCCAGTTCAATTCATCTCACTGAAAATCCTTCTAAAATGTAGGGTGTACTTGGCCTGAACTCTGAAGAAGTATATTTGAAACAAGGTGTTAACTCAGTGGAATTGATGAGATAATGGTTCTCTAGTTCACATATATACTTAGTATGATGATATAATGGTTCTCTAGCTCACACATAATCAGTATGTTGTAATGATGTAATTACAATAAGGTATATAAAGATTAACAAGGACTGGAAATGAGACATTCTATTTTTGACCACTCTCCTGTTGGCTATTCTGCCTTCATCACTTCTCCACTAAGACCAAGGACTCAGGCTGATCCTGAGGATCTCCAGAAGGCTAGCCCAAACATTACAGTAGGGTATCCCCAAAGTACAATGTAAGCTTTGACAACTTAAGAGGGCATTAGTAGCCCTCTTTCCCACCTTAGTAAATACTTAACAATTCAACATTGAATATATAAATATATAAAACACTAAATACATATGTCCTATATTTGTGTTTATACAAATTATATATACATACATACATAATACACTTTTGTTTATTTAAAAGAAACCAAGAAAAAGAAACATGATTTGCCCCGGGTTTAAACATCTATGTAGTCACAAAAGAAGTTTTCCCTTTTAGCAATCTATGAATATTCCTTCATACCATGTCCTTTTCACTTTTTGTCCTTGTAAATCTGGCTTTCAAATTCTTATAGACATTGTCACCTACTTGGTTAATTTGGTTGTCCTTTGTTGATATAAAACTGGATCATTGTGTATGTATGCTAGATGTAGCTAAAGAGCACTTCTTTTAAATCAAATAGCCTAAATTGCTTCCTAACTGAGAAGACTGAAAGGGAAGGCGAAGGGGAGAATAAGAGTTCTAAAGACAGAGCTGAGGAGAGAGAATGAAACAAAGTGACAGAAAAGGAGGAGGTTATTTAGACACAATGGCAGAGAAGGTCAGAAAAAGAGAGAACTTCATAACATTTGGAGGGGAGTTTTAAGCAAGAGGAAAGAATAAGGAAACCTGGACAGCTTTCCAGCTCTTCTTGAGTTTGAAATAGATTTGTGCTGGAAAGTGCCTCAAAGCAAATAGACAACCAATCTACAATTTATAGTCTAAGGGAGCCACCTGTCAGTATTGAGAGATTAAGCATCTTGCTTATGGTCACCTAATTACTATGTCAGATTCAAGACTTGAATAAAGTCTTCCTGACTCTAGACTGGCCTTCTAACGGATGCAGTTGGTGGCAGTGCAGAGAGTTGATGTGAGAATCCCCTCTTTGGTCAGAGGCACAGGTCCAACATGAAAAGAATTCATGAACCTGAAAAGTTTGAATGGCAAAAGGGAAGTTTATTGGCATGAAGAAGTCATCTTTGCTAGGAAGATAAGACTTCTGAGTGGCAAGAGGTCCTGAGAAAAAAAAATAACAAAAGGTTATCACTGAGAAGAGAATATTTTCACAGCGGGCAAGTCCTGACAGGGAGTTGTGCCAAGAGGAGAGGTCTCTTGGCAAAGCATAATTCCTATTTTGGACTTCTGCAAAGATTTGGAGTTTAGAATGTTCCTTTATAACAGTTTGAGGCTAAAGCTTCCAATTGAAAAGAGAGCTAATGCCCCCAAGCCTAGACACTTATCTTGGAGTTTCAAGCCATTCAATATCAGGCCAAGATCTCCAATTGAATGAAATTACTTTGAAGGCCTTTTTCTTTTCTTTTCAAAATCTGGAATTTCCTGAAGATCCAGGTCACCCCAAAAGACCAATGGCGGGAGGGGTGATTTCCCCAAGATCTCCAATTGAGTGATGATGCTTAACTTGTCTGGGGGGATATGCTTTCCCAGGAGGGCCTAAGACTCTGAATCTCCCTTCTTTTACAGACTAAAGGGGACACAATTTCAGAGTGATTCTTTTACAGATTAAAAGGGACACAGTTCTCAGAGTCCACCCTCCTCATAACCATATACTAGGCTGTCTTTCTTAGTCACCAGATTGGATAGTCCCACCAAGACAGTTTAACAATGACTTTTGGATCCATATAATAACTTATGATTTCTATACTTTTCTATGTTCTAAATTGGAATAAAAACAATCCCTCCAGACCAACTGTTTCACACCTCTTCTCACACTCCTTTAGAGACAGACTGACAGCAGAGTGACAGCCAGGGACTGCTGGAGAAGAAGGAAAAGGAGTAAATACACTTTAGGGAGTGAAGTAGTAGAGCCTAGGATGTCCATTTGCTTTATATTTAAGATTTTCAAGATAGTTTTACAAAATAATAGTGTTTTAAATAGCTTTTTAATTTTCAAAATATATGCAAAGATAGTTTTCAACATTCATTTTTGCAAATCCTTGTGCTCCAAATTTTTTCCCTCCCTTCCCCCTACTCCCACCCTTAGACAGCAAGTAATCCAATATATGTTAAACATGTACAATTCTTCTATACACATTTCCACATTTATCATTTTGCAAAATAATGTTGCTGGACATGCTCTTGTTAAATATAGTTAGTCAGGGCTTAGAGGAGCAAGAGCTTCTAAATTGGCACATCTCAAAATTTTGAGACAAGGTCAGAAAGTGTCAACCTTTAAAATCAAAGCTAACAAAACAAATGAGATTAGTCATGGTTGAAAATAATCCACACTAAGAGATGCTTTCTAGATGTATGATTTCCTTTATTAGAGCATCTCCCAAGTCACTTATCAAGAATCTTTGGATCCCTCCCTAAAATCTTGTCAAGTGGATATCAATCTAAAATATAATCAATATGAAAAACTCTAATTTATTAGTTAAGCTATGTCTATTATAAGAAGATATTAGTCAACATACCCTTATTCAGTGCTTATTATATACCAAGAACTGTGCTTAGAACTCTTGGACATAAAAAAGAAAGCCTAAGACAATTTCTGCTCTAAAGAGTTCACTAGATGCTTTTGGAGATTGATAAAGAAAATTATGGGAAAGTAGAGTTATAATATAAAAAAAATCAATCAAAAAAACCCTCCAACATTTGTTAAGTACCTATTATATGCCAGGATCTATGCCAGTCTGGAGATACAAATACTATAAAGGAACAACATTCTTTGGTTTTAACAGGGGAGATAAAAGATTCAAATATAAGTATATGCAGAAATAAGAAAAGGGAGGGACAGCCAGGCAATGCTCTGGATAGGGCACTGGCTCTGAAATCAGGAGAATATGAGTCTCAATCTTATCTCACACAATAGTTGTGTGATCCTAGATATGTTACTCAACTTTCATTGCCTAGAAAGAAGAGAGCTACACAGAGACAGAAAGGAAGAAAGAAGCAAAAGAAAAAAAATTACAAATAAATTCAAATTTGTTGAATGCAAAGTAGGTTTGGGAGGGAAGGCACAAATAGTGGAGGAATCATTTTTTGCTCCTGGTTGTCCAAAGGAAGTATGTTCTGATTCTTATGAAACGTTATCAGTTATCTTATGAAAAGTTATCAGTTTTATACATAGAGATACATTATATATCTCTATATGTATATATATTCCCTATAATATTCAATTCTCTTTGCTCTAATTTTATGCTTCCTTCTGTCCTATAATTTAGTCTCTTCAGTAGAAAGACTGACGATTGAAATGAAATCAAAATAAAGTATGTTATGAGAAGTAGTGATACCAGGTATTTTTTTCTAGTATATTTGTCACAGAAAGGTAATACTGTGTCATGTTGTTTTATATATCAAATTCTTGTGAGTTTGGTTAGTGTGAATAAATTCCTCAGGGCCTGTCCACTCCTAGGTGAAAAAAAAATAAAATTAAGTTTCGGAATCCATAAAGTTGAAGCCAAGACCTTGGATCCAACAAGGCTTACTCTATTGAAATGGAGATACTCCTGGAGAGGCCAGTCTAGAAGAAACCAGGAGCTGTTTTTGTCAAAATAATTAATTAATTTTTAAAAACCACTCTGAAGTTTGTATGACTTGTATCCAAATTAAATCATTACAGGTCATTCATTATTAATTAACATGTGTTAAAAGGATGTGCTGGCTCTCTAGGGTCATTAACCTTTGTATTCTGTTTGTCTGGAGAGTAGTGAAGTCACAACCATCTCTTGATTAAGTTGAATGGCCTTGGTAACCTTTGTGTTACATCTGGATCTATCAAAAAAAATAAAAAATAACTGAAGGTACTGAGAAATTGCTTTTAAAGGAAGAGCAAATGGACCCAAATAAAGCATTTAGCTACAAGTCCTAAGCATGACCAAGAATCCTCTGAATGTACAGAATATTTTTTTAAACTAAGATACCATTAAGGCTAAAGGGAAGACATCAAAATGAAAATAATGCCTTTGCCTATTCCTGCCTCTTGATTCCCGAAATGGTTGCTATTTGAATGGCAAATTACTGTCACCCAGCAAGTCTGTCAGTGCTTTCCTTGAGAGCAATTAGAATCACCAGAAAATATTTGCTGAGTAGAGATGCTCTTTATTGTTTTTAATTCTTAGAAGAGTTAAGAAAGCAGTTTAACTTGGGAGAAATAAATTGCCAAGAAATAGAAATAAAAGAGAAAAACCTACAAAATATTGTTGTTTTTTTCTTTCCACCTAACAGAAAATACAAAAATCAGTGTTGTTTGGAGTAGATGAGCAATGTTAAAATGGGTTATTGAAGAAATGGCAAAGTATCAGTAGCTAGTAAAACCCAAATAGAACAAATAGTTCCTTTATCTATATTGAATAATGTAGTAAAATATGCAAGCCTGTGTGGATCAAATTGAATAAAAGGGAGAATATAGATATTTTATCACAATGCCTGGCACAAAGTAGGTTATTTTCATTAATAAACAAACTTCAAAGCTTATCCCAGGATTGAAGGAGCAAGAATCAAACTGAATATTTTTCCAAACCTCCTGATTAGCATTCACTCCTGTTCATTACAAGATGTAGCTCAGATATTAGATAAAGGAACAGGTTTAAGATTGAAAGACAAATTTTCTGGCCTGTTCCTAAGGTCAAATAACTATAAACATTTGGTTAGCTTTTAGAGTCTGTGTTTGTAATGAGGTCCTTAACATTCTAGCAATAGGCATCAATACCTCAAGAACCAACAATAAGGAAGGTATTAGTCTTGTCTGTATTGGGCTTTGGTGAAGGAAAGATTAAGTCTGGGATTAAATACGGAAAATCAATTATTTCATGCCACATCATCTGATGCAATCAAAACCTCTTACATTCACTCATTGATGGTCTGCCACATGGACAATACGATATTAATTGATTAAAATGATAGATAAAATAAAGAAGATCTAGTCATAAGCTTCATGAGGACAGGAACTCTGTTTTACATATGTTTGCTAACTATATTCAAACTTAAGAAATATTTGCTGAATTTGAATCTAATCAAGATGAGATGCATACACACAGAATGATCAGAGATTATTTTCATTTGTTTATTATATGCAATGACTTTTTTTGTCATTTTTAAATTTTACATAAAGAAAATAGAATTTTTCAGGAAATATATTTACTATGGAAGTGTTTTCAACAATTTTCTTGATAACAGTGACTAATTTGTCCTGAGAAGAATTCTAGGGAAAGATAACATTTTACCATGTTCAAAAACAAAACAAAACAAAGCAAAACAAAAAACACCCTAGGATTAGAAACAAAGTTAAAATTTTGATGTGGAATTAATTTGTTTCACCAATGCTATAGCATGACACAATAGGACAAGGAAGAAATTGTGCACCTGAGCTATATAAAAAATCACTGTTCATGGACTACTTAGCACTGATAAGGTAGTTGACGGATGTGTTCCCTCAGAGATCAGCAGATATTTCATATGTACCAAATGTGACAAAATAGGCTGCACATATATTTTACCTTGCTTACAGTAATGAATCAAAAATTGATTTTTTCTTTTTTTCTTTTTTCTTTGTGAAAGATAAAAATTTTGCAAATTGCCAGCCATCCAGATAACATAACCTGGAGTGGGGTAAGGAATAGGAATTATTTTCATTGATTTTGTGACAAAGCAAAAGTAAAATTGTAACAAATAAACAAGAAAAACCTCACAGTACATCTATCCATTTGTTGGAGTCCTCAATATTCCAGTTAAATATTTATTATATATCCAATGTGAAAAATGCATAAGGCATCTGTCTAATCTTCAAATTCACCAAAGAAATTTTATAGTAATTGAAAAATTTCAATCTCTCAAGAGAATTAATGTGGTCCTATACTGTAGATGGTACTCATTCAAATACTTTTTTTTTTTCTACAGGCTCTCCAAAACTCACTTTTTTGAAAGTTATATATGACAAAAATTAACAAGGAAGTTTTTTACTGCATCAAAGTAACAAATAAACTTTTTTTAAAATGTTAAGTAGGCACTACACTATTAAAAAATCCAATTTCAGGCATTCCACTTTGCTATGGGCAATGATTAGTGTGGAGCCTTCTTTTACAGCACTTTTTCATATTTATTAGATTATCACACATTTATTACATTATCATACTCAGGACAGTTGAAATATACTGTACTTCAGTTAAAAATTGAACTAGCTAATTTCCCCAAGATTACAGAGTTTGTACAATGTTATAAAAGTAGTTTGCATACCAATCTAGTCTATTTTTCTATCGAGCAACTCAAGGCTAGAATACAGACTGAAATACCATAGACACAGAACAATAGGAATTAAACAATACATATGTGAATATTAAAACTTTCATCAGGGAAAGCACAAAATAAATTCAAGAGGATAAGAGATCATCTTGTCAATTGAAGTTTAAGATACTGCTGACCTTATGAAATTAAAATAAGTCCAACAGGAAATGACATATTACTAAAATTCAAATATAGGGATATCACTTTTAAGTTTATACCTTTTAATAAAAATATTGACTATTGACTCGTCTTATTTCCTGATGAAAATATGCTTTTTTTAAAAGTTGCTGTACAAATTATGACATTTCCAAAGGAATAGATTAAAAAAAAATCTACACAGCAGATTTAAGATGAGCATGCTGACACTTTATTTTTCTTGTACATATGGATCTGATCTCTTTAAATTTTCAAGTTAAATTTAGAGAGTGTGCAGCTAATATTGTGTGTGTCTTGGAACTGTGCCTGGATATGAAGACTGTGAAAAATGGATTGAAGGTTAGGCCAGCAACATAGTGTTTTCTGAAGTAAGTTCTGCAATGCAATATAGACTTTGTAAGTGCATATTTTACATTAAGCTACATAGACTTTAACGGAGACTCTTGGCATTGCTTTGCACTGTTTGATGGTTTCTTAAAAGCAATATTGGGTTTGAAACATCAACATAGAACATTTGCTAGTTTTATGTTCTGGAATTTACTTTGCTGTGGGCAATGACTAGTGTGGAGTTTTCTATTACCGTACTTTTTCATACGCATTTATTAGATATGCAACTATTCTTTCAACATTTTATTTTATACACTATCACAATTGGGACATTTGAAATATACTATGCTTTAATTAAAAATTAAGCTTTCTTATTTCCCAAAAACTAGAGAGCTTATACAATGTTACAAAAACAATTAGTTCTGAGAATTTTGCATACAAATCTGCTTATTTCTCTTAGAATCCTGGTGTGTAGTGCCAGGACATTTTTTTGTACTCTGTTATTGTCCTGTTGTCCAGCTTTTGTGAAAAGTATCAGTTCTTTTTTCAAAGGAAAAAGATATCACCCTAGAAACCTTATCCATATGTTCATCTTTGCATGTAGATTATTTGTCTAGTCTATGCTTCTAGCTATCCATCTATCCTTATATTCACAGGATTTAAAGCTGAAAGAAAAGATTAATTTCTTCTTTGTCATTTTACTGATGAAATTAAAGAATAAGATTCAAAGTCACCCAAGATATCATGTTCCCATGATCTAGATCAACTTGCACAAACATTTCCTGAAAAAGAAGTAGATGTCCATCTATGTCAATTCAACTAGCTAATCACCTCTCCATGGAATTATGAAGAGAGAAAAATGAGGTGAATCAGAGTTCACATTTTAGTTACATTAATTTTTGTTTACTGTTACAGTAAATGCTCATTAAATACGGTGAAATTATGAAAATTATAATAATAATAGCTAATATTTATAAAGTGCTTATTATGTGAAGCTGTCATTCTAAGCATTTTGCAAATACTACCTCATTTGATCTTCACAACAACTCTGGAAGGTAGATACCATTTTTGTCCGTTTTACAAATGGGGAAACTGAATTAATAGAGATTAAATGACTTGCCCAGAGTCACACTTCTAGTCAATATCTGACATTTGGAGTTGAATGCTGCATCTTCGGTTTAGCTATTACTTATTTTTTAATGAGACAGATTATTTTCATACGTTCTCATCAGATTTTATAAATGTATGAGATAAATTTTATGATGATGACTGTTATTTTGTCCAGATTTCATTGATGCAGGGAACTCTTTGGTGAGGATAGTTCTGTAATTTATAGCCTTAGAATGTTGCCTGGGAACCACTAACAGATTAAGTGACTTGCCACAGGTCACAACAGGCAATATGTGTTAGAGTTGTATATTAAAAACCATTTTGTGCTGACTCTTAGGCCAACTCTCTAGCCACTACTCAATATTGTCTTTAACAACACTAATAATCATAATCTCATTCTTTTCCCTTTTTAACTTTTTTTTTATTAATAGTTTTTTTTTAGTTTTTATAAGTACATATAAAAGTGGTTATTGACATTCACCTTTGCAAAATCTTGAGTTCCAAATTTTTCTCCCTCTCTCCCCACTTTCCCCTCCCTTAGACAACAAGTTAAACATGTAATTCTTTCAAACTTTCCACATTCATCATGTTGCACTTGCACACACACACACACACACACACACACACACACAAATCAGATCAAAAGGGGAAAAAAAACACAAGAAAGAAAAAAAAAGGCAAACAAACAAAAAGAGTGAAAAAACTATGCTCTGATATACATTTAGTCTTCATAGTTTTGTCTCTGGATGCAGATGGCATTTTCTATCACGTCTATTAGAATTGCCTTAAATCACCTCATTGTTGGAAAAAAAAAGTCCATCACAATTGATCATCATATAATCTTATTGTTGTACAATGTTCTCTTGGTTCTTCTTACTCCAATTAGCATCAATTCATGTAAGTCTTTCCAGGCTTTTCTCATTCCTTTCAATATAATAGGATCAGCCTTGGTATAAGTCATTATCCCGTTTTTATTTTTTATACTCAATATACTATAGATTAATTCCCAGTAGACAACATATTTGCCTTTTGTAAAGCATAAATAATGATATAAGCTCATCATCTGTAATTTCCTGGAAAGCATCTCTGGAACAACTTAGTAGCAGACAATTATGGGAATAATATATATTTCCTTGTGTTTCCAGATGACTCTACTTTCTTCTATTAGGTCTTTATTTTTCAAAAGTTTTTTCATTGCATACAACTTAAATTATTCTTACAATTATCTGGATCAACATACGAATGGTTAATTGTAGACAATAGTTTCATCTGGAATAATTCTTTGGCTCTGGCACATTTTATTTGTTTAATTTAAAGAATAATTTTAGATCTGTATTTGTACATGTCATCTGTCAGTTTATGAAAGATAAATTGTTAGAGTGGCACATGCCTCTAAGCCCCACAAGTAGGAAAACAGAGGCTGGTTAGTTTGAACTCAGGAGTTCTGAACATCAGTTTACTTAGTCATTTGGTGTCCACACAAAGTCTGGTATTAATATGGTGAGCCCCCAGGAGCAGGGTATTACTAGAATGCCTTAAAAGAGATGAGTTTACCCAGGGTGGGAATGAAGCACGTGAGGGCTTGCATGTTGATCAGTATTTGGAAGAAGTCCATGAGTGGTTTTTGACACTTTCAGCCTAGGCCAGAGACAAAGACACATCTCAAAAAATATGTTTCTTAATGAAAGATAGTGATATTTTCACGTGTTTTACCCAAAAGTTGTTGTCTGATTAGACATATGATAGGAACTAAATTTTTGCTACCTTCAGTTACATAGTGTACATTTTTTTAGTATTTCCTAACACAATATACCTATCAATACATTGAGCTTATGATTTGATCTCAAATTACCATCATAAATCCATTCATTTCTATAAATAAGTCCACATGTTGTATACTTCTTTGTCAACATATCAGATGAGTGAATTCATGTGAATATTGTCCATGGAAGAGTGTTTTTTGATTGTATTCTTGAATCTTTAGTCATTTCATAGGCTCCATCTAGAAGTAAGCCACAATCAATTACAAATTTGTCAGCATGTATCTATTTCCAGTCTTTCTTAGTGTGCAATGAAGTGAACACAAAAGTGTTGTTTTAAATGTATTTTTTTCATCAAGCTTTGATTTCAGGATTCTATTAGATACATACATAGATACATACTTTTCTCCTAGATAGCTTTCTTCTCTGTGTATCTTATCTAGAAGAGGTCAAGAATCTATACGTATCACCTTCATCTGTTAGTTCATTTTGACCTTTGGATATTCTTATTGTCAAGGAAAACAATTATTCTATAAAGTAAAATAATATTACACAATTTGACCTTCCTGAGCTATGGAAATCCCACAAAATCATATTTTCATTAAGACTTTATTCTCCTCTGGAAGTAGTCAAAAGAAACATAATAAGAATGTAATCCTTTGAAGTTATCTTTCATTGTATGTGTGTGTGTACATACATTCGTGAACCTGTGCATCTATGGGCAAGTTTGCATAGTGTGCATATTGTAAACTTAGCTTTTTCTGTGTCTATATAGAAGTCATCATCATACTTTGAAAAGAATGCCATTGAAGTTATTAGAGGTCAGAAGCCCAGTCTTTGAGTGTGTAACCCAGTAATTGAGTGTAATCCTGGGGAAGCTATCAAGCTTCTCCAAATCTGTTTTCTTAAATTCAGACTAAATATTCTAAACTATCTATAAATTTTCTTGATATCTAAAATGTTGGGGAAGCTAGGTGGTGCAGTGGATAGAGCACCAGACCTGGAGTCAGAAGGACCTGAGTTCAAATCTCATCTTAGACTCCTAACACTTCCTAGTGGTGTGACCCTGGGCAAAGTCACTTAACCCCAACTGCCCTAGGGGGGAAAAAATCTAAAATGTTGTTTATTTGTTTGTTTTCGAGGGTCTCCATTTCTCATTTAGGTTAGAAGTGCAATATGTACCACTTACTCATGGGCCAGATGTCACTGTTGTTAGGTAAGCAAGACCAGATCTGCTTTGTTTCTAACCTGGCTGTATTGGTCCCAAATACATCAGCAGAGCATAATGAAGCTCAGAAGTCATGAAGGCCCATCAGCTTCAGGGATGGCAAGAATTACAGAGATACTGCCTCTCCACCAGGTTAAAATGTTATTCTAAGATACATAAATTTGTTAATAGAGTATAGTTAGCTAGGTGGCAGCAATGGATAAACTTTCAGAACCTGAAATGAGGAAGCTGTGGGTTCAAATGTAATTTAAGCCACTTAGCTATGTCACTGGGCAAGTCACTTAACCTCTCAGTCTTATATCATCTATAAAATGTAAATAATTGTAGTACTTGCTTCCTAAGATTATTGTGAAGATAAAGTGACACACTTTATAAAGTGTCATTATAAAGCTTTTTATCACTATTTTTATTATTTTAGTTATACTATAATAACATCATATAACTAATTACATTATATCATCATCACCATTAATTATTGATGGTTAAGGGTACTGTTGGTGTTGTAACTATACACATGTATGAAAAACAACTTTAGATTTTACTGTATTCTAATGTGCACTATTGTATCAATGCAGACATTTTTTCCCCTGATGAAATAAGAAGACAGAGATATAAGATTCACAGCACATTGGATATTTTTCATCATTTCTGTGTACTCATTTGATATGCATTCATTTTGGCAGGTAAAGACTATCCCAGTCCACCTTAAGTCTAGTGCCTTCAGGATCCTTAGATTAGTCTCAAGGTGAGAACCAATCTATGATTACATATGCTGTCTCTATCATCCACAGAGCCCCAATTATTTTTGACTTAATCAAAAGTAACCCCTAACATTTCAGAATCCCAAGATTTTTGAACAGAAGTGAGGTCCTACAGATCTCAATGAGATCCTACAGGGTGGGCATGGGAATGGTTGTAAACCTAATAATCCTACAATTCCCTAAACACATCTCAGTCCATTTAAACTCCTTAGGATTGAAATCATAGGGTAAATGAGTTTGCCTTCTGTTTCAGTTGTAGATAAGTACATTAAATAGGAACTTTGGGCTATGAAATAACATTTAGTAACTTTTAATGAGTCAGTTAGCAGCAAGATACTTGGTGAACACTTATAGGAGTTACTTTATTTCATTTTCCAGAATACTTTGCAAGTTCTTAACTATTTCACATCAGTGAGATGTAGTAAGTAAAAATTTTTAGTTCCTATGAGTTTAACAAAAGTTAACAAACCAATGTCTCAATCTCAGAAAATATGAGCTATAAGAATGGTGTCTGAGAAATCTATACCATTTGTCAAAATATCCTATTGGCTCTTTCTTTAGAATATCATTTTGATTTGTCCTTTTCTCTCTATTCCTACTTTCCCTTCTCCCATATAACCTATCCCACAATCTGATTTTTAAGATTCTAAAACATCCTTTTATCAGACAGCCAGTGAATCTTTACCATCTAGTGTATGAAATTTCAATTTGTTTTCAAGGATTCCATAAGATTTGGGTCAATTAAATACATCAAAATGTATCTCCAATAGCTTCTCAAAACACAAGCTCTAATACAGTCACTCTCTCTGAATTTCTCCAAAAAGTTCATTTTCACTTTATGTTTTTATATTTTTTCTATTAATAGTCATAGACTCACCATCCAGGCTACTCATCAGTTCCAAGAAATTTTAATCCTTCTGAATCAGAGACATCATGTGTCTTTTTTTTAAAGTTCAGAGTAAGCCTCTTAATAAACACTTCCTGAATCATCCTGAAGTAAGGTTAGGAAATCACTGTTCTGAATGATCTCTGTTGCCTTATCTAATTCTACTTCTTTCTGAAAGGATCTTCTCTTGCTAGCTACTATCTCTTCTTATTCAACCTTTGTTCATGAACAGGAAGTGAGAGAATATTTTGAGAAATTTTGGTCTGGTTCTTAATTCTGCATCTACCTGACAACTCAAACACACAGAGAGAAAGTCATTTTGTAATTATGAGTCCATTTTATGATAATCATAAAGTAAGACAGAAAAAACTAAAAGATGAAATTAGCTTCCTAAAATTACTTTAAACAATCACAAAAATAAGTTTCTAGAAAGATATATTGGTATCACCCATTCATTTTGTTCAAGTAATTAGATGATATGACATAAAGATTAGTGCAATGGCAATTAGGACAAAGATTTTATATTCAGCTCCACAATTCTTTTGCTATGTGATCACAGGAATATCACCTTTTACCTTTTTCTCCTCTGATATCTTAAGAACACCCGGATTCCTAACCTTAGATTAATATGAGTATTTATCAGCCAAATCCCACATGATACTTGGGAATTTGGGTTTTTTATGCAAAGTTGTAAAAGGTACAACTTGTCATTACACTTAAAAGGCAATCATTTCTTTGTTCCCTAACACATATGTCGGTGTGTTGTTGAATCTTGTTATATGATGGCTCAAGACATGAAGCTTCAATTATTTCTTTTGGGAAACATGCTGGGGAATGCTCCTATTCTAATGTACAGATCTCATATTTCATAAAACTATGCTCACTATTCTGTGTGAGTAGACTTGCACCAAAAATTATAGACTCTCTTTATGGCATTACTAATAGAGTATAGTACTTTGGGATTTCATTTAATATTCCAGAAACCAATGAGTCCATTTACAGTCAACCCTGAAAAGCATGTTTTAGTGAGTGAATTCATTTTCAGGAAGCCTACAAAATGGCACTTAGAAAAATTTAAAATGATCTAAGAGATGATTGGGTTAAATGTTTTTGGCACCAGCATGTCTGGCGTCCAGCCCTCTATAGACATGCAGCATATCAACCTGTATCCTATTTGACTCTGCACAGTAGCTCTTTACCTATTAGTAATATACTCTATGATAGAAACAGGAAATCTGTACAGCACTTTTAAAACTATGTGGTGAATTATAAATTAATGAGAACTTAGTATAGGAAGGGAATAACATCTGCAGATGAGAGCATTTCATAAAGACAAAGGGGGAAAAGGTTTCCCTTAATAAAACATAACCTTTCTAGATGCACAATCAATTCTCAATTAGCGCTACTGTAAAATGGCCATATGTTTCAAGGAGCTGCCTATCTCCTTTTCTCCTTCACCTCAACACCCTACCTAACCCTGTGTTTCTCTCCTCCCCCCCCCCAATCACCATACTCCCTGAATAAATTTTCTCTTATTTTCTTCACCTCTTTGTGCATTTTGAACTAGAATTTATTTTCTCCTTTGCTAAAGATACATGACATAACAGCTTATTATCCTTTCATTGTCTTAGAATGATATCTTTGCCAATCGGCTGGGAAGGAAGATGTCTAAAACTTTGTTCTTATACCATATCCTCTTTGATCCAGTAACACTGGCCTCCTTACTATTCTTCTCATAGGAAATTCCATCTCCCATTTCTGGGCCTTTTCACTGTCTGTCCCCCGTGTTAGGAACACTCTCTCTTTTTCTGAGGCTCACAGCTTCCCTGGATTCCTTCAAGGTCTAGTTAAAATTCTACTTCTTTAAGGAAACCTTTACAGACTCCCTCAATTCTAGCACTTTTTCTGTCATTTCCAATGTTTCTGTATATAGTTTATATGTATAGTTGTTTGCATATTGTCTCCTCTATTAAGCTGTTGGCTTCTTAATAGAAGAGATTCTTTTGTCTTTCTATCACTATGTATCATAGTAGGTGCATAATATGCATTTATTAAATAACAAAGTATATTTGTGTGAGAATTTTTTGAAATCTTCCTCAGATGCTCCCTTAGCAGCTCATAGCATCTGAATCATGCCCTTTTCTTATATCTAATATGAAAAAAGAATTTTAAAAAATGAAAAGAAAAATATTTTTTGTTAAAACTTATCTGACACCTGCTTTTTAATTCTCTTTCTCTCTAATTTATTATATTGAAATCTCAGTGGAGCAAATGAGGATAGAGAATTGTTTATTTTCATCAATCTCAGCACTACTTCTTTCTAAGAGGTAGAATATAGCTTCCTAACCTGTTTGTAGATTAAAATCCTGAGATGTTTAGACAGGATGCTTGTAGATTACAGATTTAAAACCGGGAATTGGCTTTAGAAATCATCAAGTTTAAACCTTTGATTAGAAAACTTATGTGTCAGAAAAGTTATGTGACTTGTTTAAAGTCATATAGGTAACAAGTATCAGAGCCAATATTTCCCTTCAGAGTCTGAGATAAGAAATTAAAAAAAAAAAAAAAGAATGATTCCCTTCTCTATTAATGCTGATTGTGTCTTTTCTTTGGCTATTTCATGACTACACTTTTAGGCATGTGAAAAAAGTGATACAAATAAATAAAAAATATTTTTGGGGGGTGATGGGCTTTTTGCTATGAACTAAGAAAGGGATGTAAGAATTATTTTATATTGTTACTTGAATAGATAAAATCATGTTCTGGGAATTATCAGAAGGGGTACTTGGGGTGTGGGTAAGTTGGCAGAATTCACATATACTCCTTATGGAAAAAAAAAACATGGTTTCTTTGCATATGAGATGTTGCACATAGAAAAACATAGAAGAACTAAAATAAGATGAAAGGAGAACAAATAAAATGCCTAACAAATAGAAAATAGAGCACCATAACTGGAATGAATCATGAACAGCTGTACTCAAATTTGGACACAAGATACTAACTACATGTCTCTGGACAAATAATAATTTTTACTGTTTCCTCATCCACTAAATGAGAAAAATAAATAGTAGCCCCTACTTCACAGGGCTGATGTGGGCATCAAATAAGAAAATATTTGTAAAGTACTTTGCAAAACTTAAGGCACATAAATGAGAACTATTGTCATTGTTATTAATAATTTCTTTGTAATAATTACCCTCAAAAACAGTAAGTCTCTTTGGTCTTAAAAAATGAGAAATCAAAGGATATAGAATTATTTATAAATGTATACAGGATGGAGATAAAATGAAAACAGATTTATCCACCAAAAGTTGGAATAACAGAGATAGGAGCACCCTTTGAAACTAGGAAGAGATCAAATAAAAAGTACTATTATACACATCAAGTAATAAATATCTGAAATGTGCTACCTCAAGAATTAGTATAGATAAAAACCATAAAGACTGGACAAAGGCTAAACTAAACTTATTATTTTAGTTAATGACACCCCAATACACATTAACCATCTCTTTACTCTTCATTTGACCAAAAAGCCTCATAGTTTTTATCTTCCATTAGTTAACAGGTGATTTTTTTTTTTTTTAGTCCAAGAACACAGACAAAATACAGGGACACCTTACTTACCTGGAGGTCACTTATCTGGCAACCTCAACTATCTGGAACACAGCCCAGAACTAAGAATTTTAGCCAGGAAACAAACAACAAAAGACCTCTGAATAGCTGAAACAGATATTGCAAAGTCGATATACTTTACTTGTAGGAACGCCCTCACTAAAACCCTGTTTATTCTTATTTTAGAAACTATTTTAACAAGTTTGGTTATACAGTCTCCCAGTCCGTAACAGATAAGAAAAAGGAAATTAGAAGGAGACAATGGCTGCCTAAAGACAGGCACACTGAAAGCAATAGAAAGGGGCAGATGGCAGTTAAAAGGAAGGTAGGGACAAAAAAACAGAGACAAGAATTCAAAAGGCACAGTAACCTGGGATTATAAAATAGGCTAGGGGAGAAAAATTTCTCTTTACCTTTGTAAGCCATGTTCATCACTTTGTATCACAATGTTACAAAGCAAGGAGTGAGAAGGCAGGATACCGAGGGGATAGCACCAAATGAGGAATTGGGATTCCCAAGTTCCAAGTTCTATCATTGCTGCAAAATATTTAGTTGTTTTACTTTAAGTAAGTCATGTCATTTCTTTGGACTTTCCTCATCTGTATATTGGTAAGGACGCTGAACCTAAAGTCAGAAAGTCTTTGGTTGGAATCCCCCTTCAAATATTTAGCTTTCTGAACTTGGGCAAGAAACTTACATTCTCTGGGTCGTAGCTTTCTCATCCATAAAAAGTGAGAGTTGGGCTCAGGGACCCTATGGTTCCTTATAGCTCTAAATCCAAGATCCTATGAATGGGCTGAATCATATCCTTTCCAGACCTAAAATTTGATGACCAAGTTTATTATCGGTGTTATCTTCATCATCAAATAAAAAAAATAATAATAAAAGACAGGGAGTACACTGCTTTCTATTTGTACCTCTAGTATTTAATACAGTATTTTATACATTTGTTGATGTTCAGTCAGTCTTGTCTGACTTTTCATAACCCCACTGGGATTTTTTAGGCAAAGATTTGATTTCCCATTTGATTTGCCAAAGGAATGATTTGCCATTTCCTTCTCTGGCTCATTTTAAAGATGAGAAAAATGAGGTAAACAGGGTTAAATGACTTGCTTATGGTCAACCATCTAAGGCCAGATTTGAACTCAGGAACAGGAGTCTTCCTGACTCCAGGCCTGGCACTTATCCATTGTGTCAGCTAGCTGCCCCAATTTGCACATATTAAGAGCTTAATAAATGCATTTGATTCATTTATAATAATAACCCCGAGTTATCTGGAGAAAGTGCCATTGTACCCAGCTTAAAAGGCAGGGAAGTATAACATAAACACTACTGTTAAAAGGTACAATTCAAAATAAATTAATTTAAAAATATATGTCTTAAAAGTGAAATTATTAGACTCTCAGCTAAGTTATCTAAAAAAATTCTGTAAGAATTCTGATTAAGTGAGGCTTCCTTATATTTGATTTAAGCTTATTTTCAATTTTTAATATAGCTCAAAAAAAAAAACCCTCTCTGGATAGGCTCCAAAGTATTTGTCAAGAAGAAAAATATTTGACTTTTCTATACTTAAATGAGAACAGGCTGACTTCATATTCAAATTTAAGGATAAATACATAAGCAATTGCTTTGTAATTCTTAAGGAACAATATCCAAGCTCAAATAATCAACCATATTACTTTCTATAAACATGTTCTTATTGAAAAAAATGGAAAGTTTATGCTTTATATGCCATAAAAATTACTTTTTAAGAGCTTGCTTTAGTAGAAAAGTCGGTCTCAATTTGCATTCTCATTGGCATTGTGTACATTTAAAGGTCAATTTACCTTATGTTGCAGGCATTTCAATGTATGATTTGGTGTTGATTTTTTATTTGTACTACATCTATTTTGTTTTGTTTTTCATTTTTCTGTCATTATGGACTTGAATAATCCATCCCTCACCCAAAATCTAATCCTGGATAAAATCTCATGGAACAAATAACATCATATTAATGAAAATAAGACATTTGCTTAAGCATCATATACAAGAGGGGGCAAAACTTAAGTTCTTTCCATTAACTCTACAGGAAGGATTCATACAATAATCAATATGTAGAACTCATTTATATTTTCCTGTTGGAAATCACTGACCATTGCTTTCTTTGTCTTAGCAATGTCAGTCCTTGGCTTTATTTAGAATTCACCAAGAGATAAACATATCATACACATATTTATTAAATTCTTCTTCCTCGATATCTATGAAATGTTCTCCATTGCAGACTATGCTAAAACTGAAACACAGAAGTCAAGTTAACCTGTACATAAGTGCCTACAATGCCCCATGTCTGGGTCAGAGATAAACTAGGGATAAAAAAAAAAAGCCCTTATCACATATAGTTCATAGTCTAATGAAGGAATTCCTAATTAAATGTTTTCTATGAATATAAAATGATGTGGAGAAGAATATGATTTATTAAATTGATGGTACTGAGATAATGAATTAGAAACAAGAATTTTGGAAGCTCTTTTATATGGGGATGAATTATACCACTCACTTCGAATATAACATAAAAATAACATAAGAACTGGAAACAATCATATGAAAGAAACAAGATTAATAGATAGGAAGTCTTAAGCATTGGTTGTTTTAGAGCAAATACAAAAACACACTACAGGAATTTGTTCCCAAAAGTCATGGTCAAAATGTGATGTTATATCTATTAATAGTCTTAATTAAGTATTTGAAAACAGATTGGCACTACAGTATTAAACTTATTATATACTTTAAAACTGTACATAACAAGCTCACAGTTTCATATATGATTCTTTTTGTTCTTTATATATTAAAATGTTTATCACATTGATAGTAAAAGCAAATGAAAATGTGAAAGAAAATATGCCTGAAAATCCTCAGTGAATGTCATCTGGACTACTTTTCACATGACAGAAAGTGATGTTTCTCAGGTTTAGTGGAATATGCCAGGGTAAATCAGAAAGCCATAGGGTACTTTGAGCTGGAATAAACCTTAGGGACCAGTGATTCAAACTCTCTCATTTTATATAAAGGGGACTGAGGTACAAAGAAATGAAGAAATGCCCAAGCTCATGAAGTTTCTAAATGTCAAATCAGGTTCTCTTGATTTCCAGTTTAGTTGTATTTGATATACTACTATCTCTAAATTACCAAAGCACAGCCCAACAATTTTCTTTTTAATCTGAAACTGTCATTTCACTGGTTTAGTTATTTCTCCAACACTTCAACCCCAAATCCCCTCTACTAATGTAGATAAATAATGTAGATAGCTCAACTGTTCTGAGTCTTGGATCATTAGAGTTCCTTGGATACTGATAAGGGAAATTACTTGTCTAGACATTTAATACACAACCAGTATACTTCAGAGGTAGGATTTGAATCCCAGTCCCTTAAGCTTTGTTATCTGTTCTAACTCAATGCTGACTCAGTATAGCAACATCAAAAATCTTTATTTCCAAATATAATTGCTGACTCTAAAATCTTTTCTCTTTCTCTCTCTCTATCTCTGTTTCTGTCTCTCTCTGTAAAGAGTATCATATACAGCATTTGTGGTATATATACTCTGCAACTATTTTCATGGCATATAAGATATGGTTTCTCCTCCATTCTGCTTAAGTTTCACCCCATTAAAACTACTGTCTGAATCTAAACGCTTTAAGGTTGATTAATTTGATTAACCTAATAAAAGAAAAAAAAAAAAAAACCAAGTCATATCAACCTTCATGTGACCTTGATAAAAAACATCTTTACACAGAATAATTCCAAGTACACTTCTGTTTTTTTTGTTTTGTTTTGTTTTGTTTTTTGTTGTTTTTTGGGGGTTTTTTTTAGTGGAAAGGGAAGAAAGAAGAGGAGGGAGAACCTGGCTTGGTGTATAACAGATTAATTAATAGTTCTGAGGAATGATATTGAAGTTAACTGATTAATTGTATATTGGGACAATCTAATCAAATACTTAACACAATATATTTCTGCAAAGATAAATTACACTCTGAGTAACACAATCATTTGTAGACCTAGGTTTTTAACTCCTGAAACACCACTCCCTGATTTTTCATCTTTCCTAAGAGAAATTCAAATATCTACCTAGTCATATTCAAAATACCTGAGTAGTTTTTCTAAGGGAAATGTATACCTTTTTCATGAAAATTGCAAAAGCACAACTTAAGAAAAGATGTTTTATTGTCATTTTTTAAAATGAAGGTAAAATGAATTGCTTCTCTGTATATTCTGTAGGCAACCTGAAAGAACACTACTACCACCATCAAAATCCCATCTTGTGACACTCACGCTTCAGCAAAACCTCATTAAAACAAAGAATATTAGGAAAAAAAAGGTAAATTATTAAATCAAACACAGTTGCAAATATTCATCAAACTATTCACCTTTGAATGTAGGTTCTCTGTGCTACCAAAACACTGCTGTTTACTTCAGGTGTGATGGTTAAAGAGAATATACTACTTTATAGTGATGAGGGTTCAAGCATAGAATAATATATATATATATATATTTTTTTTTAAATGTTATGGCAAAAGGGGAATATAATTGAGTCAGCCTGAAATTGCTCATCTGTAATTGAAAGTATTCTAAATGTTTCTTTCTTTTAAAAAATGGTTTTCTTTTCCCTGTAATAAAAAGCCCTGCCTCCACTTTGGACACCAAGGCAGAATCCAGATGCAGCAGCTGCTAAAGGAAAAATGAATGGTCAGAATCTATCATCACTTGTTCTGGTTAATCATCATCAAAGAAAGTCTGTCTCCTCTCCTCGAGGAATGGGTTCCCTGCCAGCCTAGAAAAGCAAGGTTAGGTGGGGGAAAAGAGAGAGAGAGCCAAAAGATGAGAAATGTAGCCTTGTCGGTGTCTGAGCAGAAGGAACTTCTAAGCCTCATGCACATATGTCCCTATAAGCAGAAATAGAGAGACTCCCTACTCTTCCTAGGAGAGTGATCTCATGGCTTCCTGCTCCGGATGAACTGCTGGGAGCAAATAGCCATAACTGGAGATTATCAAGCACAAAGCAAGAGGTCATAAAACTTCTTGTTAGGGAGGAGTGGCAGCCCCTTAACTAATAGGCTGTTTTGGAGGAGAGCGTAGGAAATGCTAAAGTCTCACTTTTTTTGAGATTTGACACTAACATAGTACAATCTTAGATTAATTAATTATCTTTTGTGACTAATTCTATCTATAAAATAGATTTTATATAACATATACATCATGAAATTGCTGTTAACTTTATATAATTAAAATGTACTTCCAATAGGTTTTGATAAGAAATTTTCTAAATTGTAGAGTTGATACCCAGGGTTCCTACCTAGCTTTTCAAAATAAATGTAACTCTCTTCCAAGATATTATTGCAAAACTCCCCTTTCTATTAAAATCTTAAGTTCACACATAGTTTCTATTTACTTAAACAAATAGGAAACATAATGATAAAAAAGAAACTTAGTCAGAATAGAAATAATGAATAACATTAATAAATACAATCAGAATTTAAATATTTCTCTTTATCTTTACATAATAGAAAGTAGCTAAGTGGCAAAGTGGACAGAGAACTGGGCTTAGAGTTAGAAAGATTAATTTTTCTGAGTTTAAATCTGGCCTCAGACACTTACGAGCTGTGTGACCCCTGGGCAAATCACTTAACTCTGTTTGCCTCAGTTCCTCATCTGAAAAATGAGCTTAAGAAAACCCCAAATAAGCATCCCCTTATACTGCCATGATTTATGCCTAAAGAAGAGAGAAAGTAAAAGACAATAAGAGCAATCAAAATGTATAATTGCACCAAGACTTTTGAGACACCATGTATATCTTTTTATCTCCATTTTGTTTATTGATAAAACTACCATGTGGGATTGAATAATTGCAGGCAATCTAGAATTCCAGCATCACTTCATAATAATGTAGTATAATTATGCAAATATCTAGATGATATTGTTAGAAGTGTTAGAATTTTTTTGCTCAAAATCCCATTTTTCCCATCTTAGGGAATAGTTAACCATGTTGTAGTTCATATTCTTTGGTGCTTCAGAACTATGAACTGTGAAACACACAAGTGTTACTACTACTACTACTAGTATCACCACCGCAGCCAGAGCCACTAGTACTCTTCCCACTACAAGTGTTGCTAGCTAGCTAATTAACCAACTAAAGCATTGTAAGGTTAACAAAATGCTTACAATTATTATCTCCTTTCCTTACAACAACTCTGATACCTAGGTGCTATTTATTATTCCCATTTTTACAGTTGGGGAAATTAAGGCAGACAGAGGCTAAGTGCTCTACCCACACAACTAGTAAGTATATGACACTGAATTTAAGCATTTCAAATGACAGATCCACTGCATCTACCTAGTGACTTAGTTATCTCAGCATTCAAATATTTTAATTTGTTTTCATACAAATTCAAGTAATAATGCAAATGAGTATGTTATCTAATTCTCTTTAATATGCTTTATTCTAATCTTTGATCACAATTATAATAAAGTTAATATAATGTTAATATATGTCTCTCCAAGGCAGGGCCTACTTCATTCAATCTTTGTTCTATATCTCCAGAGTCTAGCATACTGCTTGACACACAATAGTTGTTAAAATATATATATATATATATCTCCTTATATCAATGAATTAAATATATGTCCTACTATTCTGCCTCTCTGTCTTCTATTTTCTAGGAAAGATCATTGGGGGGAAATAAACCATTTTTGAAATACCATAAAAACCTCCTATTTAGGAATGCTTTCAAGGTTTTCAGAGAAAGTCATTATTCATGCTTGTTATCACAACTCAGGTTGGTGTCATGATTTATTATGATATAAAACTATTATAATGATTGCTTACCAGACTGATTAATTTTCTTTTAAAATAATACAGGAAGATGAAAACAGCATATATAATTTTAAAAGAAATATAAATAAAAAATTGGTTTCAGTCTCCTAAGTTCTAATTGTAAAAGCAAATCTTTTACATATAGAAGGAATACAGATTTGGGAGGGCAGTAGTCACTACATTTTTTTCCCCCAAAGTTCAAGTCTTTAAGCTTAAGAAAAAAAATGTATATAGAACTTTCCTGGCTATATCTCTTTAGGGAAATTTTAAATATTCTATTTGCTAAATGTTTGTTTAATTTTAGAAAACAAGACCAGTATATTTGTAAAAGTAAATAAAACCAATTCTAATTGGAAACCCATTCAAAAGCCTGTTCTTAGTCTAAAATTTTATTGATCAGATTTTCTGAACCAAAAATCAAGACACCTAGCCTAACAAAGAACATTTCTTTTGCTTTTGTAAGCCAGTGTTATTTTTTTTAAAGATGGCAAATTTTAAACAGGGAAATATGTAAACTGATTTGTGCTGAAGATGCCCAAGGAGGCTTTTGAACATGTTCAATTTAGCTAACACGGAACACATTTTGTTGTCTAATATATGGGTTGGAATACCCTCCCTTCCTGTTCTTCTTTAAAACTAGAAAAACTAAGTCTGTCTGCTCTTTTCTGCCAAATGGTGGTGATGGATGCTATCAATTGAATTGGTGAAAGGGAAAGGACTTATTTTCCCTTTTACCCTAGTTCTGAGAAAAGGAATGAGAGAGATATGGGGAAGGAAAGAAGGGGAGAAAAATGGGGAAAGGGAGAGAGAGGAAAAAAAGGGAGAGAGGGAGAGAAACAGAATGTCTGTTTGTATGTCTTTCTTTTCTCTATTCTGTGGTGTTTATCCTCAGTTTCAGGTGCTGGTGATTCCAAGGGACCCAGAATTTCAAGACATAGCAATCTTGGTGCTAGGATTATAGGTTGAATGGTACAGCCAGGAAGGCAGGAAAGCCTATAAAAGTTAAAGCCAACCAGAGAGATGTTTTGGGCTTAAAACTAGGACTGTGTTCTTTAGGAACCAAGCTAAAGCTATAAACCTAATCTCTCTTTCCCCTTTAACTGCCCAAGACACTGGAAGAGGTACAGGAAGAGAGGTGTTGGAGGAATAAGTTTGTATGTTTGTGATTCTCTTTTGAAAATAAGATGTCATTTTAAAAAGTTCTTATTTTACCTTTCAAAGCATCATTAGAAGTACTTATTTCACAAAAAATAATTGGGACAATGCAAACATAGATATACTTGTTAGAAGGTATTTCCATTTTCCCCCTGCAAATATGTCATCTGAATATTCAGGAAAAAATGGGATGGAAAGTCAGTGTGGAAGATGTTTTAATATATATTTATTTTAGACTTCTTTAATATAAATCTCATTGACAATAAACAACTTATAGTCACAATCTTCAGAGCCTCACACAGTGCTTTGCACATAGTAGACACTTAGGAAATAGTAACTGAATTGAATTATAAAACATAAGAGGGCTATTTAGTTACGTAATTCTATATCAAATAATATTCTGATAATCTTATTAGGATGCACTTTGTAGAGATCTGGCCCTGGAAGAGATAATTTAATCCAAAACCTTTATTTTACAGATGAGGAAAGTGAGGATCCAAAGTAAGGTCTTTTGATCCACATCAAACAGCTAAGAAAGCAAAGAATGAAATCGAAGACTCTCTGACAACAAATTAAGCTATTCCTTTCTCATTACCAGTTTTCACTTGGTGGAGGAAAAATAAGGGGCTCAGATATGTGATTTATAAGGGACATATCAATGTCTTCAAGACAGTTTTCCAAGAACTACAATGAACTTGTTTTTAGTGAAAGAGTATAATATGAGTTTTTCTTTCAAACTATTACTTTTTTTTTTTTTTTGCTAAGTTTTTTTAAGTCTTCATACCTGGAACCTCATTAGAACCAAAATTCGTGTTTTCTGCATTGTGATGGCAGAGTTCCAAAACTGGATGTGTGATGATTCAAAGTGGTATCATTTAGGGAAAAAAAATGCAAATTTTTCTATAAGTGATAAGTTTGGTAAGAGTTCAGAATTTGGTATAAAGAAAGAATGAAAACTTAAATTGACATGTATTTAAATTATGCTTCGTAGATTGAGCACTAGATCTGGAGGAAGACCTGCGTTTAAATCTGGCCTCCAAAACTTAGTAGTCGTGTGATTCTAGCTAAGACTTAATTTAATCTTTATTTGCCTTAATCTGCTGAAGAAGAAAATAGCAGACCTTGGGCAGTAAGGTGGTATAGCAGATAAAATGGCAGGCCTGGAAAACTCATCTTTCTGAGTTCAAGTCTGGTTTCAGACAGTCACTAACTATATGGCCCTGGGGAAATCACTTTCCTCATTTATAAAGTGAGCTAAAGAAAGAAATTGAACAAGAACGACATTAATACATATGTATATGTATTTAGACATACATACATATATATATATATATATATACATATTCACATACAAATATTTGTTTTAAAGCTATCTGCATATAACTAGAAAACTAATGTCTTGGCTCTTGTATTTAATGGCCTAAGTGCAAATTTCCAAATACAAATCATACTGAAGTTGAAAAATCACTTTTAAATTATATTTTCTCCAACTTTCCTGGACTTTAAAGAAAAGACATAGTAAAACACAATTCTTCTACTGCTTAAATCTGAATATCAACCTTAGTCTTGAACACTTCTTTGTTATTCATGTTTTAACAAAAGCAAATACAACATTAATGTCACTTATATGTATATTACATTAAATATTTCTATGAAAGTATGTTATTAATCATTTTAGAAATGATCTGTTTTTATTTGTTCTAAATATTAGAACAAATGCAAAGATCATTTCCCTTTGATAATGTAATTCTTCCCTCATGCAATCCTGTCTCTTCCATACCTCCTTCAATGGTTAAGTCACAATAACTCATGGAATTTCCCTACAATACCTGCTTCAATACTCAGGGAAGGATTTGAGATGTTTTGATGAGGAAAATCATTCTGTCAATGATGGCAACTTTTCTAACAACTTAGTAGATGCATTTTAAGTGATTCTATGGCCATTAAAAAACATTATCTAACATCTACTTCAAACAGCTAAGCTAAAAGACATCTGGTTTGTGACCAAGCTAATACTCAAGTCTTTCTGGCTTCAATGGACTCTAGATGAATAGTCTTTTAGTCTGTCACCTCTATGCTAAGGGAAACCATGGATCAGAACTTTAGTAGGGGAACTAGTTGTAGTTAATACCTATCACTTAACTATGCTATTATTTAGCAAAATTTAAATATATTTTGATATATAATATGTAGCATATGATCTGTTTATTTATATAATTTCTTATTGGGAGGTAATGGGTTTAAGTGACTTGCCCATACAGGTAGTAAGTATCTGAGGCCACATTTGAACTCAAGTCCTCTTGATTCCAGGGCCAGTGCTCCATCTTCTGAATATATTTAAAGACTTTCTCTCTCTGCCCCCTGAATAATCTTAAGATTATTTGTTTTAGAGGTGGAAGGGACCTCAAAGGCTATCTAATCCAACTCCTTCTAATCAAACTCATTCATTAAACTCCAAATCCAGCAAGGTTTTAATAACCTAATTCTCGTCACACAGATGATAAGGGCCTGATCTGGAAGCTAAGATTCAGCTTTCTTTTCTACAGGAATAAGTGATATAAGCAGATCTAACTTTTCACTTATTCCAATACAGTAGAATAGATTATAATTTATCTTACCTACTTATTATGTTTTATACTTCGTAGCTTACAATTATATAATTGTATAAAGCAAAGTGCTTTATATCATTGAATCTTCACAACAAGCCAATGTGGTTGATAGTATTATTATTCCATTTTAGAAATGAGGAATCTGAGGCTGAGAAAGGTAAGGTGACTTGCCTAGGGTCATTTGGCTGTAATCATCTGAAATGGGAGTAGAACTCTGGTTTTCCTAAATATTGCATTCTATTTGCCATAAACCTAGTTGCTTCCTATTTTAGACTGGTATCTATGATCTGGGAATTCAAAACCACAGTCTAATCAACAAAGCCATTTATGTATCATTTCTTAGGCAAAGTGAGATAGATAGCTTAGCTCATTCACTTTACACAGATTTTTATTAGCTTCCATTTTAGTAGGTCACATCTTCTGAGCCTGTCTTTATATATTACCACCATACCTTTTATGGGACTATCTATCTTCTCTAATATCTCTGGTTTTTGCCCCTCCCTCTTTTTATCAACCTTTAGAATAGTAAATTGTAGGGGAAGAATTGTACCTATTACCACTAACTATGGGCTAACCCAATGGTGCAAGAGGTCTTTACAGGTTTAATTCCATACTTTTTTCTTTACTTTTTTTTCCCCCATATTCCAACTCGCCTTTGCTCATTTCATTCAGAAACATTCAAAAACTATTAGATTCAAAGAACAAAATCTATTAGAGCTAAATTCTTAGTTGTCTAAAATTTTAGAGATGGATCATCAAATGGAAAAAAGAGTATGATCACAATATTAATATTGGTCAGCTAGAGTGACAAGGCTCTCTATCATGTGCCACTAACACAATCCAGCACTGAAGACAATTTCAAGAGCAGTTTGAAAGTTTTTAGCATTGGCATCATTGTTCCAATTAGTGTGTGATTTCAGAATATAACATATTTAGTAAAAAAACAAACAAAACATTAAAAATAACTGTTTACAAAATACTTTACTTATTATTTTACTTGAATTTTAAAACAACAGCCTTATGGATACCTGAGGAATTTGTTTTTTCAGAAACTTTGTTTTGATATACCTTGCATATAATAAGTAAAATACAAGTCTGGAGAAACTTAGAATCTTAAAAAAAAAGTGGAGCTTGATGTAGCAAAATGATTCAAAAATGTATAGAACATGTGTGTAGGCAAGGATATGTGTTTGTATGAAGGTAAAATCTGATGATGAATCTTTAATGCTAACTTAAAGGGTCTGACACTGATTGAGAATCTGAAAGTCTGGGTTTAAATCCTGGTATTGATACTTATTTAAGCAGGCATGATTGTGGACAAGTGACTGAGCCTCAATTCCCTCTTCTGTAAGTTGGGAGGTATTTTTTAAAAAGTACTTCACCGAAATGTAAAAAAGTTAATGTAAGCTATTATTATTTGTTATTTATCATAAGACCCAAAAGTCATTTTTATGAAGGAGAAATAGACATCTTTTAAATATAAAGTCTTATTTGATAGAGAACATGGCCTATGTTTCTTATGCTGAAAGTTTGGGAAATATCTTTTTTTCTCCTTTCAATTGATTAAAAAAACAGAAGAAAGGTGACAGATGGGCTTAATGAAATGGGCATAATAAACACAGTGATGTTATCCATCAGCATCCATTTTTTAAAAAGGTAGAGCAACAAACTAAAATGTCACTATAAAACACTCTGAACCGTGAACTTGGGGCACAGTAGCAATTACACCATTGAGACTATTACATTATCATCATGATTAGGGGAAGTGTGCAAACATTTAAAATGGAATCAATTATGTAGTTATGTGCTAAATTAGTAAAGAAGAAAACAGGCCAGTTTCCCAAACACATATATTTCTCTTTATTCTTATTAGATTCCTGATCAACCTAAAAAAAAAAAAAAAAAGTGAACCCTCATCTCTGATGAATGCTAACCCAGTGGTTCTGCCTGAGGCACAGAGCCAGAATTGGGGGTTCAGTCAAGGAAGACAACATTTTAGAGCAACATCATTTTCTTACTGCTATCAGGGACATAAATAAAATTTAAAAGTGGGGAGGGTTTGTGTTTTGACCATTCAATCTAATATCTTTATTGCATTGTTCTTTTTCTCATTTTACTAGGAACTCAGTGGTTTTTATATCTCCAAAGCATAAAGTTTTTACAGAAAGGGTTCTTTAAAAAAATGTACTTTGGAACAGATAATAAAATACACTTTTCTCTTCAAAATTAAAAGTGTGAAATCTGGGAAGCTTTACATATGTTTGTTTTGAAATACAGGTACAACTGATTTGCTTTGGCTGGCTCATTTTGTTATGAGGAGAGTTTAAGTGGGGGGGGGGACAGAAGGGGGAAGAGAAATAGAAAGGAAGAGGGAAAACACGATCACCACAGTCACTACCATCACCCTAACAATAACAAGAATATAGTGCTTTAAGTTTTGGTTGTTTTTTATGCAAGGTAATCAGGGTTAAGTGACTTGCCCAGGGTCATACAGTAAGTGCCAAGTTTCTGAGGCCACATTTTGAACTCAGGTCCTCCTGATTCCAGGGCACATACTCTAACCACTGTGTCACCTAGCTGTCCCCTTTAAGATTTGCAAAGTCCTTTACAAATGTTTTCTCCTTTTTTCCTTCAAATAACCTTAAGAGGTAGATATTATAATTCTTGTCATTTTATCAGTGAAGAAACTGAAACAGAAAAAAAAAAAAAAAGGTTAAAATGTGCTGGGTCACACAGCTAGTTTTTGAGCCTGGATTTGATCTTAATCTTCTGAACCCCTTTGTGTATCTATGGGGGAGGAGGGAGTTAAGAGTAAAGTACTCCATGTACAGATTTGCTCTATTCCAATTCATCATTATCCTGGTCACTGAAGTTTACATTCTTGCAAGAGTCTATGATTAAAACAAAAATCCTTATTAAAGTAAGGTGGGGGATAGATAATAGCTAATATTAAGAAAAATGTAATATGATTGTAATTCTAAGAACAAAACTAATCTGATTACCTCATTAAGATAAATTAAATCCAAGTGTGAGCTCTCCATAGACTTAAAGGTGAGAAAGAATATTTGCATTTTAAAAGAGGAACTTATAAACCTAAATTAACTTTGATTTGGCAGAATGTGGTAGAGGTGAGTATTGTTGAAAAAGGTGTTTCCCTTGTTCCCTTTTTACATATTCTTGTTACAGCATGGCAAAAGAGGGGTTAGTAACTTAATACTCTGCTTTCTAAAGATTACTATGTCTTGTTTGTTATGATGGGGCAAAGGTTAAAATTAATGAAATAAAATAAATGGATGAACTAATGTATGGAAGAATCAATGAATAAATGAATAAAAAATGAATGAACAAGCAGTGGACACTATCAACCTTTACTACTCTCAACTAGAGAATTTATACTCAGCAACTATCATTGTAATATGAATACAGTATTTATTCAATATATTTTTGCTTAGTAGATAAATGACCTTCTGTTGTTGGGGATTTCGGTAATATCAGGCCACCCAGTAGCATAGAAAGATAGGGCAACACAGATTCATTGACTATATTAGGTTTAATACTCTGATAGACCTTACCATGCTTTTCTTTTGAAGCAATGAGTCCTACATTGAGCTAATTTTTTTCCCCTCTAAAAGATGGACAGAATCCTGTGGGCTACTTTTAAAGGTGAAATAGTCCAATGAATATAATTTGATATTCTCTTGGCTGGATAAGAAGCCAAAGTGCTGAAATTTGACAAAGAAATTGTACTCTAATGGATATTAATTTGGAAGTAAGGGAGAACTACTTAAAACTATTATTGATAGAAGAAATATATTCACAATTTACTGAATCCCTGACTCAGCAAATTGACGAAAAAAAAAAAAAGGCTGTGACAATTTAGCATTTCATGTTTTGTTTTGTTTTGTTTTGTTTTTTTTGCAAAAACATTAGAGAATTTTTTTTAATTTGTTCAGAGAGAAATCAACCCAATGGGTGGTGAGAAAGATATTTTGGACATCTATTTTAATGCTGCAAGTCACATTTCTTTTAAATTTGCTTCTAGGTTAAAGGTTTTCTGAAATGCTTAAAAAAAAAAGTCTACCTGAGTATAGTTTACCTGTCAGATCTTTGGAGAAGGGAGGAATTTATGACCAGAGAAGAAATAAAGACCATTTTGAAATACAAAATGGACAATTTTGATTGCATTAAATGAAACAGGATTAAAAAGGAAGCAAAAAGATGAGTAAAAATTTTTTTCACTCAGTATTTCTGATAAAGGCCTCATTTCTAAAATCATAAAGAACTGAGTCAAATTTATAACAATACAAGTCATTCCCCACTTGGCAAATGGTCAAAAGATATGAACAGAATTTTCAGATGATTAAATTAAAGCCTTCTAAAGCCATGTGAAAAAATGCTCTAAATCACTACTGATTATAGAAATGCAATCCTGAAGTACCTTTTCAATCCTTTCAGAAAAAGATAAAAGTAAATGTTGGAAGGGATGTGGGAAAATTGGGACACTAATGCACTGTTGATAGAATTGTGAAGAGCAATTTGGAAGTATGCTCAAAAGACTATAAAATTGTGCATACCTTTCGATTTGGCACTACCACTATTGGGTTTGTATCTCAAGGAAATCATAAAGGAGGGAAAAGGACCCACATGTGCAAAAATGTTTGCAGCAGCTCTTTTTGTAGTGGCAAAGAACTGGAAAATGACTAGATGTCCATCAATTGGGGAATGGCTCAATAAGTTATGGTATAAGAAAGTAATGGAATATTATTGTTCTTTAAGAAAATTATGAACAAGCTGATTTTATAAAGGCCTGGAAAGAGTTACATGAACTAATGTTGAGCAAAACAAGAAGAACCAGAAATACAGTGTATACAGTAACAACAAGATTGTGCAGTGATCAACCATGAGAGACTTGTTTTTTCTCAGTCATTTAGTGATCCAAGGCAATCTCAATAAACTTTGGACAGAAAGCACCATCTGTAGCCGGACAGAAAACTATTAAGATTGAATGTAAATCAGCACATGCTATATTCACTTTTTCCCTTTTTCTTCTTTTTTTTTTTTCCTGTCATAATTTTCCTCTTTTGTTCTGATTTTTCTCTCCTAACATGATTCATAAAGAAATGTGTATTTTACACACCTGTCAGATTGGCTAAGATGACAGGAAAAAATAATGATGATTGTTGGAGGGGATGGGGGAAAACTGGGACATTGATGCATTGTTGGTGGAGTTGTGAACGAATCCAACCATTTTGGAGAGTAGTTTGAAACTACGCTCAAAAAGTTATCAAACTGTGCATACCCTTTGGTCCAGCAGTGTTACTACTGGGCTTATATCCCAAAGAGATTATAAAGAAGGGAAAGAGACCTGTATGTGCACGAATGTTTGTGGCAGCCCTCTTTGTAGTGGCTAGAAACTGGAAACTGAATGGATGCCCATTAGTTGGAGAATGGTTGGATAAATTGTGGTATATGAATATTATGGAATATTATTGTTCTGTAAGAAATGACCAACAGGATGATTTCAGAAAGGCCTGGAGAGACTTACACAAACTGATGCTGAGTGAAATGAGCAGGACCAGGAGATCATTATATACTTCAACAACAATACTATATGATGACCAGTTCTGATGGACCTGGCCATCCTCAGCAAGGAGATCAACCAAATCATTTCCAATGGAGCAGTAATGAACTGAACCAGTTACGCCCAGAGAAAGAACTCTGGGTGATGACTAAAAACCATTACATTGAACTCCCAATCCCTATATTTATGCCCACCTGCATTTTTGATTTCCTTCACAAGCTAATTGTACAACATGTCAGAGTCTGATTCTTTTTGTACAGCAAAATAACGGTTTGGTCATGTATACTTATTGTGTATCTAATTTATATTTTAATATATTTAACATCTACTGATCATCCTGCCATCTGGGGGAGGGGGTGGGGGGTAAGAGGTGAAAAATTGGAACAAGAGGTTTGGCAATTGTTAATGCTGTAAAGTTACCCATGCATATAACCTGTAAATTAAAGGCTATTAAATAAATAAATTAAAAAAAAAGAAATGTGTATTTAAAAAATTTGAGTATATATATATATTACCAGGAAAAAAACAACATCAAGAACAACAAAATACAGGGGGAAAAAAGAAACTTAAAAAAAGAAAAAGCCTACTTGAAAAAACAGGGATTGACTTTTCATTGCTATATCACTCATAACATTTAAGAAATATATATTGTAACTTATTTTTCTTCCACTATGTGCCAATTATAACTTAAAAGAAGCAAAGTATTTTGGTCAAGGCTTTGAAATTTCTAAAGCTTTAAAAAATGAGAACTTAGCATTTTTTATAATTTTGAATAATATAAATAGAGGCCACTTGGTCTGGTTGATAAATGAATAGTGTTAAGCTTTGGAAACAGGAAATTCTGGATAAGGTTCAAGTTACATTCTTGCCATACACTGACTGTCCCCCCCTCCCTCCCTCTCTCTCTTTTTCCCTCTTTCCCTCTTTTCTTCTATTTCTCTTCCTCTCCCTCTTTCCTTCCCCTTCCCTCCCTCCTGCTTTCCCTCTCCCTCCCTCTTTCTATTCAACATTTCTTGTGACGAGCACAGAATCTGGCCATTGCAAGAGCTTGATAAGTGCTTGTTGATGTATTCATTGACTGATGATAACAGCACAAGCAAAAATAGAAATTAAAGTGGCTCTACAATCTCGTACTATTTTCTTTCCACATATTCCCATTCCCAGCAGAGATACTAACCAATTCTTTGGTCTTTTTCTTGTTCCAAACTAATTGGAGAAACCATTAAAAAAAATTTGGGGGGGGGAGTGGAGCTTTGTTTTGTATTGATTATATCTTGGCTTATACTAAAACACAGTGGCATTCGAGGGCCTTCCTTTGACTTTATATCCATGCCTTTTTCTTCTTTTTCTTTTCTATATCTCTTTGAAATCTGAATTAATTGATGAGCTAATTAGTCACATTATCCCCCATATATGTGTTATACATATGTACATGTATACATGTGTCTATATGTGTATGAGTGTGTGTGTGTGCGCCATTTCTTTCTGCTGGAATAGGTTGTGACTGCTTCTTCAGAATTTCATTCTTAAAATTCAAGTCAACTTTTTCAATCCCAACCAATAAGATTCTTTTTAACTTATGTCTAAACAGGTCCACTTAAGTGGGGGGAAAAGAGCCAAAGTAGAATAAATTTGTATTTATTAAACTATGCTTTCTAGCCAAACTTAAATTTTTGTGACTTAAAGTATTCTAATAGTAAATATAATGTAGATTTTTGAAATGTGACCAACTTATTATTAAATACTAATGAAAACAGACATTGTAAATGTTTACATATTATACCCTAACTCCTATTTGGCAAGGACTAAATAAAATTCCTAAGCTAAAAGAGAAATTTTACATGCATCTGGGGAGAAGGTTTATTAAAACCATATCTATGTTTTTAAACATAGCATTTTCCCATTTTAAAGATCACTTATAATAAAAACCAATTTATGATCATAAAAACAATAATATAGTAAAATGAAAAATACTTTGAATTACCAGGGATAAAAAGCTTTACTTTTTAAAAGACAAAGCAATATTATTAAAATCAATTAGAAAAAAATTAGAAAAGGAAAGATACTTTGGGAGGAAAAAAGGGATATAATTGGTCTTTAAAAACAACATTATTGAGAACTTCCAAGTGTCATCTTAATGCCTTCCCATGCCTCCTATGACCAGACATGAAAATAAATAGCTCCCAACCAACTTTATTCCTGAAAATGGATCCAAGAAAACATGATTTCTTTTCTTCATGTGGTATATTAATTTTCTGTCCCTAGCTGAATTCTCCATTATATCAGCATGACTATTAAAATGTATATATTTTTCAGGAAAAGAAAAAAGTGTCAGCCATAGTTAAAAATCCAAGTATCACCAGTCTTTACTATTCTAAGGACTTAAGGTAATATGACAAAATCCAATTCTAGAATCTAAGGAAGCTGAATGGAAAATTTCACAGAATCCAGATTCTAAAACAACAGGATTTTGCTTTCAGTTGACCTGAAGTTGCTTTAATTCACATATTGGACATTACATAATGAATTCATCAATACATGAGACTTTGTTTATTAAATTTGTTATGTGCCAGATATTATGCTGGCTAGGCACTGCTCAGGATAGATACTAAGATACGAATGAAATAATGTTTACCATTAAGAAACTTTTATGTTCTTTATAAGAGGACCACATATATTCATGTGTGTATGTGTGTGTGTGTGTGTGTGTGTGTGTGTATACAATATAAAAAAAAAGTTATGTGGAAAGGCACCATCAGCAGGGGTTATCAGTAAAATTTTATTGTAGGAGATGATATCTGGTCTGAGACTGAAGGGAAGTAGATATTCTAAGATAGTAATAAAATGTTTCCTTATGAAATATAAGCTCTATTAGAAACAAGATCTTTCTTTTCTGGAAATCTTTATCTCCACCTACTTCATGGTGCCAGTAAATAATAAAAATAATAAACATTTATATACCACATACTATGTTTGAGGCATAGTGCCAATCAATTTATAATTATTATCTCGTTTGATCCTCAACAATAACCTTGAGAGTGATTATTATTCCCATTTTAAAGAAGAGGAAATGGAGGCAAGCACAAATTAAGTGATGCACCCAGGCATTAACCTTGACATTGACATGATTTCAAAACTATACCTTAGAAACAATACCTAAACAACTATGTAGAAGATGTAGAGTCTTGTGCAGAGATGGGAATCAGTCTGAGATGGGAAGACTGATTAGGAAGCTACTACATTGGTCAAGATTGTTGGAATCCTAGTGTCAATTCAACTTGAAACAAGGTGCAAACTCAAGGGTGATGTCAGGGTCCTGGTGTTAACTGAATAGAATTGATACAGTGCTTGTTGGTTCACACCTTAGAGAGAATCCGTGCAGGGTGATGGGTTGCTAATACTGATAACAATAATGCTTGTGTTCACACCTTTAGCGAGCTCATAGAAGCAAGAAATATTTAAGTACTCATTGGAGTTCACGCCGTTTAATATGAGATATCCAAATTTACACCTCCCTTAAGCCCTGACTCCAGAAGGAGGAGTTAACCTTTGGGAGATCATATATATGAAGGAAGCTCTTAGAGCTTAAAAGAATTTCTCCGGAACATTGACTGGGGTCAGAGAGGAGCACTCTGGGAGGAAGCCCACAAGCCCTATCTTCGAGGCAAGAGAGATTCATTGCATCTTCCACCTTGGTGCTGGCTGGAGGCTGAAGAAAGCAGAGGCAGAAGCCAAAGACAAAGCTACGAGAGCTCTTGGAACCAAACAGAGAGATAGGCCTCTGAGCTAACCGGGCTATATTGAAGGACACAATAAAAGATCTGAACTTTTATCAGCTGGTTGCAATTTTGGGTGATTATTTACTTGTAACTGAAACTAAAGCTGCCTCCAGAAAATCTCCCCGAGAACCTGCTTTCTCCCAGAGAGAACCATCTTATTATTTTAAAGAAGAAACAACATCCAACAGGTCAAGATAATAATGGTTTAATCTAGAGTGGTGGCTGTGTGAGTGAGAGGAAAGGTAGGGATGAGAGAGATGCTGTGGAAGGAGAAATTGATTGGTTATTTGGAGTGAGGGAGAATGAGAAGCTGAAGATGTCTTCAAGATTAAAAGCTTAGAAGGATAATGCTTCCCTTGGCAGAAATAGGGAATTTAAGGAGAGAGGTAGTTTTGAGGAGAAAAATATTAATAAAAATATTTTGGATACATTGAATAAGTTGACTAGATGATATTAAGTTCAAAATATCCAACGGGTAGATGGTGGTGTGGACTTAGTGATCAAGAGAAAAAAAGTAGGTCTCCAGAATGAATGCATCTAATTCTGAACTTAATCTATGTGCTCCCTAGATCTTTTCTTGGAGAATATATGAATGAAAAGAGCAAAACAAAATGAAAACCTAGCCTCAAAAATCATTGCTACTAAAAAGGAATAACAAAGAAGAAATGGTCACCAGGTAAAAGAATGAAATCCTAGATGGAGAATCTAAATGATCCATTAACATTTCTATGATTTCAAATAAACGGAGTAAAAAGCCAAACATAATGAATATTTGTGGATAAAAGTTATATAGTCCTTCACAGGCTAATTGTACACTATTTCAGAGTCTGATTCTTTTTGTACAGCAAAATAACTTTTTGGACATGTATACTTATTTTGTATTTAATTTATACTTTAACATATTTAACATGTATTGGTCAACCTGCCATCTAAGGGAGGGGGTGGGGGGAAGAAGGGTAAAAATTGGAACAAAAGGTTTGGCGATTGTCAATGCTATAAAATTATCCATGCATATAACTTCTAAATAAAAAGCTATATTGTTTTTTTTTAAAGAGTTATATAGGATGCACAGGCATAAATTGGTTACAACCTGTAAATCTGGAAAGATTGTTTACATTAAATATAGAATAGAACATTTGTTATTATTGAGACAGGTTGGTACAAGGAGTTTTATATATATTATGTCATCCTTTTTTATTATATGAGTTATTTGAAAGGATATCATTTTACCAGCAGAAGATTCAAATCTATGCAATAACAAGGTACTTTATGCTAGGGTCCTACTTCAACAAATTCTCCATACCTATTTGCACTTTCATTACTCTACATCTTCAATCCCCACATAATTCTGTAGGTAAAAGTGTTTTTGTATTTAAAAATTTTTTTTATTAAAGCTTCTCACCTTCAAAATATATGCATGGACAAGTTTTCAACAATGACCCTTGAAAAACCTTGTGTTCCAATCCTCTACTCCCAATAGCAAGTAATCATATATATATATATATATATATATATATATATATATATATATATATATGTATATATACATATATATATGACATATATATGTATATATTAGTATACATCTAATATATGTATACATATTTATACAATTATCTTGCTGCACAAGAAAAATCAGATGAAAAAGAAAAAAACATGAGAAAGAAAATAAAATGCAAGTAAACAATAATAAAAAGAGTGAAAATGCTGTGTTGTGATCCATACTCAGTTCCCACAGTCTTCCCTCTGGGTGTAGATTGCTCTCTTCATCACAAGATTGGATGTGGCCTGAATCACTGCACTGTTAAAAAGAGTCATGTCCAACAGGATTGATCATCATATACAATGGTCTCCTGGAGACAATGGTCTCCTGGTTTTGCTCATTTCACTTAGCTTCAGTTCATGTAGGTCTCTCCAGGCCTCTCTGAAATCCTGCTGATCATTTCTCACAGAACAAAAATATTCCATAACATTCATATTTCATAACTTATTCAGCCAATCTCTAACTGATGGGCACCCACTCAGTTTCCAGTTTCTAGTCACTATAAAAAGGGCCGCCACAAACATTTTTGCACATGTGGGTCCCTTTCCCTCCTTTAAGATTTCTTTGGGATATAAGTCCAGCAGAAACACTGCTGGATCAAAGAGTATGAACATTTTGAGAGCCCTTTGGGCATAGTTCCAAATTTCTCTCCACAATGGTTGGATCAGTTCACAACTCCACTAACAATGTATTAGTGTTCCAATTTTCCCACATCCCCTCCAACATTCATCATTATCTTTTTCTGTTATCTTACCCAATCTAAGAGATATGAGGTGGTACCTCAAATATGTTTTAAATAGATTGTGGAAAGCAAATAATTAAATGTCAAAGGGTGGTAGAGAGGCATGGAATTTGGGGAATAAGGTGGTGAGTAAAGTTGCGTGAAGTGAGGGAGAATGAGGAGTTGAAGATGTTTCTGAGATTGAAGACTTAGAAAGACAACGTTTCCCTTGACAGAAATAGGGAAGAGAAGGAGAAAGGTACTTTTAAGGAGAAAAATGTGGTTTAAAAAGGTTAAAAAACCCCAGTTCTAACAATTCTGGTAACTAAGAGATAGTAATGACTGAACTTCAATGAGAAGTTCAATGGAAAGCCATTTAAAGGTTATTAAATGAAAATAAGTGTTCCCATTACTACACACCGATTAATTTCAATGTTTTCAAAGAATTGTTGTAAATTAGCTTATTCTGGTTTTCTATAGGAAGAGAAAGGATTTGAAAAGCATGAATGCTTAAATTAATGGCTTACCTTATTTTTTTTTTTAAACAAAACCAACATTTGCATTTTGTTTATTCTGTGATTATAAATTAATCCTATTTGGCAGAGCATTACCATGGAGACCTACTTAAAAGTAGCAGTTTATCCTTTACCAAGTCATTACTGAAGAAGGGCTTAATCATATGTCTAGGTTTGGAATAAATTCATATGAAGAAGATTCCTGGTCTTGACTGATTCTTTATAAACCTGTTTATTATAATTCGCTTTTGAATGTATCAAGTTTTCATTCCTACTGGATGCTTACTGTTGTTTTTGGGCACTTTATTGGGCTCTGTTATATTTTAGAATAAAGAAGTAAATTATTTCCCTCAGCTTTTAAATGAGAGGATACCATTTTTAATTTGATGAATTTGAAAATAACAAAGCACTTGAAAGCACTATCATACCTGCTACTGAAAATCTAATTTAAGAATATAACATATATAATCATGATGACAAAGAATATTTCCTATGAATGCCATCTCTTATATAGTTATTATCTTAAATCAGTTATTTTAGATCTTTTGCCTGAAATATTGCAATAGTCTCTTACTTGCCTTCACTTTTCCTCTATCAAATCCATACTCTACAAAACTACCAAATTTATCTTTATAAAGTAGAGACCTAGCTCACTTTCGCAAGAAACTCTTGTTAATTTCCATATGCTCTAAGACAAGAGTTCTTACCTGAGGTCTGTGAACTTTTAACATGTATTTTGATATTTCTTTCAACATGATTGGTTTCTTTTGTAATATCATGAATTTTATGCACTTGACAAATATTATTCTGGGAAGGGATCCAAAAGATCAAGAATTCCTCTGAGATAAAATGCAAACTCTGACACAGCTGAGGAAGTCTAAATCTTGGAGTCAGAAAGACCAGAGTTTCAAGTCCTATCACTGATATATACTAGATGCATGACCATGAATAAGTGCCTTAATATCTCAGTGGCTCCAAGAAATTTTCTAAGATGTAATCATAGAACTGAGAGTTGGGACAGACTTTAGAAGCCATCCAGTCTATATATATATATGAAAAGTATCTTATTACAACATGACTTGAGAAATTATAATTCAACCTCTGCTTGAAGTAAAAGAAACTAAGGCTTCCCAGGGCATCATATGCTGGATCATTGTTATTGTTTAGTCATGTCTGACTCTTGGTTACGCCATTTGGGGTTTTCTTGGAAAAAAGATAATGGAGTGTTTCACCATTTCCTCCTCCAGTTGGTTCCCAATTTACATCTGACAAACTGAGGCAAATAAGAGGCAAGTGATTTGCCCACAGTCACACAGCTAGTATATGAGATCAGATTTTAACTCAAATCTTCTGGACTCCAGGCCAGTGCTCTATCTGCTCTACTATCTAGATGTCACTCTTCTTCTGCAAACTCTCTGGCAAATACATGTCCTTCCTTAACAGTGATATTCAGAATTAAATATAATACTACAGATGAAATCCAAGGCAGGTAGAGTATAGTGGAACTGTCATCTACCTTTTTTCTGGAATTTATGTCACTCATAATATAGCTCCAAATTGTATTAGTTTTGTTTTCATTTTTTTTTTTTGGCTGCCAAACCATACTTCTGACTCATTTAAAAACTGAAGGTCACTAAAATTCCCAGATCTTTGTAACAATTATCTAATCAGATCTTCTCCACCTTGTATTCATGAAGCTGGTTTTTGTTCCCAAATGCAAATCTTTCCGTTTACTTCCTTTTTATATTCAAGCTCCATACTCCAGCCTGTCTACATAGCTTTTTGTCATGATTCTATCAAAAAAAAAAAAAAGGGGGGGGGGCATTAGGTATTCTTCCCAGTTTTGTAGGATTTTAAGTGCATTTTAGATGAGCATGCTGTCCAAATTATTGACAAAAATGTTTAAAAGTTCAGGGCCATAACAGGTTTCTGAGACCTGCTGCTGGAGTCTTTTTGCCACATTTATATTAAATCATTAAAAAATGACCCTATGGATAATGATTATCTATTTTGAATCTATTGAATAAAAATCTTATTTAATCCTATCTCTCCATCAGGTATCTATGCAAGAATATTATGGTATAATTTATCAAAAGTTTTGCTAAAATGTAAGCAATCTATATCCAGAATATCTTCCTCATCTCCTAGCTTAGAAATCCTATCAAAAAGGAAAACCAGGCTAATTTGTCATGACTTGTCCTTACCTTGCTGAAAGAATCACCGATTAAGGCTATAAGTTAATTTAGAGGCCAAACCTTTATTTTACAGATGGGAAAATTAAGTCAAGCCCAAAGAAATTCAATGTCCAAAGACCAAAGTCACACAGGATGTGTCTGATTAGATTTGACCCTAGATTTTCCTGACCCTAAATCAAGACCTATATGTATAATTATTAAACCATGGCTACCATTAATATGATTTTATGCATGCCATCTTAATGAATGCATGCTGCCACTTTATAATGATTACTTTTGGTTTGCCATCTATCTCCTTAATGAGCCATTCTAAAATTTAACCAGGAATTGAAGTCCAGTTCAATATGAATTGCTAACCTGAATAAATAGAAATAATTTCTACTGTGGAAGTAACCCACAAAATGAAATGGCAGGTCTGTTACCTCCCCCTCCCCCCCGAAAAACATTTTTTTCCTTTTTGAGACTTAAAGTTCTTTGCAATCAACCTCCACCAAGCTTATTGCATATGAATCTCAAACAGGCCTACTTATTGTTCTCTTTATATGACATGAGAACTCCTATCCCTGTGCCTTTGCCAAGCTATGCCCATATCTTAATGTACTTCCTTCTCAATCCTACCTCAGAGAATGCCTAATTTGTTTTCTTGTTATGGGAAGTTTTCCTGATTTCCCTGTTGCTATTCCCTGTCTTCTTTCTCAATATTATTTTATATTTATTTGCATGCATTCATGTTATCTCCCCACAAAAGAATAAAAATGATTTGAGGTTAGAAAATGTCTTGCATTTGAGTTTTGTTTTGTTTGTATACAGTGTGCCTAGCACTGTGCCTGGCACATAGAAGGTATTTATATCAAATGCTTGCTGCAAATGACTTCTGCTTCCTTCAAACCTTCAAATAATTCGTATTATATTTATTCCTAAATATCTTGTCTTCCCTACATTATTGCAGTGTCCTTCTGTATAAGAACCATGCCTTATATATGCTTTGTAGCTCTCCCAGATATATGGCGGTATTCATACACATTAAATGTTCATAGAATGGAAATGAATCATGTAGAATTCACCATTTTCATAAAATATTCTCATCGGGGCTTTTTGGCTTGTAAAACTGATCATATGGCTACAAATTAAGTTATTCTGATTTTCATTAACCTCTCATTAAGAATCTCTGAGATCATCGGTCTTTTCATAGCTTTTCGAAATTACAATTTATTATAAGAAATTAGCAAAGACTATTTCATAAAGATACATATTAACATATTGGAAATTTACCTTTTGAGATGTCACTACACATGTCCCTATGTACACACCCACATATACATATATAATGCATAGCTATATACTTATATGCGATGAATGTATATATTTACTTATATATATGTATTACATATATGGGAAATTCTAAAGCACAAAGTTTACAAAGAAAACAGAATTATGTGGAAATTTAAGTAATTAATTTTAATCTTAAACTTAATTTAACTGAGACCAATGAATAGTATTTTTGCAGTATGGAGAAAAAAAATCTAAGATATATGTATGTAGTGAATCTGTCTGTTTTAACTAGCACATTCTGAAAGAAGTGTTAACCATTCTGTACACATCTTGACACCATATCTACAGAGTAGATTGATGATAGAATCACAGAGACACCAGCTGTTTAAATATCCTTTTATATTTACAGTGTTACTACCTGTCATAATAAATCACCAATCTGCTTAGCAACTATAACCTTCCTTTAGTTGAGAAGCATTCCAGAAGATCACCTACATATGGAAACTTACATTTTGGTTTTTTATATGTGCCAGGTCTGTATTCTTAATCTTTTAATAGCTTTAATAAAATGTTTAGTGCAGTCACAAAAATATGCACTGACCCTAGTGCCCGGGGCTTTAAAAAAATAAATGAACCAAATGAGAATCAGTCATCTAGCCTAATAAGAATCAGGAAGCAAGTGTATAAGACATTTAATATTCCACAGTTCTCTTTTCCCTTTCTTTTTTTGGGGATCCAGTATTCATGGAAGCTGTGTGAAAAATATAGTATTTGTTTCAGACAAAGGCATTCTTTTTGTCCCAACTCAAGAGGCTAGTAAATGTTGGCAGAGCTAATACAAATTTTACAAACCAAATATAATTTTAGCAGATGTAATTTTTGAAGTTATCTACAAAGCAGATTTAATGTTTAAGAAAGTAAACCCAATATATGTATATATATATATATATATATATTTATAGTATATTTATATATACAAAATATATAAATATGCAGATATACCCAGATATAAAATATACTGCATGTATGTATGTATGTATGTGTACAGTACAAACTACAGCTTACTATCTTTGATATATAATCCCTAATGTGTAGCATTACTAAGAATGCTTATTTTTTTTTTTTACAATGAATAATAGTTACTTATTAGAGAACCTAAAGCAGGCTCATTGTAAATGATTTATGGAGAATAAATTAAGTATTTTACTTTATTCAAGCATAAAGGCAAATCCCTATTTTTTAAAGGATTCTTTCTTTCTTTCTTTCTTGAGTGTCTATTATTCCACTTATACTCTGAAATTTAGGATCATACTTAGGTCTACTGGATTGATTTCAACCTTATCATCAGGGAATTCTTTTTTTATTTCTTAATCTCACCTTTACATGTCTTCACCACAACATCTACACCTAATTCTGGTAATTTCTCCTTGAGTCTCTGCCCATATAACTCTTTCCTTCAGCAATAGTGGAATAATTCTCTGCATTCTGCCCAAAGAAACAAAAGTGAAATAACTACTGGAGAAGTGAAAATACAGAAATCTGAAAATATAAAGCAAATGTAGCATTTTGCTGTGTAGTCTGTCTTCTATGCAACCATCTTGTATTGTTTATGGAAATACCTAGTGATGTCTATTGGTCCCCTTATGAATGAATAAAAGCAAAGCCCCCTTAATAATCATTTATAGGTGTAGATTTTGCTGCTCCGGCTTCCCCCATTATCTTGAGGGAATTTCTAGGTCAAAGAATTGATGTTTCTAATTGAAAGCTTATTGTATAGTGTTTGCTCAATCGTGAATTTATAATAGTCATGAGCAACTGACTTCCCAATGAGACATAGCCACTAGCTGCCTTTCAAAGTATTTTAATACTAATTTCATTGTTCTGAAGTGTAACATATGGTGGGAACCTCCCATTCCATGTATCTCTAATCAGGTTTTTCACTGACATTATTTTCTCCTTTTTTTATTTTGGATTTATACACAGGAAGACCCAAAATTATAAATGGGACATTCCCTAAAAGGTCATTTGTAAGTAATTTGTTGGGAAAGGTGAGGGATTAGGTTCCCAAATAAGTCTACAAAGCTTTATATATTCCATGTTATATGTATAGTAGGATTTGCATTATGAAACCTAACCATTTTTTATAACAAAGTTTTATGGGGAAAAATGACTTTAAAATTTATCTTATAACACCCAAAGCATAGTATAAATCTAGAAAGTTGGTATGGTAAATTTTGCTTCCATTCACTGTCTAGGAACAATATCCTTGTTCCAGATCTGTGGGCATATAACCTGGAAGCTAAAACCTAGTGTCCATTAGGAGACAAGATGGAGAAAGGTATTTTGGGTTAAGAAAGGAATTCAAAGCAGGATGCAAGGGGTTGAAGAGTAGCATGGGATAAAGGAACAGATGAAAGGTGTTGAAGAACTGACATCATGATTCTATGATAAGGAGTAGAATAGTATTTCAAGGGGGAAATAGATTGGAATAAAGATTTAGAGGGCGATGAACAGATGGGATAACGAAAATACTTCCACAAAATCCAATTTAACTTCTATTCTTCCTTCCTGTTCCCCTTCTTCCTTGGATTTTCCCCTTTCCCCTTTCCTCTTTCCTTCCCCATTCACCTTTGGCAGAAAGAATGGTATGGGGGAAGAAGGGAAAAGGGCAGTGGAAAGGATTCTTTGGCAGAATTTATTGCCCCTCTTTCATAATCTCTCTTTTATTTTTAATGCTACTGCAGATAAGACCAAGACCTAGTTCTGGGGGCACAGGTATAAAACATTTATTGGGAAGGTATTTTTATCTCCTGTTTTTCCTTTCTCTTTAGTCTTCCCCCTCCCCCTTTTCCAGGGGATTATAGTTTCATAGCTTTAGAGCTGAAAGGACTTTGATTTAAGTGATGGAGGAGGAATTACGTATTTCTTTTCTTTTGCCACAATCTTAGACCTTGCAGATCCTTCTATTGGAGTGATGTGTGAGAAGTTGGGGTAAAGGTTGGGAATGATCTCTAGAGAATAATGGGGCCTGCAGTAATGGGCATGAAAGAGAGAAAATGGGCATGAAAGAGAGAAAAGAATAAAATTCTCCGGGGTCAATAGGAAGGGAATATGAATGTCTATGATCTCTCTGATAGTAACTGATGTATTTAGTAGAAACAAGGTTTTATTGGATCAAAAGTGAGAAGCATTCTTAAGAAGAAAAAGTGGGAAAACTCAGATAAGTTCTGAGTGGAATCTGGTGATTCCAAACCTCTTTATTCTCTTTTAGGTCATATTTTATACATTAAGAAAAAAAAAACCCAGGCTAATTCACAACTTGCAGTAAAACTCAGGGTTAGGACTGTATTAATAATTCCATCCAAGGACAAAGTGAGCTCCCTGAGGAAACTGCTCTGCAAGAATGCACAATGACACATTCTCTTGAACCTTGTTTGCCAGCTGTTATGTGTTTTCCCCTATCCCCTGGTAATTCTAAAAGTAACTAAAAAGATATGAGTAATCATCATTATCCAAGTAGTGGGGTCCAGGGATTGAGTCTTGTTTTCAGTGAAGCTTTTGGCATTCTTAAATCTTTCATGGAATTTTGACAAATTTTATCCAAACTCAAGACGAACTGTGAAGGATACTGTGAAGTCATTGGGGATCTTAGCACTTTTGTCAAGGAGACTGGACCTGTGAATTCATTAATATGGAGAGTTTCTGGGGAAGGGGACTCCCTCTGCCCTCTACCTTCTCTACAACTAACAATCATAGAAAGCTGCCTAGAGAATTACAAAGACAGGAAAGATCAGATGTAGGACAATTGAACCCAGGTTTTCCTGGCTTTGAGCCCAGCTTTCTATCCACTGTACTTGTCTCTCATGTTAACATCTTGCTAAAATTAATTTTGCATATTTTGAATATAGATTTAAAGCTTTCCTATGCAACAATGGGTTAAGGTTTTTCTTTAAATTATAAGCATTTTCAATGCCCAAGTTGGTTTAGAAATTTCTGGATAGGACTTCTAACAATTCAGAAATTGATTCTTCCTAGTCTGGGAATCTATCTAGTTTCAACCACATTCAAACTGGTCCTTACTCAACAAGAAAGAGCCTCCACATAATAGCACAGGAAAAGAAACCTTTACCATTTCCCAAGAATTACTCAAGACATAGCCTAGCAATCAGTTAAATCAATGGCTCCAACCACAGGCTAATCAAAAAAGACCCTAGATTCCAATGACTGACATACAGACTCTCCAGAAACCACTGAGCAACCACACTGCCATACTAATCTGACATTCAAAACATGATATTAGTCAGACAGTTTTACATCATTTGTATGTTAGTGGCTATTTAATTTCAGCCTTCTCAATATAAGGTATTGCATTTAAAATTTAAATTTAGAGCTAATCAGAATTCATTCAAATGTTTTACCCTAATAATCTTTTGTGCCTTTTTCCCTCTATACTTCTATAGGAATGATTATATATTTGCTAGGGTAATTTGCTTAATTTTGTTGTTGTTGATCAGAACCATGATTTCAACAGTATATACCAATGTCTACCACTCTTTCATACTATCTCTAAAGTATAGTCCCTAGAGCTCCCAGAAGCATGGAAGAGTCAAATGACAATCATTTTTACATAGTGAACATGTATCAGAGATAGTCTTGAATCTAAGTCTTCTGACTATGAATTTAGCTCTGTACCTCATACACCACACTGCCTATTATTTTTTAAATTGTGTTTAAAATTGATAGTAAATTCAAGGCAATTTTATCTAATCATAAACTCTTAGCAGAATCAGTAAGAAGGCAAAATCCTTGAATAGCTGATTAGATGTTGATAAATAAGAAAATATCTCTAGTGGAAAGATCTTATACTTTATTTGGTATACTTTAACTTTGTTTGCATTAGTTATTTCTAAAGAAAAAAGAAACCATCATATAAGACTATAGATTTAGAGATAAAGTACCAGAGAGTTCATGAAATCCAGCACTCTTATTTTAAATATAAGGAAATTGAAGTCCAGTGATGTTAAATTATTTGTCTAGGGTTACACAATTAGTAAGTGTCTGAAGTACAATCTGAACCTTATTTTCCTGACTCAGAGTCCAGAGTTCTAACAAAGCACAATGTCTCTTCACATTTATGGCTCCAATAAGTTTAAACAATAAGCTTCAGTAACAAAATATTAGATTTTTCAAATTATCTAACATATTAAGTATAACTTGAAGGTTAAAAAACATAACATCTGCAAAACTACTTCAGGGAAATTATGCACTTCCAAAATCTTTTTTATTTATGGTTTACAATTATTGTTGGGTCAACAGCAGCAGGAATAGTCCTTGAAATGTGGAAAAGAGATATGGGAAGATAGCTAGTGGGGACGGTACAATCAACTAGGGAGTTTTTATTAGGTAGCAGGAAAATAATAAAGAGAAGTTGAGGATTAGAGAAATAGTGGTAATATTAGTAGAGCTATTCTCTTAGAAAAGGAAGAGGATGGGATCAAAGATGAAAGTAAAGGTGCTAGCCTTGGAAAATAAAAGGCCACCTCTTTATTAGAGAAAAAAAAGGAGATGTCAAAATGAGAAATGAGGAGAGAAGACAATCTAATTCTTGCTGAATGGCCATTTCTTTTCCCCCAGTGGATTATGAAGTGAGGTATTTAGCTCAGATGGCAGGAGATAGTGTTCCTAAGAAAGTCTTGTGGAGATGTGAAGAGAGAAGGATAGTAAGTGGATTAGGGATGAGTAGAGTGATTGCCTTGCTGTAGTGAGGCCCCAGATGAGATAACATAAAATTTTAGTAGTCCTAATGAGTAAAAGTTCATGTTCTCTCCTAGTCTCTTCAGAATTACAAGAGGAGGAATGGAGGGGACATAGGAAATAATCCATGGTTAGATTTTTGTCAAAGTTTAATTAGTGACAGGATAAAGAGGAAGGGGATTTTAGAGGAAAGTAAGTCTAAAGTTGAAATGAGCTAAGACAATTCAATGACAATAGCCTAGTAAAGGGAGGTGGAGCAACAGAAAATGGAGGTCACTGTAAGGGTAAAAAAAAAAAAAATGGTGCAAAGGGTTATAAGGCACAGAGAAATATTGAATGATAAAAATATATGATCACAAAAAAGAAATAAGTTCATGAAGCTGCAAGTAGAACAATTATGAGTGATGGAAAGCACAAATGCAGAGCTACCTCTCTGTGCATCTGAGGGGGAATCTAAGATCTGAGATCTAAGAAGAACTGGGAAGTTAGGATATTTTGAGGAAGCATAAATACAAATATATAAGGGCAGAAGTTGGAAATTGGGTGAAAGATTATAAGCCAAAAAAATTTAATAAGTGGATCACTTATATGTAATGATGTTAACCCTTTTATAACTATCACCTAAAGACTTTCATTAAAATTGGTGGAATCATGACATTCCTCTTCAATTTAAAAGCTTTAAACATTGAAGTTCGTTGTTTTGTTTTGTTGTTAGTTGAGATGAATGCTGAAGGGGAATTTTAAGTCACATTAATATGCAGACTGAGGATGCTGAAGACAGTTATATCACTGACTAATAAAATATAAGATGAAAAACTGCAAAACAGGCTAAAATGGTCTCGCTGTTACTGACTTAATATAGATATTTGTTCTGCAGTAAAAGAGACATAATCCTGGCAGAGAATAAAATTCAAGCATACTGTATTAAGTCATAAGGATACCTGATGATGTGTTGGGTTTTCCTCCAGGCAACAAAAGAATGATGAATAAATAAAACAATAAGTCAAACAACAACAAACAAACCAAAACAAAAAATCCCACCCAGTCCTGCTAAAATTTATTCAATACTGACAGGGTCTAAGGTAATTGATGAATTCTAATGTCTTTATCATATTCTATTCATGTTTGTCCTTCCACTAAAGATATTAATATACAAATGAAACTTCTCAGACAAGGCCAATTTTGACGTGTTGATGGGAGTCATTTCCTAGGCCATGAGGAAAACATGCATGAAAAATCAAAATTCCATATCTCAAGGAACTAAGAATGACAGCATACTATTTATAAGAAATGGTTTTTAATACTTATTACTCATTCTCTATAGAATGAAAATGTAGGAATAGCCCCCCTTCTTAAGATGTCAATTTTTCATCATTTTTCAAAATATACCAGGAGTTTTATTTCTAAACAGAAGGAATTTATAGTAATAAAATTGTGTAATAAATAATTATATATTACTCTTCTCTAAAAAACAAGGTGGCTTCACAGTTCTAGAAAAACTGTTAGTTGTAAGTCTCAACAATTTTGTTTTTTTGTATAGTAGTTATGTAAAGTGAACAAATTGTGTATCATTTCCCCAGAGAAATAAAGTCATTTACTCTTTCTGTCCATTAGTGCTTTTTCCCCCCTTGATCACTCCACATCCCACCTGACTGTTAGGGAAGTGGTGAGAGAACAAAGGAAGTTCATCTGGCATAATTTCATAATTAGCAGTGGCTCGGATTCAGACTGTTTGAAAAGCTGTTTTATATTATGACCACTTAATAACCTGCCCTTCATACCCCCAAAGAAATTTAAGTCTGTAGCATAATAATAATTTTCATCAGGTTTCCAACATTAAATAATTACTGTAGTTCCTCCCCTCCCCCATGAAGAAGGAAAACATTATTTTCCCCACTTAACACTTGTGGTTTAGAGTAACATACACTTTTGCTCAAGATTACAAAGCATGTGAAGCAAAAACAAGCAAACAAAAAAATCAGCAGGTTTAATTCATTGATCAATGTCCATAAAGGACGTTGACTCTTGTGGAAAAGGAAAGTGAAATGGTGTACTAAGTTGGGATTTCTGCCTACCAAGTCTAATGTGAAATATTCAAGGGCAATTTTCAATTCTAACATGCACATTACCTTTTTACCATGCAAGAACACATACCCATATGACTCTCTGAAGTCAATCTGGTTCTAATAGAAGCAGCCAAATTTTAATAAATTGAAAAGACATTTTCAGAGTAAGAAAAGATGGCATTTACATAATTTTTTTGTGATTTGCAACTCATTTTATACATATTGCTACATTTGATGTTAAGGAAATAAGAACAATAGGTCTAATTATTCCCATTTGATAGATGGGAAAATTGAGGCTTACAGAGAGATCAAATGATTTGCCTGTGGCCAGTTTTCCACTATAAACGCTGATTCTTCTTTGTCATAATTTTTAGCATGGAAGTGACTCAAACAGAAACTGTCTGAACTAGAATATACTCACTTATGTTAGCTCCAAAAACACTCAATGGACTAAACCTATCTATAGAATTTAAGGCACTGGTTCCTTGTGACATATTGGACTTGGCATGCTCTGATCCACACCATCTTTATTCCTTTGGTTTTATAATTATAGAAGGCATTGCTTTTAAAGTCACTTCTATTTTTAAGCAAGTTGTAATGCTTTTCACCCTTTAACTATTACTATTTGATTTTCTAATTTCCTTGTGTTTGTTTCTTGCTTTAAAATAACAGTTTACTGAATGTATCCACATTCTTACTATTATTGGCATCACTTGGCTTGCAAGTTGCTGATTTGAAAGTGACTTTCATTGTAAATTTCTTTAGCACTTCCTGTCATATTTTTCTTCAAGAAGGGAACTGACTTGGCACATGATAAATTTTTGCTTTTATAACAACTCTGAGCAAACTGATGCAAAGAAATATTACTACTTCTATCTTATTGACTCCCTAGCCTCTTAATCCATATGAAATGTCCTTAAAACCCAATTTTCCTTTTCCTTCAACCCCCCCTTTAGAATTGATCCGCTTCATGTAGAAAATTAAGTCCTTCATTTGCAAGCTCCTCCAACTACCACTTTCCTCATTTCAACTTCCTCTAATTCCCCATCTTCACCTGAATCCATTATCTAACCCATTCCTTTCTGAAAGTTCAAAGGGAAAATAAGACTCCTCTTTCTCTATTAATTTTGTGTTTTCAATATCACCATTTTCACCTAATTCCAGAGCCATTCTGTAGAATTATAAATTTTCCTCTTATCCCTATGTCTACAAGTATGTCTCAGTCTCTCCAATTATAAGGAAAACACCAACTGATTTCTCTTCTCCTTTCTGGGACAATTTCCCTCCCTTTCATGGCCACAACTGTTTGAATGTTTTATTCTTATTTACTTTGTCCCATTCTTATTCACTACTTTGAAACTATTCTTGATATGGTCACTGCCAAAAAGGAATAACTTTTTTGTTATATTTTGTACCTCTCCTGGGGTCTCTAACGATGTTCCTACTTTGGTTCCCCTTCTTTCTTTCTGATTATTCCCTTGTGTCACTTTTCTTCTTTGCCTTAATAGACAATATTATCTGTTTGTCTCTGTCCCAAGTGAGGAATCTTCCTTTACTAATGCAGGAAGGCACTTTCTGTAAAACTTATCTTACAGAGTTACCTAGAGAGACTTGACCAGTAGCACATAATTAATATGTGTCAAATTTGAACCCATTTCTTCCTGACTTTCACACTGGCTATATACTATGATATGCCTCTTCTAGTACATTCAAATATATCTACTTACAAACAATATCAACATTTTTACCTTTGATAGCTTATTAGTATATAAAATATTGACATGTATGTATAAATGTATATATAATGTATACTCATGAGACTGTAAAAATTATAACTAAAAATATGGGGAAAATGTCTGATTATCCATTCTATCTACAACTGTAAAAAGTAGTGTATTATAGGGGCATCTAGGAGGGTGCAGCGGATAGAGTGCCAGACCTGATGTCAGGAAGACTCAATTTTGAGTTTAAAACTGGCATCATGTATTACTTAGTTGTGTGACCCTGAGCAACTCACTTAACCCTTTTTGCCCCAGTTTCCTCATCTGTAAAATGACATGGAGAAGGGAATGGCAAATCCTCTAGTACAGGGGTCCTCAAACTTTTAAATAGGGGGCCAGTTCACTGTCCCTCAGACTGTTGGAGGACCGGACTATAGTAAAAACAAAAACTTTGTTTTGTGGGCCTTTAAATAAAGAAACTTCATAGCCTTGGGTGAGGGGGATAAACATCCTCAGCTGCTGCATCTGGCCCACGAACCGTAGAGTTTGAGGACCCCTGATCTAGTATCTCTGCCAAGAAAACCCCAAAATGAGATTATGAAGAATCAGACATGACTGAAACAACTAAACAATAACAACAAAGTGTACCATAGTTTCTAGACAGCTGACTTCAAAGCCAGGAAACATTGATTCAAGTACTATTTTGGACATATACTGACAGGGTGGCTGCCATGGTAAATTATTTATTCTCTGTGTGTTCCAGATATATCTCTAAGAGTATAAAGTGCAAAGAAGGTGCTGAACTGTATCAATAAAGAGCTTCCTCATTTAAGAACTTCCTATGCTATTAAAATCATTCTCCATTCCTATATAGTATTAATGAATTTGTTTATCATTAAATTATTATGTCTTCAATGAATAGTGAAAATTAAGAAAAGTACAGGCTGAGATCCAGCGGAACTCTCCTAATATTCCCCTCCAAACAATTTTAAAATAATCCTCAAATCAAATTTTTTTGCATTGGCAGAGGCAACAAAAGTCACAGGAAGATATTTTCCCTAGCCTTTTCTAGGAATATAGGAGAGTTCTGTAATACAAGGGTGTGCACAGGTCCAAAGAATGGAAGGAGCACCAGTGGGTCTTGAAGGCAACTACAATAGCAACAGCAGGAGCAATAGCAACTTTGGGAGCTTTAAGCCCAGAGATGGTAAGGAAGTTAGACAAGTGGTCAGAAAGCAATTATAAGGAACCTTTGTTGGCCCTGAGTGCAGTTGGCATTTATATATTGTCCATAAACAGTTCTGAGTCACAATTCTAGGACAGAGAGATGCATCTGTTATTGGTCACAAGGGATCAGGAGCCCTGGTCACAGTTCCAAGGCCAAGAAGAATACTAATAGCAGCAGTGGAGCAGGGATCCTTCACTGGTTAAAAAAAAACAAAAAACAAACAAAAAAAAAAACAGATTTAAGAACGAGGGAGAAGTGATTTAGCCTCCACCAAGAAAACACCATTTTGGCAGCAAAGAATACTTGTAGATTCCCAGAACTAGCTCTGAAAATAACATCACACAAACAGAAAAGGATTAAAACTTAGTACTCATCCTCAGGTGATCAGAACACCTAACAAAGTTCAGAGTGAGGAAATTGACTATCAAAATGAGCAAACCACTTCAAAAAAAGAATTTGTCTATAAAAAAATGTTACTATGGTCTCAGGGAAGAAGACCAAGACACAAACTTAGAAGAAAACAACAATACCAATACAGCTACAAGCAAAGTCTTGAAGAAAAATGCTATTAAATATGGACTTAAGACCAGAAAAAAATTCCTGGAAGAGATAAAGAAAAAGTTGAAAGCTGTGAAGGAAAAATTGGAGAAGTGGTGCATGTGGAACTAAAATTTTTGAAAGAAACAAATATTAAAAATAAGTAATATTAAAAAAAAAAGGAATAGAGAAGATCCTAGAAATTTATCTTATATTATGGTTCATCTCTCCTCCCTCAAAAACACATTCTTTTTATTTCTCTTGGCTCCTACCAGCCAGTAAGCAAGTCAATAAAAATGTATGTAACCCTTCCCCTGTTCTAGGCACTGGGGATAAAAACAAAGGTAAAACTGCAAGAGTTCTCCAGGCTTTCACAATGTAAGAGACAACCATGCCATATACAGCAAAGCTTTTGAAACTGTGTTACAATACCATATGGGATTTCATAACCACATGAGGGGATCACAAAATTATGATTTATATTCAATAAATGTTTGATTTGTGTATTTTTTATATACCTATATGTCTGGGGTCACATAAAAATTTCTCAGGCAAAAAGGGGGTGGCAAGTGGAAAAAGTTTAATAGGATAAAACAAGATAACATGATTATTTATCTAAACTTGTGACCTAATTATTTCAGGGAATTCCCCAGTGAGGAAATTCCCCCTACCAGTGTAGATTTTAACTTTTATAATTATTATATAAAATATATTTTTTTATAATTACATATTATACTTTTTGAAATTTATAATAATTAGAATTGCCTGAGGCCTTGAAAGTTTATGGTTTACATTGTTAGTATGCATGACATGCAACAGCTGAACCTAGATCTTCTTGATCCTGACTAATTTTGTGTACAATATGCCACAATACCACTTATGACTATTTCTTTTTGGTACTCTCTTAATGAATCTGAAATAGTAAGAAAAAAATATATATCAACATTTACAAATTTATAATACTTTTTGACTTGCCTTTATTGTAATAATCTCTTCTTATTGATTTTTGTCCTTTCCCTGACTAACCTTCACCTTCATCATATTTTATTTTGTGAGATATTTACCTTTGTATATATTATATCCCCCTTATTAAACTGCAAGGTACATAAAGGCAAAAATTATGTTTTCTATATCCCTAGGGATTTGTGCTCAGCATGTGATCAGTTAATTTTGTTGAAATTGAATTTAAGTTAATGAGCATCATTCAAGAAAGTAACATCCTAACTTCTTATAATTATTACCTTCTCATTCCAACTATATGCAGATTTATAGAGAACCATATCCAAAATTAAAAAGAAATAATATTAAATTTATTAAAGATATATGACAAGCAATTTAAACTGGAAAAGCATTTAGAGAATAACAGGGCTAACGACTATTTTAAAGATAAGAAAACTGAGTTCCAAAGTGGTTAATGCTTGCCCAAGGTTTGACAGAATTAGATATTAACAGTTAGGATTTTAACACATTCTTTGACTGTAATTTCATGGTGTGACATTGCTCTCTTCAGAAAAAAAGTACTGAATTATCTTTATTAATGTATTGATTAATTACCTTAATTAATATTTGATTGTATTAATGTATTGACTAATTGCATGAATGTACTGATTCATAAGGTAATCGGTCTAATCATTCACTCTTCTGGAGAAAGTGAGATATTGGTGATAAAAAAAAATTGATTTCTTCAATCACAGTAGTAGAGGGTAAAGAATAGTGAACTTGGAATCAAAAAGTCTGGATGCCATTCTTTGACCAACATTATCTTCATTTCCACATTAGTCAAGAATAGTCAGCATTGGTTGAAAGGAGAATTATTCTAGTTGGGCAAGTCCCTTATTATCTCTGAACATATCTGTAAAATTCTCTTCTGTAAAATTAAAGAGCTGGGTTAGATAATCCTTAAGGTTCCCTTTTGCTTTAAGAGTCTCAGATCTATGGGTGAACAAAAATACATATTATTGTATTTATATATATATATACACACACACACACACACACACACACACACACACACACACACAAGAATAATTTGCCATTTGGAGTGATAGAGGAATTATTCAAACCAATGGAATCAACCAATCTACTACAAATATCAAGTACCTAATATGTGTCAGACACTGTGCTCATGTTGCAGATATCTGTGTCTATCTATCTATATTTATAAATATACCAATTTCATACATATATACAGATATTTAAGATGAAATATTCTCTAAATTCTCTCAGATCTTTAAAAGCACTAAAAGAATATATGATAATCTTTTATGTATTTATGTCCCCACTACCTAACACAATTTTGGGCACATAGTAGTTATTTAGGATACACCATTTGATTTATTGTCATTATAAAATTTGTTAAAGTTGTGATTTTTAAAAAAAAATCATTGAAAGGTATTTTTATTTATAAATTATTATACATTAAAAAGACCTAGTTCTTCTTTTCTCACTATTTGTCCTTTAGCAGAATGTGAACCATGTGGTACTATAATTACTCTGCTTGACACTATAATTACTCCTTCTCTAGAGAAATCCAATTTTTTAAAAACCACCTGCTTTCTTTGACCACACTGTACAGTACAGTATCACATTAGTAGCAGCTACTTCAACTGGAAAAATAAAACTCCTTTGGGATAACTTCTATTTTCTAGTCTGCTGCATTTTTAAAAATTCCCACTTGGGAATTTTCATTAGCTATAACCTAATTTTCAAATATAAACCTAACAAAAATTGGTCCTTTAAGTTCATTTTATTTTCTTGTTTCTGGTATTTTTCCACCTAAACAGTTGTTTTTTCTTCCTCGATTTAGTATATCAACTGTTATGTGGCCTAAAGCACACAACACAGCACCTTGACCACCTGCCATCACAGCTCCCTATTGCCTGATGATATCACTAATTTATCAACACTACAAATTCACTAGTGCTTTTCTGCTTTCATCTGGTTTTGTTCTTTTTCCATAGTTCTGGGTTGCATTTAAATTTACCTGCTTTATGTGATTTTCTCAAGCAAAGAAATTAAATGAAGTGATTTATATCTACCTAACTCTGAAATCAAATGACAAATTTGACCAGAGCCCTTCCAGAACTGTTATATCTTCATTTTCATTGCTACCTTTCAGAAATAATAAAGTCATGATCTCTTTTTTCCCCCCAAGGGAAAAGTGGTAATTGTCAACTTGAGAAATGTTTCTTCGTTACTGAATCTACTAAAAATAAAGTATCACTATTTTTAAATTCTTAGAATGGCAAAAGCACATGCTATATAATTGTGTGCTTCTCTCCCTATCAGACCATTCTTAGCCCCACAAAATTTAAACAAAATAAGTGAGGATAAGTAAAAAGAAAAATTTTTTTTCATCTTCAATAAACCAAAGAAAATGGGAGATGCCATATAGATTCTACTTCTGATGTCTACTGTCTATGTAGAATGGACAAGTTATTACTTGAGCCTTTTTGTAGTGGTAAGGAACTAGAAACTGAGTGGATGTCCATCAGTTGGGGAATGGCTGAATAAGTTATGGTATATGAATGTAATTGAATATTATTACTCTATAAAAATAATGAGCAGAGTGATTTCAGAAAAGCCTGGAAAGACTTATATGAACTGATGCCAAGCGAAATGAATAGAACCAAGAGAACATTATCCACAGTAACAATAAAATTATGTGATGAACAACTGTGATGGACTTGGTTTTTTTCAATAATTTTGAGGTGATTTCAATAGGCTTGTGATGGAAAGAGCCATCCACATTCAGAGAGAAAACTATGGAGAATGAATGTAGATCAAAGCATAGTATTTTTCACCTTTTTTTCTGTTGTTGTTTGTTTGGTCTTTTCCTTTCTTGTTTTTTTTTTTTTTCTCTTTTGATCTGATTTTTCTTGTTGATGAACATGGAATGATGAATTTGGAAATGTTTTTTAAAATTGCACTTGTTTGACCTATATTGGATAGTTTTCTGTCTAGAGAAGGGGAAGGGAAGGGAAGAGGGAGGGAGAAAATTTTGGTACACAAGTTTTTGCAAAAGTAAATATTGAAAACTATTTTTGCATGTATTTGGAAAAATGAAAAAGTTATTTAAAATTTTTCTTGGATGAAATGGGATTGCAAATGGAAAAAATTTAAGAAGTTCTTTGATTAGGTGATCTTTAAAGACCTTTCCAGTTCTGTATTCTTGATTCTATGATCTTATAATTTGGAATAGTTGTTTTATTTTTTAAAAAAAGGAAAGATATTTATCAGAAAAAGTATGGATTTAGTAATAAGAAATATTACACACACACACACACACACACAAAAAACAATGAAAGAATAAAAATCAAAGAGCATGAGACTTATGAGACCAAAAAAATAATAAACTATTTTAGGTGTTAACATGACAAAATATTGGCAGCCTAAAATTTAAAAAGAAAGTTAGTAATAAAAGTACTTATTTTACAAATAAATTTACAACATTTTTGACAGGATAAAATAATTATAAGGAAGAAGGAAGATATGAGCCATCACAAAACTACATTTGAAACACTTTTTTTTTGTCCTAACTTTCTTAATATGTATAATATTCCACAACTCATTTGCACCTTATTTTGGAATTATTTTCATTCTAAAAGCTACTATTCAAATACTCAAAGTTGCAAATGAGCTCTAATGTAACAAAGAAACAAAGATTAGCAAGTAGAAAATTTGGAAAAATTCAAGGTTTCAGTCATATTATTTTCTATGAAGAGAACTTCCCCCTCTCTCATATCTGTATAGACAGAATAAAAGAATTGCATCTGCCTGAGGAGAAAGAACAATGCTATGCTTAGTTTCTCAGCTGTTTCTTAATGGAATATTAATTTCAAAACCTCTTTTGAGTATTTAAATTCTAACTCTTTAAGTTACTAACACAAACACCCAGATTGAGCAACTGAAATTTAATTTAAAACAGACACCTAGTAAAAATTGGCCTTTATCTCTCAAAGATTTTTTTTCAAAAATGTCAGTAACTTTCACTCTTTTCTTTTCCCATTACCTTACCCTCAGTTGCACTAGACTGAGTTGTTTTTAAAACATACAGAATATTCAAGCTACCATGGCAAAATATTACTATCCATTTTGTAGAGGGGGAGGAGCAACTAAAAAGCACAGTTTTGGTGTCACAAATTGCTAAGCACTGACCTCAAACCCTATTTTGCAATAGTAAAATTTCCATTAACATTTCACCTCCTATGAACCTGTTTTCTTATATGCAAAATGGAGTTAATAAAACTATTTCATAAGTATGTTGGGAGAGGCTCAAATAAAGTGTGTATAGCACTGTATGGAATTTTAGGTAGAATCTATCTTAATAGGTGGCAATTACCTAAAATATTGTTTAATCATTCAATCCTATCTGATTTTTGTACCCTTCCCCCCAACTATGGACCACTGCATAACAACACTATCTATAGGTTTTCTTGGTAAAGATACTGGAGTAGTTTGACATTTCCTTCTCCAGTAGAGTAAGGAAGACAACTTAAATGACTTGATCAAGGTCACACAACTACTAAGTATCTGAGACCAGATATGAACTTAGGCCTTCTTCATAGTAGACACAGTTTTCTATCCACTGAGTAACTAGCTATCTCTTTTACCTGTTATTATATATAATGTCTTACTCTTTACAGTTATCCAAACCTGCAGTCATTTTAACTTGTAAATAGGCACATCTGTTCCACTAGTGGCAAATGCAACTTTTAAAAAAGAGATTAATATAAAACTTATTTCACTGCTTATTCCTTAAGTCTCATCTTAACTAAATCCATGTAAGACACAGGGTGAGAAAGGAAATAAAAAATAAGTGAAATCATTTACATACTCACAGTGGGTGAACCAACACTAATCACCTGACCAAGTGAATCGAAAAGAGATGAAAATTCTATTCTATTTTTAACTGAGCTAAGTGCTTCCTCCCACATTATAACAGTTATATAACAATTTTATATAACTAATACCTTGAGCAACCCTTAGGGTCACCAGTGAGCCTCTAAACTTTGGTAAAGTTACTTAAAAGACTTATGCCAATATATTATTGATGTACCAGAAGAGAGATCATTGCCAAAAGAAATAACAAATAAAAATATGTCAGCAGAATATAGCTTAAAAGGAGCCAACTAGGGGCAGCTAGATGGTGCAGTGGTTACAATATCAGTCCTGAAGACAGGAAGAGCTGAGTTCAAATCTGGTCTCAGACACAATACTTTCTAGCTGTGTGACCCTGAGCAAGTCACTTAATCCCAATTGTCTCAGAAAAAAAAAAAGGAGCCAGCTATCTTTTACACTAAAGAAATGGTTTCTCATACAAGAAAACTATTTGCACAAAGCACTGGAATTAGGGTTTTGGTTTTATTTTATCTCCTTTACTAATTTTAGGTTGGATCTCAATCATATCTTTGATCTAAATTCATTTTCATATTTTAAATTTTTACCAGTTATTTATTTATGTCCACTTTCTATGATAATGATATATAATTCACTAGTTTCAAAGACACTTTTCCTTGAATTAGACTTAAAAACTCAGAAAAGAGATGACCCCTATAAAAACAAAATATACTAAAAAAATAAAGTCAAAGCAAGTCTAAAAGCTCTAGAAGAATCATAACATTACAGATTTAAAATTATTTAAGTGACCTTAAAAATCATCTAGTCAATCCCCACATTATACAGATGAGGAAAGTGAGATCCAGAGGGACTAAGGTAATTTTCCAAAGGTAACCTACCTAACTGTTGTCTGAGGGACACTTTGAATCTTAGTCTTCTTGATTCTTGATCCAGGGCTCCATGAACATGAGTAATTACTTACGACTCTTTAAAAAAACCTAGGCTATAAGCTGGATTTTTGACAAAAGTGGAATACATGCCTCAGAACATTATACATCTTGTGACCTTCTGACTCCTTTCAGTTATATCAGTTCTGTGTCTATGGTAAAAATGATAGACCTAGTAATTATTTGTACACATTCGTAGGGGCAACTGAAAAAAAGAGAGTCCAGAGATTATAATAGGAGAAACACAACAAAGACATAGCAGTAATAACTCCAAGGTTAAGGATGCCAATTAAACAAATTTGTGAGTTCACCACATGAGTCAACATGCCAGCTTCATCATTCCTATTACTTAGAAAGAGAACCAACAGATGCTTCCACAGCTGGCATCAATGCCACAGTTGGGATGGCCAGCAGGTGGTTTCCTTGTAGGGTGCACCTGCTCCTAGCTCTCAGAGGATGAATGATGTTGAGTTACCTATGCAAAGCTTATTTAACATGCAGAGATATAGATTTGTGTCTGGCTTAATGTTCACTCACTCCATCTCTTGGTTTTGAATTTATTTAATTTCAATATTCAGACTTAGTCTCTCTTTTAAATTAAATAAAGATCATGCCAGAATGCCTCCAAGGCTTATTTCTTCTATTCTTTCTTATTTCCTTCTTCTGAGAACCTAAAATGACTAATGTCCAATAGCCTTTCTATGAAGTAGGCAATGAAGGCAAGAATTTAAATTTCCTGTTGGTTTTGTTCCTATCTTAAAAAGAGAAAAATGAGGACCACAAAATTAAGTAATTTTCTTTGCCAAAAAAAATCACACCTCAAACCAATTAGAAACTTGAGCATTCCCATCTCTGTGTTCATTTGTCCAATTCTAGATCTTAAGAAACAGAAATAAAGTCATGACTAAGCTTGCCCTACCCTCTATCTTAGCCATGCCTAAAGAAATTGCTATGGAAATTCAGAATTTGGGAAGTGACTGTTTGTGGGCATCTACCCAGAATTCTCCAATACCCACCAAATTCACTCTGAAGAATTCAAGTACAGTGATAGGTCAGGAAGCATCTTATCTAGCTGGGAAGGAAATATTAATTAGAAATATGATATGGGTTGCCCATGGATAGAGATTTCTCTTATCAAAAGATATCATGAAATAGGAACTAGAAAATGAATTTTGAGATATATTGTAGAGGGGATTCTTGATTGCATATAAAATGCACTAAATGGCTTTCAAGATTTCTCCCATATGTTTCTGCTTCACTATTATCTTTGGTTGCTAGTACTGTCTGTATTTGAGAAATATATGTTTCTGCTTCACTATTATCTTTGGTTGCTAGTACTGTCTGTATTTGAGAAATTAAACTACAAACTGAAACCTAGAAAATCTAAGCAGAGGTACAGACCAATTGTAAAGTATTAGACAAATCAAGGGATGAAAAAGTAGGATATGACACGGGATCTACAGGAGGGTTTTATTATAAGACAGATAAATGGAGTTGGAGACGTTTACAAATTTGTGTTAAGAGTAGGGGCAGCTAGGTGATGCAGTAAATAGAGCACCAGCCCTGAAGTCAGGAGGACCTGATTTCAAATCTGACCTCAGACACTTAATACTTTGTAGCTGTGTGACCCTGGGCAAGTCACTTACCCCAATTGCCTCAGGAAAAACAAACAAAAAAGGTATTAAAGAAAGTCTGAGGTATGTTTGAAAAAAGCAATCATGAGTAGGACAAATTTGAGGATAAAATAGATTAGATGCAAAGGATACAAGTACAAATAATGAAACAATACATATTTGCAATGGCCTTAAATGATGAATACATAAAAAAGTATACTACATAAACATAAATTTTATAAATACAAAAATACTTGAAAACAAGGTGATTTAGGAGGGACATGACAAGCATTTGGGGGCAAGGGGAGGTTTCATGTAGAAGAGAGTATCTGGATTGCAACTTAAAGGAAAAGAACTAAGTCTTGGCTTTTCATTGCATTCCCAGTACTTAGCACAGTTCCTGGCACATAGTATGCACTTATTCATACTGTTTGACTTGACCTGAGAAAGGCTCTCTAGGCAAAGAGAATATTCCAGTGCATTCCAGAGATGGGAGACGACTGGTGCAAGGCACGGAAGAGGGAGTCTTGTGAGTAAGAAACAAAGAGATAATTTTGACTGAACTGAAGAATGTATGAAAGAGAATAATGTCTAGTGAGGCTGGAAAACAGGTTGGGGACAACTTGTGTAGAGCTTTAAAAAGCTAAACACAGGAGTTTATATTTCTAGAGACAAAAAAGAAGCTGCTGGCTTTGATTGAATAGAGAAGTCACATGGTCATATGTATGCTTCAGAAAAAAACTACTTTGGCAGCAGTAACTCAGGGGATAGTGAGGAAGCTAGTTGTACAATGGATAGAATATTGGATCTACAATCTACCAAATTCAAATCTAGCTTGAGACACTTAATAGTTGTGTGAGTGGACAAATTGCTTAATTTGTCAATTTTCCTCAATTATAAAATAAGGATAAGAATAGAGCCTACTTCAGAATTGTGGGAATCAATAATATTTGTAAAAAGTGCTTACCACAGTGGCTAACACATAACCTTGTATAAATGTCCCTCCCTTTCCCTTCCTAGTGAACTATTAACAAATAATTTACTAAACATTGCATCTATAATATTATAAAGCTAAATGCTTCATCAAAAAGTTTCTGAAAATACATTCTAATTAATTTTATTTTTATTTTTCTGTAACAGAGGTTTGTTTTAAAGCCACAATAATGTAACATATACTACCTTAAAGAGAAATTATAGTCTGATTCATTTGTATACCACTCATCGAGTAGTATATTATTCTACAGGAATGAATTTAAGAAGATTAGGAAAACTAACTTTATAACCTGATATTTTATAACATAGTATTTGCAAACAAATCTATGTCCCCCACCCAGCCTACCTTTTATCACTTAATATATACTACCTGAAGTAGTTTATTCACATGTTTTTATTGAATCCATTTCTGAAACACCTATTTACCCAAAGCACACACAGCCATATAAATCAATTTAATTCAATTCAAAAAGAATTTATTAAGTGCTTATCATGGTCAGGTTACTGTGTTCAGGACCAGGGAAGCAAGAAGCATCTCATAATTTTGTAATGATTATTATGAAATATGATTTATAGTACATCTTTGAACCCCCTCACTCTTTCCCATTATGTGAATCAATATAGACAGATAAAACTTCTTTGCATTTTTATTAATTTGCTTCTAAAAATCTCTTTTTTTCCCAAGGGGGAATGATTTTTGTTCTGTTGAAACTATAGTGGCCACATATCTAGTTATTTTATGTTTCTCAGTAAAAGTGAGAAACCAATTGCATGAATTATTTCACAACTTAGATTTTTTTTTCTTTATATATTATCTCTGTTGGTCAAGATTGGAGTGTAGGTGTGTTCTTAACAAAGGAACATGAGATTCTCATTTTGTTCCCCCCACCCCCTTCAAAGTTATGTTGTTATTTTTTTTTAAAGCACAATACTGAAAGATTTGAAATTATTTCACTTGTAAAAGAATACTATGCCACTTTCAAATTAAAACTCAGGATCATACCTCAAGCATTCCTGATATATCAATCTACAGTTAGAGATCAGAAATCTACATGAAAACAAGTAAAAAGGGATCTTTAATTTTGCCTATCTTGATAAAACACTTGCTGTTATTACTGATGGGATTTTGAAACAAAAGCAATTATAAGAAGATGTTTAAAACACACACTTATTGAATACAGCATAGTAAACTGGTACCACTGTATAATCTAAGCAGGTGTCCTATCATCTATGATTTTATGATCTCAAATGGACTAAGGTTTATCCCTTTCTATGTACCCTGACATCAGTTATACATCAAGATTTTCACCCAGCTCTGATAAAAAAAAAAAATACTTCGTAAACCTGTCTGGATGTAATTTTATCATCAATAATAAAAATATTTGCACTTTTTCTTCTTACACATTTTCATCTTTTTTAAACATATTTTAACATAGATATAAGATATTGTCATAGGACATTACAATTATAATTGCTTAATTAAAATCATAAGGTTAGAAAAAATTTTCAGAGCTAAGCCAGTCTTTTGATAGGCTTCACCTAAGCCACTCTTAGCAGATTTTATTACTAAAATATAGAATATTAAAACTGGAAGAGGAAAAAAAAACTAGAAGGGACATGTACTTGCTATATTGTAAACAAAGGAACAGAGACTCAGGAACAAAAGATGATTTAGTCACACAATTATTAAATGGTCAAGCCAAAATATTAAATTGAGCATTCTTCTGGCCACCCTACAGTGCCAGGCATCCATTTCTACCCCTAATATATTTCAACTCAAAAAAAAAAAAAAACCCCTTCACTTTTCTATTTTCTTACTATCTGAATTCCTTCTGTTGCCACATAAACACAATTCCTCTTTTATTCTTTCATTCTCTCGAGTAACTTTGTAATCTAGAGAAATGTGATCAAAGTACCTTTTATCTTTTTCTTCTTCACTGGGTTGATGTTATCTTAATTCCTTCCTTTTAGGCTGAATTTCTCTTTTAGTGATGGCCGCCCCAAATAAAAGACAACTCCAGGATGCAAAAGTGGCATTTTATACATGTTTTATTACTATGTCACAGAGGCCAGAAACTATTCAGGGCAATAGTTGCTGTGACAGCAAGAAAAGAGTTTCAACAGCCTATTCATTGAGCGTATCTCAGGATTACCTGTTCAGCTCAGCCTCACTCAGCCAGACCCTCTGGATGTAAGGATCTCCATGGGATTCATCAAAGCATGTTGGAATCATTTTAACATGGAAGCTTGAGTTTCAGATCTTTCCGATCTTCTACTACTACTACTAATAATAATTACAACCAACATTTATATAGCAATTTAAGATCTGCAAAATGCTCTACATACATTATCTATTTGATCCTCACAACAACACAAGAAGTTAGGTGCTATCATTTATCCTCATTTTACAAAATGGCACAACGAGTCTGTTAAAGGTTGTGACTTACAGAAACTGACACAGATCATAAATATCTGAGACAAAATCTGAACTAGAGTTCTCCTCACTTCAAGTCTAGTGCTGCCTCCAAAACATCACTGACCCATCTCTGATGCCATCCTCTTACAAAAGGGAAAGAAACCTCACCAAAGGGAATCTGAATAAATAAATAAATTGCAATGAATCCTCAATTCTAGCATTCCTATTCTCAGATTAGACAAGGCTAACATTTTGTACAATATGTTAATGTACTCTCTTAAAGCTAATTAAAAGTTGGGTACATAAAACATTTTTCAATATCAAATTACATTTAATCATACTCTTAATAAGTTAAAAGTATAAATATACAAAATATTTGTATATTTTCTGGGATAAAACTAAGGAATAATAGATTGTCTTAAATTCTAAAAGAAGAAATGTTAGTTCTATTTCTCTTAAAAATAGTATTAACAAATGCAAAGATATCCCAAAATAATACTTTCTATATCAATTTATATTTTAAGTATTTTATAATAATTTTATAAGTTATTTCACAAATTAATCCCATGAGGTAGGATGGCATTATCATCTCTATTAATTGTGAGTGAACTAAAATATATAGCACTTAAGTAACTGAAAGATGGTCAAAAATGATTAAATCTCTCAACCCTTCTAAGTTTTATAGCATTGCAAAACCCACTGACCTTGCTTGAGATCAAGGTAAATTGGAATTAACATGTTAATGTTTAGATTTCTAAAAGGGGACAAAATATGGATTCTAGATTATGAGTAAAGTCAACTGATTAGAAGTTAAGGAATATATACTATATGCTTAAATGTACACCTGTGATCTTACTCCTAAATAGTAATACTTTTTAGCTCCAATATCTAGAGCAGGGGTTCTCAACCTATTTATGTGTTATGGACCTCTTTGGAAATCCAGTAAAGCCTATGTACCCACCATGTGATGTGGATAAATAAAATACAAGAGAAATCAATTATTTTGAAATGCAGTTATTAAATTATTTTTAAAGAAAGTTTAAGGATACCTGTTTTAGAATCCCTGATTTACAGATTTCTAGACCTCTTTTTCAGACACTACCTTAGTTTAAATATTATGCCTCTTCATTCTCACAATGTTACTTTTCTTTACCCAGCTTGTCCAACTACACTATTGTCTTACTCATAGTAGTCAATTTGTGGTAGGTAATCTATACCAGTGACCTAGAAGCTGCAAAGCAGAGATGCTGTTGCTGAATGGCTGGTTCAGTTGCAAAACAAAAACTACAACAAAAATATAAACTATAACAACTGTGAGGATATCATTAAATAAAAGTTTTGAAAAAATTAAAAGTATCAGTATATGACATTATTTTTAAAACAGTGCAATCTAGCTTACTTCAGTATATTTGCAAAAGTGCTGATTGACAAGTGAGGATCTGTGCTCTAGTTCTTGCTTGCTGTCAGTAATCAGTTGTTCTGAGTTTGTTTGAACAAATCCATGTGCCTTAATTTTGGAAAATATAAAATAAGGTGGTTAGCCTAGATGATCTCCAAAGAACCTTCCTATTTCTACCAGTGCAGTTTCTATGAATAAACTGCTTACCAGAGAAAAGGACTACTAGTATAGTTCTTGGAATATATAGACAGACCTATTATTTTTTTTCTTTTTAAGAAACTCTTCTCTACCAGAATAGCTATTCCACTATTTGTTGTATAAAAATATTACTTCCTCTATTTGAGAGGTCCTTAATTTTTTTTATGTTTGGTGAATCTTAACGATCCCTTCTCAGAATGTTTTTAAAAGCATACAAAAAAGCAAGAATCAATAATATTGAAAATTATGAAAATGTAAATAAAACATGCTTAATTATGTCAATAATGCCTATTTTATATGTATTAAAATAACATCAATATAAATTTAAATAAAATAATATAAATAGAAATGTTCAATTTCTTTGGTACTCACCATATTTTATATCAACTCACCAAAGTTGTCAACATCTCTCTACTTCTACCCAAACAAAATATTTCTTTTCCAGGGAAAGGTTTTCTGTAAAGCTTGTTCTTTTGGTTGGGTTATTTGTTTTTCCTAGCAGTACAGCTATCTACAAATAAATTCTATTATATTACTAATTTTATCAAATTTCAGCCAGACTAGTCTAAACCAATTTTATAAGTGTCTGGGAGTGCAGGGAAGGGAGAAAGAGAAGGAAGGGAGAGAAAGGAGACATCAATATACATCTGCACAGAATACATTTAAAGTCAATATGTATCTCTAGTATCCTTCCTCACAAGATAATTTGTATTCAACTACTTTGTGTACAATGTATACATATTGAAGAGGATTGATGGCTTATCCAGTCATGAACTCAAATAAGTGTCTAAGGACAAGATTTAAACTAATAAAGATGAGTCTTTCTGATTTCAAGCCTAGTACTTTATCCATTACATCATCTAGAACCCCATTTAGGAGCTTTACTAACATATAATTGCTTAAAAAAAAAAGTTTACTAACACATAATTGCTTTAACAAAGGTTTGATGCAATTGACTTGAGAATTTTAATTATAGAATTTTAAAGTCCACAGTTAAAAATGACATTTTTTGGAGGCAATAAGGGTTAAGTGACTTGCCCAGGGTCACATAAGTAGTAAATATCTGAAGTAAAATTTGAATTTTCTGTTTTTTGTCTTTCTAATCCAAACCTCAGTGTTCTATTCACTGTACCACCTTGCTTCCCCCAACAAATGGTTTTCGAAGTAATCAAAGCCAGTCCTATCCTTTGACAGATAAGGAAATAGGTGCCTAAGAAGATGAAGTAAATTGCCAAGGTCACCCAGGTAGTTAATGGGAGAACTGGGATTTGAACCCTGATTCCAGGAATCTCAATTTGCCATTTCTTTCCAGTTTGTCATTTTTTTTGAGGGGGGGGGAATTCAAACTTATGATTACATCAATTTGGGGATTCCCCATTAATTCAGAATGAAAATTCATATGAAATCCCAGGGCATTGAGAGTTTAATTCTTTTACTCATGGTCACACAATGAGTACATAAGAGGAAGGCTTGAATCAAGTTTTCCTGACTCCAAGACTGTCCACTATCTGTTGTGATATTTCATTCTTTACTCTATTTTACATAAACTAAGGATATAATTATATTTGCATCTATATTCAAAGAATATAAAATGACTACATATTTTATAATTGGATTAGTTTTAGAAAATCCTTATTCTGCACAAAATATCAAAATCTAGGATTTTCATTTTTCTAAATATTCTCACATATACAGAAATGGAAAATTGGAGTTTCTGTTATATCATTAAACATTTGACAATGATATCAGAAATAAAACACAATGTTCATTACTGAAGAGTACCATACATTTTTTTTTCAATAGCTTAGTTTCATGGATAAATGAAATGAACATTCAAATTTTAACAAATTGGCTAAGGTCTAGGGATACAAAAAGAGCAAGCCAGACAGTCCTTGTCCTTGAGAAGCTTACATTCTAACAGCGGAAAACAACAGAGAAAGGAAAGCAGGGAAAAGGCTAGAGGCTGTGCTGACAGGAGACAGACTACATGTGGCAGAGATGGCCAAAAAGTAGTGTGGAGGCCTGGTACTGACAAGATAAGATAAAATCTTAGCAACAAGAGCCTGGCATCTCAGGGAGGAGAGTATATGGTCCCACAGTAAGCTCTCATATGTAGGAAGGGTTAGTATGATGGCTAGATTAGATGCAGCATAGTATGAACATGGCCAGAAAGCAGTAAAGAATGAAATTTTTTCAGTTTTACACTGAGTGTGCTTAAAAGCAAGATCCTTTACAAAGTTTGCTGATTCTCAGAAAAATGGATATTTATCTCTGTATATTCTAATACTTTTGTCTCTCTCAACTTTTGTCAATCTCAACTGTCAGAAATTCTATAGATCCCTTAATTCAATTGTGTGTTCCCATTCTCAAATAGACAGGAAGAAGGAGTAAGGCAAGAGAACCTATGCCATCAAGAATAAAAATGAAATCTAGCAACAAGTCAGGATTTAAGCACTGGAAGTGGGTGGGGGAGAACAATGGGAAAATATAAATTTTTACAAATAACCCTCATACAAGAAGGAATGAAGACTTCCTATTAAGTAACTGAATTTTAGGTAGTGGAGAGGAAGACAGGGCTGCATCAGAAAAACCTTGGCTGCTCTGCTGAAATATTGCCAGTTTTCAAAAACAGAGTCTTCCTTGTAGTTTTTGTGCTAACTGCCCTACTCCTTTGCATTTGCTAGGTAGGACAAGCTTTCACTGTCTGGGTGGTCAGGACTAGCTGGCCAGATTCCTAGAAGGGAGCAGATTGAGCTGAAAGGATACAAGCTTCATGCTATTCAATATTTAATGATAATGGCAATAAAGGGGCATATGTTTGGCACTAATTTTCTCCATTGTTTTCACTTTCATATTAAAATTCCTGTTACTAGCATCTCACTATGAGATTTTTTTAAATGGGAAAATTATACCATAAATCTAATTAGGCTGAATCTTGCTATAGTTGTGCACTGATTTTATTGCTATGAAATGATAGCCATCTTTTTGTTTGTTTATAGCTGTGAAAGTCAAGTGAACCATCCATTCCATGGACCAATAATTGTAATCCAAAATTTGACAATATTATAGATCATTGCTTTAAGATTTCAAATCTTAATACGAAAGCTGAGTGGTTGATATCAAAGCAATGATATCTCCCTACCTCCCAGAAAGATGAGGCTCTCTGTGAAGCTAATGTGCAAGTCCTAAACAAGTGAAAAAAATAAACATTTCTCAGTTTAACATTAGCTATCTTAATAGTAATTAGCATCCTATAGAACATTATACTTTCTAAAATACTTCCTCACAACAATCCTCTGCAATAGAAGTAGAATCATAATTACCTCCATTTTATTTTATTTTGAACATGAAATACTCTTTTATAAAAATGATAAATCGCATGAAATCGCTTCTTATAAAAATAGTTGCTGAGTGACAAGGCAAGAGATTAAACAAATATAATGTGCATGACAACTGCTCAGGCCCATGGTCGTTTTGTCTACATGAATCTATAGCTACTTTAACTTATCAGATTATCTCCATTTTTATGTCATGTAAGCCTCAAAAGGTAAAACAACTAACTTATTCTAAGTAACAAGGGTTGTTAGCAAAGGCAGGCCTGAAACCTAGGGTCCTTAATTATAGTTTGGAGCCATTTTCACTACCTAATACTGTCTTTCTATGTATATTTTAAATATTAATTATTCCTGTCATAGTGCTTAGTATTGTGAGAAATATAGAAGTATGAAATACCACTGTATGAATCCTATCAGAACATGTTCTAATAAATTTGATCTGTATTTATTTTGAATCACCAAATCCTGTCAAAATGCAACAGGGTTAAAAATAAGGAAAGTTTTAAGAAGATAAAAAAAGTTGCTAGTTGACAATCTTATCTGTTTCTATGGAATTTGAAATGGGATATATTACAAACATATTTTTAAAACTATTCTGAATCTAGGAAATATAATTTCAATTTCTAGATCATATCTCAGATACAGAGAGTAAATGGTCACTCCTCCACCATCACTCCTCTTCAATAAGAGATAGGTTTGTACACAAAATTTGTTAAATTTCAAAAGCAGAGAGAAAAAAAAAAACAGCAAGGAAAAGTTAGTCAAAAATGGCTCATGACATCCTGAAAAATTCTTGCAACCCTCTGAATAGAAAGAAAACTGTTAAATAAAAATGTATAATCTCAATAAATCTCCTTTCTCCTCTGCTGTATTATCATCCATTCATGTCTGCTCCTATGTGTGGGTGTGCCTCCAGGGTTGGGCCCTCTTCTCTCTACATTTCTTGCTTGTTGATCTCATAAGTTTCCTGAGATCTATGTCTAGGCAGATGACTCCCAGATTTATATATCTAGCTTAATTTTCCATTCTCAAGAGCCAGTCTTATCATTTTAAACTTTTGGATATTTCCAATTGAATGTCCTAGAGGCTTAAGTTCAACCTGTCCACAATTAATTTTTTTCCTCTTCAAACTGTCCTCTTTCTTGACTTTTCCTGTTTCTGTGAAAAGTATGGCTTTCTAAGCATTCAGTTGCCATCTCAGAGATATCCTCACTTCAGTCCCCATATTCTACTAGTTGCCAATCTTATCATAATTCTACCTCTATCAAATAGCTTGCATCAGCTTTTTCTCTTTCTTCATGTGACCACCATTTTATTTCAAGTTCATATTACCTCTAATTTCAGAGTAATAGTCTCCTAATTGGAGCTTTCTTCACTTCATCCATTCCATTTCAAATTGTTATTTGTAAAGTACTGGCTACTCTCCCATGTAGATAACTATTTATTACCTCTAGAATCAAAACAAACTTCTTTTGCTTCATATATAAATCACTTCACAATTTAATCCTACTCTATCAAGGTCTATTAGACATTATTTCTTTTATAGATGTGTAGGACAGGTCAGGTACAAGACCCCCTTCCCAATCCAATTAATTAATCAGAGACATCATCAGATACAAAGAAAAAGCACTTATTTAATCCCTGCAGGAGAAGCCCAGACCCAACAGGGAGCCATTCCAACCCCTACCATGTGTGCCTGGAACTTCTCCCTGCAGGGGTTAAATAAATGCTTTTTCTTTGTATGTGATGATATCTCTGATAAGTTAATTGGATTGGGAAGGGGGTCTTGCACCGACCTGTTGCACATAGTTTATGGGGGCTTGTCTGGGATCTGGCTTCCCAGAGAAATGGCTGGTGGGTCCCTGATTCAAGGTAGGTGCCAGGTTGGGTTCTCCAACGGACTTTGAGATCAGACTTTCAGCCTCCTTCCCTCTCTGTGAAGAATGGGCCTAGGAAGATGAGACATTCAGATATAAACAGAAGCACACAAGTCTTCAAAGATGAAACACAGGTGAAAGAGAGCCAGTTAACTTATGCATGTTTGATCCTAGAGGCACTATCTGTTAATGTATCCTTGAACTATCCTTGTGGGCCCTGGAATCATCAAGCCTTGGGTGATCCAGACTAAGGGTGAGGGCCAGATTAAGGGGTTCTGTTAATGGCACAGGATGGGGACACTCTATGGTTGGCTACGAAGGTAGGCAACTCCTTCTGACCCTGGTCTGCCAAGCCACCCGGGGGGGGGGGTGAGGGGGGTGTCAGCTGTGCATTTGCTGGAGACCAGGGATGAGATTGAATACTCTGAGAGGGGGTAGTCCAACTCAAATCTTTGGAGCAAAAAGGGGAAAAAAAGTGCACTTGGGTATTTCTGTTGTATGTGGGGAAAGGATAGTCTCTTCTATGTGATTTTTGTGTGTGTCTTTGTGTAGAATGTCTTTGTCATGTTTGTTCTGTGACCTAGATTTTGGTAGGAAGGGTCTGACTTTTCTGGAGGCTTCAGCTCTGGGCAAAGTTGGAGCTTAAAGCTGTATTTAATTGGATTTTTAAGTTAAAATATAGATTATTAAAACAAAAAGCCAGTAGCTTACCTTAGTGGGGGAGATCTTGTATGTATCTCCCTACTTAGATGGTATGTTGTTTTCTAGAAGTATTGGGTAATTTGTAAACTATGAGTTATGCCTTAAAATTTTGTCAGCTCTGTTGGGTATATGTATAAATTTTATGAAATTTGGTTCAAAGGTATTTGCAAATCTTGAAGTTTAAGGGGGAAAAAAAAGTGATTTAAAGACAAGGGACAAGAAAGATTGATTTGCAAAAGCAATTAATAGTTTAAATGAATCATCTAGTATTGGTTTTAGAGTGTTTAAATTATGTCAGAGAACGTTTGAGCAAGTAGGCATTGAGAGGAGAGAGACAGAGATGGGGCAGGAAGAAATGGTGTGAGAGAAGAAGGAAGAGAAAGGAGATACTCCATGAGGTTGAGGCCTATCTTTAGTGGCAGATTGGATCCTGGGGGAAATGGCACCCTAAAAAGATTAGCTGTGAGAAGTTGGGGTCGGGAAGCATGGTGGAGTGGGGGAAGGGCAACCACATGGACAATCTAATCTCCCTACCCCCATTAAGTATGGTGACTTTTTTTTAAACAAACTGCAGCTTCTTGCTGGTTCAAACATTAATTGTTTCTACTGTTTAAAGAACAGCCTACATTTACATGGTGTTAATAAATGAATGTTTTATTTTTATTTTTCAAGTCTATAGCTGCTCTAAGAAGTTTGTTGAAACTATAAGTTTTCTGAAAGCAATTTATTTCTACTAAGATATCCTATCTGTCTTCAGCAAATTATTTAATGTTTATTTAAGTGTGTAATAGTCTCCTTGTTTAAAGAATATGATAAAAAAAAAAAAAAAAACAAAACTTAAAGCAGGATTTTAATCTGATCTGATAATTTGATAGGGTTATTTCCAAAAGTTTAATTTTTTTTTTTTTTTTAGAATGAAGAGAATACTAAGTTAAATCTGAAAGTTGGAAACAGGATGGGCAATATGCAACTTAGAATTTTTCTCTGTATTGGGTATTTTAAAAGCTAAATGATCTGTGTAATGTTGAACCTAGAACTATCTACTTAGATATGAAGGATGAATTGTACAAACTGCAAAGTGCTACAAAAAAATAAATCCTCTTTGAGGATGGGAAATATATATATATATTTTAATTTTGAGCACTTTGCAGTGTCTAGCACATAGGAGGTATTTGCTGTTTGCAACGAATAAATACATCCTAAGGATAGTTTAAATGCCATCATCAAACAAGTGAATTTGAATTATTTCCTATGTGTTAAAGATCTGGAATCTCTTACCTTTCTCCTTATTAAGTTTTTTAAATTCCAGTACTGTCATTTAGATTTCTAATTACTACCTCCATTTTCCCAAGCATACAAATTGTACAAATATTTAATCAAATAATTGTGTTATCCAAAAATAATATAAAACACTGGAGAGATATGCAGCTTGTACACAATTATATAATCTGTGATTGTTATTTTAAAATATTAGCTATTTAAATAAAAACTATCAGCAAAAAAAAAAAAATCTCCTAAGAGGAAGATGATTGATATTTGTATTTTCTAACTTACAATGACGGTTAAAAATGGAACAAATACTAAAAGAAAAATTTATGAAAATATATGAACTTTACAGGGCCAGCAGATCCACAAGAATCACTATTTTCAGAAAGGAAAAATTTTAGTCAACATATTTTTTAATGTTTAATGTTTAATAATGTTGAATTATTTTCTGAAGTGTGATCTCAAATAGAAAACTGGAAATCAAACAGTGTTGTATATCTTGAGTTTAATAATCTTACCAACACCATTATTTTAAAATTTAATTCAATTCACCTTGAATATGACTTGTCACATAAGTTAAACATGACTCAAAAAGCCTCCCCAAAATGGGGAAATCTCTAATGGTTCACTGTTATGTCAAATCTGCTTTAATGACATTATATTTGGAGACAAAATTCTTTAGATAGTGTTAAGAAAAGAAAAGAAGAAAACAAACATGAGTAATGGTATATATATGAAAACTATAAGCAGTAGATGGCATTTTAGTTATCAAAGCTGCTAGATAAGGTAATACACACACACACACACACACACACACACACACACATACACACACACACACACATACACACACATGATTCTGATTTTGGAAGCAGGAAGATGTTAGCTGTGTCATTCTAGGAAAGTGTTTTAAGCTCTATTTGCCTCAGTTTCCTCAACTATAAAATGGGAATAACAGTATCTACACCTCAAGGTTATAATGATCAATGAGAAATTTGTGCTGGTACATAAAAGGCATGCACTTAATGCTTATTCCTACTAGAAATTTGGGTTATAGGCCAATGTCACACCCCCCCATTACCTAGTGTTGAATTTAATTAAATAGTACACTTATATCTGATTTCCTTTATGACAATTAAATAGAAAGAAAATATGTAAAACTATTAACTTACTTAGCTAGAGGAAATAATAAACAGTAACAGGCTTATGAAAACATGTAGAAATCAAGGGGAAAGCCTAAACATTCAACAGTTTATTAATTCAACACAGACTTAGATCTGTCCACTTTGTGACATAGTAGTAAAACTATCATTGTTGATTTCAGTTTTCCTTCATGAGCCATAAAATTTTCAATTTTAAAATCAAAATATAATATTGTAATAAGAAAAAAGAAAATTATAGCTCTGTTAGATCTATAGTTTAGGATAACTTTAGAGTTGAATTCTGAAAGATTATTGCAGGGAAAATGGTTCTACCCAAGAGGTAAAGGCAGAGCCACAATGGACAGTAAATAAAATGTGAAATTGAAAAAATACAGTGGAGACAAGAGTAAAGATCAAAATTCTATACAGAAATAATGGGCAAATACTAAAAATTATAACAACATGTATCTTTTGTTACATTGGACTGGTCATTTGACTAAGACTCAGACTGTGTATGTAGATTGCTAACCTGTGATAAACTAGGAATATAATTGTATTGCCTAAGATTCATGCTTTGTTTACTGTGTATCCAATTACCATGTTATGAAAAACTGCATGAAACATTATGGCCATTATAATCCATGGTGCATCTGTTTATCCAATTATAAAGCTACTTTCCAAACAAATAGAAAGTTGGTGGGGACAACAAAAATTCAAGGCTAATCTAAAAGGCTCTTAAACATCAATCTGTTATGAAGGTAATGTTCTGTAATAGACAATATGCTGGCTTTGTATTAGTAAGTGAAAGATCTGGGTTCAAGTATTGCTTCTTATATCACAATCTCCTTGAGCCTTGGTTTTTTCATCTGTAAAATGGAGATAATCTCAGCTATTATTTTAAGTACATTTTTTTTTTTAAGTGCAGTCACTAACTTTTTCTTTAGGGGCACTGCAGTGGAAAGAATACATAACTTAAAGATAGAAAACTTCAATTCAGATTCTGGCTTTCACATTTCCTAGCTGTGGTTCCATTGGCAAAACCCCAGAATTTCAGTTATCTTTCTCTGAAATTAAGATAACTTGCTTACACTAACCAGGTCTGTCGTTTACAGGAATACTGTATAAGGAATACTTTGAAAACACTTTGAAAATGTTTAAGTAACATGGAAATTTAAGGTTTTAAAATTTTCTGTACAGCTAATCCCCTAAAAGCAATCTTTAATTATTTTTAAATATACAATTACTAGCTCAAATGGTACTTCTCATTGCAGAGTAGAATCAAGAGATTCTAAGTAGAGTTATAGAACCCAAAGACAGGTAAAATAAATATATTTCTAAGAATTTTAACAAAATAACAATTGAATAAACACTTATTTAACTCGTAATATGTATGTATAATGCATTATTGTAGATTCTAAAATGTTGTTAAGACAATACCAAAAGGAAGAGAATATTGTCAGGGAGAGGTTAGCGCAGGCTTCATGAGGTTGGTAACTGAGGTGGGTCTAAAATAAAAAAAAAAAAAACACAATAATTTTGTCAGGGAAAGCTGAAGGCAAAGAAATGAGAAACAGCACAGGCAAATGTATAGAGAAGATAATAGTGCTGGATAATATGTGGAAATGGTTCATTTGGCTAAAATTTGATCACATGTGAAGGAAATAATATAAAATAAGATTGGAAAGGTAGATTGATACCAGGGTGAGAATATCCATAAATGAAAGGCTAAGAAGTTTGGGTTTTATCTCTAAGCATTGTGGAATCACTGGTTATGTTTGACCACAGAATTGAAATAGCCAGACTAGTGTATTTAGAAAGTAAATCTTGGAAGCTGAATGAGGAAGGATTAGAGAAGGTGAAGTCTGAGGGAAATGACTTCTCTTGGAAAGCCTTTAAAATAGATCTAGCCAATAATTTTGAAAGGGGAAAGGACCAACATTTTAAAAATATTTATAGCAACTCTTTTTGTGGTAGCAAAGAATTAGAAATTGAGAGGATGCCCAGCAATTGGAGGATATCCAAACAAGTTGTGATATATGAATAATGGAAGAAATAGAAATAATAAGCAAGATGGTTATAGAAAAACCTGGAAAGACTTACATGAACTGACGCAAAGTGAAATGAACAGAACCAGCAGAATATTGTAAATAATAGCTAACAGCAAAATTGTGTGATGATCAACTATGACTGACTTAGTTCTTCTCAGCAATACAATGATCCAAGACAATCCCAAAAAACTCATGATGGAAAATTCTACCCATATGCAGAGAAAGAAGTGATAGATTCTGAATATATATTGAAGCATACTATTTTCACTTTTTTGTGTGTTTTTCCCCTTGTTCTTTTTCTTTCACAAAATCATCATGTTTATATGCTTTGTCCATGTATAACCTATATGAAATTGCTTAACTGTCTTACAGAGGAAAAAGAGGAAGAAGGGGAAAATATGGAAACCAAAATTTTGTTTAAAATGTTTTTACATGTAATTGGAAAAATAAAATATTATGAAAAACAAAATAGCTCAGGGAAAAAATAATGAGGGTGTGAATCAGGATAAAGATCATGAACAGAGAGGAAGAGGATGGATTCAAGAGATAATATGTAGGAGAGAGAATGAATATTTAAAGACTATTCTGAGGTTTTGAACCTTGATGATTGCAAAATTTAACAACAATAACATAAAGAAATTAGAAAGAGGAGGACAGGTTTAGCAGGTATATGTTGGAACATGTTTGATTTTAAGTTCTAGAAGGACAATTGGGAGAAGATGTCCAACAACCAATTAGAATTTAACCCTAGTATTTATTTATTTATTTTGATTTTCCAGTAGTGACAGTATTGATTTAATGGTGGTTCCAGAATTTTAGGAGTGTTTTTAAAAGATAAGACTTATGGAAGATGAGGTTGAGGAAGCAAGAGAATAGCATAACTGGAACATCTAACTTGTTATAATAACCTACACATATGTCACCTCAAATCAGGATACCAGATACCTGAGGGTAGGAATTACAGAGCTGAAAGATCTAAAATATCCAAGGCATAATTTCTAGTCTAGGCCACAAGGTGGCTGGTAAAAAAGATGGTAGAGGAATAAAACAATTCCTTAACCCTAGTATTTAAAGAGAAGACTAATATGAGATATATAAATCTGAAAATCATTGGCACAAAGTTGTTCATTGAAACCATATGAGACAGGGCAGCTAGGTCACACAGTGGATAGAGCACCAGCCCTGAAATCAGGAGGACCTGAGTTCAAATGTGACCTCAGACACTTAACACTTCTTAGCTGTGTGACCCTGGGCAAGTCACTTAAGCCCAATTGCCTCAGCTAAAAAAAAAAAAGAGGAGAGAGTCTGGGACAAAGACTTGGGAACTACCCACAACTGAGGGGTGAGAAGGAAAATGACAATTTGAGGAAATCATAATTTCCCAATGAATTGGCCAACCATATAGGAAAAGAAATAGTATCATGGAAACCAAGGGAGCAGAGAGTATTTTTTTTAAGTATCTTTTTAAAAGGAGAGGATATTAACAGTATTGAATGCTGTAGATATATTGAGGTTGAGAGCTAAGAAAAATCCAAATAATTGAACTTCTCAATCAAGGTATTAGTTGAGGGCAATTTTAATAGTATTAGGGATGGAAGCCAGATTGCAGATGTGTAAGGAATGGGTGGTAATGAAATTGTAGTATTGAATATAGATATCTCTCTCTTGCTTTTGCAGCGAGGTAGAAAACATAGAATAAAGATAATATTAGAATATTAGATTAGATAGAAAAAAGGATAATACTTAGAGGAATGTCTAGGTTAAAATTGGATTTAGAAAGGTAAAATAACCTGGAAGAAAAACAAAAATGAAAGCAAACAACAGAAAGAGTGCAAATGTTATGTTGTGGTCCACACTCATTACCCAGTATACTTTTGCTGGGTGTAGCTGGTTCTGTTCATCATTGATCAATTGGAACTGAATTGGATCCTCTCATTGCTGAAGATAGCCACTTCCATCAGAATTGATCCTCATATAATATTGTTGTTAAAGTGTACAATGATTTCCTGGTTTCTGCTCATTTCACTTAGCATCACTTCATGCAAGTCTCTCCAAGCCTCTCTGTATTCATCCTGCTGGTCAATTCTTACAGAACAATAATATTCCATAACATTCATATGCCATAATTTACTCAGCCATTCTCCAACTGTTGGGCATCCATTCAATTTCCAGTTTCTAGCCACTATGAAAAGGGCTGCCACATTTTTTGCACATGTGGGGTCCTTTTCCTTCTTTAATATCTCTTTGGGATATAAGCCCAGCAGTAACACTTTTGGATCAAAGGGTATGCACAGTTTGATAACTTTTTGAGTATAGTTCCAAATTGTTCTCCAGAATGGTTGATCCATTCACAATTCCACCAACAATGCATAAGTGTGTGACTTTGTTTTCAAAATATTTTGATAATTGCATTTCAATATTATGTTTCTTTTAATCTTATATGTTTTGTTTTTTTAAACAATACTTTCAGGAGTTCATAGACTTCACCACTGCCAAAGGGAACTGCCACAAAGGTTAAGAACTCTTTTCTATGCTGTATTTTAAGTTAAGAAAAATAATTTATTTTTCCTGAAACAACTATGCTTGTTTTTTTTTTTTTATGAAAGAAAAGATCTACAATAATGTAAATGAAAAGATCTTTAAAAGGAAATAGAAAAAAAAAAAAAAACATTGAAAGTCTCTGAGAACAGATAATGAAGCATAAAGACCAAAAGTCTGGTGATAAGATATTGTATACATTATCAACATGTGATCACTGTATATATTAAGAAATTTCAATCTGGAAGAGATTGAGATTTTAAATGACTGTAATGGAAATGAAATTTTGCTACAATTAAACATGTTTTTCAAATTGTTTCTCTCTCCTGACTCTAAGTAGAATATTATATACAAAAGAGAGTCCAGCACTCTAAGCATTTAGGACTTCTAACTATTAGAATACAATCAGAACTGAAAAACTTGCGCCCCCAGCCATCTCACATCTGCCATTTGATGGGTGATAATCACAGAAAATAAAAAAGGTAGTGTGGAACAGTAGATTGAAAACCTAGAGATGGGAAGACCAGGATTCTGTTGTACTATATTAGCTATATGACTCTGGGAAAGTGATTAAATCTAAGTCCTAGGAAACTCTTTAAAACTAAGTAGAATGCTTACTATTTAATAGCTACGTGGCAGCAAGAATAAACTTCTAAGTCTGGAGTCTAGAAGACCTGAGATGGAATACCACTCCAGAAACTGACTACCTACCTGACTGACTTTGGGCTAATCATTTAAGGCATTTACTTCACAGTTTCACAGCAACTCCTTTTCAGAATTGTGATAATTAAATGAAATATTTGCAACCAATTATATACAGTGCCCCTACATAGTGAGTACTTAATAGATACTTTATTCCTTCTTGTTTTTTTCCTTCCCTCTTTCTCTTCATTCCTTCCTCTCTCCTTTTCTTCCTTCCTTGCATTGGTAGGAGTTCCCTCACACAGGACCTCTCTTAACTGATGAAATCATGTCTCCAAACTGTCACATCACCCCCCCCAAAAAAAAAAAAAATCTTAGAAAATATAACAATGAACACTACTGATTATGTCACTAAGGAGATGAATTATGGTCATGGAACCTAAAAGTCATTAGCTATCCAAGATTGAACCCTAATTTTTTCAAAGTGTTTTAAATTAGATTCTGACCCTGTATGTCCATTGACCATAGAAGTAAGCTTTAATCTTATGTTTACATTTTATTCCTTCATATATCTGATATGTAAAATTTGCTTATCAATAGCAATATCTTTAAAATAAAAAGATATTTAATACTAGCAATTTATATAACACTTAATTTCCACAAATTGCTTTACAAATATTATTACTTTTCAGGGTTATTTTGAGGTTAAAATGAAAGTGGTATTGTTATCCTCCTTTTACATAGAAGGAAATGTAGGCAGCCAGAAGGGAAGTAATCATGGTCATCTGGTTAATGTCTGAAGCTAGCTTTGAATTCGATCTTGACTCCAGGTTCAATGCTCTATGCACTGTGTAATGCCAGAGAAACTGAGGCAAGATAGAGATTAGAGAGTTTTTAATATTTTACTTGAAAGGGAGAGATTGTGCTGGGGGCATGCTGCCCCCAGGACTGATGTCTAAAGCATCTAGCAGCTAATGGGTGCTTCCCATGAAGTATATATACACGTGGCTCCATGCTACCAGGAGGTAGACAGAGGCAGGGGCGGAGTCAGAGCACTGAGAGCTGGAAGGGACTATCAATCTGGTTCTAACGGGATTGGGGAGGCACTGGACATTCTGATAAATTGGGATCAAGAAGAATAATGACAGAATGGGAGGCACCATTTTGATAAGTAGGGAGGGTCTGGGGTCATGATCTTTATCCTTATCAAACATCCTCATGATTAAGAGGGAAGGGTGATATTGCAACCTGGGGACTGGGGCAGAATAACCGAAGTAGAACAATTCAAGGAAACTGTGGCATAACACTGTGCTATCTAGCCAACCCCAATGGTGGAAAAATATTTTTAAAAAATAATTTAAATTGTGATAACAATTTTATCTTGTTTATAGATGAGCAGAATCCTTGGATACAAATATTTTACATCCATCATATCCATTACCTTAAAAATTCTTTTACAGGCTATAATTTTTATCCAAGCAGTATTTACTATTTAATGCTTTGTAGCAAATAACATCACCACAATTATTGAATATTTCCCAAAAAATAAGAACTGTATCCATACTAAATCTGTATCAAATCCATACCACAAAGCAGAAATTTAGCTTATAATAAACTTCCAAATTATACAGATAACTTCCTGTATAAAATTTCATGTGTGTTTTTCATGATTTTTAAAACAGGTCCAAAGAGGATTAGTAAGTTTTGTTCTGTCTTTTCTATTCATGATATAGGATAACACAAAGAAACTTGAAATATCATCCATCATCTTTCCACTGGCCTTCTAACAAACTACATTGAAAAGGCATAAATGAGAACTTGTTTTATTTATTATATTTTTAGAGCAAGAGACTTAATAACCTCTTGTAGTAAACCATTTCAATAATTTTACAATATTCACTATAGGAAGATTATATATATAAACTGAAATACTCCTAAGTTTTGTCCCCCCCCTCTTTCCCCCAATTGAAATAAAGAGCATATAACTAGCTCAAAATTTTTAGACCTAGCTAATTACTGGAATGATGCTTTATTGTTTAAGCCCTAGGCTTCATAATATCTCACAGCAAAATAGTGGCAGTGGCCATCTTTTTCTTTCTTCTCACTGTCCTATTCATTCCCTATTGGGTCTTTTGCTATTCAGTCCTTTCAGATATGCCAGATTCTTTGTGACCCCCATCAGAGTTTTCTTTGCAAAGATATTGAAAGTGGTTTGCCATTTCCTTCTCCACCTCATTTCACAGATACAGAAACTCAAGCAAAGAAAATTCAATGACTTGTCAAGATTGACACAGCTAGTCTGAGGCCAGATTCAAACTCTAGAAGATAATACTTTTTGATTCCAGACCCAGAGCTTTGTACATCACTATATGGATATTCTTACTGTTATGATTAACTCAGGCTAATAGAAGGAACCACTTTAAGGATGTCAATTTTTTTATTCTTCTTGCTATTAGTTTGTAGCATTAGTTAATAAGTTTATGATTCTTTTGTTTTTTCATTTTTTCTTCTCTTCTCAACAGACTTTACAAGATTACAAAAGATTAGAACAGGGAAGCACTTTAAAAATCTTCTAGTCCAACTCCTTCATTTTATAGATGATGAAATTGAGGTTAAAAAAAAAAAAGATGACTTTGTCCAAGATTATGCAACAAATTAAATGCCAAAGCCAAACTTAGACCTTCTTATAAGAAGGGTAATTATCATCCTATGAAAATTTAAACCCCTTCACATAGTGCAACATTTGTATTATTATTTAAAAGATACCATATGAGGTTGTGAACTTCTTTTAGTAGCTACATTTCAATATTAGTAAATTACTTTAAGATTCTGATATTTGAACATAACATGTAATGTGATTAAAACAAATTAGAAATTTAAATGTGAGTTTGTATCACAGGATTTAAGACTGAGAGGGACCTTAGAGATCACTTAAACTTATCCTCATCCTTTTTAGATAAAGGTAAGATAAGATAATAAGATAAGATAAAATCAGTTATTTAAGTTTACACAGATAATGAATAGCAGAGAAAGGATTCAAACATGTCCTCTGCCTCCAAATTCAATGTTCTTTCCACTATTCCATAAACAATTACTGAAAAAAGATAAATATCAACAAAAATAAATTTCAGTATCACTATAATTCCCCTGAGCTGCTGGTAGTGATTATTACAAAGAACAGCATGATCATATACCTCCAAGGGAAGGAGAAAAGTCACAAAAACTCATGACTAGCATGCTACTAAAATTGATTATATGCTGCAAACAAATTTCAGACTTTGGTAGCAATATAGCAAATTGGATATACAGACGACTTCATTCCAAATGAACAAACATATACTTGAGAAGAAAATTATTCTTATAATATACCTTCTGATGAAAAATAATTCCTAGGAAAATTGAGTCCTTTATTTTTTATTTTAAAAAGTCATTTTACCATCAATTTGACAATCATAAACCATGTCTGACATTCCAGTGTATGCATATTCTTTTATATATGTTTCTAAAAAGTTGGCTATAATATGCAATTGAATACCCAGAATTTGAAATTCCATGATGGCCACTATAAAATTAGGAACTAACAAGAACTTGGTACACTATTATTGTGTTTTCTGGCATAACTGCTGTCTACATACATCTCTAACTCATTGGTATAGCTCAAATGAGAAGGGATTCCACAAAATACCATAGAGAGAAAAAGCATAACAGTAATACAAGGAGAACTAGGTGTACCCACACTAAAGGCTTTTTTTAGTAGGTTTTTTTTTTAGTAGTAGGTTTTCACTGTGTCAATAGCTTATGAAGAGTATAGGTGAGGACAAGGCTATTTGTTGGTATTGGAGTGCCATCGCTTTGTTACTTAAAGCAAATAGACAGAATGGATATTGTTCCTGGACAATAGACAGATTTTGAGGGTAGAGTGAGGAACAAGCCATATAAGGCTTGTGAAAACAATTCAAACAAACACCTGAGAGAGGGTTTTTTGTTTCTCTCCTGTGTGTTCCTGTCCTCTGATGGTTGCTCTTTTGGGGGAATCTTGAAGGGATTCTTGCTTATAGTCCCTAAGATGATATACGGCAATTGGATATCATAGTAGGTACAGTCCTAGGTTTGGAGTCAGGAAGACTCATCTTCTTTAATTTAAAACTGGCTTCAGACCCTTAACTAGCTGAGTGACCCTGGGCAAGTCACTTAATTCTGTTTGCCTCAGTTTCCTCATCTGTAAAATGGACTGGAGAAGGAAAAACAAACCACTTCAGTATCTTTGCCAGGAAGACAAGAAAATGACTGAATAACAGTCTAGACCAGGCATCCTCAAACTTTTTAAATAGGGGGCCAGTTCACTGTCCCTCAGACTGTTGGAGGGCCGGACTATAGTAAAAACAAAAACTTTGTTTTGTGGGCCTTTAAATAAAGAAACTTCATAGCCCTGGGTGAGGGGAATAAACGTCCTCAGCTTCCGCATCCGGTGCGTGGGCCGTAGTTTGAGGACTCCTGGACTCTATATGTCTGGACAGTTTATTACTTGGGAATCTATGTGACTATGTTGATGGGGAGGATTTCTGATAAGAAGTACCCAAGGTCATGAATACTGAACAGCAAAATATCTGAACCATTTCACTGCCTTACCCCAAAGGAAATCTGTAGCAGTGAAAGAATCCTGAAACACTTCTCTGATGTGCTCCCTTGGTGGGTTTGCAAGGAAGAAAAACTGAACTTGTCAATTCCTTGTTTATGATTGTTTTTCAGTCATTTCAGCCGTATCCAACTCTTTGTGACCTTATTTAGGATTTTTCTTGACAAAGATACTAGAGTGGTTTGCCATTTCCTTTTCCAGCTATTTTAGAGATGAGAAAACTGAGGCAAACAGTGTTAAATGACTTTTACGGTCAGCTTGTTAAGTGTCTGTGACTGGATTTGAATTCGGGTATTCTGACTCCAGAATACCTATCTCGATTTACTGTGCTTTATTCACTGTACCAACAAGATGCTGTAATAATATAAAATTTAAATAAATATAGGCTCTTTTCTCTGTCATCTTCTAGTTTGTTTAGACTCATGGAATGCACAAAATAATATTAAAGAAGAGAAAAACAAAAGTGCTTTGTGAAGTCCATGAATCAAAAGGCCTGAGGAGGTAAAGAAAGTTGTGAAAGAAATGGCATTTGAATTGGACTTTAAATCATGAGTCAGAAATACAAGTGAAGCAGGAGATAAAATGTCTTCAAGGCAAAGGGAGAAAAGAGTATGCGCAGAGACTCAGTCATGTAAGTATATAGGTTTAGGAAAAAGAAAAAGAATCTCTTCAGTTTGTCTTCATGAAAGATCAAGAACTAAGAAGAATATGAGATAAAACTGGAAAAGTAGAAGTGGTTGTAGTAGGTGGAGAGAGAGCTAAAATGAGCCAAAAAAGGGTTTTGACTTTATTTTGCGGGCAAGAGGGCTACTGAATACTCAAAGTGTAGTCTTTCAAGTTTTTATTATACATTAAAGACTTTCACAATCTCATAAATCCATTAAATCAAAGAGAGGCCTTGTCTTTTACAGAAGTAATACCTATGCATATAGAAATGAATGTTTTTGAAGACAGATCTAGGGAAATGAGAAGGAGGGATGCCTGAACTAGGGGAAAGACAACCATATCTATGGGTCAATGTCCCTATGGTGACATGCAGGCTTGTCATTCCCATTGCTTCCCACTTTTCTAGGGTTATTGGTGGACTGGGCTTCAGGTTGGGCCTACCCTAAATTTACAACCAATCTTTTATGCTTAGAGGACTAAAAGGAATCAGGATGTTTTCCTTGGGATCTTTGATGAGAATACTCGCTGATGATGTATTGTGTGATTGTATAATGTTTTTTATTTTGAAATAATTCACATTCTTTACTGTAAAATAATTTCTCAGACATTTCCTAAAAAATAAATGGCTCTAAATGCCAATAGGGATGTCCTGGGTGGGAGGAAACACCCCTCTCCTCCAATGAGAGAGGACCTTGAAATAGGAATAACACAGACATTACTCTAACCCCTCTAAGAAACTATTATATAAAGGAATGATGCAGAAAATTTTATTTCCCTGAAGAGATCATTCCTTAATTAAGTTCTTGAATATTCAAATACTATTAGTTCATTTGTATATAATAATAGAGTCCTTATTATTCTTGGAAATTCAAAATGACATATATCATCATTCAGAATTCCTATTCATCCAATTATCCCAAATCCAAATAAGGTGTGAAAAGGCAACAAAACAAAGACATCAAGCCTTCACAAAAAGAAGAACCTTGAAACACCATGAAAATGCTGACTTGTACTTTATAATAAAATAAGCACTTTGTCAATGAAGGTAAAACTTGAGAGACTTTTGGATGAAACAGATGATAAAATGGATTAAGTTCTTCCTAGGTATCAGGAGCTGTGCTGAGCATGATAATTACAAATATAAGCAAAAATCAATAGCAGCAAAATAATTCCTTCCCTCAAGGAACTTGGATTCTAATGAGAGAAAATGATATATAAAGGCTCCTTTTTATATTTTGTTTTCTTTCATTAGAATCTATACTGTTTAAGGTAAGGGACTGGTTAGGTATATATAAATTTTGTGTGTGTGTGTGTGTGTGTGTGTGTGTGTGTGTGTAGGGGGAGAAAGGGAGCAATTAGGTTGCAGAGTGGATAGCATGCTTTGGACCTAGAATTGGGCAATCCTGAGTTCAGATCCTGTTTCTGGCACAAATTAGCTTAACCTAATTATTTCATTTGTAAAAATTGAGAATGGGGATAAATGAAATAATATTTGTTAAATGTTTTGCAAATTTTAAAGCATTTGTAGTAAATTTTAGCTATTATATTAAATGAATTAAAGGCGAGGGAGAGGGAAGGGAAAAGATGCCCTAGTGAGAATACCTAGAGAAGTACATGGGACATAAAAAAAAGACTGAGTATGTCTGGCTTGGGTATTTATTAAAATGGAGATTGTTAGAAAAATTGACCAATTGGAAGAGGGGGCTGATGGGAGAGGCAGAGGTTTAAGTAGTTGATTATGCCAATTAATATTTCTTTACAAGGTAAAGAAAATGTTAAACCCATGGAAGTAAAAGTGGGATGCCCAATTTTTTTTTTTTAATGACAGCTTAATTTACAGCCAAGTAACACCTTTGTACAGTGAAATGAAAACTATAAACCAAGAGATGACAGATCCAGAATAGCATTGCATATTCCATAGTTGGGCAACTGTTTCACTTAACACTTAAAGGTGGTGATTTCATAGCCAAAAGCTCACAAAATGACTGGGTCATAGTTTTCAAAAACTGAGTCCAATAGGTGGGAGGTAGTGAGCAATGTTTACAGAGAATTTGACCCCAAATGTACATGTGCATATAAAATATAACAATATGATAATCCATAACAGCAATAAAAAGTACAAGCTAGGCCTAAGACTCATTATGTCAACCCCAACAAACTATCCTGTCTCTCTCTTACTATTGCAATTTACCAGAAACATCTTCTCTAATGCCAGAAAATGAAAAAAGTAAAAAAGAAAAAAATGACACTAGGGACTAATTGCTGTAAGTGATTTATGCAGTTTTTCATCTCAGCCTAAATCAGTTGCTTAATTTTTTCCATTTCTTCTTTCTTTTCTCCTTCTAGTTAAGTAGTAAACAAATAAAGAAAATAAATGGTGTTACTGTATTAAGCTTTTTGCTTAAAAATTTAACAGAGCTATAGTTATACTTTCACTACAGTTGTCCTTAAAAATGTACTTAAATAATGTCAACTCATAAATCATTTTATTTTTCAAGACTATAGCACTAAATTGCACATCTTCCTAATATTTTTGCAGTGGCATAAAAACGATGTTAAAACACCTTCCAAATTTTATATATTGAAAAAATCTATATGTACAGAGAGATACATGTAAACAGATGCAAATAATTTTAGCACACTTATGTGATATTCCGAGGAAAATTAAATTCTTGGGACAGAGTGTCTTGCTTTTGATTTTGTATTTCCAGCACCTACTGTAGTGTCTGGCACATAGTAGGAACATAATAATTCCTTGTTGATATGAAACACCACCTCTCATATTGGCTAACATGACAGAAAAAGAAAATTACAAATGCTAGATGAGAAAAATTAGAAGAATAATGCATTGTTGATGGAGTTGTGAACTGGCCCAATCAATCTGATGAACAATTTAAAACTATACCCTCAAAGCTATAAAACTATACATATCCTTTGCTACAACAATATCACTAATATTTTACCCCAAGAAATCAAAGAAAAAGGAAAATGTATTTGTATTTGTACAAAAGTATTTAGAGCAGTTCTTTTTGTGGTGTTAAAGAATTGGAGATCAAGTGGATGTCCATCAATTGCGAAATGTTTGAATAAGTCATGGCATGTGATTATGATGGAATACTATTGTACTATGAGAAATTTCAAACAGAATGGTTTCAGAAAAATCTGAGAAGTCTTATATGAACTGTTAGAATGTAAAGTGATCAGAACCAGGAAAAATGGTACATAGTAAATGGCACTGTTGTAAGGAAGATCCAAGTATAAAAAATTTAGCTACTCTGATCAAGGCAATGAACCAAGAAAATTCCAAAGGTCCCAAGCTGAAAAATGTTATCCACTTCCAGAGAAAAAACTGATGAACTCTGAGTGAATACTGAAACATTTTTATTTTGTTTTTCTTGTGGGTATTTTCTTTTGCAACATAGCTAATATAGAAATATGTTTTGCATGACTTCACATAGATAATTGATATATCATTTGCCTTCATAAGGGATAGGAGAGGAGAGGGAGAGAAAGAATTTGGAACTCAAAATATTTTAAAATGTATTTTAGATTTGTTTAATATAACTGGAAAATATTTAATGAAACAAATGAAACATTTTAAAAATTCTCATTGATTGAAGATAAACCCCATAAACAACAAGATGGAAGTTAGCAACCTGTGCTGCCTTGGGAAAATTAAAAGGAAACTAAAAGCTAATTTGATTCCAATTTTTACAATCCTTCCCTTCTTCCCCGACATCCTTCCCTGACATCAGTTATTTCAACACTATTTCACCAAAGACATACAAACTGCTATTAGTTTGTATTAATTATTACACTACTACTATTAAATCATATAAACAATACAAAATTCCTAAGAACAGAGACAGTATCATTTAAAAGAGATAGCTAGTCCTAAAATTCAAGCTTTTTCCTTGGACAAAAAGAAAATTTAAACTCTGGCAATTTTGGTTTGTAGCTAAAATAAGAATAAGTACTTATTTCCCTCTAAATTAACCAAGATTTCTAAAATTAGAAATAAAGTCAAATAAATCTTGATAAAAGAGAATCTGAAATCTTTCACGTTTATTTTTTATTGCAAATTGTATGTATGGTTACTTTCTTTTGGGCACATAATGACCTTGCCCTTATTCCTTCACTACCAAATCACAGTCTTATCATGAAACTGGCAAGGAGAGCCAGGGGTCATTATGTCCAAAGTCCCAGTCTCCAGGTAAGTAAACACTTACCCATTCAAGACAGATAGTTGTCTAGTAACTTCTTTTTAAATGTCTTCAGAGATAGATTCTGCAATCAAAGCAGCTTGTCCCAGTATTTACACAAACTCAAAGTCAATAAATCTTCTGTATTTTACTTATTAGGTGAACTTTTTCTTGGTGCATTCCTGCTGTTTGTTCATGGAAGGGGGAGGAGAACAACTACTTGGTTTCCTTATCACAGTAACCCATCATATATTTGAAGACAATTATTAAGTCACCTTTTAGCTTTCCTTTCACCAAGCTTTAATCTTTCTCCACAGGAGCTATTTTCTATATCTTTAACCATATTTATTATTCTTTTCTGAAAGCAGAAGGAGGAGAGAAAAAGGAGAGGAGGACAGGAAGAGGAGGAGAAGGAGGAAGAAGAAGGATGTATTATTACTTTCGTTAAAAAAAAAAAAGCTAGCCACTTTTGAGCATAGCAGAAAAGTAACTTCCCAGACCTTGAATGTTTTATGTGTGATTAGAGTACTTGTTGATATATTTTCTTTATAAAAATTTCATTCCTAATTCATTTGCCTCAAAGATTTATATGACTCGATAATTTCCATGTCTCTCTCTAAAAAAAATCATTCATTATGTATGGATATGAAGAGGCAAAGAAACAAAGTCAATATAAAAAATAATTGCTCATTTAAAATTATTTTATTTGTTTTAATATAACTATATATATGTATATCTTTATACTCAAATCTTCACATTCTCTTCTTTTATCTTCTCTTCTCTTTCCTGGCTCAACTTAAATTGCAGAAACTTGGACCCAGAATAAAATCCATTATTTTATAAATGAAGAAACAATGGTCCAAAGGGGTTCAAATGACTTGCACAAATTAGGGACAAAGATGGAGGTATCCTATCATTCCACATTGCCTCACTGTGTTGATAGCTCAGGACCCAAATAAAAAATGCAGAGGGATAAGTCCCAGAAGATTGTAAATGTCATACAATTAAAACGTCATATAACAAATCAATCCTCATAATGGTAATTGAAAGTTAACTATATTCTTTCTCTCTAGAGAGAGAGAAAGAATATAGATAGATAGATAGAGAGAAAGAATATATATTCTATATATAGTTATATAACTATAACTATATTCTAAATTTCTAGTTCAACAACTAAGATATGGGATTTTATGGTAGGATGTTAAGAATACAAACTTTTTAAAAAGTCTTTTTTTAGTCATTGCAAAAAGGATACACACACACACACACACACACACACACACACACATATATATATATATATATAGAGAGAGAGAGAATATATGTATTCTATACAGTTATATAACTATAACTATATTCTAAATTTCTAGTTCAACAACTAAGATGGGATTTTGTGGTAGGATATTAAGAATGCAAACTTTTTTAAAAGTCTTTTTTAGTCATTGCAAAAAGGCTATCCTGAGGAATGTAGGAATGTGTCTAACAAGTATAAACTAGTTTATATCAACATTTTTTAAAAAATGGTACATTATGTGTCCAGTAAATAGTTAACATAAAAAGTTAATAAATTATATAGCATTTCCAGGAGGCAAAAAAAGGAAAAGTATCAGAAGAGGCAAATTTATAAAGAAAAACTTCTTAGCTTTAAAATATTTCCTAGTTTTTGTAATTTTTATTTTATTTTTACTTTCTCCTGCTATTATCTTTAACCATAGCATAGACAATCTACTTAGAAGATAACTATACATTGGTAGATGAAATATATTTCTCTTCTTTTTTTCTTTGCCTTTTTTTGTTGTTGCTGAGAGGCAATTGGAGATAAGTGATTTGCCCAGGTTGATACAGTTAATAAGTGTGTGTGAAGCTGATTTTGAACTCAGATCCTTCTGACTCCAGAGTCAGTGCTCTAGCCACTATGCCATCTAGCTTCCCCAGAAATACATTTCTCTTGCAGAAAAGAAGACAAAGAAGAGGTAAAAATATTAAATTTTTCCTTTAAAAAAATAACTCTAGTTGAAAGTTAATTTAAAATTGTCAGAAACAACAAAGTTTTCAGATTATCTAGTTTTAATTTATTCATTCTACCTATCGTGTATGTGCACAGCAAGGAGGCACATTAGATAGAGTGCTGAGTGGACCTACAATCAGGAACACCCAAGTTCAAATCAAATCTCAAATACTAACTGTATGAACTTGTATAAGGCACCTAAGTCTGTTTATTTGAGTTTACTCATTTGCAAAATGAGCTGGAAAAGGAAATGGTAAACTATTCTAGTGTCTTTGCCAAGAAAACTCCAAAGAGGGTTAAAAAGAAATGGATATAACTGAAACAAGATTATTTCCTTTTAGATCCTATGCCCATTACTGGGATATGCTGACAGATCACAGTTCCTGTATGATGAATTCATGTTCTAAACATTTAGTTTCATATGGATATTTTTTAAACATAAGATATTTTTCCATCTAATGTTGCTCTTTTTTAAAATTAAAGAAATAGATCTTTGTAAAAAAAAATCTATAAGCATTTACTAGGTGCTTACTTATAGAGTGATAAAGTTTAAAATGATACAAATACATAAGTATAATTAGCATTAAACATTGAATTTAGTATTTTTTATCACTAACCTTTTAACGAAAACCAAATGTCATTTTTTCTTTAAGTAGATATAACTCAAGTAGAATTTTTCAGTTTGAATATAGAATAGTCTATGTTTTATCCAGAACATCAGAAAGTTTTAGAACTTGATGGCAACTTCTGCATCTGAAGCTCTTACTAACAATTTCCATATAATCTTTCCCCTCTTGCTCTAAACGAAAAGAAATTTAAGCATGTTACCCAATGACAACACCATGTACTCCAGTATTCTTTTTCATGTTTCCTCTTTTTCTTACCTAAGGCAAAATAGAAAGAAAGAAAATCCCAGGACAACATCATGCTACTGACCTGACTTAAAAATAAACAAACAAAACTCTTATGACAATATTTTCCACCCACAGCATTAAATTCTCCAAATAAGTTACAAATCCTAACTTGTCTTTATTATTTTGTAAGAAATGCTCATTTCACCTCAATATTTTCTAATCTACATTCAATTCATTCCCTAACTGATTGTTCCAAGTTTGCTTATAGTTTTTATATAGTCCCTGTACAAATGACTCTTTTAAAGAAAGGGTCATATTTCTGAATGCATAAATCAGAATATTATACAACCAAGTTTTTAAAAGAATCATAGAATGATATAAGTCGACTTAAAAGGAGTTCTTGAGATCATTTTGGTCTCAAAACATAAGATAAGCCTGAGGCTCATGGAAATTAACTGCATGGCCAAAAGTTCATATATGCAGTTGATGTCAGAGGTTTCTTGATACAAAGTTCTTTTTTCTTCAACATTGTTATGCTATTTCCAGACAGGTACAACTACAAAAATGAATAGGAGAATATGGAGGAAATGAGCTTAGGCAAAATCAATCAATAAACATTTATTGATTACCTACTAGGAAAAGGAACTATCCTTGATGCTGGGGAAAATAGTGTAAAGAATGAAATGATCCCTACTTTCAATAAGCTTATATTCTTTTTGTTTCCTTGATTTTTTTTTTTTTTTTTTTTTGGTGGTGGTGGTGGAGGGGTTTGAGGCAATTGGGATTAAGTGACTTGTCCAGTAGCTAGCTGTGTGACCAGTAAGGTCACATAGCTACTAACCATTAAGTGGGATTTGAACACAGGTCCTCCTGACTGCAGGGTTGGTGCTTTATTGCTGCCCTATGAGTAAATTCTAAAAGCAGAGACAAGTACATATAAAATATATACAGCATACAAATTTAATATATGTACATAGACATAATACTTAAATACAAAGTAGTTGGAGGAAAAGGACACTAGCATTTTGAGGGGATCAACAAAGGATGCAGGAATTTTTATTTTACTTTTTTTCTTGAGTTTTTTTTTTGGGGGGAGGGTAATCTATTTTCTTTCTTTTCTATTTTCTTTCTTTCTTTTTTTTTCTTTGCTAAGGCAATTGGGATTAAGTGGCTTGCCGAGGGTTACACAACTAGGAAGTGTTAAGTGTCTGAAAACAAATTTGAACTCAGATCCTTCTGACTTCAGTACTGGTGCTCTATCCACTGTGCCACCTAGCTGCCCTGATCTATTTTCTTTCACAAGATAACTTTTATGGAAATGTTTCACATGTGCTTTCTCAGTGTGGGTGGGAAGGAAAAAGGATAAAAATGTAGAATTCAATTTTAAAAACAAATTTAAAATTGGTTTTACATGTAACTGGGGAAAATAAAATATTATATTTTTTAAAATTAAAGAAAGGATGCAGAAGACAGTATCTGAATTATATTAAACTGAGAGAAAAAGTGACTTTATAAAGTTATGATAAGGACATGGTGCATTCCAGGTATGAGGAATGGCCAGTGCAAAACACAAGGACAGAAAGTAAAGTATACTGAATATACTCTATATAGAGTTGAGAGAAGACCAGTTTGGCTAGATCAGAGAATGTAGGTAGAAGAGTAAGGCTTAATGAGGCTATAAAAGTAAGTAAAGGCCAGATTAGTAGGACTTTAAAAGCTAAACAAAGTAGTTTATGTTTAGAGTCAAAAAGGAAGCCTTAGTATTGATTAAGGGAGTCACATGATCAGATCTACATTTGCAGAAAATTACTTTGATAGAAATATGTGAAACAGACAGGACTGGTGAGAGATTTGAAGCCTGAGACCAATTAAAATGCTGTTGAAATATAATGGGAATCATATCATATGATATAATATAAGTAAATAAAATGGTGAATGTTTGAATGGGGAGATGGGGTTGGATGTGAGCGATTCTGTGGAAGTAGGTAAAGATTTAACCTTTAGTGCATATATGAAGTGGAGAATAGTAAGGAGCCAAGAATAATGCTGAGATTATGAACCTGAGACACTAGATAGATGATGATGCCTTTGACAAAAATAGGGATTCTTAGAAGAGTAGAGGGTTTAGAGAGAATGATAAGAGTTCAGTTTTAGATATGTTAAGTTTAAGATGTCCCTGGGAGATCCATTCTGCAAAGTACAAAAAGCAACAGATGAAATAGGACTGAAGCTTGGATTGGAGACTGGGGCTAAATATCTAGACTTGCAAGTCATCTGCATAAAGATAATGATTAAACCCCTTAAAACTCACTATCTAGAAGGAAAGTCTGGGGGAAGAAGGCAAGAGGTCCTTAATATAGAACTTTGGAGAACACCTCAAGTTAGAGAGCATGATTGAAGTGAGGAGTTAGCAAAGGAGATTGAGGAGAAGTTAGGTTGGGAGGTGAGTCAGGAGAGAGTCATTTTAAGAACATGTGGAGAGGAATGAATATGTAGAAATAGAGGGGCTTCCAATCAAGAAGGTCATAGACAGTTCAGGTCTATGCCATTCCCCCAAAGGCATTCTGAACTGAAAAAACTCCCAATAGCTTCTTATTATTTACATTCTTTTTCATTTCTACTTACATCAGCATAAAAGTCCTTATTAATCCAAGGCCCAGAAACCCTTGAAGGACTTCTTTTCTGGGTGTCTAGTATCAAGAAAGAAATACTTGTGGATGGTCATTATTACTCATCATATATTCCCATTTTCAGCAAGGAAAGAGACCTGTGGATATTAGTTAGGAATTTTAGCATCCTATTCCCCTATATCTCCAATTTTTTATGAACAAGATCCTGTATTAACTCCCAAAGTATCTATCCTCAAAGTAGAGCCATGAAAGCCAATCCCCAAAGAAGGGAACTTCAAATCCAAGACTTCTCCAACAGAGGACAGAGGGTTCATAGAATGAGAGTCAATGGGCCTGGGTTCCTACTTCTGCAAAACTTACTGTGAGACAGTTTCTTCTCTATTCCATCGTTGACCTAGGCTGTCTCTGGGAAAGACTGGTTTGAATCTGCCATTCTATGTGATTTTGCTGTACTAGTCTTGGATTCTGCTGCCAAGAAAACTGGTGGATCTAGCTTTCTGACATTTAATATGGCTATTTGTAGGAAGACGTATTTATTAGAACAACATGCTCTCTTAGTTAAATTTATATTAAAGTTCAAAGTTCTAACCAAAACAGTACAGTAACATTTGGGCAGGTATAACGGTGATATTAAAGAATGGGTCCTGACTTTGTAGAACTAAACAAAAGGACAATAAAATTGTTATGAAAACAAGCATACAAAAATATTAAGGGCACATTTTGATGAGGAGAAGCTTGAATCCTAAGACTTAAAAATATTATAACATAGAACATCAAAACTATTTTGGTATCGGGGAAAAATAGAAAATATATCAATCAAATGAAATGGATATCCTAGGTATCCTAGCAAATGAATAAAATATTAGTATTTAAAATTAATTAGAAAATTAAAAGAAATAAATCTGTACTTAAAAGCATTTGGTAAAAACTTTGTTGGTAACATAATGGGAAAGAAATTTGGAGCCACATAGTTACCAGTGATTTCTAGCTGGATGAGAGAGTAGAGCATACAATAATGAACTTCAAAATCTCAGTGGTGGAGGGTAGACAAATGTATTTTGGTTTAACAAATGGTTGAAATTCTTTTGAGAGGAGATGATTATGTTTTTACATGATGAGGATTATAAAGATGATAATAACTTCTATATAACAAAAGTTTAAAAGAAAAAGTAAAAATAATAGATTAGAAAAATATATGACAAATACTAGAGATAAAAATGTAAACACTAAAATATGAAAGACACTATTGATAAAGTCACAAGGGACATTCCTGTGCATTTTGACCCATGGTGAAAAAATATGAATAGTTTTCAAAATCAGAAATACACTATTTTGAAATGTATAAATTAAAACAACTACTCTAAAAACACCAAAATAGCAAAAATAAAGTAACATATTCCATATTCACTATGTAGTAAAACAAGTATATTCATTCCACTAGTAATAATGCCATCTTAGAGAATATTTTTGGAGGACAATCTGACACTACACAGTAAAAGTCAGAAAAATCTTCATATGCTTTGATCCAATGATTCCATTCTTGGAATTAACTTCTGATGCTGTTTACATAAACAACAAACACTGAGTTATCTGTTCAAAGACTGCTATAGCATTATTATGTGTAATTTTTAAAAATCTTGAAAACAACATAAATTTCCCCAAATAGAATAAATAAATAAATTGTGATACATTAACATAATGAAGTATTAAAATGAAATTGAAATACCTCCTATAAAATTCAAAGTGAAAAAAATAAAACCAGAAGAGAAGAAACAATTCTACTTCTTTACTATGAACGTATAAAAGCAAGTTAATAAGCACAAAAAGATTAAAAGATCTCGACAGACACTAGGTCACATTATATAGGATAATGACATAGGTCTCCAATAGCACATCATCACAATCAGATTCCTTTAGACTAAAAAATGAATATCAGAATATCCTGACAAAAATTCAGAAGAAAGTTGGGCCAATGAGCCAAATGAGTAAAAATTTATTAACAAAGCTACCCTTGGCGAATAGTGGAGCAAGACTATGAAATTGAAGTAATATTCAAAACATTTGGGCAGGATCCAAAAGAAAGGCAATGAAAATGATTCATTACTGTGCAATGAGTCTTACGAGAAAAGGCTAAGAGAATTAAGATTATTTAATCTAGAGAAAAGTTGAAAAAGTTGGTAATAGAAAGTCTCCATCATTAGGTATTGTCAGGGAATAGAGTACCCTGATAAAAATCAAATATTCTATTTGAAGTGGATTTCAAATGTGAATTCCAATTTTCAAAGAATAAGAATGTAAATTATAGTTAACATTAAAAATATGAGGAACCAATTTTCATCTCTTTTGAGTACTCCCCTAATTCTTTTAATGATGTTAATCTCAAAACCTTGGAGCCATTTTTGCCAATTCCAAAGAACAGTTTTGTATACATTAGGAATGTTGAATATTTCAGGAGTAGAACAGAAAAGGCAGGTATTGGCATTCCTAGATCAAAAACATGCAAGTTAATGGTATAACTAGTCCTTACATCTATGTTTCCTAACTTGTAGTCTACTTCTTTCTTTCTACAACATTGGTCTATTGTAAAATGTCTCATTTTAGAGTGTTTCCAAGTTGTGAGTACCTGAAAAACAATTCTTACTTTTATAGCATTAAAGGCTGCTATTTTAAAATATATATTTTACACTTTCCCAAAAGATTCCAAGGGTTCTATTTACATACATGCACAAGTTAAATCACTTTCTGACAATGTATTTGGTTCACAAAGAGTTACACTTTTTTAGAGCCTTAGTAAATTACCTCCAAGGTCCCTCTTAATTCTGTGATTCTTTGATTTATATGTTTCTATAGGTACTATATGAGAAATGCTCAAATTAATAACAATATAATGTCTTCCCAAGAAACTGACTCGGCCTAAAATTGTGAAAGAACTAGAACCTCTGCACAATGATTTATTTCCAACACTTATTTATGATTTTGGGAAGACATATCATTTAGATTATCCTATTACTTATATAATTGAAATAATAATTCTAAATTTACTTAACAAAATAAGAAATTATTTACATTTAAGAAATATCAATTCAGAAATGTTATCTTTTTATGAATAAAATTGATTCTTTGCCCTTCCCCTCCCCACAAGGTAGAATTAGAGGTTGAAAAAAATTCATCACATCATGGCTCCTTTATCTATTCTATTCTTTTTTGCACAGTAATTGAAGTTAAGTGACTTGCCCAGGGTCACAAAGCTACTAAATATAAAGTATTTGAAGCCAGTTTGAACTCGAGTCCTCCTGACTTCAGAGTCAATGTTCTATCCACTGCTCCAGCCATCCAGCTGCCCCTCCCTTATTGATTCTAAAACCATCTACTGTAAGTGGAATCATTTAACTTTGATGCCATCTTAAAAAATCAATCATTTTATTAGATGATAAAGAAAAACTCCAATGGTTTAAAAAGAATGTTTCATTAAAACCAAAATAGGAAGGAAAGGTGAGTAAAACATAGGGTAAATGGGATACTTATTCTGATTAAAATATTTAGTTTGGAGTCATCCAGGATCAAAGGAAGATTTCAGAAAAGGGAAAAAAAATGTTCGTATAGAATCTTTCAAAGTAGGACTCTATAATCATTTTGTTACAGACAGACTCGTTAAGGGAAATACCATCTATTTTTCTTCTCTCTTTCAAATATGATTCTTTTGATTCAGTATCTGCCTTCAAATTAAATTCCAGTGAGATTCTACTACTGTTATATCATACATTTGGAATTCCACTTTGATCTCCCTTGATGCCTTCATATTCTAGATTAAGGCATGATTATTAAAAGCATCCCTATGGTAAGTACTAAGTTGTGGGATTAAAAAAAAATACTATGAATAAAAGCATTGTTTATAATCATTTATAATAAAAGGAAGAAAACCTTTCTTAAGTCCACTGATCCAACTGAATTTATATTTTGAAATTAAGAATTAACACATTTGGAGACCTCCTATGAGATGAAGCATAGCATAAAGCTAGGAAAAGCAACTAGTTGGAAAGCCCTTCCCTATTCTGTCATAAAGAGAGGGGGAGGGGAAGAGGAAAAAAAATGAAACAGAATACTGCCAAATAAACACAAAGATGAAAAATTCACCTGAAGATATTATGATTACAAAATCATCATCAGGATCATATCCATTCTAGCTGTAACATATATCCTGACCCCTAGACCAATCATATTCAATTAAATCTGATTTCTAAAAAACAAAATAAAATAAAAACAACACAAAATTGGCAATTTTGTTTGGAGGACATTCATGAATCCTAGATATTTTTTTCTGAATTATCTCAGAATATGAATGCCATAAAACTTGTGAGATCACCTAATTCAACCATTCCTTTTATTTGTTGTGAATAAGTACAATATACTACTTATATATACTCTAAGTATATAGTACTTAGGGCAGCACATAGAGCACTGGGCCTAGAGTGAAGAAGTCCTGAGTTCATATCCAGCCTCAGACACTTACTTAGCTATGTAATCCATTTGCCTTAGTTTCTCATCTGTAAAATGAGTGGAGAAAGAAATGGAAAACCATTCTAGCACCTTTGTTCCCGATTCCTAGTTCACTATTCTATCCATTGTACAATCTAATAGGGGAATTCTGCGAAGTCTTTTCAATGAGCTGCATGGGTGATATGTAAGAAAGTTTTGGGAAAAAAAAAAAAAAAAAGAAAGCTTTGAGGAATAGAACAGATAATTTTTTTCAAAATATGTTTATTTCAATACATATTTCTTAATTACATATTTAAATTAACATTCATTTTTTAAAATTACCAATTCTCTCCCTCTCTTTACCCCTTCTTTTACCCCTTGAGAATAAATTATTATACGTATGAAGTCACATAAAACATATTTTCATATTAACCACGCTGCAAAAGAAAACACTCACAAACAGAAAAAAATAAAGAAATATAAAATATATATGTATAAAAATATATTTCATCAATATAAACATTTTATATAAATTAATATTATATATTACTTATACATTTTTAAAATATGTTTTTAAAATTGAGTGAAAAAAGTATTCTTCAGTTTGCACTCATAGTTCATCAGTTCCCTCTGTAGAGGTGAATAGTGTTTTTTTATCATGAATTTTTTGGAATTATATTGGATCATTTTCTTGATGAGAAGTGTTTTAAAATATTGCTACTACTATGTACAGTATTCTCCTGGTTCTGTTTACTCCACTTTGCATTAATCTTTCCAAGTTTTTCTGTAACTTCTGCTCATCATTAGTTACAACTCAATAGTATTCCATCACAACAACATTGTTCAACTATTCCCCAACTGATGGGTGGAAATCCCCTTAATCTAATTCTTTGCCACCACAAATTTTTTTTTTTTAATTGCTCTACAAGAGTGGCTTTGATCTCTAGTATACAGATCTTGTAGTGGTATTGTGGGTCAAAGAATATGCACAATTTTATAGATATTTGGACATAGTTCCAAATTGCTTTCCAGAATGGGTGGACCAGTTCACAACTCCACAAAAATGCGTTAGGGTCCCAATTTTTCCACAACTCCAACATTATTTGTCATTTTCTGTCATGTTAGCCAATCTGACAGGTTTTATGAGATGGTATTATACAAGATAATAATAATCTTGACATGGTTCCCATTTGAGAGAGTTAAGAGGCAACAGGTCATGTTCATTTGATAGCTCAGATTCCAGGACATCAGAACATAAGAATAGTACAAACTCTCCCATTCTTTAGTGATGTTTACAATTTTTTTGTGTTCCATTTCTTCTTTGTCTTCGTTCCTTTTTGGCTGTAATAGAGGGAGAACAGGTAGTAATTCTTAATGGGTGAGAGGATTTGGGCAGAGCTGGTTCCCATGACTTCTTGGTGCTATTTTATAAGGACTTCAAGATTATTATTTTTAATCCAGATAGAGTTTTAGTCAAAATTTCAAAGTCTATGTTTAAATTATATTAAAAGAGGACATATAAGTTAAGCTGATGGACAGGAATGAGGAAATACTGAATAAGCAAATTCTGCATATTGAATTAAGTTGGGGATATAACCTCATTGATCTTTTAAGGTAGACAATACCTCAGGAGGAGCAATGAGCATTACCACATCATTAGCGTTTTATAAAGTGGAGTAAATAACAAAGAGTAAACTACTTTTTGTGGTTACTTAATGTATATGTCAGGTCACCAATGCGTACATGTATAATAATCACAATTCATTTATAGTGCCCTAGAGGAGGTAATTTGGACTTACACAGAACCATTACTTCAGGTAAGTCACCTGAATATGGTTACATAATGACCTTTAAATGTTCTTCATTATATTTGGCTATACACATGACTTATTAGCTGTAGGATGCTATAGAAGAAATATAAATATTGCATTTCAATTTTGAACCAATTTTAAAAGAAAAAAATTTTCAAAGAATTTGGGGATACCAAATAAAAAAGATATAGACTGACTCAGAGTTAATGTTTGGTTAGAAAAGAAATAGGAGAAGGACATCTTAGAAAAAAAGGATAAATTTAGAGATGCTATCATTAGTGTTAGCCGTTTATTAATCAGAGATTCATCATAATAATACCCACCTGGCTCTTCCTAAATATAAGGAATATATAGGGAATCATTAGTAAAGAGAAAAACCACTAGCTATTATTTTTGTAAATGCATAAAAATAACAGCTAACATTTACATGGTACTTTAAATTTCTTTACATGATCTTCTCATTTGATCTTTACAATAATACTCTGGAACAGAAACTCTGTATTTAACAGATGAGGAAACTGAAGACCAAAGAAGTTAAATTACACTGAGCTCATAGTTATTAAGTGTCCAAGGCAAAATTTCAAGCTAGGTCTCCTTTATTCTAAGTAGTAGAATAGGGACTAGACCTATACTTTTATCATTATATCATTGCTGTTGTTCAGTCACATCTGAATGTTTGAGATTTTCATAGTAAAGACACTGCAGTAATTTGCCATCTCTAGCTCATTGTACAAAGACAAAAAGGATTAACTGACTTGCCAGTGTAAAACACAATTTGAACTCAGGAAGATGAATCTTCCTAACTCTGGGTCTGGCTCTCCATCTACTATGCTACCTAGCTAGCCTATAGCTATCCTATTCAGTTAAAAAGGAATTCCCAAATAAAAGAACTCCCTCTACCAAGTCTGCACCTTCTCTGCAAATTGAAGTCTAAAGGATTTTCCTAAAGCATTGAAAGGCGATCAGTATCATATGGCTATTATATATCAGAAAAGGGGCATGAACCATATCCTATTTCTAAGGTCAGCTCTCCATTCACTACATTAATATAAAGGAGCAATATTAATGCTGGGGAGAGCTGATTGTTAAACTTTCAGTATAAGAATTTAGACTTTGGGAATTGGCTAACACTAAAAATCAAGATTCAATTTATTGTTTTCATGAGTGTTATCTCTGGCAGAGAGAAAATTTTGATGATGTAGATTAAAGTTAAATGTGTGTTATAAGTATGTTCCACACACACACACACACCCAGAGCTGCTTGTTAAATATATACTAGCACACCTTTTCCTATAAAGCAGTTAAAAAGAACAAGTATAAGGAATAAAAACAAATCTAGCACTTCTAATGAAATAAAGCAAGAAGCACAAAAAGAAGAAACCAAAGAGAAGTACAAACTTATTAGGGTCTTATAGAATGAAAATGTGGACAAAAAGGAGAGGACAAAGAACTGAAATGAATGAAAATTATAAATCCATTTATGTGTTGAAATTAATTTAAATGTAAATAGCTTAGTTAGTTCTATTGATATTTAATATTAAGTTCAAAATGAATCATTTCTTAATTGAAAAAAGAAATTAGGTCTAAAATAAATTTTACTATTAAATCAGAAGCCAGAAGAAAAATGATAACAAATAGAAATATTAACTATGTATAACAAGAAAGTAGTAGAGCTCCCTCTATTGAATTATATTTGAGAAAATGTGCCTTTATTTAAAACCAACATGTTGCTATCATCATTATCATAATAAATGAAAACATTTTTTTTCCATTACGAGGCCACTACTACAATTCCCTCTTATAAAAGTCAAAAAATAAATACACATTTCAATTTCTAGGAATAATTTCACATATTACTTAATCAGGGATAACTTCAGTACTGGTATTTTCTTATTTCTATTTCTTACAGCTTTTTTTCACACAATTATTTTTAAAACTATAGTTTTCAATTTATGCTTTTTCTAACATTTGTGAAACAATAAAACTCAATGAATTATACTCCTTTACTATTGTGAAATATTCTACTATGAATATACTACCCAGTATTTTGCTAACATATCAAATACATCTACAAATATAATTGTAATGTAATATAATAGATGCCATCAGCAAAATGAAAATTATATACAGTTTAAATGTTTCCTGCAATGAATAAATTAGCTCTATTATATTATGGCTTCACAATGGAAAAGTGCTGATCTAGAAATATAGATCCACTTAACCATGGCAGCTTTAATTGATTGATCTATGGAAATTAAACTGCAAAATTAATTTTTGTTGGTTATCTCGGAAGTAGGTTCATGGTACTCAAGTTATCTGTAGAAAACACTTCCAAAACAATTCAAATTCTTTTAAACTAAATAGTACAGAACTGTTCTAAACAATGATAACCCCAAGTCACACCCTAAAGCTCTACTTCCTTCACTATTTTATCAATTCCTTTAGAAGAGCCATCTTTCTTATCTGGAAAAGAAAAAAAAAACCTGCTGAGCAGATTCAGGGCTCGTTTTAATAAACAAATACTGATTTGCCATTCTAGTGTGATAAGAAATGCAGTTTCATCTTAGCTATATAGACATTCCTCACAGAATTATCATGTTAGAGTACTAGATTAATATCCATAGGGATAGGATTGAGTAAGGATTAATTCACCCACATTTAGTTTAAAAAACTAAATATTTATTACCTCTTCATAGGTCTACTTTCAAAAGTATTATTCATATTTTGAATCATGCCCATTTTTCATCATCTTTAAGCCCACAAAAACATGAAATGTGACTACAAGATTATGCTATAAATAAAAATTCCTCTCAAAACTATGCACACCTCTCAGGTACAGAAAATATTTATAAAAGTTAAAGTGCATGTACCACAAACTTAAAACATATCAAACCAGTTTCAAATAGAAGCTAAATATGTGAATTACAGTGCTAGCATATTAATGGTATCCATCTAGAAATAGAGAATGTGTAAATTTTTGCTTTATCTTTAACAAGTACTTTTGAAAATTCTTCACTTCTTTTATATAAGGCATAATTTTTTTTATAAAAGTATAAAACAAATTTTCTTTCTAACTTGGTTGTAACAAAAGCCAAGAATATAATATTATGAGAATTCTATTAAACAATAGAACACTATTTATATTTTAGTAGAAGCAAACTTTTTGAGAACCTTTTAAAATTCTAACAAAAAATATTTTAAACTCCGTTTAGTTATTTTTTTAAAATGGCTCTTTTCAAAATAAATAGTTGAATTTAAAAAATGCTTCCTAAAGTTTTCCAAAGGGTATTAATTAGCCCTCCAATATAATTCTTGTACCTATACTGAACAAACAATGATGGGATTCTTCACTACTTGTGTAATGAAGAACAATGTCAATAGAGTTAAAAATCATGTGATGCTCCTTATCTTGATTTGTACAGCAGGGTAAACACAATCTAATTTTTAGTGTGTAGTAGGAATTCTCCAAGATGGATGAGAATGTGGATTCAAAGTAATACAATTTTAGAATTAAACTACATTAAAAAGCATCAGCTTGTGATCATGGTTGTAGCAAACATTCTAGGGTATGCTACCATTTTCACTCATGCCCCTGAAGCTTCCTTGTCTGCCAGTATAGAACTAGGTATTGATCACACAATAGCTTTAATCTTGCCCAGAATTTCAGCCTACATGTTTGTATATTTTATTTGTCTCTACTTTCCTATTTTACATAAAGTTTAAAATGAGTAAGGAAGAACTTCAAGAGAAAAAAATATGAAGTTAGAGAAAATGAATTAATGAATTGACTAAGGAAAAACAACAATTTGTAATGGAAATGATCTCATTTTTATATGAAGATAGTACCTTACACTTATACTTGAAAGATTTTCAGTGATGGAAGTCCCTTCACTGATAAAGACCACACAATACCTCTCTATTTCTTAGGAGATGATCTTTTCTATAGCCAAAATATTTCTATCCTTACAGCCATTTTGGTGATGAGTTTCTACAAACTTTCATAATGAATCCTCTATGTCATACCTAAGAGAAAATGTTTAAGGATCTAAGTTGAACAATTTGCTTTTTGAAATCCTCATTAGAGACATTTTGGAGATATTCTAAATATCTGAAATAGGATTATTTTGGGGTTTTTTTTTTTCAGAAATATGTTATTAAGCCCTGTGACAAGTATGACTGTATATTGGCCAACACAATTTTTGTTCAAGAGTTTCATGTTCATTTTCTTTTCTGCTCCACAGATATCCAGCTTTAAAGACATGAGAAGCTATTCACATGAGAAAGAAAAAAAATGGAATCCCATCACTTCCAATTTTTCTACATTACAGATAAATCAAATGTAGTTCTAAGTTTTACTTTGTATTGCCTCCCTCTAAAAATATAACCGAATAACACAGTGTAAAGAATATATAGAATCCTTTTGGTTTTTTTAAAAATATTCAAATAGCAGTAAAATATGAAACCTTTTTCTTTCTGCTTTTTATTTGGCTAAATGGCAGATGACTTAATAAATATTTTATTATAATGTGTGTCCTGGAAGCAAAATGGACTGTGGGTGGTGGAAGTGTACATTTTTCATTCGAAAGGAAGAGTGCTTGGGTGATACTGTGATTATTTACTACTAGGATTGGATTACATTTTTGTGGGACTCTCTGTCCCTGGAAATGGACCCCCGCTCCCCCCCAAAAAAATCTGATAAGTATGCAGTTGAGGTATGAGGTAGGTTCAGGAGAGACAGATATGCCAAGTTTTTAACTACTTTATTTTTAACTCATCTATTTTATTATTCAGACTCCTTTACCACTGCCACCATCACCCTCCATCTGATTCTCTTAGGAACCAAAATCAAACTAAACTAAATTGTAGTATTACTCAGCCTAATATGGGGGGATGTAAGATCTTCTGGTGACATATTCTCTTTAACATAACTCTTATGTCCTCAAGTTAAAATATTCCTGATAAGGCCCAATCCTTTAAAGCTAAATAACTCTATGTTAAAGAATTGTTCTTTAAATAAAAGCCAATTTTGTATGAAAGTGATGAAGCAGATATACACACAACCTATAGCTGAGAAAGGTACAAGAAGGTTTGATGTACTATAATCATCTCAGTCCTAAAAAGCTCTGAAGCCCTGGCACCTGCCTCTTGTTCCTTCCAGTTCTGATCCTGAATCTACAATCTCTGAATATTTTCAACCTTTCTTTCAATTCCAGATCTATAATGAGTACATTATGTCCCCAAGGCAAATTCCCCAAACAGTGTTCTGTCCTTCCTATCCTACCCTGTTCCTCACTGTGTTCCTCTCAGTGTGGTTAAGTCCCTTAGTTTTTAACCTCTGACACTAGTACATCCTTTTCTCTCCAGTTTCCTACTGGAAGAGGTTGAAGATGATGAAGCAAAGTTAAAGGTAAGGAACAACTTCGTTGTGACAAGGTACCCTCTATTCTCCTTCCTGACTGTATACTGTAATATATATTATATTACACGTATATGTTAGTATATTGGTTGCACTAATCACCTCTCCTTTAGTTGAATCACTGGCTTCAATTTCTCTGGTGGGTTTCCTTGCTTCCATGTTTTCTTCTTTTTCTTATCTTCCTATCTACTAAGTTTCCAAAACATAGGGGAAGCAGTAGAATTTCTTTATAGTGGTAACATATTACAATTATATATATATATATATATATATATATATATATATATATATATATATATATATACAGCATTTTAAGTTAGCAGACTTAAGTTCAAGTCCCAAATTCTACATCTTCCATCTGTCTGAGTAAATCACTTCAAATATTTGGGCTTATTTCCTCATCTGTTGAGAGAGAGAGAGAAAGAGAACTATCTAAGGTCCTTTTGATATCTTAAATCTATGATTTATAATCTCTTTCCAATAATCTGGGGCTAATAGATTGTGTATCTAGAAGTTTCTCAACTGTGAAGTATACTCTGTGAAACCAAAAATGATTTAGGAATTGTAGTCAAGGCTTTTATCCTACTCTCAGGTCAAGAAAAGGTTAAATCTTAATCTGTGCTTCCATTGGTGTCATTTGTAACTACTATCACATTATTCTACTTTCACTTAATAGAATTTTTTGACAACTCAGATGCCTGAGTTGTCAAAATTTAGCCAAATTTAGTTTTCATCAATTAAAATCAGGCCACTGGTTGCCTCTGGCCCACATCTCCAACTAGTTCAGAAAGAATTTGAGAATGGGATTGGATTAAGGCAGCCCTTAAGCCTTTTTTGACTTTCTAGATAATAATGTGGGTTTTCCTAAAGGTAGGGGATGGAATTGGAGAAGAATAGGTGTGAGAAATACTCAGCCTTGGCCCCAGAGCTACTGAGAAATCAGATAAGGCTAAATAACTTTAACAATCAATCAACAAACATTTAAGTATCCTTTAGATACCAGGTATTGTGACAGGTGTTAAGGATTAAAATAGTAGATCTTTTACCTCACAATAACATTTTTCTAGAACTGATGTCACCCCTTAGAAAAATTATTAAAAATAACACTCAAGATGAAAAGCAAGTTTTGGAGATGAATACTTTAGTACTACTTAAGTACATTATTCTTCTATTCAAGTGTTTTGAGAAACAGGGATACTTAGTTAAGTTACAATAATAGGACTAATAAACAGAAAGCACTGAGAACTCAGTTACACTATATAAAAGATTTTGACTTTCTTAGCTCTTTTAGTCCTTTCTTGTATTATTCTGTAGGAGTATGGAGTGGTCAAGAGTTATACAAGGGTAAGAAAGAACCAATATCCCCATTAATGATATTGAAGGCTCAGCAATGAGTTGAGGCATTATTCCTAAGGAGTTAATACTGAAGGAAAGTCATTGTGTTTAGAGTTCCAACATTTGGAAATATGATATGTTTAAGGAAATATGATATCATGATAATGATAAATATGTATGCAAAGCATGCATAATTACTTAAATATTTTCTAAAATATTGAAATGAACTATTTATTTTAGGGCTTATCCCCAGAAAATTTTGCTATTGTGTTCTTGTTGACATGAATTAGAATTATTCTTTATTTAAACCCTGTATTGACATGATTATAATTTTTTGTTTAATAGCAAACTAGTAGGAGTCAGAAGAGAAAGCCTTTTACATCAAAATACTTAAGTGCTTCTTAAATCAGAATGCTTAATTTTCTTCCCTGTCCTTGGAAGGCTATAAGCCTCTAACTAGGTTAGTGTTTTTATGACTTTATGAGAGAAGAAGAAAAGCTGAGAATGACAGCAGGAAAGGGAATCTATGTAGCTATAGTCTAGTTACTTAATCTACTACTCATAACGTGACTTCATTAAAAAAAAATTGGGAATTTTTGATACAAAAGACTTGTTTATGTTGAAACAGCATATAACAAAGCCAAAAAATTAAACACACATCTGTGTATGTTGCCCTTTTGGAATATCCATGTCTTTGATTCCCTCTACTAGGATGGAAAATTAAGACCTGAATAGAAAAAAAAAGATGAGAGCATTAATGGCTAATTCCATCCTTGTAATATAAACTATGATATCAGACTGATATATGTTTATTGAATACCATTATATATTTGCTGCTAATACTCACTGAAGTTTAAGCAAATACTGTATTCTGCTCAAGATAAGAACAAAAGGAATCATGATTCATGTGATACTTTAAGAAATAATGGATGAAAACATTTTAACAAGATTAATGCATGTAGAAGTTAGATATACTTTTTTCGATTTTGTACAGATACAATCAACATTGCAAATAATGACACATGGCACATGTATTAAGAGATAATTATGTGTAAAGGAGATAATATTCAATCTTGATTGTGGAGTTCAAAATGTTTCTTTGGTGAGGGAAAATTGTGAAAGATGTGGAGGAAATGCATGTTCTTGTTTAATCTTATAGTAACTACAAAAAGGAATATGAAATAAAATATAAGTGGAAAATTCATATCAGTTAATTCAAATATAGATAAACATGTTCTTTAATAGCATTTGCTCAATTCAGATTCTTATATGTCTTTAGGAAATTGAATGTCCGTATTGCTCTGTCAATGACCTAAATACATTAAAATTAACCAAGTTTAAGTTCATATATGTTCACATCATACATATGTCAGTGATTTAGTTATTTTGAATGGATATGGAAACTCCCTACAACTAACATAAATAACTAACTCCAATTTTTCCAATTCACTTGTAACAAGTCACTGAAAAAGACTTGAACATAGGTCATCTGATAGAAACATCATACTACTAATGATAATAACTATGTCTATAGCTATATCCTTTTCAGATACAGAGATAAACACTAATATATGAATGCATGAAAATATGTTTAGTATATTCCTAGATTCTGTAGCTCCCTCTGCTTATGAGCCTGCATATTTGAAGTAAGCACTGTATGTATCTACTTGAATCCAGAGTTCTGAGGAGCTAAGAAGTCTTTGAAATTGTTTGATGCTACATATATGAAAACAAAGAGATGTATGGTTGCTAACGTTAGAAAAAAAGTGACTGAAAACAATTAAAACAAAATACTACCATAACACAAAGTAATGCTGAAAAGCTCCAATATCACTCAGTTTTCAGATGCCACTGGTTTGAGAGGAGATCGAGAAACTTAAAAATTTAACAATTTTGCTTGCTTTCCAATACACTGTTGAAATTGTTCATTGACCATAGGAAATTAAAAAGGTACTGCTAATAATGTAATAAGTTTCTGTTTAAAACAAGGTTTCATTTGAAGCACTGAAAATGCTGAGTAAATAAATTCCTTATCTTAAAGAGCCTTGTCTACGAGACAATTAAAAAAGTAAGCAACCCTCATGAAGATGCTTGATTTTACCCATAGGAATGGAATAATATGAAAGAGATACAGTAATGCTCTTCTAAAATCATACCATGTGAATGTAGTAAAGCAGAAAATGCAAAATTCCTGTCTCCTTGCCAGTTGTGCTGAATCTTAGAATATAGAAACTCTCCAATAATCATATTTTTAAAAATTCAGGTGGATCTTCATCTATATTTGTAAACAAATCACCAAAAACCCAAAATACTTCAAATTAAAAATACTAATAAATATTTTCTATCATATTATAATATCTTTCAAGCTTTAGCATATAGAGAAAAAGGTTTTCCATTCTGAATCATTAACAATATTATTTGCTTTAGTTTAGAAACTATTTACAAGTTGATTACTAGCATCTTGCCATTTGTGTGGAAACAGGTTAAACTATCAGTTTTCTGAGGTCCAAAAATATCTTTCCAAATATGGCACCTTCTCTTGTGGGAAGGGGAAAGAGATACCGGTATATTTCTCACTTGAGCTCTTATTTCCCCAATACCGTTCCCTGAGGAACAGAAATCTTAAAATATTTTTATGAGAGCTAGAAATATACAAAGAATAGCAACTAGTTTAGGATCAATACCTTTTTCCCTGGGGTTAAAGCAGAACAGTGGTGATGATAAGAAGGTCTAGACATGATTTTATGGGTGTGGGAACATTCCACACTTGTCTATGTCTTAAAGAGTCGAGGATATTGAGAGTTAAAAGTAACCTGGCCCCTTTGTGGCACAGGTCTGTTTTTCAGAAGCCCAGGTCTTCTTGGTGAGTCCCTTATCTAATGTGTCACATTATGCCTTCCACTTTTCCAAAACAATCTTTATAACTCAAGTTTTCCCTGACTGTGCCTATAAGATTTTGATTTAATATCATTAGAATCTTTGAAAGAAACCATTTAAACAGGAGCTTGCCTGCTTTGCCCAAAGAAATTATCTTTTTAATTTTTATGTCATAAAAAATATTATTTCATTTGGGACCTGGAAGAGATTCTAGCAATTATTTTTCCCTACTCATTTTAAAGTTAAGGTCAAAGATCCCCAAGGTCATATTAAGTTGGTGACAGAGTCAGGGGTAGAATCCAGGTTTCCAGATTACCAATCTAGGCCATTTCCCATTGTTCTACAAGAAACATAAAATTGATATAACAGAAAACACACTGAATAAGATAATACAGAAATCTAATTAGCTTGCAATTGTTTTTTAAAGTATGCTTTGTTTTGATATTAATATAAAAAAATCAGAACATGACCAAAAAAAAAAAAAATCAGAACATAGACAACCTCAAATGTGATTTCAAGGCCTGGTCTGGTTTAAAAAAAAAAAAAAAAAAAATTACACAGAGTAAGCAGCAACTTGTTAAAACTGTTGTTAAACTTCTATTTTTGAATCAGTCAATGGTGAGCAGTTTGAAAAACTTTAAAAGGAGGACAAAAATAAGTGACCCCAGTGGAGAAACAGTTAATTGCACAGCACTACCTCAATAACCCCTTATTGTTGTAAATATAATCAGGCAAAGCCTTTCTTAAAGCAATACAAAATGTCACCACAGGCTGACGCTCTTTCTACAAGAATAATGAGACTCTCTACCTTGAATGCAGAACACATCTTTTGCCTTTATATTCACTTCAGTTTCCATGGTTAATATCCTCTACCCCAAAAGGTGCATAGTAACATTCCATGTCAGAAAGTATGTTCATGAGGATCTTATATATATTAAATGTCGTAATATACTAAAGTGCTAAATAAAAACAAGGGGAAAAAAAAAAGAACAGTTTTACAAACGAGAAAGCTTTTTTGTTCTTCCAATCTGACCAAGCACTATTAAAAAAAAAAAAAAAAAAAAAAAAAAAAAGCTCTGGAAAGGAAATAGAAAAGAAAAAAAGGGGGGGAAGGGGATTAAGAGGAGAGAGAGCTCTCACTTGCCCAGTCCATTGTAACAGACTTTTATACTGCATTCCCACAGGGGTCAGTTTTTCAAAGGGTCTGAAGAAAGTACATTTAGCTACTATGAGACTTTTAGTTGTACGGTTGAAACTGCGCTTTTCAAAGCACACACACACTCCTCACACCTCTATCTTCGCTATTGAAAGGGGGTCTATTCTCACACAGGGGAGTCCAGTAACTCTAAGCTTCTCGGTTTTCAGGTCTGCAACATCCGACCTACCATTCAGTCGAGAGAGGAAGCCTGGCATTAGGCAGTGCGTGTGTGTGCTCCTGTTACTATGTGACAGTGTGTGCATTATACACTCTCCCAGCCCTGTTCACGCGTTCGTGTTGTACATTTACTGCTGGCAACACAATCCTTCGGAGCTAAAATAAATAGCGCTGCAATGACTACTGCACAGCAGGGGGGAAAGAAACGTTTTAGAGATAGAACCACTCCCCGATTAGCTGTTCAATGTGCAAAGAGACCTGACCAGGGACGTGTCCAACACAAAATAACAAAAGCAGTCGCAACGAAAGGAAAATTGGGAGGAGCAACGGGAAGGGAAATAATTAAAACTATCCCATAAAAGTCACGAAATGGTTAAACTGGGGGAAAAAAATTACAGGCTCATTTTTTGGGGAGTTGCATTTTATTGGCTTCGTCTCTCTCCCACGCTACTGCCACCCCCGCCCTCACCTCAATCCCCCGCCCTCACCCCAATCCCCCGCCTTGCGTTCTTTATCCAGCTCACTTCCTTTTTGGCCACTGGGTTTGTAGAAAAGTAAAATTTCTAAAATCTCACAGAGTCTTCGACCCTGCACTTTTTCTTAATCTCCCCTCTGTCCATTTCCCTCTTTTCAGTTCACCCAATCCCCTCCCCATGCTTAAAGCGCTCTCAAACTCTTGGCTTCTTCCTCCTACTAAAAGCTAGAGATTTGTTGCAGGGACTGTCTTCAGCCTGCCTCAGGACTGCAGGTGAGGTCATTACCTCGACCAGAAAAGCAACTTTAAAAAGGGGGGGAAGGGGAGAGGCGAACTCCTACCCTAGTCTTCCATCCCCCAAAACACACTCAAAACTCTTCCCTCTCTCTGTCCCTCCTCCTTACATCCTCCCCCCCCCCCCCCCCCCCCCCCATACACAAGTTACCCTCCACAAACAGTTCTCTCTCTCTTTTCCTTTTGCCTGGGAGCAGTTTGTAGGTTCTAAAACCCGTTTGATGGCTTTGCCTAGCAAAGAATTGAAGAGCTCTGTATAATGTTGAGCTGCAAGAAGAAAGTGGTCTTTCTTTTTATGATCTAAAAGAGGGAGAAATAATCAACAGAAACACCCGACTGGCTATCAGACCACATGTGAAAACTTTAAAAATACGTTGTATACATATTTATATTTTAAATCAAATCCAGGAGTGGAGGAGGAGAAAGCAACGAGATCGCAACTGCCGCACTCTGAAGTAACAGTGACAGCCAAGTGGTTGCTATACCTCAGCCACAGTGATCCGAAAGGACTTGAGCCAGACCAGGGGTGGAAAGTCAGGAAACGATTCTTGTGTGATATTGTAGCCGGGGTAGGGCCGGGTTGGGAGAGAGTGGCGATTCTTTTCTGAATAGTCAGACACAATTCAGAACTGTTATCTCACACAAATTGGAAGAACCACAAACCACCAATCTATCTACCTTTCACAAACCTAGGCATTAATGTTGCCAATTCTGGTTGGGTTGCTTGTAACCCTTTCCATTTTTCTCTGGTCACACACGCATCAATGGAGGGAAAACCATATTCAAGCAAGCAAGTGTGGGAAAGGATGCAGCTCATTTTTTCCCCCTCTCGTCAATCTTTTCTGATCTCTTCAACCAATTTTGTCATGGGGAAGTTATTGGGGAGACTCATCAAGAAAGTAGCGTGCGATTATTTCTTACCATATCTAAGTGATACAAAAATTGCATGGAGGCAATGACGTGGACTTGAACACTACAGAGACACTCAGAGTATATGAGGAACGAAAAAATTCGCCACTAAACATATGGATCTGAAGGGGGGAGGAATAAAGAGGTCGTCTTCCCACGATCACTCCCACATCCCCAGTTTTATATAAAGTTACTTGAAATTCAGAGTGCACCTGCTCGTCACCCAAACTTAAACAAATCAGCAAAGCCTGAACAGGAGACACGAGTGACAGGTCCCAGATCCAAAAAGAACACTCTCCTTGCCCCCCACAGTCAGTTCCCTCCCTCCTCTAAATGCCTTTGCGCATAGCCCTGGGCATACTGGCGGAGGAGGTCCCAGGAAATGACCCCCCTCTTTCCCCGCTTTCTTCACCCTGACATTATAAGTGGCCACGTTTCCGCAGCTGCTCACCTGGCCTAAGGACGGCGGCAGAGATCAGGAGGCTTACGACCAGTCTACAGGAGTGGGCTGCTGTCGGTGCCATATTCCTCCTCCTCCTCTTCTGTGTAAGAGAACACAGTCCACTTCACAGGAGGGGGGCGTCGTCCTCCAATCCCCTCGATAATAGTACCACTTGGAGGTTAGGAACAGGAAAAGGGGAATGGGGGGCAGCAGCTTCGCACAGACACACCGCCCCCCCCAGGATCTGGGGTTGCACCTCGTCCTCTTCCTCGAACGCAACTTTCCAAAAGCCAGAGACACCAACTCTCCCCTCCCCCACAATGCCCCCAAAGCGATTCCCCTTCGTGCTGGTGAACCACAAGAGCTTTCCCCCAGTGGAGACAATTGAGTAATTTTGTAATTTGCAGGTGGTCCTTATTTTCTTTTTAATATCTTTCTTGCAATAATATTCGCAGTATATTAAAAAAAAAAAAAAGCCCAGGTGCTATGAATAAAATCACTGGAGACAGGTGATGAGAAGAAGCGGGTCTTGCAGTTCTCCTCAGGTGGCAGCGGTAGTGGCAGAGGCAGTGGTGGCAGTGGCAGTGGCAGCGGCGGCGGTTGCAGCGGCAGCAGCAGGAGCAGTAGCAGCAGCAGCAGCCGCAGCTGCGATGGAAGGGAGCTAGGCTCAGAGTGGTAGTGACTGGAAGGCGTGTGTAAGCTTCTCCTTTCCTCTCTCCTCCTTCCTCCCCACCCTCTCCCTCCCTCCCCCCCGCAATGTCTCTCTCTCTCTCACCCCTCCCCTCTAAACAGAGCAGGTGGTTGAGGCGCCGACTGGCAGCCTAGGGGCGCTGCAGGACCGAGACTTACGAGCCTGACACTAGGAAGGCGCAAGGATGATGGGGAGTGCGAAGCGCGCCAGGGATTCCGGAGTAGGCAGGACTCCACTCCGGGAGCCCCGCCCCTTAGGAACGCACACCGCCAATGGGATACGAGCAAAGGATATCCCCGAGAGCATCGGCTTGGCTGGTACCCTGGAGGCTCAGGAGGGACTGCCACTTCCTTGGTCTTGCTAGTATCACTCTTGTGACATTATCTTTTTCTTGTTTCCCACTTGGCTGAGAAAAGAACAAGCAAACATCACTCCGCTCCCTTACTTCTTTTCTCTGCTAGAATTTTGCGTCTTTCCTTTAGGGAAGACTGTCCCAGAACTGGAATGATAAGGACTGGGGAGGAGGGAGAAGGGGAGAGGAAGGAAGATAACAAGGAACTAGATTGGTGGGTCTGAGCAAAATAAAACTGAGCGAAAGTAAACGGGACGAGGGAGCCTCTGGAGAAGCAAACAGGAATAGCTTTTGGGTGATTGCAGCCGAAGGGACGAGAGTGGATTATTTGACGTTCTAGGCTTCCCCCCAACCTTGAATAACCAGTGGGAACTCAATGCCAAAGTTATTTGCTTATTTATTCATCTTCCTCCTCCCCCACATTAGAGCAAGGCAAATTCGGATCTTCCAGAGTATTTATTATTTTCATAAGCTCTTCTTCCCCTTCAAAAATGAAAGGGAAAAATCAAGAGCTCTTTCTTTTAAATTTAGCGGGAAGTGAATAAGAAAAAAAAAAAAAAAACCTTCAAAGTTGTGAGAGAAGAAGGTCAAAAGCTTTCCAGTCTCCGAAACCATGGGTGCCTGAAGAGAACTAATGGCTTCTCAAACAATTTCTGGTGATAGAACCAGATCCCCAGTAAGATACGAGAAGCTTTGCGGAACTCAGACAGAGAAGTCCAGGAACAGTTGTAATTCTACGTGGATTTAAGCCAGGGATACGAGTTTCCTATTATTTTACCGAAGTATAGCAAAATCTCTTTTCTGCATCAGCACACCTCAGCATTAAATGGCCTTTGTGAAACAGGCTCATAGCTTCGTGGAGCTGATTTCCAACAGGGAATGCCACCTGGTAATGACCAGATAGTATTCTTTCTCCAGAAGGAGGAAAATAGATTAAAGATACATCTCATCTCCTCTCCCCCCGGGGAAAAAAAAAAAACTAACAAATGACCCTGGACCGCCACATTCCATCATATCAGAAGCCTAAAAAAATTCATTTTAAGCTTTGTTTCTGTTGGTGACAAAAAAAGAACAGAACAAACCACCTATATTCTTTTTTTCTTCGAATTAAACGTAGGCTAGGTTTGCAGTATTTCAAAGTATGAAATCCAAGAACTATTGCTTGTTTTCCTTTTCAAATTAAGTACTCTTCCACTAATTCCTTGATCTCCAAGGCTAGTAGGTACTTCTGTTTTAAGCATTTTAATTTCAGACTAACAAGGAAGAATATTGCTTGAAGGAAAACTTCTGAACTCACATTTATAGAATGAATTTTGCTCAACTGCTGGAAGTTAGATTTATTCAAGGAAGTCTTTTCCCCAAGCAAGAGAGGGTCTAGAATTAGGAGTTCAAGAGTATAAATCAAGGACACCTAGACACCTGAATAATTTGCATCTAAGGATCTACTGTTTGCCTCTTTAAAATTAGGATTTCTTTTTAAAGTTTATCCTGGTCTTCATGTGTATTTGTGGGCTTCATAGAAACCCAATAGGAACTTGGGTTATTAAAAATTAACCTTAAATCATCATTTTCATTCATGAAAGTATAGATATAAATATAAATCTACTGCAGAATTAACAGCATATATGAATTGATCATATGCATAAAGAGACAGAAGTTAGTTTCTCATAAGACCCTTTGAGAAATCATTCCATAGTTATGAATAGGAATCACCATCTTGGTTCAAGGATCATAGATCATAAATCAGAGTCTGAAAAGAGGTTACCAAAACCAAGACATTCATTCGTCAGATGAGGGAAATGAAGTACTCAAGAGAAAAGTAATTAGCCCCACATCACATTGATATAGAAAATTATATATAGAGACAGTATGAAAATTCCAGTTCTCTAAATTCAGTCCAAATCTAAATGCAAAATTACATATATTTTTCTGTTTAACACTAGTAAAACATATAGGTATCTTAATTTCCTAAATAATTTGAAATTTAAGGGAGACATCATGGTACAGGGGATAGAGAACAGGACATAGAGCCAAAAAGATGACATCCTATTTCTTATTTACTGTTTAATATTGGTTAATCACTTAATGTTTCTCTAAAACTATATTTTTAAAGAAGATGCCAATTTCTTTGGCCTCAGACACTTAATACTTCCTAGCTGTGTGACCCTGGGCAAGTCACTTAACCCCAATTGCCTCAAGGGAAAAAAAAGAATAAGGTGCCAATCTGTAGTAATAGAGATGGTTTTGATCTGGCAGTGTCTTATATCAATAAAATCACAGATCTAGTCCCTATCACTTATATACAATTAAGGGTAAATTCTTTGAGGCTGGTTTGTTTGTTTTCTTGGTACTGTTTTGTATCCATGGTGCATAGTCACTCAAATATTTATTGAATTGAATATTGTGTTTGATTTCATATAATAGTAAAATCATAGTAATAATTCTGTATAATTTTTTAACTGAGGATGAAATAGAACTCAACATCTTCAATAATACTAGCTAACTGAGCTATATCACTAAAGCAAAAACCTTCAAAGCCTTGGAAAATGCCCAGTACTTCCTTCAGACTTGAAGTTTGAACTAGTGTAAGAACAACAATAATGAAAAAAAAAGGAAAAGAAAAAAAAAAGAAAGAAAAAGAAAAACTAATACAATTCTAACTAGAGATCTACCCAGTCATTTAGTTTTCTAACTTCTACATGAAAAAATGAGCAAAGAGCTTTGCTGAACTGTTTTCCTATGGAGCCTACACTATATCTATAAAACTGATGTCAAAAACATTCAGTGTATAAATGCATTATATTAAGTGATTATATTAGGTGCATAAAATTTAATCAAGAAGCATGATTTATTCTGGGTTTTCCCTGCTATGTGGGAATTTCTTTTCAAAGGTCACTGTATATTTTTAACTTTAGGAAGAAAGAAGCAGCTCTTTTAGTACTGAATAAATAGAAAGTGACTCAGAATTGAATTACTTAAATGTTTGATATCTTTAAAGAAATTTAAATTTGATTAAGCATTCTAGAGATAATCCCTAAATGTTTGATATCTTTAAAGAAATTTAAATTTGATTGAGCATTCTAGAGATAATCCCTAAATGTTTGATATCTTTAAAGAAATTTAAATTTGATTAAGCATTCTAGAGATAATCCCTAGAGCTACCTCTATCTGTAATGACACTTCTTTCTACCTTCCATCTTGTGATTCACAATCTTTTCAAGACTATGTGGCTGACAATTTGAAGATCCAAAAAAATAAAGCAAAGAATGTATAATTTATCTTGTAACACTATATACAAATATAATTATTATTTTTACTTATTTATTCATTGTGGAAGGGAAGGAAAGCAGGATCATCTGGACCTTTGATTTAATTGACATAGCAAATTATTGATATAGAAACTCCCTTCACATATGTAAGTTAGTAAGTCTCTGTAATTTTTGTATATTTCTTTGAGTACTAAAAAGTTAATATCTTTTCCATGCTCACACAGATAGTATCTTTCTGAAGCAGGATTTTAATCTAGTTCTTTCTGATTTAAAGGCTAGCCATTTTTGTCAATAAAAAGTTCATCTTGATCCCAGAAGAATCAAAATCCATGAAATAATGAATTCCCATTAGTTTATTTTTGAATATTATATTTAAATAAACAAAAAGTAATTATTGGTAAATATGACTCCTATGAAACCAAAATAAATCTCTCAGTTATGTTACAACAATGTGTTAATCGTAGTGAACGAGATGAGGTGAGATCTTTCAAGGCAGTTGTGAAAATCGAGTAAGGCTTCCATCTATTTCAGAGTTTGAGTAGGCCTGAAGGACTTTAAGCATTGAGTCAAGGAGATACTTAAGTCCCCTTCCTGCTATCCTCCCATGACATCAGTGTCTCCCTATTTCAGTCAAATATGGACAACTATGTACTTATTGGTCAAGTTCAATTTCTTGGGTAGTTCTTGCATTTAGAATGTAAAATCCTCAGCCAATAAGGATGAGGGCCAATGGTGGGAGGGGGTATTTGCGTTAGGGATTAAAAGTGTTGACCCTGTCCCCTACAGTGCTTCCTCCCTTCGATTGTCTGCTCAGTTGGTGAGATGCCCTTCTTGCGAGAATGGACAATAAACTTTGCTTTGCTTCTAGAGATCTCTCCAGCTTTTTTATTAAAATGGTAATCCCTCACCATTTCTGAACTACACAGTAGTAACATCCCTCATGACTTAAATTACATAATATAGGATAAATTTGGTTTTGAAAGTATGCATCAAACTTGACAGATAAGGAAACAACTCCAGTTACCTAGAGCATCACAGAGGTATCTTTTTTGGCTTAATGTGTCATTTTTAGTAAACATAAACAAGGAGCTGCTATTTCTAAGCAAATTGGTGGAATAATCCAAAATCTAGTTGAGTGCTACACAACACTAATAAAGTAAAAAAGCAAAAGTAAAATCACAATGCAGTTATTTAAGCTGTTTTTAGATAATTCATCATGGATAGTGTTTTATAACCACATCATTTAAGCATGATTGCAAATTTGGAGAAAAAAAGTTTTAAAAAAGGAATTTTGAGAAGAGAGAATAGGGAAGAAGAAAGGATTCTTATCGGTTTTGTATGACTAGAAAAAAGAGTTGTGAAACTACTCAAAGTGATTTGCCCTAGATTTCCAATTCAGTAGGAATGGCCTTGAGCCTATTAGTATGAATACATTTAAAGCTTTGGTATCCTTAGATATCTTACTACAGTTGTAATATAATCCACTTCATGTGATAGCCTCAGGTCATCAACTTTTCCTTCATCTTTTGCTCTTTACAGTGGTATCCTCTAAAATGTGAATCTGGAGAAATAGAAGAGAAACTTTTCTATGATTTCTCTCATTTTTTCCATTTGAAAAGACTCAAACATATCCTCTTCCCTTTTTCTAGACATAAGCATAATATTCTGATAGCCTATTCTAAGACTTTGTTGCTTTGACAATGATACCATGAGGGCATATTACAACATTAAGTAAGATAATATGATAATATAAAAGTACATTAAGGGAATATTTAGGTGATTGTGCTTGTAAATGGAGGGGATATATAATAGGGAAAATGTCTTTGGTCAATTCATTTGAAGAGGAAAAAAATAAGTACATCTTTCCATCTAAGCATGAATCTCAATTTAGTAATCCCAGAGAGATATTCTATCTTATCTTGTAAATAAATTCTTAATTATGTTTCATCTATCTCACTCATAAAATAATATTATTTTACAGTTAAAAGATATTAGAGGTCATCTAGTTTACCAATGAAGAAACTGACGTACAGAATAATTAAGATTAAAAAGTTGGTTTTGCCACAACTAAAATTCAAACTAAGGGATAAATGACTGATAACTGTCTCTTGATAACATGGTATGACCGATTTATAAAGATAATGGACTTAAAGAAAATACCAGACTAGTCAAACAAACTAAGCAGATCAAAATAAACTATAAACAAAGATCAAAATGGAACATCAAATTGGGGGAGAAGTTAAAGGAGAAAGTCAGAGATGGAAGTGTGGTAAACTATTATTAAGAAATAAAAAAAGAGATTTCAAAAGGCAAAGAGAATAGGTTCTATCAAGAGGAGATAGGAGATAGGAAAGCCGGTTTGTTTCAAAGAATGAAAAAAAAAAGTTGGTATGCTTCAAAGAACGGAGGAAAAGTTCGGCTGTTTTTGATGTATTCAATAAAAGCTCCATATTTAAACGCCATGACTCGCTCTGTTTCTCTTTTCCTAGGTCTCCCCCAAACTTATAAATAAAAGGCTCAGGAAAGGGTGAAAAGACAGGTTTTTCTTAGTGCCCTCTTTGCATATGACAGTCTTGGAAGTCTCCTTTCTGATTGGCGGGGAGGGAGGGGCCGCCCCATTTCTGGTTAAGGGAACCGGCTGTTGTAGCTCCCTTCTCCTTAATCTTTTGTCCTAATTGAGATTGATGGGATTTATTTGAGTCTGGGGGACTAGCTGCGTTATACATTACTCTAGCTTACTCCATTTGGTTTTAGCCAGCCACCAAGCTCTTTGCTCACTCTGACATGAGGTTCTGGGAGATAGGGCGGTACTAAAAGGCAAAGCAAGCCTGCTACTTAATCCCCATCTTCCCCACAGAGTTCCTGCTCCTCTCCCTTCAGTTGTTCCTCACACATAGGTAGCATATGTTGACTCTTTAGGTGTTGGCAGCTACTAGATTCCTGAGAGAATCTTCCTAAATAATGCGCTTCCATTCCCTTCTTCCCCTTCGGTTTTTGTCTTTTCATCCAATTAGTGGCAGATTGCGGGCAGTTTGCTTGGCATTCTCACTCTTGGCTCTCTAAGAGAAAGACAGGATTTCCCCCCAATTTCAAATCCTGGTTTCTTCGGCTTGACTTAGAGTTGGGAGGGGAGAAGGGAGGGGGGAAAGAAACAAACAAAAAATAACTGCCAGACTTGTATCCGTTACACAACAGTTCTAGGATACTGTCAGTGAGAGTTCCTATCTGCAGACACCTTTTTTCTTTAGCTGACCTCGCTAGAGCAGTAGTTCTGGGAAGGGCAGATTTCTTTTGTTTTTTTTTTGCTTTGGGGTTTTGCATAGAGTCTCATCAAGGAGTAATTTGTGAGCTTTCCCAAGCAGTTTCTTTCTGCGGTAGCAAAAATCTCTGATGCCCAATTTTTATTTATTTATTTATTTGTTTGTTTTGGTAGAGAATCCGTTAGTTTGTTCTTGGTAGGGAAGAGTGCATTACCTAATATGTTGCAAGGAGAAAATTTATATTCTACCCTTATACACCATAGGAAAGTTCAGGAATTTATTGAGCTTCTACAATTCTCTTACCTCTGAACTCTTATTTTCAGGTCCTTCTCACTCTGATAACACATTGCATATTTTTTCCAGAAATTTTACTGCACAGGAAATCCATATCAAAAATCATCAGCAGCCCTTATTTTCTTACCAATTTATAAGTAATCCTTGGAATGTCTTTGAATTCTTATAAACTCAGTTTTGCCTTCCTGGAAACTGGGTTAAAAGGTTGGGGGCACTGGTGAGGAAATAAATAGATGATAGGGAAGACACTTGATTTGACTGTGCAAAGAGAAGCTATAATTATATCTTCTTTTGAGAGAGTTAAAAATTCTATAAAAGACTGATCTTGGCTTAATTGATACATATAAAACTATCAAATAAGTTTATGAAATAAACATTGGAAAGGGGACATTTAATTCTCTGTCACTCAGGTAGAAGGAACACTTTGACTTTTAAAAGTATCTACATACAGTTAGCCAATAAAATGTAATCCTTATTCAAGCTTTTAGAGTACAGTGTGGGGTGGTAGTTGGGATTTTTAGCTTGGTTAAAGTAAATAAAACATTGTAGAAGGAAAGAAATAAAAGTTGTTGAAATCTGGATTTAGAGTAATATAAGGTGGCTTGGAGGAGATGAATTCAGGTGGAAAATGACCTTTTTTTTTATTATGTTCAGGAAGACATTAGAATGTCAGTAGAAAATGCTAGAAAGGAGATTTATAACACCAAAGTTGTGTTGGCAAGTTTCATTTTTTTTTTTTAAAGAAATTCTTTAGATTGAAGTTGGGAACTCTCACTTAGAAGACAGGGTAAATGGAATCACTCTGAAAAAGAATGCATAGTCACTGGTAATCCATGGAATGGGATCAGGAAAACTAAACTAAAAAGTCTATATTTTCATTAGGCTGTGTCTAAAAATTCCTGAAATTATAGTTTTTACTTACTTTTCACTAAGGTCTTTTTGCTTCCCACAAAATGGTGTTATGGAATAGTTCAGAGCTTTTGGTCGTTTTTTTTTTCCTCACCTGTAATATAAGTACATTGTCATATATGCTCTCTATATACTCATAATTCCATCTATCATTTTGCATAATAAAAATTTGCAAAAAAAAATTACATAATAAAGTTTGTTTTGTATACCCTCCCCCCAATTGAACTAGGTGTATACAAAGCTGTTTAAATTGTGTAAAACTTGTTGTCCTGGTACTAACACCTCACAAACACTCAACAAACACATAAGGCTCAATTATATTTTCTAAGCCTGTACAACTTTGCTCATTATCATTTTAAAATAATTTAAAATCGTTCACTAGAATCAATCTATTTCCTTTAAAATATTTTCCAATGGAAGAACACTATTCAAACATCTGTACTTTTTTTTTAAACTGAAGTTATGATTTCATGTAGGGATCTACCAATGAGGATCTCCCTTTTCCCATGCAAAGTGACAAATACTTTACAATTTAATATTTTCCAGAGTTGCCTGGGGAGACCTAAGAGATAAGATCAATTGCAAGTGACCTGTACTATAGTTGCAAATAATCCTGTAGTGTTTTTCCCCTTTTCTCATCTTTTTGACTTTTTTTCTTTAATTGAGCCTGGGGTTGGGAATGACTTTGTTATTTTAAGTTAAGAAAGAGCATTTTTTCCTTATATTCCTCTCTTCTTTCAATAATTGTATATAAAATGTATAATACATAAACATTGTTTTTACAAATGCATAGATTGACCTTCAAGGATCAAAAGTGGTAGTGTGCTTAGAAGAAAATAGAGTTCACATAGGACAAAATTCTCAAGCAGATAATAAATTCCACTCAACTTTGCATCTGCTAGCCTAACTGGTTTCATTTCCAGAAGATAAGACAACTCTTGGTTATCCAACTTCCATGCTTTGCTTTCTGCCTCCTTTTGAATATTATTTTACCCATTAGATTATAAACTTGTTGAGGGCAGGTCCTCTCTTCTTTTTTTTTTAATTAATTGTATTTCCAGTCCTTACCACACTGCCTGGCATGTCATAGTACTTAATAAATGTTTGTTGGATTATATTGGACTGATTTGTCTTTTGCTTCTGCCCTGTCTGTACATTGATCTTTTCTTCATCATCCTTCTGTTCTTTCTACCCCCTAATTCCAAGGCTTCACTACCATGGCAATGCATATAAGCCATTGAGACCCTTTAACGAGGTGCTCTTTGGGAACCAGCTTTCCTCAGATAACTTCAATGCTTTAGATTTTTCTGAATGTAATCCAACTTTCTAGCCAAGCTTGGAACATTTTTCATGGGACTGCCCTAATTGGTGGAGAAAATGCTGATAGGACAGTGCTTACCTACACAAGGGACTTGTGAATTTTGGATAAGAAGGACATTCTTCCTTTGTTGAGAGATGCTAAAACTAATTCCAAGCTCTCTTGGGGTATGACATAGACACATAGAGAGAAACTTTGAAAGTGACAAACGTGCAAAGAAAGACAATTTTTTAATACCTGATTTCTAGGGTGCCTCCCTAGAGACTTTGAGAATCTCATCTTTAGTGAGATTGGGGTCTAAATTGACTCAAAAACTCTTATATATTTTATAGTATATCCTAATCTGTATAATTTCTCAGATTTCTGTTTGCGATCTTTCTGGATAAATGGTTGACTTGCTAATCATTATTTGTGTGTTGTTTTATGTAATCAGCATTTCAAGGGAAGGAATACATTCTGTAGGTTTAAATGTATTTAACCCTTCCTCCTTTGTGGGATAGCAACCAATAAAGCGTGTGTTTTGGGTTCTCCTAGACCCGAAGAATTTGACGGGAAATACAGGGAGGATAGACTGATAGATATAATTATATTCAAGTATTTCCTCACAGGAGAACAGAGCAATCAACCTTGAGGATCTTTCTGATACTCTCCTCCAGAACCTTATTTTTTCCCTGGAGAGAGATGAGCAAAAATTTAAATTTGTCAATCAGTGTCTCTCCTTGAGTGAAACTTCCTGTAATTTATTGAAACTTCCTGTAATTTTCTCCTGCTCTGGTCTAGAACCACATAGACATTTGTTCCTGATTCCCCAGGATAGCTCTTCAAATATATGGAGATGTCTATACTATTCCATTTATATCTTTGTTTCTTTAGGCTAAGCATCTTTAATTCCTTTACTCATTCCCCATATGACAGTACCATGTTCCTAATCACCTAGGGCTATTATGGACATAATATAGTTTGTCAATACTCCCTTTTAAACTGAGATGCCCAGAAATGGGCAAAGTAGTTCAGATCTCATCTGATCAACCTAATACAGACTCTTAAAGATAAAAAGGGACTTCTGAAAACCATTACTTCTCACAGGTTTTCTTTACATTTAATCCTAAATTTCCTTCCTTGAAACATTTATAATTGTTCTTCACTCAAAGGTAAGATAATTCCTCTTCCACCTATTTGATTGCATAAGTACTTGAATATAACTATGATGCAATTATCATTAAATATACTTTTATCCTGGCTAAAACTTCCCAATCCTTCAAATGTTCCTCATTTAGCAGAGTCTCCAATGTGCTTACAAACCTGCTTAGCCATCCTCTATCTTACCAATGCCTTTCTCAAAATTTGGTATCCAACACAGAACATAGATATCTGACTATAGTACACTTTAGAAGTATCATTTACCTTGTTCTAAATGCAATGATTCAATTAATTAGGATAGTATTAACATTTTTGACTGTCATACTACATCTTTGGCTCATAATGAGCTTTGAATCCATTAAAATCCAGACACAAATTTTCTTTTAAAGATTATGTTTCCAATGAAAATTTAATTTCTCTTCTTTCATGGCCCAAAGTGAGAATTTATTTTGCTTAACTATTAATGTTTGTCATACTACTTTTTCATATTAAACTATTGTCTATCAATGCCCTTCCCCACATGCAGTAGCTTTTTTTTTTTTTTAACAAGGGTGGAACATTGCAAATATTAATTTTAGAAATGAATAATCCTTTAATCCAATTCACTCACTTAAAACAAGGCTTTAAGAAGTTAATTGACTTATAAAAGATCACACTATAGTAAGTGGAAGAGGCAGAACTTAAAAAAAAGTTTTTATTTAATTTTTCTTTTATTATGAATTTTGTTAAATGTATATAACAAATTCATTAATCAACAAATGGAAGTTTCAGTATACAAAGAACAAAAAATGAGGATTGCATATAAAACCATAAAGTCTTCTTTTAAGTACAATTTTTAAATGCATATATTAAACTTATCATGGTAGTAACAAATTATCTTGTGTCTTCTCTGTTTTTGTTTTTGTTTTTTTCTTTATTTTAATTTTTTTTAATTGAAGTACTTTTACTCTGATCCTCCCCCCTTTTTGTCCTCTAGGCCCACCTCTCTATTTATCTCTTAGAGCTGGAAGAAACCTAGAGATCAATGGGGCAACCCATCCTTTTACAGAAGAGAAAACTGACTCCTGCAATAGTCAGTAGAGACTACTGCTCTATCCACTATACCATATAATTTTAGTTTATACTTCTCTCTTTTAAATTTGTATTTCTACCTTTTTGTGAACTATGAAAAAAAATGCTATTCTTTTATTCTTTAACATCATCCTCTTCTCTTTGATCTTTCAAAGACCAAGAGCTGTAGCTGATCATATTTGTCAGTTTTTATTGAACTCTACCTAAAATATTGTTTGTCTAATGTGGGAGGGGTGAAAATGGGCCAGAAGTAAAATAAAAATTAAGATTTAGTTCAGTCCTCTTACCATTATCTCTTATCATTAATCTATCAATCCCAGAAAATTGCCCTCTCAGTACTTTGACTCTCTCTCAACATAGCTTTAGAAAGTTATTGTTATGCTTAAGTATTATAGCCTCCTTGATTCCATTAGAATTGTCTTCTGAAACTAGAGATGGTAATATTTCACATTTTTAGCAAGAAGAATAAAATGTGGAAAAGTTCTGCAGTTGCTTTTGTTGTAGTTTAGACCTTTTTCAGTAGTCCAACTCTCCTTAACATTCAGTTTAAGGAGTTTTTATTTAGTTTACATTGTATCCACACAACTGTACAAGGTGTGAATCTATTATTCCACTGATTTTTAAACAAATATCTTGAGAGTTGTTATCTTAAAAAAAAAAAAAAAAAGTTCCTACAGTGTTTTGAATTGTGATAGACAATATAATAAATTTTAGTTTTTTATGGTGATTACTTTGAAGACAAAGCTGTATTACTGTATGGATATATTTGTTTAAAATGAACTTGTAATGACTAATTGATCATTTAATCTTAAAGGTATCTACTGATTCCAGACAATTTCCATCGACCAGGAAGAATGATTTCTGAATAGCTAAGGCACAGGCTTGAAGAGATCCTAAAAACTTTTGTCATTGCTTTTTTTCTCTTTTTTAATTTCCTCGGTTATTATATTTAAATGAACCTCCCAGATAATTTTCTTATTGGTGCTGGAGGTAAGCATTTAAGACCTCCAATGGCTTCCATATCTCTGGGATATCTTTAGGGAGTGAGTAAATAATTTCTGAAGCTTTATAAGAGAGTTCAATGGGGTCATAGATGGGATAGGAGTATTCTGGGGCCTAAGGTAAGTAATGGTGTTCAATTCATTTTCTTCTTACTTGTTTTTCATTGTATTCAGCTCATTAATTTTTCCACTTTCCAATGAATAGTGATTTCTTCATGGACTTTGAATTAACTTTTCCTCCTTCTGTTTGGATTTTCCCATCAGGGTGTCATTTTTGCATTAATTGAAATTACTGACTTTTGACCTCACTTGGAATAATACCAATATGTGTTATTCACTAATTTTTAGTTGTATCTGACTCTTCATGACCTCGCTTAGAGTTTTCTTGGTACTGAACTGGTTTGCTATCTCCTTCTCCAGCACATTTCACAGATGATGAAACTGAGTCAAACAAGGTTAAGTATCTTGTTCCAGGGTCATAAACTAGTATCTGAAGCCAGATTTGAACTCAGAAAAATGAGTCTTTCTAACTCCAGATACAGTGCTCCATTTAAAACACTACCTAGCTGCCCTAAGAACCAATGTATAGGACAGCAAAATACCAATACTAATTCAAAAAATAAAAACATTATGGGCAAATGACATTTTCATAGCATTTTAGCTGATGTTCTTTCATACAGCTGACCCAAGTGACTTCTTTTCCTTTGGTACTTTGCAGGGAGTGAAAAGAATAGACAAATATAGATGTCATGTCACTAGAGATGCTGTTGGTAGCAGTCAAATGGAGAATTCCTGCCTGCTCTCCTCACATAAGCAGAATCGGGAATAAAGATGCTGGGCAATAAAACTAGCTATTTCAAAGTACAGGGTGGCAGTAAGCCTCAAGGAAAGATTTTTGGTTGTATTGTTAACAGATTGAAAAGTTTAAGAGAAACAGCAGGTTCTTAATCTGTAGAAACAAAATTAGTGTGATGTACGTATACCCCAAAGCTGAACCTCATCCAGTTTTGCCTTGGTGTTATCATTGAAATAGCTTATTCGAATAGAAGAATCTGTGATCACATCAGTGTTGGTAAAGCCCTGCAGTCGTCCATATAGAAACATATCTATATCTTCTTATTGTTTGCTGCCAGTATGTCTATATCCTCCCCCTGCAAATCCTTCCCAGAAAGAGAATCCACCCAATATACTAATAGCCATCCTCTAGATTTCTTCCATGAAATTCAAGGGAGCACACAAAATGTCATTCATCATTATCAAAATTGATTTTCTACTCCTGTATTTCCCTGATAATATCTTTGAAAATATTGGTATAGACAAATTAAAATAAAGATCAGGAAAATCGAAATATACACTATGATCAATTATTGTTCATTGTTGAGAAGTAAACAGCTCTATTTTATTTAAGAATATTTATAATACAGTGATAGATTTCAGATAATAAAATTTTGGCACTAGAGCACATCAGTGCCTTAATCATATCCCAGTGAAACAACATTTATTTAAATTTCTGTTTTCTGAGTATAAATATTTGGTTTCTATTTTTAACACTTCATTAGAGTTTATATTTTGGTAGAGTGCTGGGAGGGCAAGTCAGTTAAAATGAAAGGATGAACAAGGCTGTCTTCTGCCCCCAGGGGTTTGGAAATTCTTATATAGTCTTCCACACTCTACCTTTCTAATACTAAATTACAAAAATGTAGAGAAATCATAGTTTAGCATTTCCTTGTTTATTAAGGAGTCAACTTATGGGTTTTGGTCTCCAAGTTATCTTTTTCAGTTTTAATTATTGAGATATTTCCCCCCATTTCTGCTTATTTTAAGTTCACTTATTCACTTTCTACTTTTAAAATGCATATTCAATTCATTAATTGCCTTTCCCCACCTATTCTATTAACAAGTAATAATAATAATAATTCTATTAATAATTATATGTATAGAGATGTGTTCAACCCATGCCACCCCAACTTTTTTAGCCTAATCCTGCAAATTTTGATATTGTTTCATTATCATTTTCTATCACAGAATTATTGGTTTTATGATTTAATATTTGACCCACTAATTAGATAGATATAGATATATAGAAATATATTTAAAATTTCATTGTTAAGTCTCCATTTGGGTCTGTGTCTTTGGTTTCTTTTACCTGAACTGATGACTGGCTACTATTTTTATTGTGTTATGTTCTGTAATTGATTTGTTTACAATTTTTGCCTGTTACATTTGTTTGCAATACTCTAACTCTTAATATCTGGTCAATTTTGTAAAAATTCTATGTAAAGCTGAAAATTATATATATTCCTTAGCAGTCTCATTTAGAAGATGATATGTCTTTTAGCTGTAGATTCTCCAGCAATTTGTTCAATTCTATAGTTTCCCTTTTATCTTTCCATTAGGTTTATTGAAACTGAGACAATGAAATCTCCTGCCACTGTTATATTGCTGTCTATATTTTCTTGTAGTTGATTCAGTAATTTATTTGTGAATTCAATAGCAAAGGCATTTGAAACATATCATTCAATATTGATATTGTTTTTTTTTTTTTTTGGTTCCATTCTGTCTAATATAGTTTGCTTTGTTTATACCTTTTTATATCATAAATGTTTACTTATTCTGATATTATTGTACGGTCAGCTTTTTTTTTTATTTATTCATCTCATGTATAATAATTCATCCTCCTTCCTCCAACTTTCACTTTTCCCCCCCTTATATATGTCTTTGGCTTTTTAAAAAAGGATTTCTCATAAGGAAAGGAGTGTGTGTATGTGTGGGTGTGTGGGTGTGTGTGTTTAATCCCATTTATTACTCTCTTTTTAGCTGGTATTGTTTATTCAAGTTTAAAATTATGAGTGTGACTTCTCTGTCATTGATTTTTTTTTCAAATTTGTATTTCTTTCCTCTCCTCCCCCCCCCCCCCCCAAAAAAAAAAAACCAAAGCACTGTACTTTGTCTCTTCAGTTATTTTAACTTAATCTACTTTTAGGCAACTCTATGTCTAACACCTCTCTTTCCCTCACCTTCAATTTCTCCCTCCCATTGGTTATACCTTTCTCTAGTTTGAAAATTTAAACTAATTATTAGTTGTTTTTATCTTGTTATTTAATTCTTCCACTTTTTTTTCCTTCTCAAAGTCAGGTAAAACTCCTCTTTTCTTCTCTTCAACTTAATTCAATAATTAAAAAAAAATTTATTTCCTGTACTTTTTTCCCCAGAAAATATTTTTCCTCATTCTCTTTATTATCTATCCCCCCATGATCTAGAATTCTATTTGAATCCTAGTCCTTAAACAGTCCTTATTTAGACTCTGCATTCCTCATGAAATTAAATCTTCTAAGGTAACTATTTTGGATTCCTTCTTCCATATAATTTCTGTTATTATCTTGTAGATAGTCTCCCTGTTTCTCTTTTTTTATCTTGTTCCTTACTCTTAGAAATAACAGCTCCTGGAGATGAAAGAGAAAATATTATTCCATGTTCAACTAATTATTAAATTTTACCCTTCCCTTGTTCATTTATTCCCCCATTTGCTGTACAACTTCCTTCCTGGAACTGTACCTTCTCATTCTTCTGGGTGTTAACAGGTTCATTTCTCTCTCTGCTGGGATAGAATGATGTCTCTCTGAAGTACCCATTCATTATAAAGACCATTTTTTATCATTTTATAGAATATATTCTTCCCCATAGGAGTGTTCATTAGTGGTACTGCCTTTTACCACCAAAAGAAAATTATTTCTCTCTTTTTTAATTCCCCTCCTTTTGCCTCTTCACCTATCCTCCACTAGGTTCTCTTCTTTCTGAAAGTCTACAATGGTTATTTTCCCTTTCTTGTTAATCTTTGGTTTGATTAATATACATCACATATGTACTCCCCTCTCCCCTCTCCTTCTTCCCTTTTAAGTACTTAATCATTTCTGTAGTATAGTCCTATCAAAACATCCATTCACCTATAAGTAGGGTATTGTAAGGTATTTTTCATATTTCAGACCTATATCTCCACCATCAGTTCTATTTGATTTTTTCTCCTATCTTTGTCTCTTTTAGTTTTAGAAAGAAATTTCTTAATAATTTCTTTGTTATTATTGTGTTGTAACTAGCTTTCATTGATGAATATGTGTACCTTTTTTGTATTTTAGTTGTATGGGCTATTTGAGAAGCATATAACTTGTTCATGTCTTTTTTTTTTTTCTTTCAACAAATACCTCAAATGGTTCTCTTTTTATTTATTTCTTCTTTTTGTCTTTAAATAGAATTTTTATCTTCTTCTATTAATAGTGAAACTCATGTTTGCAGACAGTCTGCGGATACTGTGTATACATGGTCTATCTAGGAATTCATTATGAATAGAGTACTACAATATCTATATGTTGTATGTCTGGACAATAGGTGGTCTTGGATGACATTTGGGGACATGTACCAGCTAGTAGCTTTTGTTACCTAATATCAAGTTCTAGGTCATAGATCAAGGGCAGACTAAGAAGGGATTCTATTCATAAAGATGATGTTTTGGGGATGGTGAAATGCATTTCTGTACCCAATTCATGTGTGTGTTCTTCCTTTTTTGCCTGGCTCAGATGAAAGTGAGTATCAATATCTGATGTGAAAATGTATGAAATAATAGCAAGATATTTCAGAATGTTTTAAAAGAAAAAAATGATGAAACCAGGAAAATTATTCCAGGATTGGAACAAATCCATTTTACAGATAAGAAAACTGAAACTGAGAGATTTACTGATTTGCTCTGACACATAGTCATAAAGCATCAAAGAAAGAAGTAGGAATTCACTTTCTAACTCTGCTTACATTTTTCCCACTAAACCACACTGCTTCTTTTAATTTGGATTTCATATCTTTTACTATCTATGACAAATTAGAATACTTGCTACAATTTTGCTACTGTTATATTTGATTTCTGAGAAATGAATGAAGGCCTAAATGTTCTCAAGTTTTTGCTGCTAAATTAGTATAAATTCAATAAAAGGAAAATAAGAAGTTTAATAAAGGGGCAAAGACATAATAAAAATTATTGATAAGATAGATAGGAGCATGTAGATAACAAAAGGAATATACTCATTCTTTTTTCAGTCATCAATTTGTAATGGGCTGAGGTTTGAGCTGATGCACTGAGGTCCCAAGTACATGAGGCTAGATAGTAATTGGGCTATACTCTATTAATATACATGATTGGATAAAGAATGGTCCCTGCCCACTCTCCGTGCAAGTCCTGATGTGTTGTATAGGAAATGACGATTTTGGTGGGTGGAGGCAGAGAGAGACAGGAAGAGAAGCTGGGAGAGATTGGGCTGGGTTCGAGACTCCGAGCTGCTGGTTGTGTGGCTGCTGGTAGAGCTAGCTTCTTGACTCAGCTGCACACATTGCTATCGCCGATTCTCTTCCACCTCCGATCCTTCTTCACTGAGAATAAAGACTGACGATTTTCCCCTAACCTGAATTCCTGTCTCGTGCTGATCTTAAAATACACGTCTTCACATCAATTAGTCAACAAGCATTTATTATGGGTTGTATCCTGTATGGTATCAAATTCTGGGAATACAAATTCCTGCCCTCAAGAAGTTACTTTCTACTGGAGGAAGACAAAACAAAAAGCTGAAAAACAGTGGGAATGAGGTAGTATGGTGGAAATAACTTAGGTGCTAGGCACAAGGGTATGGTGAGATAATCTAGAGTGTTTCCTGGACAGAAATAATAACTGAGGTGGCCAAGGCACTATTTCAACCCCTATCACTAGTCTGTCCTGGCCCCACCTTTCTTTAAACACTTTTTAGAGGAGCCATCCAGATGAAGTGGTAAAACAAAAGTTTAGTTATGATATGTGCATTTCTGGGCTGGAATAAACTTCTAGGTTGAAAAGATTTGGGGGCAAGGTAGCCTGGAGAGAAATTATTTATTCACACCCCCCCCCCCAATTCTTTATGCACAGGGACTGCCTTATGTTAAATTTTTATTTGAGATGGTAAAAATTTAGATAGGCAGGGCCTACCACAGTGCTCTGCATATTAGTAAATGTTGAAAGAATGAATAAATTCAGAAGTTGAAATTTTTGGTTTTTATTTTTATTGGGCACATTTTAGGGAAGGAAAGAAGCATATTTATTAAATGGTCATTACTATATGCCAGACTTTGGGTTTTATAAATAAAATTTCATTTGATCCTCATAAAAACCCTGGGAAGCAGGTACTATTATCATTTCTATTTTAGAGTTGAGGAAACTGAGACAGAGTTTAAATGATTTTCCCAGGGTTACACAGCTAGTAAGTGTATTAGGCTGGATTTGAACTCAAGTCCTCCTGACTCCAGCTGTTAAAAGAAACCTTTGAGTTATCCGATCAATAAGACAAACTCAGGAAGGAAAAAAAAAAAAAGGATTTTATTCAAACACGCCAAGGAAGTAAAAATCGGAAGGGGCATCTGTGATTCAAACAGAGCCTGCTTTTCATTAGCAGAACTAAACAATTCTCTTTAGGAAAAGACAGTTATGACTCCACATTTCGAAGATGAGAAAGGAGTTAGTGCTCAAGCGCAGCATGTTTCCTGCCGCTGTCGCTGCCACCCGCCGTCGCCATCAGGTTCCACGTGCGACCACTCTTTAGGCTGGCTGCAAACTTGTTCAGTTCTATCCACTGAGCCATCCAGCTCCCTCATTTCACAGGTAGAACAATGCATGGGAAAGGTAATTAGTTAAATATTCACTTTGAAATTTAGATTAACTAGCTTTTTTTTTTTTCCTACTTTTGTATTGAATATAATTGCACGGTAATTTAAAATCAAATCAAAGTGGCTGCCTGTATACACACGAAGTATCACAAACGTTCAATTTGTCTATCACATTTACAGGAAGATCATTTCTTTTATTTGTATTCAATATGAAACACAATTAATTCATAATAATGCACTCTAACAGAAATAGAATGTAGCAAAGATAATTTTTTGGAATTACGTGCAGGTGAGATGACCTTTGACAAAGCAGGTGAGGGGTGGAGGAATACATACTTCAGAAAACCCAGAGTATAATCACTCAGTGTCTAAGTGATATCAAACTAAGTGAATACATACCTTCATCCTTTTCCCTGGATCTTTTTGTTCTCTACTTTCTCCCCTCAGAAGCTGAGTTCCTTTTCTTTTGTTTTTTAGAGTGAACTGACTTCTAAGTCACTAAGTCAATCTTTATGTTATCCCCTTTACTTCCTTTCTGATTCACCCAATAGATTAATTCATATGCCATTATCATCATCATCTTTTTCTAAATTAGCATTTATATAGCACCCACTATGTGCCACACATTGTGCATGATGCTCTACAAATATTAGGCCATTTGATTCTTTAAACAACCCTGCAAGGGAGGTGCTATTATTGTACCCATTTTAAAATTGGGTAAACTAAGGCAAAAAAAAATGACTTGCCCAAGGTCATCCAGTTAGGAAATGTCTGAGATTAGATTTGAATTTTGGTCTTGGCTCCAGCCCCAGCTCTCTGCTACTGTGCCAATTAATTAGCCTGAAAAAACAATCAAATGGATTGGATTTAGAAGATTTTTTACAGTTAATTTAGCACTTTATTAGTACTTTATGATTGCATTCTAGGCTTTCTGGATTTGAATTTTGATCAAAGATTATATCCCCTACATATGTAATATAAGAATTAACATTTCGTCCCTCCATAAATGCAGACAGTAAAGACAAGTTAGCTTGGAAAAAAAGAAAATAATTCAGATTCCCTAGATAATTCATGCAAATTAAAGTTGATTATATATTAAAGGAAAGGGAAAATACGACAGAGAACTAAATTTCTCATTACAAACCAAGCAAATATAGGGAACGTTAATGGATAATAGACAAGAAAGAACAATTAACTTGTCAGAAAGTCTGGATTTATGTACCAACTTTGCCACTCACTAACCTTATAACCCTTGTCAATTTACTTGACTTCTCTAGTCCCCAATTTCCTCATTTATAAAATGGGGATAATAATTCTTTTACAATAACCTCCAGTGTTGTGGTAAGGAAAAAAACAACTTGTAACTCAAAAAATATTATATGTCAGTTTTTGTCCTTATTATCATTGTTATTTTCATAACACTATTTGGACTTCTTAATACTATACTTTTTAGAGTCTGTTACAAAAACTTGCCCTTCAATATACAAGTTAGCAAGGCAACCCTGTTTTTGAGATATTGCTTGTAATTACTAGTACCAATAGGGTTATCAGTAATAGTATTTGTAAGATTTATAGATGTTTGTTGGTGCATGGAGGAATAAGTAAAGATCATTGAGAGTTGTGTTAAGCGGTCTATGAATTAATGGTGATACATATGCATGTAGTTTATGTATGAAATATAACAGGAATATATATATATATACACACATAATTTATCATTTTCCTATGCTACTTTGTATTTATACAATTAAAAAATGTTTTCAGTTGAATAAATATGGAAGAAAAACTTGTAACCTTAAAATCACAAAAGATTATTTAGAGAATTAATAGTTCTTCCATACTTTCATTAAAATCAAGTATTATACTGTGTAATGTTATTTATTTAAAATCCAATTAGTTTGTTTTTTGAACAAGCAAACCTACTTAATAACTATAATACAAAGACTACAGAATTTTGGAGTGTCTCTTTTCAGTTGTATGTTTGTGATACTTGTACTGTCTCATCTTCTAATATTTTAAGAATTAAGCCACAAATGCACTAAAAACAAATAACCAAAAAACAAACAACAACAAAAAATACCTAACAATAACAACGAAACCAAATTCTTTTAGTTAATCTTCAAGTAATTTCATCTAATCAGTTCAAAAGTCTTACTACATAATACATTGTACTAGGTACATATATATATATATATATATATATATACATCTACTTGCATACATATGTGTATGTATGTATATACACATATATAACTAGCAGCATAAAGGATCAGGAAGGGCCTTATGTAGGTTATATTTCATCCAAACTTTGAAGGAAAACAGATTCTAAGAATCAATTGTGAGAAAGAAATACATTCTAGACATTGGAGGTGTTCTGTGCAGAGACCTAAACATGGGAGATGAAGTATCAAGTGTGAAAAACAAGAATTCTGGTTTGGATGGATTGTAAAATAAATGCAGGGGAAATGATAAGATTTAGGGGTTAACAAGGTAGAGATTGCAATAGATAGATAGATAAATAGAAAGATAGATAGATAGGCAGATAAATAGATAGGTAGACAGACCAATCATCTTTGTCTCTCTCTCCTTTTCTATTTATCCATCTATCATCTATTAATATAGGTCTAAATGTTGTTTTCTACCAGTAGTATATAAGCTTCTTGAGGTCAAGGGCAATTTCATTCTTCTCACTGTATGCCCGGTGTTTAGTACCATTCCTCATGTATAATAAGTGCTCAACAAATATTTGTTGAATTCAGTAAGTGATACAAAAAATAAAATGAGAAAATATACATGAAGCACTTTGTAAACATTAAAATATTATATAAAAACTAGTTCCCATTTTGCACAATAATGTAATGATGGCAGTGCACAGATCCACATAAAGTAGATCAATAAGAATTGGCAGAGGACGATATTACTGTGGGCATTAGAGAAGAAAGGAGATGACACCTGAGCTGAACTTTAAAGGTAAATGATTTTAATGGATATATAGAGAGGAAATATGTTCCTGAAATTGAGGATCCTGAAATTGCATAAAAGAGATAAATAGACAGGTAGACAGACCAACCATCTTTGTCCCTCTCTCCTTTTCCATTCATCCATCTATCTATTTATATAGGTCTAAATGTTGTTTTCTACCAGTAGTATATAAACTTAGATTAGATTTCTAGCATGTGATAGAGGGTTGAACAAGATCAAAGAAAAGAGAAGAAGCTGAAACAGAGGAAAGACAAAGATGGATTGTTATGTGAGGTCTGATAACAGTGAAAAAAAGAGGTGATCAATAGTAAGGCAATGCATTTATATATGGGAAAATCCCCTCCCATCTTCCCTCCCACTCCCCAGTAATCAGCTTGGAATATCTACTGATCAATTGCCTCAAAGCCTTTGTGGTTTACTATAGGAAAGTTACTATAAAGGTCTCCACAGGGTCCCTCCACAGAAACAAAGGTCCCAGGACTATACACAATTTATATAACCATTGGAAAGTTTAGCCAACATAACTGACCACAAAAGGAGCAAGTAATCGAAGATCTACTTTCCAACAAGCATGGAGGAATTTTTCAGTGTCTTGACCAGAATGTCTTTGTGATTGTGCCAGTGACTAATAAGTCAAGTGTAAAAAGTTCCTGTGAGTCTATCTACAAATGGAAACAAAAACAAAAGAAAACAGACAGAAAGAATGGACTCTATCTCTTGGCTCCTCAGGTTATCAAGGAAAATAAAATAGTCCTTGAACATATGAAGAAATCTTCAAAGGGAAAGCAAAGAGAATTTGAAGAGGCAGAGGGGAATCCTAAACTGTGTTATATTGTGCAGAAAGCAATTTGTGAAGGTTAAAATACTGGGCAAATGTAAGTCACTTTATCCTACTCAGGGAGGGAAGAAAAATGTGACACAAAGTAGGATAACTTTGTACTCTCTCATAGCCAGAAAAAATTTCAAAAGAATGACTAATTATGATGAAGAATACTTGTTGTTCAGATTCTGACAAGAATGCAGAGAGAAAAACCATAGAGCTCATTGTAAAAAAAAAATTCATATATGTATATATAAATAAATGTACATACTATATGCATTATTTATGTAGATATAAAATAACATGATAAATATGATGCCATGCTATAAGACAATTATTATACGTTATTGCATATTATGTTATATTATATTATATCATGCCAATTTACATTATATATCATTTTAGAATATAACAATACGTCATTCAAGTGTTATAAAATAATATAATCATTAAGAACAAATATACCAAGTTCACTTTTCTTTTTTCCTTCCCATAGCTATTTTAGAGAACTATATCAAGGAAAGGCCAAAGACATTATGCACCTGAATTTCAGTAAGATATTTAACAAAGTCTTTCGTGATTCCTTTGTGGTCACATTTAAAATACAATGTAGATAGATGGATATGGAAATGAATGATTCAACCCAGAGTCATGGTGAAGTGTGCAAAGTCAATGTGTAGAAAGCATGACAGATTGAAGAAACACTGGGTCTGAAGTTAGAAGACCTGTCTTTGAACTCTAACTCTGCCATTTATTACCTCTGTGATTTAATTTTTCTTTGCTTCAGTTTTCTCAATTTTAAAAAGAAATAAAAATGCCACCAGCTTACTTACAAGGTTATTGTGAGACTCAAATGAGATAACATGGGTAAAGCATTTTTAAACTATAAAGTGTTAAATGAATGTCAACTATTCTTACTGATGGAGTGCCCTGGGAATGGGCCCTTAACCTCATCCTATCCAACATTTTCATCTATCATTTTATCAGTGATTTGGATGAAGGCACAGATGTCTACTTATCAAATTGGCCTGTAATATAAACCAGGAAGGGAAAACTACTGCATTAGACAATGGAATCAGGATCCTAAAGGAGGTATCCTGTTTTAATGAAAGAATTATTTGAAATTCAAAGGAACTTTCTTCTATTCCATGCTTTGCCACTTACTGGCTGTATGACTAAGGAAATCATTTAATTCCTTTTGTTGTCAGTTCTATACTTATGTTCACAAAATAATCTGTGAGAAAATTGTGTGTATGTGTATGTTTTTTGGTGGTCTTCAATCTCTATTTGAATCACTGATGAAAATGTTAGTCAAAAAGAAAATGTAGTCTAGATTATATGCATAGAAGTATAATGCCCCAAAGAAAAAAGATGATAATCTCATTCTTCTTTTGTTCTGTTAATAATTTCTATTGTTCTTTTGTTCTGACCACTTCTGGAGGACTGTGTTTAGGTCTAGATATCATATCTTAATAGCAAACTGAGGAATGTCAAAGGAAAATAATTATGATAACTTTGAACCTTGAAACCTTGAAACCATTCCATAAAAAGATTGGTTGAAGGAATGGAGTATTTTTGCCTTGAAACAGAGTTATTTTTGATGTTGTTGTTATTCAGTCATCTATCTCTTCATGATCCTATGGACTATGCTGTCCATGAGGTTTTCTTGGCAAAAATACCACAGTGGTTTCCCCTGTCCTTCTCTAATGGATTAAGACAAATGAATTAAATGCCTTGGGTCACACATTTAGTAAATGTCTGAGGCAGGATTTGAACTCAGGTCTTCTTGAATCCAGGCCTAGTTTTCTAAGCCATTGAACCACCTACCTGCCTCTTAGAATTATCTTAGTGGAGACATAATACCTCCAAAACTCTGAAGGGCTTTCATGTGAGAAAAGGATTGACTGGCTCTTGAGGGCTGAATCAGAAATAAGGATTGTAACTTGCTAAGAGAAGGCTTTCAACTGTATTCAAAAATTGTTTTAAGATATAATGAATTTTGCAATATTTGAGATGCTTGCTTATTTAAAATGCCATAGAAGAAATTTTTATGTAGCTATACAGCAGACTGGTTAACCTTTGACATATCTTACAATTGAGTTTCTCTGACTCTGAGAAGAGCTGTTAAGTCTTCTTTGGGAGTCATTTAAAATATACTTATCTATATTAAATAAGAGGGTTTGAATTCTCACCTTCTTATCTTTATTATTTCCAACTTTCTGCTCTGTGAACTTTGTTATCCTATATCTTTTATGAATTTAGAAACATTATACAGAAAAAAAAATGCATACACACCATTAGGCTTCTAAAGTGGTCCATGACACACAAAAAAGGTTAAGAACCTCTATTTTAGACCTTCCCTGATATTCTGTAACTATGGTAACCCTACTTACCTTTCAAGGCTCAACCAAAGTCATGCCTTCTCTATTACTCTTAGAATGATGTTATCTCTATTTCTCATAGTGAACTCTCCTTCCTGTGAAAGCTTATAACACAATGTCTGACACATAGTAGGAGTGCTGAACAGATGCCTATTGAATTATAACCCCATTCTCTACGTCTTTCACTTGAAATTCAAAGCATATATTCATGGTTTCGTACTTAACATTTATGGCAATGTATTTTGCCTCCAACTACATTTTAAGTTCCTTGAAGCCAGAGACTATAGCAAACACTACCCCCATAATATTTAACAATAAGTATTTGTTTGAACCAATGAATTAATGGATGATTGAAGGAACAAATAAATGAAGGATCTTAGAATGTACTCAGTCAAGATAATGCATCCACCTAACCTTTTTTGAAGTTGAGTACTGTACTTTAAGAGGACTAATGTACATTCATAATGGCTAGGTGATGAGCTTAGCATTAGTTTTCTTGCACAAAGACATGTTCACATGTTATCCTATTAGAATAATATATCTAGGAAAATTACTTTTGAAAAATAAGCTGCCTCTTATAAATCTGAAGAAAAAAGCATATAGTTAATTCTGATCTCAGAGAAAAGATGGCTAATGTTCATTAAAAGAAAAGCAAGCTAACAGGCTTTCCAGTAATTGCCATTTTTCTTTAGTGTTTTGTGAATGAAGAAAAATTATTTACTAATGTAAAAGGGAAAGTGGAAGAACATACAATGTCAGGGAAAAAAACCCACTATTTGTCTGGTGTTTGGGATTTGACTTCTCAACGACTGTGTATACATCATCAAATTAATTCACCAGTTTTTTTCCCCTAAAATCCATTTTGCAGACTGCTCAACAGATGTTCTAATAGTCACTTTTAAATGGTAACAAATAAGAATGAAAACTGCTAACATGAAACACAGTTTGTTCAATTCTGGCTAAAGTAAGATGAGATAATAGGGACCAAGTAGAGAGCACTGTATAACTCTGAAAAAGAGATGCCAAAAATGTAAGGCATCTTAATAAAGTTGAGGGAGGAGAAAGGAAAACATTTTAAGCATTTTACATAGCATTTGCACAATACATACTTCTTCAATTTAGCTTAATTAAGCAATTAAAAAAACCACTCCCAATATCCAGATCCTGAGCTTTGGAAATAGAGGAATTAGAGAAAGCACAAATTCTGCCCTCTTAGAGCTTCTAATCTGACACAGGAAAAAGCATGTATATAAGTCATTCTGATACATGGTAAAATGTGATTGTCACAAAGGAAAGATTCAGAGAAAGTGCTGTAATATATAAAAGGTGAGAGTTGACTTTCAACTGGGTTGATCAGAGAAAACTGGATAGAAAAGGCAGCACTTGAGCTGCATTTGAAAGGAGAAGGATTTCAGTTGGAGAAAGGGAGTGTATTTAGGGTATTAAAATAGAATGGCCTATGTGAATACACAAAAGCTGGAGAGGGCAAATCAAAACCAGGCAGCACTTAATGGTTCAGTTTGACTAGCATTTAGAGCATTCCACAAAATCTTTTTTGATGATTCATTATGGCATAGAGGAAGCCCTGGGTCCTCAAAAGTTATGACAGTGGATCATGAGTTCTGGCAGATTCTCCTATGCTAGAAAGGCTTCAGGTGTGTTTCAAGAGACATACCTTGGCTGTTTTTTTTTTGTTTGTTTTGTTTTGTTTTTTTAAGAGTACCAGACTTGCTAAGTATAGTCACATAAACAGCTGTCTGGCCATTTGGTGATGAATTCTCTGGGCATGACAACTCATGAAACAAAGAAGAAATGAAAAATGAACATCAGTCTTAGGTAGCCCTTTTTTTCAACACGATATAGAGAAAACAAGATAAATGAGCTTAATTTCCTTTTAAAAATCAAAAAGTAAGCAAATTAATGTATCTAAAATAAACAGAAAAGATGATTGAGGTTAAAGAATAAAAGAGCAAAGTGAAAACAAAAGGACCATTAAATTAGCAAATAAAATATAGAATTTGACTTTTTAAAGATGCTAATAATTTTAGAAAAACCATTATCTCAACCAAAAGAGGAGAGAGAAAAACTAAATTACCAACATAAAAATTCAGAATGAATACATTACAACAAACATTCAAAAATAATAAAAATTATTAGATAATTTAATGTCATTCAAGAATTTGAAAGAAATTAATAAATTTTCATAGAAAATAAAATACCAAGAATAACAAAGTAATAAATATATAATATGAAAAAATGAATATCAGAAAATGATATAAAATAATTCATTGATAAATTGACAAATGAAAAAGTAACCAATACTAGATAAATCCATGAGCTAATTCTATCAAAAATTCAAATAACAGAACACCTTCATACTATGTAACTTTTTAAAACAAAAGAAAACACACAGAAAAGGACATATGTGGCTGTAGTTCCCAAACAATGGAAAGACAACATGAAGAAACAAACTTACAGATCTTTATCATTAAGAATTCTGATGCAACATATTGAATATTGCTCCTACCAGTAAAATTGTCTATTTATATCAAGAATGAGAAATAGTTCAATATTTAGAAAGCAAATTATTTATGAATCATATTATCAATTCAAAATAATTTTTTCTTCAATAGATTCAGAAAAAGAAATGTATGTCAAGAATATTGATATACAAGAATAAGTATTTTTCATTGTCATAATATATGTTAATTAAATAAAAATTAAACATGAAGTGGTATTATATGTAATGTGGAAATCATAAGCACTGCTGCACTTATAACAGTGGATAAAAAAAACAGTTGCACATTCCCATATCATTATTTGACAGATATTCTTGTTATGTTAGGCATAGCAATAATACAAGGAATATATATTTAGGGAATCAGAATCAGATAAAAAAGTAAGTTAAAATATCTCAACCAGATCATATGATGACATTTATAAAATAAAGTGAAATGCAAATTAGAATATTGACAATATAGATAAAACACTTGGAAAGTAACTCATCAAGGCAAATACAGAATTTATATGCAGCCAACTATTTTAAAAACTGTTTATAGGCATAAACAAATAACTAATTGAGAGTATTCAGTATTCATGATAAGGTTGAATTAAAAAACATACAAAACATAGTACTTCACTCTATCCATTATCCACTAAACTGTTAAAATGATCTTCCTAAGTACAATTCTGAGGTATGTTATCTCCCCCTAGTAATTTAAGTATAGTGGCTCCCTATAACCTCCAGGATCAAGTGCTTTCTAGTTTCTCTGACCACCCTCAAATCTCAGTTCAAACTTTTTCCTCATCTCCTCTACTCCTCTGTCCCAAGTACTTTTCCTCTTTGAATTTACCTTGTACTTTCCATTATGATTTGAGATCCTTAAGGGTGGGCCTGTTTTTTCTTTCTTTGGTCCTCAGTGATCCCAGTAAGTGCTTAATAAAGCTATGTTGACTTGTTGAATTTTTGGAGTCTCTTCTAAAATGGGAGTAGAAAGTTACTCAATGTACAATGCTGATCAGGGATAAAGTAGTTATTTCTTTACACGGAAGAAGTTATTGTTATTCAGTTATTTTCATATGTCTGATTCTTTATGACTCCATTTAGGGTTTTCTTGCAAAGATGCTGGAATTATTTGCCATTTCCTTCTCCAGCTTATTTTATAGATGAAGAAACTGAGGCAAACTGAATTAAGTGACTTTCTCAGAGTCCCATAGCTAATAAGTGTCTAAGGCTAGATGTGAACTCAGAAGAGGGCCTGATTCTGGGCCCTCCTCAAAAGAAATGCTACTGTTATACTGTTGTAGCTTTGTCAAGGACACTGACGAGACAGCTACTGCCATGCTAAGGGGAGCTTTTAGAGAGAGGACTAAAAATCTGGGTTTGTGGAAACAGGGTAGGAAATCACACAAAATTAGAGCTGCCAAAACCAGAACATATACTTCTGTATGAAGGAGCCATGAGGAGAGAATCTTGTGTGCCAGGACCATTAATGTGCTGAAACCATCTGGTTTCCTGTAATTGGAACAGGTGATTTCTCATAGCTTTTCTTCCTTTTCCCAAAATCTTTCCCAAAAGGACATTTGCCTCATAGTCTCTCAAAAGTTAATTTCCACTTTCTATTTATTTGTCTTTAAAGTCAATTTTCGTGATAAACATGATCAACCATGACATTGTCAAGCCTACTAGTACTATGGTACAATGAAAAAAGTGAAGTATATGTAAGAGGGGAGAGAGAGAGAGAGAGAGAGAGAGAGAGAGAGACAGACAGAGACAGAGAGACAGAGATAGAAAGAGAAAGAGAGGGAGGGAGGGAGGAAAGGATGGAAGATAGGAGGGAGGAATAAGAAAATTTAAAACTGTGGCAATTTGCTAGACCACTATTTTTTCCAGCTGGGTTTGGGAGAGAACAAAAAAGAATCATTCATTTATATTTACAACTTTCCAGAGCATAGAGACTTTAACTGGCATCTCTGTTTCTGGGCAATGAATTACTCAGCAATTTAGGGTATTAGAAGCTATCTCTGTCTATCTGAATAGCTTTGGGAGGCAGGTGTTTTGGTAAAGATTAAGCAAACAGCTCTCTAAAGAAACAATATATGTGTGACTCACTTATGAGGTCATTATTAACATTTTACCCATCACTTTAAGTCTAGATAATCAATAAAATAATTGAAGCTCTAATTTATAGCATGTGCCAATTCCCAATAAAAATGGTTACACTGGAAATTTAACTCCAGGGCACCCTGCAAGGGCATTGACTTGTTCTTTCCCACACTTTTTGAAAGGGGTTCCCCCAACATACCTGGAGGAAAAGGAAGAATTGGGGCAAGAAGTCTAAAACTTTTTGGATGCAGGAATCTTTTACATTTTTAAAAATTATTGGCAGAGATTCCAAACATGCTAGAGCTCTATGAGGACCCTCTGTCCACTGGACTCTGTCCGGTGCCCTCTTTATCTCTACCTTCTCACTTACTTACTTCTATCTCCACCTAACTCACTTACCTTCAACTAACTCCTTACTTCCAAAGCCCATAATAAATCTCTTTTATCAAGCTAGCTCTTGGGTTAATAAATGCCTTTATTGGGGACTCTTGCCGACCTTGGGCCGAATCCAAGGGGGTTGCAGGGGAGCTCTGTTTACCTGCCACTAGACCTCAACTAAACCCTAATTTCGCTAGATTCTCCCCAAATCTAGACCTTAATAAAAAAAGATTATTGAGGAGTCCTAAAGTTCTTTTGTTTCTGTAGGTTATATTTAGTGATGTTTACTATATTAGAACTTAATAGTTTTGACTCAGTAGATTCTCTGAAAGAGTCCTCCTGGACCACACTTTTAGAATTTTTTTTTTTTTAGTCTTACTCTAGAGGACTAGTCTAGAGAAAGACAACTTCCATCTCACCAGCTCAGACTAACACCATACCTTTACACCAGACCTAGAACTAAAACAAACAAAAAAATTCATATAAAAGACTATTGAGAAATATTCACAAGTAACCTTGCTTCACCTGGACAAGAAGCCCATTCTCTTTGAGGTGGATTCTTCAATCTTCAAAACATAAGATATTTTGCAAGATTTCTTAATGGGAAATTAACCATCACTTCAGCACCACTCACATCTAATAGCTCCCTCCTTATAAATCTCATTGGCAAGCATGACTTGGCCACAATCTTCTCCCCCTTTCTTTCTGTGGTCATTGTTTTCCTCTTGCAAGTGTTGGCATAGTTTCAAGGGATATTTCTGAAATATCCTAGGTCCATCTGGGGAAACCAGGAATCCTTCTTCTTCCCAGGCAAGCACTTTTGAAAAGTCCATTCTTTATCATCACAATTTGATCCTCTGTTCTCAAGGGTATGCACATACACACACAGATACAGAAACACAGACACACATAGTAGAAGAGGCAGCCAGAGACCAAAAATTCAGCCAAGGAAATGTTTTTGCTGCCATTTGTAGGAAGTCACACCATTGTTCCTGGTGGAGGGAGAAAGGAGATATCCACACACATTTTGGAGAGAGGAAGAATGAGAGCAGCATGTGACTAAAAAGTAATTTTTATTTTTGGGAGTCAGTCCTATAAGTTCAAAATTTAAGGACAGTTACATCTTGGTCACTGAAGCCAACCTCTTACTAGGTTCCAAACGTAGCTTTGAAGTAGACAGTTCATCTTATCTCAACTTCAGTTTATGTGAAATCTCTTCAAAGGAGTCTTTCCCGTAGGATAAGTAGGGATGAAAGTTGTATCTACACAATAATTTTCATGATGTTTGCTATCAAGATAGTCCAAGGCAGAGATTATATGCGTGAACAAACTTCTCTCTTTTCTTTCCTCCCTGCAGCCTCATCAGAAAGAACCATTCTAATATGCTCTGGTGGTGACATTTACTAGTTGTGTGACCCTGAGCAAGTCATGTAACTTCTCTGTTTCCTTAACTATAAAATGAGGATAATAAAATCACAAAGTTATGAGAATCAAATTAGATATTTATTATTTTAAAAAAATTAATCTTTCTAATTAATTGGTTTTTTTTCTTTTGTAAAGCTTTTTACACCAGTTGTGTGACACTGGACAAATCCCTTAACCCTGTTTGCCTCAGTTTCCTAATCTGTAAAAGTAGAAAATGACAAACCACTCCAGTATATTTGCTAGGAGAACCCCAGATAGAGTCACAGTCAGACTCAATTGTACAACATGCTTATACAATTGATCAGAGGATTTCCTCAATTGTCCTCATTCCCAATATACCTAGATACTCACTTCATCACTGCTTTTCAAAATTCCTATTTTCCTTCATGTTTTAGCTCATGAGGCACCATATGAGGCCTTCTTTAGTCTCTATGAAACTTAATGCTTTTCAAAAAGATATCTGTTTATCTGTCTTTGTACATGTTATATCCTTGAACAAAATCCATGTTCCTTGAAGATTTAGAATAATTTTTCCTTTAGAGCTTCAGCACTTACATTAGTGCTTTATACATAAGAGTTAACTAAAAACAAACAACTTTCCTCTTCCCTCCATGTGTGCTTCATTGAATTGAACTTTCTACTCATTTTCCTCCTTGGCCTGTGTAATCAAGCAGCCAACTACTAAAGATTTATTAAGCAACTACTATGTGACGGACAATGAGTTGGCATTGGGAATAGAAACACAAAAAATGAAATGTGCTTCTCAAAGAAAATTTGTATTCTAAGCAGCTCACCTTGTCCTTTACTAGATTCTAGTTCTTAAAATTCACTTACAGAATTTCTAAACCATAATCTGACCAGTCAAGTGGTGCTCTTAATTAAACATTATCTTTTCATTGAATTAAAGAAGTAATACCAGATAGTAACCTTCTTGAATGTCTTATAAAGATATTACTTGCAATTCATTTATGAAAAAAAAAATTGGATGAAAGTACAAGTTGGAGTATTGTAAGCATATTTAATGAGCACTCAATGAATTCTGTATTAGGTCCTAATCATGAAATCCCTTCTACTTGAACAAGAAAAACATAATGTTTTGGCAGATGATGGTCACACTAAAGATGTAATCTTGTTATTGGGCAGTCAGTTCTTATTGTGAGAATGGCTTGTGTTCCAAAAGTTTATTTGCAAATTGGTTAGTTAGAATGAGAAATGTATTTTGTGTTAGAAATAGTAGTATAAAAGGTGGCTAAGGTGTTCCCAGGCTAGCCAGGAACAGAAGTCTATTAAACTAATGATACAGCTGAAGAATAGTACTCATTGTACTATGGAACCTAACAATTTTTTATAACATTGCTTCTGTGGGACTGTTACTTGAAATAATTTTGCATTTTCTTAGAAATGTTACTAAATTGTTCATACTCTTTGACATGCTGTTGTTGCTGATGGAAGGAAGAAAGAAAGCAAATATTTTATGCTATTTTTAATTTATGGAATAAAACAAGCACTTCCTTAACAATACGATAAAAAGATGATTATAAATGAAACTGAAAACTACTATTCATAACTTCCTACTTGTTTTAAATGTACAACAAAATTATCATGTAAACATCTTATTTTTCTTCCCTTACCCCAACCTTAGAGATGGCCATCATTAGACACAAATAAGGGGTGTGTGTGTATAATTATTTTTTATAGCATAGTATACATTATAATCACATAGTATAATTTAGTTAGCCATTGTCCCATTGATCACCATCCTTGCAATTTCCAATTCTTTGCCAACACAAAGAGAGCTGCTATAAACATTTTGGAACATATAGGTTCTTTGCCTGTTTCCTTAATTATCTTTGGATATAGACCAAGTAGTGGTGTTGCTTGGTCAAAGGAAATAGGTAATTTAATAATTCTTTGAGCCTAATTCCAGATTGTTCCCCAAAATATTTGGATCATTTCAAGATTCCACAAACAATGAATTAAGGTTCTGATATTTTCACATTCTTTTCAAATTTGTCACTTTCTCTTTAAATCATTTTAGCTAGTCTGATAGTGATGAAATCTTCAGTGTTAGGTGTGGTTAGCAGAGGAATTGATAAAAATTAATCCCTTAGGCAAACTGGAAGAAGGTGCTGATGATGAAGATCAATTTAATTCCATGGTCTCACCCTCTAAAGGTAATCCAGTCAGAAAATCAAATTATGTCAATACCTTGAGGCTAAAATTTCCCTATTAGACAACTTATGGTCCAAGACTTTGCTGCTATCTTCCTTTGAGTCAGCCTGCCACTGTACTCTGCCTTGTGGAGTCTTTCCCCTTCCCCTTTCCCCATGCCAGGTGGTATCTCTCCTAACTCCACTATGCTTCCCAACCCCACTTCTTCTCCTTATAGCTAACTCTTTTAGGGTGCTAGGTCCCTTTCAGGACCTGTCAGCTAAGGGCAAGGCCCAACCTCATGGGATGCTCCCTTTCTAGTGGATAATTGGGTTCCACTGAAAAACTTGTGTTTCATATGTTCTCCCACTCTTATTTCATATTTACCATTCCTAGTGTCTATTGTATCCCTTCATTTTATCTGTAATCTCTTCCCTAAATAAATCGACTTTTTGCCAAAGAAAATAGTGGATTCGTCACATGAGCGAACCCCAACTTTTGGTACCTGCCATCATTTGGTGACAAACCCCACATCATAAATCATATTAGATCAGATATTTCAAGGCTGTTTTAATCTGCATGTCTTTAATCAATAACGATTCACAGCGTTTTTATATTACTAAATTGTTTTAATTTCTTCATTGGGAAATTGTTTGTTCTTTTCCTTTGACCATGCAGCAATTGGAAAATGTCTCATATTCTTATACAAAGTTCCTTATATATTTTAAATATGAGATCTTTATCTGATGAAACTGCTTTCCTTTTGATCTTGACTAAAATTGTTTTTCTTATACAAAATCTTTTAAAATTTAATGTAATTAAAATTGGCCATTCACTGTGAGAAATTAATATTTCTCTCATATTAAATAGCTACTTATTCTATTAGGACAAAGGTTTTTCCCCATTCTACTTCCTAGTCCAGAAATAAATCAGTATGGTAAGTCTCCCTTAAAAATTTATGCAGACCAAGATCTAATTGAACAGCAAAAGAAATTCGCAGTTTGAGCTAATGGTTATCTTCCTATTCATTGTATTTGCTAAGATAGGAATGGGGAAATGTTGATTCTCCTCTTCTTTCAAGATAGGGGATATGTAAACTGGTATATCAAGATTTGAGATCCTATTATACATACTTCAAAGGCTCTCATTTTAATATAACCCACCTCCCACTGTATTATCTAATTAGAATTAGTTGGCATTCTTCTGGAACAGCTACTATTTAAAGGGCATGCAGTGTAAGCTCAGTCCCATTAGAATCTTTTCATCCAAAAAAGATGGCCAAATGATCATTCTTTTATTAAAAAATATGCTGACTTTATTAATAAGGTGATTAGATATCTAGAAACTGTCTCAATATAATTTTAATTGCCACATCACCTAATTTTGCTCTCCATTTCTTATTCATAAAATTTTTAACATATCCATAAGTCTGATATATAATATGTTCCATATTTTTCTAATTTTATTGCAAAATCTCTTTTTATATGTAGGTCATGTATTCATTTTTACCTTATGTAAAAATGGTGTCATATGATGGTCCATGTGCATTTACTACTATTCTGTTTTCCAGTTTTCCCAACCATTTTTAACCAAAAAATGAATTCTTATCCCTAAATCTTATAATTTTTACACTTGTCAAATACAAGGTTTATTATGTTTATTTGCTGCTGTAAATTCTATGTCTACTGGATTTCACTGACATACCTTTTTGTTTCTTGGCCAATACCCCAGATAGTTTTGATAATTTACTGTCTTATAATATAATACTGCTAAATGTCCTTCTTTTATATTTTTTCATTATTTCCTTTGATATTTTTGACTTTTGTTTTTCCAAATTTTATTTTCTTTCTAATCCATTCACATAATTTTTTGGTGATTTAATTGAGATGGCATTGAGTATAGTTTAAGTAAAATGGTCATTTTTATTATATTGGCCCTGCCTACCCATAAACAGTTAATATTGCCTCAATTATTTAAATCTGATTTTATTGGTTTATTTTTTTTTTTAAAGATAATTTTGTTTATGTAATTCCTGGGTTTGTTTTGATGGATGTACTCCCAAGTATTTCATATTATCTAGGATTATTTTAAGTGAGATATTTTTTACTCTCTTTTTACAGAGTTTTGTTTGTGATATATAGGAATGCTGATGATTTATGTATATTTACGTTATATCCTGTCATTTTGCTAAAATTGTTAATTGGTTCAACTAGCATTTAATCTTTGGAATTTTTAAAGAATATATCATCTGCAAAAATATATTGCTTTATCACTTCATTCTCTATTCTAATTATTAAGTATTTACTATGAATTAAGTGTTGTATTAAGTACTGAGGGTATAAATACAAAAAAAAAAAATCTTCAAGGAACTTACATTCTGATTAATGAAGATAACAAACAAAAGGAATCCAAAAAGTAAGAGAGAAGGATAGAAAATTAGCATACTCAACCTGGGAACTTGGGTTTGAAACCCAGAATTCAAGAACAGAGCCAGGAGTGAGTGAAGGTTAGATATTCTGGGATCCTTCACAAAATGGAGATTTCCCCAGAGAATCTTGTTAGTGATTGAAAGGGCTTGGCTTAGGAAAGGCTGATGAAAAGGGGAGAGAAGGTGCAGATTTGGTTTTTCCCCAGATAAGGAAGCTACAAGAGCTGAGGAAGTTTTTAAGGTGAAGTAGCAGGTAGGCCACAGTTTTGAAGTCTAGAAGTTGAGTGGAAATGGGAGGGAAAAATTATAAGCATGAACATATAAATATGTCTTTATGTAGACATGTATGTATTTAAAATGCCATGGATTTTTGTCTTTTAAGTCAGAATTGGCTGAAATATGTAACAAAACTCATTATAATAAAGTTACATACCAAGATACATTTTTTTTTTCATCTTCATTGCTTCTTAAAGATTAACTACTGAGGCATAATGGGGGTTACTCAAGCAAATAGTAATTATAATATCTTTATCAAAATAAGTATAGCATTCAATAAAAAGACATTGCCTAAGCATACACTAAAACAATTATCATATTAGTATAATTTAAAATTTGATTTTATGAATATCTTCCAGATCTATAGCTCTTGTCATTTCTCACCTGGACTATTGCAATATCCTCCATTTAGTCTCTCTGTACCACACACATTTCTCTGGCCCATCCTTTATATAACTGCCAAAATAATAAAATTTATTAGGGATGAATTTGAAGTCTTAAATTTGGTTATGAAAAAAGTTAACTTCACAAGTATAAGGGGGGAGAGGCATAGACAGGCTACTATTATTCTAAAAAAGATCTGGGAGTTTTAGTGGACTACAAACTTCTTAGGTGTTAAATGTAGCAGCCAAGGGAGCTAATATGATCTTGAGTTATATGAAGAGAGATGTAGCTTCTAGGAATAGGAAAGTGATAATTTCTCTGTATTTCATCTTTGTCAGACCTCCTCGGGTATATTGTATTCAGTTTGGTATATTACAATTTTAAAAGGACATACACAAACTGGAGAGTTTCCAGATAAGGGCCGGCAGGATGGTGAAAAACCTAGAATCTGTGTCCCATGAAAATTAGTTGAGGAAGTAGGAGTACTTAGCCTGAAGAAGCAAAGGTTCAATGGAGACATCATAACTATCTTCAAGTATATGAAGAATTTCATGGGAAAGAGGGTTTGGACTTTATTTGGCCCCAGAAGACAAAACCAGGAGTAGAAGTGACAAAGAGGCACATTTGGGTTTTATGTTAGGAAAAAACTTGTAAAGAATTATAATTATTCAAAAGTGAGATGGATTTCCTCAAGCAGTTAGATATAGTTAAATATTATTTGCCAGTAATATTATGATGGGAATTCCTTTGGTGTGGGCATTGTACTAGATGGCTACTGAGGTCCCTTTTACTCTCATTTTTTGGGAAAGAAACAAAAGTGATCACCATATAAACTTTGAGTAAAAGGTTCTCACATGACAAAAGTAACCTAAATACAGTTTGGAGGTGACTTATTACCTGCACATAGAAAATCTACAAAACTTCCTTTATGATATTACCCAGACTGATAATTTTAATTCTAATAATAGTTATCATTTGTACAGCATTTTATGGATTATGAAATGCTATATATGTAATGTCATTTAATCCTCACCACAAAACTGTGAAATAAGTGCTATTGTTATCCGCATTTTACAGAAGAGCAAAGTGAGGCTGAGAGATTGTGATTTACTCAGGATCACATCATTGGTTAATAGCTGAGCCAAATTCCAATTTAAGTCTTAACACCAAGTCCATTACTCTATTCACTGTGCCACTTAGATGTTCTGCCTGGTAACCTGTGTCTTTTGTAATCACATAGGTCAGAAAGCAAGAAGGAAAAGAATAAAGGAACAAAAGAATAGGGGAGGAAGGAGGGAAGAAAGAATGAATGAATGAAATAAGGAAAGGTAGAAAGAAGGAAAGAAAAAAGAAAGAAGAAAAAAAGAAAAAATCTGGTCAGAGAAAACAAATGGAAGTATTTGTCACAATTTATGGAAAATAATGACTTCCAACTCACATAGCTTCATAGGGTAGCTTCTTCTTGAGGTTTCCCATGGTTTTCAGAATGTTTAGAGTTCATTTATAAATGATGGCTCTATCACATTATTGCTTCTCTTGTGGCCCTCTATCCAAACGGGAGGTAGCTACTGTTCTCTAAGTCAATAGCCCTATGTCAAAGAAAATACTCTTTCCAGAAGTGTCATCTTAGTATAGGAAAAGGTTTGAGTTTCTCTGTCTTGTTTGAAGTCAGAGTTATTCTGTATAGCTCAAATACTGGCCTAGAAATGGAGAACTTTTCTCTAAAGTACTTAGTTTGAGCTATAATCTTTCTTATTTTTTCAGTTTATAGAAATTTGCCTAATTATGATTGAAACCTGCACATTCATCTCTTAATGGGACCCCGGCTTAGACAATTGTTTGGGACGGAGTGTTTCATAGTTTCTTGTCCTTTGGGTGGAATTATTCAAATCATGGGGAAAATAAACTTTTCCCTGGCATTATCAAGATGGAAAGTCATCACTATAGATCACTCTGCCTAGTTTTAGTGATAAATCTTTGGGTAGTTGTTTCCCTTTCCAAATCTAGAAAAACTCAAATTCATAGTCCTTTGGGACATTTTGTGGAATTTCATTTGTGAATGCTGGAATCTTGGAATTGATATGAACTTTAGTGATTATATAGTTCTGTTGGAATCTTTACAAAGTGTTAAGACATTGGAGTTAATTTAATCTTAGAAAGAGTTATTTTGGGCCAGAACTTGAACTAGGTTTAAGTACAACTGATGGAAACAATGCTTGTGTTCACACCTTTAGAGAGCTCATAAGTATCTAAGAACTCAATGGAGTTCACATGTTTGGGAGATTTCAGAGAGCATGCTGGGAGATAGCCCACAATCCCACTCTCAGAGAAGTAGCATAAATACAGTTCCAGTGAGCGACTCAAGAGAGTTTTGGGGGGAACATTGACTGGGGTCGGAGACAGACACTCTGGAAGAAAGCCTACAAGCCCTATCTTCGAGGCAAGAGAGATTCATTCATATCTTGGTGCTGGCTGGAGGCTGAAGAAAGCAGAGGCAGAAGCCAAGGACAAAGCTACAAGATCTCTTAGAGCCAGGCAGAGAGATAGGCCTCAACTAACCAGGCTAATATGGAAGGAGAAATAAACGTTTGCATTTTTATCAGCTGGCTGCGATTTTGGAGTAATTATTTATTTCAACTGAGACTAAGGTTGCCTCCAGAAAACCTTCACATAGTTCAGCCCTTACTTGAAACATGCCTCCCTTTTTAGAAATTCCTATCAAATGGTTTTCTAGTTACTGTTTCAGAACTTCTATTGTCAGGGAACTCACTATTTATCAAAGTAGCTCATTCTATTTTCATGTTATGTCAAGAAGACACCTCTACTTTTACTGAGAGGACTTATAGAACTGATAATTACCTGATTCTGGTCTCCAACTAAAGCAGAATAAATCTAATCCTTTTTACATTAGAAAGCATTTTAAATATTCAAAGATAATATGATTCATAAGCTTTTTTTTTTCCCCTTTGGATTAAACATCTTTTCTTCTACCAGTCTTTCCATGGCATGATCTCAAGTCCTCTATCTGCTTTGATCAACAATCCTTGGACTTACTCAACTTTTAAATATCCTTCCTGAATCAAGAATTACATCAATATTTTATAGTTGAAAAAATATATCTATCTGTATCTATATATGTATATCTCATCCTAATACTTCTAGTAGGTTTAAATAGAGAAACTGATTTATATGGTGAAGGTGTTGTTGATTTGGGTTGACTATGAATTAGATCCCTGACATTTTTTTAAAATGTTGTGTATTCAATTATTGTTCGGTAAGAAACAACCAACAGGATGATTTCAGAAAGGCCTGGAGAGACTTACATGAACTGATACTGAGTGAAATGAGCAGGACCAGGAGATCATTATAAACTTAACAACAATACTATATGATGATTAATTCTGATGGACCTGGCCATCTTCAGCAATGAGATAACCCAAATCAGTTCTAATGGAGCAGTAATGAACTGAACCAGCTATACCCAGTGAAAGAACTCTGGGAGATGACTAAGAACCATTACATTGAATTCCCAATCCCTATATTTTTGCCCGTCTGCATTTTAGATTTCCTTCACAAGCTAATTCTATAATATTTCAGAGTCCAATTCTTTTTGTACAGCAAAATAATGGTTTGGACATGTGTACTTATTTTGTATTTAATTTATACTCTAATATATTTAACATGTATTGGTCATCCTGCCATCTAGGGGAGGGGGTGAGGGGAAGGAGGGGAAAAATTGGAATAAAAGGTTTGGCAATTGTCAATGCTATAAAATTACCCATGCATATAACTTGTAAATAAAAAGCTATCAAAATTAAAAAGAAATAAAAATAAAAAATAAAAAAAAGTTGTGTATTCATAATTAATTTTTTTGCTTGCTTTTTGAGAAGTAAACATATTCTGAAGAAATGCAATTAAGTGTATGAATTTTTCTAATTAGTTTGAATGGGAAGATAAAGACCTAAGAATAGTTGTTTGGTGTTTTTTTTTTTGTTTGTTTTGTTTTGTTTTATTTTGTTTTGTTTTGTTTTGTTTTTTGTTTTTTCAGGATCAAAAGATCAGCAATGAGCTGAAGCTGTAATTTATTGCTTATGGTGAGCAATGACTGCTAAAATCAGGACAGTTTAATCTCATCTACTGCGAAGTAGGGGTTGAGTGACTGTAGGTCATTGGGTTTGGAGTCCAACACCAACCAATCAATGGCTGGGAGACATCTGCTTCTAATTTTTTCATTTGTTGCTGCTGTACACTATTATTATAGATATACTTTGTTCTTTCACAGTCACTAAGTTTGTTTTTTCTGCCAGTATTTCTGTTCATAAGGAATCATAAGATATATGACTTCTGAGCTAAGATGCTAATTTCCCAAACTTGACCATCTAGAGCACAGAAATTCCTATTTCTATCATTAAGTGAAGTTAAAGCTTTGCTTACATTTGCACAAATGACTTGAGAGATGAAGTTTTACTGTTTTTCAAGAACAAAACTTAAAAATTAACAGGGCTACTCTTTGGGATTTGAAACAGAAGTTGATTTGACAGCCGTGGCAGAGCATAATTATTTAAGACTTAAACTATCATTGTTTTGTAGTTGATACTGAAGACATACTGTACCAGATAATCAGCAGATGTAGATTTGAATGAGTGACTAAGAACATATGGTAAAAAAGAAAATTAAAAATATAAGCTAGATGTCATTAAGCATTTCAAATGAGTAGGGGAAAAATACAATCTTTTAAAAATAAATCTGGAATTTTCCAAGAAGTCTAGAAGGGAGTTTAGAACAAAATTATTGTTATGAGATATATAGGAAACTTGTAACACCAAAGGGCTTTCTCATGCTAATTGAAGCCTCTGGCCAGTGTGTTCTGGAAGACCAGCAAATAATCCTGTAAAAATAGTGGAATTTTGATGAGGACCCTGAAATCCTTTTTTTCTATAAAGTAATATTTTTAAGGCAGTAAAGCAGAACTCTAAGTAGTAGAAGAAATGACTATAAAAGGATCCATCCCACACTGGCATACCATCTTGCCCTTATGAAGGAAGAATATATTAAAGCTTTAAAATAAGAGATTGAGTATAAATCCTTGGAATGTACCAAACAGAATTAGAAAAAAAAAGATTATGACTATGATATAAAAGTGGCACAGATAATATTTGATCTTTTACAACCATCAGGCCAGAGAAAGATTCAAGCAGAATTGGGGCATGAACAAATGATAACCCCTATATATTTGGCATGTTGAATGAATTTCCCAGTTTTCATTGTGTAAGTTGTTTTGTCTTTTAAATATTATTTATTCTAATATGACAATGAATGAGAATTACTCTTCTCATATTTTTTATTGAAATATGATTGAGTTTTTGTAAGGCATTGATAATAAGCCCTGATTAATCAGAATAAATTAGGTTCATTAAAATCTGCTCACATATTATCCATTGTTTTTATATTCATATTTATAAGAAGCAGAAATCAGAATAAGCTATTTATTTCATTGTCCTCTATATTTCTGATTTTCCTAAAACAGAAATATAGTGTGGCAAATGGACAGTTTGATATAATTTTTCACATTTTTATTTAAAATGTTACTTTTAATCAAAGTTTTCATACATTTTCCAGTGTTATTCAGGAGGCTTAGTTTTCTGTAAAAGGTTTAATAATTTAAATTTCAATATAGGTGAAAGTGATGAAAAACATTGACATGTGTATGTATATGTATACATATGTGCACACATATTTTTCTAATACCATATAATGAATTGTTTTAGGTTATATAGAGAGTAAACTCAGAAATTATTGTGAGTCCTTATTGCTCTAGTGAGAAGAATCATTGATCTGGCACTGATGATGTCTTCTTTGTTCTAACATTGAGAATGCATCCTAATTCACGTATGAAATTTCCACAACGATGTGTGGACTCTCCTATATGCCTCTTTTATACCAATTTGATCATGATTGATTGATGATATGCAACTTGCTAGTTGCCAGTAACAGCCTTAGGATTTCTTCTTTAAAAGTAGGAAACCTGAAGGTTTAAACAAATGCATTCAGTTCTCTAAAAGGAAATCTTCACATGATCCTTCCAGGGAATAATGTTCATCAGGAAATTATATGTTTAAGATTATATACTTAAGACATTATGAATTTATGCATCAAAGCACTATAAATAAATGAAGAAAACCAAAATGAGGCATTCCTAGACTAAGTAGAAACAAGGATAGATAAGTAACAGAATCATGGAGAACTTTTTTCTCTCTATTGATATTGTGACCACTGTGGGCTGTGAAGGCCCAGGGAAGGGGATTGATGCTAAGGATGCCTGAATGCTGCTTCCTATTGAGAAAAGGTATGTGTGTATTATAAATACTTATCAAGTAACATGCTATAAATATGGAAGACCATGGGAAGTGAAGTTCACCACTTGACTGTTGTTTGACTATTGTTGGCCAGAGTTGTGTTATGTGCCTTAAATATTATATGAGGAGAGGGGGTTCATAGATATGAGGGAGAAGAAATTATCTTTAATGTTTATGACCTTGAATATAAGGTGTGTGTGTGTGTGTGTGTGTGTGTGTGTGTGTGTGTGTGTCTGTGTGTGTGTGTGTGTCTGTGTGTGTAGGAAAGTGAAGGAAATTGTCATGGAAGTTGAGAGCAGTTTTTATTTTGTATGGAGACTTTGATATAACATGGATATATTTATCTATATAGCTCTAATATCTATCTGTCAGTCTGTCTATTTATATCTCCTGAGCTTCTCATTGATATCTGCATCCCAAATCCTGTCAAAAACAGAAATAATATCTTCCTGCATCTGTATACATATTTGATTATAAATAATTATTAAATATTATATGATGCTTTTCAGAGTTTACAAGCTATTTGATCTATTTAATGAATTTTTTTTCACTAACATAGTTTAGTTTTAAGTTTTCTATTACATTAACTATTGAAAATTCTGTTTTATAGCAACTTGTTATGCTGTCATTTAACAATACTAAGGGCCAACTCATGTCCCCAGTGTTCTAAGTATAGTGGATTTGTCTCTCAATCATGTAAAAAGCTTGTAAAGCAGATGTTATCCTTGTCCCCTTAGTCCCAGCACTATAATATGATTCTACTATGCTGAAATATACTATTCAAGATTCTGAAAAATCCTTCAGGGAAAGGACAAAATCAGAAAGTTGTTGTATCGAAATCCCAATTGTCTTACCATTTTTATAGGACTCCTTTACTGTTCAAAATACCAGTTTTGAGACATCTCTAACAAGACAAAGCAAAAAGCTATTGCAAGGGGGAAAATCTGTTTTATCCCAGGAAAGTAACTTTAGTAATATTGTGGTGATCCAGGGAAGTGAAACATTGGAGATTAAGGACTTGGGCAAATAGCTTTTCCATGTTTCTGAACACATCTTGGAGGAAAAAATTCAAAATCACTTTAGAATTATCATAAAAGGAGGCCATGTTTTGCATAGGGATAACAGTGAGGTAAAGGGCATTCATTTTAAGGTGGGGATGCAATTCCTTAGGGCTGGAATTATGAGAACTTGCCATACTAAGGAGAAACTTGGAGAACCTGAGTTACTAGTAGTGAATTATGGCCTAAGGGTAGGTGAGAGAAGTCACAATCACATTTCCAACAAGATTTTAATCTAAGATTGAGCTTTAAAGGAACAAGTATCTAATTTCCATTGGATTTCCAGGTGGAAGTAAGGAGAAGCAGAACATTCCCCCAATTTTCTATTCCCACAACATCCCCTGACATTAATGATTACCGTGTCTGGAGAATGTACTAAGGCAAACTGGAAAAATGAGCACTAAAAGAGACTAGTATAAAGTGATCCACTGTGGTGTCCAGGGTCTATCTGGGATACAGTTGTAAGAGCCTTAACCCAAACACCATGACATGAAAACTAGGTTCAGGGCCAAATTCCTCAGTATCTTTCATGGAAACTCCCTCGTTGTCTGGTCCACATGCTTGCATGCTATACTTTAGTGATAAATTTGTGGTTAACTGAAGTGAAAAAGTCTCAGGACTTAGAAAAGTGAAAGTGATTAAATGTTAACCCCCTTAAATCAGAGAATTTAACTACTCAGGCAAATGAGTTGACTTAGAGAGAATGAATTATTGAAAGTATATGATTCAGGAGTCATCTTTAGAACGCTTAAATTATCTTTTAGCATTGAGGAAACCTTATTTTGGAATGGTGAGTTTGGGTGAAAAACCTATTTGTGTCATGGACTTTTTCCTTCATGTGATTGCCTGAGAGCTAGAAATTCATTCAGGAAGGGTAGTATTTTTTTTTTTAAAAACTGGTAATCAATGGAGGGAGGTTTCTATTAGAGTACCCTGGGAATACTTCTTGGCCCTGAGCCTTTAAACATGGCCCTGAGCCTTTTAAACATAAATGAAGACATAAATTGACTGCATATCATATATGCAAAAGACAAAAAGATTAGAGGGATAACTAGCAATTTATGTGAAAAAGATGTGGGAATTTTAATGAACTCCATCCTCAGAATGAGGGAACAAGGTGAAATGGTAGCTTTGTAACCTTAGGCTGCATTAAGAAATTTAGTGCCTATGGTATTTGATAATTTTGCTGTACTCTCTATTGGTCAGACTATCTCCAGTGCTTGGGACTGTTTCTGGCACATAAAAAGTGATTAATATATGTTTGTTACTTTCTTGCTTGAATATTGTTTTTAGTTCTGCTTATTCATTTCAAAGGAATACTGACACATCATTCAATCAACAAGTATTTATTAAGCAGCTACTTTGTGGCAGACACTGTTAGATGCTGGGAATAAAGATAGGGATAATGTGGTGATTATTTAGGCCTGATCCCACTAAGTCAGATATGAGTTTTGACCTGTTCTGGGTTGGTTCAGCCCTCTTTAGTAAACTAGAATTTTGCCTCCTTCTCTAGGGGTTCATCACATTAATGCTGAAATTAGTGAAGACACCTAATTATCTTATCCCACTATAGCTCAGAACTCCCTAATTCAAGCTATCTGGCAGGATGGAAGCAATCTTTCTGCAAATTCTGTTCACCTACTGTTCAGCTGAAGCACATAGATAAGAAAAAGCTGGCATCGTAGAGCTGGATTGCCAATTGTAGTTGAAAAGGATGTCTCTGACCTGTATTTATATTAGAAAAGGAAGATAAACATGTGTGGGTCACCAATTAGGGATTTACACAATATGAGTTCATGCCAGTGTGTGAAATGAAAGAAATTCTGGCAAATATTATACCAATGTCATGCCTCATTTGAACTATGAGAAACCTTGAAGAAGATTTTGTCTGGAGTCCAGAATCATTATTTCTTCTTTTCAGTTATTTAGTCTGAATTTTCCCTTCAAGTTTTGTATAAAATCTGAGTGTGGATTATAATTGATGCTACTTGTATTATATTCTTTTTTTTTTCTTTTAAAAAAAATCTCATTTTAGTTGTGTGGTCTATAATATTTCAGGATGTGGAGGTGAGGAAGAGCAACCTATATTTGCAAACATAGTACTTTTGTGGCCTTTCTCTTATGAAGCTTGTAGATGTTTCCACAAATGCTTTTTAAAGTTAGAAAAATGGTCCAATGAATGGTTCCCTCAGGAAATCATTTTGAATTTGGCATTTCAAGAAGAAGTGATAGCTTAAAATTGAACAAATTACTACTTGGCCCACAAACTTTTGATTCAACATTGAGTCATTAGCTTGCACAAATCTATTCATTGAGAACTTCAGTAAGATTGAAGAGATTTGGAAGAATTTGTTAATAGGTATAATCCTAACATTTAAATTATCTTGCTATTAAAAAAATAGATTCACAATTTTCTGTTCTTTTGATATGTTTTAAAGGACACTTAAACAAATCTTTTATTTATATCTTCTGTTCATATTTTAATTTCTGAATATATTCTTTTTCCTTTTTAGAAAGCTTTCTCTTTAAAAAAAAAGAAGAAAAAAATATTAGCAAAACTAAACATGTTACAAAAAGTCTAATGCTATCAGAGATGTTCTATACTTATAGTGCCCCAATTTGTAAAAACAAACAAAAAAAAAGTGGAGAGGAAAAGGTATATTTTTTCAGGGCCATACTTGGATCATTATAATTATAAAACATTTAGCATCCTATTTGGTATTTAAAAATCCTTCACACTCTGATCCCTTCATATCTCTTCTTCCTGACCATTACTTTTCTATGGTCCAGTTGTACTGGCCTATTTACTATTTCCCACACACATTTCTCCGTCTCTCATCTTACATATTTTTGCATTAGCTGTATACCATATTCTATTCCTTCACTTCCACCACTTAGAATTTATGGCTTTCTCTACTATATAAATGAAATGAAAATTTGTGGAGGATGCCTTTCCCAATCCCCTAGCTGCTATAGTATCTTTTCTAAAGTTAGCTTGTCATATATATATATATATATATATATATATATATATATATATATATGAATTAGCTTATTATTATTATTATTATTATATGAGACATATATATATATATATATATATATATATATATATATATATGAATTAGCAGCTATTATGTGGATTGAAAGCTCTTGGTATGCAGTAACTGGTTTTTTTCTTTTATGATCCCAGTACAATATATTGCTTAGCACAAACTAAATGCTTAATACTTCTTTATATACCTTATGTTAATACATAGTACAGAGAATTTTTCCAGTTGGCTTCTTCTCTTCTTATCCAGTTGCCCTAAATGTGTTCATTAAAAATCTTTTGGGGGCAGGGCCAAAATGTCAGAGAGCAGACACGAATTTCTGTGACCTCCTCTGACCATCTCTCAAACTAACAGTAGATTAAGTCTCTAAACTGGATTTGAAGTCAAAGAATCCACAAATATTTGCAGTACAACACATTTCCAGAAGAAGATACCTTGGAAGAACTTAAAGAACAGGTCTGTTTCAGTTGAGTAAAGGGACAGTTTGCTGAACGTAGACTTCAGTTTAGGGAGATGGGGTAAGAAGCTAGAGCGGAGAGTCAAAGAGTTGTAGCTTCCCCATACCTGGGAATCTTCTGTGAGCCTCTTAGGCCAATCTGTACTGGTTGTAAGCAGGAGGTTTGGCAGATTTGCCTTTTGTGAAAGACAAATTGTAAGCCACTGAGGCCTGGAAGAATGCTGGACCTAGCCACCTTTACCCAGCATTGGAAATCAATCAGCAGAACTGCCTCAAAACAAATTAAAGCAGCATTGAACAAACCTCAGGCCTTAAAAAAATGAATAAAAAACAAAGAAGAACTCTCATCATAGACAGCTTTTGTGGAGAGAGAGAAGAACATACATAAAATCCTGAGGTTTCTAAAGGCAAAGAAACTCCAGAAGAAGCCCCAAAGAGAGACATGGGCTGGTCCCCATTTCACCAGGCTTTCTTTGAAGATTGCATAAAGAGATCCTAAAAAAGATTGCAAAAAGATATCCATAAAAGAGAATTAGAAGAAAAATGAGCACATGAAATGAGATCATTGTAAGAAGGAATGGATAAAGTATGTAATGCTCTACAAAAGAGATATGAAAAAGACACCAATTCACTGAAAAACAAAATTTGTCAAATGGAAAAAAATGCAGTGAACAAAAAATCTTTTCAATTTTATGTAATCAAAAATCACATATTTTATCTTTGTATTCACAATTGTACCTAATATTATTTTTTCTAAGTTTTTTTAACCAATTATGTGATATAATACCTAATATTTAGCTCAGATTTAGATTTGGTTTATGGTATCAGAGCTTGGTCTAGACAGAATTTCTGTCAAATTATTTTCCAATTTTTACAACAATTATTGTTCAAAAAGAAGTTCTTCAGGTAATCTCTATTTTGAAGTTCGTTAAAAAAAACTTAAATCTAGGTTATTAAATTATTTCTGATTTTTCTTTGTTTAATTACATTGATCTATTTTCCTATTTTTTAAAATGAACTCTGACCATTTAGCAATTGGAGAACGGCTTGAATTCTTATAAATTTGAGTCAATTTTCTCTGTATATTAGAAATGAGGCCTTTATCAGAACCCTTGTATGTAAATTTTTCTCCCAGTTTTCTGCTTTTCTTCTAATCTTCTCTGCATTAATTTTGTTTGTATAAAAACTTTTTAGCTTAACACAATCAAAATTACCTATTTTGTATTTCATAACGTACTCATCTTCTTTGGCCATAAATTCCTGCCTTCTCCACAGATCTGAGAGGTAGACTAACCTTTGTTCTTCTAATTTGCTTATAATATCACTCTTTATGCCTAAATTGTGAACCCATTTTGACATTATTCTGGTATTTGGTGTTAGGTATTGGTCAATGCCTAGTTTCTATTTTCTCAGCATTTTTTGTTAAATAGTGAGTTACTATTCCAGAAGCTGGGGTCTTTGGGTTTATCAAACACCATATTACTGTAGTCATTGATAATTGTGTCTCATAAACCTAACCTATTCCACTGATCAACTACTCCTATTTCTTAACCAGTACAAAATGGTTTTGATGACTACTGCTTTATAATTAGTTTTACTCTAGTACAGCTAGGCTATGATGACCATGTTAGCACCCTGGATACCTTAGAATCAGCCAGAGTCAGGATAAGCAAAAGTCCTTAGTCTTTATTCTTGGTCCTTAGAGGTAGGATTGAATTGGATGGAAGCAGAATCTCTGCCATCTTCCTTCTCCCTCATCTATTGCCAAAGTGACTCTGGCTCATCTTACTCTACCCTCTAGTCCCTCCTACAATTTTCTGTATACACGGATTATCAAGCCAGCACAGGATAGTGGGAAGGGCCATTCCCCAAGCACATGCCTATAGAGTATTGTCCAATCAGCAATTAGCCTTAAGTGCTCACACCGACCTCAATGCATCAACTCAAGAGTTTCAGCCCTTTACATCAGGCCACCTTCATTTTTATTTTTATTTTTATTTATTACCTTGAAATTCTTTCTTTCTTTTCTTTTCTTTTTTTTTTTTTTTTTTTTTTTTTTTTTTTTTTTTTTTTGCTGAAGCAGTTGGAGTGAAGTGACTTGCCCAGGTTCACACAGCTAGGAAGTGTTAAGTATCTGAGGTCAGACTTGAATTCAAGCCCTCGTGACTTGGTTGGTCTGGTGTTCTTTCCACTGCACCACCTAGCTGCCCCTTACCTTGAAATTCTTGACTTGTTGTTCTTCCAGATACATTTTGCTATTATTTTTTTCCAGTGCTGTAAAATAATTTCTTGGTAGTTTGATTGGGATGGCACTGAAGTAGATTAATTTAGGTAGAATTGTCATTTTTATTATATTAGCTCAGCCTACCCATGAGCACTTGATATATTTCCAGATGTTTAGATTTGAATTTATTTGCATGGAAAGTGTTTTGTAACTGCATTCTTGGCAGGTAAACTCCCAAATAATTTATATTATCCATAGTTTTTTTAAGTGGAATGTCTCTTTGTATCTCTTACTGTTGGACCTTGTTGGTAATATGTAGAAATGCTGATGATTTATGTGAATTTATGTTGTATCCTGAAACTTTGCTAAAGTTGTGAATTGTTTCTAGTAGTTTTTAATAGTTTTTCTCTAGGATTCTCTAAGTATACCATCATATCATCTGCAAAGAGTGATAATTTTGTTTCCTTGTTATCTACTCTAATTTCTTTAATTTTTTTTCTTTCTTATTGTTAAAGCTAACATTTCTAATACAGTATTAAATAGTAATGGTTGTAGTGGGCAATCTAGTTTCACCTATGATCTTATTGGGAATGGTTCTAGTTTGTCCCCATTACATATGATGCTTGCTGATGGTTTTAAATAGATGTTACCGATCATTTTAAGGAAAACTCCATTTATTCCTATGCTCTCTAGTGTTTTTAATAGTAATAGGTGTTGGATTTTGTCCAATGCTTTTTTTCATTTATTGAGATAATCATATGATTTCTGTTAGTGTGATTATTGATTAATTATGCTAATAGTTTTCCTGATATTTATTATTTCCTAATATTCCTGGAATAAATCCTATTTGGTCACATTGTATTATCCTCATTATAATTTGCTACACTCTCTTTGCTAATGTTTTATTTAAGTTTTTTGCATAAGTATTCATGAGTGAAATGGTGTATAATTTTCTTTCTCTGTTTTGACTCTACCTAGTTTAGATATCAGCAACATAACTATGTTATAATAGGAATTTGGTAGGACTCCATCTGTAATATGATTTGAGGTATATAAGTGCTATCTCCCCTTTCTCAATTCCCATATGATCCTGGGCAAGTTCTTAACCTCTTTTGCTCAATTATCTCAGTTGTAAAATAGGAATAATAATAGCTTTTAGGTGATGCAGTGGATAGAGCATCAGCCCTGGCGTCAGGAGGACCTGAGTCCAAATCCATCCTCAGATGCTTAATACCTATTAGCTATGTGACCCTGGGCAAGTCACTTAATCCCAGTTAAAGAAATGAAACAAACCAACAATAAAATGGGGATTATAATAGCATCTTCTTGTAGGATTGTTGGGTCGATCAAATGATATCATATTTGTAAAGCCCTTAGCACAATGTCTGGTAAGTTGTAGATGCTATATAAATCTCCTCCCTCCCCCATTTTCCTCCCTTCCCTTGGCTTTTATTTATTTATTTGTGCTTGTGTTAGTGAGCCTGTCTTTCTATATCTCCTCCAATATCAACCATTTCTATTTAATTTTGTCGTTATCATTGTCAATCTTCTGGGTGTGAGGTAAGACCTCAGAGTCTGGTGTTCTCGCCATCACATCCTAGTATCTTTATTGATAATTTGAATTTAAAAAGTTGATATAGCTATTTTTCCATAATTTTGAACTGGGACTATTTGGCAGTCCTTCAAGAACAAGTATATTCACAGCTAGGCTGGGTACATTTGCAGGAACAGCCTGTCTGGGATAATATGAATGCTTATTTTTCGGTTGTTGGAGTAGATACTAAAGATAATCTGCTTTCTATGTTTAACCATATTTTATTTCTCTTAATTGTGATTAATTCTTGATTCTTTATCTGGCAAAGAGGATGGTAACTTTCATTTAACTTTTGCTATAAAGAGTACACAAGGTTATTCAAGAGAAATGGGGATGATTGTAAACCCTTTTGAATATATAAAATATTATATAAATATCTCAGAATCACATAGCCTTTGGAAATCAGTTTGTTCTAGAGAATTTCTAGTTCAGTGACAATGTAGTTAATAAATGAGCACAAGAAGTTGGCACAAAATAGAAATTTTCTGAACAGCAAAAAATCACTTAAGAGAAGAATGATTAAGTGGAGACAAATAATATTATCTTTAGCAAAATAATTTACTAAAAGTCTTGGCAAATGGAATGTCATCAGGTAATTTGTTTTGTTTTCAAATACTTTTTTTTTCTATAACAGATATGATAAGCATTTTTCTTTTGGTATGTATTATCAAATAATTACTGATATTCACTTTTAAAGAGATCACAGCCACTATATTATCACTTTCACATTCCTATTTCTAATCCAATGAGTAATAAAGGTAAATAATACCGTTCTCAGTTAAATGTTAAAATGGTGGAAGCAGAGTATGATGCAGTAATAGCTATTCTCCAAAAAACTCCAAATACTTTAAAATAATGACTCTAAACAAATTTTAGAATGACAGATAGAGGAAACAATTTTCTAGTTTAAAACAACTTAGAAGGTTAGTGTGAAAGGTTTGTTGCACCAGAGTGAGGGAGTAGCACAGTTCAGCACAGGCCATACCAGCATAAACCAAGCCCCCCCTTTGCTGGCTGGCACCAGGGGGTGATGTCTGTTGCATTGCCTATATTTAGGTCTAAGTTGCTGTCCTGGGTCTTAGTCCCTTTGTGAGGAGGAGCCCTAGCACCAGAAAGCTTGTGGCTGTAAAGAGCAAGGACAGTTGAAAAGAATCCATGTGGACTCACAAGCAGTGCACAGTGCACTGCAGGAGAGTAGTAAACATATTCCTCCCTAGATCATACTATCTTGAAAAAGCTCCAAACTTACAGGTCCCCAGAATTACCTTTGAAAAAACCTACACTAAAATCCTGAAGTTTGGGACAGTGCTCCCTCCACTTGGGAAGCTGAACCTCACTTTAGCATAGAGTTAAAAGTCAAGAAGCAGGCTGAAAAATGACCAAACAACAGAAAAAAAAAATTCTGATCTTAGAAAATTAATCATTCTCAGAAGACAATAAAGTCAAAATTCGAACATCCAAAGCCTCCGAAAAAAATATGAATTCGTATGGTCATTGAAGAGTTTGGAAAGGTTTTAAACAATCAAGTAAAAGAAATAAAGGAGGGGCACGTAGGTGGCATGGTGGATAGAGCAGCAGCCCTGAAGTCAGGAGGATTTGAGTTCAAATGTGACCTCAGACACTTAACACTTCCTAACTATGTGATCCTGGGCAAGTCACTTAATCCCAATTGCCTCAGCAAAAATAAAAAAGAAAGAAAGAGAGTACATGTCATCTTTCAGGAAATTATCAAGAAAAATTGATCTGATATTCTGGAACCAGAGGGTAAAATAGAAATTGATAGAATTTACTGATCATTTCCTGAAAAAAATATTCCCAAATGAAAATGCTCAGGAATATTATACTCAAATTCCAGAACTCCCAGGTCAAGGAGAAAATCCTGCAAGCAGCCAAAAATAAATAATTCAGATATTGTAGAGTCAAAGTCAAGATTACAAAATATTTAGTAGCTTCTCCATTAAAGGATTGGAGCATTTGAAATAGGCTATTCTGGAGGGCAAAAGAACTAAGATTATAACCAAAAACCACCTATACAACAAAACTGTATAATACATTCTGGAAAAATGTATATTCAAAGAAATAGAAAACTTTTGAGAATTCCTAATGAAAAGAAGAGAATTGAATAGAAAATATGACTTTCAAATAAAAGATGCCCTCCCCAAAAAGCATAAAAATGTGAAAAAAAAAAAAAACCAGGAAAGAGAAAATAAGGTAAGCTATTTATATTCTTACATAGAAAATGATATTTATAATTTCTAAAATGTTCTCATTATTAGGACAATTAGAAGCAACATACACAGACAGAAAGCAGAGTTTTAAGTTGAATGTAATGGTATGATTATCTAAAAAAATAAAATTAAGGGATGAGAACGAAGAATGTACAAATAGAAGGGAAGAGGGACAAGTAGAATGGGATAAGTTATCTGATATAAAAAAAAAAGTCCTGAAAGAGATTTTTTCAGTAGAGGGCATAATGGGAGAAGAGGGGAGGGACGCACATGAACCTTACTTTCATCAAAATTGGATCAAAGAGGGACTAATAAGCATACTCAATTCTATCTTAGCCTACCTATAAGTAGGAAGGGAAGCAAAAAAGAGCAGGGGGTGGGGTGAAGTTAATAGAAAAAATGGCAGTTTCAAGGAGGTAAAAGTCGGAAGCAAAACACTTTTGAGAATAGATAAGATAAAAGGAGAGAGAGTAGGATAGATAGGGAAAATAGGATGGATGGAAATATGTAGTTGGTAATGCTATTATACAAAAAAAATTTACATTATATTTCTCTGATAAAAAACTAACTTCTCAAATGCATTGAAAATGGAGTAAAATTTATAGAAATAAGAGCTATTCCTCATTTGATAAATAGTTAAAGGTAATGAATAGGCAGTTGTCAAAGTAAACAAAGCTACCTTTAATTGTATGAAAAAAAAAATGCTCGAATCACTGTTGATGAGAGAAATGCAAATAAAAACAACTATTCTGAGCTACTGCCTCATACCTGTTAGATTTTCTAATATGACAGGAAAAAAAAAGATAAATGTTGGAGGGAATGTGGGGAGATGAAAACCCTAATGTACTATTGACAAAGTTATATACTGATTGAACCATTGTGGAGAGCAGTTTGGAATTATGCCCCAAGGATTATAAAATCAAGCATATTCTGTTGACCAAGCAAAAGCACTTCTAGATCTATATTCCAAAGAGATAAAAGACAAAAAGGAAAAGCACCTATGTATACAAAAATATTTATTGCAGCTTTTAAAGCAAAAAATTGGAAATTAAGGCAGTGTTCATCAATTAGTGAATGGCTGAACAAATTGTTGTGTATGATTGTGATTATATGCTATTGTGCTTTAAGAAATTATGAACTGGATGTTATCAGAAAAACATGGAAAAACTTAACATGAACTGATGCAAAGTGAAGTAAGCAGAACCAGAAGAATACTGTACATAGTAACAGCAATATTGTGTGATGATCTGCTATAAATAACTATTTATAGCAATATAATGATTCAAAAACAGTTCTGTAGAACATAAAATGAAAGGTGCTATCTATCTCTAGAGAAAGAATTGGTAAAGCCTGACTGCAGGTCAAAGGTACTTTTTCTTTACTTCCTTTATTTTTCTTATTTTTTTGAAATATGTTTTGCATGACTACACTATCCTATTCAAATTGTTTGCCTTCAGAAAGCTCGGGGAAATTTTCAGAGCTAGTGTTTTTGATAAAAACCTCATTTCTAAAATATATAGAAAAATGACTAAATGTATAAGAATACAATCCATTTCCGAATTGATAAGTGATTAAAGGATATAAACAGAACATTTTCAGATGAAATTAAAACTATTTCTAGTTATATGAAAAGATACTTTATACTTTAATATATTTAACATGTATTGGTTAATATGCCATCTGGGGAAGGGGATGGGGGGAAGGAGAGGAAAAATTGAAACAAAAGGTTTGGCAGTTGTCAATGCTATAATATTACCCATGCATATTACTTGTAAATAAGAAGCTATAATTAGAAATAAATAAATAAAAAGTAAAAAAAAAATTCTCTAAATCACTATTGATTAGAAAAATGCAAATTAAGGCAGCTCTGAGGTATCACTTCATACTTCCTAGATTGACTAAGGTACCACTTCATACTTCCTAGATTGACTAAGATGATAGGAAAAAATAATAATAAATTTTGGCAGAGATGTGGGAAAACTGGGACACTAATGCATTATTGGTGGAGTTGTGAACTGATCCAACCATTCTGGAGAGCAATTTGGCACTTTGCCCAAAGGGCTATAAAACTGTTCATACTGGATCTATATCCCAAGTAGAAAACAAAAGAAAGAAAAGAACCCACATGTACAAAAATGTTTGTAGCAGCCCGTTTTGTAGTGTCAAGGAACCGAAAATTGAATGGATGCCTATCAATTGAGGAATGATGGAATAAGTTATGATATACGAATTGTTCTATAAGAAAAGATGAAAAGGGTCATTTCAGAAAAGCTTAAAAGACATGAATTAATGCTAAGTCAAGTTTGCAGAACCAAGAGAACATTGTACACAGCAACAACAAGATCATGTGATGATCAACTGTGATAGACATTTAAATAGTGAGATAATTCAAAGCAATTCCAATAGATTTGTGATAGAAAGTGCCATCCATATCTAGAGAGAGAATCATGGAGACTGAATGTGGATCAAAGCATATTATTTCCATCTCTTTTTTTTTTTTTTTTTTTTTTTTTTTTTTTTTGGTTGTTGTCTGTTTGCTTGTTTGTTTTTTCTTTTTTGTGTTTTTTTTTTTTTTCTTTTGATCTGATTTTTCTTGTGCAGCATGAAGAACATGGAAATACATTTAGAAGACTTGGACTTATTTAATCTATATCAGATTGCTTGTTGTTTTGGGGAGGGAAGAGAGAGTGAGAAAATGTTGGAACACAAGGTTTCGTTAAGGTGAATGTTGAAAACTATCTTGGCATGTATTTGGAAAAGTAAAATGCCATTAAAAATAAACAACTAACAAAAAATACAAATTACTTGCCTTCTCAATGGAAGGAAGAGAAGGAAGAAAGGAAGAGAATTTGGAGCTCAAAATTAGAAAAAAAATGTTAAAAATTTTGAATGTAATTGGAAAAAATTAAAATATTAAATAAGATAAAAAGTTAAAATGGAAAAGGAGAGAAAAAGAAAAATACTAGAATATCCAATATTTATGTGCAAAAATGGTTGGCTAGTCTACATGACATTAGCATTTTTACAATGTTCACAGAAGCTCAAGCCAAAGGAAACAAACAAAACCTTTTTAATGCAAATCAAAGGATTTTAGTCAAATCTAATAAATTTAGTTCTGGGAGGAAAAGAAGCACACCATACTGTTACAAAGCTATTTGAAATATTCTGGCTTTCTTCCATTTTCTCCTCCCTCCCAATCCTTTATTTAATGTTCTACCCGTTCACTGTCTGATTCTAGAGTAAAAGGAAGTGCCAAAGCTTGTTTTGAGATAACTGATTTCAGCCCAAACTGACAGAATCACAAGGGTATATGAGAGCAGATTTTTGGATGACTATAATATTTTGGTATGTACTGCAGTCACTTCCAACACAATTGTTTGTTAGCTATTTTCTTCCTCTACTGATGACATAGTTTATTAAAGTATGAATGTCAGAATTGTATTAAATACTGAATAAAACTCACAATAGTTTATTTCTGGTGTCCTCACAGCTCATTGTTGTGAAATGTATACCCTATATTTCTAGAGGAAATTTGTATGTTTTTGCAGGAAGACAAAAGGGCAAGTATCGGAAATCTATTAATACAAAAATCTGTAGATCAGGCAGCTTCCAGCTGTCTGAGCTTAGGGCTTCCCAGCTTCTGTACATTTATAGAAAAGAAAGGAGAAAAACAAACCTTCCTGTAATTAACATCCCAATTACCTTAACCTATAGCCACTTTCTAGATTAACAATACTCCTACTTTTACCCAATACTTCATTTTAAGCAGTATGGTTCATTCTATACAAGTCAGTACCAACAAACTGATCAACCACTTCTTAGTCTAATTTTTTTTTTTCAGAGAGACTTGACATATATAGAAACAAAACTTGTTCACACTTTTGTATGTTTAGAGGAGGATTTGAGCTTTCCTCTGGGATTATCTTTCATTCATATATATTTTCTAAGAAAATTTTTGCACATAAGGATCCCCCTATTGGAGTACAAGCTCTTTGAGAGCAAGGACCATGTTTTTGCCTTTATTTGTATACCTGTTGTTTATCCTTCATCTCTGAACAGGACCATGACATCAGGGAGGTAATATCACAGCATGAAAATGAGTTGAATTTAAGTGAGGGTGAGTTGTGCAGAGTCACCAGCCTCACTTTCTCCTTGTGTCATCTGGATCCAGTGGCAGGATATAGATCAAGACAACTGGAGATGGCACTGGATGATTTGTATCCCTAGTGCTTAGCACAGAATAAATACTTAATAAAGGCGTGTTGACTGACCAAATTCTAAATTTTTGCTGTGCTGCTCAAGTCAGCACTTCTGATAGGCACTAATGTAAAGAAGATAGATATTATCTTTCATTCTCCCAAAAAAAAGGGACACTTTTGATCCTTCCATTGGTCTGTGTATTTTTTTGTTGTTAGCAGTAGGAAATTGGAGTAACTAGTCTAATCTGGTCTGCTTATAGTGGTGGTAATTGACAGGTGTATACTGAGAATATGACTTTTTGGTTCCTCCTTGTCCAATAATTCTCAGGGAAACCCACTACTGAATAATCATCTCCATTTTATAAAATTAAGATGGCTAAATAACCAAAACATAAAAATCACTATGTGCTCCCACTGAACTGTAACAAATAAAAACCCTGAGAGACAGAATTTCTGAGTAATTAATAATCAACTTATTAATGTCTATCTAATAATCAAAAATTAATGGTCAGTAGTTTCTCTTAGTAAACAAATACATCTCATAGAAATTTTGAATGCTTTAAATATTTTTAAAGGGAATATCCCTGATAAAAGAATTAACTCCTTCTGCTGAGAACATAGCTTGATCATGAGAATCATTTGCTTCCAGAAATCTAAATAGGGGAATTCATCTTCACTCAAGCCATTCTGGTTGGTTTTCTTCTTCATTAGCTGGGTCACCTTAAACTTCAATGGATGAGTTCAGAGGCATAAAATCAATGTTTTTTTTTGTTTTTTTTTTTTTTTTAAATCTAAAATGCACCTGTTTAGAAGTAGGGTCTCCTGGTTAGGATGGGATTGGAGTTTTCATCCTAGATTAAGGAGCGTGTACCAAGGATTAGGGCAATGTTCTCTATTAGCCATACTCTTCAAAGACTGGCTGACTCTCATCTAAAAGGGCTAGTTACTGAATGAGGAAATAAAACACCTGGATCCTAATTAATAATGAATTATTAAAATAATATAAAAATAATTTCTCTTAGACCCAACTCTGTTTTATCATAACCCTAGATTATTGTGCTCAAATTTTTGTACTTGGTATTATCTCTGGGAGCTGTTGCTGTTGTTGGACAAGGGTTGAACCCATCAAAAACTTTCCATCCTTCCATTCTTAGTAGACCTACCCCCCACATCATGATAAAAAACTATTGCTTATTCAGAATTCTCTAATCCTGTCCTAATCTTTCAGAAAAACAGTCACTGGAGTCAGATTTGTACAAAAATATAGGGATTAAAGTATAGAAATATGAGGGGGATAGAAGCACATAAAGTATGTGTATATATGTATATATGAATGTATATGAATATGTTCTGGCACTAATTGTGAAGTAGGAGGAATTAACATATATGCCTTATATTCCTCACTGGATTTTGGAATATTTTTTTTTTTTTTACAGAGTATGCCATTTTAATTTGAATACTTATTGTATTCTGTTCTACTATTTCTCATGGATTTGAAATAGATTTGTGCTATGCTAAGTATTTTTCCTTCATGTTTGAAAAAACATGTCTTCAAAATTTGTTTTTTATCATTAAAGTTGTTCATTTTGGCTTCTATGAGTCTTGGAATTTGCAGTGTGATTTTTTTTTTCTGTACTTTGTGTATTCTCTTCATTGATTATTTGTTATCTGTAGCCAGATGTTCTATTTTCTTACATTATTGAATTTAGATTAAAAAAAAAATTCTTTTATTCTGGGACCCCTATGATCCTTAAGCTATTTCTGTGGATCTTGTCTTTGACATTTGTCATTTTTGTCTTATATAGATTTCAACTTTTTTGATGTTATTGCCTTTAACATTATGGTCATTTGCCTCTCTTTTGCCAATTTGCTACTTTCTTGTCAAAAGAAATTCTTTAACTTGGTTTTTTTTTCCTCAAATCTACAAATTGAGCTTGTAAATGTTCCACTGAAAGCTCTAATTTCTGATATGGATTTCAATTCTCTTTTGAACAATTCTAGATTTTTCTTAAAAAAAAAAAAAGTCTTTAAGATTGTGTTTTTAATCAGACTTTGGTTCATTGTCTTTAATATTATATTTGTTAAGGAAGTTTTGTGTTTTCTTTGGGATTTGGGGCTCCTTTTTCTAGTTGCAGGATCCTCTATTGTTTGTTTTGAATAGGTTTTTACTGAGATCTTTTTATTATTATTATTATTTTTTTGTCTTTGCTGTTTCAATCTTTTAAAAACTTCCCTGTAGCTTACCTTCTGGCCCTGTTCTCCAATGCTGATGGAGAACTGAGGGCAAACTGATGCTAAATACTTCAACGTTACCTTGTTTTCCATGTTTTGTGGGAATATTGGGTTTTTTAGAATGAGTCTCTACCTTGAGTAACCTCTGATAAGAACAGTAGTGTTTCAGTTACCTTTTTTTTTTTTTTTTTCAGGCTTAGCACAACATACTTCATTAACTTTCTCCCCTATTCTTCCTTAATTTTTCCTTGTTGTGAAGAATGAGAATCAATAAAGATACTACTGGATCTTGCTGAATTGGGGTAAAAAGTGTAGTATTTGATCAGTGTCACTATAATCAGTGAATACCTAACCCAAGTGGGGCTCTAGTCAAAAGGCAGCAGGTTTTAAGTCTACTCAATTCCTCCTTTGTTCACCATGTGTCTGGGCTCCCCCCTGTAGCTACACTCTGGGAGAAACAGTCTTGGCAGATCAGCCAAACCAGGTATAGGCTTTCTGACAGACTTCAAATGTCAGTGAGTTAGTTGGGTATTGTCAACCCAAAGCATGTAAAGATTTCCCTGGTGGAATGGACAGTAGATGTGGAGCATTTAAATCTTGGTCAGCTACCAAAGACACCAAAATAATTTATTGCATCATGAACTATCACTAATCAAATCAACTTTTATTTTGCAATTGATCTTTGATAACCTAGAAAGGGAGGAGGAGGTTGTTGACTTTTGTGCAGTTCTGCCTAAATTAAATCCAAGTCATGCACAAGTCAAGACATCACCTCATAATGTCATTAGTTTTTGAAAAAGAAGGATGGATAGCATATGATTGGAAATAATCAGGTTTTTCCACTTCTAGGGAACTGAGGAAGAGCAGAGTGGGTTGGGCAGAATCACTGTAGTCAAAAATTCCTAAATTGTCTCCTGCGTGAGCCTAGGAGTTAGTTTGTATTCCTGTACCTGAGTCCCTATAGTTGGTTGGAGTAAATATGCTGAATAGGTGCTCTAAGAATTAAAGTTTTTTGTGCGCTAATTTACAGACTTACTACATTAAGAGCTTTTATTCCCTCTTGGGGATTTAACTGTAAATACTTTACCTCTAATAGATAATTGTCTCTTTTTTTGGGTTAGAGGTTTGAAATGGTTTGGAGAAAGTGACATCTTCTGGTGTCAAATGGCAGGATTCTTTTAAAAAATATTTTATGGATGCTCACTTTCATTTCTCAACATTTATCCCCTTCTAATTGCTCCGATTTTCTTTTGTAATAAATTAAAAATAAAGAAATAAAAGCAATATAAAGAACATGTCAACAGCCTATGCAGCGTTCTACACTTTTAATGTTACATATATATTGAAAAGAGAGAAGTTTGTTTCATAATTAACCTTTCAGAATCAAGGCTGAATAACATAAATCTGAATTTTGATGACATTTACTATTGTTTTCCTTTATGAGATTGTGAGCAATGTATAGTAATCTCTTAATTTGGCCTTCTTTACTTTCTGTCATTCTACACTACTCTCCCAAAGTTTTGTAAATTGGTGTATCTGTCATTTCTTATCATACAATAATATTCTGTTATATAGATATAACATAATTTGTTAAATCAAGAGCAACACTTCCTATCATAAAAAATGGATATGTTGTGATATAACAAATGTATTCTTTATAAATGGGACCTCAACCTCTGATTTTGTTGTCTTTGAGGGGGTGTATATATAATGTCAAAAATATGAAATATTCGGAACATGACTTCACATAGTAAATTAATTAAGGTCTTTATAACTATTCATACTATTTTTCACCCATGACATTAGTTAAACATATTCCTGTTTTTAGGGTAACTCAGGAACTACCTCTTATGGCACTATTTTTATGGGAAAATATATTAGTTTATAATGTGAATATGTCCATTGGCATTTTGTTGAGAAACAAAGACAATTCTTGATTAAGTGGTCTTAGAGACTGAAGTTGAACCAAAATGCTTGGTTTGAAGTTATCCTTTGGCCCCTCCTAGAGGATGAATTTCTCTGACTGGGATTCTTCTGAAAGACTATTTGGTTGAAATAATGGATTCTTTTGGGAGAAGTTATCCATTTGCTCTGGCCTATAACAGTAAAGTCACAGACATGATTTTTTTTCTTGCACTTTCTCCCTAACTAGAACATAGATCAAGACACATGAGAATGTATATGGATTCTGCCACAGTGATGTTGTGGAAACCTGAGCATTCCTAGTCTATCAAGAACAGACTGCTTTGTTGCAGAATCATGGGAGAATAAAGTGATTTTGTTCATAACTTTCTTTCCTACTCAGGATAAGAAGAGTTCCTAATAGCATACTTCCCAGAACCTGATCCTGAACTAAAATGAATTCACTGCTTTGGAGCTACTGCCTAGCTACTGTCCTAGAGAATGGATTTGTGTCCAAAATATGTTCTCTTCAGAGCTTCCTAAACACTAACATGACTAACCTCAAAAGGAAAATATCTCTCCAGTTTATAAGCTTCCATAGATTTTTGTGGGAAAGTTTTTAGTATAGCTTATAAATAGCTTATGTCTAGTTTTTGACAAATATGGTTATTATGGTTCCTAGCTCCTATATGAGCACTCAAATTAACAAATTAACAAATATATTTTGAGTAGAGGGCAACCATTATTTTACCCTATAGAAAAGTAAGGAGGTACAAAAAACTGGAAATAATCTATAAAAATTAGTGAATCACTCAGGGAAATTGAACTTTTTTTTGAGCTCCTTTATAATTCAATGAAATCTTTAAGGTAATGTGCCCAAACTATCAGACTTGGTATTGCTTCAGAACAAGAAGTATTATTTTTTGTTGTTGTTGTTTCATGGACCTCTTTGACAATGTAATCAAACTTAAGAGTACTTCAGAATAAAGTTTTAAGTTCATAAAATAAAATACATAGGATTCCAAAGCAAACAATATTTCAAAACACAGTAATCTAAATTCATGGATTCTGATTTAAGAAGTTTTGCTTTAACCACAAGGGTAGTTCTGTTTTCTAGAAAGAAATCTAAATTCTGAAATAATTCTGTATAGAAAATTAAAACTTTTCTTCTCTATTAAAGTAATATTGGGCTTCAGACATTTTTATCTATGAACTCCCTCTGCCATGTGGTTATACACATATCCATCTCTGCCATGTACTCCTGCAGAAACGCTGGATACCTTACCCTTTACTTAGCTACATTTATCTACAGATCTAGAAAAGCCCACTCTCAGATAATTAGGGATTAAGCTTCAGGCAAGTATATGTGAAACTCCCATGAGCTTTTGTCTGTAGGCAGCCCATAGTTGGTAATAGGAAACTATATGTGTTCACAGGCATCTTTATTATTATTATTATTATTCCCTGAACCCAGGTCTGTTTTTCTGTATTCTATTCTGTTCTCTGATGAGGGAAAAGGTAAAAAAAAAAAATAATCCTCTAAATGTTTGGGGACACCTATAGAATCACTTCTATAAGCTAACATAACAACAAGGTTCTTCTACTAGTCTATTCCTTATAGGTTTAAGTAGCCAAATCAACTTGAGGAAGAGAATAGAAATTCCAATAACTAGACCCATCCCATGAGAGAGAGACTAAGGGATGGCTCCAAATCTTTCAGTTTATCCCATTTTTATATAAGTAATCAGTAGTTGTCTTTGTCCTCTTTTCAAATTGCCAGTAGGCATCTATAAGGGAAAGGTTGGTCATCAAGTTTACCTTCTGTCCCTTTACACAGGCATTGGGAATGAATGGTCTGTCTGAAGACATGGAAGCCAGAGCTGAAATTCTGAGTTTCAGGAAAAAGTAGTTCAGTTGGCCTGGAATGTAGAATGCAGAAAGGGAAGTGATAGGGGGAAAAAAAATTAGAAATGTAAATTAGAGTAAGTTTGTAGAGAATTCCAGGCTGAAGAAGTTTGTGTGTTATTCTAGAGATAACAGAGATCTTGAAGGATTTTGAAATGAAAAGTAGGGTGACATGGTAAGAAACTATTTTGTGAAGATGATTTTGCTAGTTGTTTGGATTGGAGAGAGAACAAAAGGACCGGTTAGGAAGTTACTACAATATTAGGTAAGCGATAACTAAAAGAAAGAAAAAGAGATCAAAGTTCATGTGATAGCCTTGGGGGGGTGAGGGAATGGGAGAGGGGAAGGAGAGTTGTAGTGACCAGAGATCAAGATAAGGATGAACAATAGATTTAGGAATAGTGAGGTAGAGAGTGAAAAAGAAGAATAAGAGATTAAGATCAGAGAAAGATAATTCAGTGTTTGTGTTTATGGAGAAGGCTTAAATATAGAGCCAAAGTAAATTTGTTGGTCATTGAAGTGGAGTGAAGATGTCAACTATGGGAAGTGAGAAGTTGGAAAATACTGAATATTGGAAACAATATCAATTGAAGTTATCACTTCCATATCAATGGAGTTAGAGCCACAACATTTCCACTATATGGAAAATCCACATTAACCTTTTTGGTCCTCCCTTCATATCAGAGAAGAAGTATGAAATATTATGGTATTAAAAGATAATATATTTATATTGTACAATGCTATACATATATTTTATACATTTCTGAGTTTATGATTTTTTTCTGTGTCATCTTCTGGCCTTTGTGTGTCATTTGGCATTTCTGCATAACTCCCCCCAAATTCCCATTTAATTTCATATGCCAAAGCCATAATATATCAAAACCATGATGGGAAACATTTTTCCAAGTCTTAAGATCCAGAGGTCAACAGAAAACTATAATAAGCATATGAATCAAGTGATAAATTGTAGAATTTTGGTATCTTGAAAATTGTAGAATTATGGAAAATCTTACAGAAATTATGGAAGTTATAGTGAGAAACAAGATGTTTCCTTTAGCCCAAGCAGCCTCAACCTTTTCTGGAGGGATATATCAATATAAGAAGGAGTTGTGATTTTTGTTACTTTGGTAGCTGCTTTCATGACTCTGGATCTTGTCTGTGACTTAAAAGAGAAGCAACAATGAATTGTTCAGTTGTTATATTTGACTATTTATGACCTCATTTGGGCTTTTCTTGGCAGACATATGGGAGGTTTTTTTTTTTTAAATTATTTATTTATTTATTTTTTATCATATCCTTCTCCAGTTCATTTTACAGATGAGAAAACTGAGGACAACAGGTTAGGTGATTTGTCCAGGGTGACATAGCAAAGTAAGTATCTGAAGCCATATACGAACTCAAACCTTCTTGCTTCCAAACTTGGCACTCTCTCCTAGCTCCCTTTAATAAGCTGCTTTTTGCAAAATAATGTAAAATGAATTACCTGGAGTCCCTCAGTTCCACAGTGATAGAAGGGAAATTTGAACTGTTCTTCCTAACTCTAAGACCAACATTCCTTGAATACTAAAATTGTACTGCCTCCTGTCCAGGGGGTTATAATTTATATGTTACATGTGGACAGCATTTAGAAGGCGTGGGTGAAAAATCACATAGGATAGGCAAGAATAGATAAATTGTGATCTCCACAAGGATCTCCAATCCTTAATGAGATCCCAGGTCCCTTTGAGCATTTGAGACCAGAAGATCAAATGGGGCAGAGATGAGAGTCAGTTCATAAAATTAGGGAGGAGAAAAATGAGGTAGTGCTGACACTAAAATTACTTTAAAAAAAAAAAAAAGAGGTGGAAGTCTAATTGGTGGATGTTTTATTAATAATAATACCATTTGCAGTATTAGCTGGCTTCATATAGCACTTAAAGGTTTGCAAAGTGTTTTACAAATATTTTATTAATTCTCATAACAAGTGTGAGAGATAGATGCTATTATCCCTATTTTACAGATGAGGAAACTGACCCAAAAAGGGATTAAGTGACTCGATTTATCCAATAAATACATGTTTGAATCCAATTTTACACATAGGTCTTCTTGCCTCCAGGTCCAGTGCTATATCCACCATATATGATGAACACTGAGTAGCAAAATACAATAATTTGGGCTTCAAGATTGACTAATTGGAGACTCCTTACTAAGAAGAGAGAAGGCAAAGAACAAGGGACTTTGAGAACACCACAGAGAGTTGGAAATTGTACTGGAAGGAAGGGATTGGAAATTCACCAACAAAATAATGAAAGAACTAGTTTTTGAGAGAGGCAATTTCTCTTTCTTTTCTACATGTCACAAGCTTAATAAAATGATTAGTGTTTCTGTGATAAGTGCTTCACATAGCACAAGATCTTTACTTGAAAAAGCAGATAAAACTACATGGTATATGTGTAAAGTGTGAGAGAAGAAATCAGAGTGTCACAGGGAAGGATTACTGGGTTTTAGGATTTACAATTTGAAGGTCCATAGATATCATTTAGTCCCAAATTCTCATTTTATAGAAGAGAAGGCTTTGGCCCCAATATAATAGTAATCCTCCATGTGTCTTTGGGTCATTCTGCTATTTTTATCAAGGAAGTCAGTGTGCCACTTGGGAAAGGCCACATAGGTATTAAGTGGCAGAACTGATATTTGAAACTGAGATTCTGTTGTATCTCACTGTTTATCATGGCACACATTTGATTTGTTTGCTCTCTAAGTCTTATACAAAGGTTCTTTATTTTTGAATGTGAGGAAGACTGAATGATTAAGAAATAAGATAGTAGAAAAGAGACTTTAGAGCTGTTGAAATTGTATAAATACATTGATTTTTCTTTTTAATATTCATTTAAAGTTTTTCAATCACAAATTCTATTTTTCCCTCAAACCCCTTCCCCCCAACCATTGAGAAGACAAGAAATATGGTATTCATTAAATTTATGAAGTCATGAAAAACATATTTCCATATAATCATGTTGCAAAAAAATATATAAATAATAATAAAAAGCAAGAAATAAAGAAAGGAAAAAACATGCTTCAATCTGCAGACTTCATCAGTTCTTTTTTGTGGAAGTGAATAGTATTTTTCATCATGAGCCCTACAGAATTGTTTTGGATCATTGTCTTGATCAGAGTTGGTAAGTTTTTCACAGGTGATCATTGTTAACAATATTATTGTTACTATGTACAATATTCTCCTAGTTCTCCTTAATCTAAACTTGCCTTAGGTTACATAAATCTTAAGTTTCTTTGAAACCATCCTGTTCATCACAACTTATAGCAAAATAGTATTTAATCACAACCATATACCACAATTTGTTCAGTCATTCCTCTATTGATGAACATCTCTTCAGTTTCCAATTATTTGCCACCACAATAAGATACGTGTGTGTGTGTGTGTATTTACAAATAGGTCCTTTCCCCTTTCATTTGATTTGTTTAGGATACATAGCTAGTAGTAGTATTTCTGGATCAAATATGCATAGTTTAATAACACTTTAGACATAGTTCCAAATTGTTCTCCAGAATGATTATACAAGTCACAGCTCCATCAAAAGTGAATTAGTATACCTATTTTTCCACATCCCCTCCAGCACTTGTTATTTTCCTTTTTGACATGTTTGCTATTCTATTAGATCTGTTTTAGTTGTTTTAATTTGCATTCATGTAATTATTATTGATTTGCAGCATTTTCCCATGTGACTATTAATGGTTTTGATTTCTTCTTTCGAAAACTGCCTATTTATCAATTATGGAATACCTGGATTTTTCCAAGGGAAATATAACTATATCAAAAGTAAAGAGATAAGTATTTTATTTCTGAAACTCTCATCCAGGTCTTCTAAAGGAATCTGAAAAGAGCAATATTTCTTCCTAGTATACCTCTACATCTTTTGTCAAGATGCCAAGAGAACGGTATCTGGTGAATTCTTATCACACTTTCCATTATGCAAGACATGTATGTCAACATTTACTGTGGACAACTAAGAACTAATTATGATAGATGAAACATAGGAAGATTTTTATATAAGGTAGAGGATTTCCCCCTCCCACTTCAAATGATATAGTCACAGAGTCAATAAACAGAATGTAATTATAAAGTGCAAAAAAAATTAAAGAATTTTCCTACAAGCCAATAGAATAGTTCATTATGTGTAAACATTTGTCTTTTTACCTTTATCAGGTATGAAATACTGTATAATTTGGTCAAGAAGAGACCAGTTTCTTTGGCTGAGAAAATTATTTATATCCCTTGGCACTCTATATAAAATATACACATACATATACACACATGTATATGTGTATGAATGTACATCTTATATATAACATGTATATATATATACATGCATGTTATACATGCATATGTATGTATAAAAGTTTGGGAACTGAGGTTTCCAGGTTCAGGAATGATTTGTATCTATACCAGGAGATAGGAAGGGGAGAGAAGTCAAAATTTTCATTCTTCTTGACTCCAGGTCTAGTGCTCTGTATGCTCCACTGTGTTTATGAAGCATTTCATGATAATACTTTGTGATTTGGGCTTTGAGATTAACTAGTTGGGGACTCTCTTCACTTCCTCCATGTTGGTCATGTGATCAGAGATGTTGGGCAATTTGAAAATTGTGAATTCAGCAACAAAACACGTGGAAGAGAGAAACAGATATATGAAGACATTCACTCAAAGAAAATGACAGCTTCAGGGAGCATGACCTTACATGGTGGAGAGAAATGTTAACTATGGACACAATAAAGAAATACACTCAGGGAGTTTAGCTGGGTGGCTTCTTCATCAGAGATCTGGAGCTGAAGGGAAGCTTCTTGAGGTCTCTATGGAAAGGTGTTGTGAGATAACCTTTTACAGAATTGTGCTCTTATACATCATTCCTACCAAGTGCCTTATGACTAATGTGCTTTATTTTTGAACCCACTCTTCTATTGTGTATATTTATGGAATAATGTGTTGTGTTGTGTTGTTGTTGTATGTATTTGTTGTGTATTAATTTAATATTGCCATCTGTGTATAAGAAGTATTTTATTATCATTTGGATTACTGATTTTGAGATTAGTGATATTTCTGCAAAGAGCCCTGGTTCCAGTTTGAACCAGAGGATCTGGATTAAAATCCTGTCTCTGACATTTACTATTTATATTATGATCAAGTTATAACCTCTAAAAGTCTCTATTTCCTCTCCTATAGAATGAGACATTACTTGGCCTCTGAGGTCCTTACTACCTAAGATAATATCTATAAAGCCCTCAGCATAGTGCCTGGCACACAGTAGGTGCTTAATAAATCCTTGTTTGTTTCTCTTCCCTTTCCTATATCCATGCATTATGAACTAACAATTAACTGCAACATTATCACATTACAACATCAAGGAATTTTGTTGGGATCAGGCAGCCAGTATGTGTCTTAGTTAAGACTTGAACCTAAATTATTCTGATTCTCCAGAATTATTTCTGAAGAATAATTAATAGACTTAAAACATGAATCATCATAAGATTGTTGTGGTTGTTTGTCCTTTGTTCTCGAAGATGACCATGACATCAGGGAGGTGATGCCATGACATGCAGACAAATTGGATTTAAGTGAGTGAGGGTGTGCAAGGTCACTTGCCTCACTTTCTCCTCTGGACCCATCTGAGTCCAGTGACCAGATATAGAGTAGGATGATGGGACATGGCCCTTGATGCAATGGGAGACCTCGGCCTTTTTAAGCTAAGATCTTCATCAGGTCTCAGTTTGACTATAGGTGGGTGCTCCGATTCAGTAATTAAGGCTAAGTAGTAATTTAAGCAAAAAATTTCCACATTAATCTAGTTCCCCCCTCAAAAAATTCTAAATAAATAAATGAATCTTTGAGGGGAAGACTCTCAGGGTCCTGGCCAAAGCAGAAATGATTGCTATTTACATTCAATCTGACTCAGCTGGGACACAAACAATGACCAGATGAGGCTTCGCCTATGACCCATTGGTGACCAATGAGAATCAGAATGATTTTGGTCATTAAGAAAGAAATCTAGCCATTAAATCCCAAGATATGTTGGAAGTATTCAAAAGTACAAAAGAAAAGAAAAAATGTGTTTGAGTATCTTAAGGTAAGAGTATGATATCCTATATGGATAGAGGGAGGAAAGGGAAAGAGGGAAAGGAAGGAAGTTCGGAAGGAAGGGAGGAAGGGAGGAAGGGAGGAAGGAAGGAAGGAAAGAAAGAAGGAAGGAAAAAAGGAAGGAAGGAAAGAGAGGAGGAAAAAAGGAAGAAAGGAAGGAAGGAAAGAGAGGAGGAAAAAAGGAAGAAAGGAAGGAAGGAAGGAAGGAAGAAAGGAAGGAAGGAAAAATTCTGAAGAAAATAAAAACTCAAAAAACATAATAGGCCAAATGTTAAGTAAAATAAAATAAAAAGTTACAAATATCCACTGAAGAGAACTCTTTAAAGAAATACAAAAATTCACTGAAAAAAGAATTCTTTAAAAAGTAGAATGAGCCAATGGAAAAGGAGGTAGAAACCAACCAAAGAAAATAATTCCTTAAAAAATAGAAATGGACAAGTGGAAGATGACTCTATGAACATCAAAACTAAATTGAAACAATGAAAAAAAATAGAAGAAAATGTGAAATTATCTCTGAAAAAAATAACTAACCTAGACAATAGGTTCAGGAAAGATGATTTAAGAATTGCATAGTAGATTTGCAGTTTCATGTGTAATCATTTTTTAATCATACTACATTATGGAAATGTTTGTTTTATTCCATAAATTAAAACTATTTTTTAAATAAAGGAATTATTGGATTACTTGAAAGCCATGATCAAAAAAGAACCCTAGATATAAATTATCAAAGAAAACTGCTCTGATATTCTAGAATTAGAGGGTTAAAATAGAAATGGAACGAATCCAACAAATCACCTCCTAAAAAAGTTCCCCAAATCCTTTCCTTCATTCCCTCCTTTCTTCAGAATTTTTTTGTGCTTCCTTTGCTAAGCTGTTGATTTGTTTCATGATTTCTTATTTGATTTTCACAAACCTTTTAAAACTTCATGGAACTGCTTTTGGTTCTGAGACAAATTCACATTTTTTCTCTTGAGGCTTTGAATGCAATAGTTTTGACTTTGTTCTCTTCCAAGTTTGTATTTTGACTTTCCCTTTCACTATATTAATTGCCCCTGGATAGATTCTTTTTTGTTGCTACTGTTTGCCCATTTTCCAGCCTATTTCTAGACTTTAATATTATATTAAAGTTCAGCTGTTCTTCTGAAATGGAGGGGACAGCATTCCACATTTCAGGTTTTTAATGATGCTGTTTTCAGATTTCTGGGGGGTAGGGTGTGTATAAATTTTCAGTTCTTCCAAGGTTGTATGATCTAAGGAGAGGTTTGATCACTGTTTATTCTCAAAGAATAAGTAGGATTTCAACTGTTGTAGATTATGATATAAACTATATCTGGGTTGTGGGAATGAATGTATGGATATTTCAATAAAGAAGAAAAAAATAACTAAGTTGCAGGAAAAATGTTCCAGTTCTTGAGATACATTGTAATATAGGGAGATAATATATATAAGACATAATTCTTAGAACATGTATTTTAGTTTAAGATATGACCTATTATTGATCCTAGAGCAAGATTGGGGAAGTAGGACGAGGTCCATACATAGAAGATATGATAGTGAGATATCTCAGGTAGATGGATATGGAGTACAATCGAGAGCTGTGTAGTTTTCGTGATCATTTAAGTTCATTCACCAATCAGGACAGCTCAAACTTAGGGTTTAGTTTCTAAGCAAAGGAAACTTTCTTCTCCAAGAAAGATTCAAAGATTAGTCAGTGCTGCAAAGGAAAGTATATGTTCAGATTAGTTCTGCTAGAGCATAGTACACATAAAGGAGGTTTTTAAATGTGAAACAAAAAGCTGCAGTTTAGTTTTTGTTGTGTAATCATTTGAACTTGATTTATTAATAGGCAATGGGGAGCTACTTCAGACTTTTGATCAGGGTGTTTGTGTGAGAAAAGTTTCCCTATTACTCTATCAAAGCTTAACCATTTTATTTTAGTTTTAGGGTACTCCATCATCCTGTCCTGCCTTTTACAACAAATCTATTTCCCACTGTTCCCTCACATAAACTATTCCTGAAATGTTCATCTCTCACTTTCTGACCTGATTTTTGATCATGTGATTGCTCTCTTTCTACAATAACTTCTTTTCTGCCTTTGATTATACCTTTCCAAGTTCTTTCAAAATCTTGCTTAAATCCATTTTTTAAAATGAAATTTTCCCACATGGTAACAAAAATAATTATGTAATAGCTAACAATCAAATGCATACACATATGTATGTATAAATGTATATATCCCATATACTATATTTTTACTACATATCCACACATACACATAAACATATATGCATATGTTAATTACACATATTAGTATGTACATTGAAGGAAACTGACATTTACAAAATTTGGTCACATAGTAATTGTCAGAGGAAAAATTAGAATCCAGGTTTTCTTTGTTTTCAACCCTAGTGGTCTACTGCACATGAACCTTTCTTTTCTCTCATTATCCTCTAGTACTTATATTCTATAACACAAAGTCTATCAATTATGTATGTTTGTACTCTGAGGTACCACCTCAGAAATATTACAAAAAAAGAAAATGATGGATTTTGGAGGGAACCTGGGACACTGATGCAATATTGTAGAGTTGTGAACTGGTCCAACCAATGTAGAGAGCAATTTGGAAGTATGCCTAAAGTGCAATGAAACTGTGTATTCCCTTTGATCCAGCACTACCAGTGCTATATCCCAAAGATATCCAAAAAAGGCAAAAGGAGTTATTTCTATAAAAAATATTTATAACAGTTCTTTTGTAGTGGCTAAGAATTGAAAATCAAAGGGATGCCCATCATGGGGAATTAAACAAGATGTGGTATATCATTGTAATGGAATATTATTTTGCTATATGAAATGACAAGAAGGATGATTTCAGAAAAAAACCTGGAAAGACTTATATGAACTGATACATAGTGAATTAAACATAACAAGGAGAATGTTGTACACACAATAATAGCAATATTGTTCAATGAAGAATTGTGAATGATCTAGCTATTCTCAGCAATACAATGATCCAAGACAATCCCAAATGATGAAACATGTTATCTGCCTCTAAAGAAAGAACTGATATCATATGAAGACAGACTGCTATTTTTCAGTTTCTTTAATTTTTTTCTTTTATGCAAATCATCTTGTATAAAATGAATAAAATGGAAATGTTTTTCAAAACTGCATATGTTGCAATGGGGAAAAACTGGAATCTTTCCCAGTAAGATCTGGAGTGAAGCAAGGTTGCCCACTGTCACCATTATTATTCAATATTGTATTAGAAACACTAGCCTCGGCAATAAGAGTTGAGAAAGAAATTAAAGGAATCAGAATAGGCAGTGAGGAAACCAAACTATCACTCTTTGCAGATGATATGATGGTATACTTAGAGAACCCTAGAGATTCTACAAAAAAGCTATTAGAAATAATCCATAACTTTAGCAAAGTTGCAGGTTATAAAATAACCCCATAAATCCTCAGCATTTTATACATCACCAACAAAATCCAACAGCAAGAGATACAAAGAGAAATTCCATTCAGAATAATTGTCGACAGCATAAAATATTTGGGAATCTATCTACCAAAGGAAAGTTAAGAATTATATGAGCAAAATTACAAAAAACTTTCCACACAAATAAAGTCAGACTTAAACAATTGGAAAAATATTAAGTGTTCCTTGATAGGTCGAGTGAATATAATAAAGATGACAATACTCCCTAAACTAATCTATTTATTTAGTGCTATACCAATCAGACTTCCAAGAAAATATTTTAATGATCTAGAAAAAATAACAACAAAATTCATATAGAATAATAAAAGGTCAAGAATCTCAAAAGAATTAATGAAAAAAAATCAAATGAAGGTGGCCTAGCTGTACCTGATCTAAAACTATATTATAAAGCAGCAGTCACCAAAACCATTTGGTATTGGCTAAGAAATAGATTAGTTGATCAGTGGAACAGATTAGGTTCACAAGACAGAATAGTCAACCATAGCAATTTAGTGTTTGACAAACCCAAAGATCCTAACTTTGGGATAAGAATGCATTATTTGACAAAAACTGCTGGGACAACTGGAAATTAGTATGGCAGAAATTAGGCATAGACCCAAACTTAACACCATATACCAAGATAAGATCAAAATGGGTCCATGATTTAGACATAAAGAACGAGATTATGAACAAATTGGAGGAACATAGGATAGTTTATCTCTCAGACTTGTGGAGGAGGAAGAAATTTGTGACTAATGACGACCTAGAGACCATTATTGATCACAAAATAGAAAATTTTGATTACATCAAGTTAAAAAGCTTCTGTACAAACAAAACTAATGTAAACAAGATTAAAAGGGAAGCAACAAACTGGGAAAACATCTTCACAGTTAAAGGTTCTGATAAAGGCCTCATTTCCAAAATATATAGAGAACTGACTCTAATTTATAAGAAACCAAGCCATTGTCCAATTGATAAATGGTCAAAGGATATGAACAGACAATTTTCAGATGATGAAATTGAAATTATTACCACTCATATGAAAGAGTGTTCCAAATCATTATTAATCAGAGAAATGCAAATTAAGACAACTCTGAGATATCACTACACACCTGTCAGATTGACTAAGATGACAGGAAAAAATAATGATGATTGTTGGAGGGAATGCGGGAAAACTGGGACACTGATACATTGTTGGTGGAGTTGTGAATGAATCCAACCATTCTGGAGAGCAATCTGGAATTAAGCCCAAAAAGTTATCAAACTGTGCATACCCTTTGATCCAGCAGTGTTTCTACTAGGCTTATACCCCAACAAGATACTAAAGAAGTTAAAGGGACCAGTATGTGCCAAAATGTTTGTGGCATCCCTGTTTGTAGTAGCTAGAAGCTGGAAACTGAGTGGATGCCCATCAATTGGAGAATGGTTGGGTAAATTGTGGTATATAAATGTTATGGAATATTATTGTTCTGTAAGAAATGACCAGCAGGATGAATACAGAGAGGTTTGGAGAGAATTACATGAACTGATGCTAAGTGAAATGAGCAGAACCAAGAGATCATTATATATGTCAACAACGATACTGTATGAAGATGTAATCTGATGGAAGTGGATTTCTTTGACAAAGAGACCTAATTCAACTTCAATTGATCAATGATGGACAGAAGCAGCTACACCCAAAGAAAAAACACTGGGAAATGAATGTAAACTGTTTGCATTTTTGTTTTTCTTCCCGGGTTATTTTTATCTTCTGAATCCAATTCTCCTGTGCAACAAGAAAACTGTTTGGATCTGCACACATACATTGTATCTAGGATATACTAGGACATATTCAACATATATAGGACTGCTTGCCATCTAGGGGAGGGCATGGAGGGAAAAATCGGAATAGAAGTGAGTACAAGAGATAATGTTGAACAAAAATTACCTTGGCATGGATTCTGTCAATAAAAAGTTACAAAAAAAAAACCAAACCCCCCCAAAAAAAACTGCATATGTATAACCTGTATCTGATTTCTTACTGTCTCAGGGAAGGGAGAAGAAAGGGAGGGGAGAGCCCCAAACTTTAAATAAAATGTTTAAAAATCAAGAAAAAAACTATACATAATTATTTTGTGGTGGTCAATAGTCTAAATATATTAGTTCTATTTCCTCATCAAGATTGTTATTGCCTTGAGGATTTCTTCCCTCTAAAAATCATATTTCCAAGGGAAAGCACAGAAGCCATAAAAAGTTGTTGATAATCATTCAAATCTTAGTTCTTCAGGAGGTTTTTCCCATTCCTCCAGATGCTAAAGTCTTATTTCAGATTATTTGCCATCTACTCTTTGAGAATGGGCTATGTACCCAATTAATTCAATCTTGTCTTCCCTACTAGAATGTAAGGTCTATGAGAGTAAGCAGTGTTTCTGCCTTTTCTTAGTATCCTCAAAGCTAATGACATTGCCTGGTCTTAATGAATGCTTGTTAATTGATTGACACCTACTGTCCATCAGTCTTTTGATCAAGGAAAGCATTGGGAAAGGAAGCTGAGACATAGAAACCACTGTCATAATGTAATTATGACCACAGATTCATCTTATTTCCTACTCATGCCATAGTATTTGAGATAGATGCCAAGCCCCAATGTCTATAAACACATCCAGCTCCATGATGGCAAAGCAATGTGTATTTCAAAATCTTGTTTTTTTTAAAAAAATTGCCATGTATTATATACCAATACTTTGTCATCCCTGAAGAAAAGCCAGCTCTGTTCAGTGGTCATAGATCCAAATGCATTTAGCTGGCAATGGGTGATTGCTAAAGGAACAATTTCAGGAAATATACACCATCATCTTTGAATAAGTTCCAAAGTTCCATCAAATGATGGCATTTCAGATTTCCAGAAATACAGCATGGTTGTATGGAAGTTTTCCAAATCACTTACAGTATCTTTTTTTCTGAAATCATTTTCACAACATTTCAGTCACCAGAACATCCGTGATTCTTTGGTTTACACACCACTGATCAGATGCTAACAACTGCCAAGAAATGAGATGATCCTGCAGAAAGTAGTGCCATTTCTCATTCTGTGTCAGCAATATTTGAGAAAAGAAACTCTTGCTACTCTCATGGTCTGAAAGAATAAGAACATCTGAGGTGTAGTTTCAACAATTCTAAAGTTTTCTTCATTCCTGTTGTTTTTGATCTTTTTATCAATTATATACAGAATAACTTGACCATTAGATATCTTCTCAGAATTCCATATCTTGACTATACTCTAAAACTCAGATTCAAATTTTCTTCTTAGAAGATCTTTTTTTTTTTTTAATGTAGTGACCAGTTTCCAATGGAATGATTATAAATTAATCCTAATGTAGTGCCATCTATTGACCAATACTGTGATAAAATAATATGCTTCACAAATTCCTCATGAAATTTCTGTTAATAGAAACAAATGTATTTCTCTAGGTAGGGTTCTCTTAGACTAAAATTTTGATAAGACCTCTTCTATCAGCAGATGTCTATTGTAAATACTCATTTATAAGAGGTCTCTGATAGACAATGTCTATGTTTTCATGTGTTGCAATATAACAATGGCATCATTGCCCCATTCCCATTCCTATTCCCATGGGTCTGGAAGAGTCCAGCTCATGAATAGACACACTGTCCTCCAAGATGACTTGCCACATGAATAAGTTGAAAGAGCCTCAAAAGAAGTTCTCAAGTAAGAAAATAGAAAAAGATAAGGATTAAGCAACAAAGAAAAAAAGGAAATTTGCAGTACAATGAAATTATATCATATACTACTAAAAACATTGAAAAGAAGACAAAATATATTTCTCATAATGTTCTAAAATATAAATCTAACACAAATTGTTTAATATAAACTTTGAATTAAGCAAAAATATGATATCATTGAAGAAAGATATGGCATAAGTGAGGAAAGATGTAAAAGTTATAATGAAAATTATAATATGAATTAGACAAGTGATTTCATCATTGTAATGAGCTTCTGATGAGAAATTGATGATTAGTAAAGATACAAAACAAATTGATGACATATCAACAGAATGAAGAAAGAGATGGACAAATTGATTAAAGGAATGGAATCAGTGAGAAATAATATTCTCATGCTGGATGGCCAATCTATGGAAATAGAAAATGAAACAAAATCTTCAAGTACAACTTGCTTCAGAAAAAGGATTCAAAATTTTATGATTAAAAATGTTAGAATTTCAAGATGGAGATTGAAGATAGAATGATAGAATTACCTAACAAAAAATGTAAAGACACTGGATCACCATTTTTTTTTCCAGAAATTTGTTCCAAATATTCTCAAATACAAAAAAAATTAAAGAAATATTATAGATTATTAGATTTTGCTGGACACTCTCAGAAATACACATTCATCAAGACACTTTGTCACCAAACTTTAGAATTTCTTTGGTTAAGGTAAGATGTTACAAGTGACTAAGAAGACAAGGTTCGGTTACTTATGCCCTAATTCAAATTGTATTGCATCAGTCACTGCTCAGGAATAAAAGAGGGAAAAAGTAAGAACATGATTTAACAAAAATGAAGGAAAACTAGCTTTCATCCTAGCATCTTCTATCAAGCTAAAACAGGAATAATATACAAAGAATATATTCTTGGTTCTCAATGTTTTATAAGAACAATTTGGAGTTTTAATATGCAAATCACCCTAGAAAGTATGACATACAAAATAATAGATCATTAAATAAAGAGGAGGGTTCCCTGTAAAAACTATATAGCATTTAATACCACGAATGCCACATAGTGCTTAATGAATTATCTATTATTAATTGATCAGTCTATTTATCTGTCTACCTATCTATCTATTAAATAAAATAGCTATGTAAGTATTGTGACCTGAATTTGTTTCAAGGATTTGTGAGAAAGATCTTGGTGGGGAAAATATCATGAGAGTTTAGCATGACTTTCAGTCACTTTAGGTGATGATGCAATTCTGTAGAATTTTAGAAATAGAAGATATTTCTATATAACTATATACATTTATGTTTACATATAAAAACATAAACATACACACATATAAACTATATACATACCTATGTAAAACTATATATAACTATATCTCTATAAATCCAAAACATATCTGGCATTGTGAACATTCTATATGTATTTGAAGACCTGCAGTGCAAGTGAAATCACTTAATCTTGAAAAAGGTCATTTCATCTTAAAACAGTTATAAATATTGAGTTTTCCCTTGCATCAGTTCTAAATTCTGCTATTTGTAATCTACCCATTGCTTCTGATTTTGGCTTTTAGGACCAAACAGATCAACTCTAATAGCTCTCCCATATGATAGTCCTTTAATACTTCAAAACAGCCAACAATCTACATACCTGCCTCCTTTCCTTATCTCTCCTTCATCAGAAACTTTGCTATTTCTTTTGACTTTTTCTCCTAAGACATAACTAATGTTTACCAATGACTTTTGTAAAACATGCTGCCCAGAATTAAACAATAATACAGATGAGGTCTGACAAGAATAGAATAAAGGGAGATTATCACTTTCTTTTCTGGAAATTAGCTCCCTCTAAATGTAATCCATGATTACATCAGCTTTTTAGCTTGCAACATCACACTGCTGATTCATATTGAAGTTAGATCCAAATCTTTTTTTAGAGAAACTGCTCTCTAATCATACTTCTTCCATTTTGTTCTTCTAAGTTTTATATCCAAGAGGAAAACTTTTCATATATTCCAATAGGATTTCATTTTATTTACAGCCATCCCATGCTTTAGTTAATCAAGATTGATTGGCTATAGATTCATTCATTGTGTTTTTTATTCCTTTTACCTATGTTATCTATACATTAGAACAACAAACTATCTAAAACTTTGTCCAAGGCATTGATAATATATGAAAATATGGTTAATTATAATTATGTACATTGATGCCAATTTGTGCATGTGCAAAATCAATATCTTTATAAAATTTTTGACCATCAATGATAAGAAAGGTATAAAATATATTGTATTGATAAATTGAAAGAGTTATATATTCTTTATATATATATATATAATTATATATAATCAAAATTAATCAGTTTTTTTTTTTTTTTTATTGCTTCTGTGCTTGTACTGTCAAATGGATACCATAGGGCAATGGTTCTGAACCACTTTTGGTGCCATAAACAACTGTGATAGTCTGGTGAAATCTATTTTTCCCCATCTTAGAATTATGTGTTAATTGCAAAAAGTAAGATATATAGGATTACACAGGAAAATGATTGTATTGCAATAAATCACAAATAAATATACACATTTATGTATGTGTGTGTATATGCATGTATTTGTGTGTATATATATGTGTATATATATATATATATATATACATATACACGTATATGGATGTGTGTATATACACATACATATTAATTAATCCCAAATTGAGGATCCTTGTTATAAAGAAGCTTCAAGGCAATAAAGGGTTTAATTCTATAAACAAATATGTAGCAGTAAAGTAATTTTAATGAAAATCTAAGAATACAAATTAGAAGGGAAACATGATAGAGTTAAAATAATCAAGCTACATACATATGATTTAAAAAATTGAGAAAGGAAAGGAGATCAGGAAAAGAATTATTTTAATTAACCCTCTCAAATAATTAAAAATGAGGAATGTAAGGAAGGAAAAAATGGAAAGCATTTTGGAGGGGGGAAATAGTATTTTATTTTTTCCCAATTATATATAAAGTTAGTTTACAACATTCATTTTTAATAAGATTTTGAGTTTCAGATTTTTTTTCTCCCTCACTCCCTCCCAGGTTACCTACATAAAACAACAAGAAATATGATATAGGTTATTTATGTGCAAATCATGTAAACATTTTTCCATTTTATTAGTTATGTTGTAAAAGAAGAAACAGAACAAAAGGTAAAAGTTTCCCAAAAAAGGTTAAATTTCTTTGATTTCTATTCAGACTCCATAGTTCTTTCTTTGGATAAGGATAGTATTTTCTATATTCTGTCTTCCTGAGAAGAGTTGAGTCAATTATAGTTGATCATTGTACAATGTTGCTGTTACTGTATATAATATTTTCCTTGTTCTGCTCGCTTAATACTGCATCAGTTCACGTAAGTCTCTCCAAGTTTTTCTGAAATTTGTCTACTTATCATTTCCTTTTTGTGATTCTTTTGAGTTTTGCATTTGAAGATCAAATTTTCTGTTCAGCTCTTGTCTTTTTTTATCAAGAAAGTTTCAAAGTCAATTTAGTGAATGTTGATATCTTTCCCTTGAAATATTATGTTCAGTTTTGCTGAGTCATTTTTTAAAATTTTTATTTAATAGCCTTTTATTTACAGGTTATATGCATGGGTAACTTTACAGCATTAACAATTGCCAGACCTCTTGTTCCAATTTTTCACCTCTTACCCTCCCACCCCCTTCCCTAGATGGCAGGATGACCAGTAGATGTTAAATACATTAAAATATAAATTAGATACACAATAAGTATACATGACCAAAACGTTATTTTGCTGTACAAAAAGAATCAGACTTTGAAATATTGTACAATTAGCTTGTGAAGGAAATCAAAAATGCAGGTGGGCATAAATATAGGGATTGGGAATTCGATGTAATGGTTTTTAGTCATCTCCTAGAGTTCTTTCTCTGGGTGTAGCTGGTTCAGTTCATTACTGCTCCATTGGAAATGATTTGGTTGATCTCGTTGCTGAGGATGGCCAGGTCCATCAGAACTGGTCATCATATAATATTATTGTTGAAGTATATAATGATCTCCTGGTCCTGCTCATTTCACTCAGCATCAGTTTGTGTAAATCTCTCCAGGCCTTTCTGAAATCATCCTGTTGGTCATTTCTTACAGAACAGTAATATTCCATAATATTCATATACCACAATTTATTCAGCCATTCTCCAACTGATGGACATCCATTCAGTTTCCAGTTTCTAGCCACTACAAAAAGGGCTGCCACAAACATTTGTGCACATACAGGTCCCTTTCCCTTCTTTATAATCTCTTTGGGATATAAGCCCAGTAGTAACACTGCTGGATCAAAGGGTATGCACAGTTTGATAACTTTTTGAGCATAGTTCCAAACTACTCTCCAAAATGGTTGGATTCGTTCATAACTCCACCAACAATTTTGCTGAGCCATTAATTTTTGTCTCTATTGCCTTTCAGAATACTACATTCCAAGACTTGAGATCCTTTCTTTTAGAAGCTCCTAAATCCTTGTAATTCTGACTGTGGATCTTTTAATATCTGAATTGTTTCTTGCTGGAAACTTGTAGTATTTTTTCCTTGACCTGCGAGTTCTGGAATTTGGTTATAATATGCCTTGGTAGTTTTCCTTTTGGTATCTCTTTCAGAAGGCGATTGATGGATTCGTTCAATGATTATTTTATCCTCTGATTCTAAGATATGAGGACATTTTTCCTTGATAATTTCTTGAAAGATGCTCTCCAGGCTCTTTTTTTTTTGATCAGGTACTCCAATATTTCTTAAATTCTCTCTCCTAGATCTATTTTCCAGGTCAGTTGTTTTTCCAATAAGGTCTTTTATATTTTCTTCTTTTTAAAATTATTTTCATTTTGTTTCAGTGATTCTTGATGTCTCATGGAGTCCTTAGCTTCCACTTGCTCAATTCTCATTTTTATATAAAATTATTTTCTTCAGTTAGCTTTTGTACCTCTTTTTCTATTTGATCAATTCTAATTTTAAAGTTTTCTTCAGTCAATTTTTGTGACTCCTTTTCCAAACTGTCGACTCTTTAAAAAAATTCTTGTATAATTCTCATTTCTTTCCCCTATTTTTCTTCTACCTCTTTTACTTGATTTTAAAAATCCCTTTTCAGCTCTTCCAAGAAGATTTTGGGCTTGAGAGCATTTCATATTCCTCTTTGAGGCTTCATATGTAGGCATTTTTATATTGTTGTCTTTTTCTCGGTTTGTGTTTTGATCTTCCCTGTTGCCATTGTAGCTTTTTTTAGCCAGGTTTCTTTTTTTGTTTATTTTGCTTTTTTTTAAAAAAAAGTTGAATTCTGCTTCTGGGGCAAAGGGAGCACTGTCCCAAACTTCTTGCACTAAAGGCCAGGGACTTTCTGCCCTGGGACTTCTGGGGCTGCCAACTTTCCCATTGTGCTAGGGTGATCTGACCTAGGTGTGCCTGTTGTGCCATGGGTTCCTGAACTGTCAGTTTGTCTGTGTTGTGCTGAGGGTTGAGGCCTCAGAGCTAGGCTAAATTTTGCCACTAGTCTGCTGAATCTGAACAGGGGGCTTCAATTACTGATTTGTGCTGTGACTAAGAACCTCCCTTCTGGTTTGCTCAGTCACTCTTTGAATTGAACCACGCATCCCTTTTACCTAGATCAGACAGACCTTTCCTAAAGTCTATGTTGGACTGTGAAATTGTTTTACTCAATTTTTTGTGTGGATTCTGTCACTCCTGAATCCATTTAGAAGTTTGATTTAATATTGTTTCTGAGGGAAACTGGGGAGAACTCAGGCAACTTATTGTTTTCTCTCTACCATATTGCCTTTACCCCCTTGAAAATGGACATTATTAACAGTGACATTTCTATCTAAGAAAATGAGAGGAATACTTACATAAAATGAGGAAAAATCAAGAGTTAACTGAATAAATCTAGAAAAATTTTAGAAATGTAAGCATATATTGGGGTCTATATATTTTAAGTGAATGAGAAAGAGAGGGAAAGGTATAAAAATCTTAAAACTTATAGGTGTAATTGAAGTAGTTCAAAAACCAGGAGTATGAAAAAGGCATATTTGGATAAATGTCTAGGTAGTTTTGTAATTAGTAGGATTTTGATAGCTTCTGGAGCTGTGGGTGTATGAGAGATTAGACCAAGCAAAGGGAAGTAAATAAGTGCTTATATTTTATTAAGGAGATAAAATTGCACTTGGACATGATAGAGAAAAATTCAAATTTAATCATTTTAAAAACATGTTAATGGATTAAATTCACTTATAATTTTAAAAAAATCATATTACATATTATATAAAAAAGCAAGTTCTGATTCTCTGTGGTTGATAAAGAACATAATTAAGGCACCTGTAGGTTTAATATAAAGTTAGGAAAAGATTTATTTTTTTATTAGTTAAGTACAGATATAATTATGATTTGCATAAATCTGATTTCAAATGACAAACTCTTGAGAGAAACTTGCAAATGTATCATGATTAAAGAAAGTATTGACATTGAAAATGTATATTCTCTTTATATGCATACGCACACACACATGTAAGTACATACCTACACATTTAATAGAATATTAACTAAACTTTAAAAATTGCCTGAAAAATTATCTAAAAAGAATAGCATAGTGGGATATTTCAGCATTCCATTTATGATTATGTTAAGTCAGACAAAAATAAATTAGAAAGAAATTTAGTGAGCAGGATGCTAGAAAAATCATATTTATTAGATATGTGAAGGAAACTGAATTGTTTTATTAGTCTAATTTAATTCAAATGTTTTTCAAATTTAGTTTAAATTATTTCATTTTGGGTACTCATAGCTCTTTAGTACCCTCAGTGCCTTTTATAATTCTGATTGGAGGAGATAGGGCAGAGCAAAGGACATTTCTTCAAACATCCATTTAAAGAGGGCTGACAGACCAATCAAGTCTTAATTTCCCACCAGCTTCCCTTCTTGGACTTGGACTCCACTATCATCATGCTCCAAACAAATCTCTTTCCAAAAAAAACCTCATTATCCTGCCATATTGCATTAGTTTTGGTAGTAAAAAACAATATTATATCAATACACATACACCAAAATTTATGAGATGTAACTATAGCAATTTTATTTTATTTTAATATTTTATGTTTTCCCAGTTACATTTAAAATGGTTTTTGTTTTTTGTTTTTTTTTTTTTTACATTTTTCTTTGGCTTTTTTCCCCTTTGAAACAGATTTCTTTTATTTTTTCTAATTCTTTTATTTTTTATTTAATATTTTCTTCCAGTTCCATTTAAAATAGTTTTTGCATTTGTTTTTAAAACCTTTGAGTTCCGTATTCTCTGCTTTATTCCTACTCCCAGCCCTCATTAAGAAAGCGCATGTGAAGTTATGCAAAACATTTCCATAAAAGTCATGTTGTGAAAGAAAACAGATACCTCCTCCCCTCAAAAAATGAACCTTCAAGAAAAACAAAGTAAAAAAAAAAAAGTGTCTTACTCTGCATTCAGACACAATCAGCTTTTTCTTTTGAATATAAATAGAATTTTTCTCATAAGCCCTTCAGAGTAGTGAGGATAGCAAAGCCATTTACAGTTGAGCATCCCATAGTATTGCTATAATTTTGTACACAGTACATTTCACTTTATTTGAACTCATGGAAGACTTTCCAGGTTTTTCTGAGAGCATCCTGTTTATTATTTCCATAGAAAAACAACATTCCATCATAATTACGTACCACAGTTTATTCAGCAATTCTCCAATTGAATAGGGACCTCCCTAGTTTCTAATCTTTTACCTGAGAAGAGAGCTGGTATAATGTTTTCCCTTTTTAAAAAATTCTCTCTTGGGATTCATGCCTAGTAATGGTATAGTTAATTCAAAGGACTGAATGAATTTATAGACCTTTGGTCATAGTTCATATCTTTTGATCATTTGTCACTTAGGGCCTGGCTTATAATTTTTATAAATTTGAGTCAGTTCTCTCTATGTTTGAAAAATGAGGCTTTTCCAGAGAAACTTTTTTAGAAGCAAATTTCTTTCACTGAATTATGATGCTAAGAAATGAGAAAAAGAGATGATTAGTTTTCATGTTAAAAAATGAAAGTCAATAATATATGTAACATACAATAATACAATACACATAAACAAACAGCATTAGAAATCATTAAGATTAATGAATAAATTAACACAATTAAAACAATCTTATCCCCAAACTAAATCAATAAGAGCTTTTTCAAAATGCAATAGTAAAATAAGTGGACTATTAGCTAAATTATTTGAAGAAGAAAGAAAATCATATTATAAATTAAAAAAAAAGTTGAAGGAAGGAAAAAATAGTGAAAATATAAAGAAAATTGAGAATGTTACCCCAAAAGATGATAGAATTAATGGGAAATTAAAATTAAAAGGAGAGAAATAGATACAAGAGTGTAAATACTTAAATCAACAAAAATATCAGGTAATTTAAATGAACAAACATTGTGAAAAAATATCTAATAAGATACTGGCAAATAGAATTTAATAATATAGCATAAAATTCCCTAGGTAAAATGGGATTTATACCAGGAATGTGAGAGGGTTGCTTCAGTATTGGTTAACAATAAATATATCTTCTGTATGTTTATATTATGCAAAAAAAATTCAAAATAAAATATTGCTAAAAATATTGGAAAGGAAAGAAATGAAAATAATAGGCATTGGTAAAGTTGAAGCACATTTACATATTATGTCTTTGTTTACTTAAAAAGCAGAATCAATAACATTTATTAAAATATAGCTTCAGCAACATAGCAGTCCAGTTAAAAAATTCATTAATAATCAGAATTTCTATACAAACACACACATAAATTAAGAAAAATTATAATTTAAAATAATGGCAATTATTTGAAATGTCTAATTTTATCCTACAGATCCTTTCATGATATATTTATCAACTAAAAACAAGAACTGTTTCTAGAAATAAAGTACTAAAAATTTAGAAATCAGTGTTCTTGATTTGACCAAACTAATGTATTAAATAAAATTGTACTTATTAAATTAGTTCAAAGTGCTAATTCTGTATAGATCAAAACATTAGTAGTAATACTCCAAAACTCAGAATCACAGAATTTTAGAGTTGGAACGAACATAAATGGTTATCTGTTTCTATTTAAACCTGAAGAACTTTCTACTGTTGAATTTCTGTGAGGTTTTGTCACCTTTTGAAGCATTCCATTCTACCTTAGGTAGTTTTAATTTTGAGGAAAATTTTCCTAACATTATTCAAATGAGCCTCTCTGACATTTTTCCCCATTGCTCCTGATTTGTCACCCTGGCATCAAATAGAACAAATCTAGTCTGTCTGATACATGGTAGCCTTCAAATTCTTGAATTTTGTTATCATGGTCTCCTTTCTGTCTGCTAATCTTCAGGATAAATATCTATATTCCTTTTGATCACTCCTTAGATAACATAGATGCAAGACCCTCCTTTACAATCCTTTTTCTTTTCTTTTCTTTTCTTTTTTTTTGGATGTTCTCCAGATTGTCACTTTTCTTTCTAACCTGTGGTTTGCAGAACATAATATTCTAGGTGATATCTGATAATGACATATAGGAGATAAGGATTATCACCTTTTCACAATTGTAAGCCATGCCTATCCTATTGCAGCCCAAATTTGTGTTAGATTTTATGACTGACACATGAAACTGTTGACTTACCTTTTCAGGTAAATTGTTGGATAATTAGGATACCTAATCCCCTAAAATATTTGTGATACTGGGTCTTTTTTTTTCTGGTATCCAAACATATCACTTTACATTTATCATATAGCTCAGTGCTTTTTGCATCAAAATTCTTTTAGATTTTGATTGTCATCCAGTGTGTTAGCTAGTTCCCTCAAATCATTTGGGTTTATTAAAGTGAGATATTTCTGCCATGGCATATTCTTGAATCCATACTGGCTCTGTAATCACAACTTCCCTCTTTACGTGTTCATCACCTTCTTAAATATGTTGTACAATTTTCTGAGAAACTAAAATCATATTCAATGGTCTATAGTTTTCTGACTGCTCTCTCCTTTTTTTTTTTAAAGATTGAGGATAGTATGTATTTTTCTTCAATCTTATGACACTTCTCCAATTTTCCACAATTTTTCACATATTGCTGCCATTATATCCATCAATTACTTCAGGAATCAAGAAGAATGTAATTCATTTGGACAACTAAACACTTCTTTATTATCTCTTTACTTATCTTTCAGTTCCCTCTTTGCCTTTTTTCTTCTTTCATGTGTAATACAAACTTGCTATCTTAGGCAGAGTAAACAGAAACAAATTAAGAATTAAGCTGTTTTGTCCTCTCTAGGTTTTCATTTATCATCATCCTACATATCCTCAAGCAAAGATCTTAGCTCTTCTTTGATCAACATCTAAAACATCTACAATCATATGATAGATGGATGTGGGTATTCATTTTAATGATTCTTATCCTCTCAGTAGATTACTACACAAAGTTCTGAGATTTTTCTTGAATCCATTATATTCCTATTATATGATATGATATGATGTGATATCAGATAAAATATTAAACATAACATAGATTATTACAAAATCAGAATAGATCCAAAGATGCCAATGAAAGACATGAATTGTCTACCTATTATTCCTTCTTCTTGTTATTTGATCCACTTTTTTTTTTTTTGTTCTAGTTAGTCTTTTCTTGAATAGAATATTTTGTGCTATTTTTCTTGCATAATTTTCTGTTGTTATAATCTATTTATTTTCACCATGCATATTACATCACTCTCAAGGTAATATCTAATTTCAATTTTTTAGACACAAGAACATTTTATGTTGAATTTATAGAAATAGATAAGAAAGAATAAATTTTATTTGGAAGAATAAAATAAAATATACAAATTTAATACAAATTTAAAAATGAAGGTAGAACCTATATATCTGGGTTTCAAATTATACTATAAAACAGTAATTATTAAAATTACTGGTATTGGAAAACTAGAAAAAAGATCAATGGAATAGGTCACAGAATAATAAGAGAATTAGACTACAGAGTAGTTTAGTGTTCCAAAAAAATCTATGATCATAAACCATTGGGGAGATTATTTATTGTTTAATAAAAGTGGTTGAGAAAGTTTGATATTCATTTAGTAATCAAATCAGAGCAGGTCCCTAGTTCATATCTTCCACCCTAATAAATTCTAAATGAATGAATGATGTAAATACAAATATCTTTCTCATTCAAAAATCCCCCCAAAATAATAACTTATTATAGCTTTTAAAATTGAAGAAAAAGAATAATTTTTTGACAAAATGTCATGGAGGAAATTAGAGGAAATGAAATAGATGATTTTAATTATATAAAAACAAATTTAAAATGGTGTGTATTTGTGTGTGTGTGTGTGTGTGTATGTGTGTTACAAAAAGCAAAGGTATCCAGGATAAGAGGAAAGAAACAAATTTGGTGAAAAAAATATTTGTACCAAACTATTTCTACAAAAATTTGAATTTGAAAATATATAAGGAAATTACGTAAGTTAATCAAAATAATTATTGTTTTCCAGTTGGTAAGTGATCAAAGAATAAAACTGCTATTTTAACTATTTTGAAAATAAATATGAAAATATGAACAGCTAATGAGAAATACAATTTTTTAATGAAATGGTTAAACTGGGACTATAACCTAAGGAAGTTATTCAAAGGGTAAAAATTGTGCCCCCCCCCAATTTTCAGAAGCATGATTTGTCATAGCAAAAACTCCAAAAAATAGAAACAGACTAGATCAATCTATCTGTCAACAAACATTTATTAAGCTCTTATTATTTGACAGGTACTGAGCTAGGAACTTGAGATACAACCATAAAAATGAAATTGTTACTGTTCTTAAGGATATTGTAGTCTATTGATGAGACAATATGTAGATGCAAATAGATAAACCTTCTCACACACTATATGTGTGTATATATAAAATATAAATACAAATATATGCAGATACATAAAAATGTATATATATATTATATATATACATATATATATATATAATATATATATATATATACACACACACACAAACATGGCACACACACATGCTTGTGTATATGTACATGTACAGAATACAGAGCTGTTCAGGAAGGGGAGATATACATATTTGTGAATATCAGAAACTGTTTCACGTATAAGGTAGTGCTTGAATTGAAAATTCAGAGAAGTATGGGATTCTAGGAGGCAAGGATAGGGAAGGAGTTCATTTCAGGCATGCGAGATGATTGGTGTTAAGAGAAAGAGACAGGAATCAGGATGTTCTGTAAGAAGTAATAGGAAGATCAATTTGGCTAGCTCATAGAATGAAAGAAGATATCTATCAGCTATGGATGATAAAACAAATTTGTGAATAAACTATGTTATTTCAGCATAATAAATGATGAAGAATTCAAAGAAATATTAGAAAATTTATATGGCATAAAGCAGAGGAAAGAAACCAAAAAACAAAGAAGAATGTTATATAAATTGACTGCAAATATTCAGTTAAAAAACAATAACAACAAATCCTTATTCTATACAAAGTGAAGAAAATAAAACAGCAAAACAAAGTTAATGTGGTCACTTTAAAGTTGATGTATTTATTTATTCATTTTCACTTATCTATTTATTTTTCTTTGGAGTTGTTAACAATCAACAAATATTGAAGACTATAGAGTTTTAGATTTAGAACTGGACATGACTTTAGAAATCATTTAGTCTAAATCATTCATTTTAGAGATGAAGTATTGAGGTGCAGAGAATAATTAACTGGCCCAAGTTCAGATAAGGAGTAGTTAAACAAAGATTAGAACCCAAATCCTTTAACTCTAAGTCATCATTCTTTTTATTATATTATTTTTCCTTGCTTTAGCAATTATTTATAAATATTTGGGTTTTTGTTTGGTTTTAGCTTCCAAAATAATTTTTCATCTGTTCTTGCATTTTGTTCATATATTTAAATAAATAAATAAAATTTGTTTTAGAAAGGAATTATAATTGTCCATTCCAAAGAAGAAAGCAGAATTATAAATGTATTGATATTGCCAAATTTCTTAAAATAATGCTCACTCATATAAGATTTACATTTAACTTTTGGATATGCCATATAGTGGTCATTAAAACTGCTATTCCTTAGAATAAATCTTCTCTTTGGGTATACCTGTAATTCATATAGATTTAAGTGGTAAATATCCTAATGTTGTTCAATAAACATATTGATTTCCTAGTATTCTTGATAAAACCTCCACAAATCAGACATAACATTGTATTCCTATAAACTGCCAGTTGGCTAGCCAGCTGGACAAGCTCATTTTTGGAAACTCATATCATCTCTTGTGACTCCCCAGATGTTTCTAGAGTATGACTGCCAAACCTCTCTAAGCTGAGAATGGGAAAGACCCCATAGGCATCTGGAATCTCCAGCAATAACTTTGCCATATGTTCCATTTTGAGTATTCATCACTTATTTCCCATATAATGTAATCACCAGTATATTTGGATAAGTTTAGGATCATCTTTGAAGATTAGGTTCCTGCTTCAGAGCATGTTTCAAATTAACTGAAGGTTATGCTGGATCTGAGGGCTGATACTGACATATATGGTATAGAAAAGTTGGGTTTCAGTAATTTTCAGTGAATGATGCTTCCAACAGTTTTATTTTTAAAATCTGCATTCAAGCCTATAGCAATATTTTGGGTCCAAGTCCTTTTTAATCTTCCTGTGGAAAAGAATGGCACCAGCTACCTACTCTTGAGTATAAGGATACTAATATTCAAACATCACAAATCATTCCTAAATCATAAATATCTATTTTAAAAATTAATTAGATCTTTATTAACCTGTGAATAAAATATCTTGGCTAAGAGCAGTCCACAAAGAAAAATACTGAAAAAAGCCCAATCATTTCAAATCATGTTTCATTTTCTCTTATTTATTTTAGGTAGTTCTGTGGATAAAAGTTGCACAGAATTAAATATATTTTTGTATGTGCATATACATATACATATACATATATGCATATAATTCAAAGTTCATTAGGAAAATTTTACTATGTTTTTTGTGATGTAGATGATCCTTTTGTTAAGAGAATAATTTATCTTCAAAACCTTTAAAATATTTTATGAAAACTTTGATTTTAATATATTGGATTTCCTTAAAGCAAAGTACATCTATAGTGGAAGTTCCTTTATAATATGAATATTGGGCAATAGATTAAACAGTATTAAACAATATGTTGTTAGGCTTTTCGTTGAGACAGATTTTTTTTTTTTTTTTTTTTTTTGTATTAAACAATATGATATTAGGAATTTCAATGAGACAGAAAAAAAAAAAAAAAAAAAAAAAAAAAAAAAAAAAAAAAAAAAAAAAAAAGGATTAAAAAAAGGATTTTATGGTAGTTTAAGCTGAAAAGAACCTCAGATATGATCTGTAACCACTCATTTTATAGATTAATTATTTGAATTCTGGAGATAACAAGTGATTTGCCTATGGCCACACAAGTAGTAAGTGGAAAAGATAGAAAGATAGTATTGTAACTCTGCTTCTTGATTCCAATTTTTTTTTCTAAAATTTTTTTCCACTAATTTTGCAGATGAAGAAATTGAATCACTTTGAAGATTAAGTAATCTGATCAGTATTTACACATATGTGGTTACTCAAATAACTTTATTCTTCTTCCAAATATGGAATATATGAAAGAATATATTTCATATATTATCCTTTGCTAGCCCTAAATTTTATCCATATCTACAGGTCCCATTATTGCCTGTATTATAAGAAAAATTAATCATTTTTTTTTTTAGCTTTGTAGTACTTACTTTACTTTACTCTTCATTTCTTTCTTCCTACTAATTTTAAATTATTTATAAATTCTCTCATTTTTCTTGGATTTTGCTAAAGCTTTTTCAGTTATCCAAGTAACTTTCATCCTTGTAAAATCCCCATAAGCTTTTTTAATTTCTCCTATTTCTGTTTTTTCCTTTCCCTACTACCCTTCATGCCTGGCATATCATTTCATGTGAAGGCTACTAAATTTGATCATCTAATAACTCTCCTCGATCACATAATAGATCAGAAGATTATCAGGTTATCAGGCTACTATTATTCTTTTAAAACATATCCCTCAGTACCATCTTGAGTAAGGTTAATTCTGATTCTTATTTGCTTAATCAACACTTAAGATACACCATTGGTGCTAAAAGTTAATTATTAAATCCCAAAGAAATAAATACAGTATAATCCCATCTTCCTAATGGCAAAACAGAAAGGAAATAATCAAGCCTTTTTTTCTTCTTCATTTATATGTTTTCTTCAATCAATTTCTGTGCTTCCTTTTCCAAAGAAATAATTGTCTTTTTCTCCCAAACTTTCACAATTCTACTGCATAGCTCTCATTCTCTCTTCCCATTTTTATTCTATCTTTTTTTTAAAATTCTTTTTAAGATCTTCCAACAGGGTCTTTTGAGCTTGAGAACAGTTCATATAATCCTTTAAGGCTTCAGGTATGTGTGGGCATTTTTTGTCATTACTCTCCTCTTCTGGGTTTGTGTTCTGAACTTCCCTGTATCCATAGTGGCTTTCTAATGTCAGGGCTGTTTTTGCCTTTTTGTCCATTTTAAAAAGCAGAACTCTGTCTCCTTGAGACAGGGAGATTGTCTCAAGCTTCATTTATTTATTTATTTATTTTTGGTAGAGGGACGGGGATTTCTCACTGACTGTGCTCGTAACTATGGCCCACTCCTGCCTGTCATGCTGAGGTATGGGGGCTCACAATTTGCCTCCTGTGGTGGTTTTGGAGATCCTGTAACTCACTGTTGAGCCAGTGGCCCTCTGAATCGGGACTAAATAGCCAAAGTTGCTATACTTCTCTAAGAGCCTCCTGCTCCATTCTTGTGCCACAATTGTGCTGGGCCATGTTCTTCCCTGCCCAATTCAGACAGATCTTTCTTTCCTAAAGTCCTTCTCCTGGAAAATTATTATAGTCTGAATGTACATGTGTTCTGTCATTCCAAAATTAATTCAGAGGCTTAATCTAGCATTGACTCTGTGGGAAACTGAAGAGAGCTCAGGCATTGTCCTGGTGTTTCTTCATCATCTTGACTCTACATCATCATGGGTTCATTTTGCCCAAGAAACCATGGCAATTTCAAAAAAAAAATTTGCAGAAGCCATTGGCTTTTTGGGTAATAACTCTGATGAGGAAACCTCCATGAGTGACAGCCTTCAGAGAGAAACCTTCAAGAAGCAAGTGATAAAATAGCCAACACCTGAAATCTAGATGGCCTTAGCTGAAGACACAGCCATATATAAATATGACAGTTTTATGATTAAATGAAGCAGAAAAAGAAGGAAAAAATTCCAAATTGTTTTTAGTAAAAGATAAAAAACCAGAGTATATCCTCAGCTTCCTAAAAGTAGTGAAGAAAAAAAGGACAAGAAAAAAGAATGCAAAAGAAAATTGAGAAGGAATGAGAAATGGACAAAAGAGAATTTAATAATAAAGAGATATTTGTGCTATTTATTTGTTTATGAGAAGACATTTTGGGAAAGAATTGAAGAAATGAAGAGAGAGAAAAGAGAACTGCTGCCTTTTCTGAATATAATTAAGTAGAAAGATGTCAGTGGATTTTACAGACACTTTTAAATCAAGCAGTTGGATAAGAGCAAGTGTCTGGGGAAGCCAGCTCTAGGATAAAGGAGGAGTAACCACAGGATTCTTTTGATGAATGAAATCCAGACAACAGAAAAGAGACATCCCCAAAATTTGAGGAAAAGAAGAGGAAAACCCAGTTGAAGACAGTGAACTTTGATAGGAACAGCAGCAAAGATGATAAAATTGAATAGGGGTCAATGGAACTTCCAGAGGGAGAATAGTCACAGAGTGAAAGAAGCTTTCTCACTAAAGCTCTTGGGAAGGGAACAGTGGATGAAATAATAAGAACCACCCAAGGACCTTAAGATAGGAGGCAGAAATACTGCAGCAAGGGGAAGAGATGATTAGCATCACAATTGTAGCTGTGAGAGCCAGGTCAGGAAGCAAGACAAATAAATATCCCATTGACAGTGGTAACTTGAAAGGGGAAAAACAAAACAAAACAAAACAAAAAAAACTGATCAGGATAAGCCCAGAGAGGATAGCAGGAAAAATAACAACCTTAAGAGGTCTGAATAGGAAGAGAAAGAGAAAGAGAAAGAAATGAGAGAAGGGGAGAAGTGGCCAACAGGGACAGAGTTCAGTATGATCAGATTCTAAAAAGCAATAGTAAAAGGAAAGAATAGTAATTATAGAAAATAGATCAGGAGAAAATTATTGGATTCCCTGAAAACCACAATGAAAAAAAGAACCTAGCAATATCTCTCAAGAAATCATCAAGGAAAACTACGCTGATGTGCTAGGGTAAAATAGCCATTGAAAGAATTCATTGATCACCTCCTGAAAGAGATCCCAAAATGAAAACTCCCAAACTTCAATATGGTAGCTAAATTCCAGAATTATCAGATCAAGGAGGAAATAACGCAAGCAGCTAGAAAAAAACAATTCAAATATTGAGGAGCCACGATCAGGATTACCCAGAACCTAGTAACTTCCACTTTAAAGGACTGAAGGGCATGGAGTATGATATACCTGAAGGCAAAGGAACTTGGGCTGCAGCCAAGAATCAGCTATCCAGCAAAATTATTCATTATCTTTCAGGGGAAACATTGGTGGTTTAAATTTTCTCTTTAGTAGTTCCTCAATTTCTCTCACTAAAATTTTTAAATCTTTTAAAGTGTATTCAATAATTTTTTTCCAGGGCAGGTAACTATTTAACATTACTCTTCGGGGTATAAAAGGTTTTTTTACTTCACTGTTCTACTCTGAAAATGAACTCCAGTCTTCCCTTTCCAATAGTAAGTTTTTATCACTGGGATCTTTCTTCTTTGAATATTCACTTTGTTTTGTTTTTTAAATTAGAGTACTGGTGTAAACATGTCTAATCCTGGGGTAGGAGGATGGTGCTTCTAGTTTCACTTCAACTATCTCCTCTGACCTGGAACCCCAAACTAATAGCTCTACCCTTCTTCAAGTTCCCGCAGTTAGCAGCATCCCTGTTTCCCTGCCCCTGCATCCACTAAATATGCTGGTTCCTTTTCTCCCAGGGCCATGTCTCAGCAGCATTCCTAATCAGCAGAGGTTCCCTCAACCTTTTCTAACTCAGATGCTGAGATTTTCCAGGTTGTCTGGGAGGTGGAAATTTCTATAGTTTGCACTGAGGCTCCAGCCAAAACTAGCTAGCCTCAAGGATCCTGCTGACTGTTTCTGTGGAGCTAGACTGGGGGTATTTGCACTTTATAAGTGGTTAATCCCTGTCCTCTGGTCTTCTTTTCCAATCATTTTAGGAGGACTCCTGCTTTGTTTTTGGTCAGTTTGTGTTTACCTTGAGGTGCAAATTTGTTCTGTTTGCAGGGGAAATCTGGAGAGCTTGAAATTTTTTTAGTTCTTTTAGTATCTTTTTTTAGTTCTTCCAAGAGTTCTTGTTGAAATTATATTCAATCCATAGGTTTTTGTTTTTGCTTTTCCTTTGAGGCTTTGCTTGTAGCTGTTTTGACTCCATTTTCTTCTGAATTTGTGTTTTGATCTTTCCTGTCACCATACTAGCTTTTTTGATCAGGTTCTCCCTCCCCCTACCCCATTTCTTCATTTTGAATTTCATGTTAAAGTTGGGTTCTGGTCGTAGGGTTGAGGTAGTAGTGAGAAAGTAGTGAAGTACTGTCTTAAGCCTTAGTCTTTTTTCTGAGCTTCTTTTTTAGAGCTAATTCCAGGGGGTCTATAAATTTTTAGTGTTTCCAGATGTAATGGTCTGGGGAAAAGTGTGGTAGCTGCTCTTCTGATCTGCACTGGTCTTTAACCTGAAAGGGCACCTGATCCCTTGAGATTTCTTTGTTGGGTCTAGAAATTATACTGTTCTTCAAGTTCCCCAATTCTTTATGACTGAGAGATTTTGCTCCTTACAACCTCTGCTCACTCATTATCAAAAGTATTCCTCTGTGCCCTTGAACTATGGCTGAGAAATAGGTAGAAGGAGTGGAATTTGTTAAACAGCATCTGGTCCTGTATTCAGTCCTAGCACAGGGGATCCTTATAATCTCTTTCTGACTAGTTGTTAGTTCTCCCTACTGACTGGTTTGAGAATTTCTGAAGCTGTTGCTATTCTTGTTACTATCACTTAGTCCCACCACTAGTTTTATCCATGTGGGCTCTAGTCCAACCTTCATGTCTTTCTTTCTGACCTCTTAAATGATTTGGGCTGGAAGAATGTCTCACTCTGATCTTTTGTTGTCTTTGCCATTCCAAAATTTGATTTTAGGTGTAATTGTAAAGTTGTTTAAAAGGGAATGTTGGGAAAGCTTAGCTTGGTGTTCTTCCTACACTACCATCTTGGCTCTGTCTTTGGAATTCCAACAGTTATTTAAAATAGAACTTAGTTTAAGTGTCTTTGCTTCAATACATTGGTAATATACAGAAATATTGATTAATGTGATTTTATTCTATATTCAGCAACTTTGCTGACTTGATTAATTATTTAAGTCAAATTTCTTAGTTGACTCTCCCAGGATATCAAAATAAATTATCTTATTATCTGGGAGGGGGGAGGGTGGGAAGGATTTATAGTTTTCTCTTATACTTATTCTTTCAATTTCTTTTTCTTGTTTTCTTCCTATGCCCAATATTTCCAACACTATATTAAAAAGTTGACGTTTTTGGAAAGAACTTTAGTTTATCTCTATTATATATAAAAGTTTCTTGGTATATATTTTATATATATATATCATATTAAGGAAAGGTTTATCCCTAAATTTTTATTATTGCAAATAGGAATGATTATTTATGCATGCATTGATGTGATCATATGATTTTATTTTTCTTTTATGATTGTTAGGGTTAATCTCTGTATACTTCTAGTATCTACATGTCTGGGCCTTGTTTGGTTCTATTTTGTTTTCCTTGGGTCTTCACTGATATCATTTTTTGTATTCTTTAGCGCATTGTCCTTTGATTATCTTATGAGGAATCAGGAATCCAAAAGCTTAGTATGCTCAAAGTCATTTGATTTAGAGTGAAGTCTAATTACTATTGTATTCTGAGCTTTTTAAGCTTACCCTTAGGTGATACACTGGATAACAATAGTCTGTATCTCATAGCCCTCCTAAGAACTAGGAGGTAGTACAGTAGATAGTGTCAAGTCTGGGGCCAGGATAATGAATCTTCCTGAGCTCATGTCTAATCCCAGACATTTAATAGCTATATGACCCTGAGCAAATCACTTAACTCTGTTTGCCTCAGTTTTCTCATTTGTAAAATGAGTAAGAGAAAGTAATGGCAGACCACTCCAGTGTCTTTGCCAAGGAAACTCTATAAATAGAATCACAAAGGGTTAGACATTTCTGAAAATGACTGAACAACAATATTGTTATTATTATTCTATATTGCTTCTCTGTGGACTTAGGATGATTAGATGTACCCTCCAAATTATTATCATAGATAACTTGTTTATGAGCAATATAAAATACATCAAGGACATATGACTTGAAAAGATGAGACAGTCATGTAGTGAGAATGGGATACAACAAATGGATTATTAAATGATACAATTGCAATGCTGAAATACCAAAAACATAGTTTCCATTATTTTTTTTGCAGAAATACCAAGGTGGGGGAGAGTGTAATCTATATTTATGAAGTGTACACACACATCAAATCTTGGAAACATCAAAGTACCAAAAAATAGAAATGTTTCATATCTCATATTTATTACCTCCATTGTTCTGCTCTGGTATCAAATCCTGGAAAACCAAATAGTTAAATACATGTGGTTTTGAAAGTGCTGCTGTATTACTGATTCTGCCCTATACTGTTTTCAATGTGTTTGAGGTTACATCTACCTTTAACTTTCATGTCACATTGAGAAGATCCTGCTCTCATTGAAATGAGTGAAATGTCATTTTTTGTGCCATTAATATAGTACATAATCATGATACCTAAAGCTTTTTGAATTAGTTTTAGCATTTAGTTATTCTTTCTGTTTTTCTTATTTTTTCCCATAAATTCCCACTATTTATTTTAATTTAATTAAATTAATTATTTAAATTAATTAAATATAGAATATTTTTCTCTACAGCAGATAATGTTGTATAACTCATTTCTATCAACAAGTCTTTCTAATCTCAATAAAGTTTAATTACTTATGATATTTCTTATTCTTAAATCAAAACAAATTCCAGATTATATTAACATTTTAATTCATAATATTCTAAAATGTTTATACATTGTCATTAAAATTCTTAGAAAATTTCCTGGAAACAGAGGAGAAAGCAGTCTTTTCCACAAAAAGATTAAAATAACAAGAATAATAGCCCACCAACAAAAATCAATGATTCATCTTTGATACTTTAGTTCTTTACAAGTGGTCTGTGCTAGGAATATAGTAAAAACTTTTGAGTTTTGTTCACCTCAAAGGCTAGACAGGTTCCTTGCCTATAATTAATTAATTTTATTTAATTAAATGTACATTAAGTGCTCTTTTTTAATAAAGCACAAAAGCAAAAGTATATAAGAATATAAGGGACAACCATATACAATTTCATTGTAATATATGGACATATTCTATACTTAAAATTACACAAGTGAAGATGAGTCTTTTTTGACTCTAGGCCTAGTACTCTATCTATTATACCACCTGGATGCCGGCATAAAAAGATTAGTTTAACTTTAATATTATATTATTTGAAAGAGTCTGTCTGATGTAAGTTGAAAATGGAAGCTGTGATTTGTATGACATTTTTTCCATGAGCTAAGGCAATGCTAATTAGGAATCATTTCATTTTTTTCAATGATTACAGCTAAAAATAATCCTTCAAAGGATTTTTATCATTTGTGAGGCCAGATGGTTCTGTGTATTGTTTTATCCTCTCTTCCCATTTTTTGGTTGATTTTAAAGGAATTCCAATAAGGAGGGTGTCACCTGATTACCCAACTAATGAAAGATGCCAATAAAACTGAATTCCAACCAGACAGCTGTGTTTGTCTTGAGGATTGTCCTAAAACTGAAACTCTGGCAGTTTTCCACCTGGTTCTCTGATAGAGAGAAGGGTGTGACTCAAGGTATGCTCTCCTGGGCCTGTCTCAGAAATGTTTATGGAAGCTCTGCATCCTGGCAGAACACCTTGCTCTGCCTAATCTCAAGGAAACCCCTAGGACTACAAATGACACCCCTTCATTCCTGGTTAATTTGGGAATAGGAGGTATGGCAGGGTGAGGCTGAGTAACTCTTTAGGATTCTGTTGCTCTGATGTAGGTTCTGGGAATGTTCACTTCTCCATTTTATTAAAAATCATGGATGTTTAATCTTTTGCCATTTTTACTGAGCATTGAGAGGGGGATAGAATGAGGGAAAAGACCTTGGAATCATCTATCATAACTTCAGTACCGAAATCAACATAGTAATAGGACTGGGAAAGGTGATGCTTCCATGCTAGTATTCTTGGAACACTAAACTAGTTTAAGAATCGACAAACTTAACATTTCCTATTAGTTATGAACTTGCAGTCCTTGTTTAAAGTTTGGTTTGCTTATATGCATGACCAGTATAACAAATCTTTATTTGTGAAGTTTTTAGATCACATGTTCTTAAACTGAGATACATAGGGACTGACATAAGAATTTCAGGAGGTGTCCTTGAGTTTAAATAGGAAACAAAAAGCAATTACACTGAATTTTTTCATTTTTTACAATGATAAATTAAAATAAATAAAATAATAAAATAGCAACATTATTCTGAAAAAGGCTTCATAAACTTCAAATAAAGAGGTTTGCAGCATAATAAAAATTAAGATCCCCTTATTTCAATAAAAATCTCCTTGAAGGTTTTGGCTGTATTGATTGTATGCTCATTCTAAAATGTAATTCCACCCCAGTGAATGACTATCTTCTCTTTTCAATTTCTACATGAGGCTCCTTTCTTGCATCCCCAAGGGACATGGTCATAGTGATCTCTCAATGCCCTGATTCTTAGTTCTTTCATGAACTTCAAAGATTTTTAAATTGTGCCTAAGTCTATCAAAGAGGCAAACTCCTTGAGGTCTTGAATTGTGTTTATTGATCAATTATGTTATTTTCCCACTTTTCTTTCTTTTATAGTCACCCAGAATTGCCAAGTAATTAATTAGAAAATCAGATAAATTTCATTATGTGACTATGCCTTCTGAGTCTGGACAATCCACTACAAACTCTAGTATCCCTACTAAGAAGTTATAGTTAGGTTAGGATATAATCACAAAAGAGTGATCTTTCATAAACTGTACATCTTTTTTGTCTTGCTTATACCAAAGTGCCATTTAATACTTCTTTTCCTATGACTTTTACTACAGAATTAATTATCATCCCATTTCCTTTTAAAGATTTATAGACAATATTTCAGGTAATTTGACTGGGCTCATTTCACCAGAGAAAGGAAAGGGGGGAGGGGGATGTAGATAAAACATGTGGAATGACTGATGAATCTGAGAGTACAGCTTCAAATAGTAAAGAAATTCTTTCAGTCCTTTATTGGAACTACTCATTATTGATGTATTCACAAATACCCAATGGTCTGCTGTTTCTGGGTTTTTCCATTTATAAATCAGTCAGTCAATCAACAAGTATTATTAAGCACATACTGTGTGCCAGGTACTGTGCGAGCTGCTGAGGATAGAAACAGAAAAATTAAATAGTCCCTGATTCAGGGAACATAATAGAGAAAATAACATATAAGTCTATATTAGTCAATCCTCAAATTTCATGTGTGTAACATTCTTTTGAATTTTTTATTTATTTTTATTATTTTTTTATTAAAGCTTTTTTTATTTGCAAACCATATGCATGGGTAATTTTTCAACATTAACCCTTGCAAAATTTTCTGTTCCAAATTTTTCCTCTCCTTCTCCCTCCCTCCTCCCCTAGATGGCAGGTAGTCCAATACATGTTAAATATGTTAAAATATATGTTAAATCCAATATATGTGTACATATTTATGCAGTTATCTTGCTGCACAGGAAAAATCGGATCTAGAAAAAAAAAAACCTGAGAAGGAAAACAAAAGGCAAGCACACAATAACAGAAAGAGTGAAAATGCTATGTTGTGGTCCACACTCAGTTCCAACAGTCCTTTTTCTGGGTGTGTATGGCTTTCTTCATCACTGAACAATTGGAACTGGTTTGAATCATCTCATAGTTGAAGATAGTCACATCCATCAGAACTAATCATTGCATAATCTTGTTGCCATGTATAATGATCTTCTGATCATTTCACTTAGCATCAGTTCATGTAAGTCTCTCCAGTCCTCTCTGAAATCATCCTGTTTGTCGTTTCTTACAGGACAATAATATTCCATAGCATTCATATACCAATGCTATTGGTATTCAGCCATTCTCCATCTGATGAGAATCCATTCAGTTTCTAGTTTTTTGCCACTACAAAGGGGACTGCCACAAACATTTTTGCACATGTGGGTCCCTTTCCCTCCTTTTAAGATCTCTTTGGGATATAAGCCCAGTAAAAACACTTTTGGGTCAAAGGGTATGCACAGTTTGATAACTTTGTGAGCATAGTCCTAAATTGCTCTCCAGAATGGCTGGATTTGTTCATGTGAGTAACATTCCCAGAAATGGCAGGAAAGTTAAAAAAAAAAAAAAAAGTGAGTTGATACGTTGAATTTATGGGAAATAGAGGTTAGGTTCCTGTGACAACCAAAAACTATAATATTTTGCTAGAGACAGCTGAAAAATACTTTTCTGCACATAATTTTTATAACAAAACATTAATTCTAAAAATATGCATTTTTCCCAACCCAGTAACCATGATAGCCTATAAAATTCAATACACAAAATGAAACTGGTAAACATTTTTTTCACTCATAATTCCCTAGAATTCTATTACTATTTATGCCAATATCTCAATTAAAAATAGAACATTGATAATATTAACTTTTTATAATGCACAAAATCTATAATATCATAAATACTGTATAGCAAATACAATTCTTAAATTTAAAACATTTTTAACCCAAATCTTTTCCCACTCTGTTAGAGTGGAATGCTAGAGCGTTATATTATACACTTTGCTGCTGTAAATCTCTCTGCTTTGACCACCCTCTGAAAACCAAAGAATAGATTATTGGGACTTCATTTGCTGCTAATGGAAAACTTTGAGACTGATGAGGAATCAGCATCAGCTTAGAACCAAAGGAGTTGGACTACATTTTGGGAGCATACGACATACTATTTGAATTTTAGAGGCAAATACTCCAAAAACTTGGCATATTATATCTCTTATTTTCTTGAGTTCTTAAGTTTTTTTCTATACAATCTTTCTTTGAGTTTTTTTTTTTTCAGATATTTGGCACTTTAAATGACAGAACATATTTTAATGGAGTAAAAATAAGAATTATTTTAGTAATGATCTGGAAAAACTCTTTAAATTATAAAAGGTACACTTTACAAAGAGACAAAAATAAAATTTGATAAACATAGACTCAGAAAATTATAAAATGAAATCTACTGTTTATCTGAGAAATTAATGTTATTATTTAGAGATAATAGAAATACCTCTGTCAGTGAAGAAAATATCTTCCACATTGTTTCAATAAAAACTTCATATTTATAGCTGGAAATAATTTAGGTGACAAGGATTAAGCTTGCCCAAAGACCAACCTGCTTAAGTATATAAAGATTCATCACCAGTAATCTTGCTAATAAGTGATTAATTCCTTTTCCATGACGATCTATAAAATAAAATAAAATACAATACAGCCATTAGTGCTTTGTTTTCCCTTCATTCCCTTCTTCAGTGGTAGTAGAAAAGGGTAGATTCAGTTTTGAGATATGACATAAATATTGCTTAAGTTATTAGTATTCTAAATGTTTGAATCTTGTTAAATGCAGAGTCAATATACTCCTCTAAGTCTTGAATCATATATTAATTAATATTTTTGCTAAAATTTAGAAAACAAAGAAATTTCATTTAAAGGGAAGATTGCTCAAAGATATTCTGTAGAAAGTAAAATAAAGATGGTGATGAAATATATTTCAACATATGTAAGAAGTATAATTTCATGAGGCACTAGTCATTTTGTAGTACTCATAATGACCATATTAAGGCATAAGTAATACAGTCCTGTATTACTGACTCTCTGACCTGAGAGGTCTGACCTCTAGAGGCTTTAAATCCAGAAGAGAAATATTTTTCAAGGCTTGGTGATTTCATTGAAAAGATAGGCATAGGAAGAATAGTAAGTTCTATATCTATATAATCTCTAAATTAGAATGTAAGCTCCTTTTTTTTTCATTTTATATTATATTTATTGGAGAATATAATTCCTTGAGGTCGGGGGCTATTTTATTTTTGTCTTTGTATCTCTAGAAAATGGTAGAGTACCTATCACACAATAGGTGTTTAATAAATGCTAATTGAATTTTTTGGAAGATATAATCTAGGAGAGATAAATGGAAGAGATATAATGCTTATAAACCAAAAAAGAAATTTCATGCTTGGCTTGTGTATCATGGATACCTTTTTCTTAAAAAAAGAGAATGTTACTCAACATAGCACAAAATATGAAATACCACAAAAATTGAAATAGACTATCCTATATAGAAAACCACTGGTTATTGAAGTGGGCATCATTAATGACTCAGCCATCTATGTAAAATACGATCTATTCATTTGTTAGAGAAAAATTCACAATTAAAATTATATAAAAAGAAAGGATAAAAATGAAAGGAAAAATTTATTACATTATGATTAAAACAGTTCTAGTCTAACGTATCCAAATAAAATACTGATGGTAACAAAAATGGGGGAAAGAGGAATAAAAAAGATTATTGACATTCCATGGAAATTCAATTAATGTAAAGAACTTGCTTTGATGAATCCAAAAGAACCTTTCAGCAAATATATTTAAGATATAGCTAAGGATAACATTGGTTTGAAATATAAATTCATTTTTAAAAATTTTATGGAAGACATATGTGATAGCATGAACAGTAGCTTTGGCAGTAGTAGCGACAGCTTCAAAAACTCTTGCTTAAAGATGGTAAGAGATTTGAGCAATAGGTAAGAGAAAGATTACAAGGAACTATTTTCTGGTACTGGGTATGGTGGCACTGATTGGTACCTCTATTACTCAAAAGCAAGTAGATCAAGGTTCCCAGACAGAGAAGACTGCTGGGGACCAATCACACAGAACAGGGACTATAGTCTTACTTTCCAGGCAAAGAAAGCACTAGAGAGTTAGTGGATGCAGGGGACTTTTTCGAATAAAGACCAGGACACAGTTTAGGAGAACAACTATATCTCTTCTAGAATCACATTACCTTGGAAGAATCAAAAACTTACAAACCCTCAGTATTATTTCTGAAAATAGAAGCATGCAATGCTTTAGGTTTAGGACAGTGCCTCCCATTCCCTGAGTGAGCTGAGCTCAAATGAAGGAACAGGATAGAAAAATTAGCAAATAGCAAAAACAAAAACAAAATATGGCCATTGAAAAGCTCTTACTGTAACAGGGAAGGCCAAGAAGACAAACTCAGAAGAAGAAAACAATGTAAAAATGCTACAAAGTGCTAATTGGAACTAAACCCAACATGAATTCCAGGAAGAGTTAAAGAAATAAGGGTGGTAGAGGAAAAATTGAAAAAAAAATGAGGATGATGCAAAAAAAAAATATGAAAAGAAAATTAACAACTTGGTAAAAGAGGTACAAAGATTACTGAAGAAAATAGCACTTTGAAAAACAGAATTGGGGAATGTCTATAGGACATCCAGATTGAAATGCCTAATAGATGAGGAGAGTTTGGCACTCAAAGACTAGAACTGGGTGTATAGATTTGGGAGTCATTTTCATAGAGAAGGTCATTGAACTCCTAAGAAGTGAGAAGGTCATCAAGAGGGAAATTGCAGAGAAAAAAAGAATCCAGGACAGAGAACTAAATATACTCCAATTTATGAGTGTGTTTCAGATGATGAATGAGCAAAAAGATTGAAAAGATTAAGTGAGACTTATAGGAGCAAAACTATGAGGGTAGTAGTCTGTGAAAACAAAAGAAGAGATAATATTCAATAGGAGAGCATGGTCAATAATACCAAATACTACAGAGAGGTAAATACTAAAGAGAGGTGAAAACTAATAAGAAGTAATTTTGTTTAACAGTTAAGAGATCATTAGTAATTTTAAAGAGAGTGGTTTTAGTTTAGTGAAAAAGTACAAAAAAATAGAAGATCTCTTTTTGATCAATTCTTGTTGTTTTTAAAGCATTTAATTCAGTGGTGGCAAAGAACTGGAAACTGCTAGAATGCCCATCAGTTGGAGAATTGCTGAACAAATTGTGGTATGTGATTGTGAGGAAAAACTACTGTGTTTTATTAAATGATGAGCTTGTTGATTTTAGCAAAATGTAGATAAACTTGCGTGAAATAATGAATAACAAAATGAGCAGAATGAAGAGAACATTGTATACAGAACAAGCAACATTTGTTTTAAGAATAACTTAAATATAAATGACATAAATGATTATCTCATTTTGACTAATATAAAAGGCCAAATTAACTGCAAAGGACATATGAAAGAAGATGCTAACTCTAGAGAAAGAACAGATAAATATATGTATAAAATTACACATATGCATATTTGTATGCATATACGTTAAAATTTGTGTCTAATGGTAGCCATCCCTAGGGTGGGGGAAGGGGGAGAAGATAAACCGGTTAAAAGAAACTTATGTAATAATTTTATTATATATTCAAAAGTAATACCAAGTTGTATAATGTTTTCCATCATCTTTTACAATTCTACTATGTTATAGAAATGCATATTTTGCTTTATGAATTAAAAGTAAAATAAATAAAAATTTAAACATGTATTCCATGATAACAATATAGGAGCAAATTTGTTTTATGATATTGATTATTTATATTAATCAAGACAAAGAGAAAGACACTCATCAAAGGAGTTTGTCATTGTCACGGAAGAAGTCCAAATAGATAGTCCAAATGAAAATATTCTTTAAAGATGGTGAAAAGTTACAAATGCTCTTTCAGGCAGATGAAATTATATTGATTGCAGGTAAGTCATAGAATACTGCAGACCCTCATATGTGGAATTTACAACCATTCAAGAAGAGTTTGACTTTGCAATATAGATGGCAAAATTGAAGTGAATGTTAGATGCCTAATGTTCAAACTAATATATACTTGCATAGGCAACACATAGAAATGGATCAATCAGCATTTTGCAGCCTCATTAAAGTAAGATTACAATGAATTTAGGGACTAACATATGGGTTCCTTTTCCTCTAATCCACAAAATCTTTCCAAATGATTGGCCCCAAATTAATAAGGTTTGAAAGCAGCAAAACTTTAATTTCTCAGTTGCAAATTAAAGACTTGAAAAGCAAATATTTCTTTTTTTCTTTTTCTTTTTTTTTTTTTAATTTCATAGCTTTTTATTTACAAGTTATATATATGGGTAATTTTACAACATTGACAATTGCCAAACCTTTTGTTCCAATTTTCCCCTCCTTCCTCCCACCTCTTACTCTAGATGGCAGGATGACCAGTAGATATTAAATATATTAGCGTATAAATTAGATACACAATAAGTATACATGACCAAACAGTTATTTTGCTGTACAAAAAGAATCGGACTCTGAAATATTGTACAATTAGCCTGTGAAGGAAATCCAAAATGCAGGCAGGCAAAAATATAGGGATTGGGAATTCAATATAATGGTTCTTAGTCATCTCCCAGAGTTCTTTCGCTGGGCGTAGCTGGTTCAGTTCAAAAGCAAATATTTCTTTAGAAAACCATTTAGCTGACTGAGTTTCAATGGAAGTATAATCAGTCAGATAAAAACCAAGGATAAATAGTTTTTATTTACTTTTTTGAATTTTTATCTTTACTGTTTTGAAAATGAGGGGAAAAAAAAAGATATCAGGAAAGCATTATACACTCTGTTAATGTCTGTGGGCCTATGATCTTATTGAGATCCCCTTCCAGCATCAAAGATTGTAACTCATCTATACATTTTGATTCTATAAGAATTTTATCCATGGCTCCACTATATATTATTCACAGAGGATCCCTGGATCTTATATGGATACCAGATGAGCAAATGCTTTGCCTATTATTAGTTCTCACATTTTCTATATGACTTCTTTACTCATTTTACATCTCTGATTATGACCTGTAAGCTGCTTCTGCAGTCTATTCATAACTTCCATGCACCTCTTCATTGCATTTTGGATGACTCATACTTTTAATTTTTTAGACTATAATAGTCTAAATCTTGGAGTCATATGACTTACTGCAAGAACTTTTATGCTAAAAATATTGGCTTTTGTTTGTTTCAGGGAGGATTTTTGGTGTATTATAGAAGTACAGGACAGTTTGCAAAAACAATTAATTGAGGTTGCTTTTTATGTATTCAATTGTTGACTCAGGCCAGGATATTAATATCATATCTTTATAGCTTGTCCACATAGCTATATAGAAGAGCGTGTATAATAGGCATTTTCAATCTTCTTGATTTTTTTAGGGGGGGTAGGAGGAGTGGAGAGATTGAAATCTTTTTGAACGATTACATATCCCATTTGGAAATGTACTGTAATATCTTAGGACTTAATTAGTACAACATCACCTAATGATAGGATTGTTTGGACTTTCTTATTTTCTATAGGGAATTCCTCTTCTATTTGGACTTTGTGATGGATATACTGATTTGAGAATTGTGAATACTTTTGGCAAATATAAGCTCCGTTTTATGCCTCACTTAATATTATTAATCAGAGGATTGTTGAAAAAATTAACTTTGGTGTTACATCCTATCAGAGAATCCTCTAAGTTTTTAAGATATGAGAGAAACACCTTTCTGCAGAAAAACATTTAAAAGCATTTTTCTCTACTAAATCAAATGCTTTTAAAATATATTCTAGCATCCTCCTTTCCTTTCAGTTAATTGTGTGATTATAAAGATTATAAAGACAAATTAACACCTTTTTTCCTTTTTTTCCTTTATTATTCTTTAATCAAGGGTGCTATTAATATGTGGATAAATTATTCATATCAAAGTTTTGCAATGAGGAATTAGTAAAATAAGTATTTATTGATATTTCTTTTTTATTGGTGCAATTAATTTCTGTGATTTCTGCCCTCAAACACTGGCATCCTTTCCTCTCTCAAATATCTTGAGAGTCAATTCTTCAGTGCTTTCAAAGTATTCTCTCTTCCATCATAGATTCCCTTGATCTTATACAGCTGTTCTTACCATCTTTATTGTCTTTATTGCCATTTCCACTTCATTCAATACAGTGGGAACTCAAATATTAGAGTCCAAATATGGTTAGCTCCCTTGTTATTGATGGAAAGAATTGTTGTAATAATCTTGACAGATCATTTCCAGTTTTCTCTAATTATTGCCCTTATTTAAGTTTCATTCTTCAATGTTCTTTAACAATTTGACTTGAGTTTGCTTAGCTTTTCATAAAGTTATTTTCCCTCTCTACTGCTTGTCATAGTTTTATGAGATAATTCTCACAATTTCCCACCATCTTCCTCCACTAAGATTTTATGAATAAATTTCCATTTGTTCAATAAATTAAGCGTTTGTTGACCAAGGTAGTTTATAGGCTATTTTTGGATTCATCATTTTTCTGGCTGATTTATATCAGTTGAACTTCCTTAGGGAATTTTAATTGTTTTTGTCATCTGTTGTGCACCATCCCAATCCCCTCTTTTTTTGTATCTTCACTTTCTTAAAATAAGTCAGTTTGGAGCTGATTTCATTGTATGCCATTTCTTTTTATAATTGTTATTCTCTTTTCATTTGGAATTTATTTTGATATTTGCTCTAACATGTATATAGCAGGTTCTTACATAGAGAACTGACTTAAAAATTTATTCCAAATGAATGATCAATCATTTCTTGTGTGGTAAGTGATAACTTGCTAAAATAAATTCATCAAGTACTTCTTTAGTGCCTCTTATATATAATGAAAAGGGGCAAGATGAACATTTGAATTGAGAGATTCCTTTCAGAGTCAGATTAACTTGAGTTTTATTCTTGCCTCTGACACATACTGGCTGTGAGACTCTGGGCAAGTCCCTTAACTTCTCATTGTCCTCAAGAAACTCTAAATAAAGCATAATTACTGAGGCATAGAACTTACAAACTATAAGGGAGATAAGAAAAATATTTAGTGTTATAATCCTAGTTATATAAATATTCTCATTAGCTAGACTAATACTAGAATATGATATGTAGAATATGATGATAAAAAAGTATCTTGAGATATATTATAAAGGAGATCATTTATAAATGCTTTGAAAACCTTTAAGTGTTATATAAATGGTAGCTATTCTCTGGGAAGGGAAATATTATGTCTAATCTATGAGTGGGGAAGAAAACCTTCATGGAAAAGATAGTATTGAAAGTGAGTATTGAAGGATGATAAGCATTTCAACGGGTATAGATGAATAGGATGAGGAATTCACATTGGAAAATATTTAAAGAAAATGCTAAGGGATTAGATACTGTGAACATAAGGGTAAAGAGTCTGGGATTTACTCCAAAATAGGTAGCTATATGAAACAGTGCCACCTTGGAGTGCCATGGAATGCCAACCCAGGAGTCAGGAGGGTCTGACACACCTAACTGTGTGACCTTATGCAATTCACTTAAACCTGTTTGCCTCAGTTCCTCAACTATAAAATGAGCTGGAGAAAGAATGGTTAAAGCATCCCAGTATCTCAGTCAATAAAAAACTTTAAAAAGAGAAAGAAAGAAAAACCCAAAAGGGGTCATGAGGAGTCAGACATTGCTGAAGTGACTCATCAGGCAATAGATGATCATTTTTCAAGAGGAAAGTAAGCCATGCTTTGGAAAGATTGCTGTCAGTGGACTGTCCAGTAAGTTAAAATGAGGAGAGAATAGAAGTAAGGAAATTATTTAAGATGCTATTATTTTAGTATTGGTGATACATAAACATTTCCAAATGAAGATAGGGTAAGTTGGAATGGAACAGAATGTTCTGATTAGACAGTTATCATGTAAAAACAATTGATGCAACTCAGCAATTAAGTGTATACTTGAGGTAAATGAGAGCAGCGAGTTAAAGGTGATTTTGAAATACCAGCCTGGATGATTAACAGAATGATTATAATAGCTACAATAGGGAAGTTAGATATGAGGGCAGGTTTGGGGCAAAGATGATAAGTCTGGTGTGTAGAAGGTAAATTTGAGGAGTTAAAAGGATATCCAGTTATAGATATTCAGCAGGCATTTGAAAATTCAAAACTTCAGTTTTAAAGTGAGAAGTCAGACAAGGACAGATACGGAATAATGATACTAAGATTTTTTTTTTTAATACAGAAAGAAGAAGCAATGACAAAAAACAAACTCTGAATACCTCAGAATTCTGTTTTTTGTAAGTTTTGTTTACCTTGAACTGAACTGGGGAAAACAAACAAACCTAAGTGAATGGTTCTGTCTTGCAGTTGCCAGTGGAGATAGCTTGCCTTTTTAATGGGTGGTTTCATACAAATAAACTTTGTTTCCACAGTATTTAGCTTCTGTGTCATTAATATGGCAAATGATAGAAAAGTTATATTGAATGAGATGTATTAAACTTTAAATTCTCTTTCAAACTAGGAATTGTCAATGTGGGTGGGCTCCATAATTATTGGTCCAAGTTTTTCATAATAGTGCATAAATGACTTATAAAATATTTTTTCTGCTTCTTCTCTGGTAACAATTGGATCTCATCTTTATTAACAGAAGACATTACTATTTTACTAATAAAAATGAAATCAAAAGTGATCTTCCCAAATATAGGATGATTAATGTGTTTGTGTGCTTTATATTACTTTAATCATTTAATAAGGATTAATTGCCTACTACAAGTAGACAGGCATTGTGCTAAATCTAGAACTACAAAGAAAGGCAAAAGACAGAACTTATCCTTGGTCTCACTATCTAATCGGGAAAATGGTAAGTTAACAACTATATACAAATAAGCTATAAATAAAACACAGGAAGTAATTAAGAGAGGGAAGGCAATCACATTGAGAGGTACAGGAAAAAGCTTTCTGTAGATGGTAGAATTTTAAACATGACTTGAAGGAAGTCAGGAAATGAAGATGAGGAAGGAGAGTATTCCAGGTCTAAGAGACAGTCAATGAAAATGCCCAGAGTGGTGAGATCGCGTGTTTGGTTCAAGAAACTGCAAAGAGATCAGTGTCACTGGATCAAAATATAGAGAGATGTCAGGAAGAATGAGAATGGAAACCTGTGTGTGTATGGATATGGTTTGCTTGGTTGTGAAGTGTTGTAAATACCAAATAGAGAATTTTATATTAATCCTAGAGGTGACAGGGATCCAGTTGAGTAAATTGGAAGTGGGAGTGACATGGTTGGACCTGTGCACTAGGATAATAATTTGGAAATAATTTGGAGGATGGACTGAAGTAGAGAGAGATTTGTAGAAGGCAGACCAATTGGCAAACTACTGCAGTGGTATAAGTATGAAGAGATAAGGGCCTGAGTCCACGACTTTCGAGAAGAGAAAGTGGTATATTGGAGAGATATTGCAAAGGTAAAAGCAACATGTCTTGGCAACAGATTTCATATGAGTGGGGTAAGAGATAGTGAGAAATTGAGGATGATGACCAAGTTGTGAGACTGACAATAACATAAAAATGTGTAAAAGAGAAGAATTTGGGGAGAAAGATAATATGAACTCAGATTGGACATTTTGATTTTAAGATATCCACAGGACACCTGGGCCTAAAGCATTTTTTGCTCAAAAAAGTCTCTAATTAGGCACAAAAAGATATTGTTTAAAGGTTTGCCAGAATGTCTCAAGGTTGTAAAGAAGCCCCTTCCTTATTGATTCAGAGATTATCCCAAAATTCTATAACATTCATGCTGCCTTTATTTATTTATTTATGTTTGTTTATTTATTTATTGCAAGGCAGTTAGGGTAAAATGACTTGCCCAGGCTGACACAGCTAGTAAGTCTTAAGTGGCTGAAGCTGGATTTGAATTCAGATCTTCCTGATTTCAGGGTCAGTGTTGTATCCATTGTGCCATCTAGTTGCCCTTTTCTAGTTGCCTTTATTGATGATTCATTTCCATACTTATGGCTTAATCATGTAGTATCAATGTATAAAATAGATTCAAACATAATGGTCATGCTAGATTAATTAAGATACATGTGGTAGACTGTTTTCCACTTAAAATGTGTTATTAACATAGTAATTTGAGGAACAATTGATATAAAATGTGTCATCTGTGCCTAATTCAAGCATAATAAAGGCTTAAAGTTAAGTCCTAGGACTTGACTTAAGTCCTTCAATGCTTAACACTAAGTCTATTATTATAATCATTCCTGAATAGTACTAAAGCTTTCAACTCAAAGATGGAATAATACCAAAATATACCATTGTTTGATGTACAATAGATAATGGCAAAATTATTACTTAAGAGGCTGAAATTGTCTCCTTAATCTGATGGAAACTATATTAAAATATATTTTTATAGCAGATAAAAGTAAAATTCTTAATTAAAATTAAGGAAGACTAGAAATCAAAGGCCTTGAGCTTAAATCCAGAGGACAGAATGAAACAATAGATGAAGGTAATACTTTCATATGTCTTGTTCTTCTTTAGGTAAGATGAATGAAGCGTAAAGCTAGCAAGGAAAAAGCTGAGACTGAGCATATTAAAAGACTCATTGGCATCCTGAAGAAAAGCTTAATGGGAAGAACACAGTTAAGCTTTCATGATATCAATTTTAGCATATATTTTAGAAGAGTTATATGGTTGACAATAGATATAGACAATTCTTCATAATAGTGCATAAATGACTTATAAAATACTTTTTTCCTGCTTCTTCTCTGATAACAATTTGGTTCTCATCTTTATTAACAGAAGACATTACCATTTTACTAACAAAAATGAGATCAAAAGTGATCCTCCCAAATATAGCATGATTATGTGCTTGTGTGCTTTTTATTACTTTAATTATTTAATAAGAATTAATTATCTACTGCAAGTAGAAAGGCATTGTGCTAAGTTCTAGGCTAAAAAGAAAGGCAAAAGACAGACCCTATCCTTGATCTCACTATCTAATGAGGAAAATGATACGTTAACAACTATATACAAATAAACTATAAACAAAACACAGGAAATAATTGAGAGGTATGGGAAAAAGCTTTCTGTAGATGGTGGAACTCATACAATTGCAAAATAATATAAACTTCTTCATCCAGAGGTCACTATGGAAAGAGAAACAATCTCTTGCTATTAAAAGAGGAAAAAGGATTAATCAATTTTCTTAAATGGCACAATAAACAGATTATGAATTTATAAATATCTTTGGAACAAATATCTCATTACACAAAGAAACATCTTGACATCAGGTACACCACTGGATTTTTTGACTACAACTGATAGTAATTTATCTCTGGTTAAATCCTACAAAATGGTTGAGATCCAAGAATGGAATTAAAAGGTATTACAAGACAGAAAAGCACTTAAGCTCATCTAATGATGTGTAGAAGAAGAAATGGCTTAGAAATGCAGATTTGTTTATAGGTAGGAAAGAGTTTATGGTAGGAATTCAGGGTCAGATCATTACCACCAGAGATTACTGAAAGTTTTTTTCCTTAAGGAGCATTCACTTATCAATCAATGAATATTAATGGATTTAATATTAAAAGTGTCAATGTATGATTATACTTTGTGGAAATGAAGCCCTGACTGCATTCCTACACACCCAGGTGACTAGAATTAAACTTCAGAGGATTCCCATGTTTTATGTACTAGTAGGTGACAAATTCCCATGCTACAAATAAAATCCCTCCCCAGTTATCACTCAGAATTAAACAAATAATTCATATTGAAACTAGAATATTCTTATAGACATCGTCACTGACTACAACTGCTTAGATGTAATATTGATCCATAAAACTTTCAGAACCATATTTTTAATAGTTGTCACTGAATCAAATACTAAAAATGTGTAAACATAGAAGGGAAAAATTTCAAAATGTGAAAACCTAAGGGAAAAGATTAAACCAAATGGAAGCAAGATGAAGTAAATATATATCATTCCTGTTGTCCTTTTTACTAATAATGGTCCCAAAGTCAAATCTACATACAATGAGATTATATTTCCATATTCTATCTACTCACAAAAAAAACATTTATTCTACTTTTGCAATAGACCATAGAGTATTAACTATAAGTGAATAATATACAGGATGGCAGTTCTATTTGAACCACCATCTATATGATTAATCTATATGATATACACAAAAAAGAAATGAGAAAAATTAAATAGTGATGATATGATGTTGATGGTGATAATTATAATGACTGGAAAAGTGGTATGCATATATAAAGAATTAATTGCTCTTTAGAAATAATAATATTTCAAAGTATCACTGTACCTATTTTTGTTAAAATTGTGAACTATAAGGAGACTTGTTATTTCTTTTTACTTTTACATCTTTTTGCTATCTGGTTTGAATGCTCAAATTGACATTTGAAGATTAGATAGTTTATAAAACTAAGAAAATATATGGTTGCAAAAATACATTATTCAGGAAGGAAGAAAATTAGCATTTATTAATCCTCTACTATGTGCCAGGCACTGTGTTAAGCATTTTATAAACATTATCTCATTTGATTCTTAGAACTCAGGGACTTGGTGCTATTATGATTCCCATTTTACATAAGAAGAAATAGGAATGGAAAGAGGCTAATTAGCTTACTTAGAGTCACACAACTAACAAGTAGATTTGAACTTGGGTCATACTGATTCCAAATTCGTGTTCCATCAATTGTATCTTCCAGTTGCTTCCAGAATCCATGCCTCCCCTCCCCCCCAACTTCTGACAAAACTTCCTCTAGTTTCCAGTACTTTAAAAATCATTCTATTGACATTTTTTACACTATAGTTGTTTTCAGATATATTCTCTATTGATTCTTTTCTTTGTAATAAAGAAAAAATGAACAACAACAACCAAAAAACAAACCTGAATCTTATAACAAAGCAACATTTAGATCCTCAAGGCATTCACTTCTCTGCCATGGAGTATAGTGGTAGTGATAGTGAAGGATATGTGTTTTAGTATCTGTTCTTTAGGATTATGATTGATCATTAAATTTAATTTAAGTTCAACTGGCTTCTTGATTTAAAAAAAATTTACATTATTATAATTACTTTGAATTTTATTCTCCTGTTTTCTTCAATCAGTTCATATGTATTTTAATGTTTCTCTTAATTATTATCTTATTTTTTTTATCATGAACTTAACAATAATTAAATTTTCTATGTACTAAGAGCAATAAAAGATCCATGAAATTATAAACTTATTACATTATTTTTAAGTAATATGAGCATATTTATTTTTTAAAAAGAAAAGTAAAATAGCTTTTGTGTCTTCTGCATTTGAAATTCTTCATAATTTTTAAAAGTGAAGTCATTTTTGGCTTTTACACCTCTCTTCTACCACCACCTCCTGACTTCCAAGCTGTGGATGAGACTTGTGCATGATGGGATAAAGGCGTGAGGGCCAAGAATTATTTCACTTTACAAATACAAAAAATTCAGAAGTGCAGAAAAAGACAGAAATCAAACAATTTTGTTACCCCTTTGATGAACTGATTATATTTTTTTAAAAAACAAACTATACAAGTTCAAAATTCCACACACTACTCTCTATGAACTTCTTATGTAGTTAAAAAAAAAAGCATATGTGCTTATTAAATTCAACAAAGGAGTGACAAAATGTTCTGTTTATATCCTCTCCTATACTTCTGAATTTTTTGTATTTCTTACAATGAAATGTCACTATACATCACAATTTGTTCATCTATTGTGAATATTTTGGCACATATGGGACTTTTTTATCTGTCTTTCAATTTCATGTGCCACATACCTAGGGGTAGAATTACCAGATCAAAGTGGCTCCTCAAGCTTTGAGTTGATATGGACTGACTTTAATATTGGGAGGGGAAGTGATGCAAAAGGGTCAGCATCTTATCTTTTCATATTTACCCATTGGAGTTTACTCCAAGGAATTTCAAAATATAAGTCTCTAGGAATTTGAACTAACAATTGCTTATTACATATAAGCTAGCTTTTATTTCAACCCAAAGAAAAACAGAAGAGGCATAGGATTCATGGCAATTCATAAGCAGATATAGAAAATACATGAAACAACACTTAGGCCACTCAAAGGAGCCTGTAAACAGATACAGAAAACAGATAAAGCACTCAGTAAGTAGTTCATAAAGTGTCTGGTCAGGGGGACTAAACTCAGGAATGTGAACAGGGCAACACTACAACATTCCTCTGAATATTTATTTCTCCCTCAGGGTCCTATAGAGTCTCCCCAAGACATGTAGCCTTATTCTGTGGTTTGGACTCCTCCCAAAAGGCAAACACACTTTGTTCTTGCTAGGCAAGCAGTCTTTTTCTATCAGACCTGAATTGTACGAATCTTTCATGGTCATAATAGGACATAGCAGAGTCTCAGTATTTTAAGTCCCTTTTCTGCTGCTCTTTCTGTGGTATCTATGTAAGCTATTATCTTCCTTCTCTTAGAGGTATGTCTCTCAGGAACTCCCCATTTTTTCCCTAAAAGGTTGGATTTCTGAACTCTTTAAGCTCATGGTTAAAACTTCCAAGACTGGTAATGCTCAAGAAATTTCACTTTTCTGCTAGAAGACTAGAATCCAAAATCATGTAACATAGGCAATGTGGATGTGCTAGAAAATGTTTAACAACTGGATCTCTGAAAAACAAACACATGCATGACACACTTTTTAATTTAATCTGCATATTAACATTTTTAATGTCTCTTTCTTAAAGTTTCAATAAAGCATTTGCTGATGAGTATGATGCTAATACAATATTTAAATGCTCACACTTTTTAAATATATACATTTATATTTAATAACTGGCACTTTCAAACCAATTGGAACTTGCTTAAATACCCCTTCCTTCTTCTCTGCCTCCTTTCAACACAAGAAGCTGAGTGCTAGGAAAATTAGCCATGAAATCTTTCTCTTAGATATGTGGGCAAATATATCTTAGCTTCTACTATGTGTTCTATATGACTATATATTGTCTCACTGCTTCCATTCCCTGGGTTAAGAATGTCTGCTATCAGTAATTTTCCTCTTGAGCTAAGAAGGTAAGAAAACCAGGAGTGAGCAGATGTCTTTGTGCTTCTGTCTCAAGGCATCTATTAACATTTCCTGGATGGAAGACTCTGTATGCTTGTATGGATTTCTCCTCTCATCTCTCTTGAATTCTAAGAACTACTAGACTATGCCTTGCGTGTTCTCTAGTAAGAAAATAGGTTAAAAGGGGGAGAGGAAGCTAGATGACTGTCAACTTCCCTTGATACAGACTGGCACAAGATTTATGTCTCTAACCAGTGTTTGCCTTCTTGAGTCCCAAGTGACCAATTATCCTATCGAGTTGTCTTTGTGGTCTTAACAAGGTGCCATAAGACATATTTATAATCTATAGGTAGACAACTCAGTAAATTAATTGGGGAACTTGATCACTTTAGAGTTTCAAAATTTTAGTGATTTTTTTTCCTTGAACTTTTCCACACCTCCACAAAAAAGTCTATTTGTGGGCTACTCACTCCACAGTCTCTTCAACATAAACTATTCCTGTCTTTGTTTCACTTTTACCAATTTGATGGAAGTGAGTTGAAGTTCTAATGTTTTATAATGTGTTTCTTTTTGTTATTAGTAATCTGGGATACTTTTTCATATGGCTGTTCATGGTTCATATTCTTTTTGAGAACTGGTTCTATATAACCTCTGAACAGACATTTACTGGAGAGTGGATCATGGTCTTACATATTTGACTTCCAAAGAGTTTTAAATGTCTTTCTAAAGGTAAGTTTCCATGTGTGTATGTGTGTATGTATGTGTATGTAGGTTTACACATGTTGATTTAGAAATTTAAAAATTTAAATTTAAAATTAAAATTAAAGAAATTAAAAAAAAATCTTGATTAGTTTTAACCTGCAGATAGTTTGTGTAATTTGTAGCATTGCTAAAATAGATGATGTTTCTTGGAGGTGTGAACATTTTATGATCTTGGGCAGCAACTCTAACTTTTGTTGACAAAGAAAACAAGGAATTATGACAAGCTTTTACAATAGAGGTAATAATAACTAGTATAATGATAGTAACTGCCATTTATATTGCACTTGTTCTGTTCAGGGAAATAGATTATTTAATCCTCATAACAACACTGGAAGACAAATGCTATTATTATCCCCATTTTACAAAAGGAGAAACTGAAGTAAACAGAACTCAAGCGTCTTGCCTGAAGTTCCACAGCTATTAAGTGATGGAAGTCAAATTTGAACTCAGATCTTCCTGACTTCAGGCCTCTGTCCATTACTTAACCTATCTTCCCTAAAAGTAAAGGATGGTGATGTTTTGGTACCTTGAAATGTTTTATGTAACATAAATATATCATATTTAATGACTAAGAAATAAATTCTGATGCCTTGCAATCTATCAAATTACAATAAAGGAAAGTGAAAAAACAAAGTAGTATGAGAATGATTTTAGTGAAAAATTAATAATTATCATTTTTTGCTGATCATGATTAGTACAGTCCACTCTACTTAATGTTGCTTCTTTTCAGGAACTTTCTATATACATGCAACCAATAAAATCTTTCTTTTGGAAAGAATGACAGCGTGAAAATATGTATTTTAGTTGCCAAATGTAATATGTCAAGCCTTATTTTTTTTGAGTGAGGGTTATGTTGAAAGTTTTGGCCTGCTTAGATACTGATAAACTTAGTACCTATCACAGGGACTTAAATGCAGAGCAAATTAATTCCTATGTAAATGAATTGAAATGAGCACATTTTCTGCCTCAGTAGATGGAAACAGAACATGATGTCTCTTGGAGACTGTTCTCTGCCCTTAACAGTCTTCTCTCCCATTTTTAAATACTCACATGCCCATGAAGTTTTCACTATAATCATAAAATTGGAGAATAGGAAGAGACCTCAAAGACTATTATAACTCATCTCTACATGAGCAAGAATTTCCCCCTACAATACACTTGATAAATAGTCATCTAGCTATAACTTAAATATGAAATAGAGTACCTAGAATCCTCTGTTCTTGGCAATTTGACAAGAATCCATCTTTCAGAGTATCTCTCTAATACCATTGATACAGCTTGTAATTCCTTTCTTCTCTGCCATTAAAAGTATATCTTTGGAAAATATTGGAATTTGACATAATTCTAGCTCTTACTCTGGCAACCTTCTGAAAAACATTTGAACATCTTTCCCAACAGAGGTGAGAGGGCAACAACATCAACAGAAACTACAATAGACAGAATTTGAACAATTCTTACTCCTTTTTAGCAGCTACAACTTTCCCTTCTTTCTCAGCTATTGCTGCCATAAATCCCAAAGCAGCAGGTAATGTTTTGGGTAGTTTGGTCATTGTCACAGATGTAGTGGTGAGAATTTGTGCCTGGTTTTATGTCTTTTCATTTTATGCTGGTTCTGTGGAAGCAGCGTGGCTCCTTGGGGCAGCATCAATTATAGGTTTATGTCTTAGAGTTACTGAAGCTCACTTTGAGTGAACCCTTTATCTTTTTTCAATGATGAGAAGCCGAGTGATGTCAACTTTCTGATGAACTAAGAGATGAGCTCACATCCTTGCCATTTCTCTTGGTGCTGATCCATGTGGATGTTCTAACCCTACAGTCTCCTCCATTCTGAACCTCCTCTACATGACTTTTCTCCACATTAGAATATTAGCTCATTGGAAGTAGGAACTGTCCTGCTTTTTCTATTAATATTCCTAGTACTTGGCATATTGTAAGTGCTGAATAAATGGTTTTTCATTCATTTTTAAATGAGTATCACATATTTATTACAACATGTACAAGATATAAATGAGACTTATTATTGAGCCTCAATTTAAAAAAAAAAAAAACATAGGTTTATATGGATGGACCTATTCACTTTCTCCATCCCACCTTCCTTAGGGGTTGCTTCATGGATATTCCCGTGGTTATAGATTTCCAAGATTGAGTGACAAAGTTAATGAGTTCCAGCCTTAGATATCAGCCTCCAAAAAGGAGGAAACTTCATTAATAACATATTTCTTGGAGAAGATGTAAACTTTATACTCCAATAATAATTGCTCAGTATCTAATAGGATAATTCCAATGCCTAGGACATTTATACTTCTCTAGAACTCCTAGGATATTGCCATAAATGGGTCAAATGATGCAGGTTTTTGTTGAATAGGGAATAATTATTGCTTGTCCTTCATTTTTGAAGAGGACCAGTAACTTCACAAGAGAGATGTCTTGACTTGCGTGTGAATGGATTTAAATGAGGTAGAGTTGCATACAGTTATCAGCCTCACTCTTCTAGGGTCATTTAATTCAGTGGCAGGACCAAAGCCAGGATGAATGGTGACAACCAGAATGCAGTGGGTGACCTTGATACCTTTGCTGTCTAACCAGCACCTGCTTCAGCCAGACATTAGAACAAATTGTTCTCATCCACCCATTCCATTGGGAGTTTTCACAGGCTGCGGTAGATAACCCCATAACTCACCAATAGGTTTAAGACTTGTCAGCTATCTTCAATCTGGTTTAAGCCATCTGCCAAGACAGTTTTACTGGGGCTTGGACACTGCATATGTTACAACTTTTGGAGCCACAGGTGAGAGTTGGGTGGCAAGGTGAGAAGCCCTGAAAACGGCTGTGCAGACTTCCTCACTGGAGGTAGTAAGTCCTTCCTGAACACCCCATATTGATTGGAATAGTCTTTGTGTATACTGTTCTCTGGATTCTGATTTTCTCGTTCATTTCATATAATACAAGATTCCAATACATCCTGGCATAGCGACTTATGCTAGTATTTTCCTGCTACTTGGGAGATTGAAGTTGGTAGATTGTTTTGAGCATGAGAATATATAGTACAGCTAAAGCCAATTCAGTGTATGGCACCAAAGTGAGGAGCTGCCTCATAAACTGTGTTTAGGCTCCTACAAGGATCTGATGGAATGTTTTCACATTTCATGTTTCCGTATTTATTCATGGATACCTGTGAATATTTAAATCTTATTAATTTTCTGTGATAAGTGAAATAAAGACTATCCCATACCTGATAACTACTGAGTCCCTACTGAGGTCTTTGTAAAATCTAACCATTAGTCATACCTAAGTTTTTAGTAAGGTTTCCTATTTCAAAGCTTCTTAAAATGTGAGCCACAATTCCACATGGGGTCATCTAACTAAATGTGGGGATTATGAAAAAATTGGCAACAATTAAAGGTTTCTGAATAAAATGATCAAAAATTAATTTTTAATTAATTAATTAATTAAAGACAAATACATAATGAATCTGAGGTGTTTCTGGCAGTGCTTGACCATATTCCATCATGCGACTTCACTGCTGCCTTAGTTCTGAACAAACGTGTTCATTTGGCACTGCGCATGCACAAGCACTGTCAGAAATACCTTGGCTCAGATTTGAGACAGGTTTACATTAAAATTTCTCTGGAGAAAAGAGGGTTGCAAATGGAAAAAAAAGGTTAAGAAGCATTGTCATAGATAAACTCCAAATGTGAGTAAAGAGAGAAACTTACTTTTCTAGGGTTAGGATCTCCAGGATTAAATCTTGTCCATATGAGCTTAGAATCTATAGTGGGGAAAGGGACAAATAGGAGACTTAGGTGGGTTGCATTTCTTTATCTTAATAGCCTTGTCTAGAACTTTATTCCTTTAAATATTCCCTTCAATAAAGGAAGCAAGATAAAGAACATTTGTTGATAAAAGGAGACTTACTCTTGTACTTTATAGGCTTCATAACAAATAGTAATTTAAAATGCTTCTTCTATTTACCCTGCATATTTCCTTCATAGCACTAGACTGCTCCATCAGTACAGTGTAAGGCTTTTATCTTTCCTCTCTTGAACTTTAATTGCCAAATGCCAGTCATTTTCAAAAAGTTAACATTCTCCCTCTCCTTGGTGGCTCCCTTCAAGTACTAGCTGAAATCCCATCTTCTATATGCAGACTTTCCTGGTTGTCCTTAATGCAGTGCCTCCCTTTTATTTATTATTTTCTATTTATCCTAGATATAGCTTCTTTTACATATTTTCTCCCCCCAACATTACACTGGGAACTCATGTGAGTGGGGACTATTTTTTGCCTTGTTTGGTATTGCCAGTGTTTTCCACAATGCCTAGCACACAGTAGACATTTTTCTGTTTATAACAGACTGACTAATGCCATATTAAAGCACATATTTTACATATTACATATGTAATATTACTTATTAAGGTAAAATATTTACCACAGGATCATAGATTTAGAACTGAAAGAATTCTTATAATCCATCTAATTCCATCTAAAATCTTAGAGATTTGCAATGAGATGGATGAGAAATTATTTTCTCAGTGTTTCTCATTATGTTATGGTCAAGAGGGACCCTTGATCCAACTCCTCTGACCCCTGATCCAATATTCTTTCTTCTACCCAACCTCATAAACATTTTCCCAGAGTTGTGTTTGGAAAACAAAATGTACACATTATCCATAAAGGGACTCGGGTATAACCATTTGCAGGGTAATGGATGGGGAGAGGTTTTTGGACATAACGTTGCATAGTGAGATGGGAATGGAATTGGGTTCAGATAACTTAGAACCGAATCCCAGTTTTGCCACTACCTTGAGTGTGACCAGGGTCAAATTATATAATCTTGAGTCAGTGTTTCATAATCTATAAAATAAATGTAATAACATTTTCACTCCACAGCCACAGGGTTATTGTGAGAAAAGTGCTTTGCAAACAGAAAAAAAAAGCTATATAAATATGATCAAACTTATGAATAGACATTCTAGCTTACACATTTATAATACTTTCTAAATATTTTAAGATAAATTATTTAACAGGATCCTCAAAACAGTTTTGTAAGATACATTGTGTTTCCATTTTACAGATGAAGTAAATAAGAATCAAAAGTTTAAACAAAGTTAAAGTTTACAACTAATAAGGAAAGACACTATGATTTATATCCAATTTCTTTTAAAATCCAAAATCAGAGAAGCCAGAGTATCAGAATTTAAATAGACATTAGAGATCTTGGCTTTTCTTGGCAGCTAAGTAGCACAGTGTATAGAATGCTGGGCCTGGTGTCAGGAAGACATGTCTGAAATCTGGCTTCAGACACCAGCTCTGTGACCCTGGCACTCACATTTAACTCAAATTGCCTCATTTTACTAATGTAAAATGTGCTGGAGAAAGACATAGCAAACCACTCTTGCCCTCTTTGCCAAGAATACCCCAAATAGGGTCAATAAGTATTTGGACACAACTGAAAATGAATAACTTTTCTTTCTATGAAATTAATATGTTAGTTTATGATCTTAAAGATCTCTTCTAACTCTGGATCCTGATCTTATGATAATGTTTTCCCATGAGCCTATGCTGGGATTGAATCCTTTTAAATTCCCACTTGCAAAGGGATCATTTCATTTTCCCTTGAAGACCTGTAGTGATGGTAAACTCATTATCTTTCCTTCCCCTTTTAGATATCTCTAAAGTTTATTAAGTTTTTCCTCATATTGAGATAAAATCTGGCTCTAAAATTTCTGAATTTTTGTTTTTGTTTTTGATAGTTCTGAGTTCCAACACAATGCAAAGTCCAGTTTCTGTTCTACAACCTTCAAATTTTTGAAGACAACTGTTGCCTCTTAATTTTCTCTTTTTTAGGCTAATCATCCCCAGTTTTTTCAATCAATCATATATTACATAATCCCCTAATCATCCTGGCTGTCTTCCTTTGGAAGCTCTCCAGATTGTCAATATCTTTCCTAAAATGTGACTCCTAGAATGGATGTAATATTTCAATTATGGTATGACCACAGTAGAATATGATGGGGCTAATAGGTTTACCACTTTTATTATTCTGGATACCATCCCTCCAACTAAGCAGGGAAAGACCATCTTAGCTTTTCTTCTTTTTCTTTTTTTTTCTTTTGACATGGCATATTGTTGACTTGTACTGTTTTAGACCAACACTAAAACCTCTGGGTATTTTTCACACAAACTATTACCTGGTTTCTCTTAACTTATAATTGTACATTTAAAATTTTCGGTCCAAGTAGAACTTTGCAATTTTCTCTATTAATTTCCATCTTGTTAAATTTAGTTTATCAGTCTGACTTCAATGATATTTTAGGATCTTGCCTCTCAGGATATAAGGGATTTCTTTTAGCTTTGTGTTATCTCAAATGTGATAAGCATGTCACTTTTTCCATGCTCCATGTAACTGATAAAAATCTTTCATGAAGACAGATGACACTCTACTACAGACCTCTTCACATTCCTCTACTATCAGTGGCTATTCCAGTTTGCTCATTTGATCAGTTCTGAATTCATATAATTGTACTAAAGCCAAGTTAGAATCTCTTCTTTAAGGATAGCATATGAAATTCTAGAGATAGACCCTGGCTAGTGAGTTTCTTTTATTAGTCATGTAACCAAGATTTTAAAAAATGAAATCTGCTGTGATTTATTTTCAGTAAAGTCATGTTGACTGTTAATGATTGCTGCTTCCTTTATTAAATGTTCATAAACCATCATTTAAATAAATTCCAAAATGTTGTTAATAGAAGAAATCAGTCACTGGCTTATAATCTGCAGATTCTGCCTTCTTCCCTTTTGTCAAAGTCTAAATAAATTTTCATCTGTCCAATTTTATTCCTTTCAAATATTCAGAAAGTTTCATGATCTCACTGATTTAGAATTTCCTTTCAACAATACAGATGATACCCCTTCATACTCAGTCATTCTAACTTGTCTACATTCTTCCAAAATTTTGCCACTTGTCAATTAAAAAGTCTAGGTGCTTGCATTGCTTCTCTCAATATTACCCTTTTTTATACTTTTCTTCCTTCAGTTTTGCTACATGACCAGCCAGTTTTCTTTTCTTATCAATTCTTTTGTAACAAATTTTACTCTTGCTTTCCTTCAGAGTTCCTTATATAGTGCAGCCCACTTATATCTATCATATGCTTTTCCATTGCTCTTGTGTGATATTTATTTTTATAACGCTTCACAAGCAATTTTATTCCATGTCTCAGTACTAAATAGTAACACAGGAAGAATATTAAAATTAAAAAGATGAATTTTTGTGTTTTGGGAAAACTTGGGGTCAATAAAGTGGTTTATAATTTTCTGAAGGCAATCCAGCAAACTATCCTCCTCCTTTTCAACTCTGAGTGCAACTAGTTATACATACTAGTAGATAAGTTCTTCAGGGTGAGCAAAATTGAGCCAGAGACAATTGGTAAAGCACTGGGACTGGAATCAGGAAAATCTGAGTTGACTAGTTTAGTGAACTTGGGCGAGTCACTTAAACATTGCTTGCCCTCTTTTCCTCAACTAGAAAATAAGAATAATTAAAACATCTAATGACTATGAATAGTTGAAGTTGTAGAGTGTGCTTAAAAATATGGTCAAATGCCAAAGATTGTCAATGTCAAACAACATCCTGGGCCATTGTTATTCATCTTTACTTTTGTCTTACTGCTAGATTTCAATGACCTGGAAAAGAGGATGAGACAGATGAGTTTGTGCAATTATCACTTAGATTCAATTTACACATAAATCCAGACATTAGCTCATGATGTCATTGGTTCTCTTCAAAAATGAAAGATGGACAATAACAACATAATTTAAAAGACAATATTGCAATCTTTTGGACTTGACAAAATAGCAAAATGTTAAACACAAACAAGAGCATCTGGAAGATTGAACCATCAACAAGAAATAATAGCTTTTGAATTTGAACACTATCTGAGTGATGAATATTTTGGCATAAAAATTTTCTCTCAGTTTTATTTATTTTATTATCTTCAAAGAAGGTTATTTCTGTTCTTATGTCTTTCAAGGTTTCTGGAAAAATTTTTATATATGAATGGGAGATACATTGGCATAAGAAAAAGAAAAACCCTGTAAGATAATACTTTATTCTACTGAATGAAGTACTTTTTTTTTTTTATAATCAACAAACAATAAGCATTATGGAATTTTCTTATGTTCTCTACACCTTTCAGCTAATTGTCAAATAATAAAAGTATGTTCCTTTGGTCTTCATGTTATGGCTATTACCTTAGATTGCTTAAGCCACTGGATAAATTTATTGTAGTTAGTGCTTATGTAACTTTTGTTGTTACTTTCCATTTAAAATTTTACTAATAGCTTTTAAATAGTTCATAAAACTTTCCATTTTACTCCACATATTTTTCTCATTATTTTTCTTTTTTTCTTGTTAAAATAATTTCATCTTGGCTCTGATGAGTCAGGGATCTGACTGTACACAGACAACTGACACAGGACTATCGCCCACATTATTAACAAAACATTTCATATCTGTTTTCTTTATTTGTCTTTATGGAGTTATTTTGTGTTTGTCAGTCTAGCACCTACTGGTTCTTTTTATAAAGAAAATATTCAGAAGATTCTGTGATACCTATTTGTCATCTCCAATTTCTTTTTCCTTAACCATGCTTTCCAATATATTTCTCCCCATTCTTATCTTTTCCCTTTTCCCGACTTTACACTGAAACGACCAATTATTAGAGTGTATGTTCATTAAATCTATAGGGTTTTTATAACTATTTCACAGAATATCCTTACCATTTAATCCTCAATAATTGATGTTGATACATAAGCTCAATTCTTTTCATGGTATTCCATTTTACAGATAATTAATGTTTTTAATAGTTTTTTATTTTCAAAACATATACATAGATAGTTTACAACATTAATCCTTGCAAAACTTTGTGTTCCAAATTTTTCTCCCTTTCTTCCTCCCATTCCCTTCTCTAGAAGGCAAGTAATCTAATATATGTTAAACATGTGCAATTTTTCTATACATATTTACAATTATTATGCTGTACAAAAAGAATCAGATCAAAAAGGGAAAAAAATGAGATAAGAAACAAAATGCAAGAAAATAACAATAAAAAAAGTGAAGATGCTATGCTGTGATCCACACTCAGTTTCCTTTCTGGGTGCAGATGGCTCTATCCATCGCAAGATCATTGGAACTAGTCTGAATCATCTCTTTGTTGAAAAGAGTCACACCCATCAGAATTGATCATCCTATAATATTGATGTTGTTTACAATGATCTCCTGGTTCTGCTCATTTCACTTAGCATCAGTTCATGTAAATCTCTCCAGGTCTCTCTGAAATCATCCTGCTTATCGTTTCTTATAGAACAATAATATTCCATAACATTCATATACCATAACTTATTCAGCCATTCTCCAACGTATGGGCATCCACTCAGTTTCCAGTTCCTTGCCACTACAAAAAGGGCTGCCACAAACATTTTTGCACATATGGGTCCCTTTCTCTCCTTTATGATCTTTTTGGGATATAAGCCCAGTAGAAACACTGCTGGATCAAAGAGTATGCACAGTTTGATAGCCCTGTGGGCCTAGTTCCATATTGCTCTCCAGAATGGTTGGATCTGTTCACAGTTCCACCAACAATGTATTAGTGTCCCAGTTTTTCCACATCCCCTCCAACATTTATCATTTTCATTTACTGTCATCTTAGCCAATCTAAGAGTTGTGTAAGACTTGTCTTAATTTGCATATCTCTTATCAATAGTGTTTTAGAACATTTTTCATATTTCTAGAAATGCTTTTAATGCCATATGAAAATTGTCTGCTCATATCCTTTGACCATTTATCAATTAGAGAATGGTTTGTATGCTTATAAATTTGAGTCAATTCTCTATATATTTTAGAAATGAGACCTTTATCAGAATCCTTGGATATAAAATTTATTTTTCCCAGTTTATTGCTTCCCTTCTAATCTTGGTTATATTAGTTTTGTTTGTACAAATAATTTTAACTTAATATAATCAAAATTATCCATTTTGTATTGCATAATGTATTCTAGTTCTTCTTTGGCTACAAATTCCTTCCTTCTCCACAGATCTGAAAGGTAGACTATCCTTTGTTCTTCTAATTTGCTTATAGTATTGCTCTTTATATCTAAATCATGGACCTATTTTGACCTTGTCTTGCTATAGGGTGTTAGGTGTGGGTCAGTGCCTAGTTTCTACCAGTTTTCTCAGCAAATTTGCCAAATAGTGAGTTCTTATCCCAGAAGCTGGGGTCTTTGGGTTTATCAAACTCTAGATTACTATAGTCATTGGATATTGTGTCTTGTGAACCTAATCTATTGCACTGATTGACTATTTTTTAGCTAATACCAAATAATTTTGATGACTGCTGCTTTTTTATATATTTTTTTAGATCTGGTACAGCTAAACCACCTTTATTTGATTTTTTTTTAATTGATTCCATTAAAATTCTTAACCATTTTTCTTCCAAATGAATGTTATTATTGTTTTTACTAGCTCTGTAAAATAATTTCTTGGGAGTTTGATTGGTATGGCACTGAATAAGTAGATTAATTTAAGGAGAATTGCCATTTTTATTATGTTAGCTTGGCCAACACATGAGCGCTTGATATTTTTTCAGTTGATTAGATATGACTTTATTTGTGTGAAAAGCATTTGTAAATGTGTTTATAGAGTTGCTGACTTTGTCTTGGCAGATAGACTCTCAAATATGTTATCTACAATAATTTTAAATGGAATTTTTCTTTGTATCTCTTGCTGCTGAACTTTGTTGGTAATATATAAAAATGCTGATGATTCATGTGGATTTATTTTGTATCCTGCAACTTCTACTAAAGTTGTGAATTGTTTCTAGTAGTTTTTTGGTTTATTCTCTAGAATTCTCTAAGTATACAATCATATCATCTACAAAGAGTGATAAATTGGTTTCTTCATTACCTACTCTAATTCCTGTAATTTCTTTTTGTTCTCTCTTATTGCTAAACCTACTATTTTTAACATAATTTTGAATAGTAATGGTGATAATGGGTAACCTTGTTTCACCCTTGATTTTATTGGGAATGGTTCTAGTCTATTTCCATAAAATATAATGCTTGCTGATGGTTTTAAATAGAAATGACTGATCATTTTAAAGTAAAATTCCATTTATTCCTATATTCTCTAGTGTTCTTAATAGGAATGAGTATTGGATTTTGTCAAATGCTTTTTCTGGATCTATAGAAATAATAGAGATTTCTATTAGTTTGGTTATGGATATAGTCAATTATGCTAATAGTTTTCCTAATATTAAACCAATTCTACATTAGTAGCATAAATCCTACTTGGTCATAGTATATTATCTTGTTGATAACTTGCTGTAATCTATTTGCTAATATTTCATTTAAGTTTTTTTTTTTTGCATCAATATTCATTAGGGAAATTGGTCTATAATTTTCTTTCTCTGTTTTGACCCTATCTTGTTTGAGCATCAGCGCCATCATATTCCTTTTTTCCCTATTTTTCCAAATTGTTTGCATAATATTGAAATTAATTATTCTTTACATGTTTGGTAGTATTTACATGTAAATCCATCTGGCCCTGGAGACTTTTTCATTAACTGCTTGTTCAATCCTTTTCTAAAATGGGAGTATTTAGGTAATTTAGGTAGTAATTAGGCAATTTCCTCATGTTAATCTGGGCAATCTATATTTTTGTAAATAATTCATTTCACTTAGATTATCAGTTATTGGCATACAGTTGAGCCAAAGGAGCCAATGAAAAAGAGCTAATTATTGCTCTAATTTTTTCTTCATTGGTAGAAAGTTCACTCTTTTCATTTTTGATACTAGCAATTTGATTTTCTTCTTTCCTTTTTCTAATAAAATTAACTGAAGGTTTATCTATTCTGTTGGTTTTCTCACAAAACCAACTCTTAGTTTTGTTTTTTAGTTCAATAATTTTCTTTTAATTTTATTAATCTTTCCTTTTATTTTCAGAATTTAAAATTTGGTAATTAGGTTTTTAAAAAATTTATTCTTTTTCCAGCTTTTTTTCTTTTAGTCCCATGCCCAATTCATTGATCATAATTCCTTCCCTGATTTTTCCTCTCTCTCTCTTTCTCTTACTTGATTTTCAAAGTCCCTTTTGAGCTCTTCCATGGCCTGAGCCCAATTCTTATTTTCTTGGTGGATTTGGATGTAGGAGCTTTGACTTTGTTATCATCTTTTGAGTGTGTGTTTTGATCTTCCTTGTCATCATAATAACTTTTTTCTTTTCTTTTCTTTTCTTTCTTTTTTTTTTAATAACTTTTTATTGACAGAACCCATACCAGGGTAATTTTTTACAGCATTATCCCTTGCACTCACTTCTGTTCCGGTTTTTCCCTTCCCTCCCTCCACCCTCTCCCCCAGATGGCAAGCAGTCCTATACATGTTAAATAGGTTACAGTAGATCTTGGATACAATATATGTGTGCAGAACCGAACAGTTCTCTTGTTGCTCAGGGAGAATAGGATTTAGAAGGTATAAATAACCCGGGAAGAAGACCAAAAATGCAAGCAGTTTACATTCATTTCCTAGTGTTCTTTCTTTGGGTGTAGCTGCTTCTGTCCATCCTTGATCAATTGAAACAAAGTTAGATCTTCTCTTTGTTGAAGAAATCCACTTCCATCAGAATACATCCTCATACAGTATCGTTGTTGAGGTATATAATGATTTCCTGGTTCTGCTCATTTCACTCAGCATCAGTTCATGTAAGTCTCGCCAATCCTCTCTGTATTTGTCCTGCTGGTCATTTCTTACAGAACAATAATATTCCATAACAATCATATATCACAATTTACTCAACCATTCTCCAATTGATGGGCATCCATTCATTTTCTATCTTCTGGCCACTACAAACAGGGCTGCCACAAACATTTTGGCACATACAGGTCCCTTTCCCTTCTTTAGTATCTCTTTGGGGTATAAGCCCAGTAGAAACACTGCTGGATCAAAGGGTATGCACAGTTTGATAACTTTTTGGGCATAATTCCAGATTGCTCTCCAGAATGGTTGGATTCGTTCACAACTCCACCAACAATGCATCAATGTCCCAGTTTTCCCGCATCCCCTCCAACAATCATCATTATTTTTTCCTGTCATCTTAGCCAATCTGACAGGTGTGTAGTGGTATCTCAGAGTTGTCTTAATTTGCATTTCTCTGATCAATAGTGATTTGGAACACTCTTTCATATGAGTGGTAATAGTTTCAATTTCATCATCTGAAAATTGTCTGTTCATATCCTTTGACCATTTATCAATTGGAGAATGACTTGATTTCTTATAAATTAGAGTCAATTATCTATATATTTTGGAAATGAGTCCTTTATCAGAACCTTTGACTGTAAAAATGTTTTCCCAGTTTATTGTTTCCCTTCTAATCTTGCCTGCATTAGTTTTGTTTGTACAAAAACATAATAACTTTCTATGGTCAAAAAAAAATTTTTTTTTTTTTGTTTTCAGTTCATTTTTCTTACTCTATTACTCAGCTTTGTTAAAGTAGAGCTCTGTTTCCAGGACACTGTCCCAAGCTTCAGGGGTTTTGTGCAGCTGATTTTAGAAATCCTTCTGGAAATCTGACCATAAACCTTGTTTTTTGCCCTGGAGCTAGTACGTTTGTCCCTGCCCCACTGTAGCTATAAGATCTAGTGTGCTGGCTGTAACTGGGGCTCTGCTGACTCAGGCTGCACTGGGACTGCACACCAGACTCTCGCTCCATTGTTAACAGACTCTCTACTGACTTTCCGAGTGCTCCCTGGTTTGAAAGACCCAGAAGCCTCCAGCTCTGCTACCAATTTGATGTTTGAGTCCAGGAGAGATCTGGGGCTGAGGCTGGAGCCAGGTAGGCCTGCAGTGAAATTGCGTTCTGGGCTCCCACTCTTATTCCACATCCCTGTTCTGCTGACCTTCCAGGTGTTTCTGGGTTGAGAGGTCTGGAAGGCACAGTACTGCCACTGATTCAGAGGTCAGCCAGGCCGGAGCTGGGGTTGGGTCCAGGCCTGCATGCTGGTGCAGTTGGATCTCCATCCTGGTGTCATAGACCATTTCTGCTGAACTTCTAAGTTGTCTTCAGCTGGAAAATGTTCTTCTCCACCTTTTTGGGTGTTCTGATGCTCTAAAATTTGCTTAGAACCATTATTTAATGGAATTTGGAGCAGTTTGGGGGAGAGGTTGGCTTTTATTCCATCAGCTTGTCTCCATCTTCCAAGGATCTCAGGTTTGGAGTAGCAATAAGTAAATTTTTAAATTATTAGTAAAACAGAAGGAAAAGCTATGATTCTTAGTACTCTATCACATTTCCTATTAGTCTTCCACCATTACTGTAGAAGTGGAGACTCAGTGATGATGCATCTCTCCTCAGTTATATTCTGTTTCCAGGGATATAATCAAAACATTTCTGGCAAGACAGAACTTTTCAGACTCTTCCCTCTGCTGACTCAGCCTTTGAAAATGTCTGGTCATAATGAGGTATCAGAGCATGACTTTGTGGAAGAGTTCTTTGGTACTTCTAACATCTTACATGTTAAAAAAAAAAAAAAAAGATTATCAGGAAATAATCACATGTGACTTTCCCCCCCAATACTATGGGATGTAGTTAATTTGAGCCTCCTGACCTGAACCCATTGAGCATATTAATTGGTCCTCTCACTGTCTTTCATTTGCCCACACTCAATTACCTACTTTCATTCACTTACCTGCCAGAACCTCCAGGAGGACTAATAAAGTTTGACAGGCCTGTCGACTTTCATTTTCAGTTATTAGAGGAAGAAAAAAGAAAATACAAGTTGCAGGGTTCTGATTTCCCTGTTTTCTAGGACCATTGTCTAAATTGTTCTTAGCTTTTTCTCTATTCTTTAACCTTACTCTTTCCCAAAACATAAGAAAAGCAAAAAACTATGTATCTCCTTTATTGTTGTTCTTAACATCTATTGCCAGACTTAGCTCATTCTAATCTTTAGGGCTTCTTATAAAACTGAACCATTTTTAAAAAATCCAGTCTCTGTGACATGTCCTTGCTTCCATTGCCTTTTGGAAAACTTCACCATCTTTACTATATAATGGATTTATTAGCTACTATACTTTTGGAAGAGAAAGCTTCCCCGTATGTTTGTACAGTTGAAGTCCCATATTAATAGCATCTCATAATTCCATGCCAAATTTTCTGAACTCCCCATCTATTTATTCATTCTGTTTTGTGGCCTAGTATAATCTTTTGATGATATTGCTTCCCCTTCTGTACTGCAGTGCCTTTTGATCTTCATTTTAGCAGTTCTCCACTATCCACTTTAGAGCAATGCAAATTAGAATCACTTTGTAATCTTGAGGTCATAGAATTGACAGAAATGGAGTATCTACAAGAAAGATGGGCAGAAATACTCATTTTAATTCATCCATTACCAGTCAGATAGAACTTGTTTATATTTACATAAACATAATGGAATCATATTATACTAATTTTTTTGGTTGTGGCCTATAGTGTTGGACCAAATTATAGAAAGACATCAAATTTAATTCCTAATATCATGATCATCAAAAATCATGTAAGAAATTTCTTTCTTTAAATTGTCTTTCAACTTAAGAGTAAATAAACAAAATCTTTCTCCTATTTCTCATTCAAGAAGGGTTCTTGACCATTTTTGAAGAAAAATTGGTAAAAGAATATAGGATAAATGTACTTATTTATTGTGGGCAAGAACAAACTGCTTAATGAGTATCAGAACTGGAAAATCATTTAGTTCATTTTACCAAGAAAGGATAAATGACTGGAAAGAAGTCACACAGGTAGTAAGTAGCAGAATTAGGATTTGAAGTCTTTTCATTTGACTTCAAATCCAATTCTAGTATAGTCAGACACAGTGTCAAGTAAACTTGTGTCTGTGTGTACATCCTATAACAAAATAATACTTTCCAATGTTTTAAAAAGGCACGTGTTCATTGTTCAATTTTAATGAAATTTGAAATGAGAAACTAAGTGAGAAAGGTTACAGTGTTTAGACTGAGGCCTACTGGTCATTGAATATCTATTTTTTACATCTAGAAAGGACCTTAGCAGTCATTTAAACCTAATACTTTACAAATGAGTAAATAGAAGTGGAGAGTATTTAAGTTAACTTTCTAGAAATCATGTGCTAATTGTTGGTATAGGTATGACTAGCCTCCAGTTGTCTTGATTCCCATTCCTTCTACTGTAATATACTGCCTCTTTATTTTAGAGTCAGAGCTTAGCAACTGTAATGTTCTTTAAATAGATATTCTCACTCAGTGTGGCTGCCTGTTTCAATTAGACTGCTATAGTATGAACATTGAAATGATAGAAAGGAACTTTGATCTAGGTGTACTGTTCTTTAAATCCTAACACTATTTTGTAGGTGAAAGAATGTTGACAAAAATTCATTATTGGTTCACTAAATTTTTCTATGTTTACTGAACTAAGCCAAGAATTGAACAAAAGGAGAAAAATGGTCTGTTGTTGCTTTTGGGAAATTGTTAAGGCCTTTAAATGTCTTAAAATGCGTTCCCTAATGACCCACAGTTTTTATAAATACCAATATTCTTCTGGTGATATTATAAGGCTATGAGTTCTGGATATTACTATCTTCAAAGAATTTTGAATTACAGATGACTTAAAGAATAATGGATAAACCCATGTTGAATATGAGTATTCTTCAACCTATTATAAAGAGGAAATTTTGTAGAAGAAGTGTAAAGTATTATAGCTATCTCTTCAGAAGGCTTTCTCATAAATCTTTTGCCAAGACAGGGAAAGAACTGAACAATGGAGAAAACTAAGATCAGCTCATGGCAGAAATAAAGTAAAATGTATCCCATAAGATAAATATTGAGGATGTAGGTCATAAGAAGATAAGATGGCACTAACATAGATAAAGGTTCCTTCTGACCTTGCAAATGTTTTTTTCTTGAAGAGACTATAATAATAAAACTATATATATATATATATATATATATATATATTTTTTTTTTTTGCTTTTGGGTAAGAACAGGCTCATAAGAGAAGTAGTAAGTCAGGAAAGACTGGAGCCTTCTTATAGTGAGGTAGCCAACCGGCAGGATCTTCTAGCCTTCTGAATCTGAATCTAGCAGTAACATCTGAAGTCTGATTCCTTATGTTTGCCATTGAGGGGGAAACAGAGGTCCTTTGAACCACCATATAGTGATTGAAGGTCCCATAATTAATTGGAAATTAATGTTACAAGAAGTTATAAGTGGAAACGCAATTAGGGACAATTACCTATTCCCAGTGGGAGATGAGAGGTCATAGTTTTAGCATCCAAATTATATTATTAGAACTCCTAAGTTTGGGACCTTTTTGTAGATTAGGTAAGACTTTGATAACACAGCTGCACAGTTGATAGACATGAATAGCCAAGCATTAGTGCTTAAATTGATAATTCTCTTTCCCCCAAAAGGAGTAAACCATCAATATGGCCATTCTGGTAGTAGGGCTAGCATTTAAAAAAAATACATATATTTCAATTTTAACTTTGGTTTCTATGGTAATGAATAAAGTGCTGTATATGCTCAAGCCATGATTACATGGTCAACTTTCATTAGATCATGCACATATTTAGAGTCATGAAGATATAGTAGGAGATAGAGACCAAACAAAGAAATTTCACATAGTCTGCAACAGAAAAAAAACATGCAATTTTAAATAATAGTACTGGATCTAGGCAGTAGAAATTACTGATTCTCTGAAAAACATGGATAGTTTAGTGTTCACACTGCTTGTCCACAGATGTGACCTTCCACAAAGTCTTTTTCTTCTTAATAATGCAGTTAAAAGAACCATATTTGCATGAAGCCTTTCCTGGTTTTCTCAACCACTATCACTCTTCCTCTCCAACTACCTGTATTAAACTTATTTTCACTATATTTGTAATGCATATATTTATATGCTTTGCCCCAACAGAATGTAGACTTCTTGTTAGTAGCTATTTTCATTCTTTTTATTTGTAACTCTAGCCATTAGCAAATTGTCTGGAATATAATAATAGGCATTTAATAAATATTTGTTGATGAATTAATTGAGAAGATATGCTAGGCTGAATGATGATGGGAATGCCAATTCTTGACTGATGAATAAATGTGTCAAAGCTTCCAGGCAACTATATACCCTGATGTTTAAAAAGGAATGCTGTCAAATAAATATATAATTGAAAAAAATATGTTGGTCATGAAGGAAGACAGGAATGACCAAGGGACCATTTTCAGTCTACTGATAAACTTATAATGTCAAGAGAATGTAAGAAAGTCTTTAGAAGGGTGGGAGGACCCCATTCAGTGAATTCATAATGATATTTAGATAAATTAGTGAGAATACCAAGCATCATTGGTGGGAATGTCCAGATTAATGAGATAACAGATCCATCATAATATTGGTATGCATTTAATATTAAGTTATCACAGGTGGTAAGCAGGATGAAATGCACATAAATCTTAAACAGACAATGAATCTGACCAATTTAGTCGAAGGGTCATCTTACTGTACAACAAAAGGATGGACATTAATGAGTAAAATTGCCACATCCTGTTTCAGTAGGATACATTTTACATTTTATTTAAAGGTTCATCTACTTAATTTCCTAAGGTTGAAGCTTTTGAATCCAGTTCCTGGCACATAGTAGGTACTTAACAAATGTTGATTGATTTATTGACCAATAAAGTAATGTTGGCAAAGCATATTTAATTTTTCAGAAAAATGATAAAGGTACATTTTTTCTTTTTTAGTTTAAATATTGCTTTCTTTCTACACTGCAAATTGACAAAGCACAATAGTACTGAATAGCTTTCTAATCTATTAGAAGAGCTTTTATTTGCCTCTTTTCTAGACTCTTTGTTGATGGTTTACTCCTTTTTGGGGGAAGAGAATTATCAATTTAAGCATTAATCCTTGGCTATTCATGGCTCTCAACTGCGCAGCTATCTTATCAAGCAACCTTTAGAAATTTTCAGGTGAACATATTCCCTGTTTTTATCCTCAAGTCTGACCAGGTCTTTTATAGGATTGTATGGGGAAGAATTTTTATTTTGTCTAAAGTTGCAGTCTTTTATGCTGAAACCTACTATAGAGAAAGGATTGACTTTCCTAAAACATGTACATCATCCTATTTTATTCTGTATTCTGAGAGATTTCCTCTTTATTTTTTTTTTATCTTCCCATTCACTAATTTTTTTTTTATCTTTCCCTGGCTTGTGGCTGCTTCCCTAGTGCCTATGAACATATTACTGCCATTTTATTCCTCGAAAAAACTCTCCCTTAATCCATTTATCCCAACTAGCTATAATCCTGTCATCTCTCATTCTGTGGCTAAATTCCTTGAGAAGGCTGGCTACCTTCAGTTATTTTACTTCCTTATCTCTCTTAGGTCTTCTTAACTTATTGTCCTCTGGTTTCCAGCCACACCATCCAACTGAAACTACCCTCTCCAAACATCTGAACAATCTCTTAATTATCAAATCTAATTGCATCTTCTCAATCTTCAGACTTCTTGACCTTTCTTCAGCACTTAACATGGTCAATCATCCTCTTCCCCTAGATGCTCTTTTCTTTATAAGTTTTCATTATTCTGTTCTCTCTTGGGTTTCCTCAGAGTGGTTTAATTCCTTCTCCTCAGTTTTCCTTGACAAGTTTTTATCAAAATCAGGGCTACTAATAATGAGTATTCCCCAAGGTTCTGCTCTGGATGCTCCTCTTTTCTTCCCTTATATTATTTCAGTTGATGATCTAATCAAGTACCGTTCCTATACAGATGATTTTCAGTTTTATTTATCCAGTTTAAGCTGTCTCCTGATCTCCTGTCTAAAAGCTCCCTAGTGAACATCTGCCTGAATGTTCTGTATTCACCTCAAATTCAATGTTTCCCAAACTAAACCCTTTATATTTCCCTTCCCCCCAAACTATTTCATCTTTCTAACTTCCCAGTTATTATTGAGGGTACCACCAGCCTCTCAGTCACCAAGACTCCCAACCTTGACGTTATCCTTTGCACTTTCTCTTTCTTTCCCTATATTCAATCAATTGCTAAATCCTGCTGATTCTATCTTTATAACATCATATATATATATATATATATATATACATATATACACACACACACACACATATATATGTCTTTGGCTTTTAAAGCCCTTTATGACCTAATGTCTTCCTACCTTTCCAGTCTTCTAGAAATCCCACTCCCCCACCCCAAATACACAATATAATATGAGATATAATGATAATGACTATCTGGTTGTTCCTTAAATAAGACATTTCATCTCCCAACTATAAACATTTTTACTCATGCATCTCCACATCTGAAATTTGCTGTTTCCTCATCTTTGCTTCCTTTCAAGATCTAGATAACATTTCATTTTCTACAAAACATTTTTCACTCCCTTAATTTGTGCCTTCCCTCTGAGATTACCTCCAATTTACCCTGTATATTTCTTGTTTGGGCATAATTCGTGGCATGTTGTTTCCCCTCTTAGACTATGAGTTTTTTGAGGGCAGATACATTTTTTTGTCTTTCTTTGCATCTCTAGCACTAAATATAGTTCTGGTACTCAGTAGGTACTTAATAAATATTTTTTCAACTTGATTTATTTTATTTTTTATTTTCAAAACATATGCATAGATAATTTTCAACATTCAATCTTGCAAAACCTTGTGTTCAAAATTTTTTCCCTCCTTTCCCCTCCACTCTCTCCCCTAGATGGCAAGTAATCCAATATTTCTTAAGCATGTGCATCTATACATATTTCCACAATTATCATGCTGTGCAAGAAAAAAAAAATTAGATCCAAAAAGAAAAAAAAATGAGAAAGAAAACAAAATGCAAGTAAACAACAGCAAAAAGACTGAAAATTCTATGTTGTGATCCACACTCAGCTCCCACAGTCCTCTCTCTAGGTGCAGATGGCTCCCCTCATCACAAAGGATTCACAGCATTGGAAATGACCTGAATCATTTCATTGTTGAAAAAAGCCAAATCCATCAGAATTGATCATCATATAATCTTGTTGTTGCTATGTATAATGATCTCCTAGTTCTGCTCTTTTCACTTAGCATCAGTTCATGTAATTTTCTATAGGTCTTTCTGAAATCATCCTGCTAGTCATTTCTTATAGAACAATAAAATTCCATAACTTATTCAGCCATTCTCCAACTGATGGGCATCCACACTGTTTCCAGTTTTTTGCCACCACAAAAAGGTTTGCACCAAACATTTTTGCATATGTGGGTCCCTTTCTCTCCTTTATGATCTCTTTGGGATACAAGCCCAGCAGAGACCCTGCTGGATCAAAGGGTGTACACAGTTTGATAGCCCTTTGGGCATATCAACTTGATTTTTTTTTTTTTTTTTTTTGTGGAAGAAAAAGATTTATTTTACTTGGCTCCAGGGGATAAAAGCTGAACCAAGGCAGATGGATTTCACTTTAATACAAGGAAGAATTTATTAAAAATTAGAACTGAATAAGAATGGACTGAATTTTCTCTACAAATAATGAGTTCTCACCTCTGGAATTATTTAAACTAAAAATAAATAATACCTTTTCAGAGATATTTGGGAAAATATTCATTCCTTAAGTGGGAAGTTGAAATTAGGTGACCCCTCAAGTCCCTTCTCATTTTTGTATTCCAGTATAAGTATAGGGCAGTTAGGTGTTCAAATTTATAGTAGGCAGAGCACCAAGTCCAGAGTCAGAATGACTCATCTTTGTGAGTTCTAATCTAACCTCAGATATTTATTAGCTGTGTGACTGTAGGCAAATCACTTATTTCTGTTTGCCTCAATTTTTTTGTCTGTGAAATGAATTGAAGTAGGAAATGACAGGCCACTCCAGTATCTCCAGAAAACTGGAGTTGGACAGGACTGAAAAGGCTGAACAATAAGTATAAGCATTCATTCTGCATTTTGACAAATTGGCCAACCAATACAGTGAAAAAGCAACAGCAAAACTGACTGCTTAGTGCCATATAGATAAATTTTGTCTGCAGTCAAGACAGCCAGTTAATATATTCAACTTTCAACCTTTCAACTTGCTGATTTAATGTCGCATTGATATAGCTCCTCAGGTTGGAAAATAGATCCAATAAGGAAAAGTTTAAAAGTTGGAACTAGTCAAGAGAAAAGGTATCAGAATGGTAATTTCATATCTTTAGCAATATTATAAGATCAAATGTTCTCTATCTCCAAAGAAGACAGAACTCTGGAAAGTTAATTATAGTATAAGAAATTAGTTTGTTTATAGGAATACTTCCCAAATAATTATATTATGGAAATAAACCCTTCACAGTAACAAGAGTAATAGCTTCTGTTTATACAATGCTTTAAGATCACTAAAGTACCCTATACCTGTTATCACATTTGATCTTCATAACAGCTTTGTGAGATCATATAAGATTATCCTCATTTTACAAAGAACACTTTAAGTGACTTGTCCAGGGTGGCATAGTAAGTAATTATATGAGGTAAGATTTGAATTTATGTCTTCCTGATTTTAATCCTAGTATTTTGTACACAGTATAATCTAGTTGCCCTAAAATACCAAAAAAGGAAGGAAGGAGAAACAAATTTCTACTCAGCTTGGGAAAGATTCAATTAAATTAAATCACATGATAACATTTAAAGATGAAATCACAAAGGAAATGAATGGACAACAAAAAAGGAAAACATCTGTTAAGATTTCTCTAGCAAAGTATTTTCTTTGTCAATGATGGTGAAGTCAACATATTTAGACTTTAACCTTAGAGCTTCAGATGCACTGAATGAGAAGGCAAAAAGTCACTAAAAATAGCAGTAATAATGAATATGTAGTTATATAAATGAATAATATATATTATATATGTAAATGTACTATATGTAACATAATATAAATAAATTTATATGATTATATATTTATATAAATAATATTTACATAGTGTTTATTATGTGCCAGACACTGTGCTAAATGATTTAAAACAATGATCTCATTTGATCCTCACATCAAGTGCTATTATCTTCATTTTTTCAATCAGAGAAACTGAAGCAAACAGAGATTATGTGACATGTCCAGTGAGTGTCTAATAAGTGTCTGTGAGCTATTTGAATTTAGGGTTTCCTGACTCCAGGCCCAATATTCTATGTATTGTATCACTTAGATAGGAAGAACCTTTGGATCAGATTAAGGATACACAGAAGAGGTTTATGTTAAAAATGACACATATATGTAAATTTATATACATACACACGCATGCACATACACACATAATACATATTATATATGTATCTATGGATATGAATATGTATATGCACATATACCATATGCAAATGGAATCAAGTTCATTTCTCATAACTAAATGAGAGCTGAATGGATTCAGAGATAATTGAATAACAAAAAGGAAACATTTGCAGGTATGTCTCTATTAGAGTGCTCCAGGTCTCTGTATTACATTGTTCAGTCATTTCAGTCATTTCTGACCCATTATAGCTACATTTAGGATATTTTTATTGGCAAAGATTCTGGAATAGTTTGCCATTTCCTTCTCCAACTCATTTTACAAATGAAAAACTGAGGCAAACAAGATTAAATGACTTGCCCAGGGTTACACAGCAAGTAAGTGACACCAGATATACACTCAGGAAGATGACTCCAAATCAAGCTCTTTATCCACAGAGCTACTTAGCTACCCTCCCAGATTGCTTCTCCCTAATGAAAGTTTCCTTTCCCCAAAAATATTACTAATGTTTTATTCTTTCAATTGTAGGTGGAAATAAGTAGAGGCTTTTATTGCATGAAATATATCATTAAAGATTTTTGACATTTTAAAGGAGTCTAATATATGTGTGGGATAGTCTACGTAGACAAAATCTCTCAGGTAAGGAACAAAAAGATTAAAATCCTTTGTTAAAGTTGTAAAATGGAATATGTAAATGATGGGCTTTTACAAATGTTGTTCTTCCTTTCTTAGCCAATTGCTCCTTTGTTTTATCTCATATTCCCTGTTATTTCCCTCTTCATTCTTCCCCATAGCATTCTTGTTGGAAAATATCTTAAAATTATTCAGTTGGGAAAGTAAATCAGATTTTTAAAAACCAAAGTTGGTGGTGTGTGGGTGGCAAGTGATCCTCTTTTTAGTTTTCCTCTTTTCAATTTGGGTATTTTTTTATAAGACAGTCCATGTTTGTACTATGATTTCTGATTTTAGTTTTAAAATGTTAATTTCTAGAATGTAAGGGCTGTTAAAGATGATATAAATAAATTTGCTTTAATGAAGACACAATTTAGGAAAATGGAAGATTTAGAAGCCAGATGGACCACCTTAGCTAATTTAGCAACTGAACTAAATTTCACAACTGAACTAAAGCCAACTTAGGAACTGAGAGGATCTGTGGTGTAGTGAAAAGAACGCTCAATTTGAAATAAGAAGACCTTGGCTCCAGGCCCAGCTCTGACACTTACTAGTTGTGGGATATGGAACAAATCCCTTAACCTGCATGAGGCTCAATTTACTCATCTAAAATGGGGATAGTAGTATTTATGTCATTTACCTCATAATGTAATTGTTGGGAGGCAGACACTGTAAAACTTTAAAGAACTATGCAAAGATGGGTTATTTCTCTACCATGATTTCAACAAAGGATAATGAAAAAATAAGCAAGCCATGTATAAACACCTTGAATAAATATCAGTATAACTTTTAAAATAAATTAGGATAGCAGCATGATGTTAATACAGTGTTTGCTGAGAGTATATTCATACATTTTGAACCAGGTTCAGTTATGGTGATTCTGATCTTTAATTGGAGGTGGTCTAGTCTTCCTTTCCTCATATTCTTTGTCTCCTTCTATTCCCACCCCAGAACCCAGAAGGACAAATTATTTAAAGCTTAGATTTAGACTTCTATCTAGGGTTTCCCCAAAAGGATTAATAGAAAGATATTCAATGAGTAAGATATATATATATATATATATATATATATATATTCAGAAATGCAGATATTTATAGATATAGATGCATACATATATGAATATATATATATATATATGTACAGTTAAAAATGTACATACAAATGTATAGATTGACTGTAAGTTGAATAATTTATTATACTCTCTTGGAAGACTGATATTAAGCATTTTACATTTTTTGTTAGCTTTGTACCATCTAAATGATTTCTGCTGTATTTCCTGGGGAAAAAAAAAGTGAAGTTTAGGCTAATCTTCATCTTAGGGGATGTCCTCTCTGATTTAGAAATATCCCCTCCTCTCAGGTTACTCTTGTCACTGACACAAACAACCCCAAACTCCTGCAACCATTTATTTCTCACACTGGAATGAGAATACCTTGACCTCTTGAGCTTTAGATGTCATCTCCATTTCGAGGCAGTTGTTTGTTCCCTGTACAGAAAAGGATGCACAAAATGGAATAGGCAGGTGTAGGAATCTAGCTACAAGCTCACCTAATTGAGTCCATTCCATGTAGAGATTATTGGCAACTAGGTTCACTGGATAGAGTGCTTGACTTACAAGTAAGAAGAACTGAGTTTAAAGTTTCCCTCAAATATTTACTGTGCATCCCTGGGCACATTACTTTACTTCTATCTGCTTCAGTTCTCTCATCTACAAAATGGCAATAATAATAACAACCACCTTCCAGGTTTGTTGTGAACTCAAAATGAGGAAATATTTGTAAAGCATTTGGTTGACCATAAAGTATTACAAAAATGATATTATTTCTCACCTGACCCTCCCCCTCAACACAGAGAATCTAAAGGTTGTTGGTTCTTTGTTCTTAAAGAGTACCATGACCTCAGGGAGGAGTTCTCATAACATGGAAATGAATTGGATTTTAGTGAGGAAAGGCTGTTCAAGGTCACCTGCCAGAGATGGCCCTGGATTCAGGGGACTCCTTGGACTTTTTAAGCTAAGTTCTTTAACAGGTCCCAGTTTGACTGAGGCTACTGCCCATTCTGTGATTAAGGCTAGGTAAGAAAGAAATGAGGCAAAGAATGGTCTTTTTTTTTTAACTTGAAAGTTTAAAAAAAAAAAGCTATCAATTTTGGAGGGGAAGACCTCAGGGTTTTTGGCCAAAATAGCAACTTTCACTCTAAGGCAACCAGAGTCAAAAGAAAAACCAAATGGCCTTAGCTTTCATTGACTGAAAGCCAGAATGATTTAGATTTATATCAAGGCCTTTAAGAGAGAAATCTATTCTATAAATCCCAAGATATTGAAGAAGGAAGGAAGGAAGGAAGGAAGGAAGGAAGGAAGGAAGGAAGGAAGGAAGGAAGGAAGGAAAGAAGGAAGGAAGGAAGGAGAGAGACTAAATAACTGAAAGGCCCTGTCCTTCCCATTTGACCCATACACCTTCTCAACAAAATATGCTGGAATTCTTGTTCTCCAAACTCAGGGGATGGGTCTTTGGATAACTGAGTTTCACCTTATACTTATATGTTCCCCTTCTTCTCCTTTCCCTCACCTGACTAATCCCTAATATCCAGCATGTGCATACATGGAGGTGTGGGAGGGTGGGAAACGAGTCAGCTCACCAGATTAAAGCTTCTAGAAGCTGTGTGCAATACCTGAGACTTCTGTCCTCCAGGAAGGGAGAGGAAAAATAGTTTCAGCTCAATATATATATTAATAATCAGAGGACAAGATATTTGTGGTTGAAGACAGGCATGCTCTCTGAGAGCATTCCTGTTACTACATCTCAATATTCAGAGGACAAGATACTTGTGGCAAGAGAACTCTCTCTGAGAACAGTCCCAGTAATGAAAGCACTACTTGCCACTTGGGAGATTTAGAGCCAAAAGTCTAAATCATAGTTCTTTTAATTTACATACTAATGCCTCTCCCCCACATTATCCCATGGGCTTGAAATGAAGGAGTACTAAGGGACTTTTCTATGTTTGTGACAATGTTTCAGAATGTTAAGTCTTTTCAGCACTTGGTCACCACATGTCAGGAAGCATCCAGAGTGTTTTCATTTCTAAGGTACTCAAATGCCTAGTCACATATGGCATCCAGAAGTAGGCAGGGTTAATCTGTGAATGTTCTGTACATACATATTAAAAATAAATAAATTAAAAAGTAAAATGCAGCACAATGTTGTAAGTTAACTTCAGAACTTAGTCAAATGTGTTGGAAAAACAAATAAATAAAATCTGCCCAAATGACAAGCATACAAACAAACAAACAAAAAATCCCCAAAACTTGTGTTAGGAGCAGAGCCAATTGAAGAATTCATGAACATATATAGTTAAAGTTATTACTCTGTGGAGCATTTTTTTTTCCTGGTCTTTTTATTTCCACCAACAGGAACTTTTATTTGGGGAATTCCAAATGAATGAAGTTAAGGACCACTATTTAAAGTGTAGTTCTTAAATTTTCAGTAACAGTTGTGATCTGTTTCCAATTGTCCTAAAAATGATTATTCACATGCCTATGTTATTGAACTCAGGCAACTACCAGGAAGAAGAATAACATTCTTTCCCCTTCTAAAGTCACATTGCTCCTTCCTTGCTGAGATCTTGCCTGCAAATTATATTCCAGTGTTTATGCTAATGTAAGCCAACTAAATCGGAAAGACCACTTTGTTACTCTGTAGTCCAATGTTTTTGTAATCCAAAAGCCTATTTTAAACTATATTTATTTCCTATTGTAGGAAGTGTCTAGGTTTCTATGATATTGGTTTCTCTGAGTGTTTGTGTATCTTTGTGTGGGGAAATTCAGGTATTGAATATTATTTGGGAATATTTTTTCCTGGTAATTAAAAATTCCTTTTCAGGTTGAATTTTTCTTTCTTTTTTTTTTTTTTCTCCTTTTTATCTCAGATTATGGTGATTATATGTAAATCTTCTGGGGTACAATTCTCATGTTGAATGCCTAAATAAAATTGCTAAGATTGGGATCTGGAACATCAATTGATGAGAATTAAGAAAGCAATTTCACCAAATGATTAGATTGGTGCAGGCACCAATTTTGGGGCTTTGGATATGTGATGAATTCACCATGACTCTCCTTTTCCAAAAAATAGGCTTATTTATGATAAGGATGGAGAGGCAAAATAGGGATCATGAAAGGTAAATATGAAATAGATTTGGGAGAGCATTAAGTTGGCAAAGAAAGGGGTTTTAACAATTAACAAGAGAAAAGACAAATTCGCAAGTGAAACTCACAATTAACCAGGAGAAAGGAAATACTCCATGAGATGGGAGTACACCATTGACTGGCAAACTAAATTCTAAGAGATTTTGTGAAAGAGTTAGTTATAAAAAGGAGAAAGACACCATGGGGGGAAGGAAGATGCAAAGAAAGATAGCATGAGGCAGAACACCATGGCAGGTTAACCCAAAAAGGATTTAGCAAAGATGGCAGATGCCATGGACAGATTTATAGGGGAAATTTAACCTCAGAGGAATGCTTTTTCATTGGATACAGAAAGGTGGGGTTACCCAAGACCTCCACAAGGGGGTGGGATTGTAATGTTGAGCTGAACCCTACCTAGTGACCCAGGACTTTATCAAAATTAATTCCCAACTAAGTTTATTGATTATATTTTATTTAATGGAATTCCAAAATTGGGTGGTACTTTATATATATATATATATATATATATCTTCACATAATTATATTTTTTGTAGTATATGGGAATATGGAATATACTAAGGAAGAGGTGAATAAGAAAGAACTTAATATTCTCATATTTGGGGTGCTTCAAAAGAAGAGTGCATTTATTAATATAGAGAAAGTGGTTGGGGCAGAAAGCATATAATCAGTTTCACTCTTATGTGAACCAGGAAAAAAAAAGATGGATCATCCATACACATGTATGTATTAGTTCACTATAGCAACTTCTTAAATCAAAGGAAAGCAGCCAGAAAGTAGGAGAAGGTAGAAGAGTTTTTTAAAAAGGAGAGCAGAATTGGTCTGGGATGTTATAAATAAAGGCAAAGCAAAATTTAACTTTGTAGAGTGACATGTAAAGAGAGAATTGAAGTGAAGAAAAGAGAAGAAAGTTTGTAGAGAAGTAGTAAGTTGTTTCAGAACTAGATTAGCTGCATTAATTATTTTCCTTGTCTTTTATCACTTTTTTTTTTTTTTTTTTTTTTTTTTTTGGTAAATAGGCAACTGAGGGACAAAGAAAAAAAAATAACAAGAAAATATAATAGAGTGAAATCAACTATCGATCCAAATAATGAATGTCAATTATATAAACTTACAAAACAAAAGTCAAGTTGAAATCAGAATCCCAAAAGGCATTGTTTATAAGAAATACATTAAAATAGAATGGAACAAATTTTATTATTCTTTAGGTGAGAAACAAAGGAATAGCATTCAGGATTTTCAGAAAAGATTATATTTAAAATAAATGATAAATAGGGAACATACATTTGCTTGGAGGTAATGTAGAAAAAAATTCCCAATACATATATATCTAATGTCACAGTATCTAAGTGCCTAAGTAAAAAGTTAATAAAATTGTAAGAAAAAAAAAAAAACTACTATTTAGGGAATTGAACTGTATTTCTTTTAAATCTAGTAAAAAAAAAAAACAATAAAAGATAAACAAGAAAGAAGTTAAGGACTTAAAGATAATTTTAGAAAAGTTAGATATGCTAGATCTTTGGCAATTACTACATAAAATTAAACAGGAATATACATGTGTCAATATAGTAACTTTACAAAGTTGATCATTTCCTAGGGTATAAAACCTCACAAAAACAAATGCAAAAAAAGCAAAATTATAATATACATCCTTTTCTCCATTTTTCAATGCAATAAAAATTTTAATTAATAAAATCTAATTCCAATTTGAAAAAAAGGTTCAAATTTAAAAGGAGACCAAATAATTCAAGCATACTAAATATGGATATCAAAGGACAAATTCCCCCCCCTCATAAAGAAAATAGTAAATGTGTGATTGCCTAGAAGTTTTTATACCTTTAGACACTTTAAGAGGAAGAAAAACTAACAAAGTAGTAAATAAGAAAAACCTTAAGAAAAACCCAATTAAACACATAAACATAAATTCTAAGAATCAAAGTAGAAATTAACAAAATTGAAAGCAACTCCCCCATTGAATTGATAAATAAAATTGGGAATTGTTTTTAAAAATAAAAAATAATGAAATGAATGTCATTAGCAAAATAAGAAACATGTATAAACAAAGACAGAGATAAGAGGGGGAAAATTTCCAATATGAAAACATATTAAAAATTGATTGCAAAAGAAAAGGACATAAATGAAATTATTAGAGTTTATTTTGCCAAAACAATTGATAAATGTAATGAAATAACATTTATAATTAATATTATAACATAGATTAGTAGAAATAAAAGATTTAAAAAGACAGAAAAGAACTTTCAAAGGGGAAAATACCTGAGATAATTTGGATTTTTAAGTGAATTCTGTCAAACATTAAAAAATAAATTTAATATAGAAAACTGTATGCAAAATTAGGAAAATAGGCAATCCTATCAAAGTTATTCTATGAATGAAATATGTTCTTGATAGTTATACCAAGGAAAAACAATACAAAGAAAATTATAGATGAATACACCTAATATTGATCCAAAAGTACTAACAAGCATTAATAAAAAGGCATATTAAAAAAGATTATATGTATGTATGTTTGTACACACACATTTATGCATATATTCCTTTTCTTCATTCTTTTCCTTTATAACTAAATATGATTTTTTTTTTCCTTTTAAATTATTTCATGACTCATTCTTCTAATGTTTTGTTCTTTGGAGTTTGAATTTGTCTTAAACTCTATGATCACCCTACCTTCTTATTCTTTTCTATATTTTAGAATTCATAACATACTGAATTTTTTTGCTGCCCATATATTACCACATTGTTAAAAGGAAATCAAGCTGTATTCCCAAAGGGATTTTTGAAAAAATCACTTACAAAGCACTTAGTAGTTAAGTGCTTTGCTATCTTCATTTATTATTCATAGTGTCCCCAGGTGTACATGGTGTAGTGATATTCTCATGTTTCACAGGGAAAAAGAGCCATTGTGAAATTCAAGAGCCAATTCAGTAGATCAAGTTAATAATATTAGTTATTGGAGTTGTTGTAACCTCACTCAAGTCCTTGATTTATGCATTTTTCTTCTATGCATATTATCTCTGTATCCCCTTGCCAGTAGCTTCATCTCCGTCTTTGAAAAGTTTGAAATTTTACTTCAGTTGCAGTCTCCTTTTGACCAATTTTTGAAGTTAGAAACATTCCAGACATACCAATATTTGAGCATTTATTTCTTTTACAGCATCCTCAGAACTGGTCATTTAAACTCTGCCTTAAGTCCCACTAAGTCAGGATGGGAGGAAACACTACACATTCATTTTGCTTTTGAATAGATGTAATTTTTAGGAAATTTCCCTTAGATCTAGTCTGTGCTTTCCCTCTTCAACTTTCACTATTCCATTGCCTGTCCTAACTTTTAACATTGCCAGTTCTTTAAACCTTTTTTAAAAAGGTCTTTTTTATGCACATGACAGACATCAACAAACTTGAACGTTTCTGTATATAAAGATAACAGAAAAAAAAGATCATATATTAAACTGAACTTCTACCATGTATAGATTTTGTTAAGGTATATTAAATTTAACAAGATAGTACCAATACTGTCTATCTCCCATTCAAAACTTTCTTCTGCTGTATTTCATATATTTTCAAAAATTTTATTGGCCATTTTTCTTCATTTTTTTCTCTTCTTAAAAGCATTATTACTCTTCACCAAATTCCTACATAAATCCTCCTCACCTAATACAAGATTACTCTTATACCAAGTAAATATAATTAATAAAAACAAATTCACGAATTGGCTATATCTGAAAATGCACGTCTCATTCTGCATCTGTAAACCATCACCTCTTCAAGAGCTAGAAAATATATTTCATTATCTGTCCTTGGTGATCATATTTGGTTATTGAATTAATCAGAATTTTTGAGTCTTTTTCTTTTACATTATTGTAGTCATAGTAGAACTAATATCCTGATTTTGATTAATTTCATACACATTCTCTCAATGTTCTCCAAATCCATTCTTTTCCTCATAATTATGGCATAATATAATAGAATAATCTTCTATAGCATTCCATATTCTTATGCTACAGTGATATTTCACAATATTTGTGTACCACAATTTGTTTAGTCATTTCCTAATTAAAGGGGCTTCACTTTTTTTTTTTTTTTTTTTTTTTTTTAGTTCTTTACTACAATAAAAAGTGCTGCTATAAATATTTTTATAAGTTCATGTTTTCCCTTTATCTTTGGCCATTGTGAGGTTTATGCCTAGTAGTCAAATCACTAAATCAAAATGTGTTAAATTGATGAATTTAGTGAATTTTGGGGAAACAGTTCCAGATTTTTGAGGAATCTTCCAATTTTAGAGCTACCATTTTCTGCAATATTGTTTTCTAGAATGGGTGGATCAATTCACTGCTCTGCCAATATTGTATTAGTACAGTTTTCTTTTTATAATCCCTCCAATCTCTGTAGTGCCATATTTTCTGATCTGATAAGAGGAAGAACATAATTCCTTTGTTATTTATGATACATGTATGTATATGTATATACATATATGTATTATATGTGCAGAAAATATGATTATGTTAATGTGTATTTTGTTATAGTGATTTGGATCATTTTTAGTGATTATTAATGGTTTTAATATCTTTAATATCTTTTTTAACAACTACCTGGTTATGTCATTTGCATCTTTCCTTTTCATTGCTATATCTTTTGAGGAACAGATCTTCTTTTAGCATATTTATGTTTATTCTGCCAAAATGCTTTGCATTCTTCCCAGTAGCTTTTGTTGAAGTACTAATCAGAGTACTTGGGATCCTTGTGTTGTCTTACTATGTTTAATAGTTTCTGGTTTCTGTTTATTTAATCTGTTCATTTAACCTACATTTCAGTTTCTTTTTTTTTTTTTTAAACTAGTATCAGATAGTACTGGTGATAAATGTTTTATAGTATAGTTTGAAATCTAGTACTGGTGATCTTTTTTCCTAATTTTTTCCTGAGATTCTTGATCTTTAATCTATCTGCATAATTTAAAAAAATTATTTAATTTATAATGTTACTCTAAAGTATATTGTTTGGTATGGTATGACATTAAATTTCTAAATTAATTTAAAAGTAGTTTTCTTTTTTCAATTTTATGACATTGGCATTGCTCAAAAATGAACAATTCACATTCCCCTAATTATTTGTTTTCTTTTATGCAAGAGCATTTCATAGAGGAACTAGATGATGCAGTGGTGCAGCACTAACCCTTGGGTTAGGAGGACCTGAATTCAAATCCAACCTCAGATGCTTAACGCTTAGTGGCTCTGTTACCCTGAATAAATCACTTAACCTCAATTACTTTGCAAAAGAAGAATATTTTATTATTATTTTTAAAAATTCCTATGTGTACTTTGGCAAGTAGCTTGCTAGGTTTTTTTATGTTTGTATTTATTTTGAATAAATTTCTTCTCTCTCTGCTGCCATAATTGACATTTAGGAAAGCTCATCATAAACTGAGTTTTTCAAATTTGTATTTGTTGTTTTTTAGTCATGTCAAGTCTTTGTGATTCCATTTGAAATTTTCTTGGCAAAGATACTGGAGTGGTTTACCATTTCCTTTGCTAGTTCATTCTACAGATGAAGAAACTGGGACAAACAGTTAAGTGACTTGTCCAAGGTCACATAGTTAGAAAGTATCTATGGCCAGATTTGAACTCAGGGAGATTTATCTTCCTGATTTCAGGCTAAGCACACTATTTACTGTGCTATCTACCTGCCCTGGTTTAAAAATAAATAAACATACAAACACATACACACACACACACACACACACACATATATATATATTTCCACATTATTAAAATTATTGCTTCAACTAGCATCAGTTAAATCTATAGGGCTCTCTAACTACTATTTCATCTGTAAAAAAAAATTATTTTTCATCTTGCATATTTTGTCCATTTATTTTCTTATCACTAGTTTTTGTTTATTTTTTATCTAAAAAAAATTAAAATTAACTAATTTATTTACAATTTTCCCCATTATATTTAAAATACTTTTTTCATTTGTTCTTTAAATTTTGAGTTCCAGTTTCTCTCCCTTATTTCCACTCCCAGCCCCCATTAAGAAATCAGATGTGAAGTTATATAAACATTTCATAAAAGGCATGTTGTGGAGAAAAATTGATCTCTCACCCTTAAAAAAGGGAGGAAAAAAAACCCTTAAGAAAAACAAATAAGAGAGAGAGAGAAAAAAAGAGAGAGAGAGAGAGAGAGAGAGAGAGAGAGAGAGAGAGAGAGAGAGGAAGGGAGAAAGAGAGAGAAGGAGAGAGAGAAAGACAGAAAGAGGGAAGGAGGGAGGGAGGTGTGTGGGACAGGTGCTAGACCCTCTTTCCCAAGTAAATTAATCAGAGACATCTTCAGGTACAGAGAGAAAGCATTTATTTAATTCCTTCAGGGAGAGGCCCAGACACATATCTGGGCACCATCCCAACTGTTGCCATGTGCTGCTGGAACTTGACCTGCTTCTGGCTTGTCCAAGATTTAAAAAGCAAATTGCTTTTCATTGCATAGACTAAAAGGACATAACCATCTTTGACCAATGTTGTCTGCTTCCTATGGGTGTGACCTTTAAAGAACCGTGTGAATCCCTGCAATCCAGGGTTCATGGGAATAGGGATCATATGACTCCCTGAAACCTGAGGCCCAAGACCTCATCTTCCCACTCAGAGTATAGGAATCATGTGATTAGGCCTAGTCTCATAAATTAATCTCATAAACTGAGAAAACCTATTCCAATCAGTCCCATTGATTCACCCCTCTTTTTGATCCATTTGAAGATTCACTCTAGTCTTGAGATATATATTTCTCCTACTAGGGCATCTCTGTGACCTGGGCCTTCAGGCTGGTCCCTCTTCAGTACTAACTGTAATCCACCCTCTACCATTTAGAACCAGTGCCCCCACATCAGTGGAAGCTTTCAGGAACCATTTTAGCTACTCCTGAATTTAGCTAAATCTTGAGCTACTCTAAAACAATGAGCAGGAATCAGACCCCACTTCTATCAGCAACCACTATCTGTCTTGGAAACCCAGTCATCATAGAACAGATTGGCATCTGGCAGCTGTTGAACTCCATCACTGTGGAGGTCTGGGGGACTCAGGGCCATTGTCACATCATTCCCACCTCAAGCAGTCCAGACCCAGACTCATTGGGACAAAGGGACAAAGGGCTTATCTTCTGGAGCTGCTTCAGGCTGACAAGGGGCATAGCGATGGCCCTGCCCAGTGGGTCCAGACTGAGAGGGAAGACAAGTGACTTGTAGGCAGCAGCAGCATCAGCACCCAGTGCTGAGTGTCAGAATCAGGTCTCAAGTGATTTCAGGTTGACCAAGTGGTTGGAATTTCATGACTTGGAGTCTAGAAGAAGCAACTCTCACAAGTATATTAAAAATACAACGACTAAATATGAGCAAAAGAGAAAGAACAAATAAATTAGTTAATTGGAGTTTAATATGGAGGCCAGTAGGGACAGTAACCAGGAATCCCAACCAGAGGAAGTCTGGTGGGAAAGGGAGTGTGTGTGGGGGAAGATGATGCTATCATAAATGCCTCTCACCCAAACAGCTTTTCCTAGGATAAATACCAAAGAATGTTTTCCCCAAATTCTTGCTTTTGTTTCCTCAAAGGAGTAGGTACAATGGGTAGAACATGTGCCCTTCAGTGAGTATGATCTTTCCTAGCAAAAACCCTAGAGTCTTACAAGGAAAGGGTTTTTCCCAATTAGTACAGGTGTTAACAAAACCTAAAGCAGTTTGAAGTCCCTGTAAGGAGCACATGTGCAAGCCCTTTTAACAGTCCTTTCAGAATGGGATCTATATGAGGGAATGTAGGAGTCAGGAGTTGGGATATTAAAGTTGCCATAGTCAGGGGCAAATAATCAGCAACATGGGCAGCTGATCTGTAAGCCTGTTTCCCTTCACCTGAAGTGAATTCCCCTTCCTTTAGGAAACAACAGAGACCTCTCTAGGACCATGGACAGCTGGCAGTAATTGTTTTCCCTGCATACTTAATTTGTTTGGCTGTCAAAAATTCCCTTTTTTTCCATATAGCCCCCATGATCATGCAAAACATGAAAAATGCATTTGAAGTCAGTATAGATCTTGAGACGTAAGCAAGGGGTCTAGGATATGGTTCCAGAGACCTCTAGGATTTAGCCCCACCTTCTTTCAACATATAGTGTAAAAGCCTCTAGTCAGATTAGTTTAGTTTTCGGGGTCCTGAAAAACAAAACAAACAAACAAACAAAAAACCCTTAGCCTGATTAGGGCCTGCTAAGATTGCCTGTTTCCTCTCGCTGAACAAAAGGGAAAGTGGGAGTAGCCCCAAATACTTAGGCAAAGTAGGCTTTAGATAGAGAAACTCTAGCTCCAGAAAGCAAAAGAGTTAAAGATTTTATAGCAGCAAACAGAGAATCCTCCAGGCCTGGGCTGCAAATTAAAATATCTATAGAATTGTGTCATGTTTTATATCTTCCATTGGCCACTCTGATTTGATTAGAGAAATTTGCTATAAGAAGAAATTAGGGACATGATTTAAATAGTATCAAAACTGGTCCTTCAGGTCTTGTATGTACAGGATAAAGCATCCTTAACTTGTAATGTCAGAGAAATTGAGGCAAGATAGAGATTAGAGAGTTATATTTTATTTGAAAGGGAGAGATTTACTGGGACCAAATGGATCCATGGTTTGGTCCCAGGGCTTAATGAGACTATCATCTCCAAGAATCCAGCAGCCAAAGTGAGTTCTCAATGATATATATATATATATGTAGACCAAGGCAGGGGTGGAGTCAGAGCACTGAGAGAATGGGACTATCAATCCGGTTCTGACAGGGTTGGGGAGGCAGTGGACATTCTGATAAATTGTGATTACAGAATGGGGAGAGGCACCTGACATTTTGATGATGTCTAAGATAGAAGGTCTTTCTCCTTATCTGGAACATGTGATTAGGAGGGAGGGGTGGTGTTGCAGGATTGAACAGAATAATTAGGAACTGAGGCAGAACAATTCAGGGAAACTGAGGCAGGACAATTAGGGAAACTGAGTCAGGAAAATTAAAGGGAACTGTGGCACAATACACTGAGTTTTACTTCAGGTTATTGTCTAGTTTTTTTTTTATTTTTTTAATTTCACCTTATTATAGTCCTTAAACAAAGAAACCATTATGCGCTTAGATAAACATTAAATAATTTGCTGAAGAAAGATGGGACACCTTCGTAGAAATAAATCACTTTCAGAAAACTTATGGTTCCAAAAACCTCTTAGAGCAACTATAGACTTGAAAAATAAAAATAAAACATTCAGTTATTAACACCATGCAAACATAGGCTGTTCTTTTAAACAATATAAGCAATTAATGTTTCAATCAGCAAGAAGCAGTAGTTTGTTAAAGAGGCTGCACCACACCTAGTGGGGGAAAGGGGAAATTAGTTTGTCACCTGACGATCTAATCTGACAAGATCCTCTTAATTCTTCTTCCACTCTACCTGGCAGTCCTTCCCACCACTCCATGTGGCATTTCTCTCAACTCCGCTATGCTTCCCGACTACCACTTCTCACAGCTAACCTTTTTAGGGTGCCAAGTCCCCCAGGATCCAGTCTGCCAGCCAAAGACAGGCCCCAGTCTCATGGGGTGCCTCCTTTCCCCTAGCAAATGGCAAATTCCATTAGGAGCTTGCGCCTTTCTGTCTCCTATTTCCAAAAAAAATTTTCCTCTCTCTCCCTCCTCTCATGCCATCTCTTCCCCTGTCCCATCTCTCTCTATTTCCTCCTGATGCCAACATACTTTCTCCTTCTCCAACATACTCTTCTTCCTTTTTCAAACATGCTCCCAAACCAATAACCCTTCTAACTAGATGCTCCATTTAAACTTAATTGCTTTTGTAAATCAATCTTTCTTGTCCCATGTCTTTAAATCAACTTTTTTTAACTTTAAACTTTAAGATTCACAATTAAATAACTTTGAGTCAAATTTCTTAAAACTTTGTGGGTGTGTGTGTATACATACATATATATGTATATGTATATATTCAACAGAGCTGACACAATTTTAAGGCATAACTTATAATTTTAAAAATTACCCAATATACTTTTAGAAAGCAACATACCATCTAATTAGGGGAATACGACTGTGACCTCCCCTAAGGTAAGCTACTGGCACTTTGTTTTAATAACCTATATTTTAACTTAAAAGCAAATCAAATATAGCTTTAAATTCCCAATAATACAAAACTGCATTTGCTATCATATCTCAAATAACAAATTTCTCTTAACTGATTAAACATAGTTTCTTTTTCTCCTTCTGGCCCCATGTGCCCCTGCTGTAGTCAGGAACTGGTTTATGGGTTTATCTTCACTCTCTGCACTATCCTCCTCCAGGAGGCCCCAATTTAATTGAATTGCTTTGGAATTTTGAAATGACCAATTGCCAAATTTCCCAGTCATTACTGCAGGAAATGAACTTTCCTGCAGGAAATGGACTTTCCTGCAGTTCCAACTTTGGCTAGAGTTGGAGTCTACAGCAAAGTTAGGCCTTCTTCTTTTTTTTTCCTTCTAACAAATTCTAGTTTGCAGAACAGACATGACAAAGACATTCTGCACAAAGACACAAACACAGACAAAAATTATATGTAAGAGAACCATCCTTTCCCCTCACACAACAGAAATACCCAAGAGCACTTTTTTTTCCCTTTCTTTTTTGCTCCGAAGATTTCATTTGGACTGCCCCTTCTCAGAGCATCCAGTCTCACAGCCTGATCTCCTGTAATACACAAAGTCAATCCCCTGGTGACTAGCAGATCAGGTTCGGAAAGAGTTGTCTACCTTCCTGGCCAACCACAGAGAGCTATGGTCCTGTTCCTTTAACAGAACTTCCTTTCCTGGCTAACCTGGATCATCCAAGGCTTGATCATCCCAGGGCCCAAGCCATCTAAGGACAGTCCTAGGAAACATTAACAGACAGTGCCCCTGTAGATTACACATGCACAAATTACCTGGCTCACTTTCCCTTGGGTGTCATATTCTGAGGCTTGTGTTTCTATTTGTATCTGAGTGTCTCTCCTAGGCTGTATCTCTCCACAGAGAGAAAGGTGAGAATCTGATCTCAAGGATGGCTGGACAAAACCCAACCTGGCCCCTGCCTTGAATCAGGATGCCAGCCATCTCTCTGGGAAGCCACAGATCCTGGGCTGAGCCTCGATAAACCTCATCCAATCAGTCCCATTCAGAGAAAAGGAAGAAGGGAGAAACAGAAGGAGGGAGAGCTAGAGGGAAGGGTGGAGGGAGGGAAAAGAAGGAAGGAGAACACTTTAATTTGTATTCAGACACAGTTTCTACTTTGGGTATGGATAGGATTTTTCATCATAAAGTCTTTAGAGAAGTTGTGCATCATTGTATTACCTAGAATAGCAAAAGGCTTTACAGCTAGCTGATCATCCCAGGACATTGCTATTACTTTGTAGACGGTACATTTCACTTTGTTTACTTCATTCAACACTTTCTAGGGCTTTCTGAGAGCATTGTTCTCATTGTTTCCCCCAGAACAAAAATGTTCCATTATGATCATATACTACAATTTATTTAACTATCCCCTCAATTTCCGATTTTTTGCCCTGAGAAGATTGCTGATATTAATATTTTTGCAAATATAGGTCCTTTTCCTTTTTTAAAAATCACTTTAAGGATTCATGTCGTTTTTCTTGGAGGCTTTGGATGTAGGATCTTTGCCTTTATTGTCTTCTTCTGAGTATGTTTTTTGTCATCACAGTAATTTTCAGTGGTCAAAATCCTTTTCTTTTGTCTGCTCATTTTTCTAGCCTATTACATGGCTTTTAAAGTAGGGCTTTGTTTCCAGGAATAGAAGGTGCTCTATCCCAAGCTTCGAGAATTTTGTGCATTTATTTTCAGAAATCCTTTTAGAGACCTAACCACAAGTCCCCTTTTCTGCTATGGAACAGTTAGGAGTGTGCCTGGCTCACTGTAGCTATAAGATCTAGAGTGCTGGGGCAGTTACAGGGTGCAGTCGATAAAACACCAGCCCTGAAGTCAGGAGGACCTGAATTCAAATGTGACCTCAGCTACTTAACAGGTCTTAGCTGTGTGACTCTGGGCAAGTCATTTAACCCTAATTGCCTCGGGGGGAAAAAGATCTGGTGTGCTAAAGTAACAGAGTCCTTCCTTAATGCTGACAAGGAGACTTCTGTGAGCTGAGGCCTCCAGAAGCTGCCTTGACTGCTACTGCCCATCCCCACTCCTGGCATGCTGGTTTCCCAAGGCCTTCTCACCCTACTGATACACCTTTCCTGCCAATTTTCCACATTGACTTTGGTGTCTGTAGGCTGAGAGGTCCCTAGGCCAGTTTGTGTTTTGCTGGTATAAGGCAGCAGCTTGGGCCAGGGTACTGCTTGTACCAGAACTGGATTTTGGACTCCCACTCAGGCACCACAGGCTTTTTCTGCAGACCTTCTAAATTGTCTTTAGCAAGAAAATGTTCTATTTTGTCTTTTGGGATGTAGTTCATGTTTTTGATAGATTTTTTTTTTTATCATATTAAATATAATTTCATTTATTCCTTTATTTTTAAAAAAGATTTTAACATAAATGATTAAGGGAGGAATTGGAAGCAGAGTTTTAAAGGAAAAATGTTAAGGGGCTTGGTCATAGAGCTAACCATACACTGAGCTGACTGAGTAAACTAAGATTGGCTGTACAAGCAGGCATCCAGCTGAGTTAAGAATTGAGGCATCAGAGCTGCAGAAACTTTGAATGTCTGTTGACACTCTGAGGAGTAAGGCTGAGGAGAGCTACAGCCAAGGAATAAATGACAAGCAAGAGTGATGAGCGGCAGGGGATCAAGGCATTATTTTACCCATATGGAAGATAGAAACTGGAAATGGAAAAAGCTTTCTTATTGCACTATCCTTGGGAAAGAGGAAGGTAGAATGTCTTCAGTTGGGAAATAAATCCTGAAAAATTTTCACATTTCTTTTTTCTGTCTCAACTAAATGTTTTCATTCATTCTATGCTGACATTGGCTCACGTTTCTATAAATATATTAGTAGTTGAATATTTAGATTCAATCAGAGTTTCTTGATTTCCCATTTTCCATAAGAATGGGCTATTGATGCCAAAGAAACTTTCTTTTTGTCATCATTATGAACCCGTCAGTGGTGCTGACTTACACACTATTGACATTAATATTTACATACAGAAGGTCTAAAATATTTTCTGCTGTTTATCATTGAAGAAAGATATCAAAAGACTGTAGGTAGTGGCCAGAAAATTATACATTGAGCCAATTTTCTAGTACTGAATAATAATGTTAAGTGCAGAATTTACTGTGAAAATAACAATAAAAATATGAGTTCTTAGATTCTTTTTATATTATCATCTTTTGTTTTCATTAGTATTTTTTAATTCTTTCTCAGTCCAGGAAAGACCTGTTAGATACTAAGGAAATAAAAGCCTTTTCCCAAACCCCTGCGGGTATGGCCCAGAGATTAAATGTTTGCTTGCAGCCCCACAGTAAGTGTCCAAGATGGACCTGGAATCCAGGCTTCTCCAGCTTTAAGGCTGGCTTTCTATCCATTATGCCATCCCACATATCATTTCTTAATAATACATAATGAGTTTCTTGTGAGCAGGGTGGGATTAAAGTGGATGTGACTTTTCTAGTTTTCTTACAGATTACCCTAGCACATTGTTTTTTCCCTTTCCACCAACTTTCAAATTTAACACATCACAATTTTAGTAAGAATGAAAACTAGAAAGGTTATAGTAGATTTTATTATTGAATTCAGGCTATATCATGTAAGTACAATTTCATTTTTTAAAGCTTAGTATATTGAATCAATTCACTCATAATATATATAAAAATAATTATAACTTTCATACAAATCATAGATAGGATTCACTTTCTGGTAGTCAGGAAATTTAATAATGTGATTGAGGATATAGGTATAGTCATGCTGTGTCTTATTGTTATTTCAGAATCAATTATGTTTACTAATAGCTATATGTATAAAGAATCACATTAATTTGGTGTTTTAGAGCGTATTTAAGATACATAATTAATTTTAATAAGTTTAAACAACAAACATTAAAAATGTCACAGTGAGAAAGAGAAAGCTCTAAAACAATATATAAATTTTTGCCACATATACAGAATTTTAATCAACTTATTTTTATCATTTAGTGATGCTTTTGATTTTAAGAATTTTTAAACTTTTAATAAATAAAACTCTTAATAATAACCAAATAGCTTTTGTCATTTTTATTATTGTCTTTTCCTTTTCCTGTTTTCTATATCCCAGATATAATGAACAGGGAAGTTTTCTTTCCCATTTCTTATTTTAAAATTTAAGTCTTCAAGAGAACCAGATGGTCAGATACAAATATACCTGATTTCCTTTTTATGTTATAGACAATATGGAACAGAAACTTTGAGAGTAAGGAATAGTATACTCAAGGCACTCTTGAATCCCATAAACACTAACATCCACATCAGTTTGGATAAACTAGTATATCAGAATTTTTTTTTTCTATTTGCAAAGAATTTTTGGGAATCCTAATAATGCAGAGGTTATTTTGTGAGGCAGGCCCTTCCCTGATGCTAATGTGAAGGACTGATTTCAGCTAGGAATAATCAGGAAGGAGAAAAAGAAACATAACTCTATTTAGACAAAGGAACCACATTCCATAGAGAATAATTGCACATAATTATCCCTCTCTTTTTAAGTTCCAAATTTGATCTTATGTAAATTAGATGATTGTCACACTGAGACATTCAAGATAATAGTAAAAGAATCCATTTTATGGTGCAAGAATAACATGTCAGTAATATATTTACTTGAACTCTAATGTTTCATTACTTCTCTGTTCTTCAGAGCAGGGTCCTAACCTTTTTTGATCACAAAGATCTTTCCAAAAAGATAGATAATTAAAATTACTTTAGAGGAATGTAACTGAGAATTAATTCAATATTCATATTATTTTTTTAAAGTCCTTATGATTACATTTGGGAAGCAATATGTCATAGTGGATTGAGAGAGGGCTGGCCTTGAGTTAGTTCAGCTCAGTTTTCTAATTTAATGTTCTCTAATTCTTGAATTAGTTCAAGTCCAATCTCTGACATATAATGGTAACTATGAACAAGTTACTGCTTAAACCCTCTGTATTCCAAAGGAATTCTCCAAATTCTTAAGAGACACATTTTCAATCTGGTTTCAATTGATTCAAAGAGAATTCTTATAACAAGAGACCAGTTCACTGGTGAAATAAGAAAATAACAAAACTGGAAAAATGTGTGTATGTCTATGTATATATACATATAGATATATATGTATGCATGTGTATGTCAATATATAATGTGTGTGCATGCACACACACATCCAAGTACATACACATAATGTACAAAGTCAATATTTTGTGCCTAACTATGGAGGACATTTTAATATTGGAAAGGATGCCAGACTTTGGAGTAGTTACTTGCAGAAACAACCATTAAACAAACATTTCTCTGAGTCAGTCAATAATAATTTATTTATTAAGTGCTACTGTGTTCCAAAAATCAAATGGTTTTTCTTTCATTTGTGAACTTTTCCCCATGTCTTTGTGGAAAAAACATGACTTTGGTCTTTAAAAAATAGTTTTGAATGCTCACTTTGTAGTAGTAAAGTAGTAAGTAAAGTAGTAAAGCAAGTAGTAAAGCCCTTTGGACATCACCAATCACACCTCAGGGTTGGACAAAATGACTTAAAAAGTCCCTTTTTCATTACTGGGTATGTATCCCAAGGAAATCATAAAGGCTGAATAAGTTGTGGTATATGGAGAAAATGGAATATTATTGTTCTATAAAAATGATGAACAAGCTGATTTTAGAACGACCTGGATAGATTTACACAAACTGATGCTGAGTGAAACAAGCAGAACCAGGAATACATCATACACAATAACAGCAAGAATGTGCGATGATCAACTATGAAAGACTTGGTTCCTCCTTGTGGGTCAGTCATCCAAAACAATCCCAATAGACTTTGGACAGAAAATTCCATCTGCAAACAGAAAAAGAACTATGGAAAATGAATGTAAATCAACACATGCTATGTTCATTTCTTTTTCCTGTTTTTTGTTTTTTTGTTTATATTTTTACCTCTCCCATGTTTTTTCCCTTTTGCTCTGATTTTTCTCTCCCAATATTATTCATCAAGCATTATATAATAAAATTAAATAAATTTAAAAAATAAAAAGGTCCTTTCTAGATATAAATACTTTGATCCTATGCCCTTCTTGTTATAAAGACTGGTTCAAGGGATAAAGGCTGTATTTCTAGTTTCTTAGAAAAGGAGAACATTATAGTCAAATTTGGTTTAGTAAATAATATTTAGTAAATAAATCAGAAAATTGAACAGAGTTCAAGCAAGTTGTAGTAAATAATAAAATTATATACACACATATGTGTACATATATATGTATATATGAGGCTTATAGTAATAAATTCTTCAGTAGTGGGAAATTTTAAATTCAGTTCAAGTCTCTAGTGGACCATATTTTTTATCTTTTCATTTGTTTATGTATATTCTCCCCCGAAATTCCCTCCAGAATTTCTATCTTTCCAAATCCTTCTTTTCTTTTAAGACCTAGTAAGTTTCACCTTTTCCATGAAATTTTTCTAGATGATGGTAGACTATAGTAATTTCTCTCAGCCCTCACACCCTTCATCTATGGCTGCATTAATAAATATATAACAGGAGAAAACAGGAGTTGAAAATAAATGATAGTGATGGAATTCTAATTTTAAAGATTCATTATCTCATAAGAATTGGCTAAAAATATTAATCCTGGAAAGAGAAATGAATGCATATATACATAAATAGACATTGAATAGCAGTTTTCACATTAATCAAATGGGAAAAATAAAATAAATAATTTAATTTAGTGATAAACAAGAATAAATAAGCTAGATGGCACAGTGGGTTGAGGATATTGGGCCTGGAATTAGGAAGAATCATCTTCATGAATTCAAATATGCTCTCAGATACTTATTAGCTTTGTGTCCCTGGGCAAGTCACTTAACCCTATTTGCCTCAGTTTCTTCATTTGTAAAACAGCTGAAGAATGAAATGGCGAACCACTCCAGTATCTTTGCCAAGAAAATCAGAAATGCTATCATGGTAACACAAACTACTGAACAACAACAAACTACATCTTATGTCTTCAAAAAACTTATAATAATATACATTATTTACTTTTATTGAACAATTGGCATTGAATTCACAAGATTTTGACAAATACTTTTTTGGGGGGGCTTTTATTGAATACATGACAAAAGAATGTATTGAAACATTGAAATACTGGCAACTTTTACACTATGCATTTCTCTATTCTTCTTAATTCTAGTGTCTTCCCTCTATTGACTATTCCCAATTTTCCCTATGTATTGCTTGTCAATAGTTATTTGAATGTTTTCTCCCCTCCCTGCCCTGGATTGTGTGTTCTTTAGTGGCAGAGACCATCTTAAATCTTTCTTTGTATTTTTGGTACTTATCACTTTCTGACATATGCTAGGAACTTAATAAATTTTATTGACTATCATGAAATCCAGCACTCAACTGACATAGAATGAACTTTTAATAAGTAGAGAGTAAATAGTAGTAGTACTAGTAGTTGTAATAAATAGTAATTATGGTAATTGTAGTAGTAATAGTTATTTAGTAATAGTAGTAATACTACCACCACTCCCACCACCTCCACTACTACTACTACTACTCTTACTACTCTTACTACTATTACTACCACTACTACTACTACTATAACTACTACTACCACTACACTACTACTACCGCTACTACAACTACTATTATTATTGCTACTACTACTACTACTACTATTACTACTGCCACCACTACCACTACTACTACTACTACCATCATCATCACCACCACTACCACTACTACTACTATTACTACCACCACCACCACTACTACTACTGTTACTGCTACTACCACTACTATTAATACTACTACTACTATTACTATTACTACCACCACCACCACTACTACTACTACTGTTACTACTACTACCACTACTACTACTACTAACTTATTTATTGTTTATTATATGCCAGACATAATGCTAAATTAAAAAAAAAATAAATGTTATCTCATTTGCTCCTCACAATAACTCTAGGAAATAGGGTTATTATCCCATTTTACCGATGAGGAAACTGAGGTAACAGAGATTTAAGTGTCTTGCCTAGGATCACATAGCTACTGAATGTTTGAGGCCATATTTAACTCAGATCTTTCTGATTGTAGGCATAGTGCACTATATTGAGCTCTTAAGTTTCATCCTGCTAGGGTCTGATATTTTGAGTCAGCCTAGGGTCACTAAGAATGATACACGTGACAATTTCTGTGAAAAAATGAAATTATATCAAATTTATATCTTGTCTGAAATAATTTACCCACTGCTATGGACAAGCTGATCTTTGACCATCTCCTTCCCAATTCACCCAAGAACAGAAGTTTCAGAGATGTAATCATAGGTGTCAACAAGGTATTAAACTAACTGTAAAGATGGATCTATGCCCAGATCCTCTTGTAAGGGAGGAACATCTTTGAATGAATTAAAGAGACAATCTTGGTGGTTGATGAATGATGGGAAATCCCTAGCGACCTCTGAGAAATAAGTTGTGAATTAGTGGGAGTACAGACTTAAAAATGATTTGTAGATACTCTTGTGGGGGTGAAAAAGGTTTCTCTCTTCTTTTTTCTCTTGGCCTTGGCATTTAATAAGCCCCTCCCAGTGGAAGACTCTCTATTCAGCAGTTCAAGATTTTATCAGTTCAGGGAGTACAAATTAGGAAACAGGAATGAAGGAGCAGCCCAACCAGGGAGAGGGAATTGGTCTTAAAGGGGAAGAGAGAGAAATTCATCCACTGGCTATGTCACTTTAAAGTGGAGTTAGTCAATAAACATATATTAATCCCCTCTTATGTGTCAGGTACTTTGCTAAATGCTAGATACAAGATAATAGAAGAAGTCAAAAGACAGTTCTGGCTCTTGAGGACCTTGTGTTCTATTATGGAAAAGAAGATGCAAAAAGAACTATATACAAACATGATAGATATAGGATCAAATGGACATAATCACTGGACAGAAGGCACTACTATGGGGAAGGGGGAAGGACCAGGAAAGATTTCTTGTAGAAGGTGGGGTTTCAGTTGAGACAAAGTAAACCAGGGAAGTCAGGAAGTGGAGAAAAAGGGAGTTTTTTTAGTTATTGGGACAGTCATTGAAAAAGGTGGATTTGTTAACTGGAATGGCTTATGGAGCTTATTATCGTGTCCTCTGAGGACCATGGAACAGCTAAGTACAAAAGTAGTAGGACATTTCAATCTTGAGCAATATGTGTGTGTGTTATCAAAGTGTACATCACTGATGAAAAGGCTGAATGCTAACTGGCTTGAGGCACCATATCCTTGTCTACATGGCAGCCATCCAGAAGGTTTGATTTGGAAATCATATATCCTGAAAAGACCCTTTTAAAGAGTCAGGCAAAGCAAGATGCCAAGTTCAAGCAGTGGTTTGAGTGCATTCTGAGTAGTTTCAAATTGAAGGGCTGAGAGGGGAAAATGGGACACTTAGGGAATGTTCTGTGCCAACAAACAGTCTTTTGCTGCTACTCTGTGGTTGGCCATAAACGGGCTCATTGAAAGGTGTTTATCATTCAGAAGCAGTGTTTAGGATGCTGGGTGCTCCTGGCCCACATTGCTAATCCTGAGTTGGCATTATGGCAACTTGGCACTCTTGTGAAGCTTTGGGATCAAGACCGCAGCAAGTTGAAGTCATAGATCCCATAGACCGTAAGTTCAGAACTGGAAGAGATTTCAGAACTGGAAGAGACATTTTCAATCATTTAGCTTACTTCATTTTAGAGATGAGGTAATGGAGGCAGGTAGGGGGTTTAGTGGATAGAATTCTAGTTCTAGAGATGGGGAAGATCAAAGTTCATGGCAAGCCTCAGACACTTACTAGCTGTGTGCTCCTGAGCAAATTGTTTAACCTCTGCTTGGTTCAGTTTTGTTTTTTTTTTCTTTTTCATAACAGCATCTACCTCATACTGTTTTTGTTAAGATCAAGTGAGATAAAAAGAAAAAAAAAGATCAAGGGAGATAATATTCTTCTGAAACACATAAATATATATGCATGTTTATTTCCATATATATATATATACTCTTTCTCCTTTTCTGTAGGCATATGATATATTGGCTTCTGTTTTGCAAAGTCTTAAGACATTGCTCAGTATCAACATTGACCCCTATAGTTTGTTATTTTTTAAATGTCCCAAATTAAAGGTCATCTTTTTGTATTCCTCTACCCAAGATAAGATGTAGTGAAATCACACTAATTTCACTGACTCTATTCCCCTATTCATTCATTCATTTATATTTATTCCTGTGTGTGTGTGTGTGTGTGTGTGTGTGTGTGTGAGTCAATGCATTTATATATGTCCAGGTGCCCAATCTGTCCAGCCATATTCTAGGTCAATAATTCTTTTCACTGTTATTGTTCCATGGTTGAGAATTCAAGATATTTGCATTACATTATTGATATTATCTGATTACAGTTAAAAAATAAATGGAAAATAAGGCATTTTTAAACCACTAATTGGCATCATCCTCTGCAAATTTTACTGCCTCAAAAGAGATATTTTGCTGTATAGTGACTGCAATAGCAGCAAAGTTCCTATATGAAACAAGATTCAACCTCAAAGAACCTTCTATAGCTCAGCATCAGCTCAGCAGTATTATAATATGCTTATCAAACTCAGTTTTCTATGTGGTTAAACTCACTAGGGTTAGAACATCTAAAAATAAATGGGAGAAAATGTCATGAAGCAATGACCTTTTGAGAGAAACTTTTCATATTTGACACCTAATGTAACTGACAAAACTCATGAACCATAGGGATCTGACAAGAAAGCATTAAAAGGCATCCCTGCTGTATGGAAAATGGCTTTTATTTTTTTTTTTCATAGCTAATTGATGACTTGGACCATTGTTTTAAAAGCAGTCTTCCTCTGGATACAGAATTTGAGAAGCCTCTCCTATATTCATATTTGCAGGAAATATGACAGTGTACATATATCAAGGCACATCGTTGAGGCAGAAAAAGAACTAACCACTTTCTTTCATTATTATATCTTTCACAGAAAATATACTTGGTGGAAATATGTGATGTTTTTGACGTCCAGTCCTTTTTTTTTCATTTTAGTTCATACATTTTTCCAACTTGAGTGAAATGTTCCACATTAAAAAGCTTTCCCCTGAGCTACCATCACTTTCCCCACCCCTTCCAACAAGCTAATGGGAGTTTTTGTTCCACTTTAGATAATGAGCAGGATGAGTTGGAGTTTTTCAGAGGATTTGTGCTATCAGTTGACAAAAACAATGAAAGCAAACCTGGAACCATTCCCTCTTTTTCTTTAACTATTTCCTGGCAAGGGCAAGGGGGTAATTAATAACTTGGATAGATATGAGCAGACGTTTCTGTTCAGGGTATTTAAGGTATCTAATAAATTGTTAAATGGTAATGCATTTTTAAAAAGAAATTATTAGTTCCTAACTTCTGGGATCTGGAAAAATGTTTGTTCATTATAATCAGCCTGACCTGGAGCTTTTTACATAAAATATGGGACTTTTTTTTTTTTTTTTAAAGAAACCAGCATAGCAAAATGCCCAGTGCAGTTCTAAAATGCTCAAATTCTGTGACTCTAAGTATGACTATCTTGCAGATGGCTAATATTGTAAATATATGTCTCACTTTTAAGCTTGTTGGAAAAAGCCAAGTCAACAGGAAAGGAGAATAACCATTTATATAGTGGCTACTTCATGCCAAGGACTGTGCTAAGTCTTTTTACAAATACAACTCAATTTATCCTCACAACAATCTTGCAAGGGAGATACTTTATTTATCCCAGTGTACAGATGCAGAAACTTGGGTAAACAGAAGTTAAATGACTTATCCAGGGTCACTCAGCTGGTTCAATATCTGAAGCTAGATGAGCATTCATATCTTTGCATCTCCAGATCCAGCATTCTATCCACTATACCACCTATCAAGCAAATTTTCTTTTTATATCCCTTGGTCAACATCAAGCAACAATATTTGAAAGTGTGTACCTTTCTTTCTCCAATCACTCTTCACTTAAGATTTAGAACTGAAGCAGGCTTTTGAGATTTTGTAGCACACTCTCTCTCATTTTTTAATGATGAAACTGAGCCCTAAGAGATTAAATGACTTTGCATATTTTCCTCAATTGATAGCGTCAACTATCAAACTCAGGCTGTCAGAATTTCAATCAGGTGGTGCAGTGGATAAGGTTATGGACTTGTGAGGAAGACTTGATTTTGAATCCTGTTTCAGAGGTTTACTTGCTGTGTGGTCCTGGCAAGTCACTCAACCTCAGTTTCTTCATTTGTAAAATATCACTTGCCTCCCAGGGTTATGAAGATCAATTGAAATAATAGTTCTAAAGTGCTTTGCAAACCTTAAAGCACTCTGTAAATGCTAGTCATTGTTATCATCCTTCTAACCATTATCTAAAACAGGTATTCCTCAGGTTCATTGGAGAATATACCCTTATTAATATTATTGTTCGGTAAGAAATGACCAACAGGATGATTTCAAAAAGGCCTGGAGAGACTTACACAAACTGATGCTGAGTGAAACAAGCAGGGCCAGGAGATCATTATATACTTCAACAACAATAGTATATGATGACCAATTCTGATGGACCTGGCCATCCTCAGCAATGAGATGAACCAGATCAGTTCCAATGGAACAGTAATGAACTGAACCAGTTACGCCCAGTGAAAGAACTCTGGGAGATGACTAAAAACCATTACATTTTATTCCCAATCCCTATATTTTTGTCCACCTGCATTTTTGATTTTCTTCACAAGCTAATTGTACAATATTTCAGAGTCTGATTCTTTTTGTACAGCAAAATAACGGTTTGGTCATGTATACTTATTGTGTATCTAATTTATATTTTAATATATTTCACATCTACTGGTCATCCTGCCATCTGGGGGAGGGGGTGGAGGAAAGGAGGGGAAAAAATGGAACAAGAGGTTTGGGAGTTGTCAATGCTGTAAAGTTACCCATACATATAACCTGTAAATAAAAGGCTATTAAAATTTAAAAAAAGAGAGAGAGAGAGAGAGAGAGAGAGAGAGAGAGAGAGAGAGAGAGAGAATATACCCTTATTGAATTCTCCAGAGTATATTATAGTAACCAAGCCTAGACATAAAAGGATATAACATCCCTTTCTCCATTTTTTTAAAGAGGTGGGTGTCGAATGTGAAATATTTCAAATAATGTCAGACATTTTCAAAATACTGGTTAGTTTTGCTAAACTTGTTTATCTTTCTGAATTTTTTTTTGCTATGTTTTCATCAGGGAAAAGGTATCCACTAATGGATGATGAATTTTCCAATTGTCACTTAGGTGCAGAAACAAACTGCAGCTAGACTAAGTGGAGTGGGAAAAGAATGAAGCTATTTCCTCTATAACTAGGATATTATGAAGAGTTACTAGGTTTCTCTTATATACTGTTATTTATTTATTTATTTGTTTTACCTAGGAATTGTAACATAATAAGCCACATGGAAAACCATAAAGTTAAAGCCTACTCCTGTCTGGCAAAAGATTCAGAAAGTGTTCTTGCCCTCAGCATATTTTACTTGCAGGTAAATTGGAAGGATAAACAATTTAATATATACAAAAGCAAAAGATGTCTTCAGTATCAAAAATGATCTGATTGTTCAGCACATAAAGGAATATCTTATAACAAGTCTTTCTTCCTAAAGGAACTACTAAATCCAATCATCTTGAGGAACTACTAAACCCAATCAATCCTAAGTACTTAGAATCCATCAAGTTCCCAGCTATTCCTAGGAACCAATCAAAAGTTGTCTCTGTCCTTTTAATAAGATGTCTGTGGTCATGTCTATCTCTATAAAACCTGCAGAATAGGGTAATAAGTATGCTCATTAAATTCATGGAGGGGATGGTTATTAAAGAACCTAGCCAGACATCTACATTTTGACTATAGAATCATTACTTTAGGAGAATACTGACTGGGACTTTGCATTTAGGGAATAATGCACAAAACTGCCACATAGGCAGCTGTTTCTCCTGAGAAAAGGTCATTATGCTTTTAAGTGAGCAAGGCCTGCATAACCTCTTTCTATTATGACCACAAAAGACAAGTCCGTTTCTGTCATTTAGGATTTTGTTCCATTGCTGTTGTTGGAATCTTTACAAAGTGTTAAGACATTGGAGTTAATTTAATCTTAGAAAGAGTTATTTTGGGCCAGAACTTGAACTAGGTACTAAGTGGAACTGATTGAACAATGCTTGTAGAGAGCTCATAAGTATCTAAGTACTCAATGGAGTTCACAGTTTGAGAGATTCAGGGTCTAGAAAGAGATCTGAATTCACACCTTCCTTAGGACCAGAGAGCACTCTGGGAGATAACCCAGAATCCCTCTCTCTCCAGAAGGTGGAGTTAATCTTTGGGAGATCACATAAATATAGGGAATTTTTGAAGCTTGAAGTTACTTCTTCTGGTGGAACTGAGTGGAGGTACAGAGAGATTCATTGCATTTTCTAACTTGGTGCTGGCTGGAGGCTGAAGAAAGCAGAGGCAGTAGCCAAGGACAAAGCTGCAAGATCTCTTGGAGCCAGGCAGAGAGATAGGCCTCAACTAACCGGGCTAATTTGGAAGGAGAAATAAACGTTTGCATTTTTACCAGCTGGCTGCGGATTTTGGAGTAATTATTTATTTCAACTGAGACTAAGGCTGCCTCCAAGAAAACCTCCGCAGCTGTTGATTTTGTTCTATTGCTGTTGAAGGTATCTTCTAATTAAAAACAAATAAATTACATCAATTATATTTTCCAAAGTATCCTTATTTCCTCCTAAAGAGGAATCTCTAAAAATAGGAAGAATAGGGACTGAACCTCTGATTTCATTAATAGGGATCTTTATGGTGAGGAAATTCCCTCTACCAATGCAAGGTTATATGAGGATTTTTAGGTTAGGTGATTTGCCCACAGTTATACAGTTAATATGTGTCAAAGGCAGGTCTTAAACTCAATTTTTCCCAATTTGAAGTCCAGTTTCCCATATAGTCATTGCACTATGCTGCCTAATAATAAAGTATAAAAAGAAGATAGGGAAAATAATTTTAGCAAAACTAATCAATATTATGAAAGTGTCTGCTAATATATGTATTATTGCATATCAACAGACCCTCTCCTCTTTTTTTTTAAAAGAAACCTTTATTTTTTTTATTTTTAAAAACTTTTTATTTTTAAAACATATGCATAGTTTTTAACATTCACCCCTGAAAAACCTTGTATTCCAAATTTTTTCTCCCTTTCTTCATCCCATCCCATCCCCAGATGGCAAGTAATTGAATATATATTACAATATGTGTAATTATTCTATGCATATTTCCACAATTATCTTGTTGCACAAGAAAAATCTGATCAACAAGGAAAAAAAAAAAAGAGAAAGAAAACAAAATGCAAGAAAACAACATCAAAAAAGTGAAAATAATATGTTGTGATCTACACAGTCCCCAGTCCTCTCTCTGGGTGTAGATGGCTCTCTCCATCACAAAACCATTGGAACTGGCCTGAATCACCTCTTATTGAAAAAAGTCACTTCCATCAGAATTGATCATCATATAGTCTTCTTATTTGTGATGACTGCACTAGCACCCCAGACATCCCAGAATCAGCCAGAGTCAGGATAAGCAAAAGTCCTTAGTCTTTAATCTTGGTGTTAGATGCAGGATTGAACAGGATGGAAGCAGAATCTTCGTGACCACCTTCTCCCTTGTCTATCGCCAAGGAGTGACTCTGGCTAGTCTTACTCCAACCCCTAGTCCCTCCTACAATCCTCTGTATACACCAATCATTGAGCCAGCACAGATAGTAGAAAGGACCATTTTCCAAACATATGCCCATAGATTGCTGTCCAATCAGTAGTTAGTCTCAAGTGCTTGACAGTCCTGACCTCAGTGAATCGACTCAATAGTTTCAGCCCTCTACACTTATTGCTGTATAGTATATTCTCTTGGTACTACTCACTTCACTTGACATCAATTTATATTAGTCTCTCCAGGCCTTTCCCCTTCCTTTTTAAAGAAATGGAGAAAGGGGTGTCTTTTCATATTTCTTTCTTGAGTACAAGTTTGGTCACTAATTTCACAGCATTTCAATTTCAATTGATTTTTGTTTGTTTTTTGATGGTTGTTCCATTTATATCATTGTAGCAAAAAAAAAAAAAAAGTGTTTTTATTCTTCTTTTTACTTCTTTGTGTATCAGTTCTTATATGTCTCCTCATGCTTCTCTTGGAGTCATCATATTCACCTGTAAAGGAATTGACTTTTTAGTGCAAGAACAAGGTGAAACAGTACCCCATAGTAATTATCACTTCTTATACCACAATGATATACTGTAGACTACAAGTTAAGACTAAAGGGAAGGAGGAATTGGTGTTCAACTTTTAATTCACATATGATTGTGCACTCATTGTACCTTCTGAGGCTGAGATGCCACGGAGTATGGATTAATTTTCTACCACTTGTGCTAATTTTGGCTTGACAATTACCAACCAACAACATATCAACCATATATGCAATCATTGATTACAACAAATGGAGAAATTTTGAATGCTGGGATAAGTTCACTTACCTTGGTAGAACACTTTCCAGGGATGTCTACATAGATGAAGAAGTTGATGCATGTACTGCCAGAGCTAATTCAGTGTTTGAGAGGCTCTGAAGGAAAATGTGGTAGAAAAGAGGTATGAGGCTGCTTATATATCAAGATCTTTTGTATGCCTAAGGAATCTGGACAATATACCAGCACTATGCCAGAAAACTGATTAGCTTCCCATTTGAATAATATTAGAAAAAATCTGATCTCCTGGCAAGATAAATTATCAGACATTGATATCCTTTCTCAAGCTGAACTGCCAAGCATTCATACTTTATTGCAAAAAGCGCAATTCAGATGGGCTGGCCACATTATTTGAATGTCAAACATACATTTGCCTAAGAGACTATTTTAAGAGAACTCATATCAAGGCAAGTGCTCACATGGAGATCAGAAGAAGTGAGGCAAGGACATGGAAAAACTTTGGAATCAATTATTAGACATGGGAGACACTGGTATAGAACCACTCAGCATGGTGTTCCTGTATCAAAAAAGGCACTGTGTTCTCTAAGCAAAGCAGAATTGCAATAGCTCAACAGGAATGTGAAATGCACAAATTTAGAAACACTTTTATTCCAAAGGTTCATTTTTGTGTTTGACCTGATCAGTCACAGTCAGAGATAGTGTATCTTGAATCCTAACACATAGTAATGTCATTTTGGTCCTCTCTGAGCATGAAGGACAATAATCAATAACCTATTACATTCTTGGGTCTTAGTCTGTTTCACCATTTCCCTATGGTGAACAGTGACTTGCTTTCCTGTTCTTTACAACTATTACTACCGAAGAAAATTCTGCTCTAGATTTATTGTCTCTTAAGCCTTTTTTTTTTTTTTTTGGTTGTTCTTGACCCTTTGTTCTTTAACCTTATGAATTCTGAATTCTGTTCACACTGGTTGCCTAAAGAAAATCTGCTCAGGATGCTTTCTCCCTGCCCACATCACAACTGGTAGCTCCAGGGCCTCGCATAGTCATGTCCTGCTCTGTGCTCCCTATGTAGGAAGGCTAGGTCGCCAAGGATGCTAAAGTACTGTGATCTCTTGCTCAGCAAAACTTAAGAAGCATTTGATGAGTGAGCAGTCAGCTGAGCAACCTGCAGTGTTTATGATGGTATATGTTGCACAATCATATGAGATAGATTGTGTATATAATGCCTATAAGTCTGGAGTCATCTGGAGAAGCATCTGCTGATTGTTCCTGTGCCAGCATGAAAAAAGAATGCCGCCAAAAGGTTGGCATAAGTGAGTGCTTACAGTCTCATAGTGCACAGCACATTTATGCTTTGTATTGGATCTATTGGAGTGAAAGTAAGGCAGCACCTCCAAAGGAAGAGTATTCATAAGGTTATACCAGGGGGTTTTCTCAAGCACAGGAGAGATCCCATATGTCATAGGACCCTCAAGGGTTACCAAGACAGAGAACTTTATATTAATAACATCATTTTCTTTAGTGGAAGTATAGAGCTGGGAATGATTCTTCTTAAGCAATAAGATCATCAAAATGCACATATTACACACCTACGGATATCCATAATCAACTTTGTAGTTTCCATATTTTGAAGTGCATGCACATCTCTTTGGTGGGGAATATGGATGATGATAAAATATTAAAATATTAATAAAAACAACAGCAATAGCAATCTGACATTTATATAGAGCTTAACTTGTTGCTTTTTATCTTTCGTTCTTGAAGATGATCACATCAAAGAGGTGATGCCATGACATGCAAGTAAGTTGGATTTAACCGAGGGAGGTCTGTGCAAAGTCATCAGCTTCACTTTCTCCTCCAGGGTCACCTGCATCTAGTGGCAAGATATAAATCAGAATGACTGAAAAGGGTCCTGTCAATATTTTAAACATATCATCTCCTAATGATAATATGAGGTAGGTGTTATTACCCTGAATTTCTTTCACCACCAAACATAATCCCTCTAAGAGTGTATATCTTTCTCAGTGACCAGCTGTTCTCTTGCCTTATCATTTTAAGCACTGGAGAAATCCATTAAACTATTTTACATGGCCCATTTGACATGCATTATTTTTTTATCCTTGGAGAATACCTTTGGTTACATTTGTACAGGAAACTCCAGGTGTGGAACTGTCTATTAGTGTAGCTGGGACACCTTACAGGTGTTGTTGCCTCTATTTTACAAATGAGGAAACAGATGTTAAATGATTGAGGTAGAATCTGAACTTTTGTATCCTTGAAGTGAAATACCTTATCTCTTACTATCTTTTGTTTTTCAAAAGACAAAGACTTTAGCTATTAGCTTTTATTCTTCCTCATCCTTTTCATAAAAACTTTTTTTTTTTTTTTTTTTTTTGGCTGAGGCAATTGGGGTTAAATGACTTGCTCAGTGTCACATAGCTAGGAAGTGTTAAATGTCTGAGGTCAAATTTGAACTCAGGTCCTCCTGACTTCAGGGCTAGTGCTCTATCCATTCTTTTTTTTTTTTTTTTTTAACAAAATATTAACTATATTTATCTCATAAGGAGTTGTATGTCCATTATTCTTAAGTTACAGCTTCTATTAATTCCACGTGATTAAAGGAAACAATCCAGGCTTTTTGGATTCCACAACTATAACAAAAATATATGTGCCTTTTAGTGTGTTTTTCTTGAGCTCTACCATCAAACTGACCTCTCCAAAAAAACATGTAAACTCTTTATTGGCAATGGAGTTATTATTTGAAAGAAGATAGCTGCTAATAACAGTATTCAAACTAATAACTATATAGTATGTGCAAGACTATACTAAATTGTAGCGATATAAAGACAAAACCAAAATTGTCCCTGCCCTTAAGGAACTCATATTCTATTGGATACCACACAGTTACGCTCTTCTTTGTCTAAATCAAAAGTGGCATTTATCATTGCATCATAGATCTGAACTTGGAAGGAAAATTAAAGCCTCCCCAGTCAAATACCTACATTTTAAATATAATTTCTCTCTTAGTTTACTTTTCTAGCCAGCATTTGCTTTGGCATTGGCACATTGGGTATTCAAAGAACAATGTCTACCTCCCCTTTGAGTTTTCTTGGTTAGTTCTAAGAGGGTGGCAAATTTTCTAATGTTATTGCTCAAGATCCCTCAACTAGTATGCTTTCCAGTCAGTCAGACTTAGACTTTAGAAAGGGAAAATTTACTGAAATATTACTGTTTGTACAGTTAGAATAAAAACATCTCTCTAAAAGTCTGATATAATCTCTTGCATTTACACACAAACTTATTACGAATATATTTTTGGGCATGTGGTCAACAGCTAATTTTTTACCTTTTTATTTTTTAGTTTATTAAAAGGCCTTCTTTCCCTTCTTAGAGTTCTCCTTTTGTGTATTTTGCTCTTTTCTTGGTTCTAAGGATGGGGGCTGCTGCTGCTATAGATGTGAGTATTTAAAAGTATAATAGTATAACTGTTGAATTTGTATGTGGTTAATTTGAATGCTATCTGAGTACTTTGCTCGTTTTGAATTTTTTTCTCCAAGTCTGCAGAAACACCAAGTCTATCAATCTTCTTTTAGTAATATCTAATCTTCAAATTTATATGGGAAAATATTCTGTCCTTTCACTCTGCTTACCAAAACTTTTGATCTAGTGTTGAAGTCATTTTTGACTGCAGCCAGAAATAGCATGAACCAGATTTTCATAGAGGACATCAACAAAATTCTCTCTATTCTTTTGGAAGGACTTAGTTTGATGACTTCTTCCTTACAAGTTAGTCATGTCCCTTTTCCTTCTAAACTTGTCAATTGGTTTTTACTTTCCTGCCATGAGCAGATTGTGCATTGTGTAATTTTAGGATGAGTTGCTGCATCAATATTCTCATTATGCTCATCTATCCTATTGTAATATCTAAGCAGAATACAACATAATCTGTTTGCCTGATTAGTTTCATCTGGCATAGAGTAAGTAAGAATGGGTTTTTATCGTGGCTGACTACATTGTCAAGAGTTATAGGATAAGATAATATTTGGCAGACTAGTGAGCTATAAGTTTCTAGCACTAGATTATAGTATTCCCTCTTTCACAATCTTGGGCAAATCATACAGTCTCTTTCCCCTCATCTCCATAAAATACTATACCATTTTCACCCTGACTACTTTTCAAGAGTAATCATATCCTTTGAATGTTTCAAAAGGACAATACTAATTAAAATTATGGATTATAGGTTGTGAATTATAAAATATTTGTGATTTTCAGTGAGAATCATGATTATTAGATTGCTGTATATGAAGAAGGATTATAGGGAATATATAAGTATTTGTAAGTATTTATTTTTTGCCAGGCACTGTGCTAAATGCTTTACAAATATCATTTCACAATAATCTTCCAAGATAAGTACAATGATTCTCCCCATTTTACAGTTGGAGAAACTGAGGCAAATAGAGGTTCACATAGCTAGTAAGGGCCTGAGGCCAGATTTAAACTCAGATTTTCTTGAGTGCCACTTAAATTTCTTAATATATGAGTATAGAAAGATAGCTTTGAGGGAAAGTTTTAAACAATTTTAAACAGTTTTAGAAGCTAAACTTATTCTTATTATTATTCCTATTTGATTCTGGAGGACAATACAACCTGTTTTTGTATGGCCTGCAAGTTACCATACAAAAATAGCTCTTCACTGAAAACATTTTCTCTTATCCTATCTTCCACTCTGAGGGAATGTCATAAATTCTGAGTCCCTGACAATCAGAAGTCCTATGTCTCTGAAACAATTATTATAATTTTGTATGTATATTCTGTTAGAAGATGTGGAATCCCCTACATACAAAACCATAACCTAGACTTTCTCTCAATTTGAAATTCTAAACTACAGTTACCTGTCAGAAATAGCCTTGTTCTTCTGAGATCCTGGCTTTCAAATTTCCTTCTTTCCTCCCCCTCCTTCAAATTATCCAGACCAATCTGATCTGGCTACTTGGAAACCAACACTGGCACTTTGGATTTCACAGATTACACACTGAGGGAGTAAGTGAAGGAGTATCTTTCTTTCACTCCATGCTTCAATAATCTCAATTCTAGGCTTTTTTTTTTTTTCTTCTCCTCCCTTCACAGAACCAAATTTTTCACCTTCCTCCAAATCTTCCTTTTAGGGGAATGTCATTTTTACTCTCTAAAGTGAACACTCCCTCACTCCTTTCAAGTAGGCAATTTCATTGATTGTATTTATATCCAAAATGCTTGGTTGATGCATAGTAGAGCCATAAAAAATGTTGATAGATTGATTAAAAAAATATCATTTTCCTTATCTTTCCCAGTTCTTTCCCACTCAACAGAAATCTTTTTTTTTTTTTTAACCACTCTGCCCCAGCCTCTTTTTACCTGGCATTCCACTTTTGAAGGGTTTCTTCTTTTACTTAAGTAAGGCTTTGAGGTTCACCTGGAAACTTTGCAACCATTGCAAATTACAGCATACTGCACTATTATCATATGTGATTATTATAAGTAATAAGTAATAAGACAAGATAAAGAAATATGGATAGAGATAAGACACAATGCATTCTAACTTTGAACCTCTGTTGATTAATTAGGCACTAGGGCAGGAAAGATGAGTATATAAATGTAGATGAGTGAGAGTGGGATGAGGGCAAGCTAAAACTGTGATCTATTAAGGGGAGTATGCCCTGATCCCAGCCTCTCCTACCTGGCATTTGTTGATTTAGTCTCCATAAAAAACCTACTAAAAAAAAACCAAACAAACAAGAAGTAATAATCATCTTATGGAGACACTTTTAGCAAGAGTTTATAGTTTGAGAATTATTAGATTCTTGCTGGAGACATAGGCAATTACCTTACTTGATGCATAGAGAAAACCAGAAGAATGCATGAGAGCTTACCTGAAACACATATAGATTTCATTTGAACATCCTATTAGAGGTATTTTCATCTTCAGGATCTAGGAAGCCCCCTGAAAGACAGAGATGGATATTCTTTCTTTATCAAGTAAGTGAATGAGTTATTTCTTTTTTTTTTTTCTTTCTTTCTTTTTTTTTTTTTTTTTGTTATAGCTTTTTATTTATAAGTTATATGCATGGGTAATTTTATAGCATTGACAATTGCCAAACCTTTTGTTCCAATTTTTCCCCTCCTTTCCCCCATTCCCTCCCCCAGATGTTAGGTTGACCAATACATGTTAAATATGTTAAAGTATAAATTAAATACAATATAAGTATACATGTCCAAACAGTTATTTTGCTGTACAAAAAGAATCGGACTTTGAAATAGTGTATTATTAGCTTGTGAAGGAAATCAAAAATGCAGGCAGACAAAAATTTAGGGATTGGGAATTCTATGTAATGGGCCATAGTCATCTCCCAGAGTTCTTTCACTGGGTGTAGCTGTAGCTGGTTCAATTCATTACTGCTCTATTGGAACTGATTTGGTTCATCTCATTGTTAAAGAGTGCCATGTCCATCAGAATTGATCATCATATGGTATTGTTGTTGAAGTATAAAATGATCTCCTGGTCCTGCTCATTTCACTCAGCATCAATTCATGTAAGTCTCTCCAGGCCTTTCTGAAATCATCCTGTTGGTCATTTCTTACCGAACAATAATATTCCATAATTGAATGAGCTATTTCTACAGGGATACATTCATGGATGATCCAAATAATAATTAAAAAAAAAAAACAATGCTAGAATGTGCTTAGCAAGCAAGCCCTGTTGATAGTAATAATTCTTTGTTTTCTTGGTTTTTTATGTTGCTAGATATAATTCAAATTAATAATCCCTCACATATTAGATGTTGGATTTTGCTGTTGACCTTGAATATTTATCTATTTTTGTTAATGCTTGTTATTAATGACCCTGGACCAATCAAATTTTTTCCCCTAATAATCTCCCTTGAGATTGCTGTTCAAACTTTATGTCTCTTGATGGTCTCAACATCTTAATAATAATTATGATTCTTATACATTTATTTATTCTCTTTGATGAATAATGACAAGTTCTCCAAGAATTTGACAATTGCTTCTCAACTACTCTGTAGCCCTAAATCTAGAAATTGCCTTACTGAGAAAGTTAAATCTTCTTACTAAGAGAAAATACATGGTAGCAACTGGCAATATCATTTTATTGTGCAAGGTTATTTTTAATAGGCAAGAACTTTGTAAAGCAAAATGTAGAGGCAGTAAGGAAAACAAATAATCCTGTGGGTAATATATTGACATGTGATCCAACTAGACCAGATTATTCTGATTGTGTTTATAGGTGACATCATAAGGAAAATAGACAAAAAATGGAACAGATCTGCTGATGTTTTACTAGACTTTTATGGTCACAATAATGGAACCAACCCAATTAGACTTCTTTCATTCTCTGTACAATGTGAAGAAATGTCTTTGAAGTTGGAATTAGACAGAGAAAGAACCACAAAAAGAGTAGGGTATAGGAGAGAGCCTTGGATTACAACCACAATTAGGGTATCTGATATGAATAATGAGCAAAGAGGAATGATGGAGTTCAAGTAAAAAATAATGCTGATGCACAGTATTAATGTGGAGCTTACTATGGAGCCATGTGAGGTTATCTTAGGTATGTTCTACTTTTAACATAGAAAATTATATTCCTTTGTTAAGAATGAGCCCATTTGAATATCTTGCTCTTGGATTTATTATTCCCTCTTTGGTTATAGAAAATATATTGAATAGGAGTTTGAGTTACATTCACATAACTATGCATGAGGTATTTTGGGGGTGCAGTGTTTTGTGGGACCTCAACTAGATTTTGGTAGAGTGATTTATGTATATTTGAAAACATAGAGGAAAGAATTAGTAAAGAGAAAGAGGGAGAAAGTAAGGATATCAGAGAGAATAGGGGAACACTGAGGAGACTAGCTTCTAGAAAAGGTTAAGGTTTGGACACACAAGTGGAGAACATAACCTTTTTGTCTCTGAGACAGGAAATAAGATGAAAAAATGACTATTGTAATGGACATAAGTGATAAATAAAGATAGTGAAAAGAGGCTTGGTGTAAAAATCCTTTTTTTTTTTTTTAAATGTTTACTATCTGTATGATCTTGGACAAGTCATTTAACTTAGCTTAATTTTATTTTTCCCTTTTGTAAAAATGGGGGGTTTAGGCTAGATGAACTTTGGTGTCCCTTCCAACTCTTGCTCTGCTTTCTTATGATCTTTGGTCCACTGAACTGATCTAAAACAATTTTGTCCTTAGGGAGGGTGCTTTGAAATCACTGCTATAAACTGATTCTAGCTATGAGAAGGAATATAAAAAGCTCATTTTCTTGCTGTATCTCCTTCTTCTGTCTTCTACATCTTTCCCCACCTTTTCTACCATCTTTCTTTCTTTCCTATATACCGTTTATTCTTTCAACCTTTTGTAGCATTAAAATCTAGAATCTTTTGAAGTTATTTTTCAGTTATGCCAACTCTTCATGATGCCATAGACCAGTTCTCTTTGAGGTTTTCTTGGCAAACATACTGGAATGGTTTGTCATTTCCTATTCAAGTGGATGCAGTGGATCCTCTTATCAGGCAATCAGGAATTAAGTTATTTGCCCAAGGTCACACAGCTAAGAAGTGTCTGAGGCTGGATTACTGCTATCTTATGAATTTACTACCTTCTTGTTTTCCTTTACTGCTATCCTCTAGTCTTGTCTTACACCTTTGTTTCCTTTGTCTTCCTCTGCTCCTTTCCATCACCCTTCCTTTCTTCCTTTGTTTTTTCCTCTCATCACTTTCTGCCAAGTTAATCCAATTGAGGTAAGAAATTAGACTTCTGAGGGAATTGAAAGACCTGGCAAGTTTTCACAGTGGCTTAGCACCAAGGTTTTTAGAACAGGTGTTTCTATAATTGTAGTACACTGAGGAGTGCTGGACAGCCTGGATTTTACCCCAGATTTTAACTCTTGATCTGATTTCAATTCTTTTGCTTCAATTTAAAAACATGCAAAAAAAATTTCTACAGTTACTAATTAGAGTAATTTGTTCTTGATGTGAAGGTATAAAAATATGGAAAAGTTCCTTCTCCCTTTTGAAGAGACATGGCAAGCTGTTTGATATTGGATAAGATTAGTAAGGTTAGCCAATATATCCTCCTTCCATTCCTCAATTCAGGGGAGGAAGCAGATATATTCCTGGAATTTTTAGTTTGAACTCACATTGACCTATAGAAGGAATGGAATAAATGTTAGTTGTATGTGAAAGAGTAATAAATAACCTTATATATACTTCAGGTATCGTATATCTTAAGTAGGCTTTTATGGGCTAGAGTAGTGATTATAGCCATCAGTTACAAAATTTCTGTGGGAAAATGCAGTGAAATTCTGAATAACTGATCTATAAACAAGCCTTTGGATCACAGTTATTCGTAAATCAGGCACTGAGTGTTTATATAATTCATATCTTATAAGCACTCATGTGTCTTGTTAGGTAACTTTTTTTTTTTTTTTTTGCCTCCATAATAACTGGCCTTTGTTTGGTGAATGCCAAAAATCAAGGAAATGGGAGTTGAGATTGAAGATAGAGGCACAACTAGAGTGGAGCGTTTGGACCTTTACCCCAGGACACCAAAAGTTAGTTTGTGATTTTAAAAAGTCCTTTTAAAATATTACACAGTTAAAAAAATCTATTATCTTCATGTTGTCACAAAATTTCTTCTTCTTAGCAACTTAGAAAATACAATTTTCCCTTCCACACCATAGGAGCTAGAGATGCTTGCCCCCAGGATCTGGAAAATCCATATATAATTGTTTGGTCCTTTCTTTGTACTAGAGAAGAAATCTGAATTATTATGGTATTAAAAGATAGAATATGTTGATGTTAAGTAATAGTACACATATTTAATGCTCTTCTGAGGTTTTTAAACAGTTTTGTGTCATCTGTGTGTTGTTGTCTGCATCTTCCACAAAATTCCCCCATATCTTGATATAATATCTTATGCTTACTTGTGATATATTGAAAATGATGGGGAAGTGATAACTGTAGTTAGCAAGAATAACAAAATACAATGAAAAGCTATTAGATTCCTTCCTAAAATGGTGAACATACACCAGGTGAGTTCCTCTCCAGTTGATCATTCCTGAGAAGTTGTCTCTTCATCAAAAACAACAACAACAACAACAACAACAACAACAACAACAACTATGTTGTCTCATGGTTTCTGCAACTCCAATGGAGCTAGTATCTCAGGGTTTTAGTCTCTCCTCATAGAACTGATACAAGAAGTCTTTTCTCCACCAACACAATTGATCTGAGGATGTGCTTTTGCTGCTTTCTATTGCTGCAAAAATGTCTATGTGTTTGTAGCAGCCCTTTTTGTAGTGGCAAGAAACTGGAAACTGAGTGGATGCCCACCACTTGGGGAATGTTTGAATAACTTATTATATATGAATATAATGGAATATTATTGTTCTGTAAGAAACAACCAGCAGGATGATTTCAGAGAGGCCTGGAGAGACTTACATGAACTGATGCTAAATAAAATGAGCAGAAGCAGGAGATCATTGTACAAGGCAATAACAAGATTATATAATAATCAATTCTGATGGATATGGTTCTCCTCAAAAATGAGATGATCCAGGCTAGTTCCATTGGTCTTGTGATGGAGAGAGTCATCTACATTTAGAGAGAGGACTGTGGGGACTGAGTGTGAGTTCACAACATAGCATTTTCACTCTTTTTCTTATTTGCTTGCATTTTATTTTCTTATTTTTTTGAGGTTTGATTTGATTTTTCTTGTTCAGTAAGATAATTGTATAAATATTTATGCATATATTGAATTTAACATATATTTCTACCACGTTTAATATAAAAAAGAAAAAATGTCTATTTATGGCTCTGAATGAAAAAAAGCCCTTCCAAACTTTTACTGCTAATGAAGAATGAAATCAGAGAACCTAATATCTCATCATATAATTATAAAATATGCTTTATTTGGTACACTGAAGTGAGAGGACCATGAAGCTCACTGGATATTGTTGTATTTTCACAGGTATCACAGCTGTGAGAAGTTACTCCATGCATATTGTGAAAATAGTATGGAGATAAGAGTTCTGTGATAAGAGAAGTCACAGTAGGAATCAGAGGATATTGAAGAAGAGGATATATTCCCTTCTCCTTTCTTTACCCCTTTCCTGTCTTCTCCTATCCTTCCATTCAACCCTTTTTTCTCCTCACTTTTTCCCCTTTCATTTTCCCATATTAAACTAAAAGAAAAGTAATCCTTCAGATTGAAAAAAAAAATCAACCCCTTTCCATATGGTAGAGAAATATAAGGAGATTGTATCATCTCTGGAAAGAGAATAGAAAAGTAACAAACTGTATAAGGTGACATACATAAGTGATGATGCAGCTCTTGATGAGCCTTGAGGGACAAGCTGTACTGTAATTAGATTGGCACCCTTCACAGAGTTGCTTTCTCGCTTCCTCGCACTCTGAATCTCTTAATTTAGTTAGTTTATAAGTGTATGTAGAAAAGAAAAAAGGCATTAAAAAGTTTCTAGTCCCCTGAGCCTTGCAATTTAATATGCATGAAAATTACCACTATCTTTTGGTTGTTTCATTTTTATTTTTTCAAAGATGCTGACTTTTGTCTAAACTACCTGAGTCTACAAACTGAGCACCCACCCACTCTGCCATGTATATTAATAACATTAATGTGTTTCTGAAGTACTATGCACCTTGATGGTCTGGAAGGCAGTACTTTTAGGAGCACTTCATTTATTATGATATATTTCAATATATTTCAATATTAGTGTCTTAACTGATAAAGGGAAGTTCTAATTCAGTAGGGGAAATTTAGAAAAAAAATTATACAAAACTAAATATCTTTAACAATAGACAGCTATTAGGAATAATGAAAACAAAGAAATACTGAGTGAGTCATACAAGACACTGAATAGACTGAGACACACAGGAAAGCAAAATTCTGGAATGAAAGGGAAAAAGGAATGAAATTAATGGCTTTTTATTTCTCCTCATAGTATAAGTATATAGCAAGAAGCACATAATCTTGGGAGGCTACTAAGAAAAAAAGATCAAATACTAAAACAGTTTTCCATTTAAACATTGCTTAATACCATTAGAAATTTTATGGATTAATTAGAGTATATGGTGAATTTGGCATCATCAAATAGAAAGTTGTTCCTATTATGCAAGCATTCACATCAGCTTAGTTTTAATATTTTAAGCTTTTACTCATTGTCCCATTGTCTGTTACTGCTAGTTATCATTCATGGTCATTGTATATATCATAAATGAAGAAAAAAAAGGAAATTATTAGAGAACAATAGAGAGGTAAGAAATATATCCCCAATTCTGATCTTACCCAAAGGAGATTCCACAGTACTCATCTTAAAGTTTACACCAAAGCTGAGAGCCTGACTTTGGTCAGTGACAAGAAGAATGAGTTTGGAAGCTAGCAAAGTATTCAGAGTCAAATGATTTGTCAAGTTTATTGATTTGTGTCAAGATTCCAAATGTTTCGAGGGTGCTTAATAAATGTTTATTGACTGATAGACAGACTGACATGCTCTTCTAAAGTTTATAGTTTGTTACCTAAAGAGCTTTGTGAGCATATGTAAACTTATGGGAAGAAACCTAAAGATAGGGCTTGTCAATCATTTTTAGGTGATGAGTTACTTTTAGTAACTCAGAATGGTAGATGGTAGAATGTAAGATGTACATTGTACTTTAAAGTTTTGCAAAACACTTTAGATCTTTTGTCTTTTTTAATCTTTACAACTCTGGGAGGTAAGGTAAGTGGTCTTCTTATCCCCATTTTACAGATGAGGAAACTGATTCAGAGAGGTTAAGTGACTTATGCAACACTACTAATAAATATTTGCTTTGGGTTTTGAGCTCAGGTTTTCCTGACTCCAAAGCCAGTATCACATCACACTGTCTCAGTACATAAGTTGCTGATTAGGGCTGGTGACAATAGAAACACTTGGAACCCTGGAAGGAAGAAATGTAAATGGTAGGATTTTGGAGATCAAAGTTATAAGGCTGAGCAACTCATGAATCATGATTTATTTGTTGGAGCTCCTATTCTAAAGCAAAAAAAGTGAGAGAATTGTGGAGGAACACACATTGTGTGTATGTGTGTTTGTGGTTGTATATTTAAGTAATCCTGAGACAATTGCCATCTTTATTTTTGTCTCTTGATGACATGATGTTTTTCATTGTTTTTGTTGTCGTTGTTAATGTTGCTTTGTTTTGTTTTTAATGATGATGTGGGCCTCATGCTTCTGCCTCTGGCTTGCTGAATGGCTTCTTGTACAAAGTAAATTAAGTGTAGGAGGTGAAGATTTATAAAGAGCCAAATTCCATATAGTTAGGTAAGTAAAAAGATAGAGTTGATATGGTAGTAATATACAAAGGACATAATGTGTGGAACATAATCCAGTTTAGGAAATAAGCTTTGATGATGTTTTCCATCTATAAGTAGAGGATGTTTCATTCTCTATGAGTTTCTATGTAAATAAAATCACAGGTCCAGCAGTCCCTGTCCAATAGACATGTCTTATTCACCCAGTAACGATCATTTGCATGTATATATTGAAGTACTCTTTTTAAGGTCAAATATTGAGACTTTTACCTCAGTGCCATAGATGTGGGGACTTGTCAAAAAGGTAGAATGAGGACTACAATAGAATGGAAATCACAAGAAGAGGCTGGGCTAAGAGATAAAAGAGAAAAGGGAGAGGACACATGGTGCGGTAGGGAAAGCATTTAAATTCTAACCATAGTTCCACCATTAGGAATTATATTGACCTTTGGAAATCTCATCACCTCTTTGGAACTGCATTTACTCATATAAAAGGAGGGAATTTAAAGAGTTTGGATTAGAGGATATGTGATATCCTTCAAGCTCTAGCATTCTAAGATTATGCCAAGGCTCGAGGTGTAGGGAGGTTTGAGGAAGTACTTTATGACACTATTTCTTAATCTCCCTCTAGGAGATCCACAGTAGGTATCCCAAACTAGATGTAATGATTCAAAGTTACTTGGTTGATTTCCAAACTAATCCCATCACATTTCCCCTTCTTAGCGTTCAAAATATCTCCAATTCCCCTAGTTATAGTCTACAATTTGTATGCAGAGGCATTGTGATAGGCAATGATTCATATATCCATAACTGGCTGGGTCCACCAGAGAATATACACCCATACTTACCTGTATAACATTGTCTATTTTGAACTCTTACTTTTGAAAGAGTGTGAGTGTGTGTGTGTATGTGTGTGTGTGTGTGTGTGTGTGTGTGTGTGCATGTGTTTATGTTTGTGTATGTGTATATTTTCCATATGATCATTGTTTAAACAATTACCATTTAGGTCCTCTAGGCAATTTATCATTTTACAGATGAGGAGACTGAAGCCCAGAAAGATTAGATGACTTGCCCATGAGTTTACAGGTAATAAAAAGGAAAGCCAATTTTTGAATCCTGGTCTTCTGAATCTGAATCCAGAAGTCTTTTCTCTGTGCTAAGCTTCCTCCTTTATATTTGTTTATTTATTTATTTTGGTTCTTTAAAATGATTACCAGTGGTGATAATGTCCACTGTTATAAGAAGAAAAGGCAAGTTCACAGTATTCCTTTAGCTCACTTCACCTGGAAAGGGTAAAAGTACACTTCTACAGGGGTATGCATTGGAAGAAAGGTAACCTTCTTTACACATTTTCATTCTTTCTGGGCACATCCTTGGCATTTGGGTTTTGTTTCATTCTGTCACTGAAGAATGTACAGGGCTAGAACCAAAATGAGATATAATTCGACTAGTCAGCAAGCCACGATCTGCTCATTTTGTCAAATTTGTGAAGTGAAGATACTTCCTGCATTCCAGCTGCACTGATCTTGTGTAATAAATTTGGATTGTATGTCAATTATCCAAATTTATTACTACGTGCTTTAAGATTTGAATATGTATGTGATTCTTAATTTAAAGGCTCTCTTATTGTACAATACTTACCATCAGAACTAGCTTTTAACCACCATTCAGATAATGGCTATTTTATACTTGTCAAACATCTTTCCTTTCCAAGGTCATCAGTTTCACAACATCACTGGAAATGAAGTGGGACGTATGGTTCGGTTTAATCAAATTTCATGCTCCACTGCTTCCTTCTTATGGCCTCTCTGCTAATTGATCAAGTTTTCAATTAAAGTCTTCCATCTTTGTTTTAATTCTTTGTTAGGGTTTTTATTCCATTAGATGATTTCATGAGATCAGGAGTCTGCCTGTTCTACCTATTACATAGTTGTTTAGAATTGGTGAGCTAGCACTCATCTCTTTTCTCCTTTACCCTTATCCTAATTCTTTTTTTGTTAAAAGTTTTCCTTGGACCATCTTCATTTATTAATTTTAGATTATATTTTTAAAATATTACTTTACCTTTCCAAGGAGGAAATTAGTTTATCTCATGAGTTATGGAGGATAACAATCCCTCTTGGTTTTTTGCATTTTTCATCTGTCTTGTTCAGCAGTGACTAAGCAAATAGAGAATATAGTCCCTTAAATGGCGACTAAAAAGAATGATGAGTGAATAAATGTGAGGCATGTGACATTTCCTTTTATGCTGAGCTGCTTCTCAGGGGTCTCCCTAATAAGCTGCAACACAACTCCTTGATTATCACACCTGCTTTATCATGTTTCTGTGGATCTCTTAAATGCTAACAAGACCAATATATGTAGCTATATCTCTTGTTGGTTACATTGATTACTCACTTTCTTTCTTGGTAAGGAAAGTTCATCCCCAAAGCAGCCCTATATCAAATTCACCTCAAAATCTGCTAGCTGGGAGAGTTTATTAAAATCAAATAGTTATTAAAATCAATACAATTTAAAGAACCAAAGAAAATGTGCTGACAAGATCAATGTAAACAAACTTTAGCTAGGAGGGTTGTGTTCATTTCAAAGTTATTCTTTAATTTCAGGAGGTGGATTTTTAACTTTACCTCTGATACTTTCCATTCCCTGGGAAATATAGGCTGAATCACTTCATGAAATCATTTGCAATACATGACAGGCTGTATTAAAGGTTTACTGTTTAGGGTTTTACAATATGAAATTCTCACTTTATGATAATCTTCAAATAAAGAATGAAAGGCCATAAAACACATTTCTTTTGCCTTCTTAAGATACAAAAATCAGACATACTTTCTCACCTTGGTGACCTGAATGCTGAAACAGAAAGGATAGGCTCATTGATCAGGGTGGTGGCTTTTAGTGCTATCTTTTGGTATGCTGTTCAGCCAGCAGATTGGCTTTTGTAGTGGGTAATATTTCTTTTCCAAGAGCTTACTTTAAAGCTTCAGATCACAGTGCTGATTTTAATGGCTGTGTTTATGTTTTTGCAATTTATTCAATAGAGTCAGAACATTCATTTCTGAATCCTGTCCTTGCTAGAGAAAATAATAATATTTGCTGATATTTATACAGGTTTTAAAGATTTACAAACTGTTTTTTTTTTTTGGGGGGGGTGGGGTGGGGAGGAATTTTACAGAGAAGAAAACTGTATCCCAGAGAAGTGACTTGAATAGGATAATTTGTGGCTAATAAAAATTGAGAATAGGATTTGAATCCATAGATAGAGGATCACAGTTTTACATCTAGAAGGGACTCCAGAGGCTATCTCATCTAAACTTCTTTTAAAAATGACAAACCTTAGGCTGAAGCACACATAAGTGGTAGGTAGCAGTTTTGAGCCTTGTACTCTGAAATCAAACCTCCAAAGAGTAAGTGACATTCTATTTCTTAGCTTTGCCTCTCACTTGTCAAGGGTAGGTAGATTTGTCTAATCAGAAATCAGCCCCAAGTCTTCACTTACTGGCCAGACCTAGCCTCCATCTTAAAACTGCTGTAATCTAGATGGTCTTAGTTAAATGACTTCTTTGGTACAACAGAAGTAATTATCAACAGAAGTAGACAAATATTCTTATATACTGCATATTGGTTTTATTTTTTCTCTTAAGCAGAGATAAACAATTAAATAGAACAAAATGGTAGGAAAATTATTCATGCCGATAAAGCATGGACTAAATTTTGAATCTATAGCACCTTTTAAATTCCAGAAGGCCCTTAGACTAAATTTTGAGTTTGCTTTTAATCCAACAGTGCTAGAAAATATCTACCAGATGCTCAATGAATACTTCCAACTAATTGGTCAATAGAGGAATTATTATTACATAGAGGAATGTATTATTTGTAGCAGGGACTTCTTTTAACTGTAGCTAACCCATTTTAGAAAACAATGAGTGAGTGAACTCAGCAGTTTATACTGGCAAGGAGAAACCTGTAGTTACCATTGCTTTTTGTTCCCTAGCCCAATGGATCCCACTGTTCCATGCAGTAGGAATTAAGAAGAAAAAGAAGCTACAAAATGAGGGGATGTTGCATGTGGATTAACAATGCCTAAGGTTCAATTCTTAGCAAATGTTTTAAAGTATGTGTGCAGACTGTCCATGAGATATATTGTGATAGTTCATTTAATAATTCTGGAATACAGAAGATGAAAATTGTCAGTTAATGAAACATTTACCTGGAGAAGGAAAAAAAAAATGAAACAAAAATACTTAGAGCCAGAAATGATGACAATCTGCAAATATCCAATGGAGGAGGGGAGGAGGAGTGCTTCTAGTTCTAGGAAGTATGACTAAGAATAATGTTTCAGGGTTAAAGGGAGACTTCTTTTCTAAGTAGGAAGGAATTTTTACAATTTATTTTTTAAACAAAAATCTACTTTATTGCTGTACTCCCTCCACATTCTGTTGAAATAAAAGATAAATAACATTTAACAAATATATAAAAAAATTTAGCAAATATAGAAAATATTACCCATATTTAACATATGTAACACCATGCTATAAACACACAATATATGTATGTGATACATCCACATGTGCATACATGTTGCAATATGTACACATGCATGTATGCATCTGTGCACACACATATTGCTTGGATTTTTTGTCTCCCAACAGAAAAGAAATTTTTTTTTTTTACAAGTAATAACTTACTCATCAGAAGGGGCACTAAATTAGAGGTAGATGACTACTTGATGGGATGTTATATAGGAGATTTCTGCCTTAGGTGTAGGAGCTGGACTACATGAACTTTGAGATACATAACAGCTTAGAGGTTCTACAAAACTTGAAAACTTTTAAGGTCGTGGAAAAATATCTCCAACCAAAAGAATACAAAAGAAAAAGGTAGAAAAAAACAATAGAAACCCAGTCAGCATAGAGGCAAAATTTTCACTCTGAATAGAGTGCTATACCTGGAATTAGGAAGTTATAAATTCAAATCCAGCTAAGGAACTTGTCAGCTAATGTGACCTTTGGAAAGTCACTTTACCTTTTTCTGCCTCAGTTTCCTCAATTGTAAAATTCATATAATAATAGTTTCTATCTCACAAGTTTACTGGGGTGGCAAGGTGATACATGGATAGAGTGTTGGGCCTGGAATCAGGAAGACTTATCTTCCTGAGTTCCGCTCTGATCTCAGACATTAACTGTGTGACCCTAAATAGGTCACTTAAGTCTATTTACCCCAGTTTCCTCATCTGTAAAATAAGTTGTAGAAGAAAATGGTAAACCACTACAATATCTCTGCCAAGAAAATCTCAAGAAAGAATCAGAGATAGCAATAACCCAGGATTATTGTGAGAATTAAATGAGATTCTTATAAAGTATCTATGTCTGGCAGTAATAGGTGCTTAATAAATGTTTATTCCTTTCCCCCTTCCCTCTTTGCTTTTTTTTAGAGTGGGTGGGGAGAGTAGAGGGAAAGAAAATTTTGTATCAATGATTCTGAGATAATATATCTAAAGTGCATAGTAGGCATATAGTTGGTATTTTAAAATATTTGTTCTTTTCCCTTTCCCTTATTAAAAAGGAACTTAATAAATGCTTCTTTATTCTTTATTTAAAATATTTAAATATTTTTCTCCATTTTTTGGAGGGGGAGGGTGTTAAGAATGAGTGAGTTTTTAAAGGAAGATGATTTACTTGAGATGAGGCAACTATAAGTTCCTTCTTTCTGTTTTCTACCGAGAAAGTTTATACATTAGATTCTATAATGATCTAACAAAGCATCTCTACCTTGTAAGATAAGTATTTCCCCAGAATTAGAACTGTTTCTCCTGAGTTTTCCTTAGACTTCTACTTTAGCCTTAGCTCTCCAACCATCACCAGATAAGAATCTCGGTTCTGCTGGTTGTTTTGACTTGACAAAAAATCCTATTGTTTAAAAAAATTTATGATGTGTTCTAGCTTGTCAGATTGAACCATAACACATCATAAACTTAAAACCAATTTTTGCCCACGAAGGTATGCTATTGATTTAAATAGCATTTCTTCACATTCAGTTATTTTAAAAGGCTGACTGTAAAGTCTGTGGCCAGCACATGAACTTCCCTAGTTCATTGGCAAGTACCAGACACTTCAAGTTATATAGATGTTTTGTATATGTAACAATTCCCAGCCTGACTATTGTTATCACACTTTATCCCCATTCCTAGATTCATTGGCAGGTACCAGACACTTCAAGTTATGCAGATATTTTGTATAGATTACAGTTCCCAGCCTGGCCTTGGGAAGTTGTTTTATGGATTTTATTGTCTAGCAGGCACAGCATGCTATACTAGATAGACTCTTGGGCCTAGATTCTAGAATATCCAGATTCAAATCCCTCTTTATAGTCATGTAATGCTGGACAATTTCCTGAGCCTATTTCTTCATCTATAAAAGCTGAGTGATGATTCTATTTGAAGTAGGCACTTCTCAAAGTTGTTTTGGGGCTCAAATGACATTATGGTTTTCAAATTTTAAAGAATCATGCAAATGTTACTTATTATCCCAGACCTTATAGTGTCTCTTTTTGCCTTGTTCCCTTTGGGAGACACCCCAAAGCAATACTTCTATTCTTCCAAGCTTGTGTGACATTCCCATTATCTCAACTTTTATTTTCTTTCTTACATTTCATTTAGACCTTTTGTCCCTCAGCTGCTCTGTGTGCCACTTGATCTAAGGACTTTGAAGCCCAAGTTGATGAAGCAATGAGGAAGATGTTGAAAGCATTGTGACTAATACACTGAGCTTTATGGGTGGTGCTGTACTCAAAGCATTTCAGAGATTTATTTTCTGATGTAGCTCCTAGCTGTGACTAGGTAACCAGTAGCATGCTTTATCCTACATTTCCCTAATGTCTTTTATAGGTCAAGCTCATTTAGAGTATGTTTAGATTTGCACAAGGTCTTTTTAAGTACTTAAGTACACAGAATACTTAGCTGATAACTGGATTATGAATAGAAGCTCCCCTCCAGGCTATTGGGAGTAGAACTTCACTTTGAAGAAGTTTTCATTCCAAATAGAACCCTGCTGGCTAAAGATATTTTTCAAATGTCCTTATAATGAGGTTTAAGACCAGGGCTGGCTAGACACTGTAGGAGAGGGGTTGTAAGAGGCAAAATCCATTAAGTGTTAAGTTTCTCTGATTTCCTAGGGAAGTAAGGCCTCATTCCAGCAATTCACACCCTGATTCAGTGTGTTAGGTATCCTGAAAGCCTGGCTAGTGTTTACTTGCAAGGAGGGATGCTAGGTAGGGCTTGAATATTTTAAAGCAGAAATGTTTTTATTTTACTTCCTTCTAGGATTAGAGGTGAAAGAAGATGTAGTTCATCCCCAAGTTTTTATGGACAACACTTATTGCTTTTCAAATAGGTACCAATAGACACTAAATGTATGAAGTCACTTAGTGATTGTGTGGTAGGGAAAAAAAAAAGAGGTATTCTTTTTTTCTCCCACTCAGAGATTCAGACTCTCAGATTCTACTTCTGGGAGGCCAGCCTTAAGACAATGGCATCCTTTGCATCTCTCCTCTCAGTTGGAGTTTTTAATAAGACTTAATAATGACCTTTAAAACAACTTTATTATCAGTTTTTAGTTCAACAAACATTTTAGAATACCACCTTGAGATCCAGAAGGAAATCAAAGGGTGTTTGTTTTACTTGGGATTGAAATGGAAAAAATTACTAAATTACTCTTCTAAATTCCTGTAATAAAGGATTAAGCGATATAGCTATTTTAACATTGAAATGCCTTGGAATCAGTGAAAAAACAACATAAAAATGGGAATGATCTCTGTTGAATTTAATAAATGATTTTACAAAGATTATGTGAATTGATTATTCTTTTAAATAACTTTCTGAGATTTCATGGGAATATTATATGGAAATACTCTATAAAGGTAGATGCTTTTTAAACATGCAATTAGGATTCTTAAATGTGATTATGGTATATTCAGAGTACATTTTTGTAGATAATATATCTCTGTAATTATAATGGAAACTGGTGAGAAATATGGTTTGATATATAAATAACAGCTTTATATACAACTATATTTTATATACAACATTTCAGATATGACCAGTTCTATGGGAAAGAGGAGAGGAGAAGTAATTAGATAGGAAACTAAGTATATGTAACATATACAAAATATATACATATTTTCTTTTTTTATTTTTATCTTTTTGTTAATTCAAAATTTGACAAATACTAGCATACATGAGTATTACAAAGAAGAACAGAAACAGAGGATTTTGAATGAAAGTAAATTTGTATTATATACAGCTTTCTTTTTTACAATATGTAATAAATTCAGGCCATTAATTCTAAAATAGTTTTACTTGTCTGTATTTCTTTTTTTACCTTTCTTTTGTTCTTTTCAGTTCATTTGAAAATTTTAATTGACATTTTCTTTGTTTGTTTGTTTCTATCTATCTTTCTCCCTTTTTTCTCCTTCTCTTTGCTCCTCATCCTCCTTTTTCCTGTGTTTCTCATTAATAAGACAAGTTATGAAAGTGTTTTAAAGAATTAAATTTTATTAGAGGTATTCCCAAAAGTTTTTCAATGTATCATTGTCATTTTCTTTGATGATATTGTCTATTGACTTTATGATTTTTATCAACCCACATGATCTTTATGATTAAGTTGTTCAGTTTCCATTTAATCTTAAATCCTTTCTTAAAATGTTCCTTATTGATTATAAATTTATTTTATCAAGACCAGTAAAGGAAATAGTCTGCTTTTCTTCATTTGTTGATGAGGTTTTATGACCTCAAACATGGCTAGTTTTTTGTAAAAGTGTCATATACAGCTGAAAAATATGTATATTCTTTTTCATTTTTATGTAGTAAGCATTTATTAAGAACTTACTATGTGCCAAGCACTGTATTAAACACTGGGAACAAATATCAGCTAATATATAGTCTCTGCCTCCAAGAAACTTATTATTTAAATGGGGGAAAGACAAACACATCAAAGGGAGAAGAAAAAAATAAACTGGGGGAGGAAATAGGAGAAGTACAAAACAGGGAGATTCACAAACTAAAGAAATATGCCAGTTACTTGCAAAAATCACACAAATCTGTATTCTCTATCACATATTGCTCTTTACATGGTGTTTTTGATGTTTACATGGAACCGTGCTGTGGTTGCCATGTCTGATCCTAAGGTTTCTAGTTTTTGTGAATACTGAGAGAATTTCACATAAATAAATTCACAAATCAGGAAAAAAAAATCCTTTCTTAGATCATGTGGTTGCCATATGTATAAATTATATAATATATAAAATTTGGTTGGTAGAGTGTGTTTATGTCCTACTGAATTCAAATAATAATATTAAAAAATTATAATTCCATATGTGCTTTTTACAGGATATAGAATGCTATATCTAGGAAAAATAAAAGTAGGATATAAAAAATTATGTTGTTAGTAACATTGTCAGCTAAAGTCATGCACCTGTTTCCATCAAGTCTTTATTGCTCTCCTATCATTTTTTTGCATCAATTTTTTCCTTTTTTTCAAATCCCTGTATATTTAGTTTTTAAATATATTATTCCATTCTTCCTGCCCTTTAAAAAATAATTTAAGGAATTTTCTAATTCATATTGCATGGAACCCCTATCTGAGTTAGTTTGATGAAAATGTTGACAACTCCAGAGGCAGCAGGCTATTATTTCCTTGTTTGTGGCAAGCAATAAATAAATAAATCCTCGAGGGAAAACATCTGGCTGGTTGTCTTTTCATCAAACCATTGGCCGTAGACTAGAAGAGGCTACTACAAAGCAACAAGGGTCCCTGCTCAGCAAGTTGATTCAATTGACTGAGGGGAGTGGGGCAAATGGTAGTCAGGAAACTGTGTCTTCTTCAACTTTAACATCCCCTTCTAAGATATTGGAAATGGAACTTCTGAAAAATAACCAGTGTCAGCAGCATTTGAGTTTGGTATTCTGAAGAAAAGGTCAGAAGTCAACCTTAGAAATATATTTGAACCTTGTGAGTCCTGTGAACAAGAAGTTTTTAATACTTTTGAATGCCTTCCCTCCACCCTTTAAAATTTGTTTTGTAAGTTCACTTCTTTATATGATTTCAGGAAAACCATCTTAAAGTACTGCTCTTAGAATCAGGAATACTTGGGTTCAGATCTCATTTCTGATAGTTATTACCTATGAAGCCTTCAGTTTCTTTAATTGTTAAAATGAAACCATTGGAATTAGATGGTCTATAAGTATACTCTCAGCTCTAAATGTAAGATCTTGTGATCTCTTCCCTTTTATTTCCCCTTTTCCCCAATAGTCAACCAGATCTTAGAAAATGCATGATGAAGTATGTCTCCCACATCTAGGTAGAAAGATGGTAGCCTATAAGTTCAAAAGGATTCAAATATTTTCAGATATGACCAATTCTATTGGGGAAGAGGAGAGGAGAAGTAATTAGATAGGAAACCAAGTAGACAAGGAATATATTTCTGGACCTTATTTAAAAAAATGAGAAAGAAAGAAAGAAAAAAGAAAGGATGAAAGAGAAAGAAGAAAGGAAGGAAGGGAGGGAGAAAGAAAGAAAGAAGAAAGGATGAAAGAAAAAAGAAAGAAAAAAGAAAAAGAAAGGGAAGGAAGGGAGGAAGGAAGGAAGGGAAGAAAGAATGAAGAAGGAAAAAGAAACTCTAGAGCTTGAGAGTGATGGGAAAAAGGGAAGGTAATTAAAAAAAAAAAAGAAAAAACTAAATATGATTATGAGTCTTTGGAAAATGTTCCCTTGCTTCCCTTCTGTATACTTAGATCTTTGAGATTCTGGTTAGAGATCCTGATTAATCAATCCTCCATGTTTTAGGAGAGGATGGAAAGAAATTGCTTCCTCTTAGCCTAGTTTATTCTATAGAATAGACATATGGTCACCTAGAGAAAAGAGTGAATCCAGATGGAGTTACTGAATGTACTCCAGCTTATGAGATTTGAATTGGACATGGAGCAGCACTAGTTTAGTCCCCTAATACCTCCCTATATGATCAGACACCAGAAAGTGAATTTGAGGAGCTTTCAAGAAAAAAGGGAATAAGTAAATATGTAGCACCTGCTATATGCCAGATCTTGTACTAAGCACTTTGCAAATGTCACATTTAATTATTGCTAAATTCTGCAACATTAGGTGTGGCTTTTTTTCTTTTCCTTCCTTTCTGCCTTCCTTCCTTCCTTCCTTCCTTCCTTTTTTTTTTGTTTCCTCTTTTTTTTTTTTTTTTTTTTTTTTTCTGAGGCAATTGGTGTTAAGTGATTTGCCTAGTTTCACACAGCTAGGAAGTGTTAAATGTCCTCCTGACTTCAGGGTTGGTACTCTTAGGCGTGGCTTTTATCTACAATTTTCTGTGGAAAAAACTGATGCAAACAAGGTTAAAGGATTTGCAGGGGTCACACAACTAGTAATTGTTTGAGGCTGGATTTGAATTCAGATCTTCATGATTGTATGACTGTAGGCCCAGTACGGAACCATCTATCTGTCTGGCCTGCACATGAGATGCCTGCATAAGGCACAATGATGGATTTTATTTCTGCATCTGTAGTGGTGATTTAATCTGTATAGGCATCTGGGACTGAGGAAGCTCCATCTATCAATGCAGATCTGCTGCTATTCTGCAATTTAGAATCTTAGAGAATTGCCTGGGGGCACTGAGAAAGCTGTTAGGAAAATATGACTGACCATACCTGAAGAAACCAAACACAGTACAACCAAGGAGACCAGACATAAATTTCTTCTTCATTACTTTGGGGGGAAAAAGCAATATTTCTAATCCTAAATTTACCACCCCCCCCAATTCAAACCCCAAACTCTTAAAAGCGAATACAAATGCAAAGACACAAATTAGTGTCCTTTCATTGTCTCTCCAAAGTCACTGCTAGAACCCAGTAATATTGCCATGTGAATTTTGATGAAACCTATAGTTTTTAGAAAAAATATGCCTCAAGAAATAGAGAAAATGAGGAATCTTTGAAAAGACATAGACACCATAGATGTTGTGGGTAGCATCTGGTCCCATTTCTCCAGGTCATGAATATTTTGAGTCTAAAGAGCTCTGATCTCTGGTAGAGGTAATATAGTGATCAGGTTGACCAAGAACCCCTCTGTCCTGATAAAATTCATATAATGACTATCTTACCTCACTTTATAAAAGCATAAAAGCTACTTGAATCCATCAACTCCAGACAGAGGCTGAAACTGCCAGAATCGAATCTCATGCACTAGGTATGGTATTCACAAATTCAAAAATAATGAAGATTCAGAGCAAGGTACCAGACAGCCACAAGGAGAAGCCAATTAGACAGGATTTTTTACAGGAAAACACTCACCAAAAGTGTTCTAATACTCATTATATGGACACTGGGAAAACCTAGTAACTTGGGAAGAAAGAAACTATATAAGATTAGTCAGTGATGACGAGCTCTCTTAGTAGTTATGGCAGTTGTGGGGGAGCACAGATCATCTGCAGTATTCTCAAGTAGGCATTGTGCTCCTGGTGGGATTTGTGCTGTAAGATCTTATTTGGATGCTGACATTAGGGAGTAGGCTTACCATCACACTCCATCTACTCTCTCTCTTTTTTTTTTTTTCAAACAAATTACTACAAATTTCTGGAACTTTTATTAAATTAAAAAAAAAATTCTTATTTTTTCATCACATTCATTTCCAATTTTATATTTCCCTCTTCCCATTTTTATTTTAGTTTTTTCATAATTATAATTTTTTTTATTGACAGAACCCATGCCTGGGTAATTTTTTACAGCATTATCCCTTGCACTCATTTCTGTTCTGATTTTTCCCTCCCTTCCTCCACCCCTTCCCCCAGATGACAAGCAGTCCTATACATGTTAAATAACTCCATTGACTCTCAAACAAAAATCAAATTTTCTTCACACTGCCTTGATTTTTACTCGACTATGACACCACCTGATCTTCCTCCAATTAGTATCATTTTGATTAAGGTTTGACCTCTTTTTAAAATGAAAATACTTTTGAGGAATGTTAAAGAGTGACCTTGCACAGTTTTTTTTTTTTTCCTTATAAATAATTACTTAATAGTTGAGAAGGGGAAAATTGGTGAGAAGTAGGAGTTAGAAAAACAAATGCTTCTACCAATTAGTCAAAAGCCTGAGAAACAAAGGAATTTGCTAGGACTAGGATGGATTTTGGAGAGCTTGTAAGAAACAGAGAGAAGCTTTGTTCTGGGAATGCTTTCTTCTGCTTTTTGAACCTATCTCTCCCCTAAGGTGCTGATACTTCCTGCGTTAAATGATTTCTTGCCCTTAAAATATATTGTAATACAAGAGTTTATGTACTACATAATATTGAATAGAGTTCTTTAGGTGACTGAGACTCTAATGTCAAGTATAACTTTTTTTTTACTCTATGGAGAAATGTGTTCTGAGTTTCAAACAGATGACTTGCCAATAAACTTTTGGAACACAGCCCTTTCATGAATTGGGGACTGCTTTCATTCATCAGACTGTGTGTTGATTTGGAAGAAAATTGTATTAGTGTCTTTCATGTAATGTAACATTAGGCCTAAATAAATGCACCAAGAATGATGTCAAAAAAATCCCCGATTTTAAGGAATTGATTCATAATAACCAATATGATGAGTCCTAAAATACCTGTAATATCAAAGCACATTTTCTCAGAAACTAACATGGTCAAATGGAATTTTTTCATGATGTTAACACAGAAGAGTTCAGTGAAGAGTTGAATATGTTGTCTGTACAAAAGAATTCCTTGTTGCAGAAATGGAGAGTCATTGCTTATGTATGGTATTAGAAAAATAACCAACTTGTTATGAGGACATGAGAAGAATGCTCTACTCATCTTCCTCAAACTTGATTCTTTATCTACAAGGGACATATTATGACCAATGAGTCATCTTCGGAGGAATATTTTTCATCTTACTCATTCCTTGGCTTCACCCGGTAAAGACAATGTGATTCAAATTGACATGTAATTTCTTATCTCATCACATATTCTTTTTTTGTGTCTTTAGAGAAATCACTTTTTATAATTTGCTCTCTCTTCCCCATCTGCATAGTGGCCATGTTTTGAAGAGTAAGAAAATGTAAATAGCTTTGTTGTGCTCTGTGAAGAATAAATTCTCTAAATGGTACAAGATTATTTTTCTGATAATAACCATTTTTTCTGGGTTAAAAAAAGGCCGCAATTATTTTCATTTCAAAATCTGAGAATGTCATAAACACATTTTAAATGTTTAGACAGATTTTCTTTAGGAATGTGCTTCATTATCTTTGTCCATTTTTAGATATTCATTTCTGGCATTTGAAAAACCAAAGAAATCTGTGGGGCTTTTATATTCTACTTTAGTCCCAACTAAATTTTTATCTTCTACATGAAATTTATTCTAATCCTTCTGAATATTAATATCAAACCTCTGTTGATGAACTACAATTTGTTCTGTATATATCTTCTTTGTACATAGGTGTGATTATGTATGATTATGTGTGATGTAATTTCCTTATTAAAATGTCAGCTCCTTGACTGTTTTGGTGGTTTTTGTTTTTTGTTTTTTGTGCCTTTCTTTATATCCCCAATGCTTAGTACAATTTCTGATACATAGTAGGTATAATGCTTATATATCAGGATATATATATCATTGACTTGATAACTTGATGAAGGGAAATCCTTGATGTGTTTATGAGAAAGGGAAAGATCTGCTTTCCTAACAATATAAAGGAATGAATAGAGTTCTCCTCTATTTGACTGGAATTAGAAGATATGATTTCATTTTGTGGTTCTGGACAAAAATATTTAATCTCTCTGGATCTCAGTTTCTTTATTTTAAATAAGGTGGGTGGATTAGTTGATATGAGAGATCCCTTCTAACTTATACTATGATTCTGTTATATATCTCAGATTTAATTAATAACACCATCTTAATTAGTGAATGAAAGAGAAAGGCTGGAATGGATAAGAGACTTTGGAACTCCAGTAATACTATTCTCCTATATTTTGCCCTATTTTAAAGAATCTTCTGTTCTTGGCTGAATAAGTAATGTATATAGTAATGTATATAAATGTTTTATAAGAAATGATTAATAGAATAATTTCAGGAAGGTCTGCAGAGACTTACATGAACTGATGTTAATTGAAGTGAGTAGAACTAAGAAAACATTGTACACAGCAACAAGATTACATGATGATCAACTGTGATGGACTTCATGCTTTTCAACAATGAAATGGTTCAGACCAATTCCACTAGACTTATGATAGAGTGAGCCATCTGCATCCAGAGAGAGAGGACTATGGGGACTGAATGTGGATCACAACATAATATTTTCATTTTTTTGTTGTTTGCTTGCTCATTTTTTTCTTTCTCTTTTTTCCCTTTTGATCTGATTTTTCTTGTGCCCAATACTAAAGGTGGAAATATATTTAGAAGAATTGTACATGTTTAATCTATGTTAGATTGCTTGCTCCAAAGGTGAAGGAGGAAGAAAAGTTTGGAGTATAGAATTTTGCAAGGATGAATGTTGAATTTTTTTTTTTGCATGTATTTTGAAAAATAAAGTTAAATATTATAAAAATATAAAAATGTAAATTTTATGAAGGAAATGAAAATAAAAGGACCTTCTGTTCTGATTTCTGAGAAGTTTAGAACAGCTTTTAAGAATTTTTCAGCTGGCTATGAAGGTCACTAATGCCCCCATTTCTGCTGAGAGTACCACCATTCTTCAGTAATTCAGTATAATAACTTAAAAGTCAGTGTTTTCTTTCTTCTCTCTTCTTACATCATAGGCAATCAGTTGCCGGGTCTTATTGAATCTAATTGCATAACACTCAGTCTGGTTTTTTACAATCCCAAATCAATACTTTTGTGTTCATCTTAATCATCTCTTTCCTAAATTATTTCAATAAGTCTCCTACTTGATATCACTACCTCTAGTTTCTTTACTTTTCAACAAATTCTCCACATAGGCAATGTCAATATTAAAAAAAAAATAAAATAAAACTGATTATGTCACTTCCTTGTTCAAAAAACTTCAATGGCTCACTTTGGGAGATTTGATAAAATACAAATTCCTCTATTTAACATCTAAGGCCATTTATATTATATATACAACCTACATTCTTATATTAATTTCATATTTTTATTCCTTGTTCCATCCAAATTAAACTATCATTTATACCTGACATTTTATTTCTTGTCTCCATTCCTTTGCACAGTCTATCACCTCATGCCTGGAATGCATTTTCACCTCTTAAGATCTCTATACTTCTTGAAGTCGGAAAAGCTCAGGAACTCACTCTCTACAACAAGACCTTTCCTGATCTCCCTAGCTGGTGGTTACATTCCCTGCTCTTAAGTCTCCTAAATGCTTCTTTTGTAAATGCTTTGCATTAACTTATCTATGTACAGATAGTTTATCTTCATCAGCTACTTGAGGACAGCAATTTGTTTTTGTTTTTGTCTTTTTTTCTGGAGTATCTAGCATTGTGCTAGTAAATACTTAATAAATATATTAAGAATGAATGAATAAAAGAACATTCACTCTAGGTATAAAATTGCTTAACTTCAATTTTGTCTACATAGTGTATAAAAAGAAGAACAATTCAGCATGACTACAGGAATATAAGAATATGGTTACCATCCTATTCCAATCTTGCCAATCTTGTTGAGTGAAGTCTCAGGACAATATCCAAGGTCATAGAAATAGCAATCAAGGATATGATGTGAATTGATATGAATATACTTATACAAACCCAAATATTGATTTATTATGGGAAACCAGAAAGAATTCATAAAGGTTGATGTGGTCTGAGACAATTTTTATTCTATACACTAGCTGGGTATATCTGTAGGTCTGACTCATACAAAGACTGAGGGAAAAAAAATCCTCAGCTAAGGTTCGTATTTGTAAAAAGAATGATATGACCTCCCCTATGGGGAAAAGCTGTCTAAAAGTTAACACATTGTAAAGAACCCACAGAACCTAGTACAATGAAAAAAAACCAGCCTATTAGATGATATCAACAACTTACTGATCAAAGGAGAAAGCAACCTAGAAGATGAGATTACTTCTGGGATTAAATAAAAACATCTTTGTTTGGTCTTTAAACACTAGCCTGGCCCAACCTACCTTTCCAGTTTTATTACATATTTCTTCTTTTCACACATTATATTATGTCTCAGACAAATTAACTTTCTTCCTTTTTCTTATGCAAAAATTTATTCTCTTGTTTTTGTATTTTCGGTATGACTATATCTCACACCTGGTATAGACTCTTTCCATATTACTCTAGGAATCCTTAATTTCTTTCAAACTCATCTTGCCTCACTTTCTTTTTTTTTCCTTTTTTTTCTTGCCTCACTTTCTACAAAATATCCTTTCCTTATCCTACCAGTTATTAGTGTCTTCTATCTAAAATTATCTTATTTTTATTTGTATATATTTTCTATATACCTACATATGTACATGTGGAAATTATTTTAGTTCTTTTTGTGTCCCCAATGCCTAGCAAAATGCCAGGTAAATAGTAGGTACTTAATTGAAATTTCTTAAATTTTTTTTTTTAATTTAGAGAATAGAACAAATATTTTCTTTTTTTTTTTTTTTTTTAAATTTAATAGCCTTTTATTTACAGGTTATATGTATGGGTAACTTTACAGCATTAACAATTGCCAAACCTCTTGTTCCAATTTTTCACCTCTTGCCCCCCATCCCCTCCCCCAGATGGCAGGATGACCAGTAGATGTTAAATATATTAAAATATAAATTAGATACACAATAAGTATACATGACCAAACTGTTATTTTGCTGTACAAAAAGAATCAGACTCTGAAATATTGTACAATTAGCTTGTGAAGGAAATCAAAAATCCAGGTGGGCATAAATATAGGGATTGGGAATTCAATGTAATGGTTTTTAGTCATCTCCCAGAGTTCTTCCTCTGGGCATAGCTGAGAACAAATATTTTCATCATATAGTATATTAAAAAGATGATTGTATGTGAAACTGAGACTTTTACTATGTACAAATTTCTGTTCCTTTTTAATATAAAACAAAGTTATCATGTAAATTTCTTTTGATTTTCCTTTTTTTTCTTCCCCATTCTTCCCCCCTCCTCCAAGAAGTTTCTTGACTGATTGTTTGATGACAGCAAAAGTGAAAAAGAATAAGGTAGGCATGTTCCCTCTCCTGTAAGATGGTATGGTCAGTGTGTATTGGAGGAAATTTTTCCTTATTTTTTTCAGTTTTTAAATTATGTAGCATCTTATGAATCCATGACAAAAGGAAGTGCTCTTTTAATGTATATCTAAAGGTACAAACTTCCAACAAAACCCATCAGAATGCTTCAGGCTAATATAAGCTTTATTGTTTTGTCTTTGTGTTGTGCTTGATTTGTGACAGTTTTAAAGCATAGGGCGTGGGGCCCTTGGAATGTGTTTTCTGATTCCAAAGGTTATATGACTAAGTAAAATATATGATGAGTTGTATTCTATTCTTTGTGAAATATTCTAATCAGAACTTCTATAATAGGCTCCTAATTGTCTCAGTCTGCCTTTATTTTACCCCTCTTTGATTCATCATCCGATCAGCTGTCAAAATGATTTTCCTAAAGCTTAGATCTGGCTATGTCACTCCTCCATTCAAAAAACTCCACTGACTACCTATTGACTCCAGGATAAATATTACTTAAATGAATGAATATTACTTGAATAGATATTACTTGGCTAAATATTAGATAAATGAATAAATGGATAAACATCATTTAAATGTGTGAATCAATCAATCAACATTTGTTAAATGTCTTCAGTAGGTTAAACATTGTGAATATACTAAAAGGGCAAAAAACAGCCCTTGATCTCAAAGAGCTTCCAATCTAATGGGGGAGACAAAATTCCAATAGAAAGTAAGGTATATATAGCTTGTATATATCACTTAATTTATGGTATTTATAAATAATTGAATATATAAATATTGCAAATGTGTACCTCAGTTTATTCATACTAATTAAAAAAAAGTTTGATGGCCCTTAGTCTAAACCACTATATGACTTGTGGTTAGAAAATTTCTTATAACTGCCCATTTAATCCCTGACTGTGAGATTGTTCTTTTTTTTTTAATTAAAAAAAATTTTTTTTTGAGATTATCTTCTTTTTTCTTTTTTATATTAAAGCTTTTTATTTTCAAAACACATGCATGGATAATTTTTCAACATTGACCTTTGCAAAACCTTGTGTTCCAAAATTTTCCCTCCTTCTGCTCACCCTCTCCCCTAGATGGCAGGTAATCCAACATATTTTAAACATGTTAAAATATATGTTAAATCCAATATATGTATACATATTTATAAAATTGCTGCACAAGAAAAATCAGGTCAAAAAGGAAAAAAAATGAAAAAGAAGACAAAATGCAAGCAAACAACAACAAAAAGAGTGAAAATGCTGTACTGTGATCCTCACTCAGTTCTCACAGTTCTCACTCTGGGTATAGATGGCTTCTCTCCATCACAAGTTCATTGGAACTGGTTTGAATCCTCTCATTGTTGGAAAGAATCATGTCCATCAGAATTGATCATCTTATAATCTTGTTGCCTGGTTCTGCTCATTTCACTTTGCATCAATTCATGCAAATCTCTCCAGGCCTCTCTAAAGTCATTTTGCTGATCATTTCTTATAGAACAATAATATTCCATAACATTCATATACCATAACTTATTCTCCAACTGATGGACATCCACTCAATTTCCAGTTTCTTGTCACTATAGAAGGGGCTGTCACAAACATTTTTGTACCTGGGGTCCCTTTCCTTCCTTTAAGATCTCTTTGGTGTATAAGCCCAGTAATAACACTGCTGGATCAAAGGGTATGCACAGTTTGATAACTTTTTGGACATAGTTCCAAATTGCTCTTCAGAACGGCTGGATCCATTCACAATTCCACCAACAATGCGTCAGTGTCCCAGTTTTCCCACATCCCCTCCAACATTGTCATTATCTTTTCCTGTCATCTTAACCAATCTACGAGGTATATAGTGGTATCTCAGAATTCAGACTGTCTTCTTAAAAAAAAAAATATTGAGAGATCACAGTCTCTCTGACCAAAAAAAAAAAAAAAAAAAAAAAAAAAAATCCATAAAAAGTGTGGAGGCTTACTAGCCAAAGAAAACCCTTTGATGAAGTCCTCTTCCAATGAATCACAGGCTCCTCATTGCTTTGATTATTGAGACATTGGTTTCTATCATTTATTTTAGTCCTCTCAATTTACAGATGTGGAAACTGAGGTCAAGAGAGATTAAATGATTTGCCCAGGACAAAAAACAAGTAAGTTTCTGAAAAATTTGTATCCAAATGTTTCTGACTCCCAAGTGCTGTACCCTATTCACCATGCCATAATGTGTGAAGATAACTGAAGCAAGAAGGATCTACTTTTCTGCATTTATTATGCACATATCCATCAGCATGTGGATGATTTTTTATTATTATCTGGCTTTTTTATTTGCTATTTTAGGGAAGTGGTAAGTGTCTATGACTGCATTTGGACTCAGATCCTTCTGACTCCAGAGTTGGTGCTCTAGCCATTGTGCCACCTATCTGCCTCCTAAAACCTTTAGCTTTTGAGCTATATTTTAGCCAGCAAAAATCCTCCCTTGTTTCCCTACAATTGGATATTTTTGTTTTATATTAATGTGTCCTCCAGTTTGGCATAAAAGTAACCAACCAAACAAACAAAAACCATAGGTAGAATCTTGTAAACTATGGGGTAAAATAGATGATCACCCAACGTATGTCTAGAGACTATGTCTAACTTCATTAATGGTATGGGCACTGTAGGTGATAGGAAAGTGAAACCTCTCCAATCTTTGAAGCCTGAAAATATAACAAGTCAACCTTCTGAACCATTTTGATATAGTTTTTTTTTAGACAAAATATTACATTATAGTGTCTCCTTATACAAAACTTACTCAGGAGTGATATTAATATTAACAATAACATCATTTACATGGCACTTTAAGATTTGAAAATTAATTTACAATATTATCTTATTTGATCCTCATAACAACTCTGAGAAGTAGTTTCTATTACTATCTCCATTTTGCAGATGATGAGACTGAGTCAGATAGACTTGCTCAGCATTACAATAAGTTTCTAATGTTGGGTTTGAACTTAGGCCTTCCTGAGAATCAATCAATCAATCAATCAGTAAGTATTTGTAAAGTGTCTGATTGTATCAGTCATTGCTTTAGGAGCTGGGGATACAAAAATAATGAATGAAATTATCTTTACATTTTAATCTGGGCACAGCATGTGCATCTATAAGTATGTAGAGAATAAATACAAAGAAAATAGATACAAACATAGAATAAATAAAGCATAAAACCACTAAAATGCCATACTGTATATACAAGGGAATTAAATACAAGGTGATTTGGAGGGAAGGGTACCAGAATTTAAAGGACTCAAAAAAAAAAAAGCTTCATTTAAAAGGTTATGCTTGACATCTCTTGAAGGGATAGGAATTCTAAGAAGTAGAGATTAAAAAGAAATGAAATGTAGGTTTGGAATGGAAAAAAAAATGGAGACTAGATATGGAGAACTATGAATTAGGAAGGGAGAGAAGACCAAGGCCTTGAAAAAGGGGCATAATGTATGAAATGTCTGAAAATATTGATTGAACCTAAATTTCGAAGCTAAATAGAAGAGTTTATAATTTATCCTAGAGGCCACAGGGAGCACTTTAAGGCATAATCATATATGTGTTTAAGGCAGAGATGTGCTGAAACCAGCTTTAACTTGCTTATGAGAACCCATTGCTAACTTTTCAATGTAAGCATTTGCACTTCAGACACTGGCAATCATTATAAGTCAGTAATTGAATTATTGTTTTGTTGATTGGCTAGACAAAGTGTTAGTACAGATCTAAAATACAGTATGCACATACCTTTTTTTTTTTTGAGCCTGATTATTAAACAGTTACCAGTTCAACTTGATTTAAAGAAAATCAGTTTAGAAGATGATGACTAGAGTAGGAAATTTGAGGAAGTTACCTAAATTCCTTCGGAGGCCTTTGCAATAATTTAGATCAGTGGGTAATGAGGGCATGAACTAAGGTGGCGTTTGAGAAAAGAGAATGTGTTGAAAATGCAAAAAATATAGAGGAAACAGGCAAGATTTGGCAGTTGATTAGAAGTACAAGCATTTTGTATCATATGATACACCCCATTATATACTAAGAACAGGGGCTAGAAAGGCAAAACAAAATAAAACAAAATATAATTTCTGTTCTAAAAGAACTCACTATCAGAGGCTGTCAACATACAAACATCTATGTGCAATCAAAATATACAGGAAAATGAGGAAAAAAATCAAGAGAATGGATAGTATCAAGGTTATAAACCTCAATAGGAGAAATAGGTTGGAGGGAAAGAGAAGAATGAGAGAGGAATTTCTTTGTTTGTTTGTTTAAAAGTAATATACTGAGATAGTGAAAGTTTGATGGAATCCTACAAATCTGAAGCAGACTTGACCTAGTTGCTAGATCAGCATTTGGAACATATTTGTGGGACTGGTTTTCAGCCAGAAGAACTGGACTCAAATCCTATGTTCCTTAATTGCCTTGTGAAAGTAGTCATTTCCTTCAAACCTTTTGAATATTAATTTCTATAGTTTTAAAATAAGGATAATAAGTGTGAGGAAAATGTTTCATGAATTGTAATGCAATATGTAATAAGCTAAATTATAAGAACATTTAAAGTTCTCAGAATTCTTTACAAGTATCTCATTGATAGCAAAACAGATAGATGCTATTAATTCCTCCATTTTGCATATGGAGAAATGGAAGTAGCCCAAAGACAAGTAATTTGTCTATGATCATAGAACGAGTGAGTGTTTGTGATTGGATATAAATTCATGTTTTTTTGACTCTAGTTCCAGAATTGTATTCATTATGCCACCTAAATGCCTTCATAAAATAGGAATTATTTTTATTCAGCAGTAGAAATGCATGATTTCTAGAACTTTTTATTTTATAGAGGAAAATTAAAAGTCTGGAGACAAAAAAAAAGTATAAACAAGACATTTTTCAAAATGACTTTTACACCTTTGAAGTGACTTGATTTATTTAGGCAAATAAAAAGATTATCTAAAATTTTATTTGCTCAGAAAAATGATCAATATTGAATTTAAATATATTGTTTTCTCAGACTAATTGCAAATGTAATGATTAAATTTTACATATATTTATGTGTGTATATGTGTGTTGTATAACAATTGGAGCTACAAGCCAATGAATCTTAGAGGCAGGAAGGTGTCCACATTGGTAAAAGTGTTGGACCTGGATTCATGAAGATGTGCATTCATATTTCTGTCCAGACACTTAACTGGTTGTGTGATACTGGGAAAATCACTTAACTTTTATCTGCTTCAATTTCTTGATAATAATAGCTTCCCAGATAATCATGAAGATCAAATGAGGAAATATTTATAGTTTTTCACAATCCTTAAAGAGTTTTATTAGTGCTAGTCATTACTTGTTTTAAGGTATGTAATTTTAAAAAATGCCATCTTATGAAAAACAGGGAAATATTAGAACAAAAGAAATTCATACTAAAACAAAGAGAGTTAAAAATCAAATTTTTAAATTTAGTTTTGATGATCTTTCAGAATCAAACAAATTCCTATCTCTGTAGGCTTTAAGTCACTCCTAAAGTTGAGTATATGCCAAATAGTATTGGAATATTAGGATTTCTAGTATGAATTGCAAAGGTAATGAAAATATGCAAATATGACAATACAATTTAGTATTATGAATTCAGGTCAATTTAAATGTCACATTTCAATGACACATTACGTTTTATTTCAGCTTCATTGTGGAATTTCAAGATGAAAGGCCTGGGAAAAAACATATTCCCTTTTCCATCAACTCCTAGGCTTTTAGAGTTGTCCTTATCCTCAGCCTTTTAAAAATAGTTAACTGATTGATACTAGTTGGAGAGCTAAATGTGGCATTAATAAGACCTAAATTCTAATTTATTCTCAGATAGTTAATACCTTGTGGTGTTCCACTAAATGTCTTATATAAACTACGAATCTTATTTACACTATTCCTAAATGGGGAAGTCCACAAACTTTATTAAGAGCTTTTTGTGATTCATGTACTGTTCTACTAAGGTAAGCATACAAAGAAGGCAAAAACTTCTTGTTATGACAAAATTTATAATCCTACCTTAGCAAAGAACTTTTTGAAAATCTGTCTTTTGAGTTTTAGTCTTTAGTGGACATCTTACCATCAACTCAGTCTGAATTTCCCTCATAACTCCTGAACTATTTATTGTCTTTGTTCCATTTTAGGATTGTCCTTCTCCCAACCAGGAGATTTGTATCATCATCTGCACATGCTACCCATGCCTCTATCAAGGTAATCTGTGGCAAAGCAAACCTCATTTAAAGCAGAGCACTTAAAGCAAGGAATGTTGGATTTGGAGTGAAAAGACCAGAGTTCAAATCCCATTTCTGTCTCCCTATATCCTGTCTGCTCTTGGCCAAGTTGTTTAAACTCTCCAGATCTTAGTTTTTCATAATCTATAAAAATGAGAAGGTTGGAAGAAAGCTTCCTTCTAGCCCCCAATCTATGTTCTATTTTCCTGTGACCTGTGACTTTGACTCCATTGAGCATATAGTCATATAATATCAGAACTGCAATTTTAAACTGTCATATTTGTTTAATATATACTTTAAAACAAATTATATATTACTGAAGTTTGCAGTTTCATGTAGTCTTCTTTTTCTTTTTTTTTTTTGGATTGAAGTGTTCATGCTTATACTAAAATAAAAATTTTTCAAATGTATATTAGAGCTAAAAGATATCTTTGAGACTTTCTTTCAAGATCTTCATCATACATATGGCACAGAAAGGATAATGACTTGATCAGGGTTGTACACTTAATTTGTAGCTGAAGTAGAATTTGAGTCTTACCCAAAGAGAATTTTCTGTTATATCATGTCTTTTTTCAATACTCCTATAATTTTTATCAGATTATAATTTGCATGTTTATTATCTGTACATATTCCCACAGGATTTTTTATTAATATAATTTAAATTAACTTTATTTCTAATAATATACTTATTATCATATCAGCTTGTTAATATGTATGTCCTATACCAACATATTAATATAGCATAAATTAAACTTCATTGCCAGTGGTAAAATAGTTTTTGTAATTTGGTGAAGTGGAAAAAGTGCTGGATTGGGAGTCATAAGACTTGTACCACTAATTACTATCTGAACTTGGGAAAGTTATTGAATCATTCTAGACCTCAGTTATACTAGATGTTTCTTATAGTCCCTTCTAGGTCTAGATTTAGGATCCTATGAAGATTGGTGTGGGAATAAATTGATATCAATATTACTTACTGAGAGGAGGAAGAAGAAGAAAAAGAAGATTGTAAAGGAAGGAAGCTGTGACTTCCTTATGTGCCAATACAAAATTGCCCTAGATTCCTATAGTGTTGGTAGGGAAGGCAGAGAGCCCCTTGACTGTAAAATTTTAGATTCATACTGAGACTTGGGGAGATGGATAGATTCTTCCCCTCCCCTCCCATGTTCAGGGAGGCATGCTGCTTCCAACTCTCAGAAAACAGAAAGTTGGATTGTATCCCTTGCTGCTATTATTATTTTATTTTGCTTAAACTAAGCAATGAGTGTATGACTTTGTCAAAAGAAAAACTGACACCAGAGATTAAGAGATATAATATTTTGAGGGTAATTTGTTCTGCCTTTCCAAATCACATGAAAGTTAAATGCTGAATCTCTGTACACATTTTATAAGGAAGTAAATAAACCATTTGTGGCTTCAAATTATAACTATTTTTTTTTTAAGCTGAAAGCTGTTTCAGAAGGGAAATGGCCAAATTACAGCAATCCAGTACAAAAAGAAAAACTCTCTGTTGAACTTGTTCCACAAAACTGTATGGTTATTATTTTCTTTAGCTTTTAAGTATTGCCTAATTTTTTGTTTGTTGTTGTTTTTTTTTTTTTTAAGTTTCATTTTGATTGCTGGCTATTTATAGAACTAATGAAAAAAGAATTTTGCAAAATTGTTGTGTTTTCAAACATTAATTTATTAGAGAGAGAAAGAGAGAACAAGGAAGGGCATCTACCTTTAGTTCAACAAGCAGTCAAGGCTTACAAAGAAACCTACATTTTCAAAGCTTTTATTTGTAATATCCAAGATGTGATATATTCCTGGAAGGCAAGAAAGCAAATCATCACACACACACACACACACACACACTCTCTTATCTTATCTTATCTAGGGCATATACTATATTTCCCCACTTACTGGAAATATAAATTGTCTGTAATTAGGAACTAGATTCAAATTGCCCATGCTAGTACTTCAAACTAAAAGGATAAAATGAAAGTTATATAAAATGGGGTTATGAAGCTGTGTTCAGAATATTTTTTGAAAATGAATTCCTTGCTGAGGTGAAAAATAAGATTGTAACTAAGGTAATAGCCACCCCTGAATCCCTCCTGTGAACTCTGAAGCATGTTTCTCACCCTCTTGGGTTAGAGAGAAAAACTTTTTCTTTTTTATTTCCAGATGTATTTACTTTTAAAATTTCAATAATTTTATTTTTCCAAAATAGTTTGCAACATTCATTTTTGTAAGATTTTGAGTTCCAAATTGTTTTTTCTCCCTCCCTTCCTTGTCCTCCCCAAAACATCAAGCACTCTGATGTAAATTTTAAATATATATACACATACACACAATCATTTAAAATACATTTCCATATTAGTCACGTTGTGAAAGAAAAATCAAAACAAAAGAGAAAAAGAGAAAAACCATAAGAAAATTAAAAAGAAAAAAAAAAGGTGAAAATAATATGCTTTAATCCTCATTTAATCTCCATAGTTGTTTCTGAATGTGGATGGCATTTATGTCTCAAGTCTATTGGAATTGTCTTGGATCAATATATTGCTTTGCACAAGTCTATCATACTTGATCATTGTATATAATCTTAGCTGTTACTGTGTACAATATTCTCCTGGATCTGCTTACTTCACTACCATGAGTGCATGTAAGTCTTTCCAGGTTTTTCTGAAATCAGTCTGCTCAACATTTCTTATGGAAAGATAATCTTCTATTACATTCATATACCATAACTTTTTCAGCCATTTCCAATTGTTGAGCCATCCACTAAGTTTCCACTTCCTTGCCACCACAAAAAGAGACGTTACAAACATTTTTTGCCCATATAAGTCCTTTCTCCTCTTTTATGGTCCCTTTCTTTGGGATATAGATCTAATAGTGAAACTGTTGAATCAAAGGGTACACACAGTTTTACAGTCCTTTGGCCATAGTTCCAAATTGCTCTCCAGATTGGTTGGATCTGTTCACAGTTCTATCAACAACACATTAATATCCCAGTTTTCCCACATCCCCTTCAAAATTTATCATTATCTTTTCCTGTTATTTTAGTTACTCTTATAGGTGTGAGATGTTAGCTCAGAGTTGTTTCAATTTGAGTTTCTCTAATCAATAGTTATTTAGAACAGTTTTCATATGATGTAGTCACTTTTCAATTGCTTACTTGCCTCATGAAGAAAGTTCAAATAAGATGAATTGACCTGATAACTTCAGTTCACTGGATTAGCTTTGCTTAGGTATCTAGCTATTGATGACTTTAGCATTCCAATTTGATGGTTTATGAAGCTCATAATACACTTATTCAATACCACCTCCCCTATTGTTCACCATGTTCTGTGAAGGCTGCACAAGCCAGCACATAGGCTTTCACCTGAACTTAGATCCATCCTGCTTACTCCAAGCAGTGCTGTAGAAAACCAAAGTGTAGAAGCTCACTCTTTTGGAGGCTGCATCATTGTGTGCTATAAAATAGGCTGAATTGGAGAACTGAAGATCAGAGAGAACTGGAGCAGGAAGTCAGAGCATATATATATCCACCAGGCTGCCTAAAGCAAATGTCCAGTGGCTATCTTGGACAAATTCTGTTCCCTCAGAAGACAGGACATAGATTGAGACTGGTAAAAGCGAATTATTCTGTAGGATAGGACACTGAGGCAACTTCGAGATCCAACATCCAGGGAAAGTACAGGCAAAGTGGAGTAAGAAAGTAAGAAATGTTTGGAGGGGTGTTGGGGTCTTCAGCTATTGTAGACCTGCTGACACTAGCTGGTGTCTGAGCACTTACCCAATTATTGTCGCCTCTACGACCTTCGGATGTCTCCGGATATGACAGAGCAGTCTGACACCACTCATGCAGTAATAGAAGCTTTATTGCTTGGTTACATCATCTTGTCTCTCCTCCTGCTTCCTCTCTCTCCTGTTTCCCTGCATCCCTGCTTCCCTGCTTCCTTGCTTCCTCCCTCTCCCTCTTCTGTCCTATACTTATATCCCTCTCATCTTCCTTGCCAACGTGCCCCAGCAACAAGTATGTGTTTAGCTTGTGTATCCAGGAGCCAGTGGGGGTGATCTCTATTTGGTGCGTGCTCGATGCCTGTCCTGGTGTGTCTATAGATTTTCCTCTGGACCTTTAGCCAGTGAGGCAGAACCCACACCTGAGGTCTCAATATCCATTCCCAAGAGTGAGCGGACTGAGATCCTACCAGCCAAAGACCACAAAGGTCAAGTTTGTACAAGACTTATCTTTGCACAGACTTGTTGCCTATACAAATGGGGCATTGTGTGCAATGTACAGAATGAAGGGTCTCAAGATTTATGCAGACTCTTGTTATTCTCTGTTCCCTAGCATTCTTGTTGCTAGGATCCCTAGCATCTCCCCCCCTTTTTTTTTTTCTATGAAGGGGGTGCCACTCGGCTACCAGTTCTGTGAGGGCCTGTCTTAAGAGAGAGAGAAAGCATCCAGTGGGATGTTCTTGAATGTCTTAAAAAGGAAATAAGAATTATTATAGTAGGATTTTTGAACTGCACAACAGAAATAATTCACAAATTAGAAGACATGAATTGGTGACAATTCTTACCCAAGAAACAGAAGAAAGAAAACTTGATTAGAAATGCAAATATACAGAAGTAAAAGACAGTTTGGAAGAAGAGAAACAAAAATCATAATGTTAAAAGAAAGAAGTAATCCCCTTATAAGCAAAGCATTGATCTTAAAGACATGATGCATGAGGAAATTTAAGATTTAGAGTTCTTCCAGAAAAACACAAGTTAAATAATTTGAATAACATGATGCAAAAAAAAAAAAAGAAAAACAACAAAAAATCCCCAAAACATAAGAATTCTGCATAGAATTTCTGAACACAGAAAACAAAAAGTGTCAATTAAAAGAATCTACAGATAACTTTCAGGGGAGAAGGGAACAACAACAATTAAAAACAAGAAAACAACAATGACAAACTTATGCTCCAAATTCTAAGACTCATAGTGCAACAATTCCAAAGATGACTAATAGTAGGAATAATATTAGATAAGAAGGCTAGTGTAGTTTCTGTTATAGAATCTCATTCAATCTAGTAAGCCTTTATTAAGGTCTTTTTATCCTATATGTGGTAGAAACAAGATGAACAAATAGTGTCCTCTCTCTGATAGTTTATATTCTACTGATGGGCAGATAGTATAAGCAGATTTGTACCTATATGGTCATTTAGGAAAGTACAGAGAGCACTAACAATTGGGAAGGGGAGAGGTCAAGCAAGACTTCCTCTAAGAGGTGATACAAGAGCTTAGCTTTAGAGGAGGCTAGAGATTCTAAGAAACAGAGAAAAAGAAGGTGTACATTTCAGGAATAAGGGATTAAAAATTAGATGTATCCAGTCTCAAGATTGGCACAGACTTTATAAATCATCTAGTTCAATCAGTACTTGAATAGGTATCAGCTCTACCACATTCCAGAAAACTGATCTTCCACTTTCCAGACTTCTCATCTTAGGGAACTCATTACATTATAAGGGAACCCATACTATTTTTGGATATTTCTAATCATTGTGAATTTTTTTTTGATCATGCCAAAAATGTAAGTTTTTTGAGATCAGATCCTTTCTTTATCTTCATATCTCAAATTCCTGGCACAGTGCTTCACACATAGTAGACAATCAAAATATCTCTTGAGATTACATCTGTCTCTTTACAATTCCTAGTAATTGTTACTTTTTTTATCCTTTCAGTCCAAGCAAAAAAAGTGATCTTTTGTCAGTCTTTTAAATACTTGAAGAGTGAGTGATTAATAATTCCTGATCTATACATAAGTTTAGTTAAGAATATTGAGCTGGAAAATTATACTGCCAAAATTCTCTGCCAGCCTCTCAAATATGGTGACTTTACTTACTTCGTTTTGTTTTTATTTCTCAGCCAATTGGTTGAGGTCTTGTGATAGGAAATCTTGAATTTTCAACCAAATTTTCCTTGAGCAGATTAATTAAATTTTCTGGTCTTTTCTGGGCCTTCACAAAGTGCTGATAGCCAAGTTGCCCATCATTTGCCTATTGACTTGGTTTTTTGCTTTTGAAGCAATCAATGGAATGCTTAAGTTCTTATATAAGTAGCAGGAATATATTATAGTGTTGCTGGGCAGATGGCCATTGCAGCCATAAATACTGTTATGCCAGATGGCCAGATGAATGTGAATGAAGTATGATGTTGATGGCTTAGCTTGGAATCAAACTCAGAAAAAAGAAGATCTGGGAAGCTATAACTATCTGTTCTATTAAGGATGGAATATTGGTTCTCAGTCCTGGTGGAAAATATTTGAAATAAAAAGAAGGAAAACATCTCTTTGTTCTTGTCTTAACATGAACATCATCCTGTATTTACAGCTGTATATGAAACACTTTTTAAAGGGTGTCTTTATGTAATCTCAAACTAGAACATGTCCCAAACCTAATTAGGTATTTTTCCAAACAGCCTAGTTATCTGTTCCAATTTCTCTGTTTTGCCAATAGCTTTTCTTTGGATTATATAAATGCTTAATAAATTCAGATATTTTTCATTTTTATTTCATGTGATATATATTAAGGTATTAGTTTTTTTTTAAACAAATAATTCCATTGTAAATACCCTGTGATTGATAGTTTCCTCACCATTCCCAGTGTCAACTTAAATCAAGAACCTCACTATTTGAAACAGACCTTTCAAATCTGAGTTAGTCTCCATATCTTTCTATTACTCCCTTTATATGCTCCCTCATTAACCTTCCTAAAATGCAGTTAAAGTTTTAACTAAGAAGACTTCTGTTCATATCCCATCCTTGACACTTGAGCAAGAGCTTTAAAATCTGTTTTTACCATTTGACCTCATAGATTACCTGTTTCTCCAGGATACTCTCTCCTATAGAGGTTTTCAGGACAGTGCTCCTCCTTAGTTGTACCCTTATAAAAATGATCACTTCTTCTGAGATTCCCTTGTGGGATCAGCAGCCATATCATGACCATTAATGGTAAGTATTGTCAAGTGGTGAGCCAGGCTTCCTCCTTTTTTTCTCCACACTATCTCATTTGGTAATCTCATCATCTATAAATTCACATATTATCTCTATTTAGAATGTTTTCAGATCTATATATCTAGCCCTCAGCTCTGTTTTGAGCTACAGTAACATGTTAGAATGGCCTTTTGTTCATATTGAACTAAATGTTCCATAAGCACTTCAAATTCAACATGTCTGGTATATGATTTATTCCCTCTGTCTAAGCCCTCTTTTTTTTCTAACCTTGTATTATTTTCATAGCATGACTGTCCTTCCAATATTCCACTCTCATAACTGAGTTATGAGTTAGTAACTTCAAATTCTCATTTATTCATCAGACATATCCAGTCTTTTAACTGTTCTTATTATTTTTACATTTACATCTCATGTATCTCACCTTCTCATTTGCATAACTATCTTCTTATTTCAGATTTTCCTAATCTTCAGCTTGGACTATTACAATAGCATTTTAATTGGTCTTCTCAAATTTCTTGGTCCTCAAGTCTCTTTACCTTGTAACTCATTTTCTACTTAATCACCAAAATGATTTTCTAAAAAATCAGATCTTACCTTGTTGTCCTCATACAATAAGTTCCATTGTCTCCATTTTATTTCTATGGTCAAATAGAATATCCACTGACATTTAAAGCTCTCTACAACTTGACCCTTTCCTACTCTTCCATTTTTCTTGTATTCTCTGTGTACCCTCTAATCCAACTACACTACTGACCTCTTTTTTCTTCTTCAAATACTGCATTACATTGGCTGTCCACTATATCTGGAAGGCATTCTTTTTCAATTTCTGCCTTTTATTTTCCTGGATTCCTTAAGACTCAGTTCAAATGCTATCATTTTCAGGAACTTTCTCAGTCTCTCGACTCTTCAGTCTGCTAGTTATTAGTATCTTTCTCTCAGAAGTTGCCTCCAATCAAGTTTGAATACCTCTAGCACATAGTAGCTCCTTAATAATGCTTGTTAATAGATTAGCATCTTTGGGCCTTAGTTTCCTTAATTTAAAATGAGTATGTCAGACTGGATGTCTTTAATATCTCTTTTGAACTTAATTTTTCTTGGACAGAAGCAAAAGTATAGGATAGATAAAAGGATACTAGTTGATAAAGGTCAAGGGATCATCAATTTAATTGATCTTTGTCAACTAGTACCATTTTACCTATCCTATACTTTTGCTTCTGCCCAAGAAAAATTATCTTTAATTGGTTCCTCTCCTTATTCCCTATCACATTCCCATTCTTTGCTGTCTCCATTTTTATTCTATTTAATATCTTAGGCATACCCTTTCTCCTCAATCCCTATATAATACTATTAGTTCAGCTGAAAACTTTTTTCCTTCATGAAACAAACTCAATTCTATAATTCTATTACAATTCTATAATTTTATTCAATATTTTAATGGATTTGCTGTTTTATTGATGGGGCCTTATGTTCAGTGATACAGATGTTAACCCAGTCACATCATCTTGTACTGTTTGGTGAATGTTATCCATATCTTCCTACACTTTTTCTAATGAGCATCTATTCAATATTCCAGAAGATTTCTTCTAGTCCTTTTAACATTGTATGGCACGGTTTAGTGATATTTATCTCTTGTCCTTCCCATGGATTTCCTATCCTATATTTTTTGCACAAACTTCTCATTGACATGTTGTCCTTTACTTTTATTTACCCCATATTTCTCTAGCATGCATTGAGTCATTCACAATTCTTCAGAAACTGTGATATTCCATGATTCCCAGTTATTCAATATCACCCAAAGACTACTAACATTAAAAAAAAATGGGAATTTGTTGCAAGGAATGATTTGGGATTGTTGAAAGAGCAACACAATTTTCCAAATACAGGCTGAAGTATGTTTTGGAAATTGCACGGCTCAGTCCATTATTCTGAATGCACTCAGATGCACAGTTGATACCACAATGTCGTTTACTTTCTTATGTAATACCTTGTCTTCAAATGAATTACAGGCTACTTGAAAGTAAGAAATATTCTTTTACTTTTCTCATAATTCTAATGTCTAGCTTGGGAAGAACATATAGTATGTGTATAATAATAAAGACTTGTTACATTTAAATGAATAATGACTAGTGAGATTTCCCAGCTTTTGAGACTATATACTATAGAATAAAGTCCAAGACAAAGGAAGAAAATATATAAATATATGCCATGTTTAGAATTTCTGGTCTTTTACAAATTAGCTAACTAGAAAATACTAGCCAGGCAGTTTTCCCCTTTTTAATAATAGTTTTTAATTTTCAAAATACATGTAAAATAGTTTTCAACATTCTCCCTTGAAAAGTCCTGTGTTCCAAGTTTTTCTCCATCCCTTCCCCCATTCCACTTCCCCTAAAAGGAAGCAATCTTATATATGTGTGTGTGTGTGTGTGTGTGTGTGTGTGTGTGTGTTAAACATGTGCAATTCTTCTATACATATTTCTGCATTTATCATGCTATACAAGAAAAATCAGATCAAAAAAGAAAAAAAAAACTGAGAAAGGAAGAAAAAAAGCAAGCAAACAACAAGTCAGGAAGGCCTGAGTTTAGATATGTCTCTAACACTGACTGTGTGATTCTGAGCAAGGCACCTCACTTCTCAGTATGCTCAGACAACTTTCCAAGAACATAAGTTTCAGAAAAGATGCTATCGTTCACTGGTATAGGAAATTTTCACACCTGGGCATTCTTTATCCTAATGAAACACAGTCCCTCTATTCTATAAAAGTGGACATTTTCCTAAAATTATGTCCTTCAATGTATAAAGCAGGACAATGAACTCATACTTATGATTGTGAAATGTATGCCTTTTATTCTAACTAGCTAATATAGTAAATGCAATGTTGGACCTAGAGTCAGGAAAATGTGAGTTCAAAACTGATCTCAGATACTAATTGTGTAACTGGGAAAGATACTGAACTTTTTTTCTTCTTCAATTTTCCTATTTGTAAAATAAGGATTGAATTTTCCTAGGGTTGCTATAAGGATTAAATGAGGTAAATTTGTAAAGGTTTTTGTAAACCTTAAAGCATTCTTTAAATGATAGTTCTTATAAATGCTAGCTAGAAAAGTGGTAAAGAAATGCATTCTTTGGAGATAAGGGTCTTTGAGTAAGGTAGACACAAATACCAAAATTGCTGTGGTTATGAAAGATTTCATTGCTTCCTAGGTGGTTGCTTCAGTCAAACTGAGAATGTTAAAGATTAGTTTAAAAAAGTCAAGGTCTCTCACTGCATCCATGGCCATCTCTAGTCCTCCTGATATATATATATATATATCTTGTTGCTAGACCCAGATGACCCTGAAGAAGAATGTGAGGCTGGTGATCTTGCACAACCTTCCCTCACTTAAATTTAATTCACTGGCATGTCATAGCATCACCTCCTTGAAGTCATGTGGTCTTTGAGAGAATAAAGGACCACCACCAGCAGCAGCAACAACAGCATGAAAGGACTAATAGAACCTGGGTAGTCATACGATATTTCCATATTTTCTCTTTCTATTGTATAATTGATGAAATAAAAAGAATTGTTTTAATAGCTGTTAATGTGTCCAAGCAAAAACAAAACATGCCTTGCTCAGGGAGACAACCAAGGACTGCTGACTTATTTTGTTAGTTAAGAGTATGAAGAAAATGAAATTTGCCTCAGTAATTTCTGTAAACTCACATAATCACAGAAAGAGAACATCATAATTTTCATTTTATTATATGCTTATAAGAGATATGTCTCTGTTTAATACATAAATCAGGAAGTAAGTTGCAAGTATTCTGTAAGACTGTTACACTCTTGGAGAATTGCATATTTCATTGTTTTATTATTTCTAGTCAACTATCAATAATTCCATTTTATCTATTATGTTCCAAAGGAAATTTCATTCTCCTTGAGCCACAATAGTTTCTTCTCTGTGCCATAAGTTTGATTCACATTCTGTCTCCATAGTTATCTTTCTAGAAACAGTTGATATTTTTTTATCCCAAGTCTATTGGAATTGTCTTGAATCAATGTATTGCTTAGAATAGCCAAGTCTATCATAATTTGTCATCATATAATAATGCTGTTATTGTGTGTAATGTTCTCCTGATTCTGTTTATTTCACTCATCATCAGTTCATATGTCTTTTCAGGTTTTTCTGAAATCAGCTGCTCAACATTTCTTATATAAAATAATATTCCATTACATTCATATAGCATAACTCATTCAGCCATTCCTTATTTGATAGGCATCCACTCATTCTCCAATTCCTTGTAACTACAAAAAGAACTGCTACAAATATTTTTGCACATGCAGTTTCTTTTCCCTCTTTTATGATCTCTTTGGGATACAGATCCAGTAGTGACACTGTTGGATCAAAAGATATGAACAGTTTTATAACTGTTTAGTCATAGTTCCAAATAGTTCCAATGAATATATTATTTTTTTTCTTAAACTGGTCTTTTTCTCCTGAGATGTCCTTCCTACTTTTCACTATGATTTTTCAAGTTCTACAAACTTTTTCCTTTAGATATTTCAGTTATGTTGCCACTAACATGGGTAACTAACTATAGGGCATTCTAGGTCTAATGAGGGATTGATGGAAATGTTAAGAGTATTATGGAAAGAACAATGAATTTATAATCAGAGGAGCTAGGTTTAAATTCTGGTTTTGTTACTTTCTGTGTGACCTTGGCAAATTATTTAATTTCTCTGGGCCTCTGATTACCTCTAGTATACCTGATAACTTTAAATCTATGTTCTATAAACCTATGAATCCTTGTATTTTCAAGGAATTGAGCCAATATTTTTTTAAACTCTGACAATTACAAAAAGTACCACAGATTGGTAGAAATATCTTGATTATTGGGAAGCAAACAGTGGCCTGCTGATCTATTCTCTCTCTTTAAACATTTAAATTAGTTACCATTTTCATCTTAATAAACATTCAATTTAAAAGAAAAAGCAAAATGACTACAACAAAAATGATGGAAGTTTCTTTCATGATTAAAAGTTTTAGGTATTTCTCTTTCACAGTGAGAATTAGTTGTATTTATAGCTTGGGTTTTTACATCACTGACATTTCCAGATATATCCTTTCTTGTACTACAATTAATTGGTAAAGCAAAACTAACAGTGATTACATTTGTTAATGCATACATTTCACTTCATCATTCCCCACTAATCTACCAAATGGAGAGTAATGAATTGTATGATCTATTCTTTAAGAACAAGAAAGATCATTAGAGTTATTGGGAGTTCAGTTTCCTTTTAGTATACTGTTGGTTTACATTACTGTATTGTGTATTCTCCTTTTGTTTACTTCACTCTATATCATTTAATATCAGTTTTCCAAGGTAATCCTCGAATTCCTCATATTCACAATTTCTTTTTTTGCAATAGAATACTATTATATTACATTTGTCTGATACGACATGTTCAGACATTCACTAATCACTTTACTTCCAGTTGTGTACACACACACACATTCACACACACATGCAGACACACAGATGGACAAATACAAATATTGGTACATATAAGGATGTGCTTTCTACTTGCAATAATGCTCATATGGTGATGAGTTTTTTTGGTCAACCTTTTATGAACTAATACCTACAAATGAATTCCCTGATTACAAGGGTATTTTCTCAAATAATTCCAAGTTCTTTTCCAGAATGGTTCCAATTCATATATCTAACAACAATTTGTCAGCTTTGCTGTCTCCCCACAGCCATTCCAATATTGTCTCTTCCTATAATTTTATTTAATATGTTTGTTAATTTGTTTAGTATGTTATTATATCACATAGCATTTAATTTGGATTTTGGTTATTATTATTAATTAGTGATATTCTTTAAATAGGTGGGTTTTTTTTGTAAAGGTTATTTTATTTATTATATGTGTAGATATTTCAAGATTCATTTTTATAAGATTTTGAGTTCCAAATTTTTCTTTCTTTTTTTCTCCCTTCTTCCCATCCACCCTTCCCAAGATAGCAAGCAATCTCATATAGGCTATATATGTGCAATCATGTTAAACATATTTTTATATTAGTCATGTTGTGAAAGAAGAATCGGGCCAGAAGGGGAAAAACCACAAGGAAAAAAGAAGCAGCAAGAAAAACTACAAAAGTGAAAATAGTATGTTTTAATATTTATTCAGATACCTGGCTTCTTTTTCTATATGTGGATGGCATGAGTCTTTTGAAATTATCTTGGCTCATTTTATTGCTAAGAACTAAGTCTGTCATAGTTGATCATCACACAACATTGCTGTTTATTCAATGTTCTCCTGGTTCTCTTGATTTCACTGAGCATCAGTTCATGTGAGTTTTTCTAATTTTTCTGTTCATTTTCTTTTCATTTTCTATTTTTTCCTCTTTCCTTCCTTCCTCCTTCCAATCCCAGACAATTGAGGTTAAGTGAACTTTATCCAGGGTCACATAGCTAAGTAAGTGTTATGTGTCTGAGACTGGATTTAAACTTAGGTCCTTCTGACTTCAGGGCCAGTGCTCTTTCACCATCTAACTGCCCCACTACTCATACTTTTTATAGCACAATAATATTCCATTACATTTAATAAAGTTGTTGATAGTTAGAAATCCTCCTTTTGAAAATTGTTTATAACCTTTGATAGTCTACTGGGCAATGGCTCCTACCCTTAAATTTCCTATTGTTGCTTGTCATTTATTTTAGAAAAGGAATAATGACATCATGGGGTGTGTCTTGACTTGGTGTTAATTGGATTTAAGTGAGGCAGAGTCCTATAAAGTTATCATTGTCTTTATGTTTTCCAGTGGCAAAACAAAAGTTAGAATTGTGTGGTCCAGGATACAGTAGACACCTCCCCTAACTCACTGATGAGTTTGAGACCTGTCAGTTAACCTCCGCGTGGTTCAGTTGGTCTGCTGATGTTGATCATATTTGGCCCCTGAACATACTTTATATTCCTGGAGCTATAGATGAGAGTTGGGTGAAAGGTGAATTTCAAAAGTGAATAAGCAGTCCTGAAAAGGACCACTAGAGGTGCTATTCTTCCTGGAAAATTCCATACATCCCATATAATTTCCTATATATCTTTGATATTATTTTTTATCAGAAATATTTGAAGCAAAGATTTTTTTTTAAGTTGAAGATTTTACTTTTCAAATATTATTAGATTTTGTTTGCACAAAGCTTTGTAGTCTTATACAGATGAAATAATTTATCTTTTGTGATTACTTTTTTAAAGACATTTATCTTGCCATAGTCATGAAAAATACCTCTTTATAATGTCTTTTTTTTTTTTTAAGATGGGATTACTTTTTAGCTAGATTATATCCATTTGAAATTAAATGTGACAGATGGCATAAAATATTAATTTAACCCCAAATCCCACCAAACTGCTTTCCAGTTTTCTTAACAATTCTTCTTTTTCTTTTACTGGGAAGCTTATTTTTTTTTTTTTTGGGCGGGGGGTAGTATTATAGAAGAATAAACTCCTGTGCTTGGTTGTTTCTGGTTCTTACTGAAGTAGTTTGTTGCATTGCTTTATTTTTCTATTTATTTTATTCTATACTAAATAGATGCCTATTATTGTTGAACCACAATTTCTTTTTTTTTGTCTTTCTTTTTTTTTAAATTATTATAACTTTTTATTGACAGAACATATGCATGGGTAATTTTTTACAACATTATCCCTTGCACTCACTTCTGTTCCAACTTTTCTCTTCCCTTCCTCCATCCCCTCCCCTAGATGGCGGGCAGTCTTCTACATGTTAAACATGTTAAAGTATATCCTAGATACAATATATATGTGTGGAACTGTACAGTTCTCTTGTTGCACAAAAAGAATTGGATTCAGAAGGTAAAAATAAGCTGGGAAGAAAAACAAAAATGCAAGTAGTCCACATTCATTTCCCAGTGTTCCTTCTCTGGGTGTGATTGATTCTGTCCATCATTGATCAATTGGAATTGAATTAGATCTTCTCTTTGTCGAAGATATCCACTTTCATCAGAATACATCCTCATACAGTATTCTTGTTGAAGTTTTTAATGATCTCCTGGTTCTGTTCATTTCACTCAGCATCAGTTCATGTAAGTCTCTCCAAGCCTCTCTGTATTCATCCTGCTGGTCATTTCTTACAGAGCAATAATATTCCATAACATTCATATACCACAATCTAACCAGCCATTCTTCAATTGATGGGCATCCATTCATTTTCCAGTTTCTGGCCACTAAAAAAAGGGCTGCCACAAACATTTTGGCACATACAGGTCCTTTTCCCTTCTTTAGTATCTCTTTGGGATATAAGCCCAGTAGTAACACTGCTGGATCAAAGAATATGCACAGTTTGATAACTTTTGGGGCATAATTCCAGATTGCTTTCCAGAATGGTTGGATCCATTCACGACTCCACCAACAATGCATCAGTGTCCCAGTTTTCCCACATCCCCTCCAATATTCATCATTATTTTTTCCTGTCATCTTAGCCAATCTGACAGAACCACAATTTCTTATCAGTAACATTTATACTCCAATAAAAACTTTTTTTAATAATTAAAAACAAAGCAAAACAAAATAACAAACATATCTACCCTAGTTCATCTATTGAGAAGAATATTCCTTCTTCAGCAATCTAGAAACAAGATTATCCATTGCAATTTTTTTTGAGTTTTATATTATTCTACTGAGCATATTTATTACACACACATGTAGACACATACACTAACACACACACACACACATTTCTAATTGCACATCCAGTACTCTCTTCCTTCTGCCATGCTTCCTCTCTAATGGAAGGTGGATATTATATCCAGTCTAAATCAGCTTTGAGTTTGACATTTATCTCTGAGCAAAACAACTCTAATTCCTTTCCCACAGAACAAGGATATTTGTCTTTCTAAGTAAAGGTTATCAGTCCATGAGAGATACTGAAGTCCTGAGGTTGAGGGAAATTCAAATGAGTATGAAAGAAAAAGGAGATGGAAATGTTGGTTGATTATTCTGGTACTCTTCATTCTTGAAGAGTACCAAAATGATATCACTATGTTAGGGTCAAATTAACATGATTGACTATGGCAGACCAGACCAGTACAAGCTCAGAAAGCTCTGCCACAGCTCAGCCACAAATAGTCCTTAAGAATTTATCCACAGGGGCGGAGCCAAGATGGCAGAGAAGGCACACACAACTTTCTAAGCTCTCTGATACCCTCACAACCAACATTAAATTCAGCCTCAAAAATGGCACTTGACTGGTAAAACCCATTAAGAGTAGAAGTACAACAATTTACCAGCTGCAGATAATCTGGAATTTAGTGAGAAAAGGTTTGTCCTGAGGGGCCTGGGAGAAGATCAGCACAAGCAGGGAGAGAACTAGAGGCGAGCATATTGTGCAGACTGGGCAGGAGTGGTCTCTGTGGTTAGAAAATTACAGAGATGATATTGGCATAGACTGATTGCTCAGCAAAACAGTAAAACAGCAGAGAAATCAAAGCCACTCTAAAAAACACCAGATCCTCACAGGGTCTGGTTGTACACAGCCAAAACCAAGCGGAAATGACAGCACAGATCACAACACAACCTTGCAGCCCCAACCCACAGTACAGGGCTTTTCCTTGGGGCACAGCCCAGGGCAACCTTTAATCTGTACAGCAGAGGGCTCGGCTTGGAGCAATAGAACTTTCTCAGTGCGATTTGCTTTGGGGCAGAGACACTTCTGGTCTGAGTGGGGCTATTCCCTGGTGAGCTGCTAATACCCACAGCCTGCAAGGTGGGCTTTGGCCTGGGGTAGTGACACTTTCACTGCTTAGTCTAGAGACTAAGGGCAGTCTAGCCTTAGGGCAGTCACTAAACCATACAGTGGGGATTCTCCACTGGGCACTTTGTAGCTCAGCTGTGCTGAATCACTTCCAGTTGGGGGGAGGGAACTTTTGCCCAGAGAACTCCCACACCTCACTGCCTGAAACCTGTTTACATCTTCCCCTACTTTGCAGAGGAAGCTGGTAACCACCTTGCCCTGAAGGCAGACCCTAAAGACTTTAAAAAATGAGTAAAAAAATCAAAAGGAAAATTGATAGCTTCTATACAGAAAAAGAACAGGTTTGCAACCCTGAGGAGACTAATAGCAAATAGTCTCCAGAGAATACCCCAAAAGGGAATGTTACCTGGTCCCCTTTATGTAACGTTCTCCTAGAAGAGACCATTAAAAGTCTCAAAAGAGAGTTAGAAGAAAAATGGGGAAAGGAAAGAGAAGCTTTGCAAGAAAGTAATAACTTTCTGAAATATGAATTGGAAAAGGTAAAAAATTCCCAGGAAGTGCAGGGAAACAGAATTTGTGAATTGGAAAAAGTAAAAAAATCTCAGGAAAGTAAGATTTGTGAATTGGAAAAGATAAGGAATTCACAATAAAGTAGGATTTGTGAATTGGAAAAGACAAAGAATTCACAATAAAGTAGGATTTGTGAATTGGAAAAGACAAAGAATTTGCAAGAAAGTAGGATTTGTGAATTGGAAAAAGAAAATAATTCACTAAGAAAAAATTAGTGAAATGAAAAAAATTCCATAGAGCAAAACAACTCATTTAAAAACTCAATTGGACATATAAAAAAAGAAGTAAAAAAAAAGCTAATGAAGAAAATAACATTAAAAATCAGAACTGAACAAATAGAAACCAATGGTTCATTGAGACAGCAAGAATCAAACAAAACCAAAAAAATGATAAATTGGAAAAAACATGAAATATCTACTTGGAAAAATGACAGACCTGGGAAATAGATCTAGGAGAGATAATCTGAGGATTATTGGACTTTCCAAAAATTATCATGAAAGAGAGTCTAGATACTATTTTGTAGGAAATCATCAAAGAGAACTGTCCAGGTAATAGAATCAGAAGGCAAAATGGGCATTGAAAAAATTCATCGAACACCTTATGAAAAAGACCCTAAAATAAAAACTCCAAGGAATATTGTGGTCAAATTTCAGAACTATCAGATTAAAGAAAAAGTATTACAAACAGCCAGAAAAAAACAATTCAAATACCAAGGTGCCACAAGAAGGATCACCCAAGATCTGGCTGCCTCCACATTAAAGGATTGAAGGGTCTGGAATCTGATATTCTGAAAGGCAAAAGAACTTGGAATGCAGCCAAGAATAAACTACCCAGCTAAGCTGAGCATTTTCTTCCAGGGAAGAAGAGAGACATTTAATGAAACAGATGAATTCCATTTGTTTCTAAGGAAAAAACCAGAACTAAACAAAAAATTTGATCTCCAACCAGAGGACTAAGAGAAACAGAAAAGGTAAAAGGAACTCTTGAGAATTGTATTTCTGTTGTGGATATACAAAACGACTACATGTATAATTTGATTTTACTGATATAACATAAAAAAGGGAAGTAGAAATGGAAAAGGGATAATGTCAGAAAAGGGGGAAAGGGGGGATAAAAAGAGGGAAATTACATCCCATGAAGAGGCAAAGGAAATTTATCATATTTGAGGGAATTTAGAGAGGGGGAGGAACATTGTGTGAATCTTACTCTCATCAAAATTGGCTCAAAGAGAAAATAATTGACATACTTGTTTTACAGAAAATCTCTCACCTCATTAAAAAGGGGGAGAGGAAAAGGAAAAGAGTAATAAGGGAAGGGTACAAGAAAGAGGAAGAGATTCAAAGCAGGGGAGGGAGGGATTCTAAAGAGGGTGAGCAGTGTGATACAAGTGGGGCACATAAATTTAAAACTGGGAAAGAGGGTTGGGGGGGCAAAAAAAAGTAAAGCATAATCTGGGGAAATTAGGATGGCAGGAAATACAGAATTAGTCATTTTAACCATAAATGTGAATGGGATGAACTCTCCCATAAAGAGGAGGCAGATAGCAGACCGGATCAAAAGTCAGAACCCTACAATAAGTTGTTTACAGGAAACACATTTAAAGTAGGGAGATACATACAGAGTAAAGGTAAAAGGCTGGAGCAGAATCTATTATGCTTAAAAAAGCAGGGGTAGCCATCCTTATCTCAGATCAAGCAAAAGCAAAAATTGATCCAATTAAAAGAGATAAGGAAGGAATCTATATCTTGCTAAAGGGTAGCATAGACAATGAAGCAAGATCAATACTAAACATATATGCACCAAATGGAATAGCATCTGACTTCCTAAAGGTGAAGTTAAGAGAATTGCAAGAAGAAATAGACAGCAAAACTGTAATAGTGGGAGAGCTCAACATTGCACTCTCAGAATTAGACAAATCAAACCACAAAACAAATAAGAAAGAAATTAGAGAGGTAAATAGAATATTAGAAAAATTAGCTATGATAGATCTTTGGAGAAAACTGAATGGAGACAGAAAGAAATATACTTTCTTCTCAGCAGTCTATGGACCCTACACAAAAACTGGCCTTATATTAGGACATAAAGACCTCAAAATTAAATACAGGAAGGCAGAAATAGTAAATTAATAGAATTTAAAGAAAGTTTTTCTTTCTAATTTAAAGAAAAGATCAATGAATTGGGCTTGCAACTAAAAACACTAGAAAAAGACCAAATTAAAACCTCCCAATCAAATACTAAATTTGAAATTCTAAAATTAAAAGAAGAAATTAATAATATTGAAAGTAAAAAACAAAGTTTTGAACTAATAAATAAAAGTAAGAGTTGGTTTTATGAAAAAACAATAAAATAGACAAGCCTTTGGTAAATCTGATTAGAAAAAGGAGAGAGGAAAATCAAATTGTTAGTCTTAAAAATGAAAGGGGGGAACTTTCCACCAATGAAGAGGAAATTAGAGAAATAATAAGGAGTTACTTTGCTGAACTTTATGCCAAAAAATTTGATAATCTAAGCAAAATGGATGACTACCTCAAAAAATGTAGGCTTCCCAGATTAAAGAGGAGGAAGTAAATTGCTTAAATAGTCCCATTTTAGAAAAAGAGATAGAACAAACTATTAATCAACTCCCTAAGACAAAATCCCCAGGACCAGATAGATTTACATGTGAATTCTACCAAACATTTAAAGAACAATTAGCCCCAATGCTATATAAACTATTTGAAAAATAGGGAATGAAGGAGTCCTACCAAATTCCTTTTATGACACAGACATGGTATTGATATTTAAACCAGGTAGGTTGAAAACAGAGAAAGAAAATTATAGACCAATCTCCCTGATGAATATTGACGCTAAAATCTTAAATAAGATATTAGCAAAAAGACTACAGAAAATCATCCCCAGGATAATACACCATGATCATGTAGGATTTCTACCAGGAATGCAGGGCTGATTCAATATTAGGAAAAACTATCAGTATAATTGGCCATATTAATAACCAAATTAACAAAAAAACATATGATCATCTCAATAGATGCAGAAAAAGCAATTGATAAAATCCAATGTCCATTCCTATTAAAAACACTTGAGAGTATAGGAATAAATGGACTTTTCCTTAAAATAATTAGTAGCATCTATTTAAAACCATCAATAAGCATCATATGTAATGGGGACAAAACTGCAACTGTTCCCAGGAAGATCAGGAGTGAAACAAGGTTGTCCACTATCACCGTTACTCTTCAATATTGTATTAGAAATGCTAGCTTTGGCAATAAGAGTTGAGAAAGAAATTAAAGGAATTAGAGTAGGCAATGAGGAAACCAAATTGTCATTCTTTGCTGATGATATGATGGTATACTTAGAGAACCCCAGAGATTCTAGTAAAAAGTTATCAGAAATAATTCACAACTTTAGCAAAGTTGCAGGATACAAAATAAACCCACATAAATCATAAGCATTCTTATATATCACTAACAAAATCCAACAGTCAGAGTTACATTGAGAAATTCCATGTAAAGTAACTACTGATAGTATAAACTACTTAGGAATCTATCTGCAAAGGGAAAATCAGAAACTTTATGAGCAAAACTACAAAACACTTTCCACACAAATTAAGTCTGATCTAACCAATTGGAAAAATATTAAATGCTCTTGGATAGGGCAAGCAAATATAATAAAGATGAGTGAATACTACCTAAACTAATCTATTTGTTTAGTGCTATACCAATCAGATTTCCAAAAAAAAAAAAACTATTTTAATCACCTAGAAAAAATAACAAGTTCATATAGAAAAACAAAAGGTCAAGAATTTCAAGGGAATTAATGAAAAAAAAAAATCAAATGAAGGTAACTTAGCTGTACCAGATCTTAAATTATATTATAAAGCAGAAGTTACCAAAGACATTTGGTATTGGCTACAAAATAGATTAGTTGATCAGTGGAATAGGTTAGGTTCAAAGGACAAAACAGTCAATAACTTTAATACTCTAGTGTTTGACAAACCCAAAGACTCCAGCTTTTGAGATAAGAACTCACTGTTTGACAAAAATTGCTGGGAAAATTGGAAACTAGTATGGCAGAAACTAGGAATTAACCCACACTTAACACCGTACACTAAGATAAGGTCCAAATGGGTTCATGACCTAGGCATAAAGAATGAGATTATAAATAAATTAGAGGAACACAGGATAGTTTACCTCTCAGACCTGTGGAAGAGGAAGGAATTTATGACCAAAGAAGAACTAGAGATCATTACTGATCACAAAATAGAAAATTTTGATAATATCAAATTGAAAAGTTTTTGTATAAACAAAACTAATGCAGACAAGATTAGAAGGAAAGCAATAGACTGGGAAAATATTTTTACAGTGAAAGGTTCTGATAAAGGCTTTTGATAAGAAATCAAGCCATTCTCCAAATGATAAATGGTCAAAGGATATGAACAGACAATTCTCAGACGAAGAAATTGAAACTATTTCTAGCCATATGAAAAGATGCTCCACATCATTATTAATTAGAGAAATGCAAATTAAGACAACTCTGAGATACCACTACACACCTGTCAGACTGGCTAGAATGACAGGGAAAGATAATGCGAAATGTTGGAGGGGATGTGGGAAAACGGAAAACAATTAAGTATGGGCCAATTCCTAGTTTCTGCCATACTAGTTTCCAATTTTCCCAGCAATTTTTGTCAAACAGTGAGTTCTTACCCCAAAATACATTCAACCATTCTGGAGAGCAATTTGGAACTGTGCTCAAAAAGTTATCAACCTGTGCATACCCTTTGGCCCAGCAGTGTCACTATTGGACTTATATCCCATAGAGATCTTATAGAAGGGAAAGGGACCTGTATGTGCAAGAATGTTTGTGGAAGCCCTCTTTGTAGTGGCCAGAAATTGGAAACTGAGTGGATGCCCATCAATTGGAGAATGGCTGAATAAATTGTGGTATATGAATATTATGGAATATTATTGTTCTGTAAGAAATGACCAACAGGATGATTTCAGAAAGGCCTGGAGAGAGTTACATGAACTGATGCTAAGTGAAATGAGCAGGGCCAGGAGATCATTATATACTTCAACAACAATACTATATGATGATCAATTCTGATGGACCTGGCTATCTTCAGCAATGAGATGAACCAAATCAGTTCTAATGGAGCAGTAATGAACTGAACCAGATACATCCAGCAAAAGAACTCTGGGAGATGACTAAGAACCATTACATTGAATTCCCAATACCTATATTTTTGCCCACCTGCATTTTTGATTTCCTTCACAGGCTGATTGTACAATATCTCAGAGTCTGATTCTTTTTGTACAGCAAAATAATGGTTTGGACATGTATACTTATTTTGTATTTAATTTATACTTTAATACATTTAACATGTATTGGTCATCCTGCCATATAGGGTAGGGAGGGAGAGGAAGGAGGGGAAAAATTGGAACAAAAAGTTTGGCAATTGTCAATGTTGTAAACAAACAAAAAAATAAATAAATAAAAAGGATTTATCCACAGAATTAAAAACTTCTCTATTTGCTATAGCCAATTGTTCCACATATGGATGTTGTGGTATTGGCTGATGGAGTGCCTGTGCTTTTTTGATGTTAATTGTTAGGTGAAATTTAGCACAAGCAGTAGAGAATTTATCCATATTTTATTGTATCTCTGCATCAGAGTCTGCAAACAAAAAATCATGTACCAACACTCCCTCCACTTTAGTTTTGGCTTGTAGCCTTTCCAAGTTGAAGAATTTACCATCAGTGTAGTAGCTAACTTTTATGCCATTTTTGTGTTCATTTAAAGGTGTTTGAAGACATCATGCTAAAAAGCATGGGAGCAAGCACACAGCCTTATTTCTATATTAACATCCAGGTCCATCTTTATCTTTATCATTGTTAGTTAATAAGTAATTCTTAGCATTTACTATGTTTCAGGCATCATACTAAATTGTGGGGATTGAAAAGCAAAAGATAGCTCCTACTATCATGGTCAAAAGGGAGAAACATATCAATAATGATGTACAAACTTACTCTTTCTCTTTCTCTATCTCCTTATAAGAAATTGGGTATAATCAGTAGGATGCCATACAACTGAAGACCAAAATAAAATTTCTCATCAAAAAAGCAATTTTAATTGGGACTTGAAGGAATCCAGGAAGCAGAGATGAAGAGAGCTGGGTTTGCAGATAAGGAGTGTAATAGGTGAAAAAGTCCAAAGTCTGGTGATAGAATATCTTCTTTAAAGAAGAACAAGGAGATCAGAATCATTGGATTTCAGTGTATATTGGTGAGGAATAAGGTTTAAGAAGATTAGAAAAGTAGAGAAGGCCAGGTTGTAGAGTTTTGAATGCGAAACAGAAGATTTTGTATTAGGAAGATTGATGTGACAAGTGAGTGGAGCATGGATTGTTGTTAGAATTCTTACAAGGTGCTAAGTCAGTGGAATTGATAGAGACAATCGTTGTTTAGCAGAGTGCTTAACAGTTCTCAAGATGTACTTAGTACTTATTAGAGTTCACACCTTTAAGAGAGCATATATAAGCTAGGAGCCTCAACCAGGATGCACTTTGGGAGATTCACAAGTCAGAAGCCCACCAGCCTACTCTTGGAGGTGGAGTCAGATTAATTTTATTTTTCCACCTTTGTGTTGGCTAGAGGCCGAAGCTGGAGAGGCAAAGGACTAGTGGCAAGAGCTCTGGGGACCAAGGAGAGAGATAGGCCTCTAAGAAAGCTAACTGGGCCCAAGGAAGGAGACAATATTTGGAAAGAGAAAATAAAGGATCTGGACTTTAACTCCTGGCTGCATTTGGGGTTATTACTTTGAACTGAAACAAAGCCTGCCTCTAGAAGCTCCCCAAGAAACCTGCACCCAGAGAATAATATATTTTAGAGAAGAATATTACAGATTGGATTGTGAAGAGAATTGAATCAGAGAGCCAGCTCCAGGGTAGCAGCATTATCAGAGGAGAGAAATATTGGATGCTTACAAGAGATATTTAAAGGCAAAATTAACAGGACTTGATATCTTATTGTATATGTAGAATGAAAGATATTGAAGAGTCAACAGTGACACTTGGCATCTGAGCCTGGATCACTGGGAAAAGAGTGATAAAAGTGAAGTCCAGAAAGGGAGACTGTTTTACAGGTTTTACATGTCTGAGCTGTGTAGAACTTAGCTGTGTAGAAAAGATTTTAGGACTGCATAAGTAGATTACAACTCATTAGCTAGAGATTGTAATTGAATCCATGGGAGCTAATGAGATCAAGTAGAATAGTATAGTAGGAGAAAAGAAATGGGCCCAAGAGAGAGCCTCAAGGGACACCTAACTTTAGAAAACATGATCAATGTAAAGATACAGCAAAGAGTTTGAGAAAGAGAGGTCAGACAGGAAAAGAGACAAGATAACTTTATGGAATTCTAAAAAGAAGAGATATTAAGGAGAAGAGATTGACTGACAACAATGTTAAGTCAGAGAGGTTAAGAAGAATAAAGACTGGGAAAAAAATTCGGCCTTTAGATTTAGCCATTAAGGCATAGTTTTACTTTTATGTACATTTGACTATCTTTATGTAGAAGATAGTGGAGAGAAGTCAGGAAATTGTCCAAGCTCTTTCACCAGTTTTCCTCAGAAATAATGTTACAACAAACTTGTAAATAGATTTTGGAGCAACAGAACCCACAAAATGATAGAGTAAAACAATTTTACAGCTTGACATAATTTAGAAAGATTTCAGCAAAGATCTGTCTCACTTGAATAAAAGGGAAAGGGTACAGCTCAGGACAATGGTGTATGGGCAAACCAGCAAGGTGCTCTTAGCCACAGCAGAGATCAACAACCAATCCCCTCAATCCTAGTTCAGCAAGCCAGTGGCTTAGCAGGCTAGCTGTGAAACCTCCAGCTCTATCATAGAAGGCAAATTGTAAGCTCCAGAACTCCCGCAAAATAGGCACAATGAGGCCTGACCACACTAGTGCAGTTAGTAACACTTTGCACTGGAAGTCCCAATGTGGAAAGTTAGTAAACAGGCCTTTAGCACTCAGAATAAGAAGCCTGGTACACCAGGAGCAGAGCTCAACTTTAAAGGTCACTAAATAGGCTAAAAAAGGTCCCTGACTATAGAAAGCTACCACAGTGACATGGAAGATCAGAACACAAATTTAGAATAGGACAACACTGAAAAATGCTGATATGTGAAATCTCATAGGGGAATATGATTTAGTTTCAAGTTCAAAAAGTTTTCTTGGAAGAACTCAAAAAGGATTTTAAAAATAAAGTAATAGAGAAAGAAGAAAAATTGGGAAAAGAAATGACAATTATGCAGAAGAATTATGAAAAAAAAAAAAAGAGTCCACAGATTGGAAAAGGAAGCCCAAAAATTGAGAAAATAAGAAAAAGAAAATAATACCTTAAAAATAGAATTGAATAAGTGGAAACAATTTCATTGAAGAAAACAATTCTTTTAAAAGCATAATTCACCAAATGCAAAAGGAGATACAAAAGCTAACTGAAGAAAATAATTCCTTAAAAATTAGAATTAAGAAAGGAAAAGCTAATGAGACATCAAGATAAAATTCAAAAGAATGAAAAAAAAATAGAAAAAAATGTAAAATGCCTCATTGGAAAAAGAAAAAAAACTAACATGGAAAAGAGATGCAGGAGTGATAATTTAAGAATTATTACTCTATCAGAAAGTCAAGATTAAAAAAAAAAAGATCCTGAACAGCATCTTTCAAAAAATTCTCAAGAAAAACTGCCCTGATATTCTAGAATCAAGAGTCATTGAAAAAATTCATCAATTACCTCTTGAAGGAAACCTAAATAAGGTTTACACAAGATTTAGCAACTTGCATATTAAAGGATCTGAGAGGTTGGAATTTGATATTTGGGAAGCCAAAGGAGGTTGAATTACAACTAAGACTATCCAGCAAAAGTGAGCCTAATTTTTCAGGGGAAAAGATCCATCAAATAGAGGACTTTCAAACTTTTCTGAGTAAAAGAGCAGAACTGGACCAAAAATTTGACAAATACAAGACTGAAGAGAAACCTAAGAAGATATACAGGAAACAAAACAAACAAACAAACAAAAATATATTGTTCAATAAAATTAAATTGTTGATGTTCCAACACAGGAAGATGATACTTGTAACTCTTGGGAATTGTATCTCTCTATTGCTTTTTTGAGATGCTACTTCTTTCAGGGAGCATAGCCCATTCTGAGTGTGTAATTGTTAAAAAATGACTTTACTTGATTTGGAGAAAAGAGACTACTTGAGTTCTGAATTCATTCAGAGGTGAAACCAATATATATATGTAGTGAAAGAGGACATTAAATAAGTGGGCATGCAACTAATAAAACTTTTTAAAATGCAAAGTAAAAACTCCCAACAAAACACCACATTAGAAATTCTAAAAATCAAAGGAAAAATTAATAAAATTGAAAGAAAGAAAACTATTGAACTAATAAAACTAAGAGATGATTTCTTTAAAAAAAACAATATAAGAAATAAATTTTTGGTTAATTTGAGTAGCAAAAGAAAGGAAAAAAATATCAATATCAAAAATTAAAAGGGTGAAATTATTACCAATGAAGGAAAAATTAAAGCGATAATTAGGAGCTATTTTGGCCAACTATATGGCACTAAATCTGACAATTTAAGTGAAATAGATTGATATTTACAAAAATATATTCAACATTAAGAGAAGAGGAAATAAAATATGTAAATAATCCTGTTTTAGAAAAAAATAAATTGAACAAGCCATCAAAGAACTTCCTAAGAATAACTCTTCAGGGCCAGCTGGATTTATGAGTCAATTTTACCAAACTTTTAAAGAACAACTGCAAAACTATATAAACTATTTGGGAAAATAAGCAAAGAAGGAATGACAATTCTACCCTACATTAATTTATTTATTCAGTGCCATATATATGAAATGACCAAAATTATTTTATAGAACTAGAAAAATAATAACAAAATTCATCTGGAAAAATAAAAGGTCAAGAATATTAAGAGAATTAATTAAGAAAAAGGTAACTTAGCTGTAAAAGATCTTAAACTACATTATAATGCAGTAATTATTAAAACTATTTGGGGCTGGCTAAGAAATAGAGTGATGGATCACTTGAGTTGATTAGGTACGTAAGACACAATATTAAATGATTATGGTAATCTAAGGTCTGCTAAACACAGAGATATCTAGGATAAAAAGTCACTATTTGACTAAAAATAATGCTGGTCAAATAATATGATAGCAGCTAAGATAAAATCTCCCACCATATATCAAGAGGTCAAAATTGTTACCTTACTTAGATATGAAGGCAAATCATATACCATAGGCAAACTGGGAGACATAGAAATAGTTTATTTGTTAAATCTATAAAAAAAGAGTAATATATGACCAAATGAGAGAGTACATTACAAAATATAAAATGGATAATTTAGATTACATTAAATTAAAAAGGTTTTCCATAGGCAAAACCAGTGCACTTATGATAAGGAGAATAGAAAGCTGGGAAACAATTTTAATAGTTTGTTGTTTCAGATACATGCCTCATTTCTTAAATATATAGAAAACTGAATTAAATTTACAAGAATATAGGTCATTCCCCAATTGATAAATGTTTAAAAGATATGAACAGACAGCTTTCAGATGAATAAATTAAAGCTATCTATGGTTAGATGAAAAACATCTTATTATTATTGATTAGAGAAATATAAATTAAAAATAAAACTTTGAGGTACCACCTTACTCTTATCACATAGGCTAATATCATAGAAAAGGAAAATTATAAATGTTGGAGAAAATGTAGGAAAATTGAAACACTAATGCATTGTTGGTGGAGTTGTGAACTGATCATCCATTCTTTAGAGCAATTTGGAACTAGGCAAAAAAGACATAAAATTGTTCATAAATTTTGATCCAGCAATACCTTCATATATAACATAAAGAAATTTTTTTTAAAGAGAAAAGGACCTATATGCACAGTAATAATTATAGTAGCTTTTTTGTGTTGGCAAGGAATTAGAAATTGATAAAATGCTCATCAATTGGGAAATGGCTGAATATGATGTGGTATATGAATGTAATGAAATACTCTTGTTCTATAAGAAATGATGATCATTATATATCCTTGGATATAATGTTTATCATTATTAGACATGAATCACAAAAGAGAATTTTTAAAAAGGAAAAGTTCTCATATGTACAAAAAATATTTATAGTAGCTTTCTTCTCAGGACAAAAAATCAGAAGTTGAGGGAATGTCCATTAATTGGGGAATGGTTGAATAAATTGCATTATATTAACATGCCATTTTCTACATTAATAAATGGTTTTCTGGGATCCTTAGATATGCTTTCATGGTCTTGGCTTTTATTTGACTACTAGTTTCTATTCCATACTGATTTAGGGAACTGCAAAGATAGAAATTCCTTCTTCCAACGGAGTTCAGAAATTCTTGTGTAACTTATAGTTTCAGATCATTGTTTTGCAAATCAAGAGGATGTGACTAGCTCTTGATCACAAATCAATATGTGTTAGAGGTGAATCTTGATCTCAGAATTTTCTAATTCTATGGTGAACTATTATCAACAACATTATGCTCCTTCTCATAAAAATACTATGGAGTCAGAAATGTCAAGGCTTGGCAACTATCAGGATGTGAATGTTAAGAGGATGAAAGAATCAAAGATGATTCAGAAGTTTTACACTTGGGGGATAGAGAGGATGATGACACTAATATTTGAAATAACATATTAGTATAGTTTATAAATTCTAAATCAATCCCCTATGTAATAAAAATTTTCATAAATTTTCATTTTCAAAATTTTAATGTAATTGAAATGGGGGGAAGTAGACAAAGAATTTAATTTGGCCTTCAAAAGGAATGATGAACAAATAGTCAAAGTTATAGAGGAATTTTAATTTACTTAAAGGATAAATTTACCAATATTTAAAGCTAACAGAAGTTAACTAGATTGTGTTAGGAGGTAGTAGACTCTCCAATCCTTGGAAATATTCAGCTGGAAACTGGAAGACGACTAGTTAGGGAATATTATAGAAGGCACTCTTATCAAATATAAGGTAGACTACATGACTTCTGGGTTCTTTTTAATCTTGAAGAGTCTTTGATTTGATGGAATATAATCTATGAGAAAGTAGAATCTGAAATTTCTCTCATTAAAAAAGCATAGTTAAAAAAAGACTCAAAGAACTTTGATTAATAGGTAGACTTTTATAGATTACAGATTTGTTTATTGCAGAAAGTCAGCTTCTATATTCAACTTGTCATTTCTTCCTGAATTATCTGAAGATTTTGTTCTGTCCTGAGAATACTTGTCTCATTTACTACAGTAGCCCTTTCTACTTGCCATATAATACTCATATTAGAGAGTCAGAATGGAAACAGATCATGCACTAGCAGGGGGGATTTAGCAGTCCATTTTCCAGTTGTAGCCCTACCATTTCTCAAGTTGAATCTCCAAACCTGTCTATGCAGTTTGATAAATATTATGACTTAAAGATTCATTCTGCCTATAAGTTGAAAAGTTAGAGAGAGAACTTTGATTTACATGTATGAAACCAAGGAAGATATTTTTCTACAGGTTTATAACTCCCACTGGAAAGATGAATTGAATATATTAATCTATATTTCAGAAAGGCAAATTTATTTTTGCTTTACACTTGAAGATGAAAAATACATGAAGAAGATAAATGACCTAACATGAGAGAATTAACTGGGAAGGAGATTGAGATTAACAAAGAAGGAGAGACCAAATAATAGAATCACTTTAAATGATAAAGCAGGAACTAAGATTTTCATATCTCTAGTTGCTGAATTTAACAATTTATACTTTAAAAAACCCTGGAAATCTTGGCAATCTCATGTGCAGTAAGATACATTGTTTTGCTTTTGTTTTTACAATTATTTTTAATTTTTTTTTCAAATTTTGAATTTAAGAGACAATATGTAAAATAAGCATTTCCATCTTACAAAGTAGAAGTAAAATGCAGGATTACACATGAAATTCCCAAACTTATATTTCTAAGTGTATAATAAATTCAACAAATAACTTTCAAAGCTGTCATAGTTGTTGAAGCTGTTTGTTGAAGCTGTCCTTTCTTCTACTCTCTTCCATATATTTTATTTTCCCCAGTTACATGTAAAACAATTTTTAACATTTGTTTTTAAAATTGAGTTCCAAATTCTCTTTTTTCTTTCCTACTTCTTTTTGAGAAGGTTCACATGAAGTTATGCAAAACATTTCCATAAAAGTCACGTTGCAAAAGAAAACATAGCTTCCCTCCCTTTTCCAAAAAAAAGCCACAAGAAAAATAAAGTAAAAATTAAAATTATGCTACAATCTATATTCAAACATATATGATCAATTATTTCTTTGAGTATGGACAGTATTTTTCATCACTGGCCCTTCAGAATAGTCTTGGATCATTGTACTGGTGAAAATAGCAAAATCGTTCACAACTGATCATCCCATAATATTGCTATTATTTTGTACACATCACATTTCACTTTGCATGAGTGTATTTTTTAGAGGAAAGGAGGACTTTTAGGTTTTTCTGAGAGCTCTTTGCTTATCATTTCTTACAGAATAACAGTTTTTCCACACATTTATTCAGCCATTCTTCAATTGATGGCCATCCCTCAATTCCCAATTCTTTGCCCTGTGAAAAGAGTTGTTATAAATATTTTTGTACGTATTGGTCTTTTACCTTAAAAAAAAATCTCTTTTGGGATACATGCCAAAGGATACATAATACTAAGTCAAAGGTTATACATGATTTTATAGATCTTTGAGCATAGTTCAAAATTGCTCTATAGAATGGTTGAATCAGTTCACAAAGCCATCAAAAATGCATTAATATCTCATTTTCTCCAAATTCCTTTCAACATTTGTCATTTCCCTTTTCTGGTCCATTAGTCAATCAAATATGTATGAGAAAGTACATCAGAACTGTTGTAGTCTGCATTTCTCCAATCAGTGATGAGAGTATTTTTTCACATGGTTATAAATAACTTGATTAGTTCACCTGAAAACTGTTCATATCTTTTGATCATTTATCTGTTGGGGAATGGCTCTTAGTTTTTATAAATTTGATTCAGTTAGTTCCCTATACATTTGAGAAATGATGCCTTCATCAGAAAAATTTATTTCAAAATTCTTTTCACAATTGCTGTTGCTAACTATAGTTTCCATTTTATTCTATTCTCTTTCTCCTTTCATTCTGTCAAAAGTATTTTGCTTCTGATCACCCTTCCCCTAAAATGTCCTCCTTTTTAATCTTCTTGTGTCCCTTTCCCCTCCTGCTTTCCTGGAGAATAAGATAGATTCCTGTAGAATAAGATGATACCCACATTAAATATGTATGTTATTTCCTCTTTGAATCAATTATGATGAGAATAATTTTTACTCACTCCTCCATTCTTCCCCTCCTCTTCCCCTCCATTGTTAAAGTTTTTTCTTGTCTCTTTTATGGTAGATAATTTATTTATGCCATTCCCCAAATTTTTTTTCCCTTTCATTTTCTCCCAGTACATTTCTCTCTTACCCCTTAATTTTGCCTTTTTAGGTATTATCCTTTTATATTCAACTCACACCTGTATCTTCTGTTTATATATACTCCTAATTCAAAGAATTCTCATGAGAAAATTCTTATGAGTTATGTGTAGTCTTCCAATGTAAGAATGTAAACAGTTTAACTTTATTAAGTTTCTTATGATTCCCCTTTCCTGATTAACTCCTTATACTTTTCCTAAGACTTGTTTTCTGAGATGTGAAATGGTCTCATTGGTCCTGATACCAAATTTTTGATTCAGCTCTTGGTTTTTTAATTATGAACTTTTGATAGTCCTCCACTTCATTCCCCCTGAAGGATTATACTTAGTTTTACTAGGTAGGTGATTCTTGGTTGTAATCCTAGCTTCTTTGCTCTCTGGAATATCAATACCAACATCTCTGATTCTTTATTATTGTAGCTGCTAAATCATGTGTTATCCTGACTGCTATATTTGAATGATTTCTTTCTGGATGCTTTTAGTATTTTCTCCTTCATCTGGGAGTTCTGGAATTTGGCCATAATATTCATGAAAGTTTTCATCTTAGGATCTCTTTCAGGAGGGATTAGTGGATTATTTTAATTTGTATTTTACCTTTTAGTTCTAGTATATTAGGATAGTTTTCCTTGATAATTTCTTGAAAGATGATATTTAGGCTCTTGTTTGATCATGGTTTTCAGGTAGATCAATAATTTTTAAATTATTTCTCCTGGATCTATTTTTCAGGTGAGTTTTTTTCCCCAATGAAATAGTTCACATTCCTCCCCCCTTCCCCTATTTTTTCATTCTTTTGGGTTTGTTTTATTGTATCTTGATTTCTCATTGTCATTAATTTCCATTTGCTCAATTCTTATTTTCAATGAATTATTTTCCTCAATAAGCTTTTGTACCTTCTTTTCAATTTGTCCAATTTTGTTTTTTAAGGCATTCTTTAGTATCCTCATTAGATTTTTATACTTCTTTGTGTGTCACTCCCATTTCTCTTCCCAACATTTTCTCTATCTCTCTTACTTGATTTTGAAAATTCTTTTTGAGCTCTTTCATGGCCTGAGACAAATTTTTATTTTTCTTGGAGATTTTCTCCTGGTTTGCTGGTTAAATCACTCTTTCTTATTTATCTTCCAAGTTGTCTTTGCTGTCTGTAGGTTGAGAGCTCTGGAAACTTTCAGTGCTGCCACTGATTCAGAGGTCCCAAGGCTTGCTTCTCATTTGTTTGGTGCTGGAGCTGTTGTATGACTTGTGCTGGGACTGCACAACTCTCTCACCCTAGTGCAATAGACCTTTCATACTAAGTTTTTAGATTACCTTCACTCAGAATATTGCTTCACTGTTGGAATCCTAGTGTCGTCTGTCTTTTATCCACATTGTGGTAGACACCTTTTCAGGATTCACTTATGGAATACCAGCAGCAAAAGAGACAGCCCGAGTGGTCACTGAATTCCTCATACAAACATTCGCAATTATGGGTGTGGCACAAGAAATAAAAACAGATAATGGACCCGCATATACCTCCAAACATTTTGAACATTTTTGTACACAGAATAAGATTTTACACACCACAGGCATACCCTTTAATCCTCAAGGTCAAGCAATCGTAGAAAGAAGAAACAGAGACATTAAGACACTACTCCAAAAACAAAAGAAAGGGGGAGCCATGGGTAACCCTAGAGAACTTCTAAATTTAGTTCTCTATACCATTAATTTTTTAATTTTTGATAAAGATGCACTGGTTCCAGCAGACAGGTTTTATAACCCACCAGAAGAGCAGTGTCCAGTGCGAGCAGCTCCACTATCTCTAGATAATCGCCAGGTGATGTGGAGAGATCCAGAAAGTGGTGAATGGAAGGGACCAGATAGGTTAACTGCTTGGAGGCTACGGAGGAGTATCCTGAAAGTTGAGTGGGTAATATGGTAGCTTTTAATATGCTGTTACTCAGTTTGTTAATAGAGATAATTTGATTTATAGTATTGGGGGAGGTTGAGGTGGTTATAGCTGTTGAGTTGTTTGATTCGTTGGGTAATTATTGTGTAGGTCAGGATTGGAACGGGGTGTCTTTGTTGTATAGTTGTGGGGGTTGGGCTATGGTGTTATTAGGTTGGATTTTATTTATTACTATTTTAGTAATTTTGGAAGTTATTCGTGGTCTTTAGTTATAAGATTAGGAGAATTAATGTTACAGAGATTATGAAGGAAAGGAAGTAAGATTTAATAAGTCCTTTTTGAATAGAAGTAATAGCGGAAGATATGGAACTGTGTAAGTTAGCTTGGCCTTTTGGTCCGGTTTTTTCATATCACCCTAGATCAATTAGTATGGTAGCGATGTGTTGACCTATTTGTAGACTTGCCAGGGGGTTTAGTCGGTGGAAAATGTGTGTGAAATACCCTAGTATGTTTGAGAAGTTCTGTGTGTGGTTTAGAGGTGTAATTGGCATTTTGTTAGTTAACATATTTAGTTCAATTGAGATTAGGATGCCTGCAATAGTTACTATTAGGGAAGAGGATTTGCTTGTATCTCTACCGGAGGAGAAGGAATTAGATGGGTGCCAACGAGCCGTATTCGCCTTGTCCATCAGAGAGAAACAGAAAAAGAGAAAAACCTCTAAACAAAGGAGAAGATTCAAGAAACATCTGATACTGAAAAAGCATGGCTGATAATGAATAACTTTAAAATCTATTATTGGATTCTTGGCACATTAATGGACAATGGATTTTTTTGGGACTATTTCTAGGACTTATGGACATGTACAAATTCTCATGTTGATTCATGTTATTTGTTACATTGCTACTAGACTGTGTTATATTGATGGACAATGGGTTCCTTTTGGACTATTTTTAGTACTTATGGACATGTATAATGTTGTATACGAAAAATTGTTTACCTCAAACTTACAGGAATCATTGGATTCCTGGCACATGAACTAATGGACAATGTGTAAATGTGTAAATTCTCATGTTAATTCATGTTATTTGTTAACATTGCTACTAGACTGTGTTATATTGATGAATTTATGTACACCTTGTTTCAAGTGAGCCCTTTTAGAAACCCCCTAATCTGATTTGATTTTCTATTTCCTTTGGTATTTTCATCTCCCTTCCTGAGATGTCAGGGAAGGCGTGATCACCTTTTTGGAGTTCTCACCTCCTTAAGAAGTCAAGGAGGTTATGACCACCTATGTTCTAAATCAAAAGAAAGGGGGAGATGTTGGAATCCTAGTGTCAACTCAACTTGAAACAAGGTGAAAACTCAAGGGTGATGTCAGAATCCTGGTGTTAACTCAATAGAATTGATACAGTGCTTATTGGTTCACACCTTACAAGGTGATAAGTTGCTAATACTGATGGAAACAATGCTTGTGTTCACACCTTTATAAGAACTCAATGGAGTTCACAGTTTGGGAGACTTGACTCCATCTTTTTGTGGATTCTGATGCTCTAAAATGTCTTTAGAGTCATTAATTAAAAGTATTTGGAGAGTTTTGAGGGAGAATTCAACCAATTACCTGCCTTTACTTTACCATCTTGGCCCTGCCATTCCTAAGATTATTGTCATATACTAGTATAACATTGGATTAGAACCATCCAGAAATCTTTCCCCTCATAGTAGTTGTCTATTAAGTATTAGAAACAATGATTTCTTTTTGTTAAGAAGAAGTAGAGGAAAAGTTGAAATCTCCATAAAATCCATTCATCCTTTTTTAGTTGTTTTCTAGAGATTATGCAAGTAGATGAATTAACAGAAGTGGAAAGAAATTCTTACTCTGGGTCTGCCCAGTTTCTTTACCGTGGTACTTGTCACATGACTTGTATGGGTAGTAAGGAAGTGATTTTGAAAGAATTTCAGACTAATTCAGATAGTGATTGAAGCTGAGAGATCTTGAGGGACAGAAAAAGAAATAAATTAAAAGGGCAGATTTAGGACTACCTAATTAGCAGAGTATGACTGATCAAGGTTCAAATTACAAAATGATGCCCTAAGGGTTTTAAGTTAATACACTGACAGACACAGTACTATTATGAAAAAAAAAAACAAAAAAAAAAAAACACCTATATTCCTTTTGAAACCCAGATGCTGGTATCAGGGAAGTGCAATAGCTCAGTGGAACTATCCATGAAAGTGTGATGACATCACAATTGACTTAGTCATACATACTTTTTGATACATTTATCTTATGTATGTGCCCCTCCAGGGATGTTCTGGAATCACAAACAGTCCAGTATGTATTCGGTAGCCTCTAGAAAGCATACTTCTGGTATGCTATTTGAATACTTTTTTTTTTTTTTTTTGCTTTTAATATAACAATTCTTCTGGTTAGCTTAGTACAAAATAAAAGTAAAATGGGACAGGGGCTGAGAGGGTAAAACTTTTGGTTTCAGGGGATGCTTACTTTACACAGATGGAGGAATAAGAACAGTGAATAGACATTTTAGGTTACAGGAAAAACCTTCCCCCAAAATAGACAGCAACACTCAAAAGTCTATACATAGATATGACTTATTTTTAAAAAAAATGAATTCAGTGCCAAGAGATAAATTTAGCATAATAGGTATCACTGACATTTGCTGAGATGATATATATGAATGGAATAAGGGAAAGGAAGAATATTAGTAAAAAAATCAATTGAGATAACTTTAAAAAGTAGAAATATATAAAATAAAACAAATATTATCTTATGTATAAATTATATGATATATACAAACAATTGTAACATCATAAGGGGGTTGGGATAGTACTGACTGGGGAAATTAGGAATCAATTAATTTTGTTCTAGAGTGATAGGGAGCCACCAGTATATTTACTTGCAAATGAATCCATTAGTCAGAAAGGTAAAGAATGATGGAGACTATCTGGATAAGAGTTTTTGGAAGGAAAAACATTGTGCTGTAAGTATACTACATATTACTGAATCAGAAGGAAGAGATTAATTATGAATTCTGAAACCCAATAACAAACATGGTACAGAAGCATAATATAATAGTGATTGGTGATCTCAGATATCCAGATATTGTTCAGCTATTCTTCTAAAAGTAGAGCAATCAAAAAATCTTGTTTTATTTAAATAGTCATTTAACTCTTCAACAATTAAAAGAAATTATGAGAGGACCGTTTATGGACCCATTGCAATAAAGAGAAACTTATTACTGTGGTAGAAATAATGAGAGCATTTAGAGGAAATATCTATGCTATCTTAGTTTTAGTGATAGGCAAGGAGTAAAAAGCAGGCAGAGGGCAATTTGCAACCTAAAATTTAGGAGAATGAATTTGAAATATTTCAGGGAAAGGGCATATAAGATCTCATGCCCTAAAATTCTTCTGAGAATTGTGCCCATTAGAGAACATGGTTAATTAAGAATAAAATTCTGATGAAACAAGCTCAAATAATTGCATATCAAAAGAAAATGGGAAGCTTCCTTTAAAGACAAGAGGGACAACTAAAAGTTATTAAGAAAGAATGATATGGTCCTATAAGATAATATCAATAATGCTAAATATCAGAATAAGTACATGATGGCAAATAAATACTAAAGAAAATGAAAAGTAATTTTAAAATTACTTGGTTATTTACCAAATATTTCTGGTAACAGAAAAGTAATATAAGAGATGAGATAGGACTTTTGCTTGGTTTAATGATAATGCACAACACAGTAAAGGTAAAATTATTAAATTCTTATCTTTTCCCTATTTCCCTTACTAGAGTGTAAAATCTTTGGATTGAGAACATAAAAGAAAAGGAGAGAACAAAAAAAAATTTAGGAGACAATAACAGAATATTTACAGTAATTATTCTCAACAAGTCCAAGTGACCAGTTCCAGACAACTTACTTCCCAAGGTAATGAAACTGGTGACTATGGCTAATGAACTTCTAGTTTTTGAGGCATGGAGGGGATACACTGGATAGAAGACTGATCAAGAAGATATGAATTAATTTTTTTTTATTACTTCCTAATGCTTTATCTGAATATAAGTCACTTAACATCTATCTGCCTTGGGATTTTCAATTATAAAATGGAGATAATGATACCATGTAACTCACAGAGTTGTTTTGACTATAAATGTGATAATATTTGTAAAAGCATTTAGCATAGTACCTAGCACATAACAGATGCTTAATAAATATCTTTTCTCTTTTCTCTGTCACTGATCTTTAAAAAAATTATACACAACTGGAGAATAGGGTTAGATGCAATTGTCTATAAAAAGTCAGTAAGATTGATTTTCACTCTATAGTATGATGAGTTTAACTGCTAGAAAAATTCTAGAATGAATTATTAAAGCGATTATTTGTATATGTTCAAAAAGGCAAAAAACATAGTTTCATCAAGAATAAACCATGTGAAGCCAATATAATATTTTTTTCCTTTAAGATTATTAGACTTGTAAATTGAGAATAATGTAATATTATATAAATTTTGGTAAGTTGCTTGATAAGGCTCATATTATTTTGTCTCCAATTGTTGAGAAAATACAAGTCTAATTATAGATTTCTAAATTGCTCTTGTATGACAGGAATTTACTGTTCCAACTATGTGGTGCAAAAGCACTCTATTTGGTAAAAGGGAAATATAGAGTATTTCCCTTGTTTAAGATCACACATAATTATCAAAAGCTCTTATTTATAAAGAGATGCTCCTTCTAAGAGACCCCAGGTTTTAGAATTTCTCTTTTGATTTCATATACTCTTGAGATATTTTGAAAATTTTCTTTTAATCTCCAGGGCCAGATGGATTTACAAGTGAATTGTACCAAATAGCTAAAGAACAATTATTCCAATACTATGCAAAATATTTGGAAAAAGAGAAAAAGAAGTCTTACCAATGACACAGATATGGTGCTGATACTTAAACCAGACAGGGTCAAAACAGAAAAGAAAATTATAAGATGAATTTTCCTAATTAATATTGATGCAGAAATCTTAAATAAAATATTAGCAAAAAGACTACAGTAAGTTATCCTCAGGATAATATACCATGACCAAATAAGATTTATACGAGGAATGCAAGGCTGGTTCAATATTAGGAAAACTTTTAGCATAATTGACTCTATCAATAACAAACTAACAGAAAGTATATGATTATATCAATAGTTGCAGAAAAAGCATTTGGCAAGTACAACACCAATTTCTTTTAACAACAGTAGGAAGCATATTAATAAATGGAGTTTTCCTTAAAAAAGATAAGTAGCATCTATTTAAAATTATCAGCAAGCATCATATATAATGGGGATAAAATGGAACCATTCCCAAAAAGATCAGGAGTGAAATAAGGTTGCTCCCTATCACCATTATTATTCAATATTGTATTAGAAATATTAGCTTTAGCAATATGAGAATAAGAAATTAAAGGAATTAGAATAGGGCAATGAGGAAATAAAATTATCACTCCTTGCATAAGATATGATGGTATACTTAGAGAATCAACTAAAAAAACTACTAAAATCAATTCCATACTTTAGTAATATTGCAGGATACAAAATAATCCATATAAATCATCAACATTTTTAAATATTACCAACAAAGTTCAGCAGCAAGGGATACAAAGAAAAATTCTATTGAAAATCACTATAATTAATATAAAATATTTGGGAGCCTACCTGCCAGGAATTATATCAACACAACTGCTAAACACTTTTTACACAAAGTCAGATCTAAAAAATGGAAGAATATCAAGTGCTCATGGGTAGGCTAAGCTAATATAATAAAAATGATAATTCTATCTAAATTAATCTACTTATTCAGTGCCATACCAATCAAATTGTCAAGAAATTACTTTAAAGAGCTAGAAAAAAATAATAACAAAGTTCATCTGGAAGTACAAAAAGTCAAGAATTTCAAGGGAATTAATGAAAAAATGTAAATGAACATTGCCAAGCTGTACCAGATCTAAAACTATATTATAAAGTAGCCATCTTAATAACCATTTGGTACTGGCTAAGGAATAGAGCAGCTGATCAGTGGAATAGGTTAGGGTCACAAGACACAGTAGTCAATGACTTTAGTAATCTAGTGTTTGATAAACCCTAAAACTTTAGCTTTTGGGATAAGAACTCATTATTTGACAAAAATTGCTGATAAAATTGGAAAATAGTATGGCAGACCAACATCTAATATTCCATTCCAAAATAAAGTCAAAATGGATTCATGATTTAGACATAAAGAGTGATACTATAAACAAGTTAGGAAAACAAAAATAGTCTATTGTTAGGGTCAAAGAAAGATCAGGGCAGAACAAACAGGATGTAAGCTTTGAGATGTGCGGATGTGATTGGCTATGAGTAAACAAGAACCACCTTCTTGGGCAGGAACTCTGACCACTCCAGCTGGAACCCTGAACACTCTGAAGTTGCATCAGGAACTGGAAGTGTCTCCATCTCTGATTGGCTGTGCCTGTGACCTCATGGACCCTATATAAGCTTAGGGGGGGAGGACCTTGACCCTTTTTTCACCTGGAGCTCTGCTAGGAAAGGAACTAAGACAGTGCAGGAGGTCTTAGAGTAGGATGTAATTGATGTGAATAAAGTTCCTGAGCTTGCTTGCAAATACTCTCAAGTGTTCTGTTGTATTTTAACTGCATCCCTATAAGACAGCAGCCAGAGAGTTTCTGATGACTTCAGAAAGAGGTAAGCTTGATATTAATACTCACCAGAAATTTCTCTGAAGCCTTGGAAATTAGGAGAGACTGGTAATAGCAAATGCAATGATAATATGTTGCAGTCTGTCTCTCAGATCTTGAGGAAAAGGAAGAAATTTATGACCAAAGAAAAACTAGAACATGTGATGAAATGCAAAAGAGATAATTTTGATTATATTAAGTTAAATTTTTTTTGTACAAACAAAAGCAATGCAGACAAGATTAGAAGGGAAGCAGATGAAGAAATTGAAGCCATTTCAAGTAATAATCTGCACCCAAAGAGAGGACTGTGGGAACTGAATATGGATGACAACATAGGATTTACACCTTTTTTGTTGTTGTTTGCTTACTTTTTATTTTCTTTCTCATTTTCTTCTTTTTTTTTTTTTTTTGGTCTATTTTTTCTTGTGCAGCAAGATAAATGTGGAAATATATATAGAAGAATTGCATATGTTTTACATATATTATATTACTTGCTATTAAAGGGAGGGGGTTAGGGGAAGGGCAGAAGAAAATATTTGGAATACAAAGTTTTGCAAAGGTGAATATTGAAAACTGTGCATGTATTTTGAAAATAAAAAGCTAAAAATAAATAAATTTGAATACATGGCTATGGGTGGATAAAAATGGCATTTTGTAGTAGTGGACTTGGAAAGAAAACCTATATACACTTTCTTTTCTTTTGCATCTATTTGAGTGTAGACATACAGTAAAAATTTGATGACCTTTCTGGAGTTACAGAAGAGTTTATCAGGTATATGTGGAAGACCTTTAAATGAGATTTTCCAGGTATATTTTGATTAGATGCCAATGATTGGCATGCTTTATATTATTATGTAATTTTGATATAGTTTGGGAGATAAGTAGATGGAACAGTAATGGGCACAAATGTTACCTTCAAAAAAAGAGATAATGTACTACTCATTAAATATTCTAACACAGTTTAGAACTAATTATGAACTAACTCTCCCCCAAAAGACTGGAGAAAGTGTTGTATTTTGTGAGAATTGCAAACAAGTTTACCATGGAGTTAATATTGTAGGATCTATACAACTCGTTCAAGGTAAACTTCTCCTTCCCTTCCCTTCCCTTTCCCTTTTATTCCTCTTCCTCTTCCCCTCCTCTTTTTGACCTTTTCTCTTCCCTTGCTTCATCCTTTTTTTCTTCTCCTTCCTTCTTCTTCCCCTTCCTTTACCTGCATTTTCTGTTTCTTTTCCTTTCTTCTTTTCTCTTGATGACCCCAAATATTAATGTAGATGTTAGCAATACAGTGTGATGATCTCCCAACATATATTTGTAAATGAAGTGGAACAGCTGTCCTTTTCAGCTAGCATACTCATGTGAACTTCAGGCCCAAATTATAATGTCAAGACTTTCATGGAGAACAAAACTGCTGTCTCTTTGTGCTTGATGGGATAAATTTTTAGGGAAATCATTATAGAGGTATCCATCTGACTAAAGGCAGATGTGAGCTGATGAAAATATTAATACTCAGCTCTTTGTTATATTTCAACAGGTCTTTGATAAGTATCTGTCCTCTTGTACCTTTCACATTGGCTATAAAATCATAACTTTCTTTCCAAGCATCTTGAAACAGAACAGAGAATTACACTTTTAAGATGCCCTTTCCACCCCCTCCTCCTCAGCCCCCTTCTCCCTCTTGGCTATAGGGGTGATAAGATGAATGGATAAAAACCTATAATCTTCATTTTTCTCTAATTAATTTATTTCTTCACTCTGGGTTTTGGAAGTAGGGAAGGAGGGGAATGAAAATAGGTGGCAGTGTATTAGTGAAAGGAGGGTGAGAAAAATGGAGGTTCCTGAAATGTTTAAGGAAGATGAAAATCAGCTACTTTTGGGAACTGCCTGATCGAATTTAGCTAGGGCATTAGTTATCCAAATCACCTCTTGCTTTTATCTCACAGACAATATACTGTCGAATTGTTAAATGATGTGCACTTTTTTTTTCTCTGAGTGCAGGATTGGACACTTAATCAGGTCAATAATTATTCACGCATTAGCACAGTCTTCTTCTTAAAGTGTAACGGTGACTCATTGAGTATATAGTCATTATTACTGATTAGCAGGAAATTATTTTTGCGCATCAGTGGTTCATGTGAAAACAGCTAAATTTATTATGCTGAGATATTTAACAGTTGGACCATGTGAGAACTCTCTCTGGCATTACTGCTATGGTTAGATCTTCCCATATGCTGCCTGATCACTATTTAAAAACTTGACTGCTGAGATACTTTTGTAGTTGAATTGTTTCACTATATGCCCAACTTTTTTATGCTTAATCATTATCATTATGCCAGGGAAATTCATAACTTTTAAATCATAGTTTGTGGCATCAAAAATTAAGTTCTTTTAGAGGCAAATTTATCTAAGAGAGTGTGTGTGAGCACTGATTATTCCTTGGGGCATTGAATTAATAATATTTCAATCATACAGCTAAATATTAGATTTCATTTATAGATTGCACTTTATGAATTTTAAAAGAAAAGTAATTCTACTTTTTAGCTAAAGAAATCTTCTTTGGAAAAATATTCCATTGGGGAAACTTGAAAATAACTAGTTCAGTTCTTACGGCTGATGTATGGAAAAATGTGTTGAAAATCATTCATTAATATTTGAGAACATTCAAGGTACCCTATATGTATATTTTACTCTTATTAATGTCATAATGTCAGTGAGAGTTTATGTGTCCTTATAAGATTCTAGTTTCCATAGCTTATGTGATAAACAATGTAAATCCTGAAAAATTTACAGATATAAAAATATCCTATAGTTTCTACCTGGAATCTGAACATACAAATTCCATTAATAGTCTCTGGAAGAATAAATTTTGTTCTCTGCTGTAGATGTTATACTGTTTTAAAGTTGAATAACAAAATAGTTTCATTTTCACAATCTATTAATTGCTTTTAGAAACAAGAATTTAGTTTATGTTTTTTTTTTTTAATTTGACACTGTTAAAGGGTGCTTTTTACCAACAGATTAGTATACTCTACTTTACTGGGAATGCACCATACATTTAAAGCAAAAAAGGGCTGAGGAGACCATCAAGTTCAGCCTCCTCAAATTCTATAACCTAGAATCTTTGTCATATTGTCAATCTTGAATTTATGTCATATATGTTGCATAATTATAGATTAATCAGCTCGAGTATTGTGTTTTCTTTTTGTTTCATTAACAATGCTCATTTACCTGAATTAATTGCTACTACTTCTCCCTATTACAAAATCTAAAACCAAATAATTTTCAAACTTAAATTTCAATACTCTGTTCTCTAACTCAATTCAGGCTATGAATTTGGCCTGTGATCCTGAGTTCTCTGTTTCTTTTGCCATGATAACCAAGTTCTTGAATGCTGTTTCTTCTTTATCACATCTCCACACATAAATTTTAATTTCTTTTTAAATAAGGTGATTTTCCTGGGAGGTGATAAATAGGGGTATTTTATGTATTTGTTATGCCTTATTAGTTATACATAAAACATAATTCTAAGCTGGCAATACATTACAAGTATTTTAAAACCTTTAATATAATAAAAGGGAAAATATGACTGTAAAAATATGGGAAATGACACCCATTGAGTCACCCACCTTGAAGGACCAGAAGCAAAGAAAAGAAGAAAATGTTTCAAAAAGATGAGTGAATGAAACCATAGAATTTAAAATAATCTAGTGTAATGAGCCAATTTATAGAAGAGGAAACTAAGGTTAAAAGAGTTCCAGTGATTTGGCCAAAAATCACATGAAAGGCAGAATTAGAACCTAAGACTTCAGATTCAGAATACAGTGTTCTTTCTAATATGGCAAGAAACCAGATCTGGATCCAATGCTATTCTAAAGAATTTCCACATTAGTCTTTACAGTCTTACAAAGTTGTTTTTTTTTTTTTTAACAATTTTATGGAAAATTGCTGCCAATAAAATGCTATGAAGGTTTCATATATGGTGATCTGGATTTATCTCAACATAGCTTGCCTTTTTAGGATTTATCTCTTAAAGAGATCTAAAATCAGACTGTACCATTTTCTTCTACAGATGATTTTCATAGGATGGATTATATAGTATGTCCCCAAATCCTTTGTACATTTTTAAGTTTTAATAGGTGAAAAAAGCATACTAAGACTTTTGGAGCATCTGGATAATCTACAGTAGGAAGACACCAGTATTAAGAAGGATTGAGAAAGGATTGTTGTATAAGGTGGGATATTTACTGACACTTGAAGAAAACTGTGTTAGGAAAGAGACAAAATCTGAGAGAATTCTAGACTTAGATAAAACTCAATGAAAACTCACAGGTGTGGGAGATTGAATGCCATATTGAGGATATTAGCAAGGAGGACAGTCTCACTAGGTGCAAGAATACATGGGAAAAAGGGATAAAAAGACTAGAAAAGTAGGAAAGAAATATGTTATAAAGGACTTTGAGTTCACAGTAGAAAATCTTAAATTTGAACCTAGAGTTGATAGAGATTCATTCAAGTTTTTTGAATAAGAGAGGACAGTGACATTATCAAACTTTTACTTTAGGAATATCAAAGTTTTGGCTGTGTAGAAAATAAATTTGAGTAGGAAGAGTCTTGTGGCAGATCAACCAGAAGTTTACTGAAATAATTTAAGCAGGAAGTGATAGAGTTCTATACCAGGGGTGATTGAAATATCAGAGGAGAGAAGGAGGAATATATGATATATATTATAAAGTTAAGTTTCAGAGGATTTGGCAACATATTGGATTTGAGTAGGAAACAATGAGGAGTCAAGGATGACACCTAGGTTTCAAGATGAGGTGAATAAGACAATGGCCTTGCCCAGATGAGGAGTGTGGCCCATGGACTGTATGTATAAATCATTTTGCCTGGTCCTGCTAAGGCAACCACACGTGATGAAGAGCTGAAAGCTAGATACAATAATCTCCCACTGCTTCAGTGTTTATGTTGACAATAGGGCAGATCCAAGATGGTGGAGAGTAGACAGGTCTATTATCTGAGTTCTTCCTAGTGTCCCTCAGAGGAATACCAGATCAAGTCTCAGAACTGGTTTTGGAGTAACAGAAGCCACAAATATTTGGAGTGTAACAAATTTCCAGCAGAAGATATTTTGGAAAAACTTCAGAAAAGGTTGACTTCAATTGGGCATTGAAGGGAGGTGGCCAAGCACAGGTGCAGCGCAGCACAGAGATCCAAGGTGGTGTGGCATTCACAGGCTTATTCGGAGACTCATAGCCAAAATACAGCAGCATTGGCTACTAAGTCCTATTTGGAAGCCAGTGGATCAGCAGATTGCTAGAAAACATTATACACAAATACAAAAGGCAAATAGTAACCCCAGAATAATACAGGACTTGGCCATACACCCCCAGCACAGGAAGGAAGTCAGCAACATTTATCTGGAACAGCTTAAAAATTCTGTCATCTATAGAAGAAGCTTGGGACAATTTCCCCTTTGTCCTAAGAGCAGACCTCAACCTTTTAAAAAATGAGCAAAAAAGCAAAAAGAACTCTGACATTAGATAGCTTTTATGGAGACAGAGAACAGACCTCAAACCCCAAGAATACTAAAGGCAAATAGACTCCAGATGAAGCCCTAAAGGGTAATATGATTTGGTCCTCATCTTACAAGGCTGTCTTGGAAGAATCCACAAAGGATCTTAAAAGAGAGTTAGAAGAAAATGGGTAAAGGAAATGAGAACTTTTCAAAAGACTTTGGAAAAGGAAACAGAAATTATCTGCAGAAATTTTACTGAAAACAAAATTTGTGAAATGGAAAAAAAAAATCCAGTGAACAAAATAGCTCATTTAAAGGATCAATAGACCAAATGTAAAAAAGCTAACTGAAGAAAATAATTCACTAAAAATTAGAATTGAACAAATGGAAGTAAATGACTCAAAGAGAGTTCAAAAAGAAAATGAAAAAAAAATAGAAGAAAATGTAAAATACCTCATTGGAAAATCAAATGACCTGGAAAAAAGATCCAGGAGAGATGTTCAAAGAATTATTGAACTACCTAAAAACCATGATAAAAAAAGACCTTAGACACCATCTTTCAGGAAATCAAGGAAAACTATGCTGCTGTCATAGAATCAGAGTATAAATTATCCATTGAAAGAATTCCCCAAATACCACCTGAAAGAGAACCCAAAATGAAAACTCCAAGGAACATTGTAGCTAAATTTCACAGATCAAGGAGAAAATATTGCAAGCAACCAGAAAGAAACAATTCAGAGACTGAACAGCCACAATAAGGATTACCTAGGACCAGCAGCTTCCACTTTAAAGGACTGAAGGGCATATAATCTGATATTCCAAAAGGGGAAGGAACTTGGATTGCAACCAAGAATCAACTATCTAATAAAATTAAGCATTATCTTTCAGGGGAAACTATGAACATTCAATGAAACAGGTGAATTTCACTTATTTCTGATGAAAAGACCACAGCTGAACAGAAAATTTGATCTTCAAATAAAGAACTCAAGAGAAGCAAAAAAAAAGGTAAAAAGAAAAGAAAAAAAAAAGAACTTTCTCTTTAAAGATTATAATGTTTACATTATGTATGGGAAAATGATATGTTTAATTCTTAAGATTTGCATTTCTGCTATAATTATACATAGAGGGTACAGGTACAATTTGATTTTAATATGATGATACAAAAAAGAAAATAGAGAAGGAAAAGGGATTTTACTGGAAGAAGAGGAAAGTGGAGTTAAAATGGTGTGTATTACATCTCATGAAGAGGCAAAAAGACCTATTACAACCAAAAGAAAGAAGGGAGGGGGATGAGCATCATGTGAATCTTACTCTCATCAGATTTGGCTCAAAGAGAGAATATCAGATACATTTAGCTTCAAAGAGAAACTTTTCTCACCCTATAGGGAAGTAGGACAGGAAAGGGAAAAGGAAAAGTAGAGGCTAACAGAAGAGAGAACAGAAGTAGAAAGGGAAAGATATAGGAAAAGGGGAAAGTCTGTAAAAAGGGATGACTGTTTGAGGGAGGTGGTAGTCAGAAGCAAGAATATTGGGGAGGAGGGAAAGGGTTTTGGAAAGGAAAGAGAAGAGTATAACTTGAGGAAAACAAGATGGCACAAAATAGAAAGTTATTAATTTTAACTGTGAATGTGGATGGGATGAACTCTCCCATAAATTGAAAGCAGATAGCAGACTAGATTAAAAGTCAGAATTCTACAATAGGCTATTTATAAGAAACAGAATTAAACAAGAGTGATACATTCAGAGTAAAGATAAAAGGCTGGAGTAAAACTTCAGCTGAAGTAAAAAAAAAAAAAAAAAAAAAAGCAGGGGTAGCAATCCCGATCTCAGAACAAGCAAAATTAAAAATAGAGCTATTAAAAGAGATAAGAAGGAAAATAAATCTTAATAAAGAGTACCATAGATAATGAAGTATTAAACATATATGCACCAAGTAGTATAGCATCCAAATCCATAGAGGTGAAGTTAAGAGAGTTGCGAGAATAATTAGACATTAAACTATACTCACCCTTGCTCTCTCAGAACTAGATAAATTGAACCACAAAATAAATAAGAAAAGAATTGATAAAGTAAATATTTTTCTAGAAAAGTTAAGTATGATAGAGCTTTGGAGAAAATCAAATGGAGACAGAAAGGAATAAACATTTTTCTTGGCAGTACACAGAACCTATACAAAAATTGACTATGTGTTAGAATATAAAAGCCTCAAAATCAAATGCAGATAGGTAGAAACAGTAAATGGATTTTTCCAGAACTTCATGCAATAAAAATTACATGCAATAAAAGCTTAGGAGAAAATAGATAAAAAATTAATTGGAAACAAAGCAATCTTATCCTAAATAATAAGTGGATGAAACAACAAGTCATAGACATAATTGATAATTTCATCTCAAAGAATGACAGTAATAAGACAACATGCCAAAATTTGTGGGATACAGCCAAAATAGTTTTTAGGGGAAGTTTTATATCTATAGATGCTTACTTGCATAAAATAAAGGAAGAGAATATCAATGAATTGGGCATGCAACTAAAAAAAGATGTAAAAAGAAGAAATTAAAAAAAAAACACCAATTAAATTCCAAATTTGAAATTCTGATAATAAAAAGGGAAATTAATAAAATTGAAGTAAGAAAACTATTGAACTAATAAACAAAACTGAGTTGGTTTTATGAAAAAAAAAACTAATAAAATGGATAAACCTTCAGTTAATTTTATTAGAAAAAAAGAAAAGAAAATAAAATTATTAGTATCAAAAATGAAATGAATTTTCTACCAATAAAGAAAAAAAATAGATGAATAAATCTGATAACCTAAGTGAAATGGATGGATACTTATAAAAATATAGATTGCCCAGATTAACAAAGGAGGAAATAAATTACTTAAATATTCTCATTTCAGAAAAAAAGTAATTGAACAAGCTATTATCAGTTCCCTAAGAAAAAAATCTCCAGGCCCAGTTGGATTTACATCTAAATTATACCAAAAACTTCAAGAACAATTAATTCCAATACTATGCAAATTATTTGGAAAAATAGGGAAAGAATGAGTCCTACCAAATTCCTTTTATGGCACAAATATGGTGCTGATACCTAAGACAGGTAGGGTCAAAACAGAGAAAGGAAATTATAGACCAATGTTCCTAATGAATATTAATGCAAAAATTTAAAATAAAATATTAGCAAAGATATTACAGCAAGTTATCCCAAGGATAATATACCATGACCAAGTAGGATTTATACTAGGAATGCAGGACTAGCTTAATATTAGGAAAACTATTAGCATAATGGACTATGTGAATAACCAAAGTAACAAAAATCAAATGATTATCTCAAAAGATGTAGAAAAAGTCTTTGACAAAATCCAACACCACTGGTATTAAAAACACTAGAGAGTATAGAAACAAATGGGTTTTTCCTTAAAATGATTGGTAGTATCTATTTCAAACTATCAACAAGCATCATATATAATGGGGATAAATTAGAATCATACGCAATTAGATCAGGGGTGAAAGAAGGTTGCCTACTATCATCATTATTATTCAATATTGTATTAGAAATGTTAGCTTTAGCAATAAGATAAGAAAAAGAGATTAAAAGAATTACAGTAGGTAATGAGGAAACCAAATTATCACTCTTTGCAGATAATATGATAATATATTTAGAGAATCTTAGAGAACCAACTAAAAAACTACTAGAAATAATTCCATACTTTAGTAATGTTATAGGATACAAAATAAATCCACCTAAACCATTAGCATTTATATATATATATTACCAACAAAGTTCAGGAGCAAGAGAAATTCCATTTAAAATAGCCTTAGATAATATAAAATATTTATAGGTCTACCTACCAAGCCAAAGTCAGGAACTTTCCATATAAAGTCAGATCTAAACAATTGGAAAAATATCAATTGCTTATAAGTAGGCCAAGCTAATGTAATAAATATGACAATACTACCTAAATTAACCAACTTATTCAGTGTCATACCAATCAAACTCCCAAGAAAATATTTTATAGAGCTAGAAAAAAATATTAGCAAAGTTCATCTGCAAGAACAAAAGGTCAATAATTTCAAAGGAATTAATGAAAAAAAATGCAAATGAAGGTGGCCTAGCTCTACCAGACCTAAAACTATGTTATAAAGCAGTGTTCATCAAAAACAGTTGGTACTGGCTAAGAAACAGTGGAATTGGTTAGGTTCACAAGACAAAATAGTCAATGACTATTGTAATCTAGTGTTTGACAAACCCAAAGACTTTAGCTTCTGGGATAAGACAGCACTATTTGACAAAAACTGCTGGGGAAGTTGAAAATTAGTATGACAGAAACTAATCATTGACCCACATCTAACATCCAATATCAAGATAAGGTTGAAATGGATTCATTATTTAGACATAAAGAGTGATATTATATTGTGGCCAAAGAGGAACTAGAGTACATTATTGAATACAAAATAGACAATTTTGATTATATGAAGTTAAAAAGTTTTTGTACAAACAAAACTAATGAAATCAAGATTAGGAGGGAAGCAAAAATAAAGAAAACATTTTTACATCCACGAGTTCTGATAAAGGCTTCATTTCTATAATATATAGAGAATTGACTCAAATTTATAAGAATTCAAGCTTTTCTCCATGTGATAAAGGATATGAACAATTTGCAGATGAAGAAATTGAAACCATTTCTAGTCATATGAAAAGATGCTTTAAATCACTATTGATCAGAGAAATGCAAATTAAAACAACACTGAGATACCACTACTTCGCAGGTTGTCTATGATGAGAAGAAATGATAATGACAAATGTTGGAGGGGATGTGGGAAAACTGGGACACTAATACATTGTTGATGGAATTGTGAAACTGATTCAACCATTATGGAGAGCAATTTGGAACTATGCCCCAAGAGCTACCAAACTGTGCATACTGTTTGATCCTGCAGTTTCTACTGGGTTTGTATCCCAAAGAGATAATAATGGAGGGAAAAGGACTCACATATACAAAAATGTTTGTGGCAGTCCTTTTTGTAGTGACAAGGAACTAGAAACTGCCTGGATGTTAATCAGTTTGGGAATGGCTGAATAAGTTATGATATATGAATGCAATGAAATATTATTGTTCTATTAGAAACGATCAGCAGGGTGATTTCAGAGGCCTGGAAAAATATGAACTGATGCTAAATGAAGTGAGCAGAACCAGGAAATCATTGTACGTGGGAACAGCAAGATTATATGATGTTCAATTGTGATGGCCATGGCTCTTTTCAACAATGAGATGATTCAGGCCAGTTCCAATGATATTGTGATGAACAGGACCATCTGTACCCGGAGAGAGGACTGTGGGAAGTAAGTGTAGATCACAACATAGTATTTTAACTCTTTTTGTTATTGTTTGCTTGAATTTTTAAAATTCTCATTTTTTTCCTTTTTAATCTGATTTTTCTTGTGCAGCATGCTATTTGTGGAAATAAGAATAGAAGAAATGCACATGTTTAATATATATATATTGGATTACTTGCTATCTAAAGGAGGGGGTGTGTTAAGGGACAGGTCAATTCTTCAAGAATCTTCACAGATGTGAATCATAACATCTGAAGGAGTTGCAGGGCAGCCTTTGCTGACACAGGTGTTGCAGACTGGGAAGGAGATAAATTGGAGGCAGAGGCAAGAGGAAAGAGGTCAAACAATGCAATGACCTCAGAGAGGTCAGAGAACAGCAACTGCCTCTCAGTCTCCTTGTATCATCCTGTCACATGAGGAGATCCATTCTGCAGGTCTGTGTTGGATCTTCAGCAGCCACTGTCAGGTGGCTCCTGTATGCCAACAGGGGGTGGGAGAAAGGGAAAGAAAAAAATTGGAAGAAAAGGTTTTGCAATGGTGAATGTTGAAACTTAATCATATGTATGAATACTAATAAATAACAGAAAAATAAAAAAAACTAAATAACTATCAAAGTAGTTTTTGGCATAAAAAGTGGTTCCCCAGCCCTGGTTCCCCATCTCTGAGGAAATTATGATGAAAGGAAGGTTTTTTTGGAGAAATATAATAAGTTCTGCTTTGGATATGCTGAGTTTAAGATCCAGTTCCAAATGTCCAATTGGTACTTACATATATGAAACTGGAGATCTGAAGAGAAGTTAAGATTGGATAAGTAGATATGAGCATCATCAGCATAAAGATAATAATTGAATCCTTAGGAACTAAGCACATGAAAAAGTAAAATGGTATAGAGGAAGAAGAAATGAAAATCTAGGACTGAGCTTTTGGTAAATCTCACTATTAGAAAATAAAACCTGAATGAAGATCCAGAAAACGAGACTGTGCAGGTATTGTCAGATAGGAAGAGAATCAGGATCATGAATAATTATTTAGAAAGTTTTCACATGATTTGGGTAATTTGGATTTCTTTTTTTGAAACCTGTCTGTTTATATTATTTGCTTTATATATTGGATCATGGCTCTTGTTATTATGCATATGATCCAGTCCCCATTATATCTTGGAGGTGAAACCTTTATCAGAGAAAATATTTTCCCACTAGTTGCCTATATCTCTTCTAATTTAACTCCGTTGATTTTCTGTGTACAAAAACTGAAATTTTACATAGTCAAACTGCGCATTTTGTTTTTTGTGATCCTATCTATAACTTATTTTGTCATAAATTTTTCTCTTCAAACATCTCATATTACAGGTGAAAAAACAGCCAGAAAAGAAGTTGAAGGTTTTAGGTATTGCCCCAAATTAGGCAAGTACATAATAGGGAAACTACCAATAGGATCAATACCTCCTGATTCCTGGTGCAATGAACCTTTCACTGTAGCATTACACCTCTCTCTCCTATTTTTGTAAACTTCAGTTTCCTGACTTTTACTTCTTTATTTGTGATAAGAGAAAGAGAGGAGCAGGACACTAATTTCTTTGGGAACTACAAAAATCTTGCCAGCAGCAAATAAAGGTGTTGAGTAGAGTAAAATAAAAACAACAATCTTCCAATCGAGCATTTTTATATATATATATAATCTGCCTAGGAAATAAGGGTAATTTTGAGACTTGTTTAGCTGTTAGGCAATTATGGAGGGTTCTACCCTCAGTGTCCTGCCTATAAAGAAGATAAGTGGATTTTACATGCTGATGGTAAACATATTTGCTAATTTCATTTTATTTAATTCACCCATCTCTGTCCATCATGATTCAATATGGTGACTGGTAGATCAGGCATGCAGCTTGATTAATAACTTTGCTTCTATGCCCTCAATTGTCCTTGTTTCCTCATCTATAAAATATAGGTGTGTGTATGTATGTATGTGTGTGTGTGTGTGTGTGTATATGTATACATACACATATGTGTGTATATACACAAATAAATATAAGAGCGTGAGAAAGAGAGCAGGGTAGAGAGAAAGGAGAGAAAGAGACAGAGACAAAGAGAGGGAGACAGACAGAGGAAAAAGAGAGAGAGGCAGGGGGAGGGAGAAGGATTTAGAGAGGGAAAGGGAGAGGGAAAAGGAAAGGGACAGAGAGATAGACAGAGACAGAGAGAGGAAGACAGAGAGTGGGGGGGAGTCTTTTCCAAACATTTATGTATAAATCTGGTAAAATGTATGGATTTCTTGTTTCCCGCATTGCTCCCAAAGCACAGAACTTTAAATTTCTGATATAGCTCCCGGAGCTATGGCTGAAACTTCGGTAACTCAGCAATTTTACAAATATGAGTAGAAATTCATGCTGTATCAATTACACACTTGTTAGTAAGAGTTCTGGGAACTCTGTTTAAAGGGAATGAGGATGGTATTAAGGTAAAGGAAACAATTGATAGAGATTGTTCTAACCTTCAGTGTTTTTTGTTTTGTTTTGTTTTGTTTTTAGCAATATAAACTCAATTCAATTCAATGAACATTTTTTAAAATTAAATTACCTACAACATGCTAAGCATTGTGTTCAGCATGAGGTATATAAAATGGTCCTTGACCTTTACATAAAATCTTACATTCAATTAAGGGAAACTATGCACATAGATAAGTGAATAAAAATAAGTATCCATAGTAAAAAAAAAAAAATTAGTTTTGAGGGAATAGAGAGGGTTTAATACTCAAAATTGAGGGGATAAAGGAAATTATCATGCAAAAGGTAGAGCCTAAATTGTACTTAAAAGGAAACAGGATTCTATGAGATGAAAGTTAGATAAGAGAACCTTTCAGTATTAAAGGTACAGCATGTGGAAAGGTAAGCAGGCAGGAAAGGAAATAACATGTGTAGATAACAGGAGATAGGCTAATATGTCTGGACCTTAGATTACATGTAAGAGAATAATGTGAAAAAAATTTGCAACCAGATTATACAGAGCTTAAATTAGCAAACTAAATAATTTCTATTTTATTATAAGAGTATAAGAGCTATTGAAACTTTGGCATGATCAGACCTGTGCTTTAGCCATGTCAATTTGAAAACAGTATGGAGGACAAATTGGAGAGGGAGGAAGGAAAACAAGGAGATAATTAGAAGGCTTTTTACAATAGTCCATGTGAAAAAATGACTGAGATGGGGAGTAGGATAGAGGTTTTGTGTGAAGAGAAGAAAACATGTGAAAGATAATGTAAAGGTAGAATGCACAGGATTTTGTGACTGGATATGAATGATGAGGATTAGAATGAAGGTTCAAGGATGACTAAGGTTGTAAACAGATACTGAAATGTCTTTCATATAAATTGTGAAATTAGAAAGGAGATGGATTTTTGGGAGAAGATAAGGAGCCCTATTTTAGTTGTGTTGACTTGTAAATTCCATTGAGATATCTAGATTAAAATATTCAGCAGGCAATTAGCCATGTAGGACTCAAGAGAATATAAAGATCTGTCTATTTGGAAGTTGTTTATTTAGAGATAATGACTGAAAGGTGATTGTCTGACAGAGATAAAGGCAGAGGAAGACAAAGATACCAAGAGATACAGAAACAGAGAAACACAGAGACAATGAGAGAAAGATAGTCAGATAGAAGGAGAAAGAGACAGAAAGAAATATAGAAACATAGAAACAGGGACAGGAAGACTAAAAGAGAGAGAAAAAGATGGAAAAATAGAGATGGAGAGAATAGCTAGATCATGCTCAGAAAGACAGAGTAGGTAAAGCTCCTGGAATAGAGTCAGGAACATCAGAATTCAAATCTGGCTTCAAATATAAACTGTGTGATCCTGGCAAAATCATTTGATCTCTGTTTGCCTCAGTTTCCTTATTTATAAAGTGAAATAACAGCCTCTACTTCCCAGGATTGTTATGAGTATTAAATGAGATAATAATTAGAAAGCACTTAGCGCAATGCCTTGGCACAGAGAAAATATTAATTCTTATTAATACAGTAGAGAAGAAGGTTCAGGATAGAAACTTGGCACAAAATATTTAAAGGATATGAGAAATGGGTGATGATCCAGCAAAGAAGACTCAGACAGAAATGAAAGGAAACCAATAGAGAACAGTATAATGAAATTCCAGGGAAAAGAGAACATTCCAGAGGGAGTTTTCAAGAGTTAGATACTTCAGAGAAGGTAAGAAGATGAAAATTTGACTTTGTTAATCCCCAAAAATATAAACCTGCATCCGTCCTTCCTCTTATATTCAAAGTCATTGAAAGACTCACTTTTGGTTTCTATTTCCAAACATTCTATTTATTCCCCAGTTCTTTCCAACGTGACTTCTAATTTCATTCATGTGACTAGAATGGCTCTTTCCAAAGTTACTGATGAGAATTTATACAATGCTTTTAGGTTTGCCAAATATTTTTACAAATATTTTCTCATTTTATCTGCATAGCAACCCTGGAAAATAAGTGCTATTGTTACACCCATTTTACAGATGACAGAACTGAGGCATAAATTGTGACTTTCCATGAGTCAAACAACTAGTCAGAATTTGAGACTAGAAGTGAATTCAGGTCTTCCTGTGTCCACTTCCCATACTCTATTCACTGAGCCACATAATTGCCTTTACCCCAGTGCTGTTTCATCCATTCCCCTCTAATCTAATGGAATAGCATTATGATCTAAGATAGTTTCTGTTCCAAGATAGCTAAATTGGAAAAAAAAGGTGAGGAGTCATATATTATGAAATTAGAGATAGATAGCATAGTTAAAGGTGGGAGTTAACTTTGATAAAATTTGTAATCTCTCTTCTATAACCCACTATCTCCATTCCTATACTATCATTGTCCATGTTGCTGACTGAAAAATATATATCAGGTAAAATGGAGCAATCTACATCACAAGAAGAGACAAAAAAAAAAAAAAACAAAAAAACCTATTACAGTTGAAGAAAAGAAGGGAGGGGTATGAGTATTGATAGAGAAAATTTTGTCACCATATAAGGAAGTAGGAAGGGGGAAGGGAAAGAAAAGGAGGACATTAATAGAAGGGGAAGAAAAGCAGAAGAAAGGGATAAGAAAGGAGAGAGATGCTATAAAAGGGGAGGGCAGATTGAGGGAGGTAGTGGTCAGAAGCAAAACACTGGTGAGGAAGGAAAGGCAGAAAGAAAAGAGAAAAGGATAATTTGGGGAAAATAAGATGGTAGGAAATATAGAATTAGTAATTTTAACTGTGAATATGAATAAGATAAACTTCCATGAAAGGAAAGTGATTAGCAGACTGGATTAAAATCTAGAAAAATATAATATATTGTTCACAAGAAACACATTCAAAGTAGAGTGATACAAACAGAGTAAAGATAACAGACTGGAGTAGAATCTATTATGCTTCAGCTGAAGTAAAAGAATCAGGGGTAGTAATCCTGATCTCAGAACAAGCAAAATTAAAATTAAATCTAATTAAAAGAGACAAGAAAGGGAACTATATTTTGCTAAAGGGTATCATAGATAATGAAGTAATATCAAAACAAATCATAAGCATCAAGTGGTATAGCATGCAAATTCCTAGAGAAGAAATTCAGAGAGCTGCAAGAAGAAATAGATAGCAAAACTATAGTAGTGTGGGATCTCAACCTCTCTCTATCAGAACTAGATAAATCAAACCACAGAATAAATAAGAAAAAAGTTAAGAATTTTACAAAAGTTATATATGATAGCGCTTTGGAGAAAACTGAATGGAAACAGAAAGGAATATACAAAAATTGAATTAGGGCACAAAAACTTCAAAACCAAATGCAAAAAGGCAGAAATATGAAATGCACTTTTCCAGATCATGATGCAATAAAAATTACATGTAATAAAAGGCCAGAAGAAAATAGACCAAAAATTAATTGGAAACTAAATAATATAATACTAAAGAATGAGTGAGTGAAACAAGAAATCATAGAAACTATCAATAATTTCATCCAAGAGAATGACAATAATAAGACAACATACCAAAATTTATGTGATGCAGCCAAAGAAGTTCTTAGAGAAATTATATATTTCTAAAGGCTAACTTGCATAAAATAGAGAAAGACAAGATGAATGAATTAGGCATGCAACTAAAAAAACAAACAAAAACAAATTAAAACCCCCAACTAAATACCAAATTTGAAAATTAGAAAATGAAAGGGGAGAATAATAAAATTAAAAATAAGAGAATTATTGAACTAATAAACAAAACTAAGAGTTGGTTTTATGAAGAAACCGATGAAATATATAAACATTTAGTTAATTTGATTAGAAAAAGGAAAGAAGAAAATCAAATTGGTAGTACCCAAAATGAAAAGGGTGAACTTTTCACCAATGAAGAGAAAATTAGAGTTATAATGAGGAGCTATTTTGCCCAACTCTAGTCCAATAAATCTTATAATATAAGTGAAATAGATGAATACTTACAAAAATATAAATTGCTCAGAATAACAGAGGGGGAAGTAAATTACTTAAATATTCCCATTTCAGAAAAAGAAAAAGAAAAAATTTCTGTAAGAAAAAATCTCAAGGGCTAGCTGGATTTACACGTGAATTCTAAAAAAGCTTTAAAGATTAATTTATTCCAATAGTATACAAACTATTTGGGAAAATAGGGAAAGAAGGAGTCCTACCAAATTTCTTTTATGACACTGATATGATATTATTACCTAAACAGGTAGTGTCAAAATAGAAAAAAAATATAAATCTTTAAATAAATAAATAAATAAATCTCTTTATAAAATATAAAAAATATAAAAAAAAAGATCACAGCAAAGTATCACCAGGATAATATACCATGACTAAGTAGGATTTATGTCAGGAATGCAGAACTGGTCCAATATTAGGAAAACTATTAGCACAAATGACTATATAAATAGCCAATGTAACCGAAATCATATGATTATCTCAATGGATGCAGAATTTTTTTTTTTTTTTTGGCAAATTCAATTCCCATTCCCATTAAAAACACTAGAGAGCATAGGAATAAATGGAATTTTCCTTAAAATGATTGGTAACATCTATTTAAATCCATCATTTAACTTCATATATCATTGGGAAAGACTAAAAGCATTACTAATAAGATCAAGGGTGAAACAGGGTTGCCCACTATTATCATTACTATTCAATATTGTATTTGAAATATTAGCTTACATGTAAGAAGAAAAAGAAATTAAAGGAATCAAAGTAGGCAATAAGGAAACAAAATTATCATTCTTTACAGATGATATAATGTTATATTTGGAGAATCCTAGAGAATCAACTATAGAAATACTAGAAATAATTCACAATTTTAGCAAAGTTGTAGGATATAAAATAAATTTACATAAATCATCATTTCTACCAACAAAGTCTGACAGCAATAGATACAAAGACAAATTCCATTTAAAATTACTGTAGATAATATAAAATATTTAGAAGTCTACCTACAAAACAAAGTGAGGAACTGTATGAACACAATTACAAAACATGTTTCATACAAATAAAGTCAGATCTAAACAATTGGAAAAATATCAAGTGCTCATGAACAGTCTGAGCTAATATAATAAAAAATGAAAATACTGCCTAAATTAATCTACTTATTTAGTGTCATACCAATCAAACTCCCAAGAAATTATTTTATAGAACTAGAAAAAATAATAGCAAAATTCATCTCGAAGAACAAATGGTTAAGATTTTCAAGGGAATAAGTGAAAAAAGTGCAAATGAAGGTGTCCTTGCTGTGCCAGACCTCAAACTATATCATAAAGCAGCAGTCATCAAAATCATTTGGTATAGGCTTAGAAATAGTTGCAATTGATCAGTGGAGTAGGTTAGGTTAAGTTCACAAGACACAGTATGACTATACTGTCTCTCTCTATATATATATGACTATATATGATTCTCTCTCTCTCTCTTTCTCTCTCTCTCTCTATATATATATTATATATATATATATATATAATATATATATATATGACTATATGACTATAACAATCTAGTGTTTGGTAAACCTTAAGACCTTGACTTCTAGGAGAAAAACTCACTATTTGACGAAAAATGCTAGGAAAATTGGAAAATAGTATGACAGAAACTAGGTACTGACCAACACCTAACATGTTTTATCAGGATACAGTCAAAATGGGTTCATGTTTTATATATAAAGAGTGATTCCTTACACAAATTAGGAGAACAAAGGATAGTCTACTTCATACATCCGTTGAGAAGGAAGGAATTTATGGCCAAAGAAGAACTAGAGTACATTATGAAATGCAAAATGTATAATTTTGATTATATTAAATGAAAACATTTATGTACAAACAAAACCAATGCAAATCATATTAGAAGGGAAACAGAAGACTAGGAAACAATTTTTTTTTTTTTTTTTTACATTCAGTAGTTCTGATAAAGGCCTCATTTCTATATACATATATATAAATTTATAGAAATTGACTCAAATTTATAAGAAAATAAATCATTTTCCAATTAATAAATGGTCAAAGGATATGAACAGATAATTTTCAGATGAAGAAATTAAAACCATTTCTAATCATATGAAAAAAATGTTCTAAATCACTATTGATCAGAGAAATACAAATTAAAACAACTCTGAGGTACCACTATACCTCTTAGATTAGCTAATATGAGAGGAAAAGGTAATGATAAATGTTGTGGGGCGCATGAGAAAACTGGCATACTAATATATTGTTGATGGAGTTGTGCACTGATCCAACCATTCTGGAGAGCAACTTGGAACTATGTCAAAAGGGCTATCGAACCATGTATACCCTTTGATCTATCAGTGAATTTATTGGACCTGTATTCCAAAGATATTATAAAAAAGGAAAAAGGACCTACATGCTCAAAAATGTTTTTTCACAACCCTTTTTGTACTGACAAGGAACTGGAAAGTGAATGGATGCTCATTAGTTGCAGAATGCTGAATAAGTTATGGCATATATATGTTATGGAATATTGTTGTTCTATTAGAAATGATTAGCAGGATGATTTCAGAAAGGCCCGAAGAGACTTACATGAATTGATACTAAATAAAGTGAGTAGAACCAAGAAACTATTGTATGTAGCAATAGCAAGATCATGTGATGATCAACTGTGATGAATTTGGCTCTTTCCAACAAGGTGATTCAAGGCAATCCCAGTAGATTTGTGATGGAAAGAATCATCCAAATGTAGAGAGAGGACTATAGAGACTGAATATGGATCACAGCATAGTATTTTCATCTTTGCTCTTGTTGTTTGTTTGCTTGTTTTTTTTTTTATTTTCCCCCTTTTGTTCAGATTTTTCTTGTACAATGTGATAATGTGGAAATATGTTTAGAAGAATTGCACATGTGTAACCTATTTTGAATTACTTACTGTCCAGGGGATGGAGATTTGGGGAAGGAAGGGGAAAACTTTGGAACACAAAGTTTTGCAAGGGTAAATGTTGAAAACTATCTTTGCAAGTATCTTGAAAAATAAAAAGTTATTATTATTTTAAAGATAAATAAAGCCTTTCACAACTAGTTCAAACTTCAATTTTACAACCTTAAAAATCACTCAACTTCTTAAACTCTAAGTTTCTGTCAAATTTACTTTCTTGCTTTTCCTCACAGATATAATATATGAATCTTTGAAATGACTACTCCTTTGGTTTAGAATTTGTGCTCAACTAAAAATCTGTACAACATAATCCCCTTTAAGATCCAGCTCAAGTATTAAGTTCTAATTAAAGTTCCTATTCACCCCAAATGCCAGTGTTCTCGTTTCCTAAACCATCCTGCATTTATTTTTGCATTTTGTAAGTATGTATGTATGTATGTATGTATTTTGTAAGTATGTATGTATACAGAGAGGATCACAAATTAAGAATCAAAATGGCTTTCATTTTACATGTAAGGAAACTAAAATCTAAAGAAATTAAGTGATATGCCCATTGTCACACAGATAATCCATACAATCTGAACACAGGTCCATTTGCCTTCAAATCCATAGGTCTTTCTGTTCTACCAGCTTGCCTTTTAGGACACATTTTCCCTAGTAAAAGGGAAGCTCATTGAGAACAAAAATTATTTGAATTTTGTCTTTGCATGTTTAGTTCCTTGCTAGTCAGTTATTGTTCTTCATTCTTGAAGAGGACCAAAATGACACCATTGTGTAAGAGTTGATTTAAAGAATGTCCAATTGTGGCTAATCAGATAATACCAGCTCAGAATGCTCTACCACAGGTTGGACACAAATAATACCTATAAACTTTTGGTGTAGTTTCTTTAATTTTGCACATCTCTCATTTCTTTTGTACTAATTTAATTCTGTATGCTCATAGAGCACAGCACTAGGACACACCATGGTGAGTGGTACTGTGTCAATGTCTCCCATGTCATACAATTGACTCTAAAGTTTTTTTAGATTTCTTTAGATTCTTACTTACTCAAGCAAGTAATCTTGAGAGTAATCTTATATTGTTTTTTTCTGATCACCTTGTGAGCACTTATCCTACGTGAGTTCTCCATAAAATAATCTTTTTGGCAAACACACATTTGGTATTAGAACAATGTGGTCAGCCCAATGGAATTGTGCTTTCTGCAGTAAAGCTGGAATGCTTGGCAGTTTAGATCAAGAAAGAACCTCAGTGTCTGGTATTTTACTCTGCCAAGTGATCTTGAGAATCTTCCTAAGACAATTCAAAAAGTGTCCACCTGATGTATCTAACTCTCACCTTTGCTCCAAGAAGCTATAGTATACCTAGTGCTTAGCACAATGCCTTTAAATAAGAGGACTTGATAAATGCTTATTAATTGGTTGATTTTATATGCTCCCTATGCTCACAGACATTAAAAATGCTTATTGAATTGACTATCCATTATGAAACTGTTATATGACCTCAAAATAATTTAGCTTTAAAAAAGAAGCAAACGAGTACTTTCCTCACCTTTTGAAAATTCTTGCCTTTTATTATCATAGTATTCTTTCTTTCTTTTCAGAAATGATAATAGACAATTGTTTTCAAAATTGAACTGAAATTAATTTTGTCCTCAAAGTTCATCTTTTGAGACATTAGCAGAGCAAATATAATATTTAAAATCAGTTCAATGTATTCAAAGCTAAAGGTCAGGATAATTGGTTTGGCACAAATAGTTGATTGACTTATAATTCCCTTTTCAATAATTGCTTTCACATCTTAAATTTAGTCTTGGGAAATGGTTAACAGGTATTAGTTGTGCTGGAAAAAATGTTGATTGCATTTTAAAACACAAATGCATACCTAGGGTGCAATCACTTTCAATGCATCTTTTTTTGTTTATTCCTTTAATGAAAGGATTTGGGATAATAGCACAGATGTTATGTCTGTTATGTCAGTGTTAATGTTTAACTGACATTACTCCTCATTCTTCTCTATTCTAAGGGGGGGAAATCATCCACAGTAAGATTTCAATAATATCTTGATGATATTGTTATATTTCAATCAAATTACATCTGAATTTTAAAGAATTTAAGTGGATTTGGAGGGTGTAATTATATTGTCATCCTAAGTTACAGTATCATCCAAATTCTTTTCTATCCAAAAACCTTACCCTTATTTCAAATAAAATATATATCAGAAAGTTTCAATAACCCTGAAATTAAATTGTGCACTTTTTATAGACTCCCTAAACGTTTTGACAAAAGATTATTTGGGTGATAAAATTTCTTTTTCTTATGTAACATTAATTAGCAGATATGCAAACTAAAAGATCAGCAATTAAGTGGCTCTTTTTATCCCCTTTCTGATCAATTTGAAATAAAATTAAAAATTAAGAAGAAAAGGGAAATCAGTGAGCTTTAAATTATAATTCTAGCTTTATCAATTAGTTTTGAATCTTTTGTTTAGCCCAATTTTTAGGGACTAAGAAATTTGGTGATTGTCAATATTGAAAATTCATTCCTTATCCAGCATCATCATCTTGCCTCAAACATGTAACAGCTATGTGACCTTAACTCCCCTCAGAGGTCATTTTAAGTTCTAGCTCCTTCCAGAGACCTTCTTGATGCCCCCAATTATTAGTATCCCTTCTCACTTTTTTTTAGTTTCCTTTGTATGTGTCTATAGAAAGTTTACCTGGGTACTTCAAGTCCTATCTCTGACACACATTCATTGTGTGGCCATTGATAAATCATTTAATTTCTCAGTGTCCCAGACAACTCTCACAGATTTGAAATTATAATACAGATGTACATCAACATTGGCAGAAGAAATTTCTTAGCCAGGAGTAATATTAACTAATGAAATCACAGCTTCAGTCAGACAAAAATCCTGCATTTATTTATATCGGAATATGTTGTACAATAGAAAGCAAGCTCCTTTAAGGTTGGAATTGTTTCATTAAATCACCTATTCCCCCCAATGTCCAACACAATTTCTAGCACATGGCACATACTTAATAAGTTAATGTTAATTGATTATTTAATATTTTTATGAAGGGCTTACTAGATCACTAGGAAAACCAGGACATGGAGAGAATTATCTGCTTGGGAAAAGCAGTTGATCTGACTTCTGGCCTGTTGCATGCATTACTAGGGAGTGTGTGTTCCTCTTACATGATGACTGGCCTGGGGGAATCATGTAGGAAGTCAGACAAACCTGCCTTACAACATTGTTTCTTTTAATGAAGAGCAACTGAAACTTGTTCTACTGCCAGAGGGTGATGAATGAATATTGATGGCAAACTTAACAATAATGGGTGAAACCAAAGGCAGTTGTATGAATAATTTATGAGGTAATTGACCATTACTCCTATAAAAGTAAATCAATACTATATTTTGATCTTAATGCACTGAGAAGTCTTCTTTAATTTTTTTCTTTAATTAAACTTCCCCCCACTCCCATTTTTTTTTTTTAAACAATAGGGATATGGCAACTAAATCAGGCTATAACATTGTTAATGTGGCTGGCTTACTGTAAATGCCTAATCAGGATAATATAACTGTGTAACATTACTCAAAAATAGTTAAAATTACATAAAAGTTAAACTCTTTCCTAGACTGCAGATACCATCACAAAAATTTATTGCCAATTCTGAGATTAGCTTTCTAGGTTAGTTCCCTTTTGGAACTGGCTAGGGGTGTTCAGTTGAAGCATTCTCCATGACTGCCTTATTGTTGCCTCATTCGTAAATGTTATTTGCTAACAGTAATTGGAAGTGATTCAACAGAGGTTAGTGAGTCATTTGAGGGCATTTATTTGGTTATTTTAAAGCAGTATACATTTCAAAAAAGATCTGTGACTGGTAGTTAGATGTGAAAAGTTAGGATATTAGATGGTGATCATTTCCAGCTGTTTCTGACCTCTGAGCTCACAGACAGCTATATGACTTCTACAGGGAACACTAACTGGAATGTTAATACAAGGTTTTCATGAAAACAATGCACTTGTTTTATTGGAAGGTACTCTATGGAATAAAAATGTCACTTTCCCAATAACTATTGGGGCTTCTTGACTCCTGCTGAGCATTTGATGTGGAAGATTACCCAATTGTATAGACCTGGGAATTGATACCCTATTCAGAGTGAAAAGCAGATCATTCCTACCATAATTTCAGACTATGTTTTTGCACATCATTATTTTGAGACTGATAGAATAGAGGAGTTATAAAGAGATATAGATAGAGAGGTCTATTTGAACAACAACAAAATCTTTGTTTTTAAAAACAGACCTTGAGGCCTTGAGAGAAAAACTTGGTCATAAATACAAAGTGAACATCTTTTATAGTTTTTTTTTCCTTGATGTTTTCCTTGTTTCTACTTTCTCTTTATTATACTTGTTCTCTGCTGGCTAAGCCAAGTTTATTTATCTATTCATTTTTATATTCATTAGAAGATATTATCCCTTTGTGGATACAAATCCTAGTTTCTAAGGGAAAAGATCATTTAAAAATGATCTTCCATCTGTATAATTTTGTTAGTCAAACAAAACAAATAAACAAAAAAATTTCTACTATCTACTACTTCCAATCACACTGTAACTAATAGAATCCTAGAACTGGAAGGAACCTGAGAGGTTATGTGCTTCAATGCCACCATTTTCATTATGAGAATGGATGTCCAGTGGCTTGTCCAAAATCATAATGGCAGAGGACAAGAATTTCTATCATCTCCTGCCTCCTAATCTAATTATTTTATTATACTATTCATGGTGGAAGGAAGAAAAAAAAAAAAGAAAGATATGCTGTTTACTTTTTCTGTCTATCTATCTATCTCATCATAGAAATATCTATATTTCTCATTCTTATACAAGCAAAATATTAGGAACAGTTTTTTTGGTTTTGTTTTGGTTTGGTTTTTGTTTTATTTTTTGTTAAGAGGCAGCTTGGTACAATGGAAGTTCAGGAAGCAAACTGGGTTCAAATTCTGCTACTATTTCTGTGACATCAAATAAGTCACTAAAATTGCCCAGGTCTTAGTTTTCTCAGCTGTAAAATGAGGACTTTGGATTTAGATGACCCTGAGGTCCCTTTTCTAAATCTATGATGCAAATATGTTAAGACACTGTCGGTTATTCACATTTTCTTTCACTAGGTGCTAAGTTATTCACCATCAAATCAACTTAAAAGTTAATAGTATTTCTAAAATTATCCTTTTTAATTGTCAAAATACATGAAAAATAAAGTTACAAAACCTTTACTTACCTGAGTAGGAAAAAATGAAGAAATGGAAACCTTTTAGAGTTCAGGTGTTAACAACATTACCAGTAATTACAGAAATGAACCTGGGATTTAGGTGAGCTGACTTGTCCTGTTCTTAATACCATTTAAAATTCCTTGAATGATTTTGGGCAAGTGTCATAGCCCCTTATCATTGAAATGACATTATATGTGAAATGGGGATGATAGCTTTACCTGACTTATTAATTTTTAATCTCAGGGTCTTTTGCATATCATTATATATGATCACATGTCATTCTAGTTACTTCTTGACCAGCAAATATGTTTGACCTCATGGTCATGCTTTAACAATCCTGACTCCCCTAGAAATGCAGTAAGGAAAGAAAGGTAAAATATCATGACAGTCAGAATTTGACTTCTGCAGTTATTTTACTAGGTATCACTTTAGTTGTAATAGTTAGCTGTGGTGACCTCTTTGACCTAGATTTTGTGGGGGCTTGATAAAGATTAAAGGGCTAAAGTACTCATTTCAGTCAAATCATCCCAGACATGACAGCCCTTCTTTTTTTTTTTTTTCTCTACCTTCCTTCCTTTTTATTTTTTAAAGCTTTGTTGGACATTTTCTTTGACATTCTCTCAGGGATGTGAAACCATGTGTCAAACTGGCATGGATTGCTTATTCTAACTTGGATAAATCATAGTGTTTCAAAAGTGGTTAGAAAGGTTTGACAGCTTACAGAAGATGCCTAAAGCTACTGCAAAGGCATAGGGAGGTTATGAAGTGAAAAAAGATGGTTATTGACATGATAGACTCAATAAACCAATCATTTGTTCCATATGTAATTGAAAAATGGAATTGGGGTGGTGTGAAAGGAATTTTGAAAAGTCAAAAACAAATTGGGAATTATGTGAATTGGTATCTCTGCATGTGATTTGTGATCAAGTGCTACTTTATAAAGATATAAAATTGGTTGGCCATTTATGGATTTTGAATTTTTTCAATAGGAAAAAACAAAATGGATTTATTTTTAAGGCATCCTTATTGTATTTTACTCACCAGATATTAATTATCATTTTTAGTAATTAAATAACATTTCTTGTCAGGCTCATGGAAGCAGGAAGACATAAAAACAGAGAAACAGTATAAAGTGAATGGATAATAGAACAAGTTTTGGATCAGACAGTTCTGAGTTCAAAGCCTGCTTCTGACATATAATATTTGTGTGACTAGAACCAAGTCATTTGCTTTCTAAGAGCCTGAGAAAACTATCTGATGTTATACTTTTCATAGGAATTGTGCATTCACACCAATAGTTTTAGTTTTCACACTGGGAGTTCCCTATACTGATGAAATCACAAGTCGAGATGAACAAAATAATTGTTATAATAGAATTACATGGTGAATAAAATAAAAACTCAAATTTCTACTCCCGGAAATACTTCAGTATTGCTTTGGCAACCTGATGGTTTTGTCTTACTTCCAAATAACTCCTTTTTGGGGAATTGTGCCTTTTCAACTCAAGTGATGACTTCACAATGTCATGAAGAAATTCTCAGTTGGAAGTACTGTATTCTAGTCTCTGTTGAAACATACCACCAAAGTCCCAAAATATAGTTATTACCATTTTTTTTTTTTTTGCAGGTGATTGGGCTTTGAATTTTTTTTCCCATGAAGAATCTGTGGGAAGTTTTCCATGCAATTCTTTTTTGGCCTTCATTGTCAGCGATGTGAAAGCAGCACTGATGTTTTTGAAGAGTTCACATGATTTGTATGCTTTTTTAAAGATAAAGAACTGTCATCATATGAAATGTACATTCTGCAGTCAATTTCATTGGGTTCAACTCCTCACAGTAAAAATTAAATGACACTTTGCTGTTCAGCTGCTCTGTGAGAGTGGAATCATCATTTTGGAAAATGTCAGCAACAACACTGCCAACTGTATATGGAAATTATGACTGCTACATATTCAGACATGCACCGATAAAGGTCTGTCAATCATAATGGGTACAAATTATTTTTGGAAAAGATAAAATCAATTTAATTTATTGACAGCTCCTTAAAAGAGATACTGACTTAGTCTGGTAGGTAGAGTTGATTATAAATTTTTTGTTTTGGAATCAAGAAGACCAGAACCTCAAAAACTTATTAGTTATGTGAATGTAACAATTCACCTAACATCTTCCAGATTTATTTTCCTTATTTGTAAAAGAGGAGTAATCATAGCATATATTTTACAATTGTTATGAGTCAAATGAGTTAATATGTGAAGCAATTTTCAAACCTCAAACCATTAAATACCAAATATTGTATTTATTTTTATAGATACAATTTGCAGTTGTAAATAGAACATTGGACTTGAAATGACAACTGGATTCTGACTTTTCCCAAGACATAATTAAATTACTGAAATTCTCATGATATCAGTAAGCACCAGGAGGACAAGAACTGTTTCAATTTTGACTTTTATATTTGTGTCAAGGCCAACAAAACTTGAACAATTGTAATGCTTTCCATAAAGTTAGATCACTTTAGTTTTTATGTGTATTCTGCCTTCTTATGTATATAAGAGTTTTGCTTCTTAGAATTTTGTTATAGCAAATTCTATCCTTCCTTCCTTTAGGGTTGTGTGTAAATGAATAAATAATGCTTTGTGTAGCATATATATGGATATATACATTTAGACAAACATATTAATAAATCAGAGTTTTCTCCATGTAAGAAACTTTGTATACTGGGGATTCTGTGTTACAGTTCACATATGTAGAATAACAAGAAGGGGCAAAGAAGAAGAAAAAAAAAAATGTAAGCACATCTCTGGAGTCTTTGATCCTTCATTTGAGAGAATCAATCAAGCTCATTCTGGCCCTTAAGTGGCATAAATCACATAAGAGTTAATTGGCTGAAGGCAGCTCAGAAAATATTCCTCTTTTTAACCAGTAATAATCTCAGAAATAACATGCCTCTCTTGATCAAGACAGCTCTGTAGCATCTGATATCATACAGCAGACCAAGTCCATGTCTCACTTTTCAACTAAACTTTATTAAGTCAGGAAAGATCCCAGTGTAATATTTTCATCTCTTTCAATTACTGTATTCATGATTGACAAATATTAGATTTGGAAGCAGAAATAGCATATTACATATTGTTCCCCAATAATAACCAAATATTTTTTTTTCTATTAAAAAGGAATATCTAGGAAGCCATCTTTGAAGTTTCAATGGGACTTAAGTCTGGGTAGCTGCAATGCCATCATCTCAATTTGTATGGGTGTTTGAAAGCCTAGTATCTCATTCTGTGTCCTTTAGGCCATAAAGAATATACTTTAATCAGTCTCCTTTGGAAATGTAAATCTTGTGTATGACTTCCTTTTTCATTTCAGATACCATATAGTAACTAATTTGGAGAGGTATTTGCTACAAAATAAACGCCATTGAAGTACAGAGGGAAAAGTGATCAATTCTCTTCATTTTCAGATTCCTAGAATATACTTTAATTGTCAGTGAATATCTTAATTTAATGCCTACCGTGGTGACTTAACAAATAGTGAATTAATGTATATATGAATATGCAAAACAATTTATTATAGTGTTCTTAACCCTCGCTTATGTTTGTTCTAAGAAAAACACCTTGAATTCTTTAAAACTCTATATGAATGTCTGTTGTTTTGGTATTGTGGTAATGATGATAGAGAAAAAGAGCTAACTAACTAGATAAATAAATGATAGAAATATATATGGATATGTGACATTTTTATTAATCACTTACTATTTGACTGGAACTATGCTGAGCATATTTTGAAAAAGCAAGATAGCCCCTGGCCTCAGAGGATTTATGTTTTAATTGAGGAAGACAATGAAGAAGACAACCCATAAAGAGAAACTGGAAAGTAGAATATAGATAACATGATTTTGAAATTTTCTGTAAAGTAAAGGCCTTGATTTGGGCAAGATAAGGTGAAATCTCACCTATCAGAAGCTTGTGTGCATTCTATAGGTGCATTCCAAGTTTCCAATGGAGGGAGGGAGATGAGAATGCTATGGGGAGTACGGGCAGCAAAGTATTGCAATAGATGATATTTCACTCTACCTTGGTTATCCCATAGGATAAACAGAAGGCAGGTATACAATTACAATTAATCAAACTATATTATTTGTCTCTCAACTTTCCTATCATTCAGTTTAATTGTATCAAGCATGATATCATTAAAATATCATTGTATCAAGCATTATTATTAAAAATAATGCTAGCTTATTAAATTCTAATAAGGGAGCCTTTATTTAGAAAAATACACTGAAAAAATAAAATGAAAAGATAGATCTTGTTTCCCACTTGTTAAAGTTATTGCTGTTTAAGCTTTACAGTAATATCAGTGCAGTTCAAATAAGGCCTACTGTCATAGATTCTTTGGACCATGCAATGGCAAATTTCAATTATCATGACATTTAAATATGAACATCGGAGTTCTTTGGCATACAAGTATTATCCTGGTGTATGTCACCATTGATGGCTCTTGCACCCTAAATGGTTCATTATTTTTGCCTATGTAGCTATCTTCCAGAAGGTTTGAATTAAAAATCATAAATCCTTAAAAAAAAAAAAAAAAAAGACCTTTACAAAGAGCCAGGTAAAGCCGTGTCAGGTTCCAATAGTGATTTGAATAAATTTTCAATATTTCCAAATTGAAGGGAAGAGAAGGGGGGCTGGGCCACTTAGCAAATATTTTATGCCACTAGACTTTTAGCTCTATAGTTATGGTCCTTTGGTTGGCTATTTAACAGCTATGAGTGTCTAGAATTTTGTGGCCTGTATGTTCTTTAAAAAAAAAAAAAAAAGATTCTTTCATTTACTAGTATTTCTCTTTTTTTCTCTCTGAGATAAACCTAAGATGAGGATTAGACAACATGTTGTTTTCATGGAGGCTTCCCTTGACCATGGAGCTGGTGAGATGAAAAACACATGTCCAATTAAGATTGGATTTTTGGAGGGAGGAACAGGAAAGCTTTTATGTCTACCTTTCTTTCCCATAGCTTTTCTAATTCATGAAGTTTTGTAGTACTTGCACTGACAGAAGTATTAGTACTCTCCTGAACACATAGTTTTGTGGACACCAGTCACTATTGCAGGGGATTATGGGGAATGGGTAGAAATAAGTCTTCATAAATCATTTAGAAATATGAATGATGAATTTACATAGTATCTGTTCCAAGAACACTAGGCTCAATACTTACACTATTGGAAAGCAACAGAAAGAATGTACTAATGCACAATTATTTGGTTCTCTTCAACTGGCTATTGGTCTGGAAATGGCATCAGTTATGGATATTTTTATAAAGTGCAAAGAAAGGAAATAACCAGAAATGGAAGTTGAAATATGGACCAAAAACAAGATATAAGATAGGTAGATAGATGAATAGGTGAGAATAATTCCCCAGAGATCAGATGTACAATGGTGGAATGAACACAGGAGAGAAAATGGGATATTTTGGTCAGTGTCTATCACAGACATGGTAAGTATACTTTAAATTCAGGGATATGTTGTCCAAAGTAGTAGGGGTTTAGACAAAAGATGTGGGTGTGTGTGGGTGTGTGTGGGTGTGTATGTTCAATATATGTATGTATGAGTATATCAATGAGTATAACTTTATCCCATAGAAATTTATTCTTTTAGTATAATCTTATTCCTTGCATAGCTTTTCAACTAATGTCATAATTTCTCATAGACACTACTCAGAACATTCTCTCAAAATGTTCAATCTATCTATCTATCTGCTATTTAGGCCTTCTCAATTGAATATTCAACATATTCAACATAACAATTTGATTGTGTTACAGTTAAAATTTTTCTTTCTACCTTTCCCAGGAGATATATACATGTCTGGAACATACGTAGAGGGTTTCGTCATCAATGAATTCCCCTACCATGGGAGTACATGGTACACTGGACAATATTTAAGTCTAATTATTATCACTTTCACTTTATACTCTCTATTATCTTTGATTACAGCAAGATACTCACAGGTTTAAAACCTTAGTTGCTGTAGGACTGACTTTACCTCAGTACACTGAAACTGAATTTGTGGCATAGGCCATCAATTTTATTACAATGAGACATAATAAACCCAGAAGTCAAATCTCCACATTACTTCTTGACCAATAGTGTCTTCTGGATCTGTTTTTCAATGAGTTTTTGAGCTAATTTTAGGTATAACAGATAGTGATTATCAGTCAAGGCTACAGTAGCATATTGGACTCCTTTGGGATGATATTGCTTGTGACAAGCACTTCCTTTTGCCATATCATATAGTTTATTTTTTTAAAGTGATAATTTTCAACTCTGATGCAAATAAACACAAAACACAAATTAGTATTTTCATATTCAACATAAAATACCATGTAATTTAACTTAGAAGTTTCTGGTAGAAAAAAAAGTTGGAATGAAGCTTGATAAACTAATTTATTCTGAGAAAATGTAACATAAAGATATGTTCAAATTATTTGCTTCCATCAGGACTTGGAATAAACTATAAGACAGGCAATGTTGAATTACATCATGGACTCTTGAAACAATCCCTTATTACCCCTAGAATTTCTCAAATAATTTTCAGGTGATCAATGAGGCATTCTTCAAAAAATCTCTTTAGTAGTGAATCCTACCATCTCCAAAGAATTAGATATGGACAATTCAAAATGAAGGACAGATAGGTGGTTCAGTGGTGGATAGAGTCCTTATCATAGAGTCACACCTCTTCCTGAGTTCATATTAAGCTTTAGACCATTACTAGCTGTGTGAACCTGAGTAAGTTACTTAATGCTTTTTGCCTCAGTTTCTTCATCTGTAAAATGATCTACAAAAGGAAATATCAAAACACTCTAATATCTTTGCCAAGAAAAACTTTCAGGGGGTCACTAAGAGTTGGACATGACTGAAAAAAATGACTAAACAAACAAACAAAAAAATCCCAACTACAATGAAGAACATAAATAGTAGTATTTTTTAGGTATGAGCTACATGAAAAAAGTATAGGCAAAAGATATCCAGGAAAAATATGACTAGAAAAAGAGGTGGGTTAATCTCTTAGCAAGAGGAAAGGATCATAGATTGGTAATCTGAATGTTGATCTGGTACAAATAAAATACAAAAATACTTAAGAAGTTTTTGGATATATTGAGTGTATCCTTTGAATAATGTCTATGGGAAAACATGAAACCTTTAAGAAGTCTGGATCAATTCCAATCTATATCAAGAAAATAAAAATATGTATCATTAAAGTTATGTACCCATTGACATTGTAAAGCATGACAAGTGGACATCTATAGATAAAAATCTGTCATAACATAATGAATACATAGGAAACTCCAGGAAAAGAGGTGGGTCCTTGCACTTGAAATGATTGGTCATGCTAAGAAATACTCTGTTTTCTGGTATTTGACCCTCAGACTTTGGTGACCTGATATGTTCCAAAGGTGTTTCAACATTTCATATCAAACTAGCACTTTTGTAGTTTTGTTATTCATATTTATATTTGCACAGTTTGTATCACAGAAAGAACATCAACTAGGGAGTATATCAGAATATTATAAAGATATACAATTCCCCTCTATTCCATCATGTTTTGGAAATTGCTTTCTTCAGCTTCTTAAAGATAGCATATGCTGCAGTATCTAATGTAGAAAATATAGTTTTCTATTCATCCCTGAACTAAGTACATAATAGACTACATTATCTCACTCTATTCCAACTTACTAAAAACTTAGAGATGATCCAATTGATCTAACATTTCTTAAGTCAATAGGAGGCATGATGAATAGTGATCTTATTACAGTTATAATGTAGTGTTAGCCCTTCACTGTTTCACCAAAAACACCAGTCCTCCCATGGATGAATACCTGAACTTTCTTCAGAAACTTGCAAAACCCTAAGGGCATGGCTCTTTAGATCAGTCAGTAAATACAAGCATATTCTGGAGATTTGTTTCAGATTTAAGAAAAAAATTCCAGCCATTAATGTTTGTCATTATTGGGTGAGTCATTGGTAAATTGGAAATTACTATGTCAACGTTGGCTTAGTCATTGGGGATTACTTCACTGCAAAGTTACAGTTAAAATTTGATCTGGGTCAAGAATCCAGCCACCTTATCTAATTTCCAAGAGGAATCAGCAAATAAGCTTAGATTTATTTTGTTTCTGATCTGGCCTGGTTTGTTCCTATTAAAGCATTCTAGTACCTCTCCCCCCATTTCTAGATCACTATATTTATGTCACACAATGTGGATACCTGCTTAATTTAGTGCAATTACAACTCCAGACTTTATAGCTCAATTGCTCTATGAGCCTAAGGCTCCCTAAAATAAGATTATGAATAAGTACCATCATGTCTCTTTCTTTCTTTGTAAATCCCTCTTCTCTGAATTTAGAGGGATTTTGCTTATGAATAATTCTCCTTAAATCTGCCTTCTTTTTTAGTATCCCTTTTCTTTATTTTTGTTCTCCCCTGTTTATCTATGGGATTGAATATATATACCGAACTATGTATGTATAAGTTTTTTTGTATGGATTCCACACTCTTCTGATAAGCTGGGATGTCTACTCCGATATACCTGTTTCTAATTTGTATAAAATTCTACTGGTTTCTGCTCCCCAATTATATGAGATAAGAACCCTCAATGCTCTTTTTTCCCCCCTAGTATAACCATTTCCCCTTCCTTTCCTTTAAGAAAATCAAAGCATAAGAAAATCACTTACCCTCTGTATTATTACTCTCTAATTATTAATTGCATTAGAGTTCTTTAGGGGAAGTACAAGAGTTATCTTCCTTTTCCTCACTAATGACACTATAAACATTTTCTCTTTTAAAAATCCCATCCAGTTGTAGTTATATTTATTCTTTTATATTTCTCATCACTCCCAGATTGATAATTCAAAATTTATATCTAACTTTGTTTTTGTTGTTTTTAAGTCAGGGATAATTTGAAGGTCCATATTACATTATTTTCTAAGTACATTATTCTTGGTTACAAACCTATGACTTTTGCCTCTTGTATTTTTGTATTATACCTTCTTTTTCCTTTTTATTGGCAGCTGCTAAATCTTGTATGATTTGAAACAAATATCACTATGGCTTCTCAGTACTTGAACACGTTATTTCTAGCTGTTCAGGATTTTTCCTTTGACCTTGAAGCTCTGAATTTTGGCCATAGTGTTCCTTGATTTTCTTTTGAAATATATTAGAAATTCTCTCAAGAGGTAATTAGTTTATTTTTTTTCTAGTTTCACTTTATTCTCTTTCCAAAAATGAAGGAAGCTTTCTTTCATGATTTCTTTGAATAAAATATCTAGTCTATCTTTTCTGGTCATGATTTTCAGGGAATGCAGTGATTCTTAAATAATCTTTCTTTAATTTGTTTTCTAGGATAGCTTTTTTAAAAAATATGATACCTTATAATTTCTCCAATGTTTTCAGTCTTTTGGTTTTGTTTTAATATTTCTTGTAGTTTCATGGAATCATTAACTTTGACTTGGCCTATTATAATTTTTAAGAAGTCTGATGTTTGGTTTGAGTTTTGTACTTCTTTAGCTAAGCAGTTCTATTTTCATACCTTTCCTCTTAAGTTCTCTTTTTTTTCAATTTTTCCATCAAAAGATCTTGTATCATTTAGGAAAAAAAATCATTTTTTAAAAGTCTTTGTCATTGCTTTTATGGATTCTTTCTGATCTTGTGGTCAAATAGTTTTTTTGGAAGATTTGCTCATAGATATTTGGAGTTATTCTCCTATTTGGAGTTTTTGACTTGGGCATTTCTGGCTTCATAAAAGCTCTTTTGTTGTTGTTTGTTTACTTATTCTAGCCTAACTTCTTGGCTTTTCTTATCTGGTTACAGCCACTGTTTTTTTTCCCCTAATATTAAGTTCTGTCTTCTTTAAAGATGAAAGAGGGGACTTGAGCAAGGTAACTGTAAACTTTTAACAGATCATATCAGAAGCACTATTCTCCTGAGCTTTATAGATTTCAAATCCCAGTTTGTATATAGTTTCTGACTTACCCCTAGATGATGCTCTAGTAGATAGAAATTGACTTCAGCCCTATCAATCAGATTATCCCTATACTGGAAAACTTAGCTGGTTCAAAGTGATCATACTATTGGCCTAGCCCTGTTCTGACCCTATACCTGAGTTATGTACTACTAGACTAGCTTTGCTCAGGCACCAAGGCTCAGTCCAAAATCTGCTCTAAGTACCTCTAATTGCTGACAGTATTATTCAGAGCTTTTGTGTCTGAGTCTGTGATCATGGATTGTTGGGTTCTTTTCTTCTTGTGAGAAGATGATGGTGATTCAAGGAGACTGAGAGGCAGTTGCTGTTCTCTGACCCCCCCCAATGAAAGGCCATTGCTTTGTCTGACCTCTCTTCTGTCCCTTCTGCCTCCAATTTATTTTCCCAGTCCACAAGCAGTGGACTATGTCAGTAAAGGCTGCTTTGCAACTCCGTCAGATGTTCACAGATGTGAAAGCTCTTGGAGAATTGACCTGCCCCTTATAGTACCTTTAGGCATGGTCCTTAACAATGGACTACTCTTATTCTACAGGTCCTGATATGATTACTTGATTATGGATTAAATTTGTAATCTTACATTGGAAAAATGACCTATTATTATATTTCTGATTCATTATTTATTCTGATCGTCATTTTAATCTTTGTTGGAATAATTGTGAAGGCAGTTCATCTATACTTCTTCCTTCAGTTCTATCATTTTGTTTGATTTCCTTGCTTATCTCCTTATTTTAGAACTTAGGAAACTGAAAAAGAGTGAAGGAAAAGGAACTCTTAAAGTTCATACAGCTAGGAAGTATAAAAGATAGCATTTGAATCCATATTTTTCTGACTCTAATTTCAGAACTTTATCTAATATATCACATTATCAGTGCAGAAGATAAGTCACGGGACAATAGGCAGTAAAGCCCAGGATGATTTCAGGATCTAGACTGTAATACCATTGGTGGTTCAATTTGTTTGCCAAATCTTCTGTGGTATGAGGGCCATTTTTATTTTCAGCATATGTGCCAGCAGTGGGACCTGGTAAGGGAATATATTCTATAGAAAAATAGAAACTGTTGGGGTCCCATTAAATTCCAAGCTGCAGAAACTGTAGTTGCTAGGTAGGAGAGAACTTCTGTGGGTTCTTAATGATAGAGGATCATGACAAAATACATTTTTAGAAAGATTAATTTATTTTGCCCTTCAAAAATTCTAAGTATTTAAACACTTTATGTATGAGCAGATTTCATCCATTTTGTAAAAAAGAATTTTTAAAATATCATTTATGGTTCTTGTATTTTAACTGTTTACATAACACCTCAAAAGCCTCTACAAAACAATTCTTCTTAAATGAGATAATTATGCAAATTTCAGTATGTTAAATCCCATGGTGTTGTTGGCTTGCCTACCTTAAATGAAATAGTAGGTGCTTTTAAAATGCTTTTTCAATGCTTATTTTGAAAACAAACATACTAAAACTGAAAGGAAAAAAAGATTAGCATGGTCTCTGTACAAGAATGAGATATAAATTTGTGTAACATTTCAGTTTTTTGTTTTTTTTTGCTTTCTTAATTAGTGGGGGCAAGGGAAGGAGGTAAGAGGGGAAGAATGAATATATGAAAATAATATTTAATTTAAATATTTTTCAGTTAGCATTTCTTTCTATATTCATAGTAGCTTAAGCTTAGAAACAGGAGTGGGAAAGAACTTTCAGAACCTTTAAAGGGACCATATAGTCCTTAGGTATTTCTAAAGATTTTATAAATATTCTATTTTCAAAATAATTCATTGAAAAGTAGATCTCACAGGACAGTTATAATACATTAGTTCCTGAGACCTTTTTGGTCTCAGGAACCCCCTTTCACTCTTAAATTTGATTCAATTTAAGCATCTACTACGTAACAGAAACTCTGCAAATCATTGGGGATATTAATAAGACAGTCTGGGCCCTCAAGGAGCTTTTCTAATGCACAAAAACAACACACAAAAGGAAGATGAAAATTAGGAGGGGGTGGGGAAGAAGGAAGTGAAGTTGGGGCATGATGGGGCAAAATCAAGTAGTCATGCTGATTGAAAGTGAAGTTACCTGGAAAGTCCATATTTTAGCCTTCTATAAAGGAGAATTAAAAATTAATTGAGGATCTATTTCCAAAGCTTTTGTTTACATTGGATATCTATCAGTATTTATAATGTTAGAAATTTATATTTTGTGGCATTATTAGTAAAAGAGTTTTGACCTTGTGGACTCCCTGAAAGGGACTTGAGGATCCTTTAGTATTTCTCAACCAGTACTACATTCCTACTTTGAAAAAAATGTCCAGAATCTAGAAATAAAAGTTTGGATTTTCATCTTCTCCTTTAGACTTAAAATGTTAAGTGACCTTGAGCAAATCAAGAATTCCCTCTGTAAACCAGTTTCCTAATTTATATTTAAGTACCTTGTTATGCTTCTAGTCATTATTTTGTTCCAAGTTGATAAGAATGATCAAAACCTTGGTGTTTTCATGCTCATATTACCTTTTGTGGCATTCCACCTCAGGCCTCTGGAAAAATTAAAAAATATATATTTTTTTCAGGGAGTCAGCAATCATTCCCCCAGGCTTCTAGGTCACCATAACAATGCATTAGAGATGAAACATATGGATTATTTTGCATTTACACAAAGTCAGGTTTTGAGACTTTACCTATGATAGATTTTTTGCCTGGTTTTGTTGAATTGGCACAAATAGCTTAGTTGTATATGAAATGTATTTTGAAAAATAAATAAGCATAACAAACAATAGAAGCCACTTGATCATATCTTTATAGTATCCCTCAGACTGAGAAAGTAGTTACTCTACAATCCTGCCTTTGTCTGCTTGGAAAGGAGAAAAATACCATTTCATTAGTCTCCCTTCACTAGTTACTTGCCTGAGTCTGCCCTATGAGGATATTGCTCCCTGAAGCCAGATTTCTAGTGCCATAGATAATTGACTTCAATTCCTTAGTGGATTAACAAATTCCTGCTTTGAGATATCTTCATTGTTTTCAATGATTCTGAGCCCTGGCTATCATTCAGACCCATGCCCATTTCTCACTCTCTGTTTGTTTATTCCCACCCTCAACAATCCAATCCTGTATTCTTTGGAATGTTTATTCCTTTATTCCATGGATAAAATGTTCATGCTAAAACTTTAAATTTAAATTTAATTAGCAAATCACTTCAGTTCTGGAAAGGAGCAAGACACAAAATAAATGCTCATTTATAAGATGAAGAAGTTGTATTTATGACCTCTAATATTCATTCTACCTCTACATGTATTATCCTACCAAAAAGTTACATTTTTACCCCCCTTCCCCAATAGAGACTGAGAGGAAGAACCTTTGAAAACAATTAAGTATTCTCAACAAAATCAGAGATAGAGGAAATCATAAACGACAAATAGATAATTTCATTTACATAAATTTTAACAAGTTTTGAAGAAGATAATTAAAGAAGATGGAATAAGAAGAGAAATTGTCATGTCAAACTATTTGCATAAAATATCACTGGTGAAAGCTTGATATTAAAAATAAATACAGTATGATCATAAATATACCAGGCCAAAAGCCATGCCTCAATAAAAAGTAGTCAAGTTTATATTAAAAGTTTTCAAAGAAAAATCACAAAATATAAATAATAAAGCATCCAGGGACAAGAATGACAAAAAAGGTGGGAAAGGTCAGTGTTGGAAGGCTTATGGAAAGACAAGAATATTAATGCACTGAAAGTAGAACTCTGAATTAATTCAGCTGATCTGAATATCAATTTATAATGATAAGAGAAAATCATCAAGGTGTTAATTTACTGTTATCCTAGGATTCTATTATAGGGAATAAAGCTAAAAAATTCAAAGATAGATACAAAAGTCTAATAAATACCAAAATATAAATAATCAAACATTGTATAACAGCAAAAAGCAGTATGCAAAGTTGATATCTGTCAGTAGAGGGGATGGCTGAATGCATATGTTATGGCATATAAATAGAATATAACGGAACCCTAAACATTTTGGATATAAGGGAGAAATACAGAAAAACAAAGAACTATATTAACTGATACAGAATAAAATAATCAGAACCCAAATAAAAATATACACAATAACCAAACACAAATGAAAAGATAAAAAAAGAAAGGAAAATAAACAAAAACACAACATTGGAGATGGTAACAGCTACATTGTATGATTATCAACTGTGAATGACTTAGCTATTCTCAGCAATACTAACATCTAATATAATTCCAGCTAACCACCTCTAGTAGAAGAACTGTGTCTCAATGCAGACTGATTCACTTTCCTTTTGAAAAAAAAAATTTTATTTTATAAATTATTTATACATACATGTGCATATACATAACATATGTATATATATTATGCACACACATATATGTATTTATATGTTAAATATTCTATATGTACGTCTATTCATCAGTTGTCTGGATGAACAAAACATCTTTTTTCATGTTCTTTATACTTAATTTGGGTATAGTCAAAATAACCTGTTCACTCAAAGTTATTAAAACAACATTGTTGCTACTCTACATAGTATTCTCTTTCTTCTGCTCATTTTGCTCTTCATTATTTCATATAGGTTTTTCTGTATTTTTCTAAGATCATTGAGCTCATCATTTGTTATAGATCAGTTGCATTCCATCACAATCATATACAACAACTTGTTCAGGCCTTCACCAACTGGTGGGTATCCCTGCTATTTCCAGTTATTTGCCCTCACAAAGAGAACTAAAAACATTTTAGAAGACAGAGGTTCTTTTACTTGTTTCCTAATTATCTTTGGAAACTGACTTAAGAGTGTTATTACTGAGTCAAAGGGTATAGATAGTTTAATAATTCTTTGGATATAATTTAAAGTTGCTTTCCAAAATGATTGGATCAGTTCATAATTTTGCCAATAATTAATTGATGTTCTAATTTTTCCATATTCTCTCCAATATTTTAGCCTATGAGGTACAAAATGATGTCTCAAGTTGACTTAATTTGCATTTCTCTAATCAATAATGATTTAGAATATTTTTCAAATGACTATAATATTCTATTCATTTATTTCTTCATTCTGTTGATATCCTTTGACCATTTATCAATTGAGGGATGATCCACATTCCTAAAGATTTGACAAAGTTCTGCATATATTAGTGATATGAGACCTTTATCTGAGAGACTGACTATAAAATTTTCTCCCAATTTTCTACTTTTCTGTTTCCTTTCTGCTTTTCCTATTCTTGACTACATTGTTTTTATTTGTGCAAAACTTTTTAAATTTAATGTATTGGAATTATCCATTTTACAGCTAAATTTGTTCTTTATCTCTTGTTTATTCATGAATTATTTGCCTATCCATAAATCTGATAAGTATTATGTACATATTCTTATTTTCTTTTGATATCTCTCTTTATTTCCAGGTCATTTATCCATTTTGACTCTATCTTAGTAAATGGTGTAAGTTATTAGTCTATGCCCAGTTTCTGCCATACAGAAAAAAACATTCTGGTTTTCCCAATAACTTTTATCAAATAATGAATTCCTTATTTAAAATATTAAGTCTTTATACTTTATTTTTTCTGTTTTGTGTTTTGCTGTTGCTGGGCTTTGCTTTGTTTTGTTTTGTTGGGGTTTTTTGTCTGCATTTTGTTTTACAACATGACTATGCAAATTGCATGATTACACAGGTAAAACCTATATCAAATTACTTCCTGTCTCAGGGATGGAGAGAATTTGGAACTCAAAAACTTTTTTTAAAAGAATGTTAAAAATTGTTTTTATGTGCAGTTGGGGAAAATGAGCTATTATTTAAAATGAAATAAGAAACAAAAAATCTGAATCTGAGTAAAAAAATAAAACAAACTGTAATTGCCTTGGAGAAAAACTAACAAAATATCTCCTGTCTCACTGAGACAAGATATATTTAGGGAAGAATTCTTTATATATTATTAGATATGGTCACTATACTGAGTATTTTTCCCCAGTAGTATTTCATTTTTTTAAAAAAATAAGTATTCAAATTAGAATTCTGGAGATGATAGAGGTGGAAATTTTCAGAAATAACTATGAAGTTAAAACAAAGATGCAAAAAGGGCATAGATAGAACTTGTTAAGAAAAGAAAAATAGTTTAGTGACTTAGCCAACATCATAAGCATCAGAAGTAGGATTTAAACCAAGGCCTCTGACTATAAAAATCAGTTTTTTCCCACCATGTTTTACTATTGTTTAGACTTTATAAAGTGATATATATATATATATATATATATATATATATATATATAAAATACTCTTTATAGATAGAGATATTATAAACAACACTGTAAGATAATGCAGTGAAAGTATTGTTTCTTCCTTTACAGATGAATTAATTAAACTAGGAAGGGAAACTGCCTTCCCCCAATCACAAATTAAGTAAATTACATAGTCAAATGCTAATCCAAGTTTTCTTGCATCAAGTTCAGAATTCAATACAATTTAAGATTACCCTATATCCTGATGAATCTCAGATTAAGTAAACCATCATATTTCCAGTTATTTATTGAGTTCATGGATTATCTAGTACTCTAATCTTATTTTTATCTTGTTCTTATAACTTCCTTTTAACCATCCCCTACTTCTTTTTTAAACTTTTTATTCTAAAAATATATGCATAGTTTTCAATGCTGATCCTTTCAAAATCTTGTGTTCCAAATTTTTTCCCCTCCTTCTCTCCCTTCTCCTCCCCTGGAAAACAAGTAAATCCAATAATGTTAAACCTATGCAATTTTTCTAAACCTATTTTCCACAATTATCATGGTGCACAAGAAAAATCAAATCAAAAAGGGAAAACAATGAGAAAGAAAACAAAATACAAGCAAACAGCAACAAAAGTAGAAAAAATACTATGTTGTGATCCACATTCGTTGCCCACAGTGCTCTCTCTGGGTAGAGATGGCTCTCTCCATTACAAGTCCATTGGAACTGGTTTAAATTACCTCACTGTTGAAAAGAGCCACATTCATCAGCATTGATCATCATGTAATCTTGTTTTTTGCTGTATACAATGTTCTCTTGGTTCTACTCACCCACTTAACATGAGTTCTTCATCTCTTCAGACCTTGAAATCAACTTGCTGATCAATTCTTATAGAATAATAATATTCCATTCATAACTTATTCAGCCATTCTATGACCAATGGATATCCACTCAGTTTCCAATTCCTTGCCACTTTGAAAAGAGTTGGTTACAAACATTTTTGCCCATGTGGGTCTTTTTCCCTTTTACACTATCTCTTTGGGATATAGACTGACTGGATCAAAGGATGTGCACAATTTGATATTTCTTTGGGTATAATTTCATATGCTCTCCAAAACTCCATCAACAATTTATTAGTATTCCAGTTTTCCTACATCCCCTTCATCCTTCATCATCATTGTTTCCTATCATCTTAGCCAATCTGAGTAGTGTGTAGTGGTACCTCAGAATTTTCTTAAATTGCATTTCTCTGACCAATAGTGATTTAGAGCAATTTTACATATGATTAGAAATGGTTTAAATTTTTTCATCTGAAAATTATCTGTTCATAGAATTTGACTAGTTATCAATTGGAGAATGGCTTGTGTTCTTATGCTCCCAAGTGTTGTTAATGGAATGGATGTTGGATTTTGTCAAATGTTTTTTCTGCACCTATTGAGATAACCATGTGATTTTTGTTTGATTAATGATATAGTCAATTATGCTAACAGTTTCCCTAATATTGAAAAACCCTATATTCCTGGTATAAATCCTACTTGATCATGGTGTATAATCTTTGGGATATCATTCTGTAATCTATTTGCTAATATTTTATTTAAGATTTTTGAATTAATATTCATTAGGGAAATTGGTTTATAATTTTCTTTCTCTGTTTAATTATAACTGTATTACATATTAGCACCATATCTGTGTCACAAAAAGAATTTGGTAGGACTTCTTATTTCCTTATTTTTACAAATAGTCGTTTGCATTGTGTTAGAATTGTTCTTTATATGTTTGGAATAATTCACATGTAAATTCATCTGGTCCTGGAGATTTCTTAGAAAGTTGATTAATAACTCAATTCAATTAATTGAGTTGATTAATAACTTCAATTTATTTTTCTAAAATGAGGCTATTTAAAAATTATTTCCTCTTATTTTAGGAAATACATTATTTAAATAGTCCTTTTAATCTGGGAAAATTATATTTTTGTAAGTATTCATCCATTTCATTTAGATTATTGGATTGTCATTCAATTGAGCAAAATATCTACTAATCATTACTCTAATTTCCTCTTCATTGGTCGAAAGTTGACTCTTCATTTTTGATACTAACAATTTGATTTTCTTTTTTTTTGCTTTTTCTAATCAAATTAACTAAAAGTTTTGTTTTATTTTTTTTTTTCTTAAAACCAATCCTTAGTTTTGCTTACTTTCTTACTTTCCTTACTTCCAATTTTATTAATCTTCCCTTTTATTTTCAGAATTTCAAATTTGGTATTTAATTGAGGGTTTTTAATTTGTTATTTTTCTAGTTTTTTTTTTTTTAGTTCCATGCCCAATTAATTTATCTTCTATCTCTCTATTTTATGCATGTAAGTATCTAGAAATATAATATCATGATCTGAAAAAGATGTATTTCCTATTTCCACGTTTTTGCATTTGCTTTTGTGATTTTTATGCCTTAATACATAATCAACTTTTCTGTAGTTTTCATGTACCACCAAAGCTTTCACAGCCCCTCCCCCTTTCATATCCCTTTCTTCTTCTACTTCTGTCCTCCCTTCTATTGGGCTCTCTCTTTCCTTTCCCCCTTTCCCCTCCTACTTCCCTAACAGGTGAGACAAGTCTATCTATCAAACAAAATATGTCTGATATTTTCTCTTTGAGCAAAAACCAATGAGATTAAGGTTGAAATAATGCTTATCCTCTGTCCTTTCTTTACAGCAATTATAATGGTTTTTTTAACCTCTTCATGAGACATAAGTTTAATTTACCTCTCCTTTCCTTTTCTTCCAGTAGAATCCCTTTTCCATCCTTATATCATCATTTTTTATGTCATCATAATAAAGTCAAATTATACCTATACTCTCTAAGTATACTCCAAACAAAGATACAGTTCTCAAGAGTTAAACATATATCATCTTCCCATATAGGGATGTAAGTAAATTTTTGGGAAGTATTTTTGTTTTTGACTGAGGCAATTGGGGTTAGGTGACTTGCCCAGAATCACACAGTTAGGATGTTTTAAGTATCTGAGACTAAATTTGAACTCAGGTCTTCCTGACTTCAGGGCTGGTGCGCTATTAAGTGTGCCACCCAGCTGCCCCAATAAGTAAATTTCTTAACTTAAAAACATAGTTTTTTTTCTTTTCTTTTTACCTTTTTATGCATTTCTTGAGTTCTGTATTTGAAGATCAAATTTTCTGTTCAGTTCTGGTCTTTTCATGTAAAATATGTGAAATCCACCTATTTCATTGAATACCCATCTTTTGCTCTAAAAGATAATGCTTAATTTTGCTGAATAGTTGATTCTTGGCTACAATCCAAGATCCTTTGGAATATTATATTCCAGGCCCTTCAGTTCTTTAAAGTGGAACCTTCTAGGTCCTGGATAATACTGATTGTGGCTCCTCCATATTTGAATTGTTTCTTTCTTGCTGCTTGCCTTGATCTGATAATTCTAAAATTTAGCTATGATTTTCCTTGGAGTTTTCATTTTGGGGTTTCTTTCAGGAGGTGATCAGTGAATTTTTATAATGGCTATTTTACCTTCTGGTTCTAAGACATCAGGGCAGTTTTCCTTGATGCTTTCTTGAAAGATGTCACCTAGACATTTTATTTCATCATCGTTTTCAGGTAGTCCAATAATTCTTAGACTGTCTCTTGTGGATCTATGATCCAGGTCAGTTATTTTATAATGAGGTAGTTTAAACTATTTTTTTATCTTTTGGTGTTTTCTTTTTTGACTGATTTTTGATGTCTCACTGAGTTATTCACTTCCATTTGTTCAATTCTAATTTTTAGTGAATTATTTTCTTCAGTTAGCTTATTTATCTCATTTTGTATTTGGCTAATTGAATTTTTAAATGAATTGTTTTGTTCACTGGATTTTTTTCCCTATTTCACAAATTCTGTTTTTCAAGGTATTGATTTATTTTTCCATTTCATTAAGTCTATTTTTAAGGAGTTACATGTCTTCTAGTTCACTAAATCAATTTCTAAGGACTTTGAATTCTTCCCAGAAAGCCTTGTGAGATGGAGACCAAATCATATTACCCTGTGAAGCTTCATCTGGAGACATTTTGACTTTAGTTTCCTCAGCTTTTGAGGTCTATTCTTTTCTGTCTTTATAAAAGATATCTATGGTAAGAGCTCCTTTCACTTCTTTTTTTTTTTTTTTTTTTTGGAGATTTTTCTTGTTTGTTGTATATATTTTTCAATTATAGCTTTTTAATCATATATATATATATATATATATATATATATATATATATATACACACACACACACATACATATATATTTATGGATATTTTTGAAATTCATCTGTACAAAACTCTGTGTTTTAATTTCCCCCCTTCCCCCTCCCTCATTTGGCAAGTGATCCAATATATGTCAAACATGTGCATATCCTCTATACATATTTCCACAAATATCATGCTGCACGCACACAAAAAAAAATCAGATCCAAAAGGAAAAAAAATGAGAAAGAAAACAAAATGCAAGCAAACAACAAAAATAGTGAAAATACCATGTTGTGGTCTACATTCAGTTCCTTCTGCCCTCTCTAAAGGGGCAGAAGGCTTTCTTCATCACAAGATGATTAGAACTTTTTTGAATCATCTCATTGTTGATGAGATCCATATCCATCAGAATTGATCATGGTAGTCTTATTGTTGTCTTGTACACCACATCTCCTGGTTCTGCTCATTTCACTTAACATCAGTTCATATAAATTTCTCCAAACCTCTCTGAAATCATCTTGCTAATCATTTCTTAGAGAACAGTAACATTCTATAACATTTATATACCATAATTTATTTAGCCATTCTCCAACTGATAGGCATCCATTCATTTTTCAGTTTCTTGCCACTATGAAAAGGGCTTCCACAAACATTTTTGCACATGTGGATCTCTTTCCCTCTTTTATGATTTCTTTAGGATACAAGCCCAGTAGAAACACTGCTATGTCAAAGAGTATGCACAGTTTGATAGCTCTTTGGTCATACTTTCAAATTGTATTCCAGAAAGGTTGAATCAGTTCACAACTCCACCAACAATGTATTAGTGTCCCAATTTCCCCACATCTCCTCAAATATTTGTCATTATCTTTTCCTGTCATCTTAGCCAATCTGAGATGTATGTAGTGGTAACTCAGAGTTATCTTAATTTGCATTTCTCTGATAAATAGTGATTTAGAGAACCTTTTCATATCACTAGAAATGGTTTTAATTTCTTCATCTAAAAATTGCCTGTTTACATCCTTTGACCATTTATCAATTGGAGAATGACTTGAATTCTTATAAATTTGAGTCAATTCTCTATATATTTTAGGAATGAGGTCTTTATCAGAACCCTTGAATGTAATTTTTTTCCCCCAGTTTATTGCTACCCTTCTAATTTTGTCTGCATTGGTTTTGTTTGTGCAAAACCTTTTTAACTTTATATAATCAAAATTATCTATTTTTTTGTGATCAATAATGATCTCCAGTTCTTCTTTTGTCACAAATTCCTCCCTTCTCCACAAATCTGAGAGGTAAAATATCCTATGTTCTTCTAATTTGCTTATAATATCACTCTTTTTGTCTAAATCTTGGACTCATTTAGACATTATCTTGGCATAGGGTGTTAGGTGTGGGTTGGTGCCTAGTTTCTGCCATACTAGTTTCCAATTTTCCCAGTGGTTTTTGTCAAATATTGAGTTCTTATCCCCAAAGCTGGGATCTTTGGGTTTGTCAAACATTAAATTGCTATAGTTATTGAATATTTTGTCCTGTGAACCCAACCTATTTCACTAGTCAATTACTCTGTTTCCAACCAGGATCAAATGGTTTTGATGAACACTGCTTTATAATATAATTTTAGGTCTAGTACAGCTAGGCCACCTTCATTTGCATTTTGTTTCATAATTCCCTTTAAATTATTGATGTTTTGTTTTTCCAGATACATTTTCTTATGATTTTTTCTAGCTCTGTGAAGTAATTTCTTTTTTTTTTTTTTTTTTTTTTATTTAATAGCCTTTAATTTACAGGATATATACATGGGTAACTTTACAGCATTAACAATTGCCAAACCTCTTGTTCCAATTTTTCACCTCTTACCCCCACCCCCACCCCCTCCCCTAAATGGCAGGATGACCAGTAGATGTTAAATATATTAAAATATAACTTAGATACACAATAAGTATACATGACCAAAACATTATTTTGCTGTACAAAAAGAATCAGACTCTGAATTATTGTACAATTAGCTTGTGAAGGAAATCAAAGATGCAGGTGTGCATAAATATAGGGACTGGGAATTCAATGTAATGGTTTTTAGTCATCTCCCAGAGTTCTTTTTCTGGGTATAGTTAGTTCAGTTCATTACTGCTCCATTAGAAATGATTTGGTTGATCTCGTTGCTGAGGATGGCCTGATCCATCAGGACTGGTCATCATCTAGTATTGTTGTTGAAGTATATAATGATCTCCTGGTCCTGCTCATTTCACTTAGCATCAGTTCGTGTAAGTCTCTCCAGGCCTTTCTGAAATCATCCTGTTGGTCATTTCTTACAGAACAGTAATATTCCATAATTTTCATATACCACAATTTATTCAGCCATTCTCCAACTGATGGACATCCATTCAGTTTCCAGTTTCTAGCCACTACAAAAAGGGCTGCCACAAACATTCATGCACATACTGGTCCCTTTCCCTTCTTTATAATCTCTTTGGGATATAATCCCAGTAGTAACACTGCTGGATCAAAGGGTATGCACAGTTTGATAACTTTTTGAGCATAGTTCCAAACTACTCTCCAAAATGGTTGGATTCGTTCACAACTCCACCAACAATGAATCAATGTCCCAGTTTTCCCACATCCCCTCCAACAATCATCATTATTTTTTCCTGTCATCTTAGCCAATCTGACAGGTGTGTAGTGGTATCTTAGAGTTGTCTTAATTTGCATTTCTCTGATTAATAATGACTTGGAGCATCTTTTCATATGACTAGAAATAGTTTCAATTTCTTCATCTGAGAATTGTCTGTTCATATCCTTTGACCATTTTTCAATTGGAGAATGGCTTGATTTTTTATAAATTAGAGTTAATTCTCTATATATTTTGGAAATGAGGCCTTTATCAGAACCTTTGACTGTAAAAATATTGTGAAGTAATTTCTTGAGAATTTGATTGGTATGGCAATGAATAAGTAGATTAATTTAAGTAGTATTCTCATTTTTATTATATTAGCTGAGCCTACTCATGAACATTTGATATTTTCCCAAGAGATTATAAGTATCTTTATTTGTGTGGAAAATGTTTTGTAATTGTGTTCATATAGTTTTTGACTTTGTCTTAGCAGATAGACTCTCAAATATTATATTATCTACAGTTATTTTAAATGGATTTTCTCTTTGTATCTCTTGCTGCTGGACTTTGTTGGTAATACATAAAAATGCTGATGATTTATGTTGATTTATTTTGTATTCTACAACTTGGTTAAAGTTGTGAATTGTTTCTAGTAGTTTTTAGTTGATTCTCTAGAATTCTCTAAGTAAACTATCATCTATAAAGTGATAATTTGGTGTCCTCCTTACCTATTCTAGTTCCTTTAATCTCTTTTTCATCTCTTGTTGCCAAAGCTAACATTTCTAAAACAATATTGAATAATAATGGTGATAGTGGACAACTTTGTTTTACCCTTGATCTTAATGGGAATGGTTCTAGTTTATCCCCATTACATATGCCTCTTGCTGATGGCTTTAAATAGATGGTATTTATAATTTTAGGGAAAACTCCATTTATTCCTATACATTCTAATGTTTTTAATGGGAATGGATATTGGATTTTGTCAAATTCTTTTTTGGTATCTACTGAGATAATCATATGATTTTTGTTAGTTTGGTTATTGATATAGTCAATTATACTAATTGTTTTCCTATTATTGAACCAGCCCTGCATTTCTGGTAAAAATCTTATTTGGTCATGGTGTATTAACCTGGGGATAACTTGCAGTAATCTCTTTGCTAATATTTTATTTAAGATTTTTGCATCATTATTCATTGAAGAAATTGATCTATAATTTTATTTTGCTGTCTTCAGCCTACCTGGCATAGGTATCAGCACCATATCTGTGTCATAAAAAGAATTTGGTAGGATTCCTTTTTTCTGTATTTTCCCAAAGAATATATATAATATTGGAATTAGTTGTTCTTTTAATGTTTGGTCGAATTTACATGTAGGGGACAACTAGTTGGTGTAGTGGATAGAGTACCAGCCCTGAAATCAGGAGGACCTGAGCTCAAATCTGGCCTCAGACACTTAACACTTCCTGACTGGTGACTCTGGGCAAGTCACTTAACCCCAATTGCCTCAGGAAAAAAAAAAAGAATTATGTGTAAATCCATCTGGCCCTGGAAATTTTTTTTTTCTTATGGAATTGATTAATAACTTATTCAATTACTTTTTCTATAATGGGACTATTTAAATAATTTATTTCCTTCTCTGTTAATCTGGACAATTTATATTTTTGTTAATATTCATCTATTTCACTTATATTATCATATTTATTGGAATACAATTGGGCAAAATAGTTCTTAATTATTGCTGCAATTTTCTCTTCATTGGTGCAAAGTTCATCCTTTTCATTTTTGAGACTAACAATTTGATTTTCTTTTTTTCTTTTTCTGTTCAAATTAACTAAAAGTTTATCAATTTTGTTGCATTTTTTCATAAATGTTTTGTTTATTAATTAAACAGTTTTCTTACTTTCAGTTTTATTAATCTCTGCTCTTATTTTTATAATTTCAACTTTGGTATTTATTTGGGGGGGTTTAATTTGTTCTTTTTCTAACTTTTTTAGTTGCATGCCTATTTCATTGACCTTCCTTTTCTCCATTTTATGCAAGTAAGCATCTAGAGATATAAAACTTCCTCTAATACCTGCTCTGGCTGCATTCCACAAATTTTGTTATTGTTTTATTATTGTTATTCTCTTGGATGAAATTATTGATTGGTCTATGATTTATTGTTTCACCCATTCATTCTTTAGGGTCAGGTTATTTAGTTTCCAATTAATTTTTGGTCTATTTTCCCCTGGCTCTTATTTAAATGTGATTCTTATTGTATCATGATCTGAAAAAGATGTATTTACATCTACCTTTCTGCATTTGATTTTAAGATTTTTATACCCCAATATACAGTCAATTTTTGTATAGGGTCCATGAACCATTGAGAAAAAAGTATACTACTTTCTGTCTTCATTCAATTTTCTCCAATGTTCTATCATACCTAACATTTCTAAAATTCTACTTATATCCTTAACTTCTTTCTTGTTTATTTTGTGGTTTGATTTATCTAGTTCTGATAGAGAGAGGTTGAGATCCCCTACTAGTATAGTTTTGCTGCATATTTCTTCTTGTAGCTCTCTTAACTTTTCTTCTAGGAATTTGGATGCTATACTAAATTAGTGCATATATATTTAGTCTGATAATACTTCATTACCTGATAAATTACTCTTTAGCAAAATATAATTTCCTTCTTTATCTCTTTTAATTAGATCTATTTTTGCTTTTGCTTGATCTGACATCAGATTTGCTACCCCTGCTTTTTTTTTTTTTAACTTCATCTGAAGCATAATAGATTCTGCTTCAGCATATTACCTTTACTTTTTATGTATCACTCTGCTTTTTTTCAATGGGTATTTTACCTTCTGGTTCTAGGACATCAGACCAGTTTTCCTTGATTTCCTGAAAAATGATGTCTGAGCTCTTTTTTCATCATGGTTTTCAGGAAGTACAATAATCCTTAGATTATCTTTCCTACATCTATTATCTAGGTCAATTTTTTTTCCATTTTCTCCTTTTTTTTTTTTCATTTTTGAGGGTTTTGTTTGACTGATTCTTGATGTCTCATTGAGTCATCCATTTCCATTTATTCAGTTCCAATTTTTAGTAAATTATTTTCTTCTGTTACCTTTTTTAAGATACTTTTATATTTGACCAATTGAATTTTTATTATTTTATTTTATTATTTTTTATTAAAGCTTTTTATTTACAAAACATTTGCATGCTTAACTTTTCAACATTGACCCTTGCAAAATCTTTTGTTCCAAAATTTCCCCTTTCCCTTCACCTCCTCCCCTAGCTAGTAGGTAGTCCAATACATGTTAAATGTTAAAATATATGTTAAATCCATTATATGTATATATACTTATACAGTTATCTTGCTGCACAAGAAAAGTCAGATCAAGAAGCAAGAAAAAATCCTGAGAAGGAAAATAAAAATGCAAGCAAACAATAACAGAAAAAGTGGAAATGCTATGTTGTAGTCCACATTCCTTTCCCATAATTCTCTCTTTGGGTGTAGCTGATACTCTTCATTACTGAACAATTGGAACTGGTTTGAATCATCTAATTGTTGAAGAGAGCCACATACATCAGAGTTGATCATCATATAATCTTGTTGTTGCTGTATATAAGGATCTCTTGGTTCTGTTCATTTCATTTAACATTAGTTCATGTCTCTCCAGGCCTCTCTGAAATCATCCTGTTGGTCATTTCTTACAGAAGAATAATATTCCATCACATTCATATACCATAATTTATTCAGTCATTCTCCAATTCATGAGCATTCATTCAGTTTCCAGGTTCTTGCCACTACAAAAAGGGCTGCCATAAACAGTTTTTCACATGTGGATCCCTTTCCCTTCTTTAAGATCCATTTAGCATATAATCTCTGTAGAAACATACTAGATCAAAGAGTATGCACAGTTTGATAACAATTGAATTTTTAAATGAATTGTTTTGTTCAATGTTTGTTTTGTTTTGCTTCTTCCATTTCACAAATTCTGTTTTTCAAGGAGTTATGTTCTTTTTCCATTTTACTAAATCAATTTGTAAGAAGCTATGTGCTTTTTCCATTTCATCAAGTCTTTTTTGTATGGAGTTATTTGCTTTTTCTATTTCACTAAATCTATTTTTAAGGAGTTTTCTTTAGATAATTTCTGTGTTTCCTTTTCCAAAACTTCTTGCAAAATTCCCATTTCCTGTACACATTTTTCTTCTAATTCTCTTTTAAGATCTTTTTTGAATTTTTCCAAGTGTCCTTTGTGAGATGGGGACCAATTCATACCACCCTTTGGGACTTCATATGAAGATGATCTGCTTTTAGTGTCCTCAGGGTTTGAAATCTATTCTTCTCTTTCTTCATAAAAACTATATATGATCAGAGGTCTTTTTGCTTTTTTTGCTCATTTTCTTTAAAAAGGTTGAGGTCTGCTTTTGGGGTAAATGGGAGATTGTCCCATGTTTCCTCTACAGGCCAAAGTAGTTTTCCTCTGTTTTGGAGCTGGTGCTACTGGCTTCCTTGCTGTGTTTGGTGGGCATGTCCAGGTGCTGCACTATGCTGGAGTTCAAGGGTTTACTATTTGCTTTCTGTATTTGTGTTAGAGATCTCACAACTAGTCTGCTTCTCCACTGTCTTCTGAAACAAGACAGAGTAGGCAATGCTACAGTATTTTGGCTAAGAACTTCCCAGTAGATTCCTCTGTTGTGTGGAGACCCATTTGCTCTGGGTCCTTGCTGTGCCTTCATGGAGCTGCTTATTCATCTGCCCCAACCCCCACTCCCCACTTTCTGTGCCTGATTGAGACAGAGCTTTCCTGAAGTTCTTCCAAAATATCTTCTGTTGGAAATTTCTTATACTCCAAATATTTATGTCTCCTATCACTCCAAAACCAGTTCAAAGGCTTGATCTGATATTGATCTGAGGGAAGAACTGAGAGAAATGTCTATCTACTCTTTGCCATCTTCGTTCCTCCCATTCCCTGCTTCTTAACACATTCCTCTTGGCCATGATTATAACATTTTCATAAGAAAGAAGGTGAAACTGATGCTTTTTAAAAAATATATGTTGATTTCATTTATCATGTACTCTTTTACTACATATCTGGTTTAGCTAAATTTTATTAATTGTGTTTCTTTTAATCTCATAGTTTAATTTTTTTTTTGTTTTATTTCAAGGTTTAAAGTTATTTATATTCCATCACAATAGCTTGACAAGTAAAATGCAGTTAAACAACTTTTCTTTTTAAAAATCCTTCTCTATACAATATCAAAGAGCATTGAATTTATTCTTTGATACAAATTTAATTAACTATTTTTATGTCTTGTATTAACAACTTCCCTCACTCCAAAAAAGGGAATCCTAAAAATGCTTCATCTGGTGGCAGTCCTTTAGAATCAAAACTGCAAATAAGAGAGGATATTTATTTCCCCAAATTTGTCATATCATTTGGATCATAGATCTAGAACTAAAAGAGATTCACCCCACCATATTGACCTGTCCTGATCAAATGTGGCAGAAAGAAAAGCCAACTAAATATTAAGCATACTTTTAGGATGAAACCAATTTGGCAATTATTTACTGTGTTTTACAAATGAGGAAACTGAGGTTCAGTGATGTTCAATAATTTGCTTGCCAAGGAAAACATCACTCAGCTGATTTTGGTCTAAATTTGTCTTTTTTTTTTTTTTTTTTTTTTTTGGTGTAGAGATATCCTGGTATAGAAATCTATTCTTTGGATGTGGTTTATACATTGTAGACTTAAGAAGTTTTTGAGAGGGCTAAGAATTAAATAATTTCCTCTTGGCAACACAATAAATATACAGAATGTCCCCAAAATCTTAGTGCAGCTTTAAGCTTTAATAGCTTAATACTATAGAACTTTAAAATGAATTAAACTTTTGGGACATCCTATATGTGAGGCAGGTCTTTTGTCCAGATTTTCATGGCTCCTAAGTTAGCATTGTATTCACTTCACTATACTGGCTATCCTGATCAAATGCAGAAGAAAGAATTAAAAGTCAGGGAACACTAAGTATTTTAGAAATGCCATTTGCCCATGCTCAGTATTGGAATTTCAATTGTGCTTATAGACCTTGAATGTTTTTCATGGCACTGGAGTTTCATAAGCAAGGTCTTTCTTTTCTATAAACAATTTCATAGCTGCCGTTTTTACATTAAATACAGCTGTTGTGTTGCCAAGGAGCCAGATGACTGTATATAAACTTATGCTTTTTTCATGCTTCTCCATTTTATTTTTTGTAAAAATAATCTGAGAAAATTTACTATTTTCGTGGACTTTTCTGCACTTATTGTTCAAATGAAAACATGTCAAGAAATGCAGCAGTTAAAATTCTTCAAGTCAATTTAACTTCCCCATGCGTAGTGTCTTTTTTTTTTTTAATTTTTTTTAATTTTTAAGGAGTGTACATTTATTGAAGGCAAATGGATTCTACTGCATCAGTAATTTCTATTAGGATTTATATTGGGACCATCATTGATGTTCCTATGAGGACTTTAACTTTTTTTTATTTACAGACTTGGATGTTGGAATACCAAAATATTTTAATGTAATTTTATAATTAATGAAATATACAGAAACTTTCATCGTGAGTTTCAAAGAAGTAGACTATAGAGACATGTTTTCTTTGTCTTTTTTTTTTAACAGTGAAGTTTGCTTTGGAATTAATATGTAATAGTTTTAAGTCCATCATGAATCAAGTGCTAGCAAACTTATTGTCATAGTCCCCATTAGAATGCTTTTGTAGATTTGATACATTCTGAATCTATATTACTTAATTTAGGAAGTTTATTTGGGAGGGTGAGCATGAGTGAACACTGCAAATAAAATGCCAGAACTGTGTGTGTGTGGAGGGGGGAGGGGGCGGGCATCCTATTGTTAATCAGTACATTTAATACCATGGGGAAAACAGGTGCTATAAGAGTACTGGTTTTAAATTATTAATGAATTTGCCAAGCTGAGGTCAAAAAGTAATTCAACAAACTTATAAGGAAACCTGTGAAGTGGCAACAGAGAGTTAAAATCTTGTTTGCATGAAAATAACCGGGACCTGTATTTTTTTTCAAGTCCACATTGTCTATATTCATTTGATGAGTCTCAATTGTCATTGACAGAAGTGTGATTTTCTTTTTAACTATTTTGAATTTCAAAATTGAAGAGTTGACTTTAAAAAAATGCAACATGACTACAATAAAGAGGCAATGTAATAAAGTAAACGGAGTGTTGGACTTGTCGGCAAGGCCGAGATTCAAATCTCACCTGTGATACTTACTTTTTTTTTGTGACCCATGAACAAGTCACTTAACCCTGAGATTTATTTATCAAACTATTGATAGGTTGTGATCAATATCAGAAAAAGAGGTTTTGACAAAGATAGATCCATGATATATTTATTATATATTGTAATGGGCCAGAACTCTGGAGAAGTATACTTAAGACTCAGTATAATTGATTTAATCCTACAACAACGTGTTAACTCAGTGGAATTGATAGACAATGGTTATCTAGTTTACATAAACTTAGTATTTAGCATGGTGATGTAATAGTTCTTTTTTTTTTAAATGGAATAAAATCTATTTTATTTAGAAAGGACCTTATCATGAAAATTGTATGCATATTTATCACTGATAATTTTAATAAGTATGTTTCAAAAGTCATCGAGATAGGTTCACTTGCACATTATTACTTTTTATTATTATTAAAGCTTTTTATTTTTAAAACATATGCATGGATAATTTTCAACATTTAACCTTGCAAAACTTTGTGTTCCAAATTATTTCCCCTCCCTTCCCCTCTCCTCTCCCCTAGAAGCAAGTGATCTAATATATGTTTAATGTGTTCAATGTGCAATTCAATGTAATAGTTCTACAGTTGATATAATTTTAATAGGATATTTAAACTGAGGACAAATTCAGCCACAGACATTCAATGTTTGATCAGCCTCTTGGTGGCTCTTCTGCCTCTTGCATTTTGGGAGAGACTGGTTCAGAAAGGGAGACTGAAGGAGATCATAAAGACTTTACTTTATCCCTGACTATTCTGTTGGTGATTATTCTGCTGAGATCATGGGTGGTCCAAAGGCTCTCCAGAAAGCTAGCTCAAACATTACAATTTCATGCCCAAACATGGACTAAGGACCTCCATTTCACTGACAAGATCATGAGTTCAGTGGAGAAGTCCCCTGTGACTCAGAAATAGGGTGAATACAAAAATAGACAAGTAGGAAACTTTGGTAAGGGCTAAAGTAGTGTTTCAGCTGAAATGGGACAAATGCTTAGAAAAGAGCCTTCCTCACTCCAATGGAAATGTGTAGAAAGCACAGTTAAGCTAATAAAAATGGTTTGATTTTAACTTGGGAGCAGGTTGATGGACTCTTAGAAACATTAGAATGCACATCCCCTTGGTTCTCCAAGGAAGAAGAATTAGGGACAGATAAGTGGGAACTAGTAGGAGTGCAACTAATTGAATATCACAATGATAATGGTCTTGATTCAATTCCTAAAGAAACATTCTCTCTCTATAAAACTCAATACAATTGACTTTAGGGAATTATATAAGTTTTAGAATAAGGAAAAAGAAGGAAGAGCAGGAGGGCAAAGGTACTAATAAAACAACTGAAAAGCATGAAGAATTAGACAAGAAAGGAGTTAAGTACAATGCTGATGGAATTAAGGAATGTGGTGCTTCATAGCAGGAGTCATTAGGGAATTCCCCATCCCCTGACCTACCCCCCTAAATTAACCCTTCATGGGTGGAGGGAGAAGGAGGAGGGTAAGGGGCAGTGACACAATCAGCACTACCCATGAAGTAGCTTTGTCCACCCATTATGACATGATTAGAAAAAGCACTAGTTAAAGCTAAAAAAAGGATAGGATATATCTGATTTAAGAATAAAAACATACCCTGTGATTGAAGAATTTGACTCTTCAGGTCAAGCCAGGAGAAAATACACTCCTTTCGATCTGAAAATTATCAAAGGTCTGAAAAAGGATTGTACTCTTTATGTTCTACATCTTCTTATGTTAAGATGGTATTATAGAATTTGGCTTTTGAAATTTTAATCCCTAGTTACTGGAAATCTATAATAGCAAGAACATGTTTAGAACCTGGACAAAACTTGTTGTGGCTTTTGCAGTATAGTGAACTCTATAGAATACAAGACCAATGAAATAGGCAAACTGGAGTTAATTTACCAATCATCTTTGATCAATTAGCAGGTAAAGGCCATTATGCAGACACTTTAGCACAGATTAATTACCCTTTGATAACATATGAGGAAATTGCTGCTGCTGCTATCAAAGCATGGGGCACCTTCCAAGGAAGAGAAGACAGAAGAAAAGCCTTCATGAAAATGGAGCAAGATCCAAATGAAGCCTTTGCTGATTTTGTGGGTCATCTTCAGAGAGCTGTCATATGATCGATTGGAGAAAATGCAGTTACAGGAATTATGATAAGGCAACTTGCTAGAGAAAATGCTAATGAGGTCTGTAGAAGAATTATACTAGGACTACACAAGGATGCTCCTTTAAAGGAGCTCATAAGATGCTATGTCACAATGCCTTTTATATCCAGGTTATGATGCAGAACATGGGAAGACAGAGTCTCTTATGACAAGGGACTTCCAGAGAGACTCGTCAGTGCTTTCAGTGTGGTAAAGTAGGGCATCTGAAAGCTCAATGTTGGCATAGAAATAGAGTGAGAGGACAGGGTGGGAGAAGAAGACCCAAAACCCTATGTCCAAAATTCAACAGAGACTTCCATTATATATGGCATTAGAATGTAGATTGACTCAGGGAAACAGAAAGTGGGGCCCAGCTCCAGGGCCCCAGGCAAAAAACAGGTGGGGTATGATGGCAGCCCAGGTTACACCCAGAGATTTTAGAAATTCAATATTCAGACATGATCACTCAGCCAAAAAGGAATATGATGGAAGAAAGGGATTACATGATCAATCATCCAAAAACCAATCTGGTGGAAGAAAGGGATTACATGATCTATCAGCCAAGAAGCAATCTGATGGGGAAAAGGGGATTGCATTAGGGAAAATAGAGTTGTATGCAGCTGGGACTGAGATAACCCCTGGAGAGGTGAAATCTATCCTTGTCCCACCTATGGATCTTTTGCCTCCAGACACATTAGGCTTGCCATTTCATCTCCTGAGAGTACTTACAAAACAGTGTCCATCCATAAACTGATGTGGGAAACTAGGGAATGTGTAACTAATATCCCAGTCACTAACACAGGTAGACAATATGTGACTTTTCACCCAGGAGAAGTAGTAGCATCAGGTTTACTGATACAGACTCCTTTTTTTTTTTTTTTTTTTTTCTTTTTTCTTTTTTTTTTTTTTAATTTAATAGCCTTTTATTTACAGGTTATATATATGCATGGGTAACTTTACAGCATTAACAATTGCCAAACCTCTTGTTCCAATTTTTCACCTCTTACCCCCCACCCCCTCCCCCAGATGGCAGGATGACCAGTAGATGTTAAATATATTAAAATATAAATTAGATATACAATAAGTATACATGACCAAACCGTTATTTTGCTGTACAAAAATAATCAGACTCTGAAATATTGTACAATTAGCTTGATACAGACTCCTAATAAGCAATCTGGTGATAGTCGCCCAGATTCTCCAAGCAATAGAATCCAGGAATATACTGGACTGCAGCAGTTACAGCTGACCATCCTATGCTCACTATCTTTATAAATGGCATACCATTAGAAGGGTTGGTAGACACAGGTGCAGATCATAAAGTCATTAGAAGTGCTAACTGGCCCAGTCACTGGCCAAAGATTAAGGCAAACACCTGCATGTCTGGTGTAGGAGGATCAATAGTAGCTGAAGGCGAAACAGGAGTTTTTACTCTTTTTGGGGTTGAAAAAATTCTCATCAGTCTATGGGGAAGAGACATTTTACAACAGTTAGGATTACAATTAAGTACTTTGGCTTTTTAGGCAGGCCTAATTATATATAGTACAAGAGCAACTTGACCAAGGTCACTTACAACCTTCTCTAAGTCCTTGGAATTCCCCTTTAATTGTTATAAAAAAGAAATCTGGAAAATGGAGGATGTTGACTGATTTAAGATAAATAAATGAACAGATGGAAACTATAGGAACTCTTCAGCCTGGACTTCCATCTCCTACTCAGTTGCCTAGAGAATGGCCTCTTTGGGTTATAGACATTAAGGATTGTTTCTATTCTATCCCTCTGAATAAGGAGGATATGAAAAGATTTGCCTTTTCAATGCCCAGAGTTAATTTAGCTGAGCCTTATAAAAGATATGACTAGACAGTATTAATAGGAAATGAAAACAGCCATACTATGTGTCAAATATATGTTGCTGCTGCTCTTACTCCAGTAAGAAAAGCATTTCCAAAAGTTATGTTATTACATTACATGGATGATATCTTGGGATGTGCACCTGAGGAGCAAATGTTAGAAGCATGTTTACAAAAGACCATAGAAACACTAAGGAACTACAAATTACATATAGCTCCAGAAAAAATCCAAAGGCATACTCCTTTTCAATATTTAGGATATGAAGTATATCCTAAGGGGCTTACAGTACAAAAGCTTTCTTTAAGAACAGAGAAGTTGAACACTTTAAATGACTTTCAGAAATTGATAGGAGATATCCAATGGATGTGTTCAGTGTTAGGCTTGACCACCTATCAATTGCAACTGTTATATGACATTTTAAGGGGAGACATGCTTTAAACTCACCACACCTGCTTACAAAAGAAGCTCAAGAGGCTTTGAGAGAACTTGAATTGGCTTTATCTGATGTGGTTGAAAGAGTCACTCAAAAACCTTTGGAAATATCAGTTTTTGCTACATAAGAGGCACCCATAGAAGTCCTTCATCAAGAAGACAGTGTGATAGAGTGGGTGAACCTCCCAGCACAACCAGAACAAAGCCTTACTCCTTACCCAGTGCTTGTGGCTAGAATTTTATTAAAGGCCATTAAGCAAGCAGTACAATTATCTGGGATAACACCTGACAAGCTATACATCTTTTATACCAATGCACAAATTAATAAATGCTGTGAAACCATCCCAGAGTTGGAAAATTTATTGGCCACAGTTCCAAATTTTACACACAGGTCTCCATTAAAGATAACCAGCCTATTACATGATTGGTGATGGATTCTTGAAAAAAAGATTTCTAAGGTTCCTCTTAAAGGACCAACTATCTTTAAAGATACATACAAACATAACATTTGTGCTGTATACTCTCGTGACTTAACTATATAAAGAGAGTAGTCAGAACTCTTTTCAGTTCACTCAGTAGAATGAATTGTAATGCAATCATTTTGGCTCTTATTTATCCAGGAGATTTAAATATACTATCTGATTCAGCCTATTCAGCCTATTCTGTAGGTGTGGTACAAAGAATTGCCACAGCCCAAATAAAATGTGTAACTTCCAATATATATCAGTTCTTTAAGGCACTTTAAGGACAACTGAGAAAGCATCCAGGTAAGATTTACATCTTGCATATCCGCTCTCATAGTGGACTTCCAGGTCCTATATTTCATGGAAATTCAAATGCAGATTGCCTTTTAATCATGTTAGTCAATACTTGTTTATTTTAGGCAGCCCAAGAATCTTATTCTAAATACCATCAGGCTGCTTGAGTTTTACATTTGCAATTTGGGATAACAAAAGAGGAAAACAGAAGCAGAGTCAAAGGCAGTACAGCTTGCCTTCCTTTCCACGCTCCTATGCTTCCTCCAGGAAAGAACCTTCATGTTTGAGACCCAATGAAATTTGGCAAATGGATGTGACCCATTATAAATCTTTTGGTTGTCTATCTTTTATCCATGTTGTAGTAGACACCTTTTCAGGATTTGCTTTTATAATACCAACAGCAAAATAGACAGCCTGAGTGGTCACTGAATTCCTTATCCAAGCATTTGCAATTATGGGTGTGCCACAAGCAAGAAAAACAGATAATGACCTGAATATATTTCTAAACATTTTGCATACTTTTGTCCACAGTATCAGATTTTACACACCATTGGCATACCTTTTAATCTTCAAGGACAGGCAATATTAGAGAGGAGAAATAGAGACATCAAGATGCTCCTCCAAAAACCAAAAAGTGGGGGAGCCATAGGTAACCTTAGAAAACTTTTAAAGTGAGTTCTATATATTATTAATTTTTTAAATTTTTGATAAAGCTGCACTGGCTCTGGCAGACAGGTTTTATAACCCACCAGAAGGTGGGTGTCCAGTGCGAGCAGCTCCACTATCTTTAGATAATCACCAGGTGATGTGGAGAGACCCAGAAAGTGGTGAATGGAAGGGACCAGACAGTTAACTGTTTGGGGAGAGGATTTGCTTGTATCTCTAAACATGAAGAAAAAATCAGATGGGTGCCAACGAGCCATATTTGTCTTATTCATTGGAGAGAGACAGAAAAAGAGAAAAACTTGAAAGAAAGGATAAGACCTAAGAAACATCTGACACTGAAAGAGCATGGCTGATAATGAGACTGTTGCAAGCCTTTAAAACCACCAGGAATCATTGGATTCCCTGACACATGATAAGAATATTGCATGACTTGAAAACCATCAGAAATCATTGGATTCCCTTACACATAATAAGACTGTTGCAGACTTTCAAAACTTGCAGGAATCATTGGATTCCCTGACACATGATAAGAATATTGCATGACTTGAAAACCATCAGAAATCATTGGATTCCCTTACACATAATAAGACTGTTGCAGACTTTCAAAACTTGCAGGAATCATTGGATTCCCTGACACATGATAAGAATATTGCATGACTTGAAAACCATCAGAAATCATTGGATTCCCTTACACATAATAAGACTGTTGCAGACTTTCAAAACTTGCAGGAATCATTGGATGCCCTGACATGTGAAGTGATGGAAAATAGATTGGTTTTGGACTATGTCTTGGCCTATGAAGGAGGTGTATGTCTGATTCTTATCTATATACCTTCCTTCTAGGACTCATGGACATGTATAATTCTCATGTTGTCTGTTACATCACTCCTAACCTGTGTTATTTTACTATGTGCTTATGCAATACCTTCCATGCTGATGGATTTATGTATACCTGTTTTAAGTGAGACCCTTCAGAAATCTGATAACAATATCTGGTTTGATTTCCCATTTCCTTTTGGTGTTTTCATCTTCCTTTCTGAGAAGTCAGGGAGGGTGTGATCACTTCCTTTTTGGGGTTCTCACCTCCCTGAGAAGTTAGGGAGGGTAAGACCACCTATGTTCTAAAACAAACGAAAGTGGAGATATACTGGGTCAGAACACTGGAGAAATATACTTAAGGCTCAGTATGATTGATTTAATCCTACAACAAAGTGTTAACTCAGTGGAATTAATGAGACAATGGTTATCGAGTTTACATATACTTAGTACTTGGCATGGTGATGTAATAGTTCTACAGTTGATATAATTGTAATAGAGTATTTAAACTGAGGACAAAGTTGGCCACAGACATTCCATCTTTAATCAGCCTCATAGTGGCTCTCCTGCCTCATGCACTTTGGGAGAGACTTAGTTCAGACTGGGAGACTGAAGGAGACACTAAAGACTTTGGACTTTATCCATGCTTATTCTCATGGTGATTATTCTGCTGAGATCAAGACTGGACCAAAGGGCCTCCAGAAAGCTAGCCAGAACATTACAGTATATGATCATAGGTTTAGGAAAAGATCATAGAGGCACTGAATCCAATACCTTCATTTTATAAATGATTAAATTATAACTAAGAAATGTTCAGTGGCTTGCATAAGGTCACACTGTTAGTAATTGTTTGAAATGGGATTTGAATATGTCTTCCTGACATCAGATACAATGTATTTTCCACTGTATTATCTAGGTGCTTATGGATGTGTAGAAGATGGGGTTATGTACTGGGAGAGGAAGAAAGATAAATGTGATGTGGTTTCTAATTTCATGGGATATAGATGTAGGTATCACAGTAATCAAACGATGTAAATATATAAGTGATATTCAGAGTGCTGTGATCTGATATTCACATACAAGATAGTGATTTTTGACTGGGTAGATCAGGAAAAGCTTCATGGAGGAGATATTAAATTGGTGTTTGGGGAAAGATGAATGTAGGAGGAAAGGAAAGGAGGATATCTCCATATATAACAAATGGCTTAAGGATTGACATAGAGTTGGAAAAGTGGAAAATAACAAGTTCAATTTAACTAAAGGGAAAAAAAAAAACTATGTAGAGAAAATGATTGTCAAAATTATTATCACCAGAGACTAGAAATGTAAAGTGATGACTGGGGAAGAATTAGAATGCTGAGCTAAAGAGTTTGGATTTTATAAATAGTAGTAAAAAATATACTAACACTGATGAGTTTTAAGAGAAAAAAGAATGGCATGATCAGACATGAACCCCAAAATACTTATATGGTAGTAGCATGAAATAAAAATTAGAGAGGGAAGTTACTGGAAGAAAACTCCTCAAGATGTTAATGAAGTGGTATAAGAATATAGTAATAAGAGCTGATTTTGTGATGGAGGTGGCATCTCCTGTTCAAAATTTTTATTTCACTCCACCATTTGCCAATGGAATTATTAAAAGAAATAGAAATGTGCAAAAACAAAACAATTTTTTGAGAGAAACACATTAAGTTTGGGGCATGATGAGTTGAAATAATTTCTAGGTCATCCAAGTGAATGTATGTGTGTGTGTGTGTGTGTGTGTGTGTATTTATCTTGGGGAAAAAGGTAAGGGATAGAAAAAAAATGTTTATCTAGAGGTAGGGGTATACTCAAATAATTTCACAAGAAGTGATTGCTTAAATGTTCAAGTTAAGCATTTATACCTTGAAAATGGGCAAATGCTACAAATCCAGGGTTGATTTTCTTTAAAATTTTATATGTATACATATACTTTTAAAATTTTTATATGTATATTTATTTATTTTATTAAATGTGTGGACTTTAAGATCGTGATGGAGAAAATATTAATAATGTAGATTAAACTTTTAAGTGTGTCCTGTGTACATGTTCTCTACTCCACCTTGGAGGGCTGGGCAATCCTGCCTTGAGATGATAGATGAGGTTATCAGAGTGGATGAAATTGCAAGGGGAAGATTGTATAGAGAGATTAGAGGGGAGACTACAATCATATCTTTAAGAGAAAGAGAGAAAGGAGAGACAGTGAGAGAGAGAGAGAGAAACAGTAAGAGAGAGAGACACAGAGAGAGAGAGAGAGACAGAGACAGAGAGAGACAGAGAGAGACAGAGACAGAGAGAGAAACAGAGAGAGACAGACAGAGAGACAGAGAGAGACAGAGACACAGAGAGACAGACAGACAGAGAAAGAGAGATAGAGACAGAGAGAGAGAGAGAGAGAGAGAGAGAGAGAGAGAGAGAGAGAGAAAGAGAGAGAAAATAGAAGGCTGAGATTGTCAATTTAAGACAAAGTAGGCTCCAACAGGAAGAAGACTTAATGAAAGAGACAGAGAAGGGTTCAATAAAAAGGCAATAAAAGAACTAAGAACATGTAAGTTGTTACAATGAAAACTGACTAGTTAATAGACATGGTAACATACCTTAAGGATTACAAATATATTTAAATATATTAACTAGTAGTAGCAACAAAAAATTCATATTATTAGTATAATCCTGTTCTTTGCCAAGACATGTAATAGACTCCAACACTTTACCTGAAAATATCAACTAACAGAAGAGAATTCAAACTTTGGAATCAAGGAGGAGAATATCTCAAAAGGAGGAGAAGTGTCAAAAAGTAAAAGTAAAGTGAAGAAGGAAGACTGATAGAGGCTAGATTGCAACTTCCAAAATTGAGTCTGTTCTATAATTGGTACTACATTGTCTTCCAAAAACCACCTTTTTATTGTTCTCATTGTATCTGTTCACCAAATTTCACTTTAGATCACTAGTTCTTGGCTCTGTCATTTCAAAATTCACTTTGAGGCATTAATTTTAAATTATTTGAAGGGAAATGTTGAAAGAACTCAGTTATAAAACTATCTCAACTCTGCCTTGGTGCTCTCTCTCCCTCTCGCTCTCTGTCTCTCTTTCTGTCTGTCTGTTTATATCTCTGTCTCTGTGTCTCTATTTCATCTGTCTCTTGTTGCCTATCTCTCTGTGTCTCTGTCTCTGTCTCTCTTTATCTTTCTATCTGTCTCTGTTTCTTTCTCTTGGTGTTTTTTTTTTTTTCTCTTCCTCTGTTTCTGTCTCTATCTCTTTATGTCTGTTTTTTTCCCCAGAGTTAGATCACTAATTTTTAATCTGGGATCAATTTGGTTTGCAAAGACTTAATAGATTACTTGACTTTGAATGAGAAAAAAAATCTTTATTTCAATGTAATTAATTTCTTACAAAATAATAATTATTTTATTCATTTAAACATTGTGGGAAAGGATTCAGATTTCATTAGACTATAAAAGACTCCAATATATGAAAGAGTTTAAGAACATCTTGGTCTTGATCTCAAGTTGCTAGGCCCTATTTAAGATTTCATGTAACCTTTTTTTCAAAATAGCTGAATTGTATAATTATACCATACAAATCAATCAATTAGTTAATCAAAAATCATTTATTAAAACCAAGACAAAGAATAAGTATCCCCACTCTTAAGAAGCTTCCATTCTTTTTTTTGTAGGTCAAGCAGTATCTACATATATAAGTGGATATGAATTCAGGTGGCTAAAACAAAATAGGGAAGGAGGGCATTAACGTGGATGAATTAAGAAGAATTCATATAGAAGATGATGCCTACCCTGCATCACTTAAAGAAAGTGAAGGATTCTGTGAGGTAGAAGTGAGACTAAAGTAAATTCTTGGAATGAGGTATGGGAAGCAAAAAGACATTGAAATAGGAAATAAAGCATTTTTGATGAATAGAGAAAAATTCAATTTGATTGGATCTCAGAATGCAAGAAGGTGAGTAATGCCTAATGAAGCCAAAAAAGGTTAGTGTCAGTACATGAAGAATTTAAAAACTTACTAAGAATTTATATTTTATCTTAGAGGCAATAGACAATTGAGTTTATTGAGTAAATGAGATTCATGGCCAGACCAATGATTAACTAAAATCACTTTATCAGATGTATAGAGACAGTAGATTGAAGTGGAGAGAAACTTGGAACTGGAAGACACTTGGGAATATCTTCTATTAGTTTTTGTGATAGGGGGGGGGTGTGCAAAATAAGGTAGAGTATGTGTGACTTACACCTAACTAAAGAGTTAACTAAAATATAATCTCTATGACTTTCACATCCTATACAGCTTTCTTCTCTGAACATCTTCTTGCCATATTAACTTTTATTCTAAGCTTCAGACCACTCAATCTTTGGAACTTAATAATATTCCCTTGTATGTATATTCTTTATTAGAATATACATTCCCGGAGGACAGGGATTCTCTTGTTCCCCAGAATATAATACAAACCTTGAGACTTTGATCCAGTTTGCTTAGTAAATGCTATTGATTTCAATCATCCATTTATATCACCCACCAAAATGACAACAAAAAAAGGCTATCTATAGCCTTGTCATTGAGAATTCCTCAGTCCTAGTTTCAGGTAGCAGTTGATAAGAGAGAGTAGCATGCTTCTCAGAGAAGAAGAACGCTGCTTATTGCTTCAACTTATAGCTGACTGACTAAACAAACAAACAAACATCGATAAAAGCCATTTCCTGATCAGTTAACAGAGCTGAGCTTCATGGGCTTCTTGGAGATGTAGATTCAAAATGAATACAAAATAACTGTTAAGCATTTCCATAAATTTGTCTTTAATTTAGGAGGTGTTCAGTGAGAAGGAAGTGGGCAGACAAGAAAGTATATGTATATCATAAACTATTTGAGATATTTTAAATTTTCTGCACCTGCCTTTTTTTTTTTTTTTTTTTTTTTCCCATATTGAGCAGTTTCTGTTAGAGGAGAAAACTAGACATTCTATACATGAAACCCATATTATAAATTGAATAATTTTTCTTGAAAAGACTTCATGACCCACATTTTGGGGAGACTATAATTATGCATAGAATATGGTGTACTGGTATACCTTAGGGGAAGCATTTTCAGGCGTTCTTCCTTTATACACTCCTATGAAGGGGAACCTAGCCATAAGCAACAAGGATGTTTTCATGTAGAGATTTCTTTGGAATTACTCCAGGGTTGAAGCAGAGGCACTAGAAAGAAAGAACCTTCCTTTTCCTTTGGGATTAAGGATGTCCAGGATGAATCTCTGTGAAGTTAAAGAGATTCTTATTGGGACCCATTGGGCTGCAGAGGCATTTGGACTTTGCTTAGTTTAGGAAGGCTAACTAATAAGACAAAATTATAGAGGTGCCTGAAAGGAAAATGAGAGAACTTAGGGAATCTGGTTTGAGGAACATATTTCAAATATTGGGGGAAATCTGGGAGAGGGGTCAGAGGCAAGGCTTAGCATGCATAGACAGAACCATAAAGCACATTCAGCTTCATAGGAGGTGATTCAAATCATGTTTCTAAATTGTTCCATTAATTCAATATTGTGCTACTGAGTTTTGATGGTTGAGATAGTTTTCCATTTTGCCCATACACTCCTATAGGCTCTCAAATATATTTGCTTCAAATGGAAACATTTGATGGAAAAGCCTATGGAATTAAACAAAATAAATGTTTAGTTATTATATAAACTTTTAAAATACCATATTCAAAATTAGTCTTGTTTTAGGTGCATGAATGTGTGCTGCAATTCTGGTGGCTCATTAGAATTTAGAATTAACCTTGGATAGCATTTATTAAATGTTTGCAGTAGGAGAATTTATGTCAATAGGAATAAGGTAAATATGCAAGTAAAATATACTTTATACAGCCTTATAATCTAAGAGTGACATACAATTGGCAACTATCTTTAATTCTTTTACTTGGTAAAAACTTTGCATAGTCAATATTCTCAAGCTTCTGAATGTAGAAGTAATATTCTTTGTGCCTTTGATGCTACTAGCTTTCCTTTCCCTGGGCTAATGTAATAAAAATAAATAAATAAAAAAAAAAAGGAAAGCAGTATCCTTTGCTTTGTAGATAGCCTTAGAGAGTCAACAACATTGATCAACAGGTTCCTTTGGAAAAAAAAAAAAACGTACTTAGGAGTAGGTAACTGCAATGATACAATTTAAATTTGTTGAGTTTTATGTTTGCTTTTTAAACTGATAGTATGCTGGTAACATCAGGCCTTCCAGGAAACTAGATACTATTCTTGCCATTTATCAGGTATAGATGGTGCAATAAATAGAATCCTTTTCTTAGAGTCTGGAAGATCAGAGTTTAATCTTGCCTCTGATATTTACTAGCTATAAAACTCATTTACCACTAGCTATTCAGCTTGGTTTTAACTTTATAGTTATCTGAAGATAACTTCATGCCCCTTCTAGGATAAACTTATCACATAGAAAGTTATCACCATAGTGATTGCTACTCATCTTAACAGTACTTTCTGTTGTTTTTGTCTCTCTGATTGGAAGATGGAAGAGAAACAAAACAGGAAACAAACAAACAAAAAAACAAACAAAAACCTCCACCATAGTCTCTTTCTATAGAAAGCCCTAATCCCAACCATCAGCTGCCTTGCATGATTTTTGACTCCAATTTCATCTTCATCTCGCTTCCATGCCAGGTGTTTTCTGCCATTCCTTGATCCAACAATTAATTTCTTTTGGGATTGTCTTCCTCCCCTTATACTGTAAATATCTTGAAGGCAGATTATGTCTCTTGGTATCCTTATCACTTAGCACAATATCTAGGACATAGTAGACACTTGATAAATGTTTATTGACAAGCATAATGCTGAAGCAAAGTATTTAACCTCCTTATTCCTCAAGAAGCTCCATGGGACTTGACTACCAAGTTATAGAATGCAATTTCAGTCAGGCAACAAGTATTTGTCAAGTGCTCACTATGTATCAGGAACCAGTATAGGCACTGAGACTATCCACTCAATAAAAGGAAATAAAGGTCCTGACTTCAAGGAGCTTATATTCTAATGAATACAAGACATAAAAGGGCACTGAAGTGGGATGGGGGAAGTACTTGGGGAAGATACAGTGACAACACAGAATATTGGAAGGACAGCCAAGAAATGAATGAGACAATCTGAGTCCACCACCAAATAGTAACCATGGAAAGAGCCCATTGGTAGGAGAAGAGGGTCATTTCAGTAAGGAAATATTCCAGGGTGAGAAGGCTCTTTGTAAGTATAAGTAATTGTGTATTCATTCCAACAAACCAAACTATCAATTCAATGTGAACAAGCATTTATCAAGAAACTAAGATGTGTCAAAAGCTAAAATAGGCCTTAGATCCTCAAAAAAAAAAAAAAAAAAAAAAAAAAAAAAGAAAAAAAGAAAAAGAAAAGAAAAGAAAAGAAAAAAGAAAAAAATAAAAGAAAGAAAGAAAGAAAGAAAAAGAAAAAGTTCTTTCCCTCAAGGATTTTACCTTCTAGTGAGGGTAAACATGTACACATAGAAATATATGCAAAAGTACACATAAAAATACAAGCAGATAGAAGCAAGGAAATTTTAGGAGGAGAAATAATAATAATAAGGTTAAGTTTTGCAAAGTACCTTACCTTTTTACTTGACCTTCATAACAACCCAGTGAATTAGTCACTATGGTTATTTCCATTTTACAGATGAGAAAACTGGGACTAGAAGATCAAGTGATCAGGCACAAAACTAATGAACATCTAAGGCAGGATGTGAATTTGGGGCTTCCTGACATTCAAGTTCAGGATTCTCTTCACTATCTCAATTAGAAGTAGAAAGGCATACATACATTCTATACACACACACACACACACACACACACACACACACACACGTATGTGTGTGTGTGTGTGTGTGTGAAGAATAAGGAATACTCTCATATAGAAAGTAGTCCTTGAATAGATCGCTGAAGAAGGTGAAAAAGTAATGAGTCTTAGACATGGGACAACCTGTCAAAAACCACAGAGATGGAAGAGGGAAGGGAAGAGAATTAGCATTTATTAACTCCTAGTATGGGCTGGGCACTGCTAAGAACTTTACAAATATTATCTTATTTGATATCTCATTTGACAAGACAGTCAATTTGATTGAAGCAAAAGGTATAAGTAGAAGAATAATATGTAATAAGGTAGCCAGGAGCCAGAAATTCAAGGTTAGTGTAAGGTCTCAGAAAGTTTCAGAACATTCAGTGCTCTCAGTGGATAGAACTCACATAAGAAGTTTTTACTGGCAGTGCTCTCATAGAAAATACAATTCACATGCTGGTGACAGGGTTCATTTCTTACACTGTCTGCTAGTGAGATAAAAGGTATTTCATTGTGTCAGTGAGTCTGTAAAGGCTCGCTTTCAACCATTAATATATTGCTTCAGAAGGAAAGTCTTTATTCCCACTCCTATTTTTAGTAATTATTGTTTAATTTGAAGGTTAAAGAAGCCACACAGTCTAGTCATTATTCTCTAATAGAGGTTGAAAACACATTCCTGTGAAAATATTGCTTATATAAAATTCTTAAATAATCCAATATGGTAATATTGACAAGTTAGAAATCAAAATTCAAATTCAATAAACATCCAAAACTCCATGGTATAGTGAAAAGACTACTCAGTTTGGAGTCAGAGAACTGGAATTCAGTGGTTCTGCTGTTTCCCTGTGTGACCTTGGGAAAAAATGATTCAATTTCTTTGATCTCAGTTTACTTAGGAAAATGAAAGACTTGAATTAGATGGTTTTTAAATTCCTTATACATTCAAATAATGATTCTGTGTGCAATGTAGCACTATATCATGCAAACATTAGTCTCAAGGAGTTTACAATATATTTTTTAAATTTTTATTTATTTATTTAGTTTGCTGAGGCAATTGGGGGTAAGTGACTTGCTCAGGGTCATACAGCTGGGAAATTTTAAGTGTCTGAGATCAGATTTTAACTCAGGGGCTCCTGACTTCAGGGCTGGTGCTCTATCCACTGTTCTACCTAGCGGTCCCTAAGGAGCTTGCAATATAAAGGGGATGAACTACTACTACTACTACCACTACTACTACTACTGCCACTACTAATGATATTGCTATATTAGCAATCTTAGACACATTAGTATTTATTATTATCTTTCAAATTCCATGAAGTTATTGTCCTTGTTGGGTAGGAGAATAGTGATGGTAGTGTGATAAAGTAAAAAAATTCCAGGTATAATGATATAATAGACAGCAGGGACATTATGTGACCAGAGACTATTATTTCAGGGGTGAAGGCCTCGCACAAATACCAATACACTAGTGAATTAGGCTCCATTGACAGCACTAATTGGGTTGGCAGTTGGGTCAGAGTGATGCACTGCTCCTAATTGCTCAAATAACTAGGAAGAACAGAATGAGGCTGCATCCCAAAACTATTCAAAACCATTAAAATGACCAGCTCGACACAGAAGATGGTGAGTGAGTGACACTTCTTTGGGCTAGAACAAACTTTTAAAAATGCCTATTTTTCACTTACTGGAAAGGATTCAGAGCAGAAGGCAGAACAACAGTAAAGCAGGCAAACCCACTGGTGCTCATGAAATGAAGGCCAAAATATGTTCATTATGTGCTAGTATGTATAGTAAAGCAGCAGGGTGGCATGGTAGGAAAAAGTGCCAGGCCTGGAGTCAGGAAGACCTGTCCTCAAATTGGCCTTAGTCACTTATTAGCTGTATGAGCCTGAGTAAGTCACTTAACCCAATTTGCCTCAGTTTTCTTGTCTATAAAATGAAATAGAAAAGGAAATAACAAACTACTCCAGTATCTTTGCCAAGAAAACCCCAAATGGGGTTGTAAAGAGTTAGACATAATTGAAATGACTCAACAACAACTACATTATGGCAAAATTAGAAACATATTGGAACTATATCATATTAATTATATGCATGGGCTTCATATGTTGTTTTTGTTTGTTTAGTTTAGTTTTGGTTTCAACCTACATAGATCTAATAATATGTGGGTAATACCAACTAGTAGGGGGGGATCCTAAAGAAATAGCTTCTACCTTATGCCAAGATTAAATGAAGTAAAAGAAGAAATCAAGAAGTGATTAAAAACTGGAGAGGAAAAATCAATATCTTTTAGTTTTTTTTTTTCATGAATTCAAGTAGAAGAACATCTATTCTAAAACAGCTATTCTAAAAATTTTTAAAAAGCTGGCATTCATTATAGCATCATGCATAAAGACCTTCACATACTATTAGACAGAAAGTGTAAAAACATTTCAGGATATATAACTAGAGTAAATGATACAGCCATAACCATAGCAAGAACCATGGAAATTAGAGTTATCAAAGAATACTTCTAAAGATACATGTCAAAAGTCATCATGTAATGGAAAAGGAAGGGAATAATTATTTATGTAGTGCCTAGTATGTGCCAGATACTGTGTTAAGTCCTTAAATTCATACCTATTGAAGCTATCGAAAATCTGTAGAAAGACGCTGGAAGCTGGAAGCATCTAGTTGAGCAGATTCTGGAAACCAAATATTCTGCAGAAATCCCAACTTAATTAGCACTGAAATAAAACATTTGAGGGTTAAGGTGAAAGCAGAACAAAGAACAAGATGAACAATTCAACATTGATCAAAAACATATTAGAGGCTTAGGAATGAAATAGAGCGGCAGAGGAGAGGTGGAGAAAGAAAGACAGAAACAGAAAAAGAAATTGCTTAAAGGAGAATAAGGAAAACAAATGTCAGGTAGTCTATATAGTTACAAGTAATACAAAATAATGAAAATGCAAGTTGCATTAAATAAGAAACAGAAGGTTGGTGTCATTAATGTATTGATTGACAAAACAGTTACATCAGAGGTGAAGGTAACTGAAATTCTAGCTTGAGATTTTAGAAAACTAGAAATAGGAGGTCCCAAGATTACCCATAATTGTTGCAGCAAATACTTCCCAATCATTCATAAATTATCAGCAAAGCATTTTCCAAGTTTCCTTTGAGAAGCAAGTCTGATCCTATCTGAAGGCATTAAAAATTGATTACTAAAAGAAAAGAATATGGTGACTTTTCCAAATAAAGGTCATTACATGATTTGTACTTTCTACAGAACTTTCATATCTTATATCACAAAATATATAAAATATATATATATAAATATGTCATTTGAAAAGCAAAAAGTCCTATACTGAAGTTGTAAAAAGCAACTTATTAATTTAGTAATTATTGAACAAAGAATTTCAAATAGCCATACCAAATATACTACTATTCTTGATTATTAGAAAAACTTTGATTCAGTTCCTCACTCATAGTTTATTAATGCACTATAAATACACAAATTAAACCCAAATATAAGAGATAATGCTGGAGTATATTATAAGTCCTCATAGAAAATTATTTTTTATTTAATATATGCAACCCACACAACATCAAGAACAATTCACATAAAATGTGTCAATTTTCAAAATATGGCATTTTTCAGAAAGATAGTTTAAAACCATTAGAGGTTTGTCTGCACCTTAAATGCAATATCAGTGCTATTAGACAGAATTAAACATGACTTTCAATTTAGGAGAGAGTGTCAAATCAAAACAGTTTTTTTTATTTCACAGACTTTTTCATCAACATCAAAATGCCATTTGAACTGAATAAGTATACAATTATTAGCATTATCAAAAGAAAGAGATTTTGAGTTAGAATTTGGAGATCAAATTAATCAAAATATAATGGCCTCTTCTAGGAAAACTATAACAAGCCTTAAACTGTCAGAATGAAAGCTTTGACTATTTTTTTAATATAAAGTTTTTTATACTCAAAAACACATGCATAGATATTTTTCGACATCTACCTTTGCAAAACCTTGTGTTCAAATTTTTTTCTCCCTCCATTCCCCTCCCATCTGTCCCCTAGATGGCAATTCAATTTATGTTAAACATGTGCAGTTCTTCTATACATATTTCCACAATTATGCTGCACAAGAAAAATCAGATCAAAAAGGCAAAAATATGACAAAGAAAACAAGATGCAAGTAAACAAGATAAAAAAGGGAAAATACTATGTGTTAATCCGTACTCAGTCCCCTCTATTTTCTTTCTGGGTACAGATGGATTTCTCTGATGTGACTAAAATTTTTATTAGAATTATACTGACTTTTGGAATGAAAGCTTAATGGAGAGAACACATTTAAAATAATTAACACTTACACAACCTTAATGTTACTCTTTGGATTTGTAAAATGGACCATAAGAGATTGGGAAAAATAGCCTAACAAGAATCTGGACAATTTTAACAAAACAACAACAATATAAAATTAACACTTCCTCATTGAAAAAAAGAAGGAAATGACAGACATTTTTAGAGTTTGTGACAAACTGGTTAAAAAACCTACAGAAATACTTTTGGAATAAGCACATCATTTCATTATGATAACACCAAAATCGGAGTAACTAGTACATACCATTGGTTCTACAAAATATAACCTAAAATATCTTTTTTTCCCCTAATGGAGCCTATGAAATATTTAGGAACCAAGAAAATAATGAAAAACCCTGAGAGGCAGAAGTGACATGTGTATGAATTCAACCAATGATCTATCCACAAAGATACTAAACAAATAACTGAGTTCTGTGTGAATGGGAGATATTATAAAGACAGTTCAGGATTAGATGATTGTCACCAGAATCTACTATAGGTTTATTCTTGAAGAACTCAGATTTAGTGATCAATGCAGGTTGTACAATAAAACAGTGATGATTGTGCAATCCATCAATGTAGGCTATAAAAGATTAACATCTGCTAAATACCTAGAAAGTTATGACTTAGTAGCTAGAATTATATGTCAGAAGCTCATTATTTTTCCATAGACTGACATGATAATTCCAGATACTCCTAATTCTGGACTCAATATATCTTACATAAATCAATCAACAAATTATGCTGAAACTGGAATTTATCACAGACTGATCTATTGTTTTTAATTATCTAGATAAAGCAATCATTTCACATATACACACACATACACAATCTTTTAACAGTGTTAATAGTTATTGTCATTCCAAAGTTTTCAAAGGAGAAAGACTTGGTTGAGAAGAGCAAAAAGCAAGAATTATTATTCCTATTGTTCTTTCTGTGGCTGGAGTTATATCAAGGATGCTTTCAGTATGTTGCATCTTAATACTTTTATTCAATTACAAAAAGAATATATTTTATCCATCTGTGTAATTATCTATAGAATAGAATATAAAGGAATGATAATAATTCTAGAACTATCTCTATCTGAAATTAAAAATCAATTGAAGAGGGACAGCTAGGTGGTGCAGAAGCAGCTAGATGGTGCAGTGGCAGCTAGGTGGTGCAGTGGATAGAGCACCAGTCCTGAAGTCAAGAGGACCTGAATTAAAATCTGGCCTCATTCACTTAACACTTCCTAGCTGTGTGACCCTGGGCAAGTCACTTAACCCCAATTGCCTAAGGGGGGGGGGAATCAATTGATGCACATTTCTCATGTGTCTAATGTACTAAGTACTTATAATACAAATAAAAATCAAAAAGTCCTTGTCCTCCAAGAGCTTGCCTTCAAATGGTAAAAGATGGGGGGGGGGGGGGAGGAGAATGAGAATGAGATAATCACATTGTGCTTTAGGATTTGTAAAGTACTTTACAAACATCATTTCATTTTAACCTTACAATAATCCTATGAAGCATATGCTATTATGATTTCAATTGTGCACTAAGGAAAATATGTCTCGAGCTAAGTAACTTGTCCAGGTGCACAAAATTATTAACTGTTTGGGGAATCATTCAAACATAGACCTTCCTATTTTCAAGTCCAGTGCTGTATCCAAGTGTATATAGAAATAATCATAAAGCAAAGGAGGTAAGGGGTAGATGCAAAGGAGTCCCAACAAAGCCATGTGAGTAGTTGACAGAGGGATAGATACTTTTATATGAGTTATGGAGAGGAGAGATGTGGGAGAGCTGGGAAAGACAAGAACTACTTTAGAAAGAAGATGACCATTAATTAAGCCTTGGAAGAAAGGGGAGACCTTGAAAAAAAGGTGAAGATGGATATAATAGCTGTGTTCTTTCTAATCATGGGGACTAGTATGAATTAAGTTATCGAGATCAAAGTGGAAAGGCTCAGAAGGAAGACTAGAGAATAGTCCACTTTAGCTGGAATATAGAGTATATGCAAGGGAAACATAAAATAAAGTTGTAAACTTATATTTCAGCCATGCTGTGAAGGAATTATAATGGCAAACAGAATAGTTTACATTTTATTTAGTAAGAAATAGAGTCATTTAACCAAAATGTTATAGATAACCAGGTCTGACATAATCAGAATAATATAATAAAATTGGTAAATAGTGTGAAAAAGGCATGGAAAAAGAATAGATCGGTGGCAGAAAGAACATTTAAGTCATTATTTCAATGCCCAAATAAGAAAAGTAACTGAAAAGTAAAAGGTGACAAATACTTCAAGGTTGTGAATCTGGGTATATATGCTATATAATATAGATAGATAAACATATATGTGTATATATAAACACAAACATATTTGTAATATGTATATTTATCTATGTATGTATGCTACAACATTTGTCTCTTAATTATGTGTTATACAAATGTGAAACTTAGCCCAACTCTTATTGTACTCAAGACTTAATACTTCCATTTTGGCTTATAAAAAGTATCTTTTGTAAACAAATTTGAAACACTATAAATGAAACTTTCTGAAAAATTGTTCTTAATAAGAGTAGATTGAAAGTCAAATGCCAATGCTATTTTAACTCTGGGACCTTAGAAGGAAAGTTATAAGCCCTTCTGGATGGATTCTTGTCCTGTTCATCTAATTAGTAGGATCCATCTTTAAATGAAATGTCATTCCAACTTACAATAATTCAAATTATAGTGCACTTATTTTTTAATGTTACAATCTCTAATGTGATCTAGAGTGTGGAGAGAGAGGGGAAGGAAGGAAGGAAGAGATAGAAGAAAGCAAGGAGAGGAGAGAGACAAGTGAGGAAAGAAAGAGGAGAAGATAGAGAGAGAAGAGGGAAGGGGGGAGGGGATGAGGGAAGAGAGGAAAAGAGATGAGAAGAGAGGGAAGGAGAGAAGGGAGGAGTGTGGAGGAGAGGAGAGGGAGAGAAAGAGGAGAGGAGGGGAGAAGAAAGGAGAGGGAAGGGGAGAAGAGAGGAAGAAAGGGGAGAAGGGAAGGGAGGAGCCAGAGGGGAGGGAAGGAGAAGAGAAGAGAGGGAAGGAGAAAAGAAGAGAAGAGAGGGAAGGGGAAGAGAGGAAAAGAGAGAGAATTTCATCCCAATTTAAATGTGAAATCATGAGTCATTTATTCATAGCCTGTTAAGACTTAAAATCTTCACAAAAAGTCAAGAATCTCTTTTTCTTTGCTGAGACAATTGGGATTAAGTGACTTGCCCGAGGTCACACAGTTAGGAAGTATTAAGTGTTTAAGACCACATTTAAAAAACTCAAGTCCTCCTGACTTCAGGGCTGGTGCTCTATTCACTGTGCCACCTAGCTGCCCAAAAGGTCAAGAATTTCAAGAGAATTAATGAAAAAAAAAATGTCAATGAAGGTGGCCTAGCTGTGCCAGACCTAAAACTGTATTATAAATAGCAGTCATCAAAACCATTTGGTACTAAGAAAAAGAGTAGTCAATCAGTGGAATAGGTTAGGTACACAGGGCAAAATACTATAGCAATCTAGTATTTGACAAACCCAAAGATTCCAGATTTTGGTATAAGAACTCACTATTTCACAAAAACTGCTGGGAAAATTGGAAACTAGTATGACAGAAACTAGTCATTGACCCACACCTAACTCCATATACCAAGATAAGGTGGAAATGGGTTCATGATTTAGGCATAAAGAGTGATATTATAAGCAAATTAGAAGAATATAAGACAGTTTAACTCTCAGATCTGTGGAGGAGGAAGGAGTTTATGTCCAAAGAAGAACTGGAACTTATTATTGAACACCAAATAGATAATTTTGATTATATTAAGTTGAAAAGTTTTTGTACCAACAAAACTATTGCAGACAAGATTAGAAGGGAAGTGATAAATTGGGAAAACATTTTTACATTTAAGGTTTCTGACAAAGGTATCATTTCTAAAATATATAGATAATTGATTCAAATTTATAAGAATTCAAGCCATTCTCCAATCGATAAATGGTAAAGGGATATGAACAGACAATTTTCAGATGAAGAAATTGAATCTATTTCTAGTCATATGAAAAGGTGGTCTAAATCACTATTGATTAAAGAAATGCAAATTAAGATAACTCTGTGTTACTACTACATACCTCTTAGATTGACTAAGATGACTAAGATGACAGAAAAAGATAATGACAAATATTTGAGGGGACATGGGGTAATTGAGACACTGACACATTGTTGGTGAAGTTGCGAACTGATTCAACCTTTTTGGAGAGCAATTTGAAACTGTGACTAAAGAGCTATCAAATAGCAGTGTTTCTATTGGGCTTATATTCCAAAGAGATCTTAAAGGAGGAAAAAGAACCTACATGTATAAAAATGTTTGTGACAGCCCTTTGTGTAGTGTGAAGAAACTGGAAACGGAGTGAATGCCCATTAGCTGGAGAATGTTTGAATAAATTATGGTATATGAATGTTATGGAATATTATTGTTCTATAAGAAATGATCAGCAGGATGATTTTAGAGAGGCTTGGGGAGACTTTCAACTGATGCTAAGTGAAATGAGTAGAACCAGGAGATCATAGTATATGACAACAAGATTATACGATGCGATCAGTTCTGATGGACATGACAGTTTCCAACAACAAGAGGATTAATATCAGTTTCAATAATCTTGTGATGAAGAGAGCCATTTACACTCAGATAGGACTGTGGAAACTGAGTGTGGACCACAATATAGCATTTTCACTCTTTCTGTGGTTGTTGGCTTGCATTTTGTTTTCTTTCTCGGGTCCTTTTTTCCTTCTTGATCTGATTTTTCTTGTGTAGCAAGATAACTGCATAAATATGTATACATATATTGGATTTAACATATATTTTAACATATCTAACATGTATTAGATTACTTGCCATCTAGGGAAGGGGGTGGGAGGGAAGCTGGGGAAAATTTGAAACACAAGGTTTTGCAAGAGTCAGGGTTGAAAAATTACCATGCATGTGTTTTGTAAATAAAAAGCTTTAATAAAAAAAATAATAAAAGACTTAAGATCTTTTTAAAGGAATGTGAAGGTAGAGGTCAGATAAGAAGGAAAAGAAGCTTATTCTTGTTAAAACAAACAAATCATTAGTAGTACATACTGCCTTCAAAGTCACAGCCAAAGACATGCTTTTTAAGTAAGATATTTTTTGGGAGAGAAGACCTCCTTTAATAAATAGTAATTAGACAATACACAATGTTTTGCTTCCCAACTGATTAAATGTGAAAATAGAAAATGAATTATTTGATAGCCACAGAAACTAATTACTGGAAAGTATACATTATTCTTATAAGAACAAGCAAAAGATATTATTTAGTATAACTTTTTTTTAAATGAAAGAGTTAGCACCATACATTTTTAAATGAATATTTCAGAATAGTCTGTATTGAACTTTTTTCTTCAAATACTACTTAACTTTGTAAACTTATTAGTATCAGATTTGGATTCTGAAGATAGAGTTAGTTTATTGTTCTAAAAAACAGCAGTAGAATGTGTGTCTTGCTGTATACATAGATATGTTGATACAGTTAGATGGTTGTATAGATAAAATACTGCACCTGTAGTGAGGAACACCTGGATTCAAATCTGGCTTCAGATAATTATTAGCCATATGATTCTGGGCAAATCATTTAACCTCTATTTGCTTTAACCCATTAGGGAAGGAAATGCCATACCACTCCAATATCTTTGCCAAGAAAATTCCATGGAAAATAATGTCTACAGAGTCACAAAGACATAATTGAACGTTACATAAATAGGATTCTCTTTTTTCCCCCACTCTCCTTTTCTAGATTGTTGATTGTAGTTCTGATATACACATACACAAATATATGGATATATGTATATGTATGTATGTATGTATGTAAATATGTATTTATATACTATGCATATAGACAGATAGATAGATATATCCATAAATAAACTATAGATAAGATCTCATGAGATCAAGTTAGCAATACCTAGTTCAAAACAAACTTGTGACACATTCACAATGAACATTTTCTTTAGGAGAAGAGTTTTCAGACAAAATAAGCAATAAAATAGACACCAAGAGTGACAAATATTAAATAGAGTTGAGGGAGATATAGTCAGCAAGGAAAAAGTAAATTTCCAAGGAGAATGCATAATTAACCAGGAGAAAGAAAATACTCCATTGAAGTAAGCCATTTCTGGCAGGTTTGATTCATAGAGAAGTTTGACAGACTATCAAGAAAAAGGCACTATGAGGAAGAAAGGAGAGTACCTCATAGTGGGTTTAGTCCTGAAGAGAACTTAACAAAGAACTTCATCATAACACAGATCTTTTATAGGGGAAATATAACCTTGGGAGTTCTTCAGGGAAACCAGAGAAATGAGGTGGGAACTCAGAGGAATGGTCAAAGAGAGCCTAGTGCCAGTGTGTTCAATGGTGGGAGAAATCAAGGAGCAAGATTGAATGCACCTGGCAGACCAGGTCCCAGCCCTGACTAAAGATATGCTAATTAATATCTCAAGGTTATTTAAAGATGCACAGAAGTTTGAAGGATAGAAGAAAGAATTCCATCCTCATGATCACTCTATACCAATAGGATTGTCTAGGAATTAGTTTTATTTGATAATGGCTATATAGGCTTCTTCCAGACTGGGGAAGGTCCACATATCTTAAATTATATATATATATATGTAGCTAGCTAGCTAGGTAAAGATAAATAGACTATCTATAAATAAACTATTTAATACTTAAATATGTTCCAGTGCATGAAAAAACCCACCAGAAAATATGATTTATTTTAATAATCAAAATTACATTTATAAAAAGATAACATATTAAACTGTGAATCATTCTTATTATTCTAAAAAGCAATTTGGAATTATGTTTTTTTTTTTTTTAAATAGGCAACCAAAATATCCATACCCTGAAACTCAGAGATCTTGGGGAATTCTCTTAGTTCCCAAAATGGTGAAAGACAAAAAAGTCCCACATCAAGTGAAATATTCAAAGTAATAGTTTATAATTTTAAAATTAGGTTATATACATTCATTTTACATATTTTCATATTAGCTATGTTGTATATAAAAAGGCATGTATATAAAAATCAGAACAAAAGAGAAGAATCACAAGAAAGAAAAACTAAGAAGGAAAAAAAGGTGAAAATGGTAGGCTTCAATCTGCATAGTCTCCATGGTTATCTCTTTGGATGTGGATGTAATTTTCTATCCAAAATTAATTGGAATTACCATGGATCACTGAGAATAGCTAAGTCTATCATAATTGATCTTCACACAAATCTTCTTGTTGCTGTTTACAATGTTTTACTAGTTCTGCTTGATTCTCTCAGCATTATTTCATGTAAATCTTTCTAGGCTTTTCTGAAATCAGCCTGTTCATTATTTGTTTTAGAACAATAATATTCCATTACTTTCATATAGCATAACTTATTCAGTCATTCCCCAACTGATGGGCATTACTTATTTTCAAATTTTTTGCCACCATAAAATGAGCAGCTACAAATATTTTTGCACATGTGAGCCCATTCCCTTCTTTTTTGGTCTCTTTGGGATATAAACCCAGTAGTGACAATATTGTATCAAAAGGTATACATAGTTTTATAGTTCTTTGGACAGAATTCCCAATTCTTCTCCAGAAAGGTTGGATCAATTCACAACTTAGTGTCCCAGTTTTCCCACATGCCCTCCAACATTTAGCATTATCTTTTCCTGTCATCTTAGCCAATACGATAGGTGTGAGGTGGTACATTGGAACTGTTTTAGAACATTTTTTTCATATGATTATAGATGGACAAAGAAATATATATATATATATATATATATATATATATATATATATATATATATATATATTTGTAATAGTAAAGAAATGGAAATAAAGAGAATGCCATAAATTGGAGAATAGTTACACAAATTGTGGTATATGAAAGTAATGGAATTTTATGCTATTGTAAGAAATTATGACTGCAAGGATATTCAGAAAACATATAGGAATTATAATAACTCATGCAGGATTAAATAAGCATAACTTAGAAAACAACATATATAATGATTAGTGATATAAAGGAAAATAACTCCAAAATATGGTATAACTATAATGAACAAAAGGATTGATCCTAGAAAAAGGTTGGAAAAACTATATCTTCTATTCTTGGCAGAGGTGGGAGATTATCGATGTGGAATATTGTGTGTACTATCAGCTACAAGTGATATATATTGGTTGAACGGATTGCTTTTTTCTTTTTCTTTTTAAAAAATTCTTCATTTCAAGAAAATAGATAATAGATATGGAGATGATACAGATGAAAGTGAAGGTGATATAAAATTAATGGTTATTACTAAAAATTAAGCTTGAAATTTCACATTGATTATATTTTATTTGTTTTACAAAACTTTTCAGAGCATGTGCACATCACAACCTGACTCCAAACTATCTTTGCAACACATTATTCCTATACTGTGAGAAACTGCTAAATTAGCTTTCTCACTATACTCACAAATAACACTCTATGCCCCCATTTCTGTGCCCATGCCTGGAGTACTCTCCCTGACTAATAGAGTTCCTCTCTTTCTTTAAGATATACTTTCAGCATGGTCTTTTTATTGCACATAACAAGTGTCTGCTATTTATTCTATCACTCATTATATGATTTAACTGTATATTAAATGGACATTTTTAAAAAATACTTGTTATCACCCTCATTAGATTGTAAATTTAGTGTGATTATTTCATTGTTCACATTTACAACCACAGAGCATAGCACAGTGCCTGGCGTGTTCATTGGCTGTTTGATCTATTTTAATTCGTATCTGAAAGAAATCTATTTAAACCCCTATCTCCTTGGTTAATATTTCTCTTTTTTATCTTTCTTAATTTTTGCTAGAGGTCACAATCTCTCAATTCTCTGGATTTGGTGGCTCTTATTGGGCATTATAAATTGTATTGCTGATGGTCCAGAAGAGTTAGAAATCCTCTTCTTTGGTAGAGACCCAAGGAAAAAAGTTAAAGAAAGACCATCTCTGAGATGTGGGTTAATTGTTTTATTTTAGATCACAAAAAGCCAAGTTCATATTCTTTAAAACTATTCTGCCTGGATTCTGTCTCTGTATTTGGCAAGTTAGCTTTTTAAAGTCCACCTGGGAATAATTAATTGTCAGTTAGCCAATGACAAGTTGCTCTTTTAATTCCATTAAGTTTTCAGAGGTCATTATATAACCCTTTCTTTACATTAAAAAATAAAACAAAAAGCAAAAACAAACACCTTACCACCTTGTCTCTTTTCTATTTGCTATTTACTTTCAATAATTACATCACTCAGAAAGAGTAAGAGGAGAAGGATTTGGGAACCAATTTTTTAGGAATGACTGTCCAGCCTCTTCCCTGCGACTATATATATATATATATATATATATATATATATATATATATATATTAAACATAAATTAATTTCCAGATTAGGGTTCAATAAGAATTGGGAGAATTGGGAAAGACATTTTATAGGTTATTGCACTTGAGTCTAAAACAGAGCTAGGGATTTTAATAGGTGAGGAGGATGAAGAACATTTCAGGGATGAGGAACTGCTTTTACAAAAGTAAAGAGAATATGGGAAAACCAGGTAACCCATCCTGGTTGTAATGTAGAATGAACAATTGGGAGAAAAATATAAAACCAGTCTAGAAATATAGGCTGGAATCAGATTATTAAAGGCTTTAAATGCCAAATAGAAGAGTTTAGATTTCATTTTAGAAACAGGAAATCATTGAAGTTTTTTGGCAATGAGTAACATACACAGATCTAAGTTATAGGAATATCAACTTGATAAATATGTGAAAGATGAAAAGAAAGAAAAGATTGAGGTAGAAAGAGCAGAAGGCTATTGTACTTGTCTAAGTGTAAAGAGTTTATGTAAAGAGGGGTGATAGTTGGATGAGTGAAAAGGAAATAAAGTTTTGTGTAAAGTAGAAATGACAAGACTTGGAAACTCATTGGACATAATGGATGAAGGAAAGTGAGGGGCAAATGATAACTTTGGGATTACAAACTTATATCACTGGAATGAAAGTGGGACCCTCAATAAAAAAGGGAAGTTAGAAGGAATAAGTTTAGATAAGGAAGATAATGATTTTGTTCTGAATACAAAATTTCAGGTATTTCTAAGTGGAAATATCTAGCATGCAGTTTTGACATTGACATTATTATTTTTCAGGTCTGCTCATTTAACAAGTATTGAATCTCCTTTACTGTACTGTCTGGCTCATACATACTTGTGCATTATAAACACATAACAAATAAAGCACAAAAGACCTTATTTGAGACTTGTGATTAATCTATGAAGTAGGCAATAAAATGAATGTATCATTCCTGTTTTACAGATGAGAAAATTGAGGATTAGAAAAGCTAAGTCACTTGCTCAGGATCACACAGCTAGTTAGTGAATAACTAACCTATTCTTCTAGTGTCCTCAGTTTAATACACTATTTGTTATAATACATTCCCATTATTTGTACCTGCACTAAACAGGTCATAAGACTATAGACTGATTTTTAAGGGATGTAGCCCAACAATGCCATTTTATAGATAAACTGCCTAAAGGCTAGAGAAGTTACATAGTGCCAGTATCCAAGACCATCTCTTTATTTTAGACAACCTGTTTTCCAGAGGTAAGGCCTGGCAAGTAAGCTATTTCCTGAACTTGGCATAACAATGCTCCTTTGCATTCTGGATAAACTTTGCTGCAACTAAATCACAGAACTGATGGTCCCTGAGCTTGGGAATGTACCAACATCTCTAAACATGAAACCTGTTATCATTAGGCAATCTTGTCTCCCTTTTGCTATTGTGTCTCACCATTTTTCCTATACTACACTATTCAATCATTTATCTAGCTACAATATTATAAATCAAGATTTAATCTCACTGCCTCAGGCCTCCTATTAAAGAAGGCCCCAACACAAGTGTCTAATTTCTCTCCCCCAACAGAAAGATAAAAAATCCAAAACATTTCACTTTTAACCTGTGTGAGCACTGGTATTTTTTGACAAGCAAGATTAATGTGCCATGTGATAGGATCACTTCATTTCAAAGTTGAGAAGTAGCCTAATGTATCATATTGAACTCTAGAATTGGAGTCAGGAAGACCTTCATCCTAGTATTACCTCAGATACATACTGCCTGTGTGACTGGGCAAATCACTTGCCCTCCCTGTGCCTGAATTTTCTCATCTGTAAAATGAGGGGATTGAACAATATGCTCTCTAAGATCCCTTCCAGTTTTAAATCTTCTATTCCATGTCCCCCCCCCCCCCTTTTTTTTTTTTTTCTGTTAAGCAATGGAAATAGCACAGATATCCAACCAAGATATAATAATCTCTCTGTTTCATTTTCATAGCCTTCTACAAATTGGCTCCTTCCTACCTTCTGAGATTTCTATTTTACTCACCTCCACATAATTTATGATTGACCAACATTGGCCATCTAAATGATGTTGGCACATGTAAGTCCATCTCCCAACTTCATGCTTTTTCATTGGCTTTCCGTGTGCCTAGAATGCTCTCCCTCTTGGTTTCCTTCCTTCCTTCCTTCTTTCTTTCTTTCTTTCTTTCTTTCTTTCTTTCTTTCTTTCTTTCTTTCTTTCTTTCTTTCTTTCTTTCTTTCTTTCTTTCTTTCTTTCTTTTTTAATTTCAAGAGAGCTCAAATCTTTCCAATTGTAAAAAGCCTGTCTTCTCATTGATATTGTCTTCCCTCCAAATTACCCTGTATCTATTTTGAATGTATATAATTGTTTCTCCTCTCTTACAACATGAGTTCCTTGAGTTCAGGGACCATATTTTTTCTGTATCCCCAGTGTCTTTTTGCTAAGTTCTAGGGATACAGATAATACTTCCCTAATATATATATATATTTTTTTACTTACTAACATGCTCAGATCTATCCAGTCCCTCCCAAAAAAATAAACCCACAATAACTTTAATTGACTCTTCTAATCCTTCCAGTCACTATTTTATCTTTGTGCTTACTTTTATTTCTAAAATTAAAATGCTTTCTAGAACAGATGCTTTTACTTCTTCAGTACCATTTTTTTTCTGGATACCACATAGGAACCTATCTACAAAATTCCATTACTCTCTTGTAAGCTACTCTTTCTAAGATCATGATTGATTTAATCATCAAATTCCATGATCTTTTTTCAGCCCTCTTCTTTCTTTAATTTTTCTATAGCTTTTGTCTCTTTACACTGAGTAGCTTTTTTTTTCCCATAGCTGGCCTTCCTTGTTCAAAATCTTGGAGATATAGTTTCTTTTTCCTCTCATCTTTGTTATACAATTATCATACTTCCCATCAATTCTTTCTCTATGGAATCTATTAAATTTGTCCCTTCTCTATTCTCATTGCTAGTAGTTTAGTATAGATCCATATTAACAGCTCCTAAGGAGCTTTCCTTCACTTGTTCCTTTCTATCATTCCTATCATCAGAAAACTCATCTTTTTATATATAAATTGAGCTGTCTCATAAATCTGCTAAAAACTCTTCAGTTGCTGTCCATTGTCTCTTGAGTAAAGCTTAAACTCCTTTGCCTGGAATTCAAGTCATTTTACAATCTTGCATCATTTGACTTTCCTAGACTCATGTCTCATGTGATGACTCAACAGGCAAAATGCTTTAATCAATAGGTCTCTGGTCCTAGTATATGCAGTGTCCTTATTTACCATGCCTTTGCTCAGATTATTCAAAACCCTACAATGATCTCTCTTTTTATCTTTATCTGTTAAATTGTTACATATTCTTTAAAGTCCAATTTAAATATTACATTATCCAAAAAGCCTTACCTACTTCACTCTGTTGGTAAAAGTTATCCCTTTCAGCAAGTCAGTGAATCAAAAAGCATCTTATTTGGTTTTAGGCACTAAGGATAAAATAATTTTGAACATGTTTCTTCACTTTCAATATTAACTTCTATTAGAAGAAATAATATGTGTACATATGAGTGAGTATAAAACACATAGGGTATAAAATAATTTGTACAGAATTCTAGCAGCAGGAAAACAGGAAAGCCATCCTAAAGGAAAAGGCTCATACATTAAATTTTGAAGAATCTTAAGATTCTATTAACTGAAGGTGAAGAGAGAATGTATTCCGGGTGCAGTGAGCCCAAACAACGGTGAAGAGATAGGAAATGGAAGTTGTTATAGTAAGTAAGGTAGTTTAGCTCCCACATAAGAATTTATGAAGGACAGTAATATATAAATAAGATTTTGGACAAGTGTGATCAGTTCTGTACTTTAGCAATATTACTTTGGCAACTGTCTGAAAAACATGGCTTGTAAAGAAGAGAGACTTGAGGCAGGATCATTAGCAGGTCAGTGAAATAAATCAAATGTGAAGAGATGAAAATGTGAAGTAGGGTAGTAATCTATGAGAAGAACTAGGATACGATATCCATGAGGATATATTTGACAAAAGCAAACTTAAAATAGGATATAATAACAACATATAACTACTATTACAATGTTCTACAAAGTTAATCACTGAACCTCATTAAAATATGCAACAGTCTGTAGGGTTACTGATTAAGTATTTTATCTTTTATCTTAGATTTTCACTATTCAAAGTATTCCATGTTACATCTTCTCTAAAAAGGCATTTTTGTTCCTCTTTTCTTTGTCCATCCTCTAATTAGTTATCTCCATTTTTTGGATTAAGGACCTTTAGGCTTTTTGACTCTGCATGTTAACATTGTATCTTGTTATGATTTCCCTGATTACCCTCTCCATTCCTACTTCTGAACAGTATAGTGAGTTGTATACATAGCCAGTATAAAGGAGTAAATCAGGAAACAAGATATCCAAGGGGAACCTAGAAAGAATGTACAAACTATCCAAAAGGACAAAGTAGTATATTTTATAAATTTATATCATATAACCAAACTTTACATTCTGGTATAATAGCTGCTAAATATGGGGAAGTCATCTAGGATCCTTGTCAATGTTCTAGTTCTACGGTATGTAAATTCCAGCAAAATCTAGATCTTCACAATTCTATATCAGGAGAATATAAAACAAAACAAAAAACAAATAAACCCCACAATTTTGAGACAATTTTGAGATGTAACTTTGAAGTTTATAATTTTGAGATGACTTGGATATGTTATAACCTGAATACAAGGTGGCACAGATAAGAGTTATTCCTTTACCCCCTAAAGGCTTATTAAAAATGAGACCTCAGATTTCTTCCCCCTGAGTATTCTTCAGTTTCTATTGGGAGCCCCCCATCTAGTATTTCTAACTCTAACATGTGGTTACATGGTGGATATTCTCTGCTGCACCCTCCTCCCCATCTTCTTCCCCATGCTGCCTTTTATCACCATCCATCCCCTGTTCCTACATTGTCATATGTCTCTGTACCACTCTTCACTCCTTGTCTCTCTCTTCCTGTGCTTTTTGCCTCCATATCCTCTGTATTTAAAATGTGATTGCTACATTTTCCCTCTGTGCAGTTGTATTTTTTTCTGGTGAGAATCTAAGGAACTAGGTGTGCCTGGCCCATTTCATCATTTCATAAATTATCAATTAACTTGGCATTTACAAGGTGATTCAAGGTTTTCAAAGTACTTTACAAATAATATCACATTTTATCTTCATAATAACCCTAGGAGTTAGCTGCTATTACTATCCACATTTTACAAATGAAGAAACTGAGTCATCCCTCTGCCATGTAGCTGTATTCACTATATTTGATGAAAGAAGATCTGAACATTAATTCTGATTCAGAAATTTGATAGCTGTTTGACTTATACCAATCATTTGATATCTCTGAACATTATTTTTTAATGTACCATCCTTGATCACCAATCACATAAGGGTGCCTTGCAGATTATTTCTGATTTAAGATCCCTGTGGATGAGTATGCATGAAAAATTATAGTTTACATGGCCCCAACAATGCATCTCTTTTCCCAGTCAATCAGAAGACATGTCAGTTCAAAGCAAAATACTTAATTAGAGATCCTGAGGGAAGCAAAGGGCCAAAGGGAAAGCTTTCCCAGAAACAGTACTCAAAAGCCATGATTCACTGCATGGCTATACTTCCTACTTAGATTAAGTAGAAATGAAAACACTTGTGCTTCTTAACTAATTAGGTTGCTATGAGAAAAATGTTTTGTATTTTAAAAGTTCGATATAAACATGAGTTGCTATTTTCATTATCAAGCTCTTAGTTTATATTTCATAGTACTTTTGGGTTCTCTCAAGTAGTTCAAGAGGTTTTACTTTTTTTTTTTTTTTAAAGTAATGTCAGAAAAATACATAAAGCAAGCTCATTTAGTGTTTCTTGGTCATCCTTAATGTGTATAAAGCTGATATAAAAAGCTAACAGAGATTTTAGAAATTGTTTATATAACTCAAAAAATGGCTCTGCTCCTGACTCTGGTGTCTTTTACCTTTGTTTCAGTAGTTTAGTCACTCTGCAGATACCTGTTGCTCCAATGAATAAATTCCTATCTTGGCTCATGATCTAAGGAAGTTCCTGGCCATTCATGTTTATTTCTCTTCAAGTTCTTTTCTCCTCAGAGTTTTCTAGCTTATCTCCCATTTCTTCCCTTTCATTCCCTCCTCACTTCTTTTTTTGTTTGTTATTTGTATTCAATATTTGGAACCCTCCCTCCTTCTGTTTGTGTGTGTGTGTGTGTGTGTGTGTGTGTGTGTGTGTGTGTGAGAGAGAGAGAGAGAGAGAGAGAGAGAGAGAGAGAGAGAGAGAGAGAAGGAGGGAGGGAGAGGGAGACAGAGAGACACAGAGACAGAGACAGAGAGAAAGGGAGAGACAGAGACAGAAGGAGGGAGGGAGAGGAGAGAGAGAGAGAGAGAGAGAGAGAGAGAGAGAGAGAGAGAGAGAGAGAGAGAAGGAGGGAGGAAGAGGGAGGCAGAGAGACACAGAGACAGAGACAGAGAAAGGGAGAGACAGAAACAGAGACAGACAGAAGGAGGGAGGGAGAGGGAGACAGAGAGACACACAGAGGGAGACAGAGAGAGAGGGAGAGACAGAGACAGAAGGAGGGAGGGAGAGGGAGACAGAGAAAGAGAGAGAGAGAGAGAGAGAGAGAGAGAGAGAGAGAGAGAGAGAGAGAGAGAAGGAAGCAGAGAAGGGGGGGAGGGGAGAAGGAAGGGAGGGAGAAAGGAGAGACAGACTTCTCACCAAAGAATAATTAACTGAAAGACTCAACAATGCAGAAATGCTTTCCCATAATTCTTAGAAATTAAAATTGATGCAGTGCTTTTTCTGGTACTTAAAAAAATACATCTTCTGCATCTCAGAAAGTTATTTACTCTGCTACCTATGAATATCTTCTCTATGCATTTGTCATCTTATTCTTTTCTTTATCCATATTCTCTGCGATGACATACTATTAACCTAAGGCTCCAGGATAATTAAAAATATGTATTTAAAATTAAATATAAATTAAGAAAATAACAGAAAAAAAGAAAAAAGAAAGATAGGAAAAACAAAACTAGACAAAAAGTTGTCATGTGTCCAACAGAACATCAAAGAGGTACGTTTCCAATCATAGATAAATAGAAGAAATAATATTCATGACTGCCCATCTTTTCTTTGCTTTTTTATAGGTTATTCTTTTGTTCTCTGCTATGTACTTTTTATTTTATTCTTCTTTCCCTCCTTTTATTTTTCCCCCATCTCCCCCAAGCAGGCTATAGTAAACACAGATATAGTTAAACACAGATATTCACACCCACACATATACCCACATACAAACTTATCTATATACACACCTACATATGCCTACATATAAACACATTTATATATACATATTAATTTATACATATGTAGACATGCATCTAAAACAATATTAATATGATTTGAAATATTAAGTAGCTTTTTCTCTTAATTGAATCTTAGTTTGACTTTGAGATCAAAGATTACTAGCTCTACTTTTTTTCCTAATAAATTCTACTTTTTATCTTGTTATAGAGTTTAGATAAATAAGAAAATTAAATGAAGAAATAAGACAATAAAATAGAAAAAGAAACTCAGAAAAGGAAAATTAAAAACAACAACAACAACATTATAATGTGCCCAGCAGAACATGAGGGAGGATTCAAAACATGTAACAATAAATTACCATTTCAAGAAAGCATATATAATAATAGAAGATATTATATTCATGTCAGTACATCTTTTCTTTGTTTCCTTTTAGATTATTCTTTTGTTCGCTGCTGTGCATTTTATGCTTTATTCTTTTTTTCTCTTTTCACCCTCCCACCTCTGCAAGATGCAGTTAAGCATAGAAAAAGCTATCTATCTCTCCATCTATCTATCTAGTATTTAATCTATCTATTCACACATACCTCTACACATACATAAATCTATATGTACCCCTACATCTACATATACATACACATTTATATGTATGTAAACATGCATATAAAACAATATTAATAATTATATATAATGGAGATTTCTCTCTTGATTAAATCTTTAAGTTTTACTTTGTCTGAGATTAATGATTACCAGACATATTTTTTTCCTAATACATTCTACCCCTGATCCTTGTTGTAGTGTTTGTATATATCTCTTATTTTTAGCCCTGCTAACTCTTCTACTTTAATTTTACTCCTTAACTTGCCTTACTATTACTTAATTTCCCCCTCGATGGATCCCTTTCTTATTCCTCCTCCCATCCTTTTCCTCCTTTATTCTCATTAATCTCCACATCCTTTTATAACCTACCTCATCCTATCCTTCCCCCCTATTTTTTTATAGATTGTAGAGGATGCTATACTCTTCATGATGTATATGTATATAGCTCCCTTTTTAATCCATTCCAAGTGTGAGTAGGTTTTAAAAACTACTAGCCTTCCTCTATCTATCTAATACCTCTGGTCAGTTCCTCCTCTGTATCCCATTCATATCATAAAATCATCTTTTCCTAGACAGTTTTTTTTTTTTTTTGTCATCACACGCAGTTCTACTCCAATTTTTCTTTTGAGCTACCCAGTTACTGATGTCAATATTAAATATATGTTTTACATTTCCATGTATAAAACATAAAGTTTGTCCTTGATGAGTCCCTTGAAATTGTTTGTTAAATTTTCTATTGAGTTCAGGTTTGGTTGAGACAAAATACGGAAAATCTGAAAGTTCATTGAATGTCATGCAATAATATACTTTGGCTGCAGACCTAGTTATGTTGATTGTCAATATATACTATTTCAGGACCTGTAGTCTTTCATTGTAGCTACTGATATATCCTATACAATTCTAATTGTAGCTCTGGTATATCTGAATTGTTCTTGTTGTTTTGTTTGTGTCTTGCGAAATTTTCTCTTTGATCTTTGTTATTTAGCAATAACATCCCTATGTGTTTTCCTTGTAGGATCTCTTTGAGGTGATGATTAATGGATATTTTCTTTTTTATTTCTACTTTTCCTTCTTGTTTTATCACTTTAGGACATTTCCATTATTTTCTGCGTTATTGTATCAAGGTTATTTTTTCAGTCACAGGTTTTAGGTAGCCCAATTATGTATTCTCTTCTTGATCTGTTCTCCAGATCTGTTATTTTTCTAATAAAGTGTTTCACATTCTAATTTTTTTTCATTTTTTATTATAGCTTTTTATTTACAAGATATATGCATAAGTAATTTTTCGGCATTGACAATTGCAAAATCTTTTCCCCTCCTTCCCCCATCCCCTCCCTCAGATGGCAGGTTGATCAATACATGTTATATGTGTTAAAGTATATGTTAAATATAATATATGTATACATGTCCACACAGTTATTTTGTATTTTTATTCTTTATATAAGCGTATATAACCATTATTACTTGGTTTCTTATATCTCCAATGGTTTCCTCTTGCCTATTTATAATTTTCAGGTTTTATTTTTTCTTCTTTAAGAATCTGGAACTCCCCTTCTAGTTGATTAACTTTTTTGTCATGATCTTCTTGTTATTCTTTGATGGTTCTTATTTATTTATCTGCTTATTTACTTTAGTTTTTCCTCAATCTCTCTTATTTGGGAGAATGGTCCCTCTGGCTTTACTTCAGTTTTCTCCTCTCACTTGAAATCCCAAGCTCACAACTCCATTTTTCTACAAGTGCCTGAAGTCAACAGGGACCTTGTTCCACTACTACTATACTCACCAGGTGCTATTTCCTTATCACCCAGGGACAATTCTCAGTAGCACAGCTTTGCTTACCATTCCTAATCAGCCAAGGTTCTCTCAGTCTTCTCTCAGACACCCAACTACCTTGTCCAAGAGGTGAAGGTTGTATGGTTTGTATGGTTAAGACTGAGATTCCTTCCAAACCCAGCTAGCTCCAGGGTTTCCTATTTGCTGTTTCTATGAAGCTAACCTATAGGTGCTTATACTTCACATCAGTCAAAACTCAATCCTAGGGTGTTCCTTGGGTCTGCTCAGTTTATATTAGGAACACAGCTGTTTTGTCCCAAGTATTATTTATTTGTTATGTATGTTCATCCTGATGCACAATTTTGTTTTGGTTGTGGGGGGAATCTGAAGAACTTGTGATTTTCTGACATATTTCACCTTCTTCCCAGAATCTTCCCCTTCTCCAGGATGATTAAGTTCACTTTGTAAAATTGTTTGCACTTTTGCTTGAGAATTCACAGTACTCTGACAGGACAAAAAAACTTGTTTTTATAGTTTATTTGTGATATAAATTGTATGCATTTATGCTATCAACTTTAAAAAATCATTTAGTTTGTGTGTACAAATTCTAATTATGGACAAAGAAAGTAAAATCAGGAAATTTAAAGAAAGAGGAATATGAAAAAATTCCAAAACAATACATAAGCGAAGAAATTTAATGTGGCAATCTTAATCATCAGCTGACTTTACTTTTAATGACTTGGATCCATCATTTGTAGCTTTTGCTATGTTATTGGATTTTTGAAAAAAAAATTAGTTTCATTGTTCTGATAAAATTACAAAGCTATTTAATTTGTACTTTTTAATTTTTAAGAAAATTGCAAGAACTTGGCCATGTAAGAAAAGGAGAAATGAAAAAGTTTCATGAAATAATTAACAAGGTGATTTAATAGAATATCTTTCCCAATTATAAAATAATTGCTGTCAAACATCACATCCTTAAGATGAAAGATATTGTGGTTAGTTTGAAATAAAAAAAGATATGAAAAATATTTTAAAACCAAACATGTTATTTGGTGCTGTTTCAAAATTCTTGCCAGAATCCTCTTTAATAGAATGACCCTATACTTAGAAAAAAGGTCATCTACTTGAGAGTTACTGTGGCTTCAGAAAGGGCCAAAAAACAGTCAAAATGGTGTTTACTGCCCAACCACTCCAGAAAAATTCCAGGAGTAGAACAAAGGTCTGTATACATTTGTAGTTCTGACTAAGGCCTTTGATACTATCAGAATTTTGACATAATTTTCCACAAGACCTCTATATAAAATTATGTTAAAATTTGGTTGCTCAGAGAAGTTCATCAGTATAATACATCAATTTCATAGAGGCATGCTTGCCTGGGTTCTGGACAACGGGCAATACTTTTGAGCTTTCTAAGTCAACAATGGAGTAAAACAAGGCTGTGTGCTTGCTCCTATGCTTTATCTCATGATGTTTTCAGTCATGTTATCAAACACTTTCAACGAAAACAAACATGGGATCAAATTCAGCTACCATGCAGATGGTAAATTCTTCAACTTGAAAAGGCTACAAGGCAAAACAAAAGTGGAGGGAATGTTAATGTATGAATTTTTGTTTGCAGATCATTGTGCACTCACTGCAGCCTTTGAAGCAGAGATGCAACAAAATGTGGATCAATTCTTTGCTCCTTGTGCTAATTTTGGCCTAACAATTAATACCAAGAAACGTGTTAATGAAAGACCAAGAAAAGTCCTTCATCAGCCAGCACCACACCATCCACATATGGAATCATCAGTTACAGTAAATGGTGAAGTTTTGAATGCTGTGGATAAGTTCACTGACCTTGGCAATATACTTTCCAGGGATGTCCACATTGATAATGAGATTGACAAACACATTGCCAGAGTTGAGTCTGTTTGGGAGGCTCCACAGGAAAGTGTGGGAGAGGAAAAGTATTAGAATGACTATCAAACTGAAGGTCTATAGAGCCATTGTGTTGACCTCATTGTGGTATGAAACTTGGACAATATACCAATGCCATGCCAGGAAACTGAATCACTTCTATTTAAATTGTCTTAGCAAGATTTTGAAGATCAACTGGTAGGTAAGAGATCAGATATGAGCAAAGTAGGATTGAATTAGCACAAAGGAAACATGAAATACATAAAATTAGAGAAGCTACCCCAAATGTTCATATGGACTATTTGTGTCTTACCTGTGGCAAAGCATTCTAAGGTCCTATTGGTCTGATCAGTCACAGTCCGACACATTGTAATTCGATTTTAATATAGTGATATCACTTTGGTCCTCTTCAAAAATGGATAACAACAACAACAACAACAACAACACACACACACACATACACTACCAATAATGAATGAAATAGAAAAAATGGAGAAAGGGAGTACGATATCTATATAAGAAAGTAGGCCTATTTCACAGAGATAGTGAAGGATGAATGGACAGTCCTAATGCCTTATTGTAATACATGAACTATGGGACAATTTAATTGAAAATATATGAAATTAGGAATTTTAGAGCACAGGTACAAATAGCTCTCTTATTTACTGTACATTTGACCTTGCAGAGTTCACCAAGCCTTGGTTTCCTTATCTTTAAAATAAGGGAATTGGAAAATCTTTACTACTTTCTCCAGCTCCAAATCTAGAATCTCATATTTCTATTAGAATAATTGAAGTCCTCTGGCATGTTAGATTAGTATTCAAAATTGAAGATTTATGGATAACTATGGGCAAGACTCATTCAGTTTAAGAAAATGTGACAAATTGTCCTCATTGAAAGGTATATTCTTAATGATGGACTCATAAATTCATCAAGATATCAAAGTATATTATTTGGTACTCATAATTATAGGAAATTATGATGATGGTGATGATGACAAACCATATTTATTTTACTCAAAGGGATCCATCATTAAGGTTCTGTTAAAGTGTGAGATTGTTTCATTATTAAAATGTTCACATATTACTCCTCTTACATATTTATCCTAATCAAGGAAAAAAATAATCTAGAGAGGGAGTACAGTACCTATAGTGCAAAAGTGTCAAACATGTGATCCATAATATACTTGCAACCCACAATACAGCAGTGGGGACCAGATTAATTGGGAATATCACATTTTGATACTAATTTAATATAGGGTGTATAGAGATCTGCATGTATTGATTAATGCCTCTCACTGCCTTTCTATTTAAGTTTGACACACTGGCATAGTAGATAAGATGCTGAACTTGAATTCAGAAAAATTTGGTTTTGAATCCTATTTCAGGCCTTTAGCATCTATGTGATCCTAGATGATTTCCCTTTCTAAAACTTAATTTCAATGTGAAATGAGTCTATATGACTAATAACATCCCTTCTAGTTCTAAATTTATGATCTTCATTTCTCAACTGTCAAATTCATAAACTTAGTAGCTGTAGTACCATTCCCAAAATTAAGGCTTGAAATATCAGAATTAAATTTAAGTCCTTCTCCTATATTCCATCAGTGTCCAAGTCTCATTCATTCCTTTGCAATGATTTTCACATCTTCTTCCCATCTTTTTTGACCCTCTTGCTACTATATTAATTCAGAGTTTTTCTAATTCTTCTATGAAAACATATACTAGATTATAATTAGTCTCCCTGCTTCAAGTTCCTTTCTTGCTGTCTTGCAAAGCCATGTTCAATGGGTGACTGAGTAAGAGAATATAAAAGGACAAGTGCAAATCAACCACCAGAATTTTAAAAAAAAACAACTTTTTTATCATCAGCTTACTGATGACAGGCTAGTGACAGTTTCAGTAAATAAATAAAAACAGAATTATTGTTATGAGTAGTAGTGGTAATTATCCTCTTCCAATATATGTAGTTGATTCTCTGAATGTGAAGAAACCATTGCTAAATTATTTATTATCTTTTAACTAATCAAGGATGAAAATGAGGGTGGGAATTGAGATAAAAGTTTGAGATCAGTTCCATTGAAAATTCATGAACTAAAATGATTTGTCACTTCTTAGCTTATCACTCACAGGCTCATGATCTATGGTGGCATAATATCATTCAAATGTCTAACAAATAAGATTTGCAATGATCTCCTTTATGAGGATTTTTGCATTGCTATTTTATAGTTTGTGGTACAGTTTTCCAAAGAAGTTTAAAAATAAATAAATATATCTCATTCAAACATACATTTATTTTACTATTATCAAGAACAACAATGATTCCTCAAAGGCAGATGACTACCCCAAAATATAATTAAGAGTATTTATGCCATTCCTAATTATGTAGAAGTAACCCTGGGGAGGTACTTTAGTTGTATTTCAAATAACTCAAATTATAATTACTTAAATTATATTGGAAATATTCTTTCAGTTTACTTAAAGAAGTTTTGCATATATTTACAATGATCTGGGCCAAGATCATACAAATAAGTATAATCAAACAGTGAAATTCGTGTAATTGAAACCAGTTTTATGTAATCATATTCTTTTCATAAAAAAAGAGAGAAGATGCCTTTTACAGGGTTTTGTTTTTTTTTTTTTCTCTCCACATGGGAATATATTTTGTGGCAGTTGCCAGAAAATGGACATGCTATTTATTCTTTACATTTCACATATAGTGAATTAAAAATTACACAAAACATTAAATTTTAACTTTAGGGTACTAAGCTCAGACATTTTCTCAAATATTATAAAGTCATTTTCTATTCATAGTAGCTACTGGTGTTTTTGAAAAAAATATTTAGATAAGTTTCTAGGTTATTATTTATACCCAAATGCATGTAATTAAAAAATTTAATAGGGGCTATAAAATTATGCTGAAAGTGTATGTACATGTGTATAATTACATCTCTGCTTCCTAACTGCACTGAATAGTTTTTAAATCAAGAAAAGATAAAACTAACTCATAGAAAAGTAAGGCCCTGAAATTGTAGGCTTCTTAAAACTAAGCTATAATTTTATTGAAGGGCATGCCATAGAACAAAGACATCCTTGAATAAATGAAAAGCTAAGATAGGTTTATTTATACAAATAAAATAGGCTTTTTCATATTTTATTTATCTGGAAAATACCCAACATATTTTCAGCAATATTATAACCAGGGGCTGTTTTTAAGGCATGAATTTTTGCACAGCAGATTTGCAAAACTCTGCTGGAATGCCTGCTATTCTGCTATTTGCAAGTAGATGTTTTTAGGTAATTGAACTGTTTTGAAATGACAAAGTACTGACCTGTAAAATGACTGATATTCTCTAATGTTCAACCCCAAATGTGAATTTTCCTATTAACTTTTGTTTTGATGTTTTGTATTCTCTTCTGAGAAGTATTTCCAAGGCTTTTGAAATTTGAAATGTCTTCAGCAACTTACAGAAAATTTACTGCTTTCTCTTTTGTTCAGATTGATGTGTTTTCTTCTAAGTTACCCACTGTGTATCCTTTTTTTCCTGTGATTTACCTGGCCTGTTGCTTGGATCACATGGTTAATTACTGTGAACTTTTTACAGACACAACTCATGGGATGCAGGCCAAGACAAAGAGATATTCAAGGTTGATAATAACTTTCCAATTTGCTAAGGGCTTTCCATATATTATTTGATTTAATCTTCACAAGAGATCTAATAGTTAAGTACTACAGGTATTAACATATCCATTTACAGGTGAAGAATCAGAGGTCTCTGAGAGAGGCTTTTTCATAGTATCGCAGTAAGTATAACAGAGGAAAACCCACATCTTTCCTGATTGCAAGTCCAGCTCTCTTTCCTCTTTACCAGAGGGAAAAAGACAGAAGAAAAAAAGATAAATCAGAGTTCTCCTAATACTTCCAATCCTAGCCAGAAAGACTTCTGAAGAAAGTTAATAATGTTGAAAGCAAAGAAGTGGACTAACTAGGTCAGACTTGAAGACAGAATAGTCAACATAGAATGAAAAACCCAAAGCCACTGGGATGCAATCATTAAAGATAAAAAGACAAAAACAAAAACAAAAACAAAAAAACAAAAACAATAAAAAAAAAACTTGCCTGCCCTTAAAGAGCCTACTTTCTGTTGCATTAAGTAGAATTTATATTCTTTAATCTATTTATCTTTCATGTATTATTTTATATTCTTTTTCATATATTTTCTATAAATCATCCTCTTTCAGTGCCTGATGAGAATAAGGGATTTGGGCTGGCTATATAGATATGAACATGATCCACTTCTATGTCAATGAAACCATTGAATGAATTCAATCTATAAGTCAATAAGTATTAAAAGTGAGAAGTTACTTGCTTCAAGTAGCCAATAGCAAAAGAGAAAAAGGAGAGCCTCAGGCAAAGAAAGAAAAATTAAAAGAGCATGAGAAAAGCAAAACAGGTATAGAATTATCATAAACAGATTACAAAGAATATAAATTAAAAGGCAAAAGTGTGGTTCAGAAGGAGAAAAAATAAAAATCCATTTGATTTGGTGAGGAAAAAGATGACAAAGATTCCATTGAAAGAAATGTTATAGTTAAGCAGCATATGGATTTTAAACTTGCTTTTATATGACCAATCCCAATTATTAGTCTTCATAATGAAAGACAAGATGAAGGGTATAAAGAGCCTATCCATGAATCATGAGGACTTGGGTTTAAGTCTTGCTTGTTCAAACTTTATGACCACGAATAAGTGACTCCCATTTTGCTCAGGCAATAAAGGAGTTATTTGTGTTCATTGCTATAAGGAATTTTATAAGGTTGGGACAATTGAGGCAAAGAAGCTCCTCTTTCACCTAATCCAAAAAAATCTAAACAAATAAACCAATAAATAAATAAATCTGGGAGGAGAAGACCTTCAGGGTTTTTGGCCCAAGCAGAAATGATTGCTATTTCCATTCAGTCTGAGGCAATTAGGACCCACACAATGAACAAATGCTCTTTGGCCTAGGATCTATTGATGGCCAATGAGAAATCAGTTTGGTTTTGGTTTAAGGTATGGTTCTTGAGAAAGAAATGTAACCAGTAAACTCCAAGATATCTTGGGAGGGTTCAGAGGTGTAAAAGAGAAAAATAGTGTTTTTAAAAGCATCTTTAGGTAAGGGCATGATAATCTATGTGGACAGAAGGAGGGAAGGAGGAAAGGAATGAAGGAATGAAAAAAGGGAAAGCAAAAAGGGATTTACTTCTCACCCACTGTCCCCAGTAAGTCCATCAAAACAAAAAAGTACACGAAAATAGACAACTTTCCAAAAGGATTGGAGAGGTTAGCACTTCTTTTTGGTTTTGAAATCCAGATTTAAATCATCATTATTATTTTCTCCCATTGACTATATAAGGGTTAATAGAAACTTTATTTCTCAAAGACAATTTCAATATGGTTGTTAGCAAATCTTCGCATAATTGAGCATTAAACTAATTAAGCCAATTTAGATTTAAGTCCAATAATTCTAAAGACCACTTTCACAGAGTTTTTGTTTGTTTGTTTAATAACTTCTCTTTTGTTTTCCTTTCTGGGGCTTCTCCTAGAATTAATTCCTAAGAGCTACCTTGATAGGCAGCTCTAACCGACAGATATAATGACCATTATCTTGGATTTCCTAAGTGTGCTAAAAAATGTAGCTTATTCTAGTTTTTGTTTAGAATGTTTCCCAAAAAGGATGCCTTGGTAAAATATAATAATACTTTTTTACTTCTAGCATGATATCTTATAACGTCATACTTCTTTGAGGCATGTTACCACTTAATCTGATTTTTGGTTGTGATTTTAACTCTTTTCCAATGACACTTAGCTTTGGATGGCAGGAAAATGCAGATAAGACATTCATGTAGGAGTAATCTTAATTTCAGAAAAGTTTTCTCTATCCAGAAATCAAGTCTATAACCAAATATAAAAGACCTGATCTTGTTAAAATTATTCCAAACTATTCTTTATATTTTTTGGTTTATCCAGGTGGTTCAGAGAGGCAATCAGATGTTTGATTTTTTATTTCTTTTATCACTGCATGTGCATATTGAGATCAGATTACTCATGCATCCTTTTTTTTTTTTAAACCAAGATAGAAAATAAGTAAAGAAATAAACAAATGTTATAGGATAGTTAGCTTTTTGAAATGAATAAATTAGGGGGCAGAGTCAAGATGGCAGAGGGTACATAGGCTTTTTCTGAGCTCTTCTGTTGATCCCTCAGATCAACATCAGATCAAGAGTCTAAAAAAATTTTGGAGTTACATTATCCACAAATATTTGGATTGTAACAAATTTCCAGCAGAAGACATTTTGTTTTGTCTCAATGAAGGGGGTTAGGGGATGGAATGGGGGTAGGTAGGGAAAGGAAGCCGAGGGAACTCATAGCACAGGGAGACCCAGGGTGGAGAGTCATTAGGGACATCTACTGGAGGGTCTAAGCCAAAATACAGCAGCATTGTCTACTATGTTCAGAAGCCATGAGCAGCAGACAAGTTGTGAGACCTCCAACATAACTACAAAAAGAAAATAGTGAGCCCCTGAATTCCAGCATAATACAGGATTTGACCACACCCACCCAACATGGGGAGGAAGTCTCATCTCAGGGCGATATGAAGCCTCTGTATTGCTGTAGATGAAGATTAGGACAATCTTCCTTTTGTCCTAAGAGCTGACCTTGACCTTTAAAAATGAGCAAAAATGCAAAAAAATCTGGCCATAGATAGCTGTTATGGAGACAGAGAAGGACAGACCATAAACCCTAAGGACACTAAAGTCAAAATGTCTCCAGTTTATTCCTCAAAAGGTGATATTAGTTGGTCTCCAACTCAAAAGGCTCTCTAAGAAAATTCAAAAAGAATCTTAAAAGAGAATTGGAAGAAATATGTAGAAAGGAGATGATGGTTTCACAGGACAGTTTGGAAAAGGAAACAAAAAAAGTTATCTGAAGAAAACTCCTTAAAAATAGATTTGGAAAAATGGAAAAAGAGTACAACTACTTAAAAATGGATTTGTTGAAATGGAGAAAAGAAAACTACTCTTTTAAAAAACAGTATTGGTGAAATAGAAAAAGAGAACAACTCTTTAAAAAATAGAATTGCTGAAATGGAAAAAAAAATCCAGTGAACTAAACAACTCATTTAAAAGTTCAATTGGTCAAATGCAAAAGGAGGTAAAAAAAAGGGAATGAATGACTCAATGAAACATCAAGAATCAGTCAAACAAAACCAAAAAAAATTTCAAAAAAATTTCAAAAATATATAAAATAACTCACCTCTAAAACAAGTGACCTGGAAAATAGATCCAGAAGAGACAATGTAAGAATTATTTGATTACTTAAAAACTCATGATTAAAAAGAAAATCCTAGATAATACCTTTCAAGATATCATTAAGGAAAACTGTCAGGATAATTTAGAACTAGAGAGTAAAAGAGACATTGAAAGAATTCACCAATCACCTCCTGAAAGAGACCTCAAAATGAAAACTCCAAGGAATATTGTAGCTAAATTTCAGCATTATCAGATAAAAGAGAAAATGCTGCAAGTAGCCAGAAAGAAATAATTCAAATACCAAGGAGCTAAAATCAGGATTACCCAAGACCTAGCAATTTCCACTTTAAAGAACTGAAAGGCCTAGAATATGATATTCCATAGGGCAATGGCCCTTGGACTGCAGTCAGGAATCACCTATCCAGCAAAATCAAGAATTATCTTTTATTGAAAAAGATGAACATTCAATGAAATAGGGGAATTCATTCAAAAGTTCTAAACTGAACAAAAAATGTTATCTTCAAATACATAACTAAAGAGAAACATAAAAACATGAAAGAAAAACTATGCTTTTTTAAAGGTAAAAGTTTACATCGCTATGTGTGTGTATGTATGTGTATATATGTGTGTGTGTATATATATATATATATATATATATATATATGCTATATATGAAGATATGCTTAACTTTTGAGAACTCTGTCTTTGTTAGGGGTATACTTAGAGGGTCTGTGTATAATTTGACTTCATTTTGATGATATAAAAAAGAAACTAGGGATAGAAAAGGGATTGTAATGGAGGAAGAGGAAAGGGTAGGTAAAATAAGGTAAATATCATAAGTAGAGGCAAAAACCTGTTATAATTGAGGGAAAGAAGGGAAGAGGAATGAATATTGTGTGAACCTTAAATGTCATTGGATTTGGCTCAAGGAGAGAATATCAGAAATATTTAGTGTGATTGAGAAACTTGTCTCACCCTATAGAGAAGTAGGAAGGGAAAGGAGAAAAGAAATGAAGAAGTGAATAGAAGGGAGAAGAGAAGAAGAGGAAAGAGATAAGAAAGGAGGAGAATTTGTAAGGGCAGTGTTTGATGGAGGTGGTAGTCAGAAGCAAAACACTGGTGAAGAGGGGGAAAAAACCCAGCAATGGTAGCAATCCTAATCTCAGTTCAAGCAAAAGCAAAAATAGATCTAATTAAAAGAGATAAGGAAGAAAACTCCTTTTTGTTAAAGTATACCATAGATAATGAAGTAATATAAATTATAAACATATATATATCAAGTGGCAAAGCATCCAAATTTCTAGGAGAGAAGTCAAGACAGCCAAAAGAAGAAATAGATGCCTAAACTATACTACTAGGGGATCTCAATATTTCTGTATCAGAACTAGATAAATTGAAACACAAAATAAATAAGAAAGACATTAAGGAGGTAAATAGAATTTTAGTAAGACCTTGGGAGAATATTTAAAGGGATAGAAAGGAATATACTTTTTTCTCAGTGGTACACGTAACCCATACAAAAATTGACCATATTTTAGGTCATACATAACCCAAATTCAAATGCTGAAAGACAAAAATAGTAAGTGCATCTTTTTCAGGTTATGATGCAATAGAATTACATGTAATAAAGGGCCATGGACTATAGACCAAAAAGTCTTTGGAAACTAAATAATCTAATCCTAAAGAATGAGTGGGTAAAACATCAAATCATAGATACAACTGATAATTCATCCAAGAGAATGACAATAATGAGACAACATACCAAAATTTGTGGGATGCACCCAAAGCAGTCCTTAGAAGGAATTTTATATCTCTAAATGCTTACTTAAATTAAATAAAGATCAATGAATAAGGCATGCAACTAAAAAACCTAGGGAAAAAAAAAAACAAATTAACTCCCCCCCCCCCATTAAATACCAAATTTGAAATTCTGAAAATAAAAGAGGCAATTAATAAAATTGAAAATAAGAAAACTATTGAACCAATGATCAAACTGAGTTGATTTTATGAAAAAAAAATTTAGCCAATTTAATTTGAAAAAAGGGAAGAAAAAATGTGAAAAATGAAAAAGGTGAACTCTCCAATTAAGAAGAGGAAATTAGAGCAATAATTAGGAGCTATTTTGCCCAACTGTATGCCAATAAATCTGGTAATCTAAATGAAATGGATGAATGCTTACAAAAATATCGATTGTCCAGATTAAGAGAAGGAGAAATACATTTCTTTAATAATCTCATCTAAAAAAAGAAATTGAAAAAAAAGCTATAAATCACTTCTCTAGATTACCTCCCTAAGAAAAAATCTCCATGTCCAGATGGATTTACAAGAAAATTCTACTAAATATTTAAAGAATAATTAATTCCAAATAGTAGGCAAATAATTTGGAGTAATAGGGAAAGAAGGAGTCCTATGAAATTCCTTTTATGATACAGATATGGTGCTGATACCTAAACCAAGTAGGATCAAAGCAGAAAAATAAAATTATAGACCAATTTCTCTAATGAATATTGATGCAAAAATCTTAAATAAAATATTAGCAAAAAAGATTACAGAAAGAGAGGTTTGGTACATGGTACCATGGACAGAAGTAGTCAGAGTAAAGAAAATGTGGTAAGTTCAGTTTTAACTTTGTGAATTTCAGATTGTCTGTGGGACATCTAGGTGAAGAAATTGAATATGTAACTGGAGATGTGAAGCTAGAACTGAGAAATAAAATTACAGTTTGAGATACATGTTTTGGAATCTCTGTGGCAGTCAAAGCCATGGAAGTTCGTGAGATTCAACAAACATTTCTTAAGGGCTTAACATATGATAATATTGTCAAGGGAGAGAGTACAAAGAAAAATAGAAAAATAATTCAGAAGACAATATCTTGAATCTGGGAATCTGGGAAGATAATAAAGGTCAGTGGAGACAGAAGAAGAGCAGTTAGAAAGAAACAAATAAAACCAGATGAACCAGAAAAGTATAAAATCTGTGAAGCTAAAAGAAGAGAAAATATTCTCAAGGACCTGTACTTAACAGTCCTAAATTCTATAAGAAGGTCAAGGATGATGACTGAGAAAATGGTCATTTGATTAGGAAATGACCTTTAAGAAAGTTATTTTATAATAATGATAAAATTAGAAGCATGTGATTGAGGTATTGAAATTGGATTACTTTTGAAAGAAATTGAGCATTAAGAGAAAAAGCAATATAGGACACTAACTGAATGGAATGAAAGAAATGGAAGACAATACTAGAGCAAAATGAGGCATGACTTTTCAGATATTTTTGTTGACTACTTATACATTACTTCCACATAATTGTCAGGAGTACCACCCTCCTCCCAATCACTCAGAATCAAAATCCAGATATCATCTTTGATTTGTTCCTTCTTACCTTCCCACTCGCTTATCTAATCAATTGTCAAGTCCTATCATTTTTATCTTTATAACACATCTCTTGTGTATGTACATTCTTTTCTTTTCTCAAACATTGCCCCCACCTATGTGTAGGTCCTCATCATCTCATGGCTTTAGCCTTCTGATATGGTCTTTCTTTTTCAATTTTTTGTTTACCCCAGTCCATTCTCTAGTCAGTTGTTAAACAACTTCCTGAAGGGCAAGTTTGACCGTTTCATTTATACCCATACCCCATTCAATAAAATTTATTGAATAAACCTGCCTTCCTGGATCAAAAATAAAATCTTCTTGTTGGCTTTTAAATTTGCAATATCTTGGTTCCTTTCTACTTTTTCAGTATTTTTACAACTTAGTTATTCCCCCCCATATATTCTGAGATTTACAGGATTCCTCATGCAAAACATTCCATCTCCCTCCTCTATGTATTTTCTCTAGCTATGGAGCATGCCTGGATCACTCTCCTTTTTTTTTATTTCTATCATCCTTGCTTCCTTGAAGTTTCAGTGAATGTCTTATTTTTACAAGAAGCCCTTTGCTATTCTCATTAATCTTGGTGCTTTACTGCTGAGATTACTACTAATTTCTCTTCTTTATACCTTACTTGAATGTCATTGTTTTCATGTTGTCTCTCTCATTAGGCTGGATTCTTTGAAAACAGGGGCTGTCTTTTGCCCTACTTTGTATTTTCAGCCCTTAGCCCAGCTAACTTGGAATGCATGTATGTGTTTATTTAAATAAAGTGCAAAAGGGGACACAGCAATTTTTTTATTCCTTCATTAAATTACATATTAGCTTAGATATGTACATATATAATACATAATGTTAAAAGACAAATAGCATATCCTTTCCTATATAATTATCTTTCTTGTTGATTTTTTGAAACATTTATGCTTGGTGATTATTGGTAAGTTTCTAATAAAAAGGAAAAAATAAAATTATATTTTAAGAGACTGGGGATGTAGGGTCATATTTATAAGCAGTAAGAAAGAAGCTATTGGTGAGAAATTCAAGATACATGATTGTGAAGGAGTATCTAGTGAAATGATAACATAAATGAACCTTGAGAAGATAGAAATAAGGGAAAAGATATTACTATTAATGGGGAATATAGTTATCTCTGTTGAAATTTTAGGAAAATATACAAGAATGTTGATGATGTTTAATTTTTTTAAATTCAACTATAGTATACTATTTTGGGTTTAATCTCATGGTCTAATAGCTATAGAGATGGAAGGGACTTTAGCGGTCATCTAGTTCAATCTCTTTATTTTATAGCTGAGGAAACTGAGGCACAGACAGGTTATGTGACTTGAGTTTAGAATGAAGGGAAATAATAGAATCAAGATTTGCACCAAGATCTTTTAGCTACATGTTCAACAGTGGTTTGACTACATGACTTCATTTTGATAGATAGAAAGATAAATTGAGGTTTGTTTCCTCTAGCAATGAACTCGCTTTCAGGGAAAGTTGTCAAGGCAGACATGGTCAGTATTTTTTTCAGAGATTCTGTAGAAGGAATTCAAGCATTGGGTAAGGAGTTGGATGAGAGGATGCCTAAGATCCTTTCTAATGTTTTAAGATTTTGTGACTTATTTAAGTCATACTTTATTTTAGAAAATGCTGAGCATGTTGTACTGGATTGAGTGTTCACATCAGAGTCAGGAGAACATCAGTACAAGTTTTGATCCATACTATGTGATCATGGGCTTGTCACTTCATTCCTCACTGCCTCAGAAAACTCTCTAAGACCAAACATTATAAAGCAGTTGCTAATGTGCAACATTGGAGAGAAATTCCATGTTGGTAGGTCCTCATATTGATGAAATTACCTCATAAAGCAAGAACAAAACAAAACAAACAAACAAAAAACCCAAACTAAACCATGCACAGTGTCTTTATTAAGGGCTACTTTAAATTAGATTTAAGAAGTTATAAGCTTTAGAAAATATTGGCAAGATGAAAGAATGGTTTCCCTGTACAATTACTTAAAGACCTAGGAAAAGCAACAGATTGAGTCATGATCAGAAAATCAAAGAGTAAACACTGAGTCATTTTATCAATTCAGAGAAGAAGAAGAGGGAGCAGTCATTACAACTCTAGACTGGGACAGTCGATACAACATGGGATAAGGAGAGATATGCAGAGATAGGTAGGAAGCTAAGTAAGAAGTAGTATTGGATTGAGTTCAGACCTAATCCGAGACCATGTGCTATCCAAGGATCAAGAACAAAAGTTTGTAGAAATTGTGTGGCACTCATTGTGGAGTAGGTTTATGGATGAAGTACAAATAAGTCTAAAGCTGAGTAACCAAGAATGTGAGTTTAGAAGAATGGAGAGACAAGAGATCTATTCTGAAATCATGTAGCCTTTTGATAATTAATAATGGGAACTAGCAGCAGTAGAATGCTATTCCAACCAGAGACAATCATGTAGTTTTACCCAAATATAGACTTTTAAAGTGAGTACAGGAGTTTGCAAAGTTCAGAGAAAGAGAGCAGTAATCATACTTGGCCCTAAATAAGATCAGATGGAAGCACTGAAAGCTTATAAATGACCAGCCTGAGCTGTACTTGGGATTTTTGGAGATTACATCATTCAACTCCTGGAGAAAGAAGCAACAGGATTCTGGATGCAATAAAAGTAAAATAAACAGGACCCCCAAAATTTCTCCAGAAATGTAAAGATCCAGGCTTTAGCAAAAACTTTAAGTGTGGGAAGTCATGCTGGAAGGATCCAGTTTCAGAACCTTAGTATCAGAAGCTATTATGGTGCCAGATATATGTAAGACAAATTTGGAAGAAAGGAATAATTCCAAAAAACAATAAGCAAAATCTCACACAAAATATAGCTATACCACAAACATAATTTTGGAAAAAAATGAAATAACAGTTTAAAAACAAATTATAAAATTGTTTTTAAAGGAAATGAGTGCTAGAGCAAAGAATTAAAAAGCAAATCAGTATTGGAGTAAACACTTGGAAGCAGAAATTACAGTTTAGTAAAAGATTTAAAAACTTACATAAATAACAGAAATTAAAAAATTACAATGAACCAAATAGAAGCTAACTCTATGATACAACAAGAAATATTAAGTCAAAAGACTCATGAAAGAGAAGAAAATATAAACAATTGACTAATATGATTAAGGAAAGATAATTTAGGAACTATGGGACCATCTTAAATCTATGACTAAAAAAGAATCTACATAAAATATTTCAAGAATTTATGAATGGAGACTTCCCTAGACCCATTACAAACAAGCAACCCCACCAAGGTTCATATGAGATTTAGCAACTGAGATTAAAAAGGAGTGGAATGTTTCAAATATGATATGCCAAAAGAGAAAAAGATAGATATCCAGAACATTAAAGAGATAAACAAATTGAAAACAAATAAAAGGGGGAATTGATAACTCAAACTAAAAGATGATTAAAAAACAATAAGATAAATAAAGTAGTAGATACTTTGATTTAAATGAGTAAAATTGACAAATAAACAATTAACAAAGAAAATTGAAAAGAAATGGGGAAAAAGGAAACCATCAGAAGTTATTTTATTCAATTATATGTCAACAAAATGGACATCAAATGACATGAATATATATTTACCCTCAATTACAAATTAATGGATCATAAAATAGATTTTTATTTGTTTATTTATTTTTGCTGAGGCAATTAGGGTTAAGTGACAAGGTCACACAGCTAGGAAGTGTTAAGTGTCTGAAGCTAGATTTGAACTCAGGTCCTCCTGACTTTAGGGCTGGTGCTCTGTCCACTATGCTACCTAGCTGCCTCAAAATAGATTTTTTTAAAAAAGACCCAATTGAATATGCAATAAATAAAAAGAGGCAATACTATTAAATTTCTTCTATGATACAAATATTTTATAAATAAAGAAAGGAAAATCAAAAGAGAGAAAAGCTAAAAAATAATATAGCAATGAACATTGCCAGGAAATTTTCAAATAAAAAGTTTAAATGCAAATAGACTATAGCAACATATTAGAAACTTTATGCATTATGGTCAGTTGGATTTTTATCAGGAAAGCAGTGTTAATTCAATATTAGGAAACTAAAAGCATATTAGACCATATTACTAACAAGTATAATAAAATTCATGTGATTATGTAAATGGTGATGAAAACAGCTTTTGGCAAAGTATCATGCTCATTTTGATCAAAATAAAAAGAAATTGTAGGAATAAATAAATTTTTCTCACTATGGTAGTTCTTATTGAGCTAAAAATCAGTAGTCAGCATTATACCCAATGGGGATAAACTAATGACCTTCCCAATAAAATAAGCAGCAAACCAAGCACTTCCATTATAACCTCAGCACCTCTTTCTTTCTCTCATATAGATACAGGTATATGGATATAGGTATTGCTAAATGGTAGCTATAATAGTAATTTAAGGAAAAAATAGTGAGAGAATAAAATTAAGCAGAAGAGAGAGGGAAAGAGAGAGAGGAAAGAAAGGAAAAAAGGAAAGAAAAAGAGAAAGAAAGATGAAAGGAAGAAAAAAATGAAGGAAAGAAAGAAAATAAGAAAGAGAAAGAAAAAAAGAGAGCGAAGGAAGGAAGGAAGGAAGGGAGGAAGGAAGGAAGGAAGGAAGGAAAGAAGGAAGGAAGGAAGGAAGGAAGGAAGGAAAGAAGGTAGGAAGCTTATTTTGAAGATTAGGGAAAAAAATTTGGAAGTTGTAGTATTTTTTTTTTTTTTATTATGAAGTAATCAAACTAGTATAAACAGACATTTACAATTTAACTACTGAATTTAGCAAAAGAAGAACCTGGATGATGGGATTAGAACAAAGGTTCAGACTCACATAACTCTAATAATAGAGGAGAAAAGAAGGGAAATAACTGGCATAGTAAATTGCTTTTTGTATATGTTTTTGCTGTATCAAGTGTACCCTGGAGTGAAAATTCCTCTTTAAGTAAATAGATTTTAGTTTCAGTCTCTCAAGAGCCTGCTATAACGAACTACAAATGATAAAAAATATAGCTGTATGTATCTTAGCAGAGCCTGCTCTGAATTGGATATTTAAAGTTTCTATTTCTCTCATTTTGACAAGAGAGACATCTGTGTTGTCAAATCATACTTGGAGTACCTTTTTGGTCTTGATTGAGAGTTTTATTCATCAGGAGGAGCTGAAAATGTCAGACTCCTCTGCAAAGGAAAAATGAGTAGTAAAGGCATTCAGTCAGCCCTGAGAAGAAGGCAGCTTTCTGATTTGTGTGAAAGTTGTTTTTCCTTCATTCTCAAAGAAGACCATGGTATCAGGGAGGTGATTTCATGACATGCAAGTGAATTAGATTTAAGTAAGGAAGGGTTGTGCAAGATCACCTGCTTCACTTTTGCCTCCCAGAATCATTTGGATCCAGTGGTCAGATATAGATTAAGACAACTGCAGATGGACTTGATGAAATGGAAGATCTTTGCCTTTTTAAGATAAGTTCTTCAACAGGTCTCAGTTTGACTGAGGCTGAAAATCTAAATTTTCGTGTGAAATAAGTCATGTCTATAGAGAGGGGTCAAGCTGAAGTGGTCATTTTCCCAGGAAGCAGAAATTTATGTACAGATACATACTATCGGCCTATATTTTATGGTGGTCATAAGGATATCCACAACCATGAACTTCTGAGAATCCCCACTTTATTCTCAATCTGCTCTCTTTGAAAGCCCTCATTTATGCCGCCAGTCCTTGGTTAAGATGCATTCACTGATATAAAAACTACTTAAAGTCATTAGCCACACTGAGGCTTCAGAAGAAAAGACTGAGGGAAAATGTGTGTTATCTTCTTTAAAGATGCAAAGGCCTGTGTTATGAAGGATTAAATTTATTTTCTTTGGTCCCAGGAGGCAGAACTAGGAGCAATGGACAAAGATGTAAATGGGCAAATTTAGACTAGATGTCAGGGAAAAGTTCCTAACAGCTAGAGTTCAAAAGATTTTAAATTATATTTCTAAAGACAAATTAACTGTTTTCAGTGAATATTGGTTTTCTCTCTGGAGGTCTTCAAATGGTAGTTAGGTAACTGCATATTCAGTATAACAGGGATTCTTATCATGTTGAGGTTGTACTGATAGTCTTCGTTTCAAATTCTGCTATTAGATATCCTGTCTAGTGGAAATGATATTTATATGCTAAGAGACAGGCTGTGATGGCAAAGGCTCTCTTTGGTAATACAACTTGATCCTTAATTAATTGGGTTTTTTATTTTTATTGATTACTTTTAAGATTATTTTGTTTTTAATTTATGGAATAAAACAAGCATTTCCATAATATGTGGGATAACGATCCTTACCCAAATTAAAATTAGAAACTCTCTAGGTAAAAAGGATTTTGATCTCACAGAAAGGGTAACAAAGGCATTGTCAGTAGAAGAGTGCAAAGCACAAGTTGCAAACACAGGATTATATAGACCCTGACATGGATGGCCCCACTCCCTTCTAACCTTTTCTCCCATTAGCTGGGAAGTTTAGGTTTATATCCTAACTTGGAAATCTACCCAGAGACAAAGAATACTAGCCAATGACACTCTTCATCATATTAGGAACTTAATGCTGATTGTGTTATAAAGGGCAGGGGAAACAGAAGGAAAGTGTAAGCAAATACCTGTGGGTATTGGTTTTAGCACAATTAACCAATTATAAGTAGTATATAAGTCGAGACTCCATTCTTATGAAAGGTCTTCACTCAGTTTATCACATTCAATAGCATAGTATAATTTTTTTTTAAAAAGATGATTGAACACAAAACTGCAAATCTATTGTGTATTTCTATTGCTATTCCTTTTAAACAAAGTTATCATGTAAATTTCTATTTTTAAATTTCTTTTTCCCTCTACCCCTCTGTCCTAGAGATACCATTAGATGATTATATATTATATATATATATATATATATATATATATATATATATATATATATGGTTTTTGAATCTTTCCTTGCTCATTGTGCATTATTATTTGTTGTCATAAGAAATTAGGGCATATAAAGGGAAAGCTAGTGGAATAAGAACAGGCACTCAGGGCATGAATTTTCAGTTCTATACAATTATGGCACACTTTTTAAATCCCTGTGTGGTATGGCATATCATTTAAGTTCCCCTATTTCAATAGAGTCATGATTTTTAGTCATGATTATTCTCTTCATGATACAGGCAGTAATTCTTTCATACTTTTTCATTTTGGGTAATTCTTGGACATGGCTTTTCACAAATCTTCTATAGAGGATGCAGTTCATACAATATAGTTCTCTTAATTCAGAGATTATTAATCTGAGGTATAAGGATTTTTTTGTTTTTCAGCACTTTGATAACTGTATTTCAACACAAGTGGTTTCCTTTGTAATAATTTGCAAGGCACTGTATATAATTCAAAACAATATTCTGAGAAGAAAGTGCACCAGATTGACAAAGAGATCAGTAACACAGAGGAAACTTAAGAAGTCTTGCCTTAGTTATTTAAACATATTTATTTCATCAGAGGCATAGCAATGCATTACTCAAGCTTTTGTTAATCAGTTTTCCCACATTTTCATGATGTGACCAGTTTAAGTTCTTTCATGTTATTTACATTCAAAGATCACTTTTGATAATAACAATCAATCAATCAGTGGCTAATGTGAGTCTTTCAAAGGTCTTCTGGATTATTATGATTTTTTTTTTTTATTTAATAGCCTTTTATTTACAGGATATATGCATGGGTAACTTTACAGCATTAACAATTGCCAAACCTCTTGTTCCAATTTTTCACCTCTTACCCCCCACCCCTTCCCCTAGATGGCAGGATGATCAGTAGATGTTAAAAACATAAAAATATAAATTAGATACACAATAAGTATACATGACCAAAACGTTATTTTGCTGGACAAAAAGAATCAGACTCTGAAATATTGTACAATTAGCTTGTGAAGGAAATCAAAAATGCAGGTGTGCATAAATATAGGGATTGGGAATTGGATTATTTATAATTTTCAAAAAAAATTTAAGGTAGTAGTGTTCCATGATTTGTTGCCACATACTATCACTGAGAGAGTATTTGAGGACTTCCGGCCAAGATGGCGGCAAGAAGGCACACAGCTGTGTAAGCTCCGCATTTTCTCTCAGAATCCATCTCATTACAAGCCTCTGAATTAATGCCTGACTGAAAAAAAAAAAAAAACCCACAAATAGTTACCAAGAGAAGACATCCTTGAGATTCGCCAGGAAAGGTCTGTTTTTGCTCGAGGGTGGGACGGTTTTAGATCGGGCACAGGATGAGGACAGGCAGCAGCAGTGAGAGCCGGGCAAGCAACGCACAGCCGAGCAGACCAGAGGGGGTTGGGGTGTGATCTCAGCCGTCTCTGCAGGGAGAGCTTCACTACAGGATTGGATACTTTGCACTGGCAGCAAGTCAGTAGCCCAGAAGAGAAGCTAAAAACACCAGGGGTGAAGAATACAACCCCAAACAGCTGGAGTTCCTTGGGACCTGGCCACCCCTCCCCCACAGCGTCTCAGCACAGTCTCAGAGTCTCGGAGTGCAGCACAGTCCTGCTAGTGCCTCGCTGCTGCCCCCCCACCCCCCAGCAGTCTGTAGAGGAAGCTCGGTAATGCCACCCAGCCCCTCCCCCAAAAAAGCAGATTCCATTTGGAATTTTTTTCCTTTTTTTTTCTTTGCTAGTTTGTCTCTGATCCTTCTCTGACAAAATGAGCAAAAAGGTGAAAAGGACTTTAACGATTGACAGCTTTTATATGGACAGAGAGCAGACTCTAAACCCTGAGGAGAATAAAAACAGGCTGTCTCCAGGTGAATCCCCACAGGAGGAGATCATCTGTTCCTTAGCACAGATGAATCTCAGAAGAATTAAAAGGCTCTCAAGAGAGCTAGAAGAAAATGGAAAAGGAGAGGGAGGCTTGCAAGAGAGTCTGAGAAGTCATTCCACCATTTAAAGACAGAGTGGATAAAGAACCAAACCCTGGAAAATAGGAAACAGAAAATAGCTCTAAAGAATAAAATTAGGAAATGGAAAACATTCCATAGAACAAATTGGACAGTTAGAAAAGATATAAAAAAGTGAGGAAGAAACACTCATTGAAAATCAGAATGAACAAATGGAATTGAATGACTTGAGGAGACAAGAAGAATAGTCAAACAATACCAAAAACCAAACAATGGAGAAAATGTGAAATACCTTCTGGGAAAACAACAGACCTGGAAATAGGTCTGAGGAGACAATCTGAGAATTATTGACCCCAGAAAATATGATGAAAAAAAGAGCCTGGACACGATTTTCCAGGAAATTATCAAAGAGAACTGCCCAGAAGTCTTAGAAACAGAGGGTAAAAATAGACATTGAAAGGATTCATCAATCACCCACTGAAAGGGATCCTAAAATCAAAACACCAAGAAATATAGTGGCCAAATGCCAGAACCCTGAAACTAAGGAAAAAATACTCCAAGCAGCTAGAAAAACCCAATTCAAATATAGAGGAGCCACAATAAGGATCACCCAAGATCTAGCAGCATCCACATTAAAAGATCAAGGGCCTGGAATATGATATTCAAAGGCTAAGGAACTCGTGAACCAAAAATAACTTACTCTAGCCAGAATGAGCATCTTTCAGGGAAGAAGATGGTCATTCAACAAAATAAGTGAATTTCACCTATTTTTGGTGAAAACCAGAACTTAACAAGAAGTTTGATCTGCAAATATAGAACTCAAGAAAACCTAAAAAGGTAAAAAGAAATCTTGGGAACTATATTTCTGCTGTAAAGATGTATAAAAAATATATGTATACCTTGTTCTAGAAATTAGGGGTGGAAAGGACCTTGTAACAGAAAAAGGGTAAAGTGGGGGTACTATATCTCACAAAGAGGCAAAGGAAACCTATTATATCTGAGAGAAAGAATGGAGGGGGATGAATATAGTGGGTATTTTACTGCCATAATGTCAGGAACCAACACCCCCTCCTTTAACAATCTTTGTTCAGGTGGCCTTCTCCCCTCCCCAAAGGCAACTGTACTCTTAGTTAAACACACCTGTTTGAAGAAGAATGCTTTAGAGCACAATGATCCGAGGGGTCCCAGGAAGAACATTAACCACAGAGCACAATGACCTGAGGGGTCCTAGGAAGAACATTAACTACAAGGACCATGTGAACTTTGACACAGAGATAATGGTCTCACGTAGCAGTATAGCATAAAAACAACACCCATTGCATGAATAAAGTTGAGCCATGACAAAATTTGCTCGGTCTCCTCCTCTTCTCGCCCGTTTCTGTTTCAGGCTGGGCCCCCCTCGATCCCCGAATAACTGAGTCCCGCTGGACGGGACACCATAAGAATTGACAAAAATTGAGAAAAAATTTTAGACATATTCCATGTATGGTGAAACTTCTCCCATCTCATTGAAAAGTGAGAAGGGAAAAGTGAAAAGGGAAGGAATAAGCTAAGCAGAAGGGAATACAGAAACTGAGAGGGAAAGGAGTAAGATGGGGAGGAACCCAAGGTGGAGAGGGGGGATACTAAAAGGAGGACTGTGAGAAGCAAGTGGTGCCTACAAGTTTAATACTGGGAAGAGGGGTAAGGGAGAAAGAAGGAAGAAAAGCATAAATAGGGGTTAACAAGATGGCAAGTAATACAGAATTGGTAATTTTAACCATAAATGTGAACGGGGTAAACTCCCCCATAAAGAGAAAGCGATTAGCAGAATGGATTAAAAGCCAGAATCCTACAATATGTTGTTTACAGGAAACACACCTGAAGCAGGGAGATACATGCAGAATAAAGGTAAAAGGATGGAGCAAAATGTACTTTGCTTCAGGTGAAGTCAAAAAAGTAGGGGTAACCATCTTGATCTCAGATCAAGCAAAACAAAATTGATCTAATTAAACGAGATAAGGAAGGGCACCATATCTTGCTAAAGGATAGCATAAATAATGAAGCAATATCAATATTAAACATATATGCACCAAGTGGTGTAGCATCTAAATTCTTAAAAGAGAAATTAAGAGAGCTGCAAGAAGAAATAGATAGCAAAACTATAATAGTGGGAGATCTCAGCTTGCACCTCAGAATTAGACAACCAAACCACAAATAAATAAGAAAGAAGTCAAAGAGGTAAATGGAATACTAGAAAAGTTAGATATGATAGACCTCTGGAGAAAACAAATGGAAACAGAAAGTAGTACACTTTCTTTTCAGCAGTTCATGGAACCTATACAAAAATAGACCATATATTAGGACACAAAAACCTCAAACTCAAATGCAGTAAGGCAGAAATAGTAAATGCATCCTTTTCAGACAACAATGCAATAAAAATGACACTCAACCAAAAGCTAGGGAAAGTAGACCAAAAAATAATTGGAAACTAAATAATCTCATACTAAAGAATGATTGGGTGAAACAGCAAATCATAGATATAATTAATAACTTCACCCAAGAAAATGACAATAATGAGACATCATACCAAAACATGTGGGATGCAGCCAAAGCAATAATAAGGGGAAATTTCATATCTCTAGAGGCTTACTTGCATAAAATAGAGAAAGAAAAAGTCAATGAATTGGGCTTGCAACTAAAAATGCTAGAAAAGGAACAAATTAAAAACCCCCAGTCAAACACTAAACTTGAAATTCTAAAAATAAAGAGAGATCAATAAAATTGAAAGTAAAAAACTATTGAATTAATTAATAAAACTAAGAGTTGGTTCTATGAAAAACTAACAAAATAGACAAACCCTTAGTAAATCTGATTAAAAAAGGAAAGAGGAAAATCAAATTGTTAGTCTTAAAAATGAAAAGGGAGAACTCGCCACTAATGAAGAGGAAATTAGAGCAATAATTAGGAATTACTCTGCCCAACTTTATGGCAATAAATTCGACAAATGAAATGGAAGAATACCTTCAAAAATATAGCTTGCCCAGATTAACAGAGGAAGAAGTAAATATCCTAAACAGTCCCATCTTAGAAAAAGAAATAGAATAAGCTATTAACCAACTCCCTGAGAAAAAATCCCCAGGACCAGATGGATTTACATGTGAATTCTACCAAACATTTAAAGAACAATTAACCCCAATGCTATATAAACTATTTGAAAAAATAGGGACTGAAGGAGTCCTACCAAACCCTTTACAACACAGACATGGTACTGATACTAAACCAGGTAGGCCGAAAACAGAGAAAGAAAATTATAAACCAATCTCTAATGAATATCGATGCTAAAATCTTAAATAAAATATTAGCAAAAGATTACAGAAAATCATTCCTAGGATAATACACTATGACCAAGTAGGATTTATACCAGGAATGCAGGACTCGTCTCAATATTAGGAAAACATAGCATAATTGACTATATCAATAAGCAAACTAACAAAAACATATGATCATCTCAATAGATGCAGAAAAGCATTTGATAAAATCCAACATCCATTCCTAATAAAACACTTGAGAGCATAGGAATAAATGGACTTTTTCTTAAAATAGTCAGGAGCCTACATTTAAAACCATCAGTAAGCATCATATGCAATGGGGAAAAACTGGAATCTTTCCCAGTAAGATCTGGAGTGAAGCAAGGTTGCCCACTGTCACCATTATTATTCAATATTGTACTAGAAACACTAGCCTTGGCAATAAGAGTTGAGAAAGAGATTAAAGGAATCAGAATAGGCAGTGAGGAAACCAAACTATCACTTTTGCAGATGATATGATGGTATACTTAGAAAACCCTAGAGATTCTAATGAAAAGCTATTAGAAATAATCCATAACTTTAGCAAAGTTGCAGGTTATAAAATAAACCTCATAAATCCTCAGCATTTTATACATCACCAACAAAATCCAACAGCAAGAGATACAAAGAGAAATTCCATTTAGAATAACTGTCAACAGCATAAAATATTTGGGAATCTATCTACCAAAGGAAAGTCAGGAATTATATGAGCTAAATTACAAAAAACTTTCCACACAAATAAAGTCAGACTTAAACAATTGGAAAAATATCAAGTGCTCCTGGATAAGTCGAGAGAATATAATAAAGATGAAAATACTCCCTAAACTAATCTATTTATTTAGTGCTATACCAATCAGACTTCCAAGAAAATATTTTAACGATCTAGAAAAAATAACAACAAAATTCATATAGAATAATAAAAGGTCAAAAATCTCAAAAGAATTAATGAAAAAAAAATCAAATGAAGGTGGCCTAGCTGTACCTGATCTAAAACTATATTATAAAGCAGCAGTCACCAAAACCATTTGGTATTGGCTAAGAAATAGATTAGCTGATCAGTGGAACAGGTTAGGTTTACAAGACAGAATAGTCACCTATAGCAATATAGTGTTTCACAAACCCAAAGATCCTAACTTTTGGGATAAGAATTCATTATTTGACAAAACTGTGGATAACTGAAATTAATATGGAGAATTAGGCATGGACCCACACTTAACACCGTATACCAAGATAAGATCAAAATGGGTCCATGATTTAGACATAAAGAACGAGATTATAAACAAATTGGAGGAACATAGGATAGTTTTTCTCTCAGACTTGTGGAGGAGGAAGAAATTTGTGACTAAAGACGAACTAGAGACCATTATTGATCACAAAATAGAAAATTTTGATTACATCAAGTTAAAAAGCTTCTGTACAAACAAAATTAATGTAAGATTAGAAGGGAAGCAACAAACTGGGAAAACATCTTCACAGTTAAAGGTTCTGATCAAGGCCTCATTTTCAAAATATATAGAGAACTGATTCTAATTTATATGAAACCCAACCATTCTCCAATTGATAAAGGGTCAAAGGATATGAACAGACAATTTTCAGATGATGAAATTGAAATTCTTACCACTCATATGAAAGAGTGTTCCAAATCATTATCAATCAGAGAAATGCAAATTAAGATAACTCTGAGATACCATTACATACCTGTCAGATTGGCTAAGATGACAGGAAAAATAATGATGATTGTTGAGGGGATGGGAAAACTGGGACACTGATACATTGTTGGTGGAGCTGTGAACGAATCCAACCATTCTGAGAGCAATCTGAATTATGCCCAAAAGTTATCAAACCGTGCATACCCTTTGATCCAGAGTGTTTCTATTGGGCTTATACCCCAAGGAGATACTAAAGAAGGGAAAGGACCAGTATGTGCCAAATGTTTGTGGATGCCCTGTTTGTAGTGGCTAGAAGTTGAAACTGAGGATGCCCATCAATTGAGAATGATTGAGTAAATTGTGGTATATGAATGTTATGGAATATTATTGTTCTGTAAGAAATGACCAGCAGGATGAATGCAGAGAAGCTTGGAGAGAATTACATGAACTGATGTTAAGTGAAATGAGCAGAACCAAGAAATCATTATATACATCAACAACGATACTGTATGAAGATGTAATCTGATGGAAGTAGATTTCTTTGACAAAGAGACCTAATTCAGTTTCAATTGATCAGTAATGGACAGAAGCAGCTACACTCAAAGAAAAAACACTGGGAAATGAATGTAAACTGTTTGCCTTTTTTGTTTTTCTTCCCGGGTTATTTTTACCTTCTGAATCCAATTCTCCCTGTGCAACAAGAAAACTGTTTGGATCTGCACACATACATTGTATCTAGAATATACTAGGACATATTCAACATATATAGGACTGCTTGCCATCTAGGGGAGGAGGTGGAGGGTGGGAGGGAAAAATTGGAACCTAAGTGAGTGCAAGGGATAATGTTGTAAAAAAATTACCCTGGCATGGATTCAATCAATAAAAAGTTACTATAAAAAAAAAGAGTATTTGAATCAAGGAGAAGTATTCTGCGATCACTAAAAGAGCTATAAAATTTATGCATTGAACCTATATTCCTTTTAATCAATTTGGAGTCTTCTTGATGTTCACAAAATAACTAAATAGCTTAATTAACTGAATGATAGTCCTGAAGTTAGGAAAACCTGAATTCAAATCATAACTCAGGATTTGTACTTTAAAACTGGACAAGTCCTACCTTCTCTCAATATTGATTTCCATATCTATAGAATATGGGAAGTAATAACACATTTGTTCATGAGACTATTGTTACGTAAATTGCAACACAAATCTTAATATGCTGAGTAAATCTTAGATAGCTTTTCTTCCCCATCTATCTTTCCAGATATATATATATATATATATATATATATATATATATATATATATATATATATATACTGATGTACTAATTTGATAAGCCTCTTCTCCAGAATCATGGAATTTACTGTTGGGAATGTATATTTTCCATTCACTTTATTTTGCTATTGTGCAACTGGTCTTTTTGTAGTTATTGTTTAGCAAAAATATGGGTATTTTTGTAAAATAAAGGAAAAAATGCAAAATTAATTTCTGATAAGGAATTTGAACAGCTGCTTTCCGATGTGAGAAGGGAAGCTCAGGATAAAGCATCATTTTCTTTTTTTTTTCCCATGGCTTTCAAATAATTTCTATTTAGAAGGAAATTTGATTTAATTTTAATACATATCTTTAAATCTAATTGACATAGTCCTTTGAGAACTAAATCCATTCTGTTTGCTTCTAAAAACCTCTAGGCAGATGTCATTCAACAGTCATTGAATAAACTGGGCATGCTGGACAATCAACCAGAAAATAGAGGGATTGTCATTGCTGGCATCAGAGCTATATTGGTCAAAAGGGAGAGTGAGACTCATTGTAAACTGGGCAGATGTCAAAGTCAGACATAATTCAAAAGTACTGAAGCTAAAGGATAGACCAGAAACCAGGATTTACTACATTTTTATGAGAAAGGAAAAATTAGTCTCAGTCAGGTTTTTAAAGGCGCTGTGATACTTATAGGACTTATGTGAATCAGAAATAGAAAAGAGGGTATTTGTACTCAACCTTCTTTTCTTCTTTGAATAAACCACTTGACTTCCTAATGTTTATTTTCTAATTTGAACAGATAGGGTAAAAATCCTAAATTAAATTCATACAATTAGAAACATCCTCTCTCAACTGATCTAAGACAATTTAATCATTGTCCTCTTTCCAAATATTACTCAGGTACATTTTTTCCTAAAAGCAATTTCTAAACACATTAGAAACAGGGAAAGGAAAATTCACACAGTATCACTTTTAAGGTGAATTTTGAAAGAGGGCAAATGGTTGTTGTCCTGGTAAAAATTCAAGATTAGGCTGTTTGGGGTTTTAAATTTGGGGGTTAAAGCAACTGTATTGAACATAGAACTTGGAATTAGACCACTTGGGATCAGCTCTTTTTTATCTCGTACTGGGAAGTAAATCATTAATTTTCTGAGTCTTGGTGTCTAAAGATATCCAGGTGGCACAATAGATAGAGCTCTGAATTTTATTAAATAAAGAGTAAGTTCAAATTTGACCTCAGTTACTAACCAGCTGTGACTAGGCAAGTTAGTTAGTTTTTTAGCCTCAGTTTTCTGCTCTGTGAAATAAGGATAATAACATCTATTTTACAGGGTTGTGAGAATAAAATGGAATAATATTTGTAAAGTACTTTGTAGATTTTAAATTTCTACATAAATTTTAGTTATCATTATTCAATTTCTTCATCTTAAAAGTGATATTTTTTGTACCATTTAATTTAGATTTTTAAACAATCTTTTGTAAACTTTAAAGCATTATATAAATGTGGAATTCAATTGAAATTAACACTCAGTGCTTCAGTTAGCTACTAACATTAGTTTAACTTAATTTGGGCTTAAGTTGATATCCATTGACTAATCTTATGACTTACTACCATTTATGACATTGCCTTTATGATATAGGGGTACTTAGGTAGTGCAGTAGATAGTATTCTTGGCCTGCAGTCAAGAAGAGTCATCTTCCTATGTTTAAAACTGATTTCAGACACTTGCTAGCTGTGTGATCAGGCAAGTCACCTAATTCTGTTTGCTTCAGTTCCTTATCTGTAAAATGAGCTGGAGAAGAAAATGAAAACTACTGAAATATCTTTGGCAAGAAAACTATATGAAGTCAAAAAGAGTTTGATATAGCTGAAACAGATGAGTGAAAATTTATGAGAAAACAGGAAGAATGCGGCAAAGAATTAATTTTTGAACTTTTGACAAGTTGGGGATGAAAATTATGTTTTCAGATTTCCCTCAGTGTCTTGCTTAAGACTTATCACATAGGAAAGGGAGCAGGCAGAACAAGCATCTGTTAAGTATCAGGGTGAGGCATTGTTCTATTTGTTTTAGCAATATTATCTCATTTGAGGCTCACAGCAACCTTGTGAATTAGGTGCTAGATTATTTTCTTTCTATAGTTGAAACTGATGTCTACAGAAGTTAAATGACTTTCCCAGCATCTCCCAAATAGCAAGTGCCCTGAAGTTAGATTTGAACATAGGAATTCTCAACTCCAAGCCCAGCATTCCAATCCTCCCATGTCACCTAACTGCCTTACAGGATCACTTATGACTTGATCCTTTTTTTAATTCATTTGAGACCAGTGTTCTATTTCTCTTTCATTACTTTCTTGGTTGCCACTGCAACAAAGTTGCTTTTTTGGAGCAAAAGTGTTCCAAAAGAACACTTGGACATCAGGGAGCTATTTGAATTAGTCTTATGATTTGCTCAAAAATTGCCCCATTTAGAAAGCAAATGAGACAGACCATTAAGTAAATGTTAGCACTGGCAACATTAGACAGAAACAATAATTATCACTTGGACATTAAAATTGGAAGATGCACCAGCAAGTGAATGAATAAAAAATGATATTTGCAAAAAGAAGAAAGTAAAAGGAGTCAAGTGTATTCTTCCAAAACATTGTTCATATTTCCCCTTCTCAGACCTCTGTTTTCTCTTCCTCCATAAATGAGCAAACTTTGTGAGTACTTCAAGCAGAAGTAGTAGAGAAATAAAATCTAAGTGGAGAAGAAGTACCATTCTTAAGTGTATCAGGCAAGGGTTGCTTCCATTGTAAATAAAGTCTATTTTTCCTAAGTGACTCTCAAGTGAACACCTTTAGTTGGTAGGCTTAGATCTTTTCTGGCAATGCCACATTCTTAAACAGTGTTACTAAGCAGTCTCATACCATGTGGTCAGCTGGGTCCTGAGGTTGACTTGGGCACATTCTGGGACCAATCTTATAAATATTTGTAAACTAAGAATAGATAGTAACCACAAACATTTAAATCATTCTTTAAGAATAACAACTACTTTATATTTTTTTATTTAATAATAAAAAACAGCCTTATTTTATGAGATCCAATGGATTAATATCCTTATTTCATAGATGAGAAAGTTTAGGCTCAAGAAGATTAGAAGAGAAGCAATAAACTGGGAAAATATTTTTACAGTCAAAGGTTCTGATAAAGGCCTCATTTCCAAAATATATAGAGATTTAACTCTAATTTATAAAAAATCAAGCCATTCTCCAATTGAAAAATGGTCAAAGGATATGAACAGACAATTCTCAGATGAAGAAATTGAAACTATTTCTAGTCATATGAAAAGATGCTCCAAGTCATTATTAATCAGAGAAATGCAAATTAAGACAACTCTAAGATACCACTACACACCTGTCAGATTGGCTAAGATGACAGGAAAAAATAATGATGATTGTTGGAGGGGATGCGGGAAAACTGGGACATTGATGCATTGTTGGTGGAGTTGTGAACGAATCCAACCATTTTGGAGAGTAGTTTGGAACTATGCTCAAAAAGTTATCAAACTGTGCATACCCTTTGATCCAGCAGTGTTACTACTGGGATTATATCCCAAAGAGATTATAAAGAAGGGAAAGGGACCTGTATGTGCATGAATGTTTGTGGCAGCCCTTTTTATAGGGCTAGAAACTGGAAACTGAATGGAAGTCCATCAGTTGGAGAATGGCTGAATAAATTGTGGTATATGAAAATTATGGAATGTTACTGTTCTGTAAGAAATGACCAACAGGATGATTTCAGAAAGGCCTGGAGAGACTTACACGAACTGATGCTGAGTGAAATGAGCAGGACCAGGAGATCATTATATACTTCAACAACAATACTATATGATGACCAGTTCTGATGGACCAGGCCATCCTCAGCAACGAGATCAACCAAATCATTTCTAATGGAGCAGTAATGAACTAAACCAGCTATGCCCAGAAAAAGAACTCTGGGAGATGACTAAAAACCATTACATTGAATTCCCAATCCCTATATTTATGCCCACATGCATATTTGATTTCCTTCACAAGCTAATTGTACAATATTTCAGAGTCTGATTCTTTTTGTACAGCAAAATAATGTTTTGGTCATGTATACTTATTGTGTATCTAATTTATATTTTAATGTACTTAACATCTACTGGTCATCCTGCCATCTGGGGGAGGGGGTGGGGGGTAAGAGGTGAAAAAATGGAACAAGAGGTTTGGCAATTGTTAATGCTGTAAAGTTACCCATGCATATATCCTGTAAATAAAAGGCTATTAAATAAAAAAAAATTAAAAAAAAAAAAAGAAGATTAAGGTACTTGGCCAATTACACAGTTCAGAATTATCAAAGGCATTATCTGAATATGGACATTGCTAGTTTTAAATTGAAAGCTCTGCCTACTTTTAAAGAGGACTAAGATTTAAGATCTGATTGAGTCTCCAATCAAAAAATTCAATGTTTCCCCATGTCTTGTAGATAAAATACCAAACTTTCTTCCCAGGTTTAAAAGACTTCCATATTTTGCCTCCCATCTGCCGTTGCAGTTTTATGTCATATAGTTCTGTACCCATTTCACTCTGTATCTACTACTCTACTTGGTTCAAACTTCCAACTCCAAGAAATAAGGTGCTTCTCCCCAACCTGGGTAAAGCTCATTTCCTCTAATTTTGCCACCAGGTTGATAACTCAAGCCTTGGGGTGAATAGGATATTTAGGGAGGACTAGCAATTCTGCTATCAGGGCCTTTTCAGAGAATGCATTATGATGAAATTGAAGAAGGGCAAATTGGCTAGATAGTAAATTGTAGGCAAGACTGCAAATCTGGAGTAAGGTTATTAGAAGCTTTAAAAGTCATTTTATAATTTATCCTAGAAGTCATAAAGAAGCATTACAATTTATTCAATCCCTAAAGAGTGTGGTTAGATCTGAGCATAAGGAAAATCTCTGTCATCTCTGGGGAGAATGAATTGAAAAGAAGAGAGAGGAAGGCCAGGAGACCAATTAAGAACTCATTGTAATAGTTCAGGAAAAGATAATGAGGGCTTAAACTAAGGTAATGATTATGTAACTAGAAAGGAGAGATGTATCTGAGAGATGTTTTAGGGGTAGAAATGAGAACATTTAGAAGTACAGAGTAAAGAACAGTGAGAAGCTAAGGATAATGCCAAGCTTGGAAATCTAAAAGATTAAAGGGATGGCAGAAGTTTGGACAGAAATAGAAAAATTATTGAGGAAGAGAACTGGTTCTGTTTTGGAAATTTTGAGTTGGGGATGTGTTTGGGGAATCTAGTTTAAAATGTCCAAAATGTAGTGGGTGATGCAATACTAGAACATAGGGAAGAAATTAAAATTGTATATCTAGATCTATGAGTCATCACCATGGAAATGTGATTAAACCTGTGGTTCTACAAGTAAGAATGTAAAAAGGGAAGAAAAGGGCATCTAAAACAGAATTAGGGGGGAATATGTCCATAGTAAAGGAGAATTGGGAGTGTAATGCCAGAGAAACTGAGACAAGATAGAGAGCAGAGTTTTAAATATTTTTATTTGGATTTCTGAGAGGGGTTGTGCTGGGGGCAGGAAGCCCCCAGAGCTGATGTCTAAAGCATCTAGCAGAGAATGTGAGTTCTCAGTGACATATTTATAGCTCTTAGCTCAGGTAGCTAAACAAAGGCTGGGGTGGGGGTGGGGGGAAAGAGAAGGAGGGGAGGTGTGACCAAACTCTGGTGAGCGGGTTATCTCCAGGCAGGGACTATCAATCCGGTTCTGATAGTTTTTTTTCTTGGGGGGGTAGGACCATAAATTCTTACAAACTGGGAGTTAAGGAGATGTCTAGCTTAGAGCCAGGCAGTCTGGACTTAGAGGTATAAACAATGCCAATTAGGTATCTGAGATAGGACATCTGGAATTGTATCTTCTGGAATGTCAGATCTCCACAGCCCTAATTATCTCAGTTCTAATGGGCAGAAAAGGAGGGTTGCAACCAGAGAAATTGAGGTAGAACAATTTAGGGAAACTGAGGCAGAACAATTTAGAGAAACTGAGATAGGACAATTAGGGAAACTGAGGCAGGATCATTAAGGAAACTTAGGACAATAAAAGGAAACTGTGGCATAATAGGAGGGGGAAATGAAGAATCATAAAAGAAGATTGAGAATTGGTCAGGCAGGAAGAGGGAGAACCAGGAAAGAACACTGTCACAAAAATCTCAGAGAGAAGAAAGTATGCTAAAAAAGTTGTGAAGAAAGCCAGAGAAGTTAGCATGTAGACATGAGGAAGAAGAACCTTTTAAGCCTTGGTGACATCTAGAGAAAATATTCAATTCAAAATATTCAGTTCAATTCGAACTAGAGACAAGAGTGCCATGTGTGAAAGCCTGTTTCTCTGGATTTGCAGCATATGTAGAAGGGAGTAAGGTAAAAACAAGAAAAGTAGAAAGGGTTCAGGTTATGAAGGGTTTTGAAAGCCAAATAGTATATTATTTTTTTATTTGATTCTGATGGTAGTCACAGGAGTTAATGATCTCACTTGTATTTTTGAATTATCATTGTGACAGCTGAGTAGAGGACAGATTGAAGTGGGGAGAGATTGGAGGCATGGAGGACAACTAGCAGTCTATTTGTTCATGAATGGCAGCCTCAGAGGAAAGAAGGTGATGAGGTCAGGTTTCAGCACCAAATAATGAGATCATGGTTTCAATTCCTAGTTTGAAATATACATGTGACAAATTCACTATAGCCATTTCTTTGGCAAAAGGTTAAGTTTATTTAGGGGAAGAGGTTATAGATAAAACAACAGGTAAAATAGACACCAGAAGTGGCAAGTATGAAAGAGTTGGAAGAACATATAGTTAGCAAGGGGAAAAAAAAAGTTCCCCAATGAACTCCAGGAGAACTTTCTCCCCAGGAGAAAGAAAATAACTCAAGCCATTGATTGTCAGGTTAGAGCTATAAAGGAGTTTAGCAAACTAACCAGAGTTAGCTAAAGTAAGGAAAAAAAGCAGCACTAAAGGGAAAGCACTATGAGGGAGAAAGAGTACCTCATAGTGGACTTAGTCCTGAAAATAACTTATCAAAGATCTTCATCATGAGCAGATCTTTTATAGGGAAAACACACCTCCAATCCTGTGGAGGTTTCTCAGGGAAATCAGGGAAGTAAAGGTGGGAACTCAGAGGGAGAGATCAAAGAGGAACCAGATGGAAGATATGGAAGACTTGATCCCAGACCTGTCTAAAGATATAGTAATTAATATCTCAAAATATTGTTTAAAGAAATTTACAGGTTGGGGTGTATAGGATAAAGACCCTTATCCAAATTAAAATCAGAGATCTCAAGGTAAAAAGCAAAAAAAAAAAAATTAAGTATTTATTATAATTGCTCTAAAAAGACCAACTCCCTACAGACAGGGCAATAATCAGTAGAGAAGTGCAAAGCACAAGCTGTAAACATAGGATTATATAAACCCTAAAGCAGAAGCAAACACCTCCCCATCCTCCTCCCTTCTGATCTTTTCTCACATTGGCTGGCAAGTTCTAATTTACCCAGAGATTAAATATTGACCCCAGAAGACAGTTTACTACATTAAGTATTTAAATCCTAATGAAAAGATGGAGGGTAGAGGAGACAGGAGAGAAATGTTTATTTATCTAAGATAATGGAACACCAATTTAACTATAGCTCAACTTGTTATTGCAAAGTCTCAAATCATAATGGGCATAGGTTAAGACCAAATTTTAAGAGAGGTCTTCACTCACTTTATCCCATTCAGGGAGTTATAAACAAGATAGTTTGGGCATTGATATATCTGATATATAGCCAGATGGACTTCTTCCTGACAGGGGAAGAGAGACATCAAAGGAAATCTCAGTTATTCATTCATTTAATAAATATTTATTAGGTGCCTGCTGTGTGCCAGTCACAAAACTAAGTAATGCTGATACAAAAATGAAAAAAAAAACCACACAACATACAGTCCCTGTCCTCAAAGTGTTTAAAATCTAATGTATATCATAGAAAGGGAGAGGATGAGGAAAATCCAAAGGAGTGCAGTTGGATGGAAAATGAAAAGATGCTTACCTAAGCAAAACTGGGAGGTGGGCATAGAAGTAGATTTTTGATAGTATATTCCACACTGCCCAATTCACAGATATATAATGCCTTGAGTTCCCAAATTCCCCTACCAAAACTTCATTGGCCTTCCACTGCCCCAACAAAAATTACAAGAGAATGGTCATTTAGTCTTAAAGCAAATTAGGCAACATTACCAACTTCTCTGGAAGAATTTGCAATTTAAAAATATTTCTATCACCAAAATGAAATACTTCATTCCTTTTTAAAAGTTTTCAAGCATTAAAAAAACAAACACTGCCCCCCCCATTGGAAATTGGTAGATCTTCCCAATGACCCTTTGCATAAGTAGAACTTATAAGTTAATTATGTCCCTTTTCATATACACCAAAATCCACTATATACAATCTGAACTTATAAAACATTTTGATAATTAAATGATAATTTATAATACAGGAGGGTTTATGGGATCATAGTGATGAGATTCAGGTTTTGGGATTCCCTTTGGTGAGGGACCAAAATATGATGAGGTCTAAATTTAGGATTGTCAGGGAACCAAATGATAAGATTCAGGAAACCAAAGTGAGATTAGACTTCCTGGTTGTCAGGGAATTAAATGATAAGGTCTAGTGGCAGGTTTGGGGTTCAGGGAACCAAATAGAGAGGTTTGGCTCTCCTACATCCCCTTGGGATTTAGCACATGGGTAGGGAGTTTGGTAACCCCCTTCTGGAGGTGCAGAGATTCTTCGTAAAGGAATTTACAAACCCAAAAAAGCTAGACTGATAAAAAGAGGTTTATTATTGGTATTGGGAAGTCAGCCTTTGCCATGCGTGAACAGAAAGGTTGACTTCCTATAGTAGCAAGATCCCGACAGAAAGTAAAGTAGTGGAGGAGTCCTGGCAGAGAAATAAAATTTCTAGTAAAGAGATCCTGATAGAGGAGCATAAGTCTCATTAGGGAAATAGGTGAGGTTAAAGAGAAGTTAGTGCTGGAAAAGAATATCATCCCAGCAGGCAGAGGCTTGCTATGCCAGGAAGAAAGAGAGTTTCCTTGGCATTTTAGCTCCTCTGAAAAAGAGGGTTTTAGATTGGCTCTTTTATAATAAAAGCTTTGGCTACAAGTCAAAGAGGGCTAGTGGGTGGAGTTCCAAGTTGGCTCTTTTTATCTAGAAGCTGGGTTTCAGCTTGAGCTAGGTAGTCCCACCTGGAATTGAATAGAAAAACCTTAGAATTGAATGAGTGTTTCTACAATTCAATGGGATTGATATCTCCAACTTCAGACTCAACTAGCCCCACTTCGAATACAGAATGAAGGTGTTTGTCCTTGGGCAGCATCTTTACAGTGGCAGGGTTCAAGGACATTTTCTCCCTCAAGGAGCTTCAAGTGCTTTACCTCATGACTCATTTCCAAAGTCAGAGAGAGGGAAAGAGAAAGAGTTTTGGGGCTCCTCTCGTCAATAGCAATATAGGTTTCACAGTTGGAAGAGACCTTAGAGATCAATTAGTCTAACTACACATTTTATATGAATAGGGAAACTAAGGCCTAGAAAAGAAATTTGCTTAAGGTCACATGCTCACAAGCAGTTTATCTCCTATTCAAATTCAGGTCTCTGACTCCCTAACCACCTTTCTCTTTCTCCTTTTACAAAATGTACTTTTACTTTATCCAAAGTGTTCCTTTAAGTATCATGACTAACGGGAAGGACACTGTAGTATAGGGGAAAGATAGCAGCTGGAATCAGGGAATCAGAGCGTCAGATTTCTATTCTTCTATCTTATGTAAACCTAAATGACCTTAGGCAAGTCATTTCTCTTTGAGTTTTATTTTAAAGTGAGAGGTTGAATAGATGTTCTGTGAAATCTCTGCCAACTCTAATCTATGATCTCTCATTAAAATTTTATGTTCCACTCAATTTTTTAAGGAATACTTCTATTATATAAAGCAAAGTATTGACCTATATTTTGCAAATTAAGCCTGTATAAGATACATAGATCTATTTAAAACAAATCTTGATGCTGAAAATCTATTAAGTAGGCTAATTTTTAGCTTGACCTCAGGAAATTCAAATAACAGTGCCATTACTGCATGAAGAATATTTCTAAGAGTGTGTTTTCTGTGGGTTGGATATAATAAAAAGTTTTACTCTCTAGACTAGTGCTGCCAGGACAATTCAGAATCTACAAAAAAAGTTTGGAAAGAAAGGAGAGGGATCATGCTTAAAACTTACAGGAATTTGAAGTATATCCCTCCTATTAAAGACTGATTTGTCAAATGGCTCCATCATTGGTCAACTAGCATTGTAAATTTGCATCATGTACTTTTGTGATTATTGTAAGTTACTTTTATTTATGTTTTACTAATTTGTTTAAATTTGACTGATTAGAAAGATATCCTTATGCTAAAAGTTACCAGTATATTTTTATACTTAGTGCTTGCACTAGAAACCAAAATGGATAAATGAAGCCTCAGCTAGCTTTATGAGCTACATTTTTTGAAGCCTCTGGATGAGATAAGTAAACCAACCTTTTCTGAAAGGATTAGAAAGGAAATCTATTGTTCTAATGTTAATGTATTTGCCTACTGAAAAGAAAAGCCTGACATCCTTCACACTCTCAGATTTCCCCCCTTCTGCCTGCCACACATTTCCTTCCCATTCCCATGCTTTCATTTTTTGGAGCTTTTCTTTTTGTCTCCCCCTTCCTCTCACAAAGCAGATACTTTACTGCCTCTAAAAGAATTGGTGTGTAATGGTTATTGTTAAAGCCATTTAAACAGCATACAGCTTTATTTTATTGTATGTGTTCCTATTTTTCATTAATTGCCATGGCATCATTCCTGAACTCACCTGTGCTAAGCTCAAATGACTGGGCCTGCTTAACAACTTGCTTCACTTCAAGTTTTCTTTCCTACTTTTTAAGGACTTAGATGCAAAGGTTAAAAGCAAAGTGAGGTTTGGTTCTCCTATGTCTCCTCCACTATCTGTCTCATAGTCATTCATTGACGCCTTATTAGAAGTACAGGCAATAATGAACGAGATGAGGTGAGATCTTTCAAGACAGTAGTGAAAATCGAGTAAGGTTTCATCTATTTTAAAGTTTGAGTAGGCCTGAAGGACTTTAAGCATCAAGTCAAGGGCATCCTTAAGTTCCCTCCCTGCTATCCCCTAAGGGCATACTTAAATCCCCTTGTTATACTCCTATGACATCAGTGTCTTTCTGTTAGGTCAAATATGGGCTACTATGTACTTATTGGTCAAGTTCAATTTCTTGGGTAGTTCCCTCGTTTAGAATGTAAGATCCTCAGCCAATAAGGATGAGGGTCAGTGGTGGGAGGGGGTATTTGCGTTAGGGATAAAAAGTGTTGACCCTTCCCCCTACGGTGCTTCCTCCCTTCGATTGTCTGCTCAATGGGTGGGATGCCGATTCTTGAGAACCTATAATAAAGTTCGCTTTGCTTCTAGATATCTCTCCAGCTTTTTTATTAAATGCTGTACCACACAATAATATCTCAGGCACATGACATTTGAAGGGAATTAAAAACTTGGGGAAGATTATTGAATGAAAACACAGAAATGTGAATTCTGGTCCCAGTACTATCACTGATATGTTATCTGAAAGGGAGCATGACAGAGTGAAAAAAAAACTGGGTATGAAGAAAAAAGACATGGCCTCAACTCTAGATTATACTATTTGCTAGCTATGTGACTATGGTACAAATTGATGTAATAGGAACTTGTTTCCTGATCTTTTTTTTGGGGGGGGAACCCTAAATCTCAAACTCTTCTGGCTTTGGGAAAACTGCCTTGTTCCCAAGGGAAACTCCCACCTCCAATTGATCTGGGAATCACTTTCGTCTGGGAAACAATCACCACCTTTATTTATTTGAAAATTAGCCTCTCAATCACTCCCTAGCCCCAAACCATAGGAGGTTAAATAAAAATTAAGACTCTGTATCCCAAACTTCATTATCTTCCTAATCAGGAAGCTGACAATTGAGAGATCTGTTCAGTGAAAATAATCCCATTTTTGCCAAACCTCAGTTGCAGACTGGGACTGCGAATTCTTTTGTAAAACCTGCAATACAGGCCTGGGGATCCACATTGCTGTTAGGTTATCTCATCCCTCAACAAAATGACTTGGATTCAAATCCTACCTCTGTTTCTTACGAGGTGTGTTATGTTAGACAAATGAGTTAATCTTGCTGGACTCATGTTACTTCATTTGCAACATAAGAGGATTGAGCTAAATGTCCTTCAAGAGTAGTTCCAAATGTAGATATGTGATCATTAACAATCCCTATGCCTGATGAGGTCCTTGGTCCTGGGTAGCTTACGGGAGGGGCATTAATAGGAGACTGCTTGAATTACTGCAAACAATCTGGAAGCCAAACTACTCCCTAAGGCAAGCAGGAAGAGCTTTGATAGAATTATCTCTTCAATTGTGGGCCATTTGTTTTTAAGTGGGCCTTTTGTTATCCTTAACAGACAAAATTATTAATATCCCTTCCCTTCCCCCTTCCACCTCACAAGTTATTGTATCCACTCAGAAGGTCCCTAAGTTATTTTTCACCTATAAAAGAACCTATTAGTATCTGACATTCACCAATTTCTTTTTTAGAAATTTAACCTGCTTATAAGCATCACAATGGTTCATAAGGTACTTAGCCCCGCCTTATTGCATCTTCCCCCTTATTATGCATTTCCCCCCTTGTTAAGGGAGAGTTCCACTAAGTAACATAGCCCTTCTCTTTCCCCTTGTTAATTGCTAAACTCCTTTTTGAAACAGAAATAAAAATGAAATCTTTACCTCTTGATTTTGTGATGGTCTAAACCAGGGGTCCTCAAATTACGGCTTGTGGGCCAGATGCGACAGCTGAGGATGTTTATCCTCCTCACCCAGGGCTATGAAGTTTCTTTATTTAAAGGCCCACAAAACAAAGTTTTTGTTTTTACTGTAATCCAGCCCTGAGGGACAGTCTAAGGGACAGTGAACTGGCCCCCTATTTTAAAAGTTTGAAGACCCTGGTCTAAGCCTACAAATTCTTTTGAGATATGTCACTAGCCTGAAACCCCAATATATTCTGGGGTTCAACCTCTGCTTCTCACTATCACTAATTCCAGTCTCAGTTTATCTGTAAAATAAGGATTCAGGATAATTTTAAAATTTTCTCACTTATGAATGGAACCAGGTGAAGTTTTCTCATATAGTCTATGAGATAAAGGAGGTCAAACCTTAGGTCTAAGTCACATGATCCCTATTCCCAGAAGTCTGCATGATGAGGTTCTGCGCAGGGCAGGGAGTTGTGGGAACCCCTTTCTGGTTGGCGTAGGTCCTTCATAAATGAATTTACAAACCGAAAAGTTAAACTGGTAAAAGACGTTTATTATTAGAACTGAGAAGTCAGCTTTTGCCGGCTGACTTCCTTAGTGTAAGGTAGCAGAGAAATCCTCTAGCAGAGAAATCCTGACAGAGAGGTGAATAAGATCCTGTCAGGGAAATAGGTGAGAGAGAGAAAGAGGGAGTAATGCTGAAAGAGAATGTCTTTTCAGCGGCCAGAGGGTTGCAGCTATTCCAAGGAGGGAGGTTCCTTGGTATAATTCCTGCTTCTAGGTCCTCTGCAAGGAATTGGGCTGAAGGAAGCTTGTTACATGAGTAGCTCTTGGTTGCGGCTGGGAGCAGTTTGAGTTGAAATCAAAATAGAGAATCTTCCAATTGAATGAGTGTCCCTGGACGAATCTCCAACTCAATAGAGAAATGGTCCTGGACTCAACTAGTCCCACTCAGATATCAGAATGAAACCATTTTATCTTGATTCCCTGGGGCCGGTCTTTCAGGGAGAGCTTCTCTGAGGGAGTTTCTCAAGCTTCCTCCCTCCCCCGCACCCCCAAGTCAGAGAGAGAGAGAGAGAGAGAGAGAGAGAGAGAGTGAGTGTTTTGGGTCTCCCCTCCTCATGCAGAGTCTGAACATCAGGCTTTGGGCCCCAGTTGCAGCAATTCACATTATTTCTAGGTCTAGAGCAAAAGGTTAAACCCTAAGTCAGCTACAGGAAGTGACTTGACCCACAGGAATCAAACAACATTGGTGACCATTGATTAATGATGATTTCTTCTTTTTAGTCTATCCAATGAAAAGGCTTAGGTCTTTTGCAATTTAACCTACTTTCCTGTTTCCAGCTTGTCAGGTCAGACACATGTTGGAAGCTGAGGTGTTTCCTGGGTGTGCTTGGGCCTCTCTCTGCAGGGAATAAATAAAGGCTTTCTCTTTGTATCTGAAGATGTCTCTGATTAGTTAAATTTGGGGAAGGGGGTCTAGCACCCCTTCTCCCACACCTATAATAAGAGGGGTTGGACTAAATGAGTTCAAAATTTTCTTTATAGATAAGGAATCTGAGAATCAGAAAAGTTAAGCTATTTATTTATCCAAGATCACATTAGGAAGTAGTTTGTGGCAATCAGGACTTAAACCTAGCTCTTAAGTGTCTAGTGTCTATTATATTGAATAGGACATTTAATAAACCTTAAAATGCTAGGCACTGTGCTAGATATTAGGGCTACAAAGGCAAAATAAAAATGGTCTCTGCCCTCTTAATACTTATATTGCCTACCTCTCAGGATGGTTTTAAAGATCAAAACCAGAAAATGATCTCAAGACAGAGATAAAAATACTTCCATTCATATTTAAAGAATCTATGATTTTTTTTCTAAGGAAAAACTCAGTCAACACTGATTTCAAGCTTTTATGCTCAACAAAAAGCCTTCTGGGATGGCTTGGGTAAATAATTCCTTAACCTGCAGACAGCCAAATGATAAACCTAGTTAGTTTGGCCCTTGAACAATACAAATATGATCCAGTACAAGATAAATTCTCAAAATTTTTTTCAAGTTGCTGGGATTTGACAGATCTTAGACTCTAATGATTTAATGACATAGGGTGCTCTCAAAGTCATGATACTTCAAAGAAGAATATACATTAGTAGCAATATCTAAATATGTTATTATTTTTGTTTTCCATTATTCTATTCCAGTCTGTTCAATGCCCACAAGATGGAATCAATCAAACAGCATTTATTAAACACCCACTACTTACCAGGCAATCTGCTAAGTGCTGGACATATAAATACAAAGAAGATGACTATGTTCAAGGAGCTTATATTCTAATTGAAGTGACAAGTGGAGCTAGAGCATTAGGAATTGTTTTATTAAGCTATATGCAGTTTAGTGGATAGAATACCAGCCCTGAAGTCAGGAGGACCCGAGTTCAAATCTGGCCTCAGACACTTAGGGAAAAAGATATATGCAGTTTAACTGCTGAAAGGGACAGAAAATAAAAAAAAAAAATGTTCAAACCTATGTGTAAAAAAAAAGTGCTTAAGATGTGAGTAGTTTGGCTTGACAAGAAGGGTAGAAAATGAATATTCTAAAATCAAAAAAGGTTATAGTGCATTGTAAAAGATATAAAGCAATGTCTTTTTTACATGCTAAAAGAGCATAAGGTGATCTTTTATTTACTAAAAAATTATAAAATGTAAATGTAAAATCATATAGTTTTTAGAGACAAAACAATAAGAGAATAGGTTTAAGGACCTAGAAATGGCAGATATTACAGGACTTTGTCTTTCCTTAGCTTATTTATAAATGATTGATTTTCAGGATTTAATGGTAAAAATCTTGATGCGTTGAATCAAGTATCTTAAAACAATAGGGCAACAAGGACTTGCTTTTAACATTTCAGAAAAGGACAGACTCTTTGAAGGTTTTCTTTTTCACATCATGAGGCAAAGATAGTGATTGAGTTCCAGAATTCTGACATGAGCTATTAAAATCATGAAAAGAAATATTTATGTGAACTGCTGCAAGCAAAATAAGCAAGACCAGGAAAACAATATGTGCAATGACTACAACAATATAAATGGAAAGAACTCAAGGTACAAAATAATTAATGATGAATATTATTAATAGGTACTAAAGAAAGGGTATTTGGACAGGGGTCCACAAGTATGAAAAATTGCATATGACATGAGATTTTTAGGATGTATTGATAAGTTTTGCTGATTTTTTTTTCACTTCTTTCTCTTTTTTCCTCTTAAAAATACTTTGTTATAAAGATTGGACCCTGTAAGGGAATCATATGTCACCCTCATGGCAGGGAAATTCTAAGTAATGAAAAAAACTCAAATTATCACCAAAATCTATTAAAAATTAAATCCTAGAATGTAATAAAAATCTGGATGGAGGGGGTCAATATAGCCAAATTTATATCTGGCTTCAGATACTAGCTGTGTAACCCTGGGCAAGTCACTTAAACCTGTTTACTTCAGTTTCTTTATCTAACAAATGAACTGGAGAAGGAAATGGCAAGCCACACACTAATATCTTTATTAAGAAAACCTCAAATAGGGTCACAAAGGGTCTGACATAATAGAACAAATTTAAAGGGAAATGATAGCCAATATAATAGTATTAGAATTATATTCTCTTTTAATAGTGATTGTATATGAAAATAACTCATCAGTGCTTCATCAGTTTTGAAGTAGAAGTTAACTAAGTGGTTGTGCTTAAGATCTGGGAGTGCCATAACTGTGGATAAGTGATTTTGTGTAAGAGGAAATCACATCAATGGGGGATAGAGTTATAACTGTGAGTAAAGGAGAAGTGGATTCTCCAACGATAGGTTTATTCTTAGTAATTCAAATAAGTTTGAGTATAGTGATGTGGTACTGATCCTTTTCTTAGAACCCTGAACAACCATTGTATAGATTGTTTGGGGTGAGTGAGCCAGCTAACAAAGAAAATAAGTGGCTCATGCTTTATGCAAGATACTGTGGTTTTGAGAAATTTAACATGCTCAATTCATAAACATATACAGAACCAACATAAAGACAAAATACAATGTAGTCTGGGAGTACTTATTTCTACTTCTGCTTTTGCTTATGTAGCTGTTTATCTCAAAACTACTTTCTTTATTTTTCTTTCTGTTTGACTACTCAAATCCCACCAACCTTGCCTCTACCAAGCATTCTCAAGCATTTAAAACTTCTTATCATTTCCTACTATGAATTTCTTCACATTAACCATTTGGGCATTTGATCACATAAAATCTTTTCTTCTTAGATAATAAGCATATATTAATCACATACCTAGCTAGACACTGCATAAAGCATCATTGGAGATAAAAGGAAAGAAATAAAAAGGAAAAAAAAAAGAAAGAAAAGAAACAGTTCCTGCTTCTGAAGGACCGCACACTCTAATGAGGGAGACAGCATGTAAACAACTATGAACAAGAGATAAATGGAATATCCCAAAAGCCTTAGTGCAGTTGATGTATTAATAGCTTAAAATACCTATATTTTAGTCTTCTAATAGTTGAAAACTATACTGACTTTTAGGATGCCCTGTATCCAGGCTAAAATAGGGATTGTGACAAAGAGAAGGTAATAAGAAAGAAAGAGGACTTTGAAAGAATGTTGGTAGAGGTGAAACTTTATCTGAAAGTTGCTAGAAGATAGGAAGTGGAAATAAGGATGAAGAAAGTTAGAGGCCTGGGGGACAACCAGTGAAAATACCTAGTCAAGAGATCTGGTTTCCTGTGAAGGAAACAATAAGGAGGCCAGAGTCACTGGATCCCAGAGTGTATGAAGGGGGAAGATGGTGTAAGAAGACTGAAAAGGTAGGAAGGGATCAGGTAACAAAGAGCTTTATTTAAAAACCAAACGGGGGTGGGGGATATTTTTCATCCTAGAAGTAATAGGAAGCCACTATTGGTTCTGGAGAGTGAGATGCCAGATCTGTCCTTTGGGAAGATCAATTTGAAAACTGAGTAAGGGATAGATTCGAGTGGGGAGAGATTTGAGTCAGTAAGACCAACCAGCAGTCTCTTCCACAAGTTTAGGTGTGAGGAGTTGAGGTCTTGAAACAGGCTAATGCCAATGTCAGAGTAGAAGAGGGGCTATATACGAGACATGGTAAAAAGTAGAATTGACAAATATTAGCCAAAATTTGGATGACATTGGTGGTAAGAATGGGGAGTCTTCCTTTTTCAACAATATTGTTATTGCCTGGAGGTCAAGTATCAAGCCAAACTATCAGTAGTCATTGATTTGAGATGCAAGGCTAGAAACCAAACTCTGCAGAACCAAAGCAAAGATCAAGAATCAAATGTAGGATCAAACTAAGCAGACATTCTGGAACCACAGAAATTGTAGAAGCCAGTGGTCAAAGATGGGGGAGAGGATCAGAGCCAAGATGTAAGAGCCATGGAAATCATGCAGAAGGATGGCACTGGAGGTTAAAGCCAGATAAGCAGGAGAAGCAGAGAGAGAAAGTCTTAAAAATGAACAAACTCAAAATTAATCATGTTCTTCCTGCATAAGAAGATTTAGATTCTTAAGGTATCACTAATAAGCTAAAAAAGCATTTCAGATTTTGTGGCCTGGGAGCATGCTTTACTTAAAAATATATATATTTCTCTCATTGCCATATAATAAAGCTAAATAGTATCTTTGTTGAATGAATAAAAGGACAGTTGATTTTTACCTGGGTTAACATTTTGTTACCTTATACATTTTACCAAAAGAGAAAAATGTGGCAATGCATATAAAACATATAGAGCAAATATAATTTCAAATGCCAATTCATTAATGGTAATGCTATGTCATTTGCCCTCTATGGAAATTTTTTTTTTTTTTTTTTTAGTTTAAAATTATGATGTTGAACTAGATATACTTTCTTTAGGTTCCAAATCCAATGGTCCTAAAAGGAATTGTTTACTTACTATGAAATCAAGCCCAAGAATAGCATATAGCTTTGGGTGGTGAGGGTAAGCTTCATTGTTGCATCAGATACTGTGTAAAGCAGTCATCCTCTCTCCTGCTCAATTCAAGATTTAATTTTTTTTTTTTAATAAAGAAGGAAAGTCCCTGCACAAAAGACAAAATATCGTAAATTTATGAATATTTGACTGGTAAGCATAATAAAGTTTTTTATGTGTGGCAGATTTACCTCCATAATCAAATTTTGGCTAAGTCAATATTGAGAGCTATTTGCTATAATTGTAGTGGACAGAGCATAATTTCTTAAGGCAGAGGACATAGATTTGATCCCTTCTTTTGCCATTTAACTGTACATCCTTGAGCAAATCTGGGTCTCAGTATCCCCAACATAAGATCATCCTAAAATCCTTTATCACGATAAATCTTTGATCCTATGGCATACAGAGGTGTACCAAAATGAAATGGGTTGTTTTTTTTGTAGTAGTGAGCTTACTATCAATAAAAGTGTTCAAGTAGAGTCATGATCCCTGGTCATCTTTCATATATGCAGTGAAGAGAGTCCTGAATCAAGAGATAGACTGGAAAAGAAGAACCTTAAGATTACCTCCAAATACTAGGCATTTATGGTTTGACAATTAAAATGAATTTTCATTTTCTGATCAGGATAGTACCTTTTATTGATTATCTCCAATTTATTTTGTATATATCTTATTCACATAAAGTATTCTTATGTTTTGTCTCTTCTACTAAACTCTGACCTCCTTGAGATCAGAGATATTATTTTGTCCCTTTTTGGATTCCCCTGTGCTTAACACAATGCTTGCTCGCTCTCTCTCTCTCTCTGCATGTATATATATATATATATATACACATATTATTAAGCACCTTGAGTAGAAGCTTAATAAATGCTCATTGACTGATATGAAAATGGGAAAGTTCTATATGCTTTAGATAGAAAAATATATCCAGTCAGGGATTAAAAATTTTGTCATAGATTGATGTTTTTAAGTGTATAACTTTCCCATAGATTTGGATGAAAATATAGTCTTTGAATAAAAATTAATTCAATTTTAAAGAGAAAATCCTGGATCAGTGAGTGAAAAAAAAATATCATATTTACTTTCTCAGGAAATGTTCATAAGCATTTTAAAGGACACAGAAGCTCCAAAAATACATATTTACATGAACTTAACCATTTTGCACTGGACCAAATGATCCTGACCAGGCAGGAAATCTGCATATTGTAACCTTTGGTTAAAAGGTCTGGATTTTCATGTTGTGTCCTGTAGCAGCAAAGAGACTGTGAGTGACTGGTAGTATCTCCATTTTGTGTGTTTCGCTGACAGCCTGAGGTTTATATGACAGAAAAATTCACTTTTGTAGAGCTCCATTGACTTGAAATTCATATTATGTTTAAATGTCTTTCAGATTAAATTTATTAGCAATTCCTTAAAAAACCAATACCTGCAGGATGCAAATTGATATCCAGTTAGGGATATGTTGACATTTGAAATAAAAGATTAATGGCAGTATCACCTAAAGGAACTACAAGTCAATCTTTCTACTCTTTACAACATTGACATGGTTCTCCCCAAAGAACCACATCAGGTTTAATATTTAACTTTGAGATGAAGAAACTTAGGTTGGGCTCAGAAGGTAAAGAAAAATAATGGTTGAGGGAGACAGTGGATGGCTTATAAAAAGTCAATAAATAATCTATAGACTCTAATATCTTGTATCTCAAAATGCTGAAATAAATATCCAGAGTCAATCTAGAGCCTTTGGAACAAATTTTGTGAAAGCCTATATGTCAGATGAGGTGTCTAAGATTTAGAAAACAGCAAACTAATGCCAAAAGAAATGGGGAAAAAAAAGATTAACCAGAGAATTAGCAGTTGTTTCACTTAAATTTTATGTTCTGGAAAAAAAAAAAAAAAAAGGTAAAATTAAAAAAAAAATTCCTCTAGAAGTTTTAATTCACTTTTATAATCAACTAGTTCAACCTTCTCACTTCAAAGTGAGAAACTGAGGCCTAGAAATGACTTACCCAAGAATACAACAGTGAAAAGTTTTTGAATGGCCTGTTATTCTAATACCAGTACTACTTTTGTTATACCATGATAATTTCCCAGATAAATGAGTAACTCAAAGTTCCTTAAAGAATAAGTAATTTTTATCTAAACTCATTCTCTGACAGAGTGTTTGGCCTGATTATACTTTTCAATTATTCTTAATCTATTTTGACTATAAAAATCAACTTTTTTTTATTTTATTTTATTTTATTTTTTTTTTGATGTACTCATCAGTCAATAGAGAAAACCATGACCTGGAGAGCATAGTTATTAGAAAAATGAGAAGATTTCTCAAAGGTTTGAACTCAGAATGTAAGAGCAAGTATATTTAACTGGAGATGATACTGAGTATCCAGTACTGTACTTAGACCTAATATTTAACATTTTTTCTGGTGAGTGGATGATGGAATAGGGGAAATTCCCAATTGCTTTAGAATATGGACATCAAAATTTAAAAGCTACTTTGACAGGGTTGAGAAATGAACTCAGCTAGATAATGTTCAATAAGAACACAATGAGGACACAAAAATTAAATGGAAGATGGATTAAATTTGATAAGGCAGGCAAGATCCAAAGGGCCAAGAAGTTAATAAGTGGGCTTGTGTTGGCAGGATAATTAGATTAATTGTTGATGATCTGTAGTAACAAACAGAATCAGAGCTTCGAGAAAATGTGAAAGAAATTAGAATGATTTATTCTACAGAACAGAAGCTTGAGGGACGAGTTTAACTGCAAGTTAAGAAAGGAGTTTTTGGAACCCTCCTCCTATAATCTCTAAAATATAGATTCTGGGACATTTAAGCAACAAGATAGCAGATTAGACATTTGTTTTTTTGATCACCATAACCTCCCAAACCTTTCCAAAATGGAAATGTATTAAAGATAAAGCAACTTCAGCTGTTTCTATGATCTATGATCAGGAAGAATTCCTCCCAGCCCTAAAAATATGAGACAAATCCCAAACACAGGAACTAAGAATCACTAAGGTGCTCCCCCCCCCCACATACTTCCCACACCATAGTCAGTGAGGCCACATTAGCAAACCCAAAAACTTGACATACGTTTACATCCTCTTCCTCCTGTAACCACTACATTCTGTTCTTCTCTTCTTTCCACTTTCCAGTGTGATAAAGACCCCAGCTGCAGGCTATGGAAATTTCTTAATAGCCAGGGCTTCTAATAGCTAGGTTGGCTACAGCCCTTTAGGAATAAAAGACTTATGGCTAATGTAACTCAGAAAGAAAAATGCTGCAAAATTCTAAACTGTTTTTTGGAAAGCAGGCTCTGAAATGCTGGTTCTGGTTCACAAAACAAAGAAACAGAGACTAAAAAATGCTCCTAAGATTTACCGGAGATGAAGATTTTATGTTGTATGAAGCTTAGGGGTTTTGCTGCTTGAAAAGTCTACTTGTCCTAGGAGGGAGAGAAGTTGGAAATCTTGGGGACAAATGGCACCCAGAGCAGTAGGAGAACATGGATACAGGGAGGAGATTTCCAGGTATATGTAGGGGGAAAAAGATTAACAAGAGAGAGTGCATATGAGTGGGAGAGTTGCCTTACACAGGAACACTATCCTTTCTGATACATGTAATAACTGTCATTGCTCTGAGAGAGAAGTACAATAGAAAAGGAGGATGCAAGAGGGGCACATCTTCAAGGCAGTTGTAGAAAAAGCCTAGAGGGCAGAGCCTGACATCGACACCTTGAAAACTTTGCCTGCATGGAGCAAAAAGAGAAAAGAGAAAGATCAAATGCTAACAGGGGCCATGAATTAGGGACTTAAAGTCTAGTATAAACAGAAGGAGAAGCTGTATAATGAAGAAAGTGAAAAAATTCTTTTATAAAAAGGGCATAAAAATTAAATTTTTAGAAAATGAAAAGAGGAGATGGTAATAAAGGAGAAAGAGCCAATAGAAATATGATGTCTTAAAAAAAAGATTAAAATAAAATAATTGAAGGAATGTGATATTGTGTTTATAGCACAAGAGGGGGAAAACTATGACTTGGGAGGGAGAAACAATTTTAGAGATTGAGAAAAAGATAAACCTAAATTTTATAACTTTAAATATGAATTTAAAAATATACTAAAATGAAAGTGACAAATGATGTATGAAAACAAATCCCTACAACATGATGCTTTTAAGAAATACATTTAACAAATAAAATCATGCACAAAATAAAATTGAGGGGATGAAAAAAATTATTATGCATCTAATGAATTTAAAACAAAAGTTTCCCAGAAATGTTTGTATATATTTCATCCTTTACATATTTATTATTTTTATTATTTGTCCTTTAACTCATTCTTTTAAGATTTTATTTTAAAGTAAATTGATATATCGTTGATGGGTATTGACTCAAAAATCTTAAAACCCTTTCAAAAAGATTTTGGTACCAAAATAAAATAAATCCAAATTTATTACCAAAATAAAAATCATCCATTATGATCAAGTAGGAATTATACTGGGATTACAAAGATGGCTCAAAAATAGATAATCAACATATTATTAATAATTTAAAACTCCAAACTTCCCAAACAATATAATTATTTCAATAGATGCAGAAAAAGCTTATGAAAAAGTACAATACTGTCATCCTCTCTATCACTCACAAAAACCTTAGAAAGTATAGTTATAAAGGGCCCATTGTTTTAATATAATAAAAATTTATATAAAACCCAAAGCAAGCATTTTGTGTAAAGGGGATACACAGGTTCTTTTCCTATACATATAGGAGTTAAGCAAGTGCCCATTCTTCCCTCTACTATAAAGCTACCCAAAGTTATTTTATACTTTTAATGCTATGCCAATAAAATTACCAAGAGGATTCTTTACAAAGCTTGATAAAATACTAGCAAAATTGATTTGGATAAAAAAAAAAAAATATCTGGAATGTCAAGCAAAATGAGGAAAAGAAGTAATGATAAAGGGGAATAGCAATTCTAGACCACAGACTAAATTATAAAGCAGTAATCATCAAAACCATGAAGTATTTGTGTAAAAAACAGAGATTGATTAATTAAAAAAAAGGACAAGGGAGATTCAGAAAAAAATAGAAGTCAATAAATCAGTATTTAAGAAAAAGGAAAACTTAAGTTTCTTAGGGGAAAACTCTTCCTTATTAATTAAACAAATGTTGGAATGACTGGAAAATCGTCTGGAGGAACTTAGTCTTAAATTGACACTTTTTGCTCCACTCAATGATATATTCTAAATGGACATGTAACCTTGGTATTAAAGATCATATTGGTAAAAAAGAAGAAGAAGAAGAAGAAGAGAAACAGATCATTTACTTCTCACAGTTATGAATAAGCAATGCATTTATTTTTAATTTTTTATTGAATAAAATTCATGTCTTACTCTCTTCCATTTTTCAGATTTTATTTTTTTCAAATGCATTCTTTTGGGGTAGCTAGGTAGGATAGTGGATAAGAACACTGGTCGTGGAGTCATGAGCACCTGAATTCAAATCTGGTCTCAGACAACACTTGTTAGCTGTGTGACCTTGAACAAGTCACTCAACCCTAACTGCCTTGCAAATTTAAAACAATGTTCTTTTTTAAAAGAGATATATTTTAATTAAACAAGATACTGAAGGAATTACAAAAGATAAAATAGATAATTTTGATTATAGTAAAAAGCTTCTACATAGAACATTAATACAAGGTAAGTAAGGGAGAATATAAAGGGAAGTGATTGAGTGGGAAAAAAAAATCTTTATGTCAAATTTATCCGAAAAGGATTTGGAATCCAAAGGGTGTGTGTGTGTATGTGTGTGTGTGATTAATATCCGTTACTCAATAGATAAATGGTCAAAAACTATGAACAAACATTTCTTTTTTTTTTTCATTTTATTTTATTTTATTATTATTTTTTTAATAGCCTTTTATTTACAGGATATATACATGGGTAACTTTACAGCATTAACAATTTCCAAACCTCTTGTTCCAATTTTTCACCTCTTACCCCCCCCCACCCCCCTCCCCTAGATGGCAGGATGACCAGTAGATGTTAAATATATTAAAATATAACTTAGATACACAATAAGTATACATGACCAAAACATTATTTTGCTGTACAAAAAGAATCAGACTCTGAATTATTGTACAATTAGCTTGTGAAGGAAATAAAAAATGCATGTGTGCATAAATATAGGGATTGGGAATTTAATGTAATGGTTTTTAGTCATCTCCCAGAGTTCTTTTTCTGGGTATAGCTAGTTCAGTTCATTACTGCTCCATTAGAAATGATTTGGTTGATCTCGTTGCTGAGGATGGCCTGATCCATCAGGACTGGTCATCATCTAGTATTGTTGTTGAAGTATATAATGATCTCCTGGTCCTGCTCATTTCACTCAGCATCAGTTCGTGTAAGTCTCTCCAGTCCTTTCTGAAATCATCCTGTTGGTCATTTCTTACAGAACAGTAATATTCCATAATTTTCATATACCACAATTTATTCAGCCATTCTCCAACTGATGGACATCCATTCAGTTTCCAGTTTCTAGCCACTACAAAAAGGGCTGCCACAAACATTCGTGCACATACAGGTCCCTTTCCCTTCTTTATAATCTCTTTGGGATATAATCCCAGTAGTAACACTGCTGGATCAAAGGGTATGCACAGTTTGATAACTTTTTGAGCATAGTTCCAAACTACTCTCCAAAATGGTTGGATTCGTTCACAACTCCACCAACAATGCATCAATGTCCCAGTTTTCCCGCATCCCCTCCAACAATCATCATTATTTTTTCCTGTCATCTTAGCCAATCTGACAGGTGTGTAGTGGTATCTTAGAGTTGTCTTAATTTGCATTTCTCTGATTAATAATGACTTGGAGCATCTTTTCATATGACTAGAAATAGTTTCAATTTCTTCATCTGAGAATTGTCTGTTCTATGAACAAACATTTCTAAAAAAAAGGAATTGCATTCATAACCAAATGAAAAAATGTACTAAATTACTAATAACAGAAATGTCAATCAAAACAACCCTGAAGTTTCACTTGAAAAGTGGACAAAAAGACAAGAAATAGCAATAGTTAATGTAAGAGGTGTTGTGAAAGGATAGATTTATTAATACATTGTTAGTGGAACTGTGGAATGACATCATTTTGGTAAGCAATTGATTCAACTAAATTATCCATAGTCTTTGAACCAGAGATTTTATTACTGCATTTATATCTTAAGAATGACATAGATTTTAAAAAAAATCCCCATATTCTCAAAAAATATTTACAGTAACAATTTTGTGATAGCTAAGAATTAGAAATAAAGTACAATGCCTATTGATTGGGGAATGGCTAAATAGATTGTCATACATGAATTAAATGGAATACTGCTGGGAGAAAAAATATGTATGATGCATATAGAGAAGCATAGAAGAATCTATGTAATCTGACACAGAGGGGAGTAAGCAGAGTCAAGAAAATAATATATACAGACCCTTCAACAATATAAATAAAAAGAAAAATAACATGGACACACACACCAAACCAAAAGCAATTGTAGTAAAATTATATGTAGTAACCTCAACAATGAAGGTAGAAAGAAAAATGACACACCTAAAGATCAAAAATTAATGTAGGGTAATTGTAAAGACTGGGCAAGACTTGGATGAAGAATTATGAGAAGATAGCCTAAATTACCCCTGAGTAGAGAGGGGAAGTCCACAGATATTACATATTGTAATCAATTTTTGGAATTTTTCAATGCATCAGCCAATTAGGAAAGGGTTGTTTTTCCTTCCTAAAAACAATACTATTTGTCATATAGAATGGCTTTTGGGAAGGAAAGAAGAAGGACAAATGGAATTGTATGTTGATGTAAGAAATGGCAAATCCATAAATTTATTTTTAAAATATAATATATTGTCCCTCCCCCTTAATTGGAATCTGGTTTTATATAAAACTGAGGGAAGTTAGGTAGAACAAATCACTTCTCATGGTTCTTTTCAGTCTTAATATACTGTAAATTTTTGATTCTTTCAGAATTATGCAAAAAATTTCTGACGAGGACTATAAGATTATTTCTTTTAAAAATGAATGGGTTGAAATAACATTCTAGGAACAAAACCTTTCATTTATATAATGCTTTACACAATTTATGTGGCACTTCTATATAATACAACACTTTGGATTTCACAACAAATCTATAAAAGGTGTATTGGTAGTATAAATATGATTATCCCCATTTTAAAGAGAAAAAACTGAGATAAAGAGAGATTAAATGATCTGTCCAAAGTTTCACAGCTTGAAAGATAGAATCAAGGTTTGAATTAAATATTCTTATTTTAAAATCAATGTTTTTTTCTCCACTCCTCTTTGATGCCTTATTTTATTTTTACAAACTTAATGAATATCAGCAAACAAGAATGTTTCCTCATGCAAAGATGATTAGAATAGGAAAGTTGAGTGTGGATCTATGAATATTCATTTTATTTAAAATATTTCTACCAATGCATAGCTTCAGTGATAGTATATTAGTATGTCTATATTCTCCCAAACTCTCCAACAACTGTTATTTTGTTGTTGTTGTTGTTGCTGCCACATTTCCTTATTTACATGATTCCTTTTTCAAAGAGTACAAAATATTATCTCATAGTGACTTATGACCAGTCTTACATATCTACTAAGAATAAAAAAAAAATCAAATTAATATAGAAAATAATTGTAAGGAAGATTTCCTTAGACAAATACAAGGTAATGATCAAAAGTATAAATCCCTCTCCTAGGGCATTTTTAAAGACAGGATCTATAACTAGCTTCTTATAATAGAATAGATGAAATATTATATGGTATTATAAACATGGCCTAAGTTAGCATTTTCTCAGCCAGTATAAATTTTTAAGAAAGCATGTTACAATTTATTGTTAGATTAAACAAAAGAAAATTATATTCCTTCATCACCTGTAATCATTTTAATAGTCATTACAGTAATTATTTGTATTGTGTTGTGCCAATGCACAAGTGATATACACTTAGAAAAAATCTAGATCAGAGAAGAATTAATCAGCATTCATATGTAATATCTGATAGTGTCTAAAAATTCTGGCATCAAACTAAAAATAAATGCTAATATTAGAAAAAAAAACTATTGTTAAAATAGGTGTTAAATCCCTGGACCCATAGATTACTCCCACCAGATAGTCAAATGAGTATCCCCAGATAGATAGGGGATTAAAACCATAGGAAATTAAAGGATTTTACTTCAGTCAGGCAAATGGGAATAAAACCATTAGGAAAGGAAGACAGCTATTCCTTTTAGAAATACTAATGAGAATATCAACTATAATCCTAATCTGTTTTTAAGAAGCATATAAAAGTATGAGAACTACTATCTTGAAGTTGATGTTCCTAAATGTGTTACATCTGTGGAGTTGACTGTAGTAAGAAAGGCAGGAGAGACATGTGAACCTTCATTATGCCAAAATTAGATAGCTTTAGGGAATCTGCTTACCTGGGTGGTTTTCTCAGTATTTGTCATATAATGTGTATGTCCCTTCTTCATAGATTATATCAAAGTCCTGGAAGATGACAAATTTCTGTCACAACTTCAAGTTCATTCTTGACAGCATTAATGCTGTAATGTGATGACCTTCAGAATTCCCCCCCCCCCCCTTATTTTGGGTGTACTTCTGACAGGCTTTCTGTCATCACAGTCAAAGGATCATGATATAGAGTAACTTTGCTGATCTAAAAAAAAAATTGTTGTTCTTCTCCCTAAACAACTCAGTTATAGAGATAAATATTTAGATAGATAGGCAGACAGATAAATAGATTAGAACATGAAGCAATTATTATGTACAAGAGGCACTGTGCTATGCACTGGTGTACAAAACAAAACAATTCTGTCTTCAGGGAGTTTCGTTTCTAATGGAAGAAGACAAGTCATAAAAAAAGAGAGGAGAAAGAAAAAAAGGAGATAGGGAAGGGGAAAAAAGAGGTTGAGAATCAATAAAAATGGGTTGTGGGAGAGACTTGTTAATAGATTATATTTGGTGCATGAATTTAACTCATCTTCAAAACACTGGCCAACTCAATAACTCTCTAAAATGGAGAAGAATAAATCTCACATAGACATCTTTCCTTTTATTACCTTTATTTGGTATAATAGAAGCATCTGCTGACTGGTTATATCATCCTATGATACAGGTCACCCATTTATTTAAGGATTAAATGGGAAATATGATAAAATAAGGTCCTCCAGTCTGCTAGGCATGTAATGCAGAAAATTGACCTATTGCAGGGCCTTGACTTTAGAATTGCTTAGATTCTGAATGTGGCTGAATACAACATGTATTTGGAAAAGAATCTCCTTTCTGATACTCTCTCTGGGTTGCCCTCTATCAGCTGTGCTTCAGCAAAATAAAGCTTTGAACAGTTTCTGTGGGAAGTATTATCAGAGCCTCTGAAACCCTGGGGCTTAGTAAATAATAAATAAAAAAGTACTTCTTTAGCAAGTGGTTCATGTTTTTGCTTATAAAATATCGTGCTGGGTAGCCAGAAGGGGTATCACTGGGGCAGCAGGACTTGAAATTTTAATTACTTTGGTGCCCTGAAGCAACATTTTGAATGGGGCAGGTATCTCCAAAATCACACTTGCCTAATAGGGACCCATATTCTTTGTAGCATCCTCAGCAGCTTGAAAACTTCCTGACTTGGGTTTCATTACTGGAAAAAAAAAATCAAATGAAACTTCTGTTTAGAGAATATAGGAGCAACAGGGGTTCCTGATGTGGGTCTCTGTAATAGAAAGCGAAAAAACTTAGATCACAGTGATTTCCCAACACCTGCTCTGTAGTCAGTTCCCTATATTTGAGAATCTTCTCTTATACCTCTTAGTATTATAATACTGATAAGAAAAGTGAATGATGTAGTATTTTATGTGGTGGGGTAGTGGAGTGTTGAGGAGGAGGAAGGATTGGAGGTAAAATGTATTAGGGACAGTTATGAATAAATACATAAGAAAAGTAAAATATTATTCTTTTGGGAGGATACTTTTCAGTTCATCCTTTGAGGCACAAGGATTGAGTCACAATAAATATTAATGAATAAAAACTTCTTTACTTTGTTGGGTAATGGCTTTTATTGGTGCTTCATCCTACCCACTATCACAATTTAGTGTGAAAGATTTGACATTTTAATGGGAGAAATGCATTTCCTTATTTCTTTAATTTTGGGGGCATTTTTACTCTAAGAATCACATTTCCCCCCAATTAGCTATTTTATTCAATACATATAGCTTTGAAAGGCAACAATAAGGAAGCACAAATTCACAGTGAAATATGGTGAACATTTGCCTTTGACTCTGATCATAGAAAGAGAGATGTTTTAATTAGCATGGTCTGGCTGTGACTATTGCAAAAAGCATGGGCACATTACTAAAGAAATAATAATTTAGAAATTCTCAATTTTTAATTTGAAATGTAATATAGGAATTTGAGTGAAATGGTAGAGAATAAAATAAAAGCCAAATATGATGGTGAAAGTATATTTCTAAATTTCATTTCTGTTTGTCAAAAGCCATGACCTTTTGAGAATGACTCCAGGAAAAATTGATGAAGTGAGTAAAGTTTGCCTTTATCTCTTCTCTATTTCCTCATTCATATTTTCTTTCAGATTGTCAGCCCAATTTCCATCCAGAAATCTTATTTTTCTGTCTATTATCTTAGGCTAGTATCCAATGATTCAAATCTATCCTTCTCCTTTTCTGAGTCAAAGCTAGACGTAAGTAGAAGAGATCTGAATTCTCCTCCACTTGTCAGTCCTTCAAATATATGACAATTTTCAATTATTTTCATTACTCTTTCTCATGTTGAACATTCCTGATTCTAACAATTGAGCCTGTTTTGACATAATTTTGAGTCCCATAATTATTGTGGTTGGCCTTTTCTGACATATTTTACTTTGTTGATGGCTACTCTAAAGTGAGTTATCCAGAATATCTTCCCCTTCAGGTGTTTATTCATTAAGATATGCTTCTTCAACAAATGATGTATATTTTCAAAAGAATATATATCTAATGGTAGGTTTCCAGGCAATGTAATGGGTTCTGGGAGAGCCAGGATATCTTCCAGATAAACCATTTAGGTAACTATTTTTCTTACATAAAGTATTCTCAATTCTTCCCTTTCCCACATATCCATTTAGCCAATGAGAAAAATCTTGTTGACTCACCACATATGTTGCATCTGTTTCTTCTTAACATTTATATGACTACCATTCTGGTTCAGGCCCATCCTCATTACTCAGCTGCTAAATAGATATTTCTAAAGCACAGTTATTACCATATCACACTTCTATTCAAGAAACTAGATAACTATTCAGGAAAAATTCCCATTGCCTGTTTTTGCATATCACACACTCACACACACACACATACACACACTCACACACACACACATACACACACACACACACAGAGCAGAGGGAGAGAGAGAGAGAGAGAGAGAGAGAGAGAGAGAGAGAGAGAGACAGAGAGACAGAGAGAATCAAAACATAATTCAATGTTTGGGTAAAATTATTACATCTCTTTAAATATTAGGAACTGTGCCACAAAACTGGGCATTCTTAATTTTGTGGTTCCAGATAAAAAAGTAATAAAGTAATGATAAGATATAAAGTATTATAAGTCCTCCTCTTTTTGCAGCTCCTGGAATCTCTGTTGCTAGAGGGACAGCAGATGCTTTGATGACCTTCTTCATTTAATTCCAGGAAGATGAGTGAAAAACCCTAAAAAGGTACTATAGTGTCAAATCTAAACACCACAGTTGTAGAACAACTTTATTATGAAGTGCAACAAAAAGCAGTCACCTAGAGTATGTGTGAGCATAGGCAGACTACATAGAACAACAATTACAGTGCCAAAGAGTTGGGGATATATATATATATATATATATATATATATATATATATATATATATATGGATATGGATAAAGAAGAGAGGGACTTTTTAGGTGCTCTAGGCTGTCTCATGATTATCAGAAAGCCATATAATTAAAACATTGTATAGCTTGGGAGAGAAGTTATAACATCTGTTAAAAAGAGCTTTTTGCTGTTCCAACACTCATGGGCCCATAAAAGGGGCAGGACCATTACATAGATAAGGACCAGGGGAAAGATGGAGGTATTTATAAAATGGAGTAATTTTGGTTATTTTGATACCTACAAATCTCTCCTTTGAAACAAATAATAATCTCAAAATTTGTTTTAAATAATTCCCAAATTAACATCAATTCAAATACAAATGTTATATACTTTATGGAATAAGTAAAAGGTTCATAATATTCAGAACTAATGAAACAAGGATAATAACAACAGGAAAAATAATGGAATCTGATATAACTCTAATATTAGGATTGCCAATTCTATTGGCAATGTCCATCATTTTGAGATGTCTGGCAATCATCTCATGTATTTTTTAAGTATCTATGGATGGCTCAGGGAGTTTGAGGAGATATTTTTTGATCTCCAGGTTTCAGGTTACTAGTGGAGGTATCACTACTAGTGATAACAGTATAATTCAGAAAAACCCAGCAAAATCTAATCAAATTGGCCTTCCAATAATTAGTTTATGTGGTGAAAAATCACTTAGATTTAATGGAACTAACCTGAAAAACAAGAACTAGAGAAAGCACATAAAAATAGACCATCCAATAAGATGCCTTGCATATATAAGATATACTTGCATCCTGCTATAGAAATTCAGAGGTGCTGGAACATTGTAATAAGATTTATTTTAAAACACTACAGTTTTTACTTTCCATGGTTAGATAGTTTGCTATGAAAGGAAGAAGAGAAATGGCTAATAACAATAAAACTGTTCTAGACCTAAATCAACAGGACAGAGTAACTTAACACAGGTATGACAGGCAAGCACAGCCTTAGTTCTGTTTGACTTCAGGTCACAATCATAGTTAAATTTTTGGAACAGCCAATCATTAAAAAAGTTCCACATTATTTACAGGATATCATGGCTAGACTCAACCAAGTGAGAAATATTCTTGTTCAAAAATGAAATAACACAATGGGGAAATGGAGTTAAAATAATCCTACCTTCACTTATGGAAGGTCAGTCTCTCAACTTTCTAAAACAAAAACATATATAATTAAATCATATTTCCTTTAAGGAGTTCATGGTATTTCCCTTGGATGCTAGGTTGCTAACAATGATTATTCAGACAATTATAACTGAATCCAAAATTCAGAACTCTATCAAATTACACTTTCAAAATATTTTTACCTGAGTGAGTTCACTATTTCAGGGCTATATATAGTTATTAGTTCTCTCATGTTAATCCAAAAATTAATAATAAAAAATCTCTTGGGCTTTTTAAAAAGTCACTCAATACTCTTTTCTTCCTCCTGCAATCTCCATTCTTTTTCTTCAATTTAAACTCATCTTGGTGTAAAAATCAGCAATTAGAAATTAAGATAATAATTATATTCTGGAATTCCACATAGATAATGAATATATGTTCACTCAAAACCCAGAAAAACAGTGGCTACTTACTGTAAGTATCCAGAATAACAGTTATCCATATCTTACATTATTGCATGTTAATATTCTAAGGCAAAAAATAAATCTTTAATATTGGAGACTGTTAAGATTAAGTTGACTAAAAATATAATTTCAGTATACTATGACAAGCATAATTTCCCAATTTTCTTTACTATTATAAAATCATTTTTATACTATAAGCAAACTTAAGTCTTTCCCCTAACTTGTCAGTGGGAGTTGATAATGGAAGGAGCATTCCAATTTCTCAATAAACTAACTCATTATTTTACAGTTTGATAATATTCATATCATAGGGCTAATAGGATTTTGTGACCTTGCTCAAGTAGAAAGGCCCAATGAACTTGGCAAATTTAAAGGTATGGAGGTTTTACAAGGTCTCTCTCTTCATTTTAAAAATGTTTCCCATAGAGTTACCAATTATTATTTTTCCATTTCCAAATATGTCCCATTAAATACTCAATATATTTTAACATTATGACAAGAACTTATAATAACTAATAATTTCACAGTATCCATATTAAAAGGGAATTAAAATTTCTTTTTTCCCTATTAAATTGTTTTATTGAAGAGAAAAATAACATAATTATAGATTGGATGACTAAAGTGCAAATAAAGAATATATCTATTGCCAGCAAAATACCATTATTAAAAGTTATTTAGACATACAAATGTAAAATATTTATTTACACCAGATAATTCATGTTTAACAAAGTCTTTATGACAATGTAATTGTGCTTCTACATTCCCTTAAAAACTGGTTTGATTGCATCCCATAAGTTTTGGTATGTTGTCTCATTGTCATCACCTTGAATGAAATTATTGTTTTTATGATTTGTTGTTTCTAATTAATTTAGTTTCAAATTAATTTTTGGTCTATTTTGCCATGGACCTCTATTACACATAATTTTTGTTGAATCATGATCCAAAAAAGATGCATTTAATATTTCTTCCTTTCTGTATATGACTGCAAGATTTTTAAGCCCTAATACATAGTCAGTTTTTGTGTAGATGTCATATATTGCTGAGAAAAACACATTTCAATGAATCTTCAAATTGTCTTGCATAGAAAATTACTTGACTTTTTCAGTTTTGATATTTTATACTGACAACATTCAATAGTATAGAGTAATTGCACCTAATATAATAACAAATAGCTAACACTTACTTAGTGCTTACCATGTGTCGTGCACTATGCTATTTTATCATTTGATCCTCACAACAACATTGAAAAATAGATGCTATTATTATCTCATTTTAAAGATAAGGAAACTGAGGCAAACTGACTTGCTTAAGGTCACACAATTACTGAGACTGGATGTCAACTCTGGTTTTCCTTTTTTTAAAGACTTTTACCATTCTTTAATGACCAAAGCAGAACTAGAGATCATTACTGATCACAAAATAGAAAATTTCGATTATACCAAACTGAAAAGTTTTTGTACAAACAAAACTAATGCAGACAAGATTAGAAGGGAAGCAATAAACTGGGAAAATATTTTTACAGTCAAAGGTTCTGATAAAGGCCTCATTTCCAAAATATATAGAGAATTAACTCTAATTTATAAAAAATCAAGCCATTCTCCAATCGAAAAATGGTCAAAGGATATGAACAGACAATTCTCAGATGAAGAAATGGAAACTATTTCTAGTCATATGAAAAGATGCTCCAAGTCATTATTAATCAGAGAAATGCAAATTAAGACAACTCTAAGATACCACTACACACCTGTCAGATTGGCTAAGATGACAGGAAAAAATAATGATGATTGTTGGAGGGGATGTGGGAAAACTGGGACATTGATGCATTGTTGGTGGAGTTGTGAACGAATCCAACCATTTTGGAGAGTAGTTTGGAACTATGCTCAAAAAGTTATCAAACTGTGCATACCCTTTGATCCAGCAGTGTTACTACTGGGATTATATCCCAAAGAGATTATAAAGAAGGGAAAGGGACCTGTATGTGCACGAATGTTTGTGGCAGCCCTTTTTGTAGTGGCTAGAAACTGGAAACTGAATGGATGTCCATCAGTTGGAGAATGGCTGAATAAATTGTGGTATATGAATATTATGGAATATTACTGTTCTGTAAGAAATGACCAACAGGATGATTTCAGAAAGGCCTGGAGAGACTTACACGAACTGATGCTGAGTGAAATGAGCAGGACCAGGAGATCATTATATACTTCAACAACAATACTAGATGATGACCAGTTCTGATGGATCAGGCCAACCTCAGCAACGAGATCAACCAAATCATTTCTAATGGAGCAGTAATGAACTGAACTAGCTATGCCCAGAAAAAGAACTCTGGGAGATGACTAAAAACCATTACATTAAATTCCCAATCCCTATATTTATGCACACATGCATTTTTTATTTCCTTCACAAGCTAATTGTACAATAATTCAGAGTCTGATTCTTTTTGTACAGCAAAATAATGTTTTGGTCATATATACTTATTGTGTATCTAAGTTATATTTTAATATATTTAACATCTACTGGTCATCCTGCCATCTAGGGGAGGGGGTGGGGGGGTAAGAGGTGAAAAATTGGAACAAGAGGTTTGGCAATTGTTAATGCTGTAAAGTTACCCATGTATATATCCTGTAAATAAAAGGCTATTAAAAAAAAAAAAAAAAGACTTTTACCATTATGTCAAATAGCAATTTTATTTTGTACTAAATTGTGTTTTACCATACCATAGTTAAGTGAGACCACATTATAATTAATTTCAGAGAAATTTCAATTGAAACAAGTCTGGATTTACAGTCCCTAATGGTAATATTAAAAATCTCAGTTTTCCCAAGGACAAGTACTAGCAATTTAAAAGACCCACTATTTTCAGTTAGTCTACTGCCAAAATTTAAAGTGACAGGCTTATCTTCTTAGTCCTCTCTTTTAGAGTTCAGGAGGATTTTATATCCTTCACAAATTGACTAGAATATGCCCTCCTAACACTCCTTCAAGGACAGAATTTTGATATGCTATCCTCAAACAATTACATTGTGCAGATAGGCAGAGAGAGAGAGAGAAACCACTTTTTTAAAAGCATTGAAAATTCTGCAGAAAAGTTTTCAACACTCTTTACAATGAAGAAATTGAGGGAATTGAAGCAAGGACAGCAAATAGTTAATTTTGGAAATTGAGTGAACTACAGTGACTTCATCTTGTGATTCAATCCTAGAGCTAGCTTAATTTTCTTTCAACTATGGTTCTGATCCAAATTCTGTTTTATGAAAAAACTTTATTCAATTGTGGGAATTTGGAGGAAACTTTATTCTACTGTTTGAACTGAGCACTGTGTGAATTTAAAACTGGACCATCTTTTCCTGATGCTTAGACACACTTAAGCAGTGAAGTTTTGCTGACTAGAAACCTAGTCAGATGCAAAGATCAATTCAAGGAGTTTCTCAAATTGCACATCACAAGAATATCTTATCTGAAAACTGGCCTTATACTGATCAATCAGTTAAAATGTTCCATGTTACTCTGTGTACAGAGATATGGGAAAAGTGGGGATGCCTCTTTTTCTGAAATCAAGGAATTGCATTTGTTTGCTCCACTTCTTCACACTTAGGAAGTCCCTAATCTTTAATCCAATTAGAAATGAGATTATATAATGTATTCTTTCCTTTTAAGTAATTGCCTTTATTTAATTAGTTGCTTTTAATTTATAACATCTGTGTCCTTCTGTATTTGTTGTCTAAGATTAAATTGAGGAGGTCTAAGCCTGCTTTGTTGGCAATTGATGTGCATTTCTTAATAAATTGATATGATCAAAAGATCAAACTTTTGTTTCCTCAATTGTGTTGTCTTTCACTAGCCACATTACTCTTTTTCTTTTGGATAATCAAAATCAGTTTGGATTTACCAAGACAGAGAATGCTTACATTGTACTTGACAATACAAAAACAAAACACTTAGCACTTTACATTTCTGAGGCATGCCAGATTGGCCAATTATTTTTTTATGTTGCTATTTTAAAAGAGTCTCAGAAGGTACCTTTGACTGTTTAGATTTCCCCATTATGTAAAGGAAAGAATAAAATGAGAATATTGTGTAGAAAGCAATAAATAGATGATCATACTTATCAGTTTTTCTTTCTTCTTCACTGGCAAGATAGGAATATTACCCAGGGAGTATTCCTTTTTAATTATCTCCTATTTTCCACCTCCTAGATTACTATATTTATTTTTTTCAAACTGGTTTTTACACAATAGATATTGTTTAGTATTTGGTCAATAAGCCATATCCTTCCATTTTATATCTATGGAATCCATTGCCAATTTTCCTATATCATTTAGACTAAAGACTCATCAAGTATTTGATACTTCCTGCAACACTAGGATGTTTTCCTCCAAAGGAGACTAATTACTTGAAAGACTAATCCCCAATTGGTGAATAAATTTTCCAGTTGCTCTTTTGATAATTCTATATAATATTTTCCTTATGTACAGAGTACAGTTGCCTCCAGCTTACATAATAGGTCATGCCATAATCTTAGAAATGTGCTTATTGGAAGCTTTTCTGGCTTGTTATATTTTTCAATTATTACAGGCATAGGAGAGCCCAGCAATAACCTGGTTAGTGCCAAAGCAATGGTGCTATAAAAGAAACTCACCCTCCAAATCTCTAATAATCTTGGGGATTATACCTCAATACCCTACTGCTGAAAGTTAAGGCATGAACTTTTTCAGAAATCACAAATCTCTTACCTGCCTAAAGTGTTGCCACTTTATCCCCTCATCTGTTCCCAACCTTCAGTCACCTGACTTGAATCCCAGTACTGCTACCAGAATTTTGACATCAAAAGTGAAGGGAAATTAGAACAGCTTTGTTAAGAAGCATAGCATAGCATCCACAATATGTGTGTGCATAGGCAAATCCACATGGGAGTATGATTACTGGGTAGGAGAAATAGGATTTTTAACACTGGGGTAAAGAACTTCAGGACTTTCCAGATGGCTCCAGGCTGTCTCATAGTTATTAGAAAGGCATACAATTAAAAAAATTGCCTGAAGGAGGGAAGAAGTTGTGACATCTGTTAGTAAGCATTTTGAATGTTGTAACACTTATAAAACCATAAAAAGTATCAGGACTCTGAGGTAGATAAGAGACAAGATGGAAGGAGTTTTTAAAATGGAGTCACTTTGGTTACTTTGAAACCTATATTATAAATCTTTGATATTGACCATCCATATACTCATGAAAAATATCAGATTTTTACCAAATTGAGGAGCATATGAACCGTGACATAAGACTTCTATTTTCATTTTAGGGAGCAATAATTACTTGTCATCAATTTTCATCAGCTTTGACATAGCTTTGACATGCTAGTCAAATTTTCCTCTTTACTCTTCACTATATTTGATATTTCATGGTTGGAATGTTTATATATGGAATTTCATATATGGTTATATATGGAATGCTCTTCTTGCCTTTATTTCCATTTCTTTTCAAAGCTAAACTGAAATGTCAACTTTCAAATGTCAAGTCTTTCCCCATTTGTATATGATAATTCCTTGAAATTATTTGATATTATTTATTTTTCTTTTTATATATTTTCTATCATTAAATTACATTCCTTTTGAGGACAAGAAGAGTTTCATTTTTGACTTTGTAACCTTTGCACCAGGAGTTTCAAAATTTAGGTTTATGCAAATTTAACTAGCTTGGGAGAATATATTATCAAATATTAACTGTGAGCATTTATTTCTCAGAGTATTAATCTAAAACTCAAGGCTTTATTTATTGTTCTGTTGGCTATTGAGATTTAAAAAAATGTTTATAATGTGGATTAAATTTAAAATCATATGTATATGCATTCATTCCTTCCTCCTTATCCTGATTTTTGAATATTTGCCAACATAATACTGTATTGCTCTTTAAACATATAAATATTGCTTGAATAAGCTTAGAAGAAATGCAATAGAAGTTTCAAGGAATAAAGTCATCACTAGACTAGAAGTCTGGTGACTGGAGGCTAATAAACAGAAAAGTATACTCTTCCACTAGAGATTTTGAATCACACAAAATGAAGTTATTAAGAATTGTTACAATGGGGTTGACATGACTTCTTTTGTCATTTGTGGATAGTAGGAGAAATGGGTTCTTCATGGAGAACTTTTGTCCTCTGACAGTAATTCTCAGATTGAAAAGTTTAAGGACTGTTGTATATTAAGGCAATCTGAAGTAATCTCAAAATGAGTAATAAGGTAAAATAGGTTTACTTGGTCAAATTGAAATATTTAAATTCTTTAGTGATTGCACAAATCTAGGTAAGTGGATTCAATATATTTGGCATGTTCATACACAAAACAGTTATACTTGGTAACATCCAGGAATCCTGTCATGCAATCAAAGAATGTCTCTCATTGAGTTACAGAGTTGATTATAACAGGAAGTCTGGAGAACCATAAGGGAAATAGCTTAATTGCATCCTCTTTCAGGGTTTTATTCAAGTTCAAGTTCACTGAACTGAATCAATTAAGTGCAAAAATGGGTGTAGTACTTGGATAAAGAATAAAACATTTTCACATCATCCCCCTCACTCTTTCTGACATCTTTTCCATACATCTGAAATATGGATAAAATGAAAAGAAGGAAAGAATTTGGATAATATAGTTAAACCAATAGCTAGGTAAATTTTCCTAGGAGTATGGACTTATTTCAAAAGTAATAGTACTTGGCAACTCATTTACAAATAAATGCCCTTCACATAAATATCCTTATGATAGAACAAAGTAGTTGCTCTCTCTGAGCCCCAGATACACTTTGGATGACTCAGGGAGACAGTGGGTGGGGGAGAAATCTATAGATATAGCCTGCCAGCTTGTACTAAAAGAGATATGAAGCCTACATATGAAGATGATTACCATACAGGAATTAGCTCACTCTCTGCTCACCCACCCTCTCATAAATTCCATATATGTACATCACCAAACAGAATGTTGCCCTTTGATGGCATCTTTCTCTTCTTCTTTGATAATGTCTGTTATTTGTTTTAAGCAGATTTTACCTATATCAAACTGTTACAGTGAAATGCAAAGAAGGAAGAAAAGAAGAAAGCCTTATATTGTTACTTGTCTCAGCCTCATATCACTTAAGAATGGACTTGAAGCTTTATGAAGAAAGATTCTACATAATTCCTCTTTATGGGAATGTCAGATAGAATCTTGGAACCTTTAAATATATATTTGTAGGTGGGACAGTAAAATTTAATTTCTCCCTGAAATACTTTCCTTTTTCTTCCTGTTCCCCCTCAGCTTCATCCTACTACTCTATATATCTTGGAAGTAGGTCTTGATTATTTCAATAATTCCAAGCAGCTGGTTTAGAGAACACTTGGGGATAGAAACTTGTGAGCCCATTGTTGAGGCTATAAATTTGTGACAGGTACCAGAATGGTTGGGAGACCCAGTGTTTCAAAGCTGAGGGAATAAAAACATCAGATTGTGAAATTTATCTTGACCCAACTTGCTAATGGGGCTAGAAACCAGAATAGGAGACAAGAATGATGATGTGTTGCTAGCTATTAGGCAAATTTTGGGGAAGCCAGAATTTGGCAAGAATTGTAATGCCAGAAGAATCTCAAAAGCATGGCTCTTTTTGCTTGGCACTATGGTGATTGTTATTATTAGATTTTTTAAGAGGGGTAGTTCAAGTGAGACACAGACATGAGAATTCTTCTAAAGTATACCTGAACCCTCTGTATCATGTACATCTGCTTGAAATAGTTAAGCAATTATAGAGCTGGAAAGAAATTTAATGATTAATCCAGAGATTTCAAATATGTAATCATGAGATATGGGGCTACCTTGCGGTCTGTAACATTCTTGAGAGTAATGTGAACCAGATTAAAATTTATTAAGAAATGCCTAACAAAATAAATAATACTACATATATAATGTTAATATATGATTTTCTAAGTCAACATGTGGCCCATAGGAATCCTCATCTAGGATTTAATGTTCTCCTGTTTCTTTTGAGTTTGATATCATTGATCTAATCTCTTTGCAAGTTTTCATGATACATCATTCAAACAAGTCTGCAAATATCCACTCTCTGTCTCTAAAACAGATCCATTTCAGCATTGAACATTTTTTCTAGAGTGTCTATTATTGGTGGTGTTTGGTCATTTGGCTTTTATCATTTCTGTTTGAAGAGGACCACAATTATATCACTATATTGGGGTCTAAGGTACAGTGTAACTGATTGTGACTGATCAGATCAATATGAGCTTGAAAGGTTCTATCATACCACAGGTTGAGTACAGATAGTCCATATCTACATTTGGAGTGGTAATGACTCTAAATATGCACATCTCACTTTTCTTTTGAAATCTTCCTGAGTTCAAATTTGGACGCTAACACTTAATAGCTATATGACCTTGGGCAAATCCCTTAATACTGTTTATTTCAGCGTATTATTGACTGGTTCAAAACAAACCAAAAAAAAAAAAAAATGAAGAAGGTGGCCTAACAGTTAGTGTGTAGCAAAATGAGAAGCAAATCAGATTCTAGTCTCAGCTTTATTTTGAACCAGCTATATGATGCTAGCAAGTCTCTCAGTTCATTTTACATATATGTGCACCTTATAGATAAGATGAAGAGTGAAACTAGATAATCAATCAAACACCTATTATGTACAAAGCTGTGCTAGATTCTGGGGATACAAATACCAAAAAAAAAAAAAAAAAAATCAAGTACTTTCTTCTTTCAACCTTACATTCTAAGCTTCAACAATTAATGGCTTTGTGCATTAATGATGTAGTTTGGCTTAGTCTTGAGAGGGAATTCTTTAAAGCTAGTGTTCAGTCTTTCAGGCTGATTTAATAGAATTGCTGATTGATAGGCAATGGAAGTATGTATGTACTTTAGAGTTATCACTAGCATATGCCCAAATACTTCAGTGAAATTATGAATTCATCTCTGTGGCTATTTCTTCCATCCATTCCTATATAACCTTTCATTTCATGATTCTTGATCCTTTATTTCTACTTATACACAGAAGATTTATCTTTTTGAAGGCTCTCTTCTTGAAATTGTTTCTTAGTTGTTAAACTAGTAATTAGGCACAATAAGATCTAGATATAGAGGGGATCTTCACAGCCTTCTCAATTAATTTCTCCCATTGTATAGATGGCCCAGAGGAGTCGAATTACATCTAGAAGGTGACTAATCCAGGAATCAAGCACAGGTCACATGACTCCAAATTCAGAGATCTTTCATTATCATAAATTCTCACTAGTTCCTGGTAAGAGCAATGCTAAGCTCTAATGTTGGAAGTGGTAAACAAATTGTGCTATATGAAAATAATGGAATGGGATTTTACTATAGGAAATGACAAAAGGAATAATGTGATAGAAATGTGGGAAGACTTGTATGAAATGATTCAGTAAACAGAACCAGAATGATCTGCACAACAGCAACAATACCTTAAAGAAGAAACAAAAGAAACAAGATCTTTGGCTAATGCCATGGCCAACTATGATGTGTGACAGGGCAGATAATGAAGCATGTAATCCATTTTCTGAAAGAGGTGATGGATTCAGAGTACAAAATGATACACATATTGTTGGATGTGGACTTTGGAAAAACACTTTTTGCTCAATTATGTTTATTTATTCAAAAGGGTTTTGTTTATTTTTTTTTAATGGGGAAAGATGAGGGGGAGAAATAAGTAAGAATAAATAGAAGAGAGAGAGAGAGAGAGAGAGAGAAAGAGAGAGAGAGTAATTGAAGAATTTTAAATTGAATGCACAGAAGTAAGACCATGTAAGGAATGATGGTGAGTAAGGAATCTTCAGTCAGTCTCATCCATGTCTTTTGTATAACTTTTTTGCTGAAAATATGGGAATATGCTTGCAGTTATCTTATAGAATGCCAGGAAAGCATAAAGAAGAGAGGCCATTTTTCTGGTGAGTTAATTCATGAGTATCCTTTATTGCAAGCCTATGTTTACCCTGAAAACCTGGCCAGTTTCTTAAATAAATAGAATCCTCCTAAAGGAATGAACAAAAATTCTCCTTGGTGGGCCTCTTGTGATAGAGCATCCTGTACCTTGGAGGTTGCTCCATCTCAAGAATCATGTATCAAATGAGAACGCTTAGGATAGTGCCTTCTTTGTTCTCAGCCAATAACATCCCTTAGTGGAAAAGTACTTTGAGAATTCAGTTAGGGAGTATTGTTCAGCTTGCCTAGCAATGGCTTCCAATCAACTCTCTGAATAGCTGTGACTATGGATTCTCCCAGCTAAGGAATGCAGATGTTGGTGCTTCCTCGAAGTGGTGATGCTGATGTATGTTGTATGTTTGTCACAGTGTCTTTACTATTATAGAAGCCACTGTGTTTATTAATTGTGTATTACTTTTATTCTATGAGTTTCCTTTTCCCTTATGTCTTATTTACATCAAGGTTCTGAGCAATAATAAACCTGTACCCACCCCCTTTAAGACTATGCCTGTTGAATGCGAATTCCAAATCTAGATTAACCATACAGGCCATAAAAAAAAAAAAACATAAAGAAGCAGAATTGGCTTCGAAAATCATGTTGAATTTATTATATACCTGAAAGGAAAAGTCAACTTTAAATAGAGATTTATGGTTATGTATACAATCTTCTTTTTCTCATCCACTTTGTATGTGGAAATGTTCATTTTATTTGGTGTTTGTTAAATTTAGAATGAAAAAAAATCCAATGAAAAATGAAATAGTAAAGACACTAAGTTTAGGGTGAAGCTTCAAGTATCCCATCTTCAAATTCCATTAGTGTTATTGGTTTTCATGTAACTGGGGGTCTGGGAATAAAGAATAATTTTCAGATACATAATCTTGGGTAAGTCATTTTACCTCTCTGATTCACAGTTTCATCATTTATAAATCACTCAGCTTTAAGAGACATTGAAGGAGTTTGACTTGGTAATTAATAAGGTTCCTTCCAACTGTAATTCTTATCATCTTACTATAAATTGAACTCCAAAAGAGAGATGTATTTTCCCATTCAACAACTAGTTTATATTCAACAGACAATTGAAGCAGTTGAGCAAATTAAGGGTTGTATATCAGCCAATATTTTTTTTTTATTTTTGGATCATAAGGCAAAATAAATCAAAAACAAATATCAAGTTTATATAAGCATCTGTTTTCATTTGATCTTGTTTTTTTGAGCAGGCATAACTCAGTAGTTTGCTCTAATATAGTAATAAGTCCAATCATCCAGGTTTAACCAGTTTAGCTTATGCTGATTTTTTACTCAATTTAAAGTGGAGGGCTTTGGGGATAGGATAGTTGAGAAAGGATGTATAACACATTTTAGGGGAATTGATGAATTTAATTCTGTGAGCTTACCAAAAAGAAAATGTATAGTTTGATAATTATAACTTCTTTTTTTTTTTTTTGGGGGGGGGACTAACCCCACAGTTAGCTTGTTAAAGGAGAGGAAGAATTTGACTTGCTCTGGTAATTTTTATAGGACCAAGATAAAAGACTTTAGGGATTAAAAAAAAAATCTTTGAAAGGAAACATCTTTTGTAATCAGCAAGGAGAATAACAAAGGGCAAGGTAGAAAACCCTTGTGGGAACTGCACCATGAGGATGCCTATATAAAAGAATGACATGCTTAAATTACATTGAGGAACGAATATTCATTGTGGAATCCTATGTAAATTTGCATTAACATAAAAAATTTTGAACAATAAAAATAGTTGCTTTCCCCCCCTTTCTTTTAACAGGACTTGCTTTAGATACATTTTTTTCTATTAAATTTCAGGGTGCAGAGATTTTTTTTTCCACTTTTTTGATAGAAATTTGAATCATTCTGATACCTACCTCCTCCAAGAAAAAGAGGCACATGGTGCTAGGGCTGCCTCTGGCTCAAGAGTTACAAGAAAAAAAAAATGGCTAATAATGATATACTTAGTTTTTGTGGATATCATGACACTAGTATGCCTTCTGAATTCTTCTCTCCCCTTGAGGAGCCACTTGCTGCTGTGAGTATCTTGGTTTTAAGTGACAAGATCTATATTTCTACTGCTCATAACAATAATGATTTCTTAGTAGTAGAATGACTAGGAATTGTAACCCAGGCTTTTGAAAACAATAAATGATTTTAAGCTATTTTGAATAAGTTTAGATTTTGCCTCATTGATTCTCCATTATATTATTTTTCTTCCTTCTTTTCTCTTTCTCTCCCTCCCTCCTTCCCTTTGTTCCTTCTTCTCTTCCTTTTCCTTTTCCTTTCTTCCTTCCTTCCCTCCCTCCTTCCTTCCTTCCCTCCCTCCTTTCTTTCTTTCTTTCTTTCTTTCTTTCTTTCTTTCTTTCTTTCTTTCTTTCTTTCTTTCTTTCTTTCTTTCTCTTTCTTTCTTTCTCTCTTTCTTTCTTTCTTTCTTTCTTTTTCTTTCTTTCTCTCTTTCTTTCTTTTTCTTTATCACTTTCTCTGTCTTTATTTCTTTCTTTTTCCTTCTCTTCCTGATTCCATATTACCAGACCTTGGTACAATGTCTTCACCAGGCTTTCTATAGTTCTATCTGACTGACCATATATGCAGGGGTCTTTTCAGTGCCTCTTAGTCATATCTATTTCCTTCCTTATGCTGCACTCTATCTCATTAGACTAAGAGAATACACATATGCATCTGGTTGACAGCAGTAAACACACTTTAATCCCCTATATGGCCCCAATTTCAGGAAAACTAAAACAAAGGAGAGCAGAAGGAGGAAAAAAGATATCCAAATGTGTTAGTCTCACTGGTTGATTTTCATGAGGCTTATCCTGAATTCTTGTAGGCCCCAGGCATACATCCCACTGCTTATTTTCATGACTACAGGGTGCCATGTAAAAGAATGAAAAGAGTCTCCAGAATGCAGAGTGTTACAAAATTTCTTTCCAGACATTTTCCCCTTAAATTATATTTAAATCATTCCTCCACACTCTGGCTTCAGCCCACATTGAAAAAATATAGCATCTCTATTGTTCTTTTAAAGTCTTTAAATGAATGACATTCCATGGCTCAAAACAAGGGGTAAATGGAAGTATTAAGGTACTTAGAATTAGCACTGGCAGGAAACTAGAGAAGTCTTCTTCATTTACAAATAAGGGAATAAAGGCTCAGAGAGAGTAACTTGTAGCAAGTCACAGAAGTAGTAAGTGGAACGTCTATATTTCAAAGCTAGGTTCCATTGAAATATATATATATATATATATATATATATGTATACATACACACATATATAATTAATATTAGTAATAAGTAATATATATGTCAGTAATTCTTCCCAATATATCTATCTAATCTATAACTGCATCTATATCTTTCTGTACCTATTTACCTATTTGTCGTTTATTATCTTTCAATATGCCTGTCTATATGTCTCTCTGTGCTCCTTCATCTTATAGGCCTTTGTTGGTGGTCACAGTGAAGTTCTCTGACATTGCTAGTGCCTGGAGGGGCAAAATATTTGTAAGCTACTAGTTTCTGTGACTAAGTCTTTATGAAGTAGTCATAGTCATTCCAAAGTGCCAGTAGTGTCTCTAGCCTGAAATGCCATCTATCTTTGAAGTCATGTCATGAAGAATGTCATGAAGTGACTGGATATGACCCTTGCAGACCTTTCAGAAGGTAAGCTTTTTAGCTAGGACTGAGTCATTTATTTTCTTATATACTCATCCTATTTTACCTTCTGTTTATGTAGGAAATTACAAACCAGGTTTTGTTTAATAATGAAGCAATTGACATGTGGGAGGAAGAGTACTCATTGACCAAGCCTGACACTTCAAGTTTAAAGGACCTTTTTTCATGGACCGGAGAACTTCACCAGAACTACTTAAGTTATCTTTTTTCTGAAATTTATTATGAGACCATTTACTTCCTCTCATTCTCATTACTGCATTAACAGGAATGATGTTTATGTATATATCTAGCATATATATATATATATATATAGCCACAGTGGCCTTTTCTGTATCCTTTTTTTTTTTTTTTTTTTTTTTTTTTGGTTAGGTTAGGTTAGGTGTTCTGTTAGATTGGGCTGAACTTATGAGTAAAGTAAGTATCTATGGTGAGACTAAAGAGGATCTCAGAAGTCCCTCAAATCAGTTTTATCATCATGTATTTTGTCATTATAGAATCCATAACAAGAAGAAGACCCTGTCTCAATACCCAGGGGAAAAGACCCAATAGGATGTGAAAAAATAAGTTTAATGGGGAAAGAAATATTTTATAGACAAGAAGGGTCTTGAAAATAGAAAAGGGAGAAAACCAGACAAACTGTTTACTTCATAAGCTGAAGTAGGGACAAGCCTCTCATGACTTGGAGGCAGTGCTTACCTTTTGTGGCTTCAGTATTTAGAGTTTCACTAATATAATGAAAGAGGAAGTCACCTTCTTCACCTTCTTAGTCATAGGTCTTAAATGAAAGAAGGGTAGAAAACCCAGATGGCATATTGATGATCTAAAGGAGAAAAAAGTTCCATTAGACTGCATCTGGATGACCCAAAGAGACCTTTGTATAGTGGCATTTAAGCTACTAATGGATATTTGAAGAGTGAATGCTGGTTCTCTTATTGTGGCATATATTTTATGATTACTATAGTGTACATTCTTGGAATCACTATATTACACATACATCAAACAAATGAACATAGACACTTTATGAGTGGAGCCTTGACACTCTCTGGAAAAGTGCTCTTTACAGGTGCAGGGACAGAGTTATAGATAATTGAAGTGACCTGTCCAAGGTCCTACTGTGACTCAGGAGTAGATCTATGATTAAGTATCTGTGTTAATGTTTCTTTATCCCATTTTCACATCATTGCGTTGCTTTCCTCTCTGCTTCTATTTACTGGGATAACATGACTATAACTATTCTCTGACAGTGGTGCAGTAATGTATCTGCCATTGCAGTTAGTTTGCTTCCCCCTCCCCGCCCCCAACTCATGTTGAGAGGAACTTCTGGAAGATAGCTTCTCAATGAAGGAGAAACAGGGGCCAGCCCAGAAGCAGAAAAGATGAACAACAAGAGCAAAATGGAATAGGAAATTACAAGGTTTCTTTCTGGAAAGGCATTCTCGTAAAGTTTTTCAAATAGAAAAGAAAAGTATGTATAATAAAAGGGTTTGAGGGTTTGGAGAAATTCAAGGTTAAATGAATTCCAAGACTGAATCCTTATTTCTAATTTAAGCCCTCTGGTGGAAGATAATTTGAAGCAGGGTTAGCAAATAATAATAATTTGGAAAAGAGAAAAAAAATCAGAATATTGATGAATGAAAAAAAATAGAATTAAGTTCTTTAAATGAATAATGTTACAATAACACTCTATACTTTGTCAATAATTTCTTTTAGAACCTTGAAGTACTTCAACATCTGAAATCTTAACCTTTCAGGATTTGTGCTATTCAAAACAGAACATTATGTGGTAATAATATATAATACAATGAACTATTTCTTTCAACATTCTCATGGTTTAGGGGCAGGTATCACCTTTTGTGGTATTGCAGTCCAGTAATCCAAGGCTGCCTTGAAGAAAGAGCTCATATTCTATTCACTAGAGGGAACTTAAATAGGATCTATTGCCTGAAAATATTAGTCCTTCTCTCTTGCCATTTCATAATCATAGCTTCATCTCTATTTGTAGTGTCTTATACATTTTGTGTGTTTTTCTTGTCTCTGTATCTTTGCTCTTGCTATTACTTATGCTTGGATGTTCTCTTAGTTTTGGTTTTCCATCTATCTATGGGAAGGGAAATCACAGTATCTCAGAGTTGTAAAGTCCCTGGAAGAAATATTTCTAGTATGATTCATATCTCTAAAGAAGAATCAGTTTTTTTAGGTCATACTTTTTAAAACTATGGATTGAGGCCCTATATGAGATTGTGTAACTGAAAGTGGAGGAAATGGAAAATCTGGCAATAGTAAAAAGGTTTCTGAGTGTTTTATGTCCTGCAATATTAAATATTCCTTCAAGATATAATTCTTTACATAAAGCTAAAGAAGAAATATATTTCTTTAGTATGCAAATTTGCTTTCATCTTCATAAATTGTAACATTATATGTATACCAAAGAATAGTTTTAAAATGATTTTTTATGATTTATCATCTGTAAATATTTGATTTGTATATTTGATATACCTATATACCCAGTGTCATTTAAAAATTTCACAGGCAAAAAAGGTGTCACAAGTAGAAAAGAAGTCCTGTTTTAGATGACTGTTGGCTATCTAACCTTTGATTCAAATTTTCCATGAGGAAGAATCTGCTATCTTCATTGAAATTTTATTCCACTTTGATAACTAATAATTAGAAGGGTTTTTTTTTTCCTCTCATATGTAAGCTTCAGTCTACCTCTCTGAAACTTTTAGTCATGACTTATAATTTTGTCTTCTGGGGCCAAGCAGAACAAGTCTAAGCCTTTGTCAATTTTTTTTTACACTGCACTGTCATTTTCTCCCCCCAAGCAACAAGGAAAATAGATCAAACAAAAATGAGCAATAAAATGATTGTGTCTGATAGAGTAAGAGTTAACATGAGTAGTACTTCACATTTCTATTGAGCAAACAACTTCTACTGTTACTTAGTAATTCTTCTCTTTTTATTACAAACTCCTTTCCTACCCACCTGTCTAAATAAACAACCAACTTTTCTTCAATAAAAACACCTTGTTTGTTTTGCTTCTGTGCTCCGGCTCTCTCATTGTGAGCTTTCTTAGCCTCCAGTTTCACTACATTGCATGAACTCCACCCATCTGCCCTGCTGGAGATCCCTTCCCTCTTTCATTTTCTACTATTGGTTCTAGGAACAGTTACCGAATTAGTACTAATGCTTTTTAAAAGGATGTGTCAGTCAATCACCACATATTCTGTGACTTTCCAAACCAAAATATTTCTCCTTGACTGTCACATGTTCACTTTACTTGCTGGAATGTAAGTTCCATTAAAGCAGTGATAATATATTTGGTAAAGGCATTTGTAGAATTTAGAGGGATCCAATATACATATTTAGGCCCTTTTCAATCATTCTTTTATGTTTTGCTTCCTTGTTCTTTGAACATATTGCATCGATTTATTACTTAATATAAATACATGCCTATTTGAAAATATATCTTTACATTTATGTATATTTATATACATATATGCATGTATACACACAACTTGCACTGATTATCATCTTGGCTGGTATCATGCCAGATTCAGTCTCAAGACCCTTCACTAGATTGATCTCCCTCTTCATTCTGTAAAGTTTTATTAACTGCATCCTATAGCTAGACCAGTTCCCTGATCTTCTCAGTGATCAAAGACACTTCCCCTGCTCTCCGATCCTAGTATCTCTCTGATTTGGAGCTCGGATAGCATTCCACTTGCACCTGCATATTATTCTGTTTCACCTATTTGTATGGGAATTGTTTCTACCTATTGAATTAGAAACTATTTATGGACTCTAGTCTCACTTGTAATATTCCTTGGTATATTACACAGTGGCCTGCCTAGAAAAGACACTTAATTATGTTTGTTGAGTTGAATTTCTCAATATTTCATGGATTTTTCACCTTTCAATGTCTACTATTAACATGTGAATGTCCTTGAAATGTTAAGCTTTGTCACCTAACACCTTAGCTGACAGCCAGTTGAGAGTAAGACAGGATGGTTATAGAATAGCATTTGTATGTCCTAGATTATGTGTGGTAATTATTTCTTTGAGGTATTAATTATAATCCATATCTTATTCTCTAGTTTCCAGGACTCTGAGATAACAACTCATGCTCAGACAAAATGCTGTCTAATGCCTGTCTCAACAATTCTTTGAGTTCTGAATTCCTTTGAATAAATCCATGCTAACAGTCAAAGCTGAGGACACATAGAACATAAAGCACCTTCTTGTAAGTTTTAATTTTGTCAATTATTTCGTTTCATCTCTTCTTCCCTTCCTTTTCCCTGCTGCCTCTGAAGCAAAAATGCAGTCCACAACCACTCTTCAGGTCTGTAAGGGCATCATAGTTACAGAAAAATAGACTAGAATTTAATATAATAAACAAAAGACTTAAAAGTCTCAAGTAGAAGCTATCTGTTTTTTATTACAATGTAAACAAGGTAAACCTATTAGTTCTTAGTCTCCCTTCACTGACCTATCTCTTGGTTCTCATTTGACATCCAGATCTCTCATAAAGGAATTTTCATCCAAAGGTAATTGAAATCTAGCCACAGATTGTTTGGCTGGCTTTGCTTTTGGGATTTCTACTCCTCAATTCTATTCTTCGCCCTAATCCTTTGTAGATTATGCAATAGAGCAAGCTATTCAGCATAGTTTGCAATAGGTTCATGCTGGCAATGCTGCTAGTGTTAACAAGCTTGTTTAGGACCAAGGGATTCTGTAATCCCCAAATAAAACTGTGCCAATAGTCCTCTTCAGAGGGAGTACTGTGAAACTCAGACAAGGAATGTTTAGGAAAGAGATACTTTTCTCAATCTGAAAATATCCCTTATACAAATACAAATCTTTCTGAATGATGACGAAGGTGAGGTATATTTAATGAGGATACATGAGGCTGTTTACTTCTAAACATCAGAAATTCAACCATATTTATACATGTATCCATAGAAAAGATGAATATGGATTTGCTCTTACTGAAACTTGAATTCTTAGGCAATAAATACCTTGGGACCTTAATGAGAAGTCTTATGTATCGTCTTGCATGTATGCCAAAACTATAGTGTTTTGCTTGCTCTCCAGTCTATAACCATAAGACAAAAAAAAAAAAAAAAAAAAAAGCAAAACAAAACAAAACAAAAAAACACAAAGAAGTCCATTGCTTTTATTGCCCCTAAAGAGTTTGGAATAGGAGAATATTTATACAGCTTTCAATTACCTCCTGGGAAAAAGGTGAGATTAGGAAAATAGGGAGACTCTAGCCTCCAGACCACTATCCTTGGGGAGTCCTGGCAGTCAGGAGATTTTTTTGTATATTAAAATATTTGCTTTTGTTGAAGATTATTAAGTTCACGATATGAAAAAAAAGATGTGATTATAAGATTAAAGATCACAGATCTAGAACTGAAAAGGACCTCAGAATCAATTTAATTCAATTAAGGTGAAATTAATTTGAGTTAAGTGAAAATAAATATTACATATCAACAGAAAGGAACTTGACTTATGCTAATTTTCTAGCACATGAGTTCTTAATCTTCTATGTATATATGTGGAGGGAAAGAGGAGAAAGAGAAGGATCCTTTTGCAAACTGGTGAAACCTATGAATTCTCTCTTGGAATAATGTTTTTAAATGAATGAAATAAAGTACAGAGCATGACAAAGGAAACCAGTTGTAATTAAATACGATTATCAACAATGAAAAAAAAAGAATAAGTTCATGGGTCCCAAGTTAAGAACTCTTGTTCTAGCATACTTACTTGTGAGAATGTCTACTCTATATTCAATTTAATGTTTTGGATGTTACTTTTATGTATTAGCAACGAGGAAGCACTCAGATATCTGTCCAAGATCACATTGTTTCTAGGTCCCATTCCAGAGCTTCCAGAATGCAGTATACCATAATTCTGAAGGTTGACTATTCCATTTGGCCTGTTTGTCAGTTCCTCTTTAGGCTTCAGGTTAGAAGTGATCCAATATATGTAAAACATGTGCATTTCTTCTATACATATTTTCCCAAATATCATGCTGTGCAAGAAAAATCAGATCAAAAAGGGAAAAAATGAGAAAGAAAAAATGCAAGCAAACGACAACAAAAAAGAGTGAAAATACTATATTGAGGTCTACATTCAGTTCCCACTGTCCTCTCTCTGGGTACAGATGGCTTTCTTCATCACAAGGCCATTGGAACTGGCTGTAGAAGCATTTTCAAGGAGTTTAGACATAAAGGGCAAAAGGAATATAGGATGATAGGAAATAATTTTTTGAACTAGGGAAGGAGCAAATTGCTAGGGGGAAAAAAACCTGTCAGGCCTCCTTTCATACCTCTCAGATTGGTTAAAATGACAGGAAAAGATAATGATAAATATGGGAAAGGATGTGGGAAAACTGGGACACTGATGCATTGTTGGTGGAGTTGTGAAATTATTCAACAATTCTGGACAGCAATTTGGAACTATGCCTAAAGGGATATCAAACTGCATATATCCTTTGGTTCAGCAATGTTGCTACTAGTCTGTATCCCCCAAAATATCATAAAACAGAAAAAAAAAAGAATCCACATGTGCAAAAATGTTTGTGTACCCATTTTCATAGTGGAAAAGAACTGGACTTTGAATGAATTCTTATCATTTGGAAAATGGCTGAATAAGTTATATTATATGAATGCAATGGAATATTATTATTCTATAAACAATGAGGAACATGCTGATTTCAGAAAAGCCTGGAAAGATTTACATGAACTGGTAAGTGAAGTGAGGAGAATCAAGAAACTATTTTACACAGTAACAAGATTATGTGATGAGCAAGTTTGTGACAGACTTGGTTCTTTTCAATGATGGGGTGATTCAAGGCAATTCCAATAGACTTGTGATGGATAGTCATCCACATCCAGAAAGAAACCATGGAAACTGAATGTGGATCAAATCAGAATATTTTCACCTATTTTGTTGTTTGTTTTTTCTTTCTCAGTTTTATTCCTCTTTGATTTGATCTTTCTTGGGCAGCATGACAAATATGGAAATATGTTTTGAAGAATTGTACATGTTTAACCTATATCAGAGTGCTTGCTGTCTTGGGAAGAGGGAGAGATGGAAAAAAATTGGAACACATGATTTTGCAAAAGTAAATGTTGAAAATTATATTTGCATGTATTTGGGAAAATAAAATAATATTTAAAAACTCTGAAGATATGTGACAGATTGGGAATGCCTCTTGGAAGAAGTAAGATGATATAAAATTTCTTGTGTAGGTAGAAAGGTTAGCTTTGGTCAGGAGAAAATTTGCCTCTTCATGTGAAACACATAAAGAACAAGATAGTATCAAAAAGCCTATGGATGATATGAGATGAGAAAGAGAAGAGGGAACCTTTATTTCTTCTGTGAAAAAATAAGACAATGTTCTCCACTGAAAGTGGGAAGAAGAGTATCCATGGGAAATTTAAGAAACAAAAACTATTGTGGTAAATGAGGAAGTCAATTGATTAGGGAATATAGAAAAATTGCCTAGCAGCAATGAAGGCCCAGTTAATAATATGTAAGAAATTGATAGTTGACCCACTCAGAAGGGTGGCTTGATTTCCATTTTCATTCAGAAGCACATATGCAGGAATAAAGGTAAGAAATAGTAGGAGGAATACAAGATTGAAGTTTGATAGCAAGCATTTGGTGAAATGATAAATGATTAGGGATTCAAAAGAAGAGAAAAGTATAGAGTAAAACTGATGCATCAACTGGTTTAAATGGGGAAAAAGAAGATACAGTTGCTAATGGCTAAACCTGGGAGAGAATAGAGGCATTAAAGGGATCATGGAAAGGGTAAAGAGTAGAGTATGGCAAGTGAAAGCAGAAAGAGGTGGAAAGCCGATGAACAATGGGTTTTATATGAATAGAGAGATAGTAAATATGTGAATGATAGCAAGATCAAAGTTGTGACCATCTTTGTGGATGAGGTGGAGTGGAGGAGTAAGAATATGTTAAATTACATAATTATTTTAGGAACATTAAAAAGTCTGAATCAAGAACTGAATTCATTGAAGAAGGAAGGAATATGGTCTATTTGTGTGTAAACAGAGATGACATGTTTTAGATTGGGTGACAGAGATTAATACCATGAACTTCAAAGGAAGACAGAAAAATGGAGGGAGGGAAAGAATCTGGAAATGGCAATGAGGAACAAATAGTTTTCCAGCTCCCCACCTCTGCCTGGATGAATGAAGGATAGCCAAGGAGGTCCTGTCATTAGGGAACATCAGGTTTCAATAACAGCTAGAAGATGGAAAAAGTAGGAGAGGAAAATATTTACAATGTAGAATGAAAGGAAGTCTGCTGTCTTTGGAAAAAGCATTCCAGAGTGCATATTAGAAGTGGTAAGAAGGTTGAGGGATGTTGAAATAAGGACTCAGGATATGGGAGATAAAGAATGAGTTTTAGATGATGAGCCATAGGAGTTCAGGATTACCAGAATTTGTAGGATATAATTGATTGTGAGAATGTTGATTATTGAGTAGAAAGTATCACTTTGCTTTTCAAAGGAGGCTAGAGATTGATTTGGAAACAAGTGTAACATGAGATGGAAGGCACATGGTCATATACTTAGGTTGGAAGTTCTTTTTCATTGAGTCTGCAATGGTATTGCCAGACTCTGACCTTTCATTAAATTATAAGATCAAGTAATTGGGCAGTATGGTGATATATCATATTGACTTAATTTGATGCATTAATGTACACAGGGCAAAGGCCAAAGGATCTGCAGGAGTTTGGCTTATTGGCTTAGTTCCATTTAGCCACATTGATTAGAGGTGTACTCTCCTAAAAATGTGGTCTAGAGAAGACCAGTATGTCTATCAAGCAACAATGATCTTTATTTTTCTGTGGCACTTCCTTAGATATTTAAAATAATAGTTCATATTGGGTAATAAAAAAGTTAGCATCATATAATAGATGGAGAGATGGGTACAAAGTCAAGAAGCCTAGGACTCATACTAAGTGTATGACAAATGATAGGTTATTTAACCTCTCAAAAATCTAGGCAATTTTGTAAAAGTTGTAGAGTAGGTATATAATTGCACTGGCAGACATTTTTTTCAATCTGACAGATACTTATAGTAATGAAATGACAGGTCTAATTTCCTATCTCTATTTAATAACAACAACTAATTTATATACAACTTTAAGATTTACAAAGTCATGTTTTTCAAAAGTATCCATTACTTGGTAGTTACAGATAAGGAAATTCTGAGTTAGAGGGGCTAAGTGACCTACTAAAGCCTCATAGTTAATATATGCCAAAACATAATTGAAACCAGTGTCTCCTGATTTTAGGTCCACTATTTTCTGCTATTCCATACTGCCTTTGCTGATTGCCAATCAAAATATTATCATATTGAACGTTTAATCAGACAGGTTTCCAATTAAAGATCAGCTGGGTTTATTTGTTTCTTAACAAGTGAAATTACAGAATAATTAAGATTTTATAATTGTAAGGTACTTTAGGTAAGAGATATGAAAATGCTATGAAGAGTTTAAGAATATACAAAATGAAAAAGTATTATTATTATGTAACTTCATTATAACTGCTATTCTAATCCAGTTGTATTCTAGAGTACTTACATCCTTTATCAATTTTTCTTTGCCAAAATGATGACCAAGTGACAGGTGCTTAGGGTTTTAGTATTACAAAGCCCTAAGATTATATTTGTAATATGAAGGTTAATTTATCAACTGGGGAGATTGGGAATATTTATTCAATTCAGCACCATTGAAACCAATTCAAATATTTCTTAAGTGTCTAATGTGATAGGAAGTGCTGGGGAATATGAAAAATTTAGGTAAGAAATAATCTATAGTCTCAGATTTTGCAGTATAGTAGAAAAGTAATAACAGGTCAAACCAGTTTTCTCCCAAGTATTCCTCATTCTCCAAGATAAGGAGTACAAATAATAGCATTCCAATTATATAAATAAGGAAACTACGATTCAATTAAAGTCAATTATCCAAAGCTGAATAGCTAGTAAATGGCAGAGCAAGGGCCTTCTTGGATTTTAGTCTTGAACCCTGGTTCAAGTACCCTTGACAGTTAAGTGCTTACACTGCTTCATTTGCTATGATTAGGAAAGATTCAAAGTTAAGTAAAACAAGCCTCTGTCTTTAAGGGGAAAAGATAAAACCTACATACATATAAATATATTACAAGGGATACATGACACATAGAATTAATCCACTTTCTTCAACACCCAATATATAATTAACATACATAATTTAAGCAACAAAAACAAAAGTCTAGTAACTTTGACTCCCTTCCAGAGGCAATACTTAAGGGAAAACACATTCTATTAAAATTAATTTAAGAGTTGGCAAGTAGTTAATACAAAAGGAATTTTTTTCTCAAGATATCTTCTTTCCTTTTATTTTCATTATTGATGTAATAATTTTCACATGTGTAAAAATAAGGACTTGAATAACATGGTCTTTAAGTTTCCTACCAGGATAAAGGACACCATCAATGAATCATTTTGAAACTTCAGATGTCTCCAGTGGTATTCAGGTGAGAGGATTCCAGAGGGTAACAACCCCTAGTACTGTTATAAAACATACAAAGTTAAATGAATCTTTGTGTTTCTGGAATTCACCAAAAACTCGGCTGATTCACTAATAGCTATGGAGTGATGAATTGTTTAACTGTCTGGGATTCAAAATCCTGGCTCAATGTACAGTGAGACATTTAGTACATTAGAAAGCAAAGAAGAAGTGGGAGAAGGGTTACTCTAACTGAAATGAAAAGTGGTTGTACTGTTGGGCTAATTCTCCTAACTACCTATAACACAGTCAAATCTTCAGCCATGCTTTAAAATTTTCATTTCTACTTTATTAATAAATAAAAAAAATAAAGTTTTCTTGGTTGCTTCACTCCTAGAATGTCCTTCCAGAGATAAAATAAATTATATTCTGCTTGCCCAAGTTTCTTTTAATCTTCTGCTTCCCCTTGAAGTGCTTTGCACAAAACCATAATGGGGAATGAGTGTGTTGCCAATATTTTCCATCTTTTTCATCTAGCCATCTTATGGGATATAATAACTTCTCTTCATATGAAGTGTTAAGCTACTCAGTAGCTGAGGAATCCTGACTGCTTAGGGATTCTTGAGTGCCATAATGCAGCTCCAGCACTAAATTAGAGAGACTTGCTATGTACATAATAAGAAGTCTAAGGCCAAAGAAAGTAAGTTGATGGTTGGATTGGTACTTTTCCTGTATATCCTTCCAAAATTTTTTGCCTTGACCTCTTATTTGTCATTTGGTGCACCTGGTGATTTGGACCCAAACCTTGATAGAAAAAAATAGAAAAAGGTTGGATTATGATTGAAGAAGATCAGTAGGAAGATGAAATTTTTAATTTAAAATGCTGAGAAACTGCTAGGGGAATGCTCAGATGCTATTGTTCTGGTATCAACCTCTAATTAGCTAACGTGATACTCTCTGAAGATAGTATTTGGAATTGGAAGAGGTCTTAGATATCATCCAGTCTAACTTTAACATCTTTTAGTTAAGGAAAGAGAGTTCATTTTATACCAGTGGTGACATAGGTAATACCTACCAAAATTAGGATTAATTAGCATCGAAGAGCACATTAAGTGCTCTATGATACTACTTTGATTTGAAAGTTTAGTATACTTTCCTTTTCTATGGCCATACTATGCCTTTTCCTATCACAGTTGATTCCACAAGGGAATTGACATGGTTGATGTCAGTATTATGCATTTGAGGGGACTTTAACTTAGCTTAGAATGAAAAGTTATTGGCAGAAAAGAATTTAATGAATAGTGATATTTAGGAAAAAAAGTAGAAAAAATATCTTAATATAAATATGGTATTCAATAAATAAAATAAAAAGAGTGGCTGGACAGGAACAAAATCATACAGAAAAAAATAATATCTTGCAAACAGTACAATTTTAAAAGGTTGTTATTAATTTTGAGACCAAAACAGAAGAAAACTTCAGAAGAGTGGAAAAGATCACAGACAATATTATTGTTTCTCAAATGATGACTGAATAGAGACACCAATAACTATAAACATATATAAATAGTATGCTTACTTTTTTATTTCTATATAATCTTTATGAGAATTGTTATGCAATGTAGGCCTTTGGTAAAGATAGAAGAATGAAATGGGCATGGTTTTATGGACAATTGTTTATAGGAGATTCAGTGAGATCCATTTTTGTTCATTATAAGAATGTTTCCTATATAATTCCTTTGAGTTAGAAGGAACTTCAAAAGTCACCTAGTTCAATCCATACTGACAAACAATTCCTTCTATAACAAAAAGAATAAATATTTAACTTGTACTTGAAAAAGTCTTGTAAAAGGGAAATGTACCTTAAGAGATAGACCATTCCACTTATAACAACTCTGATACTTAATATCTTATTTAATATTCCTTTGCACTTACATGTAAAAACAATTTTAATATTTTTCAGATTTTGAGTTCTACACAAAGTTTTGCAAAGGTGAATGTTGAAAACTATCCTTGCATGTATTTGGGAAAATAAAATATATTAAAAACCCCACTAAATTCTTCCCCTTCCCATCTTATTAAGAAGCTAAGAAATTTGACATAGGTTATACATGTATAGATATGCAAAATGCATTTTTATGTCATTCTGTGAAAGAAAACATAGATAACCCCCCCCCCCAAGAAAAACAAAGAAAAAAAATCAAAAGTATCTTTGATCTGCATTTAGGCCCTACAAGTTCTTTCTCTGGAAACCTTTCATCATCAGTACTACTGAATTGTCTTGGATCACTGTACTATTATGAATATCTAAGTTATCCATAGAAAATCATCAGAGACAGAGACAGAAACAGAGACAGAGACAGAGAGAAGGAGGAGGAGGAGGAGGAAAAATAAGAAGAAGAAGAAGAAGAAGAAGAAAAAGAAGAAGAAGAAGAAAAAGAAGAAGAAGAAGAAGAAGAAGAAGAAGAAGAAGAAGAAGAAGAAGAAGAAGAAGAAGAAAAGAACAAGAAGAAAACTAAGTTAAGAAATTTGCTAGCTGCTCATAGTTTGAACATGGGATAGAGTAAATGATTGAGTTTGTGTGTGTGTGTGTGTGTGTGTGTGTGTGTGTGTTGTGTGTGTGTGAGAGAGAGAGAGAGAGAGAGAGAGAGAGAGAGAGAGAGAGAGGTGGGGACCAGGGAAGGAGGGAGAGAAGGAGAAGGAGAGGAGAAAGGAGAGGGAGAGGAAGAGGAAGAGAGGGAAGGGAAGGGAAGGGGAAAAGGAAAGGAAGAGGAAGAGAGGAAGGGAAGGGAAAGGGAGAGGGAGAGAGAAACAGATAGACCCATACAGAGACACACAGACACACAGACACACAGAGATACAGATAGAAACAGAAGGAGAGAGACAGACAGTAAGAGTCTACTTCAGGATTCATTTCTGCCATGAAGATTTCTTTAATTGCTCTAGTTATTTTTCCCTTCTTTTCTCTGAACTCCATTGTTATATTTGTTGGCAACACTCATTTTGGTCCTTGGTTTGTTTCTGGGAACATATTGCTTCATGATTTTATTAAACTGATTTGCACTTGTGTCATCGATCAAAGTGAATTGTATGACTCTAAAAAGGTATTATTCCCTTTAGCATTAGCACAGGGCATGTGCATATATATAGACACCCAATAAATAAGCAAAGAACATGATTAAATGCCATCTACCTATCAATAAAGTGTTGCTAAGAAGAGATTCTTCTGGGCTTGCTTTAATGAAAAGAATTATTTGTAATTATATTTATTGCATGTGAATGTTGTACTAACATATTTAAAATAGTTTGTTCTCTTAAGTAAAATAAATATTCTAAAAATCTGTATTCCCTGTTTATATTGTTCAATTTGTTTGGCAACTACTTTCTTCATAAATAATGCATAGGCAACCTATCCTAATTCAGTTTTTATTGTATAGAGTTTAATTTATACTTCTTGGATGCCAAGTTGGGAGTTGTTCTTGTTTTTAAAAGTTTAATTAGGGAATGTAAGTATATACTTATATTTTTGTATTTCAGTGGATCTGGGATATAAATATTCCTTCCAGGGGTGCAAATCACAAGCCATTCACACTTTCTTTTCTGTGTAATTCTTATTCACACATCTCCATAAATCTTCCATAAAGATGCATCTATGAAAGGAGAGTCTTCTTTCTGACAACTGTGAAAAAATAAGTCCTTTAACCTCTCAATACAACAGATCATTTGCTTGGGCTCTAAGTTTTATATATATATATTACAGATATAAATTGGTGCAAGGAGTTTTCACACTAGGATTTTTCTGGACTCATGAAATCAGAGGTCTAGATCAATATTCTGGATGGCTTTTCCTATGACTTTTCATGTATTCTCAGTGTTATTAGATCTCTTGAGCCATGGTTTATTGCTTTTGTTACATGACTAATGCAGCTTTTTTCCCTCAAATCTCACATTTTCCTGGAATATTAGTAAAATAACCAATTACTAGAGCATATCTATTTTGGATGGACTGATTAGATAGTCCCATAAAGTTAATGTATCCTGGTCATTAAATAACTGAATCTTTTCATCATTATTACAGGGTGATTGTTATTTCAGAGAAAGTGATATGAAGGGGTGAGAATAAATTTCTCAGGATGAAAAGATGTTCTTCCCTCCAGAATTTTCTAATACATGATCTTCTTGTCTTGCTGTAACATGCATTAATTTCTAGCTTTTGGATACCTTGACCAAATTCAGCTTTTGGTTTTCTGGGCACTTTGGTAACTAGTCTATTAAATCCTAAAGAGTATTTTGAAAACTGAATTAGATGGCAAAGGTGTTGAATTGAGGTGGGAGAATAAATTTGACAATCTGTGTTAATATTAACATTTATGTGAAGCACCTTATATCAGATATCCAATGAAGAGAACAGGATTATGTTCATTTAAGCAAAATATACCTGCCAAATTGTGGTGAATCTACTATTTTGCAAATTTAAATACAATTGAAGATTTTGATGGGTTGAACTTTGGTCCTTTTTTCTTTCCTCTTCCATCCCTCTTCCTACTCTATTACATTAGGCACTCTTTGAAAAGAGGAACTAAAAATTACTTTAGCCATGTGCTCACTATAGCTTACTATATAAGACTAGCCAGAGTCTGATTTTGTAGCTATAATCAATGCTTAATTGTATTTGTTCCTTTTCCTTCCTCCAAACTAAGCTCTGATGTTTTTGTCTTTTTATTTATCTCTAATACCTAGCACTATGTTTTATACAAATTAATTGCTTGATAGATATTTGTTGAATTGTAGTGTACTGAACTGACATGGTTTGGGTGGAGATTAAGTTAAACTTACCATTGGTACTACTAGGTACTAACATGATTCTATTCCTTCAAAGAGTCAGGTTCTGAGAAATCTTTTGTTCACTTTGGCAGTTATATACTGCACTTGACAACACAGGGAATTTAGGGGAAGTACCAAATTCTTTACACTTTTCAGAGAGTAGGCAACCTTCTATTTTCTAGCTCTATTTCTTTCACCAGAGGGTGGCTGCTCTCATATGATCAGTTTAAGGCATGTAGTTAGTGTAGATGTATTTAGACAGAATAAATCTAAGCCAGACGCACTGAAATTCCTTTCTCCTCTTGGATATCTTTTATTTCATGTGGATAAGCTCTAAAGGATCAGCCACACAGAAATAAACATGAATTATATGAAGTTTTATTCATAGGCATGAAATCAAAGTAAAAGAATTAAGAAATTCATTTAAATAACATCTCCATGGATGCTTTACATAGATCCAGGCCCCATATAATCAGAGCATATGCATATTCTGAACCCAGGGGCTTTTAGGAAAAATTTAAATATAAATATACTCAATGGAACACAATTCCCATTTCCTCATACTCTGCAACAGAAGTAAATAAAGGGAATTACTAAAATAAGATATAATTTCCAAATGCTGATGTGCTTATGGCCTCTATAGTTGTTATAGTAAGTTAAGGGAAATTATAGAACACAACAAATTGGTTTTCTTGAAACTCAAAGGAGTGGAGTAAGGAAACTCCAGGGTATAGGAAGAAACTCTTCAACTTCCTTTTCTTCTCGTTAGTTATTCCACTTCAGTTATTTTCTAGTCTTATGTGCTTCACTATTCATCTTGTGAATTATATCTGACTCAAAGATATTAAGGTCTTCTAAAGGAGAAGTTCTGGCAGAGCCAGAGAAGACTAATATCTTCTAGTATCTTTCCTCATGAAAGGTTCAGCTCTTCTTTGGTTGCTTTGGGTCATGGGTCTTTGGCACTCTCATTTCTCACCCCCCTGCCAAGGCCGGGGGGAACCAAAGGAAATGTGTCATATACCAAGGGCCACTGAAACATCTGTGATTAAGCGTTATGCTTTTGAATAAATTAGTAATACCTAATCATCTCAGCGGTAAAGCAGAATGTTTATGTAGATACCTCAAATATGCCATTCATACTAATAGTTTTTCCTGCAACCAACATAATAGATAACAACCAGTTACATAAGACATTTATATACAAACATATAAATGCACACACATACTAGATATATACATACAAACATATATCTAGATCAAATTATACATACATATTTGTATATTATATATAAAATTAAGAACATAAATTTTATATAAATATGACTCAAACCACACATTGATCACACATATAAATATGACACAAACCCCAGAGATCATTTGCAGAAACATATTATAGGAATATTTCATGTTGAAGAAAATATAGCATTAAATATGTGGGTTCAAAGAAGTATAACAGTAAAGTCACATTGTATAATCAATATGTAGGTTGCATATAATATATAAAACATATGAAACAGATACAGAGAGGACATTACAAGAACTCCAGCTATGGACATTGCTTATATACATGTGTGACTATTTCTCTTATTTCTCCTGAAGAATCATAACTAAGCTTGGTTAATGATCTTGGGGTTGTGTCAAGAATGACTTTCAGTAAACATCTGACCATCATGCTCTTTGTTTAAAATTCTGTGTCCCAAACCTTTCAGATTAGATTTGATTATGAATCAAATCAGAGATTTATTTTTAGTATTTGCACAAGACTCAAACCAATGTTAGTGCATTCTAGGAATAATGGAACAAACCTTTATAATTCTTTCCATGTATCTTGTCCCAGTAACATCCAATTGATGTGGAAGGAGTCAGGCAAGATTGTCCTTTCTTTTCTTTCTGCTTCTATTATTTCCCAACTACAAACTTAGAGGGGAGTTTATTGAGTGGTTTAGGGGTGATGGTATAATCTTCACAAATAAAGACCTAATTTACAGAGTTTGGTTGGATATAGCCAGATGACAAACACTCCTTTCTTCTCTGAATCTGTATTAATTTCCTATTTAGGCACTATGTGACCCATATATTTAGGAGAGGTTAGGTATAATTGACCTGGAATTGACAACTTGAAACCAACTACTCAATGATCTAATAATTCCTTTAGTATTTCCTCATGTTCTTCTAAGGTCTTCTAAAAATTATTTTGTCATGATTATTATTGGAATTTATCTAGCACTTGAAGGTTTGCAAGCATTTTATACATACTATCTAATTTTCTTATTATTTTTAATCTCATTTTTAGGATCCCTTGGAGGGAGACGCTATTATTATCCATACTTTACTGATGAGGAAACCAAGGCAGACAGCTATTAATCAGCTCATTTGTATTACACTAATAAGTATCTGAGGTAAAATCTGAAATCAGGTACAACACTCCATTTACTGTGCAACCTAACTGTCATCATCTAGGAACACCAGCATTTCAAAACATTTAATATTTCTAATCATTTATCTACAATTTTTTGAATATTGATTGGTGCTTCTAAATTCCTTGTAGTCAAGTGTAAATTTCTTATTTAGGCTTGACTACTGTTGCTGAGATATTTGCTCTGATCTTTTAAAAGTTTAATTAGAGAATAGAAATAGACATATACAATTATATTTTTGTGTTTCAATCCAAATGGAATGCAAAATTCCTTCAACTAGTGCAGATCACAACCCATTCTCCCCTTCTTATCCTATGTAACTCTTATCCTGTACTCTTGTCTACTTTCACAAAGGGTCCTCTACAATAAAAATGCAATAAGGTAGAGTGGGTAGGAGAGGGCTCTTTTCTGCAGTCAACAAACTTTTCCTGGCTTTAACACTTATTAGCAAAGTGATCATGGACAAGTCATTTAATCTCTAAAGTTCTATGGTAATTAAGACTCTAAGCTGTGGAATCTATATTAGGTAAAGAAGTTTCAGGTTTTCACAATAGATTAATCTGGGCTTCAGTGCTAAACATGATTTCAACTTGTCCCAATGACTGTGTTAACTAGAACTGTGGTTTCAGTCCCTTAGTACAATGGAATGCAAAATGAGGACATGAGTTTCCTGGAGCATTATGAACTGACCACACAGGAATGTTATCAGTAGAATCAGATGGTGAGAAAATGGATCCCAGCCTTCCATCCTCATGATAGCCAATATTATATATATATATATATATATATATATGTATATGTATATAATAGGTGCTATTATATAGTACTTATTTCTGCTTTGAATTCAAGAGAACCCAAGATCAAATACAAAGTCAGATAGTTAACACTTATTATCTGTGTGACTCTAGGCAAGGCACAACACCAAGTGCCTCAAAAAAATATATGCAAAAAAAGCATGATTCCAGCAGACCAAGGATGAAGCATGTTATGTAGTTCTTAACAAAAATATTATGTAGTTCAGATGCAGAATGATACATAAACATACACACATATATGATGTGGCAAATGTGGGAATTTATCTACTTTGCATATTTGTTATAAGATTTTTTTTAAAGAAAAAGGAGTAAGCAAAGGTGAATGAAATACTAGTTAATCATTTTTTAAAAATTCAAAATGTTGGGTTTGTGGGTTTATTTACAGACCGTACTCCACAACTTTCCATCCCCTATTAGAAAATATTAATAAACTGAAAAATTTTAATAAATTAAACCTATGATCTGATGATCATTTTTTTTTTCTCTTTGAAACTCTTGACATTTGGCTTGGCTAGTTCTTAATCAGTAGACATAGACTGTGATAGGGTCCAAGTTCAAAGTTATTCCATCTTAAGAAGATCCTGCCCTATGAGATGAACCAAATCAGTTCCAATGGAGCAGTAATGAACTGAACCAGCTACACCCAGTGAAAGAACTCTGGGAGATGACTAAGAACGATTACATTGAATTCCCAATCCCTATATTTTTGCCCACTTGCATTTTGGATTTCCTTCACAGGCTAATTGTACAATATTTCAGAGTCCCGATTCCTTTTGTACAGCAAAATAACTGTTTGGTCATGTATACTTATTGTGTATCTAATTTATACTCTAATATATTTAACATCTACTGGTCAGCCTGCCACCTAGGGGAGGGGGTGGGGGGAAGATGGGGAAAAATTGGAACAAAAGGTTTGGCAATTGTCAATGTTGTAAAACTACCCATATATAACTTGTAAATAAAAAGCTATGAAATTGAAAAAAAAAAAAAAAAAAGAAGAAGATCCTGCCCTACCCCCGACCTGAGTTTATACTTCATTGTTTCCATCTTTAAGAAGCTAAAAGATTGTCACATTTTGATTAGGTAATGGAGTCTGACTCGGAAGGAGACACACAGAGAAACATATAGAATATATGTGTATACATATAAACATATATATATATATATACATATATATGTATATAGGAATTAAGAAAGTCAAAAACCATTGGCTATGACTTTTCAGTAAGATTGAAAAATATATGTTTTATTGTATTGGGCTGAGATTTCATGAAACTTTCCTTTAAAGGAACTTTCAAATATAAAAACTGCTTATGGCTGTATAGAGAACTCTTTATAGGACTCCCTTAAGATGGAGCATGCTTTATTAACCATGTGAAAATTTTGTTGTTCAGGTTCTTGCAACTGAGCAATTAATTTTATCTCACTGTCATAAAAAATAGAGCATATAAACAGATTATAGAGATAAAACAGATAAAAGAAAATACTTGACTAAATTGACATGCTTACACATAATATTTTTTTTTTTCTAAAATGTAAAATGAATATTCCTCAGTAACACAAAGAACTTATTTATTTTAGTAAGGTATTTTATTTTTCCCAATTATATGTGAAGTTTCAACATTCATTTTTATAAAATTTTGAATTTCAATTTTTTTCTGCTTCCCTCTTTATTGTCCCTCTGTCCCTAAAATGGTAAGCAAGCTGATATAGATTATACACATGTAATCATATAAACATATTTCTACAATAGTCATGATTATGAAAGAAGAAATAAAACAAAAGTAAAAATTGTATGCTTAGATCTGCATTCAGGCTCCATAGTTCATTTTCTGGATGTGGACAACATTTTTCATCATGAGTCTTTTGGAATTGTCTTGGACCATTGTATAGCTGAGAAGAGCTAAGTCAATCATGGTTGATAATTATACAATGTTATAGCTACAGTATACAATGTTCTTCTGGTTCTTTTCACTTCATTCAGCATCAGTCCATGTAAGTCTTTCCAGATTTTTCTGAAATCATCCTTCTAGGATTTCTTATAGTATGATAGAATTTCATTACATTCATATACCACAATTTGTTCAGTAATTCCCCAGTTGATGGTCATACTCTCAATGTCCAATTCTTTGCCACCACAAAAAGAACTGGTATAAATATTTTTGCACATGTACATCCTTTTTATGATCTCTTTGGCATGTAGACCTAGTAATGGTATTGCTGCATGTACAGTTTGATTGCCCTTTGGCCATGGTTCCAAATTGCTTTCTAGAACGGTTGGATTAGTTCACAACTCTGCCAATAATGTTTGAATGTCCCAGTTTGTTTTTTACATTGTCTTCCAACATTTATCATTTTCTTTTTCTATCATATTAGCCATTCTGATAGGTATGAGGTACCTATCAGAGTTATTTTAATTTGTATTTCTCTAATCAATAGTAATTTAGAGAACTTTTTCATATGACTATAGATAGCTTTAATTTCTTCATCTGAAAACTTCTTGTTCACATTCTTTGACTATATATCAACTGGGGAATGATTTGTATTCTTATAAATTTGATTTAGTTCTCTATATATTTGAAAAATTATGCCTTTATTAGAAATACTGATATAAAAATGGTTTCCCATCTTTCTGCTTCCCTTTTAATCTTGTCTGTATTTATTTTGTTTGTACAAAAACTTTTGTAAATTTAATGTAATCAAAATGATTTGTCTTATATTTCATATTTTCTATTTCTTGTTTTGTCATAAATTCTTTCCTTTTCTATAGAACTGACAGGTAAAATATTTCTTTTTTTCCTAATTTGCTTATTGCATTCCCCTTTTATTTATAAATCATGTAACCATTTTGACCTTATCTTGGTACAGGGTGTGAAATGTTGATCTATACCTGGTTTCTGCCATATCATTTTCCAATTTTCACAGCAGTTGTTAAATATTGATTTCTTAACCACAAAGCTGAAGTCTTTGGGTTTATCAAACAGTGTGTCATTACACTCATTTACTATTTTGTGTTGAGTACCTAAACTAAAATCAGGGGATTTGGAAGCAGAACCTAATAGTAATACAGCAAATCTTTGAGACTATCTTAAGTTTTTATTTTAGCACTTGATGACATTATATCTCTATAGAACTGAGTTAATTAATATTGTATCCCAGAAAAGTAAATAAAGCTAGAAATGAAAGAGTAGAGGTTTGCATGTTAAATCTTGAACTGTCCCAGTTGTGGAAATAATTGACATAGGTACATGGTAAGCTTACTCTTATGCTTGAAAATGTTTAGTGCTTTTATTCCATTTGATTTTCTTTCTTGCTTTCTCTCTTCTTCCTTCCTTTGCTCCCATCTATTTTTCTTGCTTTCCTCAGTTTTTCTCTCTTCTTCTTTTCTTCCTTAGTCCTTGCTTCCTTCTCTCCATTCCTTTCTTTTCCCCCTCCCATTCATATCCTCTCCCAATCTCTTTTTCTCATTCCTCCATTCCTTCTGTATTATCTCCTTTATTCCTTTCCTCCTTCCTCCCTTACTTTCTCTTTTATTCTTTTGTTCCTTCCTTTCTTTTACTCTTCTCATCCTCCCTCTCTTCCTTTTCTCTCTCTTCCTTCCTTCCTTGCTTCCTTTCTTCCTAGCTTGCTTGCTTCCTTTCTTTCTTCCTTGCTTGCTTGCTTCCTTTCTTCCTTTCTTCCTTGCTTCCTTTCTTCCTTTGTTTTCTCCCACTATCTCCCCTTTCCCCCTTTTATTCTCTCTTCTCTCTATTCCTTTCTTTCTCCCTTTTCCCCACAACCCTTCCCTTCCTTCCTTTGTAATTTTAAGTTGTTCTCAACTTAAGTGAGATAAGGTTTCAAAGAAATGGACATGAAGAGGAATAGGATTTCAGCTCTCAGGGATGATGTTTAGAAAGTTACAGAGGAGAGCGATCAAATATTGTGGATAAATTACTAGAAGCCTAGTTTATGTAGTACGAAATTGATGGAGGATTAACTCATTAAATTCTTGGAAACATAAGTTGTGGAGATTGTAAAAGATTCTTAATGCTAAACATTTTTTCCATGACACAATATGAAAGCACCAAAGTTCCTTGAACACATTAATGACATAATCATATCTTTACTTTAGTGATATCCTTTTGGCATCCATTTAGAGAATGGGTTTAAGAATGACTAAAGTAGAAAAAGGGAAAATAATTTGGAGCTTAATACAACAGTTTAAAAGTTAAGGAAGTTCCCAGCTAGAATGATGATTGAGTGACTAAAGAGAAGGGGTTAGATACATAAAATATGGTTAGGGTAGAACTGACTGCACTTTGTGCCTCATTGAATGTGGGGCTATGTTGTGAACATGGGTAACATGAGGATGATTAACTTCAATGGTAATGTTTGTGCTAAGAAATAAGTAAATGGAGGGGTTCAGTTATGTTTGACTCTTCGTGACACCCTTTGGGGGCTTTCTTGGCAAAGATACTAGAATAGTTTGTCATTTCCTTCTCCAGCTCATTTTACATATGAGGAACTGAGACAAACAAGGTTAAGTGATTTATCTATGATGACACAACTAGTAACTACATGAGGCCAGATTTGAAATCATGAAGATGAAACTTCCTGATTCTAAGCCCTATAAATACTGCACCACGTATTTGCCTGAGAAATAAGCAAATGGAGCAATAATAAGCAAATAAGCAAAAAAAACCAACCAACCAACCAAACAAACAAAAAAAAACTATTGTAAATTTCTGTAACAATTCAAAAAACACTTGCTTCTTTCTCTCTGGAATATAAATATTACCTATTTCTCCTAATATTCACATAATATTTGAGTTCCCTTTAAATAAAACACTGATTATAAAAATTAATTCTTAATTTATAATAAAATTTGAATTAAGTATTTTTCAAATGAAATTTTAATATTTTCTAATATGTGGTGAAGTAGAAAATGAAAATTATTTGGAAGTGGTTATTTTATTAAATAGATTTAATGAACATATAAATTATCTATAATTAATAAATTAGTTAAAACTACATCTAAAATATTGAAAGAGATAAAAGACTCCTAAGTATTTTAACATATTCCTATGATAATTATGTACTATTTCTTTTAAAAAGATAGCCAAAGGTAACATTCAGCTCAGTCAGTCTAAAATTATCAAATAATCTAAATTAGTGTGTTTTGTATAGAGTATTTTCTTTCAAATTTGAGCATATTTGCATTTGTTTTAATTTAGAAAAGACAATGAAGATGATGACAAGCCTTCATTAAAACACATAAGTAATTCAAAATTGATAAAAAATCAAAAACCAATATAGCTGAATTTTATTTCTTTACTACCTAGTTAAAAAGAGCTTACTAATAAAATGATTAGCATATATAGGATTATACTAGGAATATTCAGTGCTCAAAGAAATAGGCAAGTTTATTATGACATAATAAGTCATTTTTAAGTTTCCATTAAAGTAGGCTCCTAATAGTTCTTACTAGGCAACATTTTGGTAGTTTTCATCAAATACATTTCTGATGATAATAAATAGAAATGAACTCTTCCCCCCCCCCCAACCAATTAATTTCACCAATTTAGTATCTTTCATCCCTCCACTTTGAATTAGTGAGATATCTATAGATATCTCATTTCACACACACACACACACACACACACACACACACACACACACACATATTCTCTGGTGAATGACATCACTCCTTACCTCAGGAGTCCAAAAGTCCCAAGTTTCAAAAGTCATCTCTCATTTTATCATGATCTTATTCCATTCAAACCAATCTGCTGTCTTAGGCTTTCAATTTTTAGATAGTTGCTTCTCTGCTTTTTCATCTTCCTCCAAGAAAATATTCTTTCTTCTCCTCTATGAGTCTATGCCTATCATCCCTTTCATGACCCAATCTTTCTTAGAAAGTCTTCTTATGTGAAGCCCTGGTCTCATTCAGATCAATCTTGTCTGAATCCTCTTAACCTTTATGAAACATCTTCACTCAAATAAGATAACTATAATTCCAATACTTTATCTTTTATTTCAACAAAGGCCACACTTTTAAAAATACTAAAATCAATTTAACCTTGCAATAAGAAAGGCTTCTATCCTTTAAATAAAGACACATTCTGATGGTTTTAGTTGATGTGGCTTCTCAGGGTACCTTTATTGGTTTTGTAAATTGGGATCTCATTCCTGGCTCAGAATTTAAGGTTATTATTTTTTTATATATTTTTTCTTTTGAATAATTATATGCAGTATAAAAACATGGAAATTTGTCACTTTGGTATGCTCAAATACTTAAATACATATATGATGACATCTTCATGGGTATTACTTTCATGCATATCACTGCTCTTTCATATGGATTCTTCCTGTAAGTCTCTCGTCCTTTATTCCTATAGAATTTCAGCAGGTAATCTATCCAATGTGCCTATAGTCTTCTTAATTTTCTCTTAAATAGCATTTATCCTTTACTCATAGGACCAATCCATTTTTTTTTTCTTGGATATTTATTTAATTTGTCTTAAATTTTCTAAAGTCAATCTCTGTAGTTTGTACCTCCTCAGTCCAACTCATTTTCCATTTGCATTTTCAGTGTCTTTCCAAGAAATATAAATATATATTGAATTATGAATATATGTGTATACACATATATGATTAATTTTCAGTCTTGTCAAGCTACATCTACATACATTCACATACACATATCATTGCACCCAAATATACAAATGTACATATATATTTACATGTACAAATATGTATGCATATATACATGTATATTTATTTGTATACCTTGGAGAGACTAAAAATACATACACATATTAATAGTTATTTTTGGTCTTAAAGGGTTCTAAAATGATACCACTATATCAAAGTCAAGGGTACAGTGTATTTGTATGTGGCTGATCAGATCAAAACAAGCTCAGAAGACTCTACCACAGTTCAGGCTTAAATAGTCCATATGAACATTTGGAGTTGTTTTTTTTTTTTTTTTTCTGTTATTGTCGGTTTATTTTTTGTTTTTTATTTTTTTGGCTACTGCATTTCTGCTTTGCTCACAGAGCCCAGACACTTCTTGATGAGGGCATACTATGCTAGGGAACCCTGTGCCATTATTGCCTCCCATATCTCGCAATTGATTGCAGAATTCTTCTGGGAGACCTTCAGAGTGCCATTGTATTGCTTCTTCTGACCTTCATGCTGGAGCTTACCTTGTGTGATTTCTGCATAAAATAGACTTTTAGGAAAATATATATTTGGCATTGGAACAACATGACCAACCCATTAAAATTGTACTCTCTGCAGTAGATTTTGAATGCTTGGCAAATTAGCTTGAAAAAGATCTTAGTGTCTGGATCTTATTTGGTCAGATGATCTTCAGAATCTTTCTAAGACAATTCAAATGAAATGCTTTGGTTTCCTGGCAAGGGGCTGGTATATTTTACAAAAGTATGGCAAACAAGCATACTTTCTTTTGGAGTCTCACAAACACTGAGCTAGCTCTATCAATGTGTGCATCAATCTCATCATCTATATGTATATGCTTGGAAAATTTACAGTGGTAAGTGAACTTATCCACAACATTCAAAGCTTCTCCATTTTTTATAACCAATGAATGGTTCTAAGTACAGATGACGCAGTACTGACTGCCACAAAACCTCTCTTTTTGGTGTTGTGGTCCCAAATTAACACAAGTGGCAGAGAATCAGTCTATATTCTGTTGCATCAATTTATATTTTGTTGCATCTCAGCTTCAGAAGCTGCATTGAGTACATAATCATTTTTAAACAAAAAGTCATGCACCAACTCTCCTCTCAGCTTGCGGCTTTTACAAGGTAAAAAACAAATCTACCATCAGCACGGTTACTGACCTTGATGATGTTTTTATCCTCATTAAAGGCATCAGAAGACATCATGCTAAAAAGTGTGGGAACAAGAACAATGCCTTGCTTAACCTTATTGATGACTGGGAAAGTGGGAGAGCATTGTCCATTATCCAGAATCCATTTAAGCATGGCACCACATAACTGTCCTACAATACTGATGAACTCCTCTATGAAACCAAATTTTGTCATAATCCTACACAAGCCCTCATGACTGACAGTATCAAGGGCCTTGGACAGATTGACAAATGTTGTGCACAGACTCCTGTTTTGTATCTGATATTTCCTTTGGAGTTATTGGACAGCAAACTTCAAATCGACTGTTTTGTGTCCCTTTACAAAGTTATACTGGCTCTAAGGTAAATGATGTTTCCAGGTAAAGGATTAGTATAGGAAGAATAGTAAATTCTTGCAAGAATCTTGCCAGAAATGGCAAAGAGAGAAACCCACCTGGGATTCTCATGATGGAATCTATTTCCTTTTATCTTATAGAGATAGACAATGGAAGTATTCTTGACGTCCTGAGAAATAATTTCCTCTTGTTTTTGTTATTTAGCTTTGGTTAATAATGATCTATTAAAATGCTATGGAAATGCTTAGCTCATCTTTCCAAGATCTTGTCCATATCACTGATAAGTATGGTTTTATCAGAATTCATTTGTTGAGATGCCCTTCAGGTCTTTAGCGAATCATAAAAACCCTTGAATTGCTGCTATCAGCATAACACTAAATTTCCTCTTTCCTTATATTGAGACAAGAATCCTTTATTTTTCTTAGCTTTGCTTGTACTTTACTTTTGATTGAGTTATGCACTGTTTACTTAGAGACTGATAAGATAACCCTATGGAGTTCTTGGGTTTTTTTTTTTTTATTTATTTTTAATTTTTTTATTTTTTTTAGCAGCTTCTGAATTTCCCTATCATTTTCATCAAACCAATCTTGATGTTTGTGACTATTTTGGTCTAGATGAGTAAATGCAGTGTTGTATACCAAGTCTCTAAAAGTTACCTACTCTTTTTCTTCTCTATTGTTACCTTTCTCTCTAAGTTAGATAAAAATTATTCATATACCAGCAAGGACTTTAATCTGTTGACAATGTCTTTTGATAATTGTCTTGCCTTAGAGCACTACTTTTATTGAATGAGAATATTTAGCTTTGAGAGGATAAGTCTATTATTGGTGCAACACTCTGTAATATACAATATCTTTGTCAGTCTTACATTCTCATATTTTGCCTGTCTCTTTTCCTTACAATGATACAGTTTGTTGAAGGCCAATGACTGCTGAGAATGTACATCTACGAAGTTTTAATATATTTAGGAAATTGGTGTTGATAAGAAGGTCATGAGACATGCCAGCTTCAGTAGTAAATAAAGACTGTTATTATTGTTTCTGATTCTATTCATCCCAAGAACTCTCTTCCATGTCTGATAGATAATCTGTACCTACACTGACATGAAAATCAGAATTATAAACTAGAACTGGTTAGCAATATGGAGAAGTGGATCATCAAACATTGTTTTTGTTTTTTGGAGTTTTTTTGCATGAATTATTAGAACAAAAAGATTTTCATATAGATATGGATTATATACAGGAAGCCTTTTTATATTTCCTTTTGCACCACTCCCAATTCTCTTCTTAATTTTCCCTCTATTTCTCTTACGGACTTTCAAAATCCCCTTCCATGGCTTCAGAACAATTCCTATTTTTCTTGGAGGCTTTACTTATAGGGGATTTCACTTTATTATCTTCTTCTGAGTAGCTATTTTGATTTTTTTTTGCCACCATGGTAACTTTCTATGATCAGAACCTTGTTCTGTCATCTGCTCATTTTCATAGCTTATTATTTGGCATTTAATTCTTTGTTAAAATAGGCTCTATTTCCAGGGTGGAGGATGCATTGTCCCAAACTTGAAGGATTTTGTGCAGATGTTTTCAGAGATACTTCTAGTAACTTGATCATAAGCATTTTTTTAATGCCCTGAAACTGAGGAGTGTCCTCATCCCATTGAAGCTGTAAGTTCTAGTGTGCTAAAGCAACAGAATTCTTTCTCAGTGCTAGTACAGAAATCTCCTCTGAATTGAAACCTCCACTGCAGCTTTCACTGATCACTCCTGGCCTACTTATTTCCCAAAGGTCTCTCACCCTACTGACAAGCCTTTCTTGATGTCTCTGGGATAATAGGTCTAGAAACCACCAGTGTTGCTGTTTATATAGAGGTCCCTAAGCCAATCCTGCTTTGCTGGAATCCAGACAAGGGCTGGGGTTGGGCTTGTGTGGTCTGCACTGGGACCAAGCACTAGGCTTCCATCCTAGTGCCACAGCCTTTTTCTGCTGACTTTCTAAGTTATCTTTAGCTGGAAAGTTGTTCTACTCCATCTCTTGTGTGTTCTGATGCTCTAAAATTTGTTTAGAGTTATTCTTTAAAGAAATTTGGAGCTCTTCAGAGAAAGCTTGACAAATTCCTTCAGGAAAGATCTGTCTCAATTGGGTGGGTGGAGAAGGAAGAGGGGGTTGCAGTCCAGTGTAGATACAGTGAATCACAAGGAGAACCAGGACAAAGAGGCCTCTGTGTACAGGGGGAATCTAATGGGATACTTTTAGTAAAAATACAGCAGCCTTTGCTGTTGTCCTGACTCAGAAACCAATGGATCAGCAGAGTAGCTGTGAAACCTGTAACACTACAGAAAGCAAATAATGAGTCCCTGAACCCCAGCATAACAAGAAGAACTTGGCCACACCCACACAGTATGGGAAGTAAGCCAGCAGCACAGGCCCAGAGCAGCATGAAATCACTGTGGCCTGCAGAGAAAGCATGGGACAATCTCCCTTTTGCTCTAAAAGCAGACCTTAATCTTTAAAAATGAGCAAAAATGCAACAAGAGCTCTGACCATAGATAGCTTTTGTGGAGAGAGGGAAGGACAGACCTGAAGACACTAAAGGCAAAATGTGTCCAGATAAAGACTCAAAATTTTATATAAATTGATCTCCATCACAGAAGGCTCTCTTGTAAGAATTCAAAAAGAATATTTAACAAAAGTTGGAAGAAAAATGGGGAAAGGAAATGAGAACTCTGCAAAAGTAAACACAGAAATTGTCTGAAGCAAATTACTCCCTAAAATTAATTTGTGGAATAGAAAAAGAAAACAACTCCTTGAAAAACAGAATTTAAGAAATTGAAAAATATGTAATGAAAATATTGTTTTGTATATTGAAAACAATTTATTGGAGAAAGACATTTTGCTTTATAACATGAAGTGCTATTTTTAAATTCCAGAAATAATAAGCACAATGGAATATTTTATTTTTTGAATCCTTCCAATCAATTGTGTGATGGTGAAGATATGGTTACCCTTCCTCTTAATGCAATCATTAAGTGTGACTTTTATATGTCTGTAGATAATTCTAATAAAAATCATGTAGAAGGGAAAGTACATATATAGGTTATTTGCCATGGATGTTTTATAAGCCACTCTTTTTGAGCCAGTAATAAATTAAAATTTTTTTTTTTCAGTTTCATGGGTATCATTCCATCATTCATTTAACTGAGAGTCATTCCCTTAATATTCTAGCAATAAGGTTACCTTTAGAAACGATCTTTTCCCCTATGTACATTTCATAGAATTCAACTGCTTTTTCTATATTTTTTTTTCAGTTCTCTTTATATCTTATCTATAAGTACAAAACTGATCATGATGTTACAGAGTAAGAATGAAGAAAACTTTCCTTAAGAATAAAAGCATCTTTGTAATAAAAATGCAGATTTTTTTAATATTTCAGTTAGTTATTGTCCTTTTAGTTTAATTCTTAAATGTGTTCAGAATGCTTCTTACATAGTTGTGTGCAGCTACAAGATGCTTTAAATTTATTTTGCCTCCCATTGCATTTTCTTTTAGGAGGTCCTATTATTTATAATTGTCTACATAAAGTTTTACAAATGAACATGTACTGCTAAATTAAGACTATCCTTGGCTGCAGCATACTTTTAATTGGCAAATTAGACAAATATTTGCTGGGTATTTCACTTCTTAGGCTTTTTTGTTTTCATCATAATAATTAAGTACTATCAATTAAAATTCTTTATAAAATTGCTATAATTATCAATTTACTTTCTTTTATCCTTTCCTCATACTCCAGCATTAATAAGTTTATAAGTTTAGTTGTTTCAGTCATATCTGTTTTTGCTCTGGTTTTCTTGACAAAGATACTCAACTGCTTGTGATATCTTTCTCCAACTCATTTACCAATGAGGAAACTAAGCAAACATAGTTAAATAACTTATCGAGGAGGTCAGCCTAGAATAATCAACCTTTCCATCTTTAATTGAATTGGTCCTCAGAAAACAGACAAAATATGTAACCATATTCAAAGATTTCTCATGATGTCATTGGCGTGATAAAATCTATGGTCCTCTGTCTTCTCCTTCAAGATTTCAGAGTCATATTTAGAGTACAATGTATCATCAAGGTAAGACTTTGTGGAGAATTGCTTTCATAAATTGAGAATTACATACCTTTCCCAACTATTTGATATTAATACAGAAAATAGTAAATATATTTCTCATTTAAAAGATGCCTATATGAAAATCACATTTTCAAATGAAATATTTTATATATGGTTTTATTTTCTATTTCCACTTTAGTATTATTTTCTATAGGAATCTCTATTAATCAAGGTCATGTTAGGTAAAATTTTACTGGGGACTTTAAATAAATAGAAAGGATACCTGAAAGCTAGGAGAACCACAGTTCAAATCCCATTTCTGATGCCTATTGGCTTTAGGACCCAGGTCAAGTCACACTGATTCTAGTAAACTTTCTAAGACTATAAGGTATACAGAATGCCCTGGTTTCCATTGTTTTATTTATGTTTGGTTTAAAGCTGTTTATTCTTTTATTTATCTATTTATTTTTATTATAGTAACTTTTTATTGACAGAATCCATGCCAGGGTAATTTTTTTTTTTACAACATTATCCCTTGCACTCACTTCTGTTCCGATTTTTCCCTCCGACCCTCCACCCTCTCCCCTAGATGGCAAGCAGTCCTATATATATTGAATATGTCCTAGTATATCCTAGATACAATGTATGTGTGCAGATCCAAACAGTTTTTTGTTGCATGGGAGAATTTGATTCAGAAGGTAAAAATAACGAAGAAAAAACAAAAATGCAAACAGTTTACATTCATTCCCAGTGTTTTTTCTTTGGGTGTAGCTGCTTTGTCCATCATTGATCAATTGAAACTGAATTAGGTCTCTTTGTCAAAGAAATCCACTTCCATCAGATTACATCTTCATACAGTATCGTTGTTGACGATATAATGATCTCTTGGTTCTGCTCATTTCACTTAGCATCAGTTCATGTAATTCTCTCCAAGCTTCTCTGTACTCATCTTGCTGATCATTTCTTACAGAACAATAATATTCCATAACATTCATATACCACAATTTACCCAACCATTCTCCAATTGATGGACATCCACAAAGTTTCCAGCTTCTAGCCACTACAAACAGGGCTGCCACAAACATTTTGCACATACTGGTCCTTTCCCCTTTTTAGTATCTCCTTGGGGTATAAGCCCAGTAGAAATACTGCTGGATCAAAGGGTATGCACAGTTTGATAACTTTTTGGGCATAATTCCAGATTGCTCCAGAATGGTTGGATTCGTTCACAGCTCCACCAACAATGTATCAGTGTCCCAGTTTTCCACATCCCTCCAACACTCATCATTATTTTTCCTGTCATCTTAGCCAATCTGACAGGTGTGTAGTGGTATCTCAGAGTTGTCTTAATTTGCATTTCTCTGATTAATAATGATTTGGAACACTCTTTCATATGAGTGGTAATGATTTCAATTCATCATCTGAAAATTGTCTGTTCATATCCTTGGCCATTTTTCAATTGGAGAATGGCTGTTTCTTATCAAATTAGAGTCAGCTCTCTATATATTTTGAAATGAGGCCTTTATCAGAACCTTTAACTGTGAAGATGTTTTCCCAGTTTGTTGCTTCCCTTCTAATCTTGTTTACATTAGTTTTGTTTGTCAGAAGCTTTTAATTTGATGTAATCAAAATTTTCTATTTGTGATCAATAATGGTCTGTTTCCTTAGTCACAAATTTCTTCCTCTTCCACAAGTCTGAGAATAAACTATCCTATGTTCCTCCAATTTGTTTATAATCTCATTCTTTATAGTCAACCTCATGGACCCATTTGATCTTATCTTGGTATACAGTGTTAAGTGTGGGTCCATGCCAATTTCTTCATACTAATTTCCAGTTTACCAGCAGTTTTTGTCAAATGATGAATTCTATCCCAAAAGTGAGGATCTTTGGGTTTGTCAAACACTAAATTGCTATAGTTGACTATTCTGTCTTGGAACCTAACCTTGTTCCACTGATCAACTAATCTATTTCTTAGCCAATACCAAAATGATTTTGGTGATTGCTGCTTTATAATATAGTTTTAGATCAGGTACAGCTAGGCCACCTTCATTTGATTTTTTTTTTTCATTAATTCTTTTGAGATTCTTGACCTTTTATTATTCTATATGAACTTTGTTGTTATTTTTTCTAGATCATTAAAATATTTTCTTGGAAGTCTGATTGGTATAGCACTAAATAAATAGATTAGTTTAGGGAGTATTGTCATCTTTATTATATTTGCTCAACCTATCCAGGAGCACTTGATATTTTTCCAATTGTTTAAGTCTGACCTTATTTGTGTGGAAAGTTTTTTGTAATTTAGCTCATATAATTCCTGACTTTCCTTTGGTAGATAGATTCCCAAATATTTTATGCTGTCGACAGTTATTCTGAATGGAATTTCTCTTTGTATCTCTTTGGTTGGATTTTGTTGGTGATGTATAAAAATGCTGAGGATTTATGGGGATTTATTTTATAACCTGCAATTTTGCTAAAGTTATAGATTATTTCTAATAGCTTTTTCGTAGAATCTCTAGGGTTCTCTAAGTATACCATCATATCATCTGCAAAGAGTGATAGTTTGGTTTCCTCACTGCCTATTCTGATTCCTTTAATTTCTTTCTCAACTCTTATTGCCGAGGCTAGTGTTTCTAATACAGTATTGAATAATAATGGTGACAGTGGGCAACCTTGCTTCACTCTAGATCTTACTGGAAAGATTCCAGTTTTTCCCATTGATATGATGCTTACTGATGGTTTTAAATATATGTTTGACTATTTTAAGAAAAAGTCCATTTATTCCTATATCTCAAGTGTTTTTATTAGGAATGGATGTTGGATTTTATCAAATGCTTTTTCTGCATCTATTGAGATGATCATATGGTTTTTGTTAGTTTGCTTATTGATATAGTCAATTTGCTATTCTTTTGCTAATATTGAACCAGCCCTGCATTCCTGGTATAAATCCTACTTGATCATAGTGTATTATCATGTGGATGATTTTCTGTAATCTTTTTGCTAATATTTTATTTAAGATTTTAGCATCGATATTCATTAGAAAGATTGGTCTATAATTTTCTTTCTCTGTTTTCAGCCTCCCTGGTTTAGGTATCAGTACCATGTCTGTGTTGTAAAAGGAATTTGGTAGGACTCCTTCAGTCCCTATTTTTTCAAATAGTTTATATAGCATTGGGGTTAATTGTTCTTTAAATGTTTGGTAGAATTACATGTAAACCATCTGGTCCTGGGGATTTTTCTCAGGGAGTTGGTTAATAGCTTGTTCTATTTCTTTTCTAAGATGGGACTGTTTAGGATATTTACTTCTTCCCTCTGTTAATCTGGGCAAAGTTTATATTTTTGAAGGTATTCTTCCATTTCATTTGTTGTCGAATTTATTGCCATAAGTTGGGCAAAGTAATTCCTAGTTATTGCTCTAATTTCTCATTAGTGGCGAGTTCTCCTTTTCATTTTTAAGACTAACAATTTGATTTTCCTCTTTCCTTTTTTTTAATCAGATTTACTAAGGGTTTGTCTATTTTGTTGGTTTTTCATAGAGCCAACTCTTTAGTTTTATTAATTAATTCAATAGTTTTTTTACTTTCAATTTTATTGATCTCTCCTTTTATTTTTAGAATTTCAAGTTTAGTGTTTCACTGGGGGTTTTTAATTTGTTCCTTTTCTAGCATTTTTAGTTGTAAGCAAATTCGTTGACCTTCTCTTTCTCTGCTTTATGCAAGTAAGCCTCTAGAGATATGAAATTTCCCCTTATTACCGCTTTGGCTGCATCCTACACATTTTGATATGGTGTCTCATTATTATCATTTTCTTGGTGAAGTTATTAATTATGTCTATGATTTGCTGTTTCACCCAATCATTCTTTTAGTATGAGATTATTTAGTTTCCAGTTATTTTTTGGTCTACTTTCCCCTGGCTTTTTGTTGAGTGTCATTTTTATTGCATTGTGGTCTGAAAAGGATGCATTCACTATTTCTGCCCTACTGCATTTGAGTTTGAGGTTTTTATGTCCTAATATATGGTCTATTTTTGTATAGGTTCCATGAACTGCTGAAAAGAAAGTGTACTCCTTTCTGTCTCCATTTCGTTTTCTCCAGAAGTCTATCATATCTAACTTTTCTAGTATTCTATTTACCTCTTTGACTTCTTTCTTATTTATTTTGTGATTTGATTTATCTAATTCTGAGAGTGCAAGGTTGAGATCTCCCACTATTATAGTTTGCTATCTATTTCTTCTTGTAGTTCCCTTTAATTCTCTCTTTTAGAATTTAGATGCTACACCACTTGGTGCATATATGTTTAATATTGATATTGCTTCATTATTTATGCTACCCTTTAGAAAGATATAGTGCCTCCTTATCTCTTTAATAGTCAATTTTTTTTCTTGATCTGAGATCAGGATGGCTACCTCTTTTGACTTCACCTGAAGCATAGTAGATTTTGTCGTCCTTTTACCTTTATTCTGCATGTATCTCCCTGCTTCAGTTGTGTTTCCTTAAACAACATATTGTAGGATTCTGGCTTTTAATCCATTCTGCTATCCTTTCTCTTTATGAGTTTACCCGTTCACATTTATGGTTAAAATTACCAATTCTGATTACTTGCCATCTTGTTAACTCCCTATTTATGCTTTCTTCCTTCTTTCTCCCTTACCCCTCTTCCCATGTATTAAACTTGTGAGCCCACTTCTTCTCACAGTCCTCCTTTTAGTATCCCTCCTCCCCACCTTAGTTCCTCCCCATCTTACTCCTTTCCCTCTCAGTTTCTGTATTCCCTTCTGCTTACTTATTCCTTCCTTTTCACTTTTCCTTCTCACTTTTCAATGAGATGGGAGAAGTTTCACCATATATTGAATATGTTTAACATTTTTTTCTCTTAAAGTCAATTCTTATGGCAGTAAAATACCCACTATATTCATCCCCTCCATTCTTTCTCTAGATGTAATAGGTTTCCTTTGCCTCTTTGTGAGATATAGTACCCCATTTACCCTTTTTCTTGATACAATGTCCTTTCCATCTAATTTCCAGGACAAGGTATACATGTATTTTTATACATCTTTACAGCAGAAATATAGTTCCCAAGATTTCTTTTTACCTTTTTAGGTTTTTCTTGAGTTCTATATTTGCAGATCAAACCTCTTGTTAAGTTCTGGTTTTTTCTCCAAAAATAGGTGAAATTCACTTATTTCCTTGAATGACCATCTTCTTCCCTGGAAAAGATGCTCATTCTGGCTGGGTAAGTTATTTTTGATTGCATACCGAGTTCCTTAGCCTTTCGGAATATCATATTCCAGGCCCTTCGATTTTTAATGTGGATGCTGCTAGATCTTGGGTGATCCTTATTGTGGCTCCTCTATATTTGAATTGGGTTTTTCCAGCCGCTTGGAGTATTTTTTCCTTTGTTTGAGGGTTCTGGCTTTTGGCCACTATATTTCTTGGTGTTTTGATTTTAGGATCCCTTTCAGTGGGTGATCGGTGAATCCTTTCAATATCTATTTTACCCTCTGTTTCTATGACTTCTGGGCAGTTCTCTTTGATAATTTCCTGGAAAATAGTGTCCAGGCTCTTTTTTTCATCATATTTTTCTGGGAGTCCAAAGATTCTCAGATTGTCTCTCCTAGACCTGTTTTCCAGGTCTGTTGTTTTCCCCAGAAGGTATTTCAAAGCTGTTTATTTTCAAAACATATGCATAGATAATTTTCAACATTCACCCTTGCAAAACTTTGCGTTCCATTTTTTTTCCTTTTCCTTCCCCAACCTCCCTAGACAGCAAGTATTCCAATATGTTAAACATATGCAATTCTTCTATACATATTTCCACAATTATCATGGTGTACAAGAAAAATAAGATCTAAAAGGAAACAAAATGAGAAAGAAAATAAAACACAATCAAACAACAATAAACAAGTGAAAATACTATGTTGTGAGTCACACTCAGTCTCCATAGTCCTCTCTCTGGATACAAATGACTTTCTTCATCACAAGACATTGCAACTGGCCTGAATCATCTCATTGTTGAAAAGAGACACATCCATCAAAAGTGATCATCATATAATATTGCTGCTACTGTTATAATGATCACCTGGTTCTGCTCAATTTAGTTAGTATGAGTTCATGTAAGTCTCTCCAGGCTTCTCTGAAATCATTCTGCTGATTGTTTCTTATACATATATTGTTTCTTAACATTCATATCCCATAACTTATTCAGTCATTCTCCAATTGATGGGCATCCACTGTTTCCAGTTTTTGACACTACAAAAAGGGCTGCCACAAACATTTTTGCACACATGGGCCCTTTTCCTTTTTTATGATTTCTTTGGGATACAGGCCCAGTAGATACATTGATGGATCAAAGAGTAAACATAGTTTGATAGCTCTTTGGCCATAGTTGCAAATTGCTTTGCAGAATGGTTGGATCAATTCACAACTACCAGCAATGTATTAGTGTCCCGGTTTTCTTACATCCCCTCCAACATTACATTCATCATTATCTTTTCCTGTCATTTAAGCTAATCTGAGAGATATTTAGTGGTACTTCAAAGTTGTCTTAATTGGCATTTCTTTAATCAATTGTGATTTAGATCACATTTTTATATTACTAAAATGATTTCAATTTCATCATATGAAAATTGCCTGTTCATATCCTTTGACCATTTATCAATTGGAGAATGGCTTGAATTCTTATAAATTTGAGTCAATTCTCTATATATTTTAGAAATGAGGTCTTTATCTGTACCCTTGGATGTAATTCACCCCTTCCCCTCCTCCTCCCTCCCCCAGTATATTGTTTCCTTCTAATCTTGTCTGCACTGGTTTTGTTTGCAAAAAAAAAAAAATATTTACTTAACATAATCAAAATTATCCATTTTGCATTCCATAATGTTAATTCTTTGCTCACAAATTCCTTCCTTTTACACAGATCTGAGAGGTAGACAATCCTTTGTTTTTCTAATTTGCTTATAATACCACTCTTTACATCTAAATCAGGAACTCATTTGGACCTTATCTTTGTATAGGGTGTTAGGTGTGGGTCAATACTTAGTTTCTGCCATACTAATTTCCAGTTTTCCCAACAATTTTTGTCAAATAGTGAGTTTTTGTCTCAGAAGTTGGAGTCTTTGGTTTTATCAAACACTAGACCTAGTTTCCATTATTGAAGTGAATTATTTACCTAGGATTCTCCTATATAATAGAAATTGTTGATACTGTTACTTTCTACAAATCCAGTAATCTGTAGCATAATAAAAAAGGAAGAAAGGTTGTTTTGTATAATTTTTTGTGTTTGATGTTATTTAGTGCTTTCCATGTTCAAAGCCTTTCAATTATTATATCAGTGAAACAACTGATGATATATAGTCATGAGGCCTTTGGAATTTTTTAAAGTTCTTATTTGTTTACAATACCTGCATAATATGCAATTTTTATCTTGGTTGTCCTTTTGCAAATGACAATGAACATTTGTAGAGCATAAGTCCATACTTCTAGTCTCTCAGACCAACAACCTAGGAAACAATTCTCAATATCCATATGTAAACTATTTTCAAGGTCTTTTAATTTCACCTTCCCTTTTAATTTCACCTTTATTACATCTCAAAGATTCTGCTGCTATCCTTTGGCATTGCCATCTTTCTGTTATAGGCCCTCATCATCTCATGAATAGACTATTATAAATTTCTTCCTGCCTCATCTTTATGCACCTTTAATTTGGTCATTAAAATATTTTTCTAAAAGGTAGAGCTATTCACAGCATGCACTCAATCCCCTTCTTCCCCCTTCCATCTATGACTGCAGTAATCAAATTGCTTCCATGATCAAATACAAAATGGTTGGCATTCAAAACCTTTCCTAAAATAATCTCCTATCTTTCTAGTCTTCTGACACCTTACTTAAGGTATATACTCTTAAATCCAATTATACTGGTCTCTAAGCTGTTCCACAAATAAAACCTTCTGTCTCTCAGCTCTAGGCATTTCCTCTTTATGCCCTTCCTTTTTCACTCTATCCAGTTCCTTTAAGTTCTAATTAAAATCACACTGTTTACAGGACAATTTCCCCCTTAATTAGAACACCTCTGTTCTCTTAATTGTTTTCTATTTCTCCTGTATATAACTTGCTTTGTTTACATATACTTGCATAGTCTCTATACTTGATTTTAAAGTATTTGATGGCAGGGATTTTTTAAAAAATGTCTTTTTTTTTTTTTTTTTTTGGTATCTAGTATCTTGGCACATATTAGGCAATTAATAAGTATTTTTTGATTAATTAATTGTACACTAAAACATAAAATGAAAAAAGATAAGGGGATAAAATAAAAAATGTTAGTGGTTCCCAAAACATTTCTGGAGGTGATAAGTTGGTTTTATGTATATAATCACATCCATACCATTTGCTCATCAATGACAATGATGACAGCAATGGTAATGGCAATTATGACTGCCTAAGTCTTCCTTTCCTTTGTAAAAAGCTTCTTAAAACAATTATCTGACCATGGAGGCTAAAAATGAAAGCTAAGTGGATATAACAATGAAAGCCAGTTTAAGATCCATGAGTGGATTGGATCTTTCTATCTTAACTTCTTTCTGATAACCATTTTTGTCTCCAAAGATTTTAGTTATATTTTGATTCATTCATTTCTTATTAATAAGGAGTGACTGTAATTATTTGCTTTTTTATAACTTATTTGGTAGGTAGTTTAAAGAAAAGAGCTTTCTTGGCACTGGCAATAAATGGTCACCATGCTCCTTCCTCTTTCTGCCTCCAAATGTGCCAATATAATTCCATACATTTTAGTTGCTCTATATTGCTTTTCATCTTAGCACCTAAGCACTTTACAGACAGAACGCACTCCATCATAGTGAAAATAGGAAATGCTGTGCTGTCGACTAAGCAGATTCCTGAATTCCTCTCTAGGGCACAACCCGTAAAACCTCTCTCACACAACATTTTACTGATTTATTCATCAGCAGAAAGTGTCTATGCAGGGGGGAGATAAAGTTGTGTTTGCTCAGGTAGAATATGGTCTTTGTCTATAGGAAATGATGAGAATCATGTGCCAATTAAATATACTGCCAAATATAGAAATAACTGACAATGTTATGTTATGTATGGTTAGAAAAGTTTTGATGGTGTGGACGTAACACGTCATGGTGGATACAGGATTGGGGGAGGAAGGGAGTCAGCACAGAAACTGCCAAAACTGACTTTCAGCCAAATTATCTAGTTATAATCCCAAAACAGAGTGTTCAGTATTTGAATCAGTATGGATAGAGGAGTAATTTTAATGCCAAGTTTCATCTATTAATACTTCTTTCTGGAACCGCCTCATTCCAGCTGGTGATACTTCATGTCAGCTTTATTGCAAGCCCATTCCCTGAATCCCAGCTCCTATTGCTCCCACACAGTTTTCACAACTTTTGGAGCTCTCTGCTTTTGGAGTATTTGATGAGTTGAATCTGCCTCCCAATGTTCAACACCCCATTTGGATGAGAAAAAGTTGGCACAGAATGTTGAGTGCACTGAAAATGGTGGTTTTTCTTCTTCTTCTTCTTCTTCTTCTTCTTCTTCTTCTTCTTCTTCTTCTTTTCTTCTTCTTCTTCTTTTCTTCTTCTTCTTCTTCATCTTCTTCTTCTTCTTCATCATCTTCTTCTTTTCTTCTTTTTTTCTTCTTCTTCTTCATTTGTTTTCTTTCTTTCTTTCTTTCTTTCTTTCTTTCTTTTTTTTTTTTTTTGCATTGCCTGTCATGCATTAACATCATTCTCACCCTTCTTTATGTAGATTTGTCTTTTTTGGGCTATTAATAAAGTTTAAGCTATGTAATCACATTATTAATTTAGTCAACACCTGAACCATGTGCAATACCAGTAAAGATAGCCTATGTTTTAAATTTCAAGGAATAGACCTTTAGCTTTTTCAACCAAGGTGTTGAAATGGACTGTCAATTTCTGTGGAAGGATGAAGTCTTCCTGGACATCTGACATCTCCCTGTACCACACCACTGTACTTTGTCATAGCCAATTGGCTCCAATATAATGATTTTCCATCCTAACAGATCCAGGCTTTGGCAAAAGTAGGAGCCAGAAAAACACAATGGGATGGCGATGTCAAAGGCAACATTAACCCCTACTCCTGGTAAAAACATGATTAAAAAAATACAGATGGTAAGACAGTGGGATTTCACACAATGTCTTTTGTTTAAACACTACTAAATATACCAGAAACCATTGACAGCCTAAGTGAGTCTTCTGATCAACTTGAACATGATACTGCATGTTTATTATCATATTTTCTTATTCTAGCTTCTCTCTTTTGTAGACTATGATTCTAAATTTAAATACCAAAGTTAAATTAGAGAGACCAGTTAGGACCTAGCTTTGACCTTGATGATAGATTGATCATAGATTAATATAACATTTTAGAAAGAATCTCTCTCCCTCTCTCTCATTCAATCTCTTTCTCATTCTCTCTCTCTCTCTCTCTCTCTCTCTCTCTCTCTCTCTCTCTCTCTTTCTCTTACACACACACATACACACACACACACACACACACACACACACATCTTTTTGATGTGAGCTAATTTTTTTTCAAATTTCTTATAATGTGCTTTAGAGGAATATAAATAGATAAAATAAAAGATTACAGTATTGTAAATACTAGGCTTACAGTAAAAAAAAAAAGATCTGAGTTCAAATATTGCTTTTGACAAAAGCTGTGTGGTCCTATTCAAGCTACTTAGAAATCATAGATACTCATAATTCTCCAAACTGAGAAAATCACAAACTCTTCCTATTAAGGGCTCAACCTCTCAATTATCTTCATTTATTAATGCATCTGGGTAGAATAGTAGATACAGTTTTAAACTTGGAGAAATGAAAACCTGAGTTTGAATCTTGCATCAGACTTTTACTAGCTATATGACCTTGGAAAAAATCATTTAATCCTATTTAACTTGTTTCTTCATCTCTAAAATGGGGATGGTAATAGCACCTATTTTACAGGGCTATTGTGAGTATCAAATGTTTGGATAATATATTTTGCAAACCTCAAAGCAATATATATATATATATATATATATATATATATATATATATACATAGATGTACACACACACATATATATGAGTATCTCTGAATGTAAGGATGTGTGTGTGTGTGTGTGTGTGTGTGTGTGTATGTGTGTGTGTGTGTATCAGGCTGGGAAAGACTTCAATTATGGTTTAAATCCAATTCAGGGCCCAAACTCCAGGTATCAAACACTTGCCCCTAATGCCCAATCACAGAACCAGAAACTTATAAACAAATCCTCTGGCCATGAGAACTTCATATATAAATAAAAGTTTGTTATGTAGGAATATGTAGATAAAATTTCCCATGCTCCTTGATTTGCTTATGGTATTACCCTTTATGTCTAAACCATGGACACATTTTGATCTTATTTCAATAATTGGTGTGAATTGCTGGTCTGTACCTATTTTCTGCCAAATTCCTTTTGGTTTTGCCAGCATTTTTTAAAACAGTAACAACAATTTATTTAAAAAAATGTATTTAGGGATAGCTAGTCAGTGCAGTGGATGGAGTGCTAGCCCTGAAGTCAGGAGAACATGAGTTCAAATCTGCCTTCGATACTTAACATTTCCTAGCTGTGTGATCCTGGGCAAATCACTTAACTCCAATTACCTCGGCAAAAACAAATTATTAATTACATTTTTATCTGGTTTGGGATGTATTAAGGAATGGTATAGGCTACATAGAGCTCATATCTTGCTGTCATCTAGTCTAATACTTTCATTTTATAGACAAGGTCAAGAAATGTACTCAGAGAACTCTTTTTTTGGCACTGATTAGTAATTTTTTTTATATTTATGTACCTATCTTATTTATAATACTAGTTTATTTTTTCCAAATACATATGTAGTTTTCAATATTCATTTTTATAAGACTTAGTGCTCCAAAATTTATTTTTCCTGATTCCTTTCCTTTCCCCCTCCCCAAAATAGCAAGTAATCTCATAAAGGTAAATCATGTACAATCATTTTAACAATATTTCATATTTGTCAAGAATGTTGTGCAACAAAAATTAGACAAAAAGGGAACAATATGAGAAAGAAAAAACAAAGATATGAAAAAAGCAAAAATACCATGCTTCTATCTACATTCAGTCTTCATAATTCTCTCTCTCTAGAAACAGATGATATTTTCCATTCCAAGTTGAATAGAATTGTCTTGAATCACTGCATTGCTGAGAAGACCCAGGTTATTATTATCACATAATGTTGTTGTGTACCATGTTTTCCTAGTTCTACTCACTTCATTCAGCATCAATTCATGTAGGTCATTCCAGGATTTTCTGAAATAAGCCTGCTCATCATTCCTTATAGAACAGTAGTATTCCATAACATTCATATGGTGTAATTTATTCAACCATTCCCCAACTGATGAGTATCCACTCAATGTACAATTCCTTGACGCTACAAAAACAACTGCTTACAAACATTTTTTGCACATGTGGGTCCTTTTCTCTCTTGTATGTTCTCTTTTGGATACAGACTCAGTAGTGAGACTGCTGGATCAAAGGATATGCACAGTTTGATAGCTTTTTGGGAAGAGTTCCAAATTGCTTTCTAGAATGATTGGATCATTTCACTACTTCTCCAACATTTCAATTTTCTCAAATCCTTTCTATCATTTATTATTATCTTTTCTGGTCATCTTAGCCAGTCTGAGAGTTATAAAGTATTTACTATCAGTTTCTGCCAAATCAATATTTACTGTCCCCAAATCATAGATCTTTGGTTGTTAAACACAAGGTCAATATACTAATTTATTAATATGTACCTTATCTTTGACGGGGTGTAGGGTGTGTTCATGGAAGATGAGTACCTCTGATGTGAGGAATGCCTAGCCCCTTTTCTAAATTACTTTCCATTTTTTGGTGTTCACCTAACTTTCACTTGTGGCTACAAGAAGATGTAGCATGCACAGAGACCACACCCTGATAAATTGTTTTGATAGACAAATTAATCTAAGTTGAGGTTAACTACAAAGGTCTCAAACCCATTCGTGAGTTGGGGGTGTCTACACCAAGAATATAAAGATTTTACCTGGAAAATGGGTGGATGAGAAAAATTTGTTCCAATGGCCATTAAGGCAGCTCTTCCTTAGACCCTGAAGATAGCAAGGTCATCTGCTACATCTGTTCTGCCACTGGACAGTGATGATTCTGGAAGAGAGAGTGAGTTTGACTAATTTGTGCAACTCGGTCACTTAAATTCAATTTATATATGAATCAAAAGAGTTCACCATACCATTTTACCTCTTTTATCTATCAAAAGACCTATGGTGATGGATGAGTACTAAAGCAGCAGTTGCAGATACATTGGGACCTTCAGTCACAGTTCTGAAAACAGGTGGCCCAGGCAAAATGGTTGTCTTCTCACTGGAAGCAGCAATGGCATTTGGCAGTCAACTGTGTGTCTATACAACTTTTTAAAGATCAGCCTATTCACCAGCTATTGTGAGGAGGGGTTAGAGAAGGTTCCTTAGAAATTGTCTGCTTACCCAAATGTAACCTGATTACCACAGGATGTGAGATCCCACCTTGCAATCAAAGCACACACACACACACACAATATACAAATGTGCACATAAACACACACACACAATATACAAAACCTTCTGCAAAATTGCTACATGGAATGTGCACACACTTATTGACAATATAAAATCCAGTAGACCTGAAAGACAACAACAACAGGAGCTATTGGAGACAATTTAGCAGATATTGCATCCAAATAGCATCCCTGAGATAAGCAAGGCTAGTGAATGATGACCAGCTTACTGAAGTCAGAGATGGAATACACATTTTTATGGCGTAGCTGCAGTGAAGGGATCTGTGAAGCTAGTGTAGGTTTTGCAATCACAACTAATCTAGTGAACAAGCTTGTACATCTACTAAAGGAATGAATGACAGGATCATGACAATCCAATTGCCAGTTGCAAGAAAATGCCACATCACCGGAACCAGTGCTTTTGCTCCCACAATGACAAGCCCTGATGAGAGTAAAAACACATTTTACAAAGCTCTAGAGACCCTGCTCATCAATGTGACAAAAGGGAAGAAGCTTATAATTCTGTGTGATTTTAATGCTAGATTAGGCTCAGACTATAAGACAAGGCAGAGAGTCCTTAGACGGAATAGAGTTGGAACAACAATGACAATGGTAACTTACTACTGAAGATTTGTGCAACTCCTGACCTTCTCATCACAAACACTATCTTTCATTTACCTAAACACAATTAAACATTGTGAATGCACTCTTGCAGCAAACATTTTAATTGTGATTGTAAGGAGAAGAGACAGATAGGATGTGATTGTGACAAAGACAATGTGTGGCTGGACTAATCATAGATTTATCAGCTTCAAGCTAAATATTCACATTCAACAAAAGTGGAGTCCCCTAGGCAAAATGACTACCAGAAGAATCAATGTCAACCTTTTATAGCTCTTCTCTGAGAGGGAAGAATTTGTTGCTAACTAGGAGGGAAAGTTGAGTCAACACACAGCTGGCAATAATGGAGCAGAAATTAAGTGAGAAGTTTTCAGAAATTTGGTGTGTAGCACTGCACTTGATTGTCTGAGTCAGAACATTTGCAGGCACCAAGTCTGGTTTAACAAAAATGTTGGGAAAATTCAGCAACTTGAAAATGAAAAACAGGAACTTCACAAAGTGTGTCAGCAGCTCTATTTCCTCCAGCTCTAAGAATTTTATCAAAGTAACATACAACTATAGCTTAAAGAGATGTGGGATTCTTGACGGAGTAGAACGCAGAAGAAATTCTGTTTTATGTTGATAATGACAATTCAGAGTGATTTTTTTGAAGTTTTGAAGATCATTTATGGACCAATGTGCATCTCAACTATTCAATGCTGATGGTGACATAATTCCAAGAATTAATCAAAAGCACATAATTCAGTGGAAATGGGCTGAACATTTAGTGTTCTCAACAGATAATCATCACTTAATACTGAAGCCACTGACCTTATACCTCTGGTTGAAATGAATTCCTGCCTAGTTGATTTTACACCAACTGATATGTATAAGGTGTGTATGTGGGGGTTCATTGCTCATATTAAAAACTGGACTGAAATTGTCCAGGTTATATAACAAGAAGAGGTTATCTCAGGAGTTAAAGAGTCCCTCCACTGTCCATCTTTATAAAGATAAAGGGTATTGTAACAATCATCTCTCTCTCTCTCTCCCTCTCTCTCTCTCTCTCTCTTTCTCCTTCCTTCCTTTTCTCCCTCTTCTCTCTCTCTCTCTCTCTCTCTCTCTCTCTCCTCTCTCTGTCTCTGTCTCTCAATTCTCTCTTCTCTTCTTTTTTCTTCTCTTCTCTTTTCTTCTCTCTCTCTCTCTCTCTCTCTCTCTCTCTCTCTCTCATTCTTTGTTGGTAAGATTCTTGTTAGAGTCCCCTTTAATAGGCTAATCCTTCACCTGGAATGTGGTCATCTACCTGATAGCTACTATGGCTTCAGAATGGCTCAAGAAACAATAGTGTTTGCTGCCTGACAACTCCAGAAGAAATGTCAGGAGTAGAACAAAGGTCTGTACACAACATTTGTACAATTGATCAAGGTTTTTGATTTGTCAATTGCAAGTGCTTATAGAAAATTGTCAAAATTTATTGCTAAGAAAAATTCATTAGTATTATAATGTCAATTTCATGACTTCATGCTGGCCCAGATTCTGGATAATGGACAATGCTCTTGAACTTTTCCAGTCACCAATGGAATGAAAAAAGGCTTTGGGCTCGCTGCCATGCTTTTTAGCATGATGTTTTCAGCCATATTTTTAAACACCCCCAATGGCATCATTACCATGCACTACCATCAAACTGATGCTAAATTCTTCAACTTGAAAAAGCTACAAGTGAAAATTAAAGTGAAGAGAATGTTGGTATATGCTTTTTGTTTTCAGCTGATTGTGCACTCAATGCAACCTCTGAAGCTGAGATGGATCGATTTTCTGCTGTATGTGCTAATGTTGGCTGTAATGTCTGGGCTAGCTCTCTGGAGGGTCCCAGGATGGGCCTTGGTCTTTAGGTGGAGACTTGAAGGAGGCAGGAGAGCTACCACATGGCTGGTCAAAGAGTCCGGAGTCTGGATCTGGAGCCTGAAGTCTTCTCTGTGTCTGTGGCTGAGAGAGCCTTCTGTGTCTGAGACTCTCTTAAATATCTCAGTATGATTACATCACTACAGCACACTGAGCATGCTCCAACTATTAGGAGAGCCATTACATCACCATATAGAGAACCATCATTTCACACTGGGTAGGTGCTTCACTATAAGCACCATGCTGTCCTTGTTTCAAACATACCTTTTCAGAGTTCCGGTCCTTTACAGTTGTCTCATAATTAAGAGCAAGAGAACACAAGTACTCCATCAGACAGGACCACATCACCTATGTATGGAACCATTGGTTACAGCAAATGGAGAAATTTTGAATGTGGTGGATAAGTTCACTTCTCTTGGCAGTTTATTTTTCGAGGATGTACACATTGATAATGTGGCTGACGAATGCAATCCCAGAGCTTGCTTAATGTTTGGGAGACTCCCAAGGAAAGTGTCGGGGAGAAAAGGTATTAGAGTGACTACTAAACTGAAGGTCTATAGAGTCAAAATGCTGACTTCATTGTTGTATGACTGTGAACCCTGGTCAATGTATCAGTGCCATGCCAGGAAACTGAATCACTTCCAATTGAACTGTCTTAGGAAGATTCTGAAGATCAACTGACAGGATAAGATACCAACAGACAATGAGGTCCTGAGTAGAAGTGAGCTCTACTGAAGGGAGTGCAACTCCATTGGGCTGGCCACACTAGTCTAATAATAAATATATGCCTGCCAAAACCACTATTTTATGGACAATTCACACAGGGTAAGAGCTCACATGGTGGTCAGGTCTCTCTTAAGAACTTTAGAATTAGAGTAGATGCCCATCAATTGGAGAATGGCTGAATAAATTGTGGTATCTGAATATTACGGAATATTATTGTTCGGTAAGAAATGATCAGCAGGATGATTTCAGAAAGGCCTGGAGAGACTTACACAAATTGATGCTGAGTGAAATGAGCAGGGCCAGGAGATCATTATATATTTCAGCAACAATACTATATGATGATCAATTCTGATGGACCTGGCCATCCTCAGCAATGAGATGAACCAAATCAGTTCCAATGAAGCAGTAATGAACTGAACCAGCTATACCCAGTGAAAGAACTCTGGGAGATGACTAAGAACCATTACATTGAATTCCCATTCCCTATATTTTTGCCCACCTGCATTTTGGATTTCCCTCACAGGCTAATTCTACAATATTTCAGAGTCCGGTTCTTTTTGTACAGTAAAATAACAGTTTGATCATGTATACTTATTGTGTATCTAATTTATACTTTAATATATTTAACATCTATTGGTCATCCTGCCATCTAGGAGAGGCAGTGGGGGGAAGGAGGGGAAAAATTGGAACAAAAGGTTTGGCAATTGTCAATGCTGTAATATTATCCATGCATATAACTTGTAAATAAAAAGCTATTAAAAAAAAAAGAACTTTAGAATTGGTATTATGACATGGGAGACATTGCTAAGGATTGACCAACATGATGTGCCCGTCTAAGAAAAAGTGTTGTGTTCTATAAGCAAAGAAGAATTGAAGCAGCTAAAAAACAAAACAAAACAAAAAACAAACAAAAACATGAGATGTGCAGTTAGAGAATCCAGCCCAAATATTCACATGGACTTTTTGTGCCCAACTTGTTGTAGAACATTTCAAACTCATTTTGGTCTGATCAGTCACAGTCGGATATATGTATATGGTAACTTGACTCTAATACAGTGATGTCATTTTGTTCCTCTTTGAGAACAAAGGGCAGTAATCAAACCAACCTGATCTATTGCACTGATCCTGCCCTCTATTTGTTAGCTAGTACCAAATTGTTTTGATAATTACTGCTTTGTAAAACAGTTTGAGATCTAGTATTGTTAGATCACCTCATTTCAATTTTTAATTGATTCTTTTGATGTGCTTGATTTGTTTTTGTTTTTTCAGTTTAATTTTTAAAATTATTTTATGTCTCTAAAATAATTCCCCCCCTGAATAAATAAATTAATTTAAATAGAAATTCATTTTATTATATTGACTTAGACTATCCATAAATATTTAATTTTTCTCTAGTTGTTTATATCTGAATTTATTTGATTGAAAAGTGTTTTGTATTTGTGTTTATATGATGTCTTGGTTGGTCTTGTCAGGTAGAGAAGACTTTAATGACTTTATAGACTTTAATGGTCTGTAGTTAATTTTAAATGGAATTTCCATTTTTTCTCTAGATATTATTGGAAATACATAGAAATATTCATGATTTTTGTTGGCTATTTTTCCCCAGAAGTTATTAATTATTTCTACTAAGTTTTTAGTTGATTCTCTAGGATTCTTTAAGTATACCATGACATCATCTGCAAAGAGTGATAATTTTGATTCCACATTGCCTATTCTAATTCTTTGATTTATTTTTCTCTCTTATTGCTATAAGTAGCATTTCTAGTGCAATATTGAGTAACAGTGTTGATAATGGACATCCTTGTTTTATTCCTAATGTTATTGGGAAGGTTTCTAGCTATGTCCATTACAGATAATGGTGTGATTTCAGATATATAATATTTATTATGTTAAGGAAGGCTCAATTTATTCTTTTGTTTTCCACTGTTTTTAATGAACGGATATAATATGTTGTCAAAATATTTTTCTGCCTCTTTTGAGATAATCTTATGATTTTTGTTGGTTCTGTTATTGATATGGTCAAGTATATTACTATTTTTCCTAATAATGAACCACCCATGCATTCCTTGTATAAATCTCACCTGATCAATGCATACAATCTTTGTGATACATAACTGTAACATCCTTGCTAGTATTTTATGTAAAAAACTTGCACCAATATTCATTAAGAAAATTGGCTTATAGTTTTTTTTTTCTCTGCTTTTGCTCTTCTTGGTTTAAGTATTAACACTATATTTGTGTTATATAAGGCATTTCATAAGATTCTTTCTCCAATTTTCCAAATCATTTTCCTTCTCCCTTTCTTCCTCACCTTCCATCTCCTCCCCCTCCTTCTCTTCTTAATATTCTTTTTCTTCTCTCTTTCTGTATCTGACTCTCTGTAGGTTTCTCTGTATCTCTGTGTCTCTATGTATCTGTCTCTTGTGTGTCTCTGTGAGTCTGTTTCTGTCTCTGTCTCTGTCTCTCTCTCGTGTCTGTTTCTGTCTCTCCTGTGTTTCTTCTAAAAAGTCTGTTTTATTTTTGACCACTGACTCTGACTTCCTTAATCTTGCTTCCCCCCCCCCCATTCAAGATTCCCACGCCACCCTTTTACCAGTTTTCAGATATGCAAAATAATTTACTGGGAAAATAGAAGACATTTTTTGCTCCTGTTCTAGATCTAAAAACTTTTGATAGCTATCTCTAACTTCTCCTCCTTTGCTTTATAGCCATCCTCTCAACAGTCAACATTTATACTTATGTTATTGATAGAAACTGATCTCCAGATTCACACCATTTCTCTATTTTCAATTTCCCCCCTTTCCTGACTTTCATATCCCCTGCAGTTTATAAACATGGTCAAGTATATCTCAATTGTTAAAAAAACAAACAAAACAAAAACAAACAAACAAAAAAAGCAGTTAGTTGGTATAGTGGATAGAGCAACAGCCCTGAAGTCAAGAGGACTTGAGTTCAAATCTTGTCTCAGACACTCAATACTTCCTGGCTGTGTGAGTAAGTCACTTGGGCAAGTCACTTAACCCCAACTGTATCAGCAAAAAAATAAAAAAAAAAATCACTTGACTAATAGCATTATTTGAATCCATTATCTTCCATGCCATTTCTCATTTATAGGAAAACTTTTTGATCAAACAATTTTCATGCATTAGTTCTACTTCAACTCTAATTCACTTTGCAATGTTTTAGAGTCAAGCGGGCCTTATTCATTACTCAGCTGAAACTATTTCTCCCTAGGTTAGTGATGAACCCTTTATTCATAAATTCAATGCACTCCCCTTTTAACCCTTTCTTGATTTCTCTGAAGCATTTAATATTGTTTTCTCCAAGATATCTTCTCCTTCTAGTTTTTTTCATCATCATAGTACTTCTTGTTTCATCTCCTCCATATTTGACTATACCTCATTATTATTTGTTGGAGCTTTGCCTTTATTCTGTTCAATATGTTTTCATATTAGCCCTCAGCTCAGTTCTGAGTTTTCTATTCTGTCCTTCACTCCCTTGGTGATCTTATCATAATTGGATTATAATTAGATTATAATTGGATTATGATTTCTACATGTAATATATATGATGCATGGATTACATATTCATACATGTATAGTATGTATAAATATTTATAATAGGCATATGTGATATATTTCTATATGTAACTCTAAATATAGTCATATACATATTTTTGCATGTTTTTGTTTGTATATACATACATATGTGTGTGTGTGTGTATAATTTCCAGTCCTAGTCTATATTCTGAACTCAAATACCACATGTTGGATATTTCCTATATGTCCCAAAGACATTTTTCTTAGATCTATTTTCCTAAATTTATCAGTTGTTTGATAATATATATTCGACATTTTCTTCTATTTTTTCTTCTTTTGATTTTGCTCTATTGTTTCATGTCTTATGTATTCCTTAGCTTCCATTTAACAAACTGTAATCTTTAAGGAATTACTTTCTTCAATAAACTTTCTCCAATACTCAAACTTAAAATGACCAAAATAGAACTTATCTTCCTTATATCTCATCTTATTTTCTCAAATTCTGTAGAGAATATTATGTACTAGATATATGAGCTTCCTGTAATTATTAGCTTTCTACTCTTATTCACCCTATCTATGCAGATGCCATATATAGTCAAATCTATCTCCCCTATAACTTTCATATCTATCCCTTTCCCATCACTCACAAACTAACCACCATAGTTCAAATCCTTACAACCTACCTCCGGCTTGAAGTTTTGTAACAATACACTCCAAGGAGATTGTGAAATAGATCAATAGCCATTGGTTTCCCTCCTCCTCCAATCCTAGTCTTTACTTTCTCTGTTTTCTAAACAATTGCTAAATTCTAAAGTAAGTTTGATCTTCTCCTTGTTCTTACTCAAGAAGTGCTAATGACTCTATTTTTTCTAGGATGTAATACCAATTCTTATTTTTAGCATTTAAAATCTTTTATCACCTAATTCAATACTCATCTCAAAACCTATCTCCAGCAAAATGAAGTTCTGAATTTTTTAAGCTGCTATTTGATCTCTTTTGATAATATCTTCCACTTAGTGTTCCTAGCTCTTTATAATTTGCCCCCTTCATTAGAAAATGAACTCTGACATCTGAAACTTATTTTTTCTTTTATCATTTTCTATATTGTCAGTGATTAGCACAGTACTGAATAACCATGGCAGGTTTATTTGCACATTTTTTCATCCATACATTCTATATTATAGTAAAACTGATTTTCTTATTGTTCCCTTTTAAAGACATCGCACTTTCTCTCTTTGTGCCTTTGCATAAACTTTTCTCCATGCCTTGAATTGACTCCCATTTTACCTCCAATTCATATTTTTACATAACATTATATAAGTGTTAGTTATCAGCTTTTGTTTATATTACTAGGTAAAGATAAGGAAGGTGTACATTCTAGGCCTGTGGAAAGGCCAGTATAAAACTCAAATATTAGAAATGAAGTATCATCAGAAGAACAGAGAAAAGACCAATTTGGCAAGCTTGCAGAGTGTAGGAGACAAAATGATCTCTAGTGAAGCTGAAAAGATAGGTTAGAGTCAGATTTTATAGGAATTGAAAAACTAAATGGAGGAGCTTTAATTTTATCTTTAACAGGAAGACAGTCTAGTTGATTGACTAAGGGAGTCACATTTAGATCCATGTTTAAAGAAAATTATTTTGTCAGTAAATTGATAATGAATTGAAGTGATGAGAGAATTGAGATAAGGAGACCAATTGGGAGGATGTTGAAATTATCTTGGTTACAAGTAATGGGGCTCTAAATTAAGAAAGTAGCTGTATGAATGAAGGATATAGAAATAAATGAGGTTTTGAAGTTTCCAAAAAGACAAGGTTCAAAAAGACAAAAAGATAGTCACAACTAACTCTTTATGACCCCATTTGGAGTTTTCTTGTTTGAGATAATTGAGGGATTTGCCATTTCCTTCTTCAGCTCATTTTGTAGATGAAAAACTGAGACAAACAGGGTTAATTAACTTGCCATGATCACACAGATGGTAATTATTTGAGGCCAGATGTGAACCAAAGATGATTCTTATTGAATCCAGATCCAGCACTTTATTGTGCCACCAAGTTGCCCTCCCAAAGTCAAATGGTTAGTCAATAATAATTTAAGGCCTCACTATGTGCCAACCATGATGCTAAATGTCAGGAATGCAAAGACATATCAAAAATAACTCCCAAACAAGTCTCTATATTCAAGGAACTCAGGAGATTTGTCAGCCAATTAGATACATGGAGTAAAGGTGAGCAAGGAGTTACAGATAATTAAATTGTAAGTATGTTGATGACCTCAACAGATATATGGAAATTTGGAAGAGGAGAAGGTTTAGAACAAAACTAATCAGTTTTGTTTTAGACATATTAAACTTAAGATGTCTATGGAAACCTTATTTGAATCCCAATAATCAATAATATAAGCACAAAACTCAGAAAAGAGCTTGGCTCTTTTCAAATATATACACTAATATACACAATGCAATGCATATGTGCACTCATTTGTGTATGTGTATACAAATAGATATCTATATTTTAGATATAGATGCAAATAACTCTATGTACATATATCCATTTATATATTTATTCATCTATTTACCTATCTACCATTTATGCTCATTATTCATATTATTTGTGAATTTGGCTACTTCCTAATTTGTATTTATAATCTCTGCGTTAATACTCGCAATGCTTTCCCAGTCATTCTCCAAAATTCCGATGAAATCAAATAAGATCATCTTTGCCTTCCTGTATCAACTCCAGTCTGTTTAGTATCACATTTAATTTTGTTGTTTAAAACAGTCCCTAAGTGTAGAGGGCTGGGACTCTGTAGAAGTAGACTTGAAACAAGAATACTTACAACAAAGTGTTAACTCAGTGTAATTGATGAGGTAATGGTTCTCTAGTTTACATATACTTAGTACTTAGCATGGTGATGTAATGGTTCTACTGTTGATGTAATTGTAATAGGTTATTTAAGGGCTAAGAGAACTGGGGACAGAGGCAGACTATGGCAGACTCAGATAGACTGGTTGAGGATGCCACACTGTCAAACTGCTGGAGGAGACTGGGTCAGACTGAGACTGGGTCAGACTATGACAGACACAGACTGTGAAGGAGACAATAAAGATTTTAGACTCTATTCTTTTCCATCCTCGAGGTGACTATCCTGCTGAGAACAAGGCCCTCTGGTGGCTCTCCAGAAAGCTAGCCTGGATATTACACCTGAGCACCATATTGAAGAGCTGTCTAGTTTTCTTAAGTATACCAATGCTGTGACATTCCTTTTGAAGAAAATACATGTATTAGATAAACTTTATTCAGGCATAAGTTGGTGCAATATTAATGGATAAACAATATAATATATCCAGAAAAGGAAAAAAAGGAAATATCCCCATTTTGAAGTTGCTCTGGACAGCGTTAAAGAAAATGCTGTGACCAGAGGTTTCCAAGAATCTAACCCTGTATTTCTCCAGAAACAATTTTTCAGCATTGATTAATTCAGTATTCATGGCAACTTTATAGAACATAAGTGATAAGAATTGACTACATAAATCTTCAATATAGAGATGATAAATAAAGACTATGATACTTAATGAGTATGAATTTATTGCAAGAACATGAAAAGAAAAAAAAAAAAAAGAGGGCCTGGAACCTTGGCTTACACTAACAGTGGATGCCCTGGTTGATATTTGAGCAGAGAGTGACAGAGAATGGTCAGACAAGAAGAAAGTAAATGAAGAAAGAACAGTATCATGAAAACCTAGAAAGAGTAAATCCAGGGGGCAATCCACAATGTCAAATGTATTAGATGGGCTGATAAGGATTAATACTGAAAAACAAAATAAACAAATCTTCAGATTTAGTATTTCAATAGATTAATAGCAATTTTGAAAAGAATAGTTTTGGAGTTTAGGAATATAGAAGGAAGTATTTTAAAACACAAGAATGAAGGAGAAAAGTAGCATGTATACACAGCTTTTTTTTGAGTCTGAAAAAGGGAAAAGACATTTAAAATAATAGTTTGAGGGATTAGTAAGGGGGTGTCAAGGTTTTTAGGGATTGGGGAGATCATCTTTGAAGGAAGTAGAAACGGTATCAATTAGTCATTAGTTACCATTTCTTTACTTCTATTTTCTTTGGAATTAATTTATTTTCAGCGAGATTTTGTACCTTTTTCTACATTTGGTCAATTTTGCTTTTTAAGGAGATTTCTTTAGTTAATCTTTGTACTTTACCCCCTTTAGACCAATTTTCTTTATTAAGATTTTATTTTTATTGGTAATTTTTTGTATGTACCTTTTTTACCAAGGCATCGATATCCCCCTCTGCCATGATTTTCTTGTATCAACTGTCATTTCTTTTCTCATTTTTTCCATCTACCTGTATTATTTGATTTTTAAAATATGTTTTAGTTTCCATCAGGAATTCTTGTTTGGCCTGTATCAAAATTACTTTTTTTATTTGAAGCTTATAGGTTTTAATAGCTCTGTCTTCTGAGTTTGTATCTTGTTCATTCCTCTTCTGCTTGTGGTTCTTGTTTTTGTTGCTCTTTGTTAATTTCCCCCTACTATTTCTTTCTGTTGATGTTCTTCTTTGTCAACGTTATGAACTTTGTTAATTTCCAATAAATTAAAGAATTAACTATTCTGTTTGTACAATTTTCCTTTCTCCTAATTCTTTCACTCAAACACAGAAACTATGCAAATTATATTAAAGCAATGTGCTTGAATTACTGTACTCTGTAATGTTTGGTTTAGCTTCATAATAAAATTTTTAAAGATTTTTGAAATTATTCTTTGTATTCTTACTGTTTTAAAATCTAACATGATCCACTATGAAGCAGACTTAATATTTTAGAGTTTGACATATTGACATACTAATTTGAAAGGAGCTTAAAAAGATCATAACCCCTCATGTTACTGCTTTACGGCAGACTATAGCCTGCCAGAATTCTATAGGAATACTAAGAATTTTCATTATTAATAACCTGTAATTATTTTCTCTGAGCCTAAAACAGCCTACAGGATTGAAGATGGAGGTGTAATAGAATCTAGTTATCGTGGAAAAAAAAACTTATTTTTTAAGAAATATTTTTATGTGGACAGAAAAGCTGTATTAAATTCCTTCATTTATCCTGAGCCTGCCTTATTCCAGCGGAGCAGCCTTCGAATCTTGAGAGCTGCATCTACGAATTGGGGGCAGTTTTTAAAGATTTTGACAGCTCAAAACACTTAACATTGTTTCACTGGATATATGGGGTTTCTGTCAATAAAACTTATTTGGATGTGCAAGGCAAACATTCTTTGTCCATTTATTACTTCCTTTTGGAAATATATCTAAAAATTTAGATAATTGTCATAAAGCTAACAACAAAAACAACTGACATTTTTATGGAACTTATAAAATTTGTAAAATGCTTTCTGTGCACTATTGCATTTAGCAGTAGGTAGGCATACAACAAGCATTTTATTAAGTGTTTACTACTATCTACCAAACACTATATTAATTGTTGGTGAATTAAGTACTAGCAAAAAGAAAGATACTTGTTATCCTTAAAGGGCTTACATTATAACAATAGTGAAAACTCTGCATAAAAGGGAACTTAAAGCAATAATAGGGGTGGAGCTGGAGAAAAGAAAATTACATTAGGGCATGATAGGAAGAAGGGTAATGAAGCATGAGAGTCTTCAATCTTTCCTCTAAATGGAGGCTATAGTAAGGAACTCCTAAATGGGAGAACATTATATTAAAGGGATGTTTCAGTGTGAAAAGTCTTTAGTCACTTAGGGAAGTTCCAGAGTGACAAGACTCCTGAATTATGGGGATAAAATCATGGAAAGTCAAAAGAATAATGGGGAGAGGAAAAACACCTTTATAAGGAATTATTATTCTCATTTTACATAGAGTGAAACTGAGAAGTTTCAGAGAAGTTCAATGATTTCCCTCAGTTCGCATAGCTAGTATTAGACTAAGGCATGATTTGAATGTAGATCTCCCTGATTGCATATGTCTAAATTCTTGGAGTACTTTGACTTGTAGATATTAAACTACTTTAGGAATGTATATGTCAGTGAAAAAGATATCAAAGAAACACACTAAGCAAAATGCTGGTAAAGGATTTTCATGCTTCCTGGAAGAAGCCAATATGCCCTGCATATAATCAGACATATGGCTGATTGTCTATGCATTCTAAGATTCTAGTGCCCTCTAAGGGGTGCCAGATGATCATAGTACCAGATAAATAGAAAATTTGTTGTTTTTCATCTATCAAGAACAAGTGACAATAATATTTGGATTCACATTTTATGAATAAACCTGTCCAAGACACCGTGGGAATATGAAAAAAAGAACAGAAAACATTTTTTTTCAGCTCTCTAGGAACCAATATGATATGGAATATGGAAAACAAACAAACTAGAATGCATATGTGCAATGCTTTCTCTTTCTCCTTCTGTTCCACTCTTTTCTATTTATACTTCAATATTTGAATGCATTGATAATCTAATCTCTCCACCAATACTGATTGCAAAGCCACCATGTCTCTTATTAAGTATAATTCTTGCCCATTCCTATCTGCAAATCATTGATGGAGGTTCTACTTCCCATGCTGGAGGCAGTTATTTCATTCTTTTAATTATTCATGAAACACTTGAGATGTTCATCTGTTATTCCTCACTTTCACTATATTTTTTGCCATACACATCCTAAATGATCTTTTATTCTACTTGTATACAAGTCAAAATTGGAAATTTGCTGCCATCTGCTTATACTATTCATGGACATTTTCATTGCTCTGCATTTTAAATTCTTTTGAGGTGTTGGTATTCTATAATTCACTTTCATAAAATGTTTTGGGAGAAGTATGGTATTACAGAGAAGGGTTTTTCTGTTAATTTGCAATTTGTGCAAATTTGAAATCATCCCAAGTACTGTGCCAACTCTATTAAGTGATTTAGCCTGACCAGCTCCTATTACTCAATTTTAGGCCAGTTCAGTGTCTTAGATTCATTTACTGATAGACAAACTCAATGGAATTTCCTTTCAAAATTATGTTCTAGGCAATATGCATTCTTTACAAAGTTTATTCTTTTTTTTTCCTTTTGAGTGATTCTTTTGAATCACCACATGCCTTACTGTTACAGGGCTTACTTCATTGAGAATAATGTAGAACATTTTCTTTAAAAGGGAATAATGTTTCTCTTTATACTTGATGAAAATCATTTTTTCATAATACTGCTGAGTTCTACAGGTAGACAGTAGTCTGATCTACCTGTTTATTGATTAGCTTGATATTGATGCTCAATAGATGATTTGTTATTAATATGTTATCAGTAAGTTTTTAATTGATATATTTTGCATTATCATTTCCCCAAATATTCATTCCCCTTTCTGTCAAAGAGTCATCCCATGTAGTGTATACTATCACCTTCAAGACAAAAGAGAAAAATAAAAGAAAATAGATCTGATCAGTTTGTACATTGAAAAAATTTGAAAAAATATGCAATTTACAAAACTTGTGGACTTCCTACCTCTATTAAAGGATTACATAGGTGCAATTTCTTATATAGCTTCTTTTGCCATTTGTTTTTTAAAATTTTGCAATTTCACATTAAGTTTGGGAGGCTGTTCCTTCTATTTACATTGTTGTAAATGTGTATGATGATTTCTTGGCTCTGCTTACTTTATTCACTTAAGTTCATGTAGATCTTTCCATCCATTACATTTGTTATTTCTTAAGGCACAATATTTCCTTGCATTCATATATCACATTTTGCTTATACATTTCCCCAAATCAGTGATTATCTATTTTGTTTCTAATTCTTTGCATCTCCAAAAAATTTTGCTTTATCTATATCTATATCTATACATGGGATATCAATATAGTTAAGTAATCTCCAATCAGTTATTTGCTTTATTTTAAATTGCTTTCCAACATGGTTTGATGGCTTCACAGCTTCATCAACAATGCAATATAATGCCTATTTGTCCATATCCTTTCTAATATTTATTATTTCTAACAATTGTCAATTTGCAAAGTGACATAAAATGTTAGAATTGCTTTGTTTTTATTTTCTTATTATAGATAATTTACATTAATATAGTCATACCTTGAAAATCTACTTTTGAAAACCATTCATATCTTTGTCCACTTTTCTACTGAGAAATTTCTTTTTGACACATAGACATGAATATGTTACTTGTATGTATTAGATAACAAACCAACAGAAATTGAATTCAAAATTCATTTCCCATTTGACCATTACCATTCTCATCCTAAATGCATTGTGTTCATGCAGAAATTTTTCAGTTTCTCACAATAATTTATCTTGTGTATCTTCTACAATTGCTTTTATCCTTTGCTTAAGATGATATCTCCAGTTTGTAGCTGGGAGAAGTCTATGATCTCCTCTTTTAAATAGCATGATCCATTTAGATTTCGTTGTATAATGTTGTATAAAATAATTAGTATTTTTCCTATACTGACTTTATTTTCCCAGTGATTTTTATCAAATGCTGAATGATTTCTTAAGTATTTTCTGTTTTATACCTTTTTGGAAACTAGATTTTGGGGTTTCATTATTTCTGATTGTCCTTTGTTTTATTGAAACTCTCTGTCTGTCTCTCTCTCTCTCTCTCTCTCTCTCTCTCTCTCTCTCTTTTTCTCTCAAACTAATTCACCTTTTTTTTGATGAATTTTTGAAAATTTAGATCCCATTTACCCCTTCCTTTCATTATTTCTTTTAAGTTTCTAGATAATTCTTTTTCAAATGAAAGTAAATATTCAATTAATAAATTTTCTTTTTCTGTTTTGTTAACGTATGTTTGTAGGGATATGGTTTTGCCCCGGCAACTTTCTTACCTTCATTGAAGAACTATTGACTTATTGTTTCATCAAAATTATTTTCTTTCACATAATCATTTATTGTTTCTGTGATTTGGCATTTGATTCATTTATTTTACTTTAAAATCTACATTTGTCACTGTCTTTTGTTCACACTACCTTAACTAATTAATATTTGTTCTGTTATCATATATAAATGGAGTTTATTAATTCTGCTTTTATCCCCACTTTTTCAATACTTCTTTTTCTCCTTAACCTTTTCCTAATATGAACTATTGTTATAGACATATTCAGAGTTATTTTCCCTTTATTTTAAACTTTTGATTTGAATAAGGTACATCATAATTCTCCTGTCTTCTTCCTTTTCTCTACCTTCTTATGTTGTATATATATATTTTTCTTTTGCAGTTAAGTTCTTTAAAAATAATGATATAACTGTAGATGAGCATTATAAGATCATTGTATGATGGGCCAATCCTGCTTGTCCATAATTCTTTTTATTTCCATATTTTTACCTCATATTTTTAATAATATATTAATGTTTTTATGTTATTTTATTATTATTACTGTTGTCATTGTTTTGTTATATTGATGCATTTGATTATTATGCTTTCAATAAGTTAGTTGGTTCAGGAGATCAAGCTCTGAGCCTAAATTTTTGCAATATTGGAGTTTAAATTTGACCTCAAATAACAGGTCTTGTGATACTGGGCAAGTCACTTAATTTCTGTTTGAGTTTCCTCAGGTATAAAATGGGGATAATAATAACACCAACAATTTTTTCTGGTTGTTTAAAAATGAGATATTTGTAGAACACTTGGCATAATATTAGCACATAGGTTCACTATTAATAATATTTCTATAGTTTGGGATATTTGTGAAGCAGATATTTGTTAAGCTCTGGATTTCTTTGTATAAATGCTTCAAACATTTTTTTTTTTTTAATTTACTTCCCATCTTTTTACGTTAATGATTTGGCTCAGCTTTGCAGAGTATGTCCTTGAGTGGCATTTTAAGCTCATTTTCCCTTCATAAAACATTATTTCAATCCTTCCTATAATTTTTAGTTGTTGCAAAATAGTTTTATATTGTTGTATTAACAGAATTTTCTTTGCTTTATATTATTTGTAGGTCTTTTCCCTGATTCTCTGCACAATTTGTTGTCAATTGTAGGAACTGTTAGATTCATTCATTATGTGTCTTGTTATTTGCAGTACCATTTCATTTCTTTATGTTCAAAAGTTTTATATAAATTTCTTCTATTTTGACTCACATATTCTTCTGGGAGATCTATAAATCCTTAGTTGTCTCTTCATGTCCTTTTTTCAAGATCATTTTGCTTTGCTTATTTGAAAGTCATTATTTTTTTTTTTTTAACATTACTTCTTTTAGAAGCAGCTAGTTGTGCAGAAAGTAGAATTTTGGTACTAGAGTATAAAGGAACAACCTGAGTTCAATCACATCCTTAGACATTTGTTAGCTGGGTAGTAAGTTACCTAATCTTCACCTCAGTTTCCTCAATTGCAAAATGGAGGTAAGAAAAGCATTTTCCTTACAGTCTTACCGTGTGAGGATCGGATAAAATAATCTGTAAAAAGTGGTTAGCACAGTATCTGGAACATATTAGATATAACGTAAAAACTTATTCTCTTTCTTCACCTATCTTCTTGTTTCTACGTTATCCTTCAAATTTTTTATGTATTGATTCTTAATCAGATATTCTCTATTTTGTCTTATTGTTGATAAACTTGCTAAAGTGAATACTAATTTTTGTATTTTGCTAATTATTTCTGGTGTGCAGATCATGAATTCTGCTTTAATAATTCTTTTTAAAAAATCAGTTATATTGGCTTTGGTTTCATGCTCTTAGGAATTCACAAATTCCTCTGTCTTATCAGTGGTTGATTCATTTTCCCATGATTTGGAATATTTATTTATACATGCCTGGACTATTTTGCCTTCTGATATTTACAAATTTCCCTGTTTGTTTAATTGCCTATACTTAAGTGCTTCTTTTTCCTTAGATTTTTGGTAACTCCATTACCTGCTTCCTTGTCAGTTTTTCTCTTTACTTGCTTTCTGGATCTTTCCCCTTTGATTGTGGTTTCTATAAGGGTTATACTTCAAAGTTGCTTCAGTCTTTTCCCATATTGGGCAATTCACATTTCATTGAGGGGTTCATTGAGTAGGTAGAATGAAGAAGGTGCTCAATTATAATGTTAACAATCAAAACATATTTATATCAGCTATTAAAATTAGCAAAGTACTTTTCAATTGTTAATTTATTAAAAATTTCCTCTAAATAGTATACTAATCAAAATTGTTGGTAAGCTTTTCTTTTAAAGTTATGGTGCTCTTGTATCACAAATCCTTAAAAAATAAAAAGAAATGTCCCACATATATTAACATACTCATAACAATATAGTATGCAGAATATTTTTCTCCCCTCCGAAATGAGAACTATGGATTATTGGCCATAGAATACTGTTTATTTGTCAAATGCATTTTTTGATGTTCATTTTTGATCATTTATCTTTCTTCATTACCACAATGGGATATTGGATGATGGAATGATATGACAGATTAAAAAAAAAGACACTAATAAAACTTTAGTAAATAGAAATAAAAGTAAATAATTCTAATGCTTTTTGAGAGAGAGAGCAAGAGGAAGCACACATACACTTGTGTGTGTGTGTGTGTGTGTGTGTGTGTGTGTGTGTGTATTTTTGAAATATCTGAATATTTTGGGGGAGAAATAGCCCCAAGTAGTAACATAAGAAGAAGGTATCTAGAGAAAGGGAAATAAGAAATCAGGAGAGAGAGAGAGTTCTTTTCCCCTATACTTTTGCATGGAATTTTTTGGGCAAAACTGCTCTTCCCTAATTTTGATAGGTGCTGATCTGTTATCTATGGTTTGCTGAACCAATTAATAGTTTAAAAATACTAAGCATTTAAATGACATTAACTATAAAGTGAAACACTTATTTGTATAGGATGGCATTTTATTACCTTTTATAAATGTTAAATAATTTATTCAAGTCATTTTGACTTCATTCAGAAATTTTAAAGAGATATGCAGGAATACCTAGATAAAACAATGGTTCTCTTTATTCTAACAAAATGTTTAAGTCTAAGTTTATATAGATCCAGTTATCTTGTTGTTAATGGTTTCATATTCCACAGAAAATTTTATAGGTCATATGACAAGGAACTGAGTTTGAATTATTGATTGAGGCAAAAGTTGACATCATACCATCCCCATATTTAGCTACTCAAGAGAACAGAATGAAATGATATTTAGGATCTTAGTCTTAAATATGAAAGATTTGAAAAGCCAATGAGTCTTAATTCCTTTTTTATATAAAAAGACTAAGACCTAAAGAGGTGAAATGGTTTGCTCAAAGACATAAAGTAAATGAGAGAAGCAGGATTTGAATCCAAGTGCTCAGACTCAAAATCCAGTTCTCTTTCTGCTTCAACAAGAATTGTTTGCTGTTTAATGTTCTGCTAAGGGAACATAGAAGGTTAGACAATAATGTGTCCAGTATTATTGATCTTGCCCATATAATTGACACTATTTTTTAAACCCAAAATGAGATCCAATATGAAATGCATATATGTTTATTGCAGAATATTTTAGTTTTTTTTCCAAGTACTTGAAAATTTTTGAACATTTATTTTTAAACTTTTAGTTTTTAAATTGTCTTTTTCCCTTTGACCTCCATTAAGAAGATTAACAATTTGACATAGATTATACATGTGTAGTCATGAAAAATATATTTCAGTATTAATCATGTTGTGAAAGAAAACAGATTAAAACAATTATGAATAAATAAAGTAAGAAAAATTTGCTTTATTTTGCATTCACACTCCATTATTTCCTTCTCTGGAGAAGGTTAATGTTTTTTATGATTTCAGATTTGTCTTTTAACAGTATTGCTGGGAATAGCTAAGTAATTCAGAGTTGGTCATCATACAACATTATGTGCAGGGTTTTTTTTTTTTCCTGAAAAAATCCTGCTCATCATTTCTTTTAACACAACAGTCTTTTGTGACAGTCATATAGCACAACTTTTTCAACCATTCCTCAATTGATGGGTATTTTCTCAATTTCCAATTCTTTGCCACCATGAAAGGAGATATTATAAATCTTTTTATACATGTATGCATTTTTCATTAAAAATCTTTTTAGGTAATGATTTTGCTTGATCAAAAAGTAGGCACATTTTTATATCCCTTTGGCTATAATCAAAAGTACTTTCCAGAATATTTGGAGCAGTTCACAGTTCTCTAACAGTACTTGTAAACAAGTTATCCTCAAACATTTATCTTTTTTTATCATATCAGCCAGGTGTGAAGTGGTACCTTACAATAGTTTTAATTTGAATTTCTCTAATCAATAGGTATTTTGACCAATTTTATATGACTATAGGTATGTTTGATTTCATCTGAAAATGGGCAGTTCATATACTTTGACCATTTATCAATTAGAAAATGACTTGAATTCTTATAAATTTGACTCAGTTCTGCATTTTTTTTTTGGAAGAATGAGGCCTTTTTCAGAGAAACTTGAATTTGTTTCAGCTGTATTATTTTTGTGCAAAACCATTAAATTTAATGTAATCAAAATGATACATTTTATATCCTGTAACACTATTTCTTATGTGTTTATTAATTTCCCTCCCTTATCCATAGATGTGAGAGAAATTATTTCATACTACCTTAATTTGCTTATAGTATCCTTTATGCCTAAATCATGCTCCTATTTTGATCTTGCTATATCATGTGAGATGTTAACATATAACTAGTTTCTGTCAAACTGCTTTTTAGTTTTCTCAGAAGATTTTGCCAAATAGTAAGTTCTTGTCTGCAAAGCTTGGATCTTTGGGTTTATCAAAAATTTGATTATAGTAGTCATTTATTATTTTCTATTTGGCACATAATCCATTTACTCTACTGACCTAGCCCTCTATTTCTTAGACAAGATCAAGTTGTTTTGATAATTACCGTTTTGTAATGCAGTGTGAGGTCTGATATGAATGTTATCTTCCTTCAATTTTTCTACATTGAGTCTCTTGATATTCTTGACTTTTTGTTCTTTTAGATGATTTTTATAAAGAATTTAATCTAGATTTGTAAAATAATTTTTATAATTTAATTGTTATGGCACCATATAAATAAATTAATTTAGAAAGGTATGTAATTTTTAAAAATTATATTTGATCAACCTATCTGTGAATAATTAATATTTTTCTAATGGTTTAGATTTTGCTGTGCTTACCATAAAAAGTGTTTTGTAATTGTGACCATATAGTTTTGTGCTTGTGACAAGTGCATACTTATCTTGTCAGGAAGACTCCCAATGATGTTATATTGCTTATATTTATTTTAAATGGAATTTCTCTTTTTGTCTTTTGCTGCTGGACTTTCTTGGTAGTATATAGAATGCTTATGATTTATGAGGGTTTATTTTATGTCCTGCAACCTTGCTAAAGCTGTTATAATTCAAATTTTTTTTAGTATATTATTTAGGATTGGTCAAATATATCATCTTGTAATCTTCAAGAAGAGATAGATTTTTTTCCTCATCGCTTATTCTAATTTTTTTCATTTTCTTATTCTAATCATTTTTATAGTTAACATTTCTAGTAGAATAATAGTTGTGATAATGAACATCCTTTCTTTACCTCTGATCTTGTTGGGAAGTCATTTAGCATATCCTCAATACAGATAATGCTTGCTGATAAATACTTATTTTAAATAAATATTTATTTGTTCCTATACTTTCTAGTCTTTTTAATAAGAATGATTATTATATTTTATAAAAAAAAATAACTTTTTTCATTGCATCTATTGAGATTACATGATTTCAGGTTTTTTTCTGATATTTTCCTAATATTTAAGTAGCCCTTCAATAACAGGATAAATCCCACTTGATCACTGTGTGTTGCTATAATCTATTTGATTTTATGTTATTTATGTATTTTATCAATATTCATTGGGAAATTGACCTATAGTTTTCTTTCTCTGTTTCTGCTTTTTCCTAGTTTAGGTATCAGCACCATATATGTCTTATAAAAGTAAATTGGAAGTGCTCTTTTTTGTCTGTTTTTCTTAATAACATTTATAGTTTTGCAATTAATTGTTTGTTTTTTAACTGTGCAGTAGAACTGTTTTTTTTCCCCTTAGGAACTTATAGATCACTTGCTCACTTTCTTTTTCTAAGATAGGATTATTTAAGTATTCTTTTTACTCTTCTGTTAATTTGGGCAATTTTATGTTTTTGTAAATATTTTGTCCATTTAATTTAGATTAATAGATTTATTGATATATAATTGGCAAAATATCTCCTAATAATTGCTTTAATATTTTCCTCATTAGTGTTGAATTCATCTTTATATTTTTGATATTGGTCATTTCCTTCCTTTTTTAGTGAAATTAACACTATTTGTATTTTATGTTTTTATTTCACAAAACCAGAGCCTTAGTTTTATTTATTAGTTCAATAGTATTACTCTCTCCTTTGATTTTTAGAATTTTCAATTTTCAATGCTCTTTCTCTCTTTTATTGATATAAGCATTTAGAGATATACATTTTCCCTAAGTGCTGCTTTGGCTACATCCCATAAGTTTTTGTTGTCATTCTTAATGTAACTGTTGGTTGTTTCTATGGTTTGTTCTTTGGCCCACTGATTCTTTAGGATTAAATTATTTCCATTCCAACTAACTTTTAAATTTTGTTTCCATAACTTTTCATTGAATGCAATTTTTATTCCCTTAAGATCTGAAAAGGATGCATTTAGCACTTCTGCTTTTCTGTAATTGTGAAGATTTTATGTCCTAATATATGGGCAATTTTTGTGTAGTTGCTATGTACACTAGGGGTAAAAAGATAGATTCCTTTCCATCCTTTTTCAGCTTTCTCCAGAGATCTATCACATGTATCACATCTAACAATTTTATCCATCTCATTAACTTCTTTTTTGATTTTTTTGAATTAGATTTATCTACTGGATTGCTTGTCATTTCAGTTACATTGAATGTACATTTTACCCCATAAGTATTATGCTCAGTTTTTCAGATAGGTTATTTTTGGTTATAGTCTTAGTTCCTTTTCATAACAGATTATCATGTTCCCAGGCTTCTGATTTTTAATTCATAGATTGCTAAATATTTTGTTATCCCAACTGTGGCTGCATGATATTTGGATTATTTTGTTTTGTTTTCTGGATACTTACAATACTTTCTACTTGATTAGAGAGCTTTGAAATTTGGCACTAATATTCTATTTTTTCATTCTGGTTCTAGATTATGTGAAGTTCTCTTTCATGATTTCTTAAAAAATACTATCAAGCCTCTTTTTTGATGGCTTTCCTGTTGTCCAATAATTCTTAAATTATCTCTTCTTTATCTATTTTCTAGGTCAGTTGCTTTTCAATTAATTATTTCACATTTTATTATATTTCTTTTTCTGATTTTGCTTTGTTATTTCTTGATGCCTCATGGAATCATTACCTTCTACTTATCCGATCGTAATTTTGAAAGAATTATTTTCTTCAGTAAGGTTTTGTTCCTCCTTTCTCATCTGACTAATTCTCTTTTTCACAGAGTATTCTGCAGTGCATTTTTGTATAGCTCTTGATATTTGGCTTCTTTTGTTTTTGTTTTGTTTTTTTAGGTGTTATTTTCTTCAGTATTTTTTTTTTTGTACTTCCTTTACCAAGTTGTTGATTCTTTCAAAAATTGTTTTCTTGTACCACTCTCATTTCTTTTCTGGATTTTTCCTCTACCTCTCTTTATTTGACTTTAAATTCTTTTTTGAGTTCATTCAGGGTTTGAGATCAATTTTTTTTGAGACTTTACATAATAGATACTTTGATTTGGTTGTCTTTTTCTGAATTTGTGATTTGAGCTTTCCTGTCACCATAGTAACTTTCTACAATTTTTTTTTTGTTGCTTTTTGATAATTGTTTCAGCCTATTTCTTGACTTTTAACTTTATGTTAACGTTTCACTCTTCTCTCAGATTTGAGGGAATAGTGTCCTGAACATCAGGGTTTTAATGTAGCTTTTTTCAAGAGTTAGTTCTGGGGGTCCATAAGCTCTCAGTTTTTCCCAAGATGTTATGATCTAAGGAGAAATGTGGTCACTACTCCCCTGATCTAAAATCTTGTCTGTAAACAATTACAAGCACTCTTTTTTTCATGCTGGAACTGTGACCATGGTCTCTGCTCCTGATAGTGCTCCTCCTTTCCTTGGGATTGCAACTCAGAAACTCATGTATGGGCAATGCAACAGAGTCTTCCTTCCAGTGCCAGCAAAAAAATCCCTTTTAATGTCCTTCTGAGCAGTTGTCTGACCTTACCATTGGTGATCTGAGAGGACTGGAACCCATCACTGCTAATTTAGTCACCCAGAAGGCCTGTTTCTGGCTTGCTACTCACAACCTGCATTATCTAGTCCAGTTCTAGGATATGTTTCATTCTCACCCCAGTAAGACAAACGTTTCCTTCCAAGTTTCCAAGTTGTCTTGGGCTGGAAGTTTTTTCACTTCATTCTTTTTCTCATTCTGTTGCTTCATAATTCATTTTGAGACCTAATTTTAACATTGTTTGGAGGTGAATTTGCTCAGGTGAATCTCTGGCTCTATTCTACCATCTTGGCTCTGCTCCATACATCTTTTAAATGTCATTTCTGAGGTATAGCTAGATGATTCAGTGGATAGAGTACTGGTCTGAAAATCATGAAGAAGTAAATTAAAATTTGGCCTCATTCACTTAACACTTACTAGCAGCTATGTATGGCAGCAAGTATATTTGCTCTCAAAAACAAAACCTGATTGCCTCTCAAAAACAAAACCAAAAAAAAATTATTTCTGATACCATCCCAATTTGTCACTGAAAATTTGACTACAGACTCCTTAGTGTGAAAAATCACAAGCGATTACCCCTTACACCAGATATATTTAAAATTTTGATTTAGCCCTTTCATTATGATCATTTTTACACTGCTATAATTGGCAGATAAAAGGAATGATTAAATTGGTGCTATTTTTGAAAGACTGAGCACAAAAACTTCCCAGGGTGAATCACTGGTTGAAACCCAGTGTAATTCAGAAATCATCTAAAGTTATTGCTTTCTGAATGCTAAAATGTTGATTTTGGTCAGTTTCTTGATTTTCCAATGGCATGTTACTCGGCCAAAACAGTTACACTTAATTTTGCTCTACTCCACTCAAGGGAATGATTAACAATTAAATGGCCCCCAAAGCCAGGAATTTAAAAACCATCCCAACTCAAGATGTTAACTTATTGATGAAACTTTACTTCTACTTAATTTTTTTTTCATAATAACTGTACTCCTAAAGTTAATAAGCCTATAACAGAAACCAATATGGTTCAGATTTTCATAGGAACCCATAAGGTAGTAAGGTGTTCATTTTAGTTTATAAAAGTATGAATTGCAAAAAGAATAGAAGAAAAAAACTGTTGTAAAAATTAGGTAAATGAAGGTTGAAATGAGCTCCCAGTGTCCCTTGGGAAGGGTAAAACTATCACCACTTTTTCTTAAGATTTAATGGTTTATCTTATTATGATGTAATGGAATGAATAATGGATTTCTTAGGTTAGGTTATCAAGGTCCAAATACCAGTCCTGACATTTAGTATTTATATGATTTTGGGAAAGTGACATCTTTGGGATACTTCCTCATTAATAAATTGAAAAGAAAATGTTAAACTACATGACTTCTAAGCTCCCTTTCTGCTCAAAATCTGTGATTTTGAATAATAAGAGTAATAAGAATATAAGAAGGAAAGATGTAATTTTTTTCAGGGGATGAAACTCTATACAAGGAAAAATTGTTTCTATCTGTGCAAATTGAAGGTATCAGATCACAATCATCTATGACTTAGCATATTAGTCCTAGAAAATAGCCTAAGGTATAGAGAAGCATACAGCTAGTGTCAGAAGAAGGATCTGAACCCATATTTGTCTATATCCAAGCCTAATACTGAATCTATTATGCTTTGACACTTTTTATATTGTCTACATAAGAACTTTGCAGAAAACCTAGAAATTTCATAATGGTTTTTGGTACAATGAAAAGGCCTTGCCATCTTTATGGATGCTTAAACTATAATCCATCTTTGTTGTATGTAAAGAGTTAATATAAACATTTATATAGGAATGCAGAATGAGGGAAACATTATCATTATCACCCAAGACAATAAAAGGGAGTTTGAATAAAAAAGATGGGCCTGGGGGGAGAAAACATGACCAGGTGAAGAATATGTTTAAAACTTGGGGATTTCTTCAAAAGACAGTAATGACACAATTATGTTCCTGGTTTGCCTGTTACTGATACAACCATTAATTTCTAGATACAACCATTGAATCTAGATGCCAGGATTTATCTTTAGCAAAATTTGAATTGCTATAAAAAGGAAGTCCTGAGGAACATTGGTTATGAGAATGAAGTGCTATCCCACCAATGTGATACTCAAAGTATAGGAAAGACCACATTGTATAAAAAGTCATGAAGATATGGGTTCATATCCTTCCTCTAACACATGTGAACTGTGATTCTGGGCAAGTTCTTTAGGCCCTCAATACTTCAGGCAAGTGAAACTAGGAATTTCAGAATAGTTGATAATATACACTGATAGAGAGAGTTCCATATTGCAGAGTTCCTTCACAAATGAAGTCACCCAGGCAAAAACAAAAACAAAAAACAAAACAAAAACAAAAACCCAAAAACAAAACTAAAAAAAACAATCCCTAAGTTATAAATTTACCTTTGGAGATTTAATGAGTCTATTTTCAATGTGTGATAGGAATAAATGATTCACATCTAGTTATCTCCCTGTCCAGTAATATGCAAATGAAGCTATTCAAAAAACAAATATTGCTTAAAACATAGGGGTCATTTTGTCACTCAACTTTCATGTTCTGGAGATGGTAACTATATAATGAAGGTTAAATTATCATATGAAATTAAAAATCAACTTTTTCTTTTCTTTTTATATTTTCAAGCTTGGTTTCCTACTATGCTCTTTGTATAATTAAGTAGTACTAGAGAGAACAATCTCTTGTTCCCCTTCCCCACTCCTCTGAGATAATCTGTCCATGGTCACATAGCTTGTAAGTGTTTGAGTTCAGATTTGAACTCATCTTTGAGCACTCCTCCTAACTCCAGGGCAGGTGCTCTATCCACGCTAACATCTAATTATCCCAACATTTTGATGTCTAGTTCTACAAATTTTACATGAAGTGCATCTGATAAAGTATTTTAAAAATCACCCAAAAAGCTTTCTTCAATAAGATGAAGTACAGTTTACAATAGTATTTTTTATTGTTGATCTGGAATTTGAGTGAGAAATGAAAGGGATGCCTTTCCAAGTTGTATATCACAATAATTAAAGATTTGCAATAAATAATTAGCAACACCAGTCTCTTAGTCATAGAGCAAGACAGACAGGGACACTCAATTAAACTTTTGTCTGACTTGTCTTGACTTTTGGAAGTCTGAGACATAGATAAAGATCTACTGTATTAAACCCAAGCCCCCATAATGTTATTATCTTCCCCCACTGGCTTAATTTATGTGTTTAATTTTGGTTTGCAGTGTGCAACATGGCTAATTACTTGACAACTGTGGAACCTTACAAGAGAAAATTTTGCTTTTATAATTTGTGGCACATCAAGTGCAATAATGTACATTTAATTTCCTCAAAAAGATAATTATGCTAATAGAATTATTTGAATAAAAATTTGCACTTTGTGCTGGATTATGTCCTCTATCCACTAATTTATACTAATACAAGTCTCTTAGGAATTTTTAATAAGCCACTTCAACCCCAGGCTGGTGGGGTCTGGAAATGCTGCTGATAATAGTATCCTTAGCCTCCTGGAAAACAGAAATGCTTGCTTATAGAACATGGGAGCTAAGTTTTCAAGGCAAGATCAAATTTGGTATTGAATGAGACCCTAAGAAGAGTTTTGTAAATTCCAAGAGGGTAAACAAATTTTGCTGATTATTTTCATATTAACTTTGGGAAAGAAAAAGACAATTTAGAAATATGTTAATCCTTGGGGATTGTTTCTGGACTGGACCTCTCATGATTTTATATTTTAAAAAGTTATATATTTAGTTCTATAAGGTTGCAAAATGCTTTACAAACATTATCTCATTATGGTTATAAATTAAAATAAAAAGAAATTATACATGCTATATATTTGTGTTTTTGTATGTATTTTCATGTTTTTTTACACAGTCATTGATATAGGTAGCATTTTCCCCCTTTCCAATGGATTAGGATTAGGATGAGTGGATTAAAGAAAGCTTGCAATGTCAAGGACTAGGAATAGACTTTTGATCTCTTGACCAATTCTCTGTCCCTTAGATCACTGCTTCCTAATGTCATACTTTCTGTCACATATACTGTCAACCAGAAAAATATCTGAGCTCTCAATTTTAGACTAATCTGATCCCTGAAGCTTTAGTGGCACAATATATTGAACACCGAGTCAGGAGTCAGGAAAATCCTGAGTTTAAACCATTCTCAGATACTTACTAACTGGGTAAGTCATGCAATTTCTCTCTCTCTGTCACTGTTTCCTCAATTGTTTATAAAGTGAAGATAATGATGATACCTAACTCCCATAGTTGTAAGGGTCCATGTGATGACCGCACATTTTAAAATCAGCCGGAGTCAGGAATTCAGGTTAAGGGAAAAATCTTCAATCTTTATTCTTCGTAAAGGTGAAGGGGGATGGCAATAGCAATGTGAGCAGCTGCAACAGGAACCTAGCCAGCAGTCTCTCTCGGACTCTCTTCTTGCCCTTCTGCCTTAAAATCGTCCCTACGTCATTTCTTATACAACACATCAGGACTTGCACAAAGAGTGGGTGGGGGCCATTCTTTCTCCAAGCATATATATTGATAGCGTATGGTCCAAATAATATTTAGCCTCACGTGCTTGGGACCTCAGTGCATCAACTCGAGCTTCAGCCCATTACAGGTCCAATAGTTTAATATTTATAAATTTGCAAAATTTGTAGGTGCTTATGGATTTTTCTCTCTTTTTTCTTTCCTTCCTTCATTCACCTACCTGCTACATTGTTCTGTCAGAATGGGAGCTCCCACACCTCGATTTGATTTTTTAAGCCAGGAAAACATAGACAGCTAAATGACTCCATGGATAAATAACTGGGTCTCAAATCAGGAAAACTCGAGTTCAGATCTGGGATAAGACATTTAATGACTGTGGGATGCTGGGCAAGTAACTTGACTCTGACTCAGTATCCTTATCTTATGTAAAATGAGCTGGAGAAGGAAATAACAAATAACTCCAGTGCTTTTGCAAAGAAAACAAAACAAAACAAAACAAATGGGGTCATAAGGAATTGGACATGACTGAAATGATTGACCAATAGCAATCATCTTCTGCTCTTCCTTCTAAAGTCAGTTGTGGGCAGCAGAGAGCAAAAGGTCCTTATGTGAAGCTTCACCTCTTCATTACTAGGTGGCGATCAAGAGCAAAAATAGAAGTGCTTGACCAATGAGTCATTTACTTTCCCACCAACTAGAAATATCTTAACTGAAATGGGTTATTTTTAACAACACATCCATAACAGAACAGCTTCCAACTTCAATTCTTGATCTGGGGCCTTGATAATGGAACCCTTCAATTCAGATTCTATTCTCAGGTTATTAAATCTAAATTTCTATTTCATTGTTTTAAATGAGATGCTCTTACCTCTCGGTGACTTATTTTTCACTCAAAAAGACATAGTTCCTCAAATCCACTATATCAACTTGATAGTCTTTTTTTAAACCATGTCTCATTCTCCAAAACCTTTTGGGATTTCTCATTTTTTAAAATTTTAGTTTCAATTTTTTTCAGTGATAAAGCTGTTATATGCAAATAAGCTAAGACACTATCATGCCCTGCAGTAAAATCATCTTTAACATGATTCACCTATTCATTGATTCCATAAAACTGTTTCTTTACATTCATACTCCCCAGTTTTTAATAGATAAGAGTTTTTTTCTCTTTTTTAAAAGCATCTAACTCTTCACAGTGAAGAGATATTTTATATTATTCACAAATTTGAATGATTTTTATTTATTAATTTTCTGTTCAAATCTGCTCAAATTTTTTTTCTGAAAATTTAGTTATTAAATCATTTTTCATATTCCTTTTAGGTATCAAACTGTTCATTTGCACACTAAAATTATCTTCTATCCTTTGTTAAAATAACTATTTTCTCTTACATAAATTTTTTTCTCAAATTTTCAGTACTAAGTTCTCATAACAAAAAAAAAGTTTTAAAAAAAGAATATAAATAATATATACATACACATACACACATACACACACACACACACACACACACACACACACATACCCAAAGGATGTTGGAGGTGGCAGAGAGTCTTCAATGCTAGGATTATTTTAAGAGAAAAGAAATGGTTACAACTTCTCAAAAAATTGAAAATGATTCAAGTTTGCATGACATTTTCCATCTTAAAATATTAATTCACTGTCTTATGGATCCATTCACCATTCCTGTCAGTTTCTAGAACGAAATAACATTTCCCAGTCACCATTTTGTTGTGCTGGTTTCTTCATTTAAAAAAAAAACAATTCTTGGAGGCTCCTTAGATGCAGGGACTGCCTATATTTTGAATATACACCCCCATTGGCAAAAAAGAGTACTTGCCATATTGTTAGTGCTTAATAATTGCTTTTTCATTTATGTTCTTAAAGTATATTATTAAGAAATAATCATTGATATGGCATTGAAACATTTCAATAAGAGCTGTACTCACTACAGACTATATCATAAGATTTGTTTAGCAAAGAAATAATTTAGTCACTCTGGTCATATTGTTTTTTGGTAGTGAGAGTGCTGATTTCCATATTTTCTAACAAGGACATCCAGAATCTGCAAAATTCTTTCTGGATATTAAATTATTTACTTAGATGAAGCTTCATCTCCTCTTTTTCTCTTCAGCATGGCTATCTTGCTATTTCCATTGCAGAATATCCCACTGACATCCCATTCAGTCTTCCAAACTAAAAGTCATCTTGGCATCTTCCTTGCTTCTTTGTGTTTGCTCAGATTTTCCTTCTTATCCCTTATACTCTTCTATTTCTCTACCAGGAGGGAGGAAAGAAGAGAGATGTTTTGTATATGGGAGTTTAGCTAAAATCACCAGAATATATGCTGACAAGTAACATTTATTGGTGTATTCAGCCAAGAAAATATAAGAATGTACCAAATACTTGAAAACAACACATATAATATGTGGGAAGGAATACAGCCTTATATGCATGTGGAAGTAGATGGATTATAGTATTTAGAAAAGCTCTGATAAACTGTATTCACACTTGGGTACCTTGCTAAACCTTTAGAGATTTTTGCCATTGCTGTGCACAATTCATTTCACAAAATTCTCTAGGTATGCATTTATCCAATGGACTATCACAATTCTTTCACACACATTTAAGTCTGAACTTGGAATGTGCATTGTTGACCCACTAAACTTTAAAAGAATCCAAGGGAGTCATTGTGTTTGATCAAGCAAAGTGTGCGTCCTTTTGAAAAATAGCATAGCATTCTAGATATTAGAGGCAGGGATGGGCAAGGAAGGTAGCGATCTTTTCAGTTTCTCTTATAATTAAAAAACTAAAACTACTCAGTGCATGGATTTTACTGATACTTCATGTGACCAATAGTATTCCCAGGAGCTTACAACGAGAGTACTTCAAGCCCCTTCTTTTCCTTCCCCAGGGAGATGAGGCCATTGTTCAATTGTCTGACTACTGACTCTTTTTCCAAATATCAGCTTTCTTTTCTTTAGCTTTAGGGAACTGATCTTTTCCCTACTGTCTCCTGAGACTTTGAATAACTCCTTTCCTTCATTTTTATCTTTAACTTAAATTTATAGACTGTGATCAAGTATCTATCAGTTCTCCTTTCTGTGGACTCCTGGAAATACATCGTGCCCTCTCTATCACTCTTGACACATTTCATTTCTCAATTTTTTTTTTTTTTTGTCATTTTAGCTACTTCTTTCCCCCTCCAGCTTTCTCTGTTCCTTTTATTGACCTGCAGGGACAAGATATGTACCACAATATCCCCACTGATTGTCACACTAAGACGAGGTATCTCTTGCTATTATTTACCAGTTTTTACTTTTATTTTATTGTTCATTCCTAGTATTGCAGTCTGACCTACCTCTGCATCCCTATTTCCATATGATGTTGGAAGATGTACCAGAGAGTTCAAGTTCCAAAAGTCACTTTCTTTCTTTTTCCTTTTTAAATTTATTATTAAAGCTTTTTATTTTCAAAGCATATGCATAGATGAATTTCAACATTCACCTTTTTTTCCCTTCCTTTCCCTCACTCCTTTCCCTAGACAGAAAGTAATCCAATATATGTTAAATATGAGCAACTATTCTATATATAATTCCACAATTATCATGCTGCATAAGAAAAATCAGACCAAAAAAAGAAAAAAAAATGAGAAAGAAAACAAAATGCAAGCAAACAACAACAAAAAGAGTGAAAATACTATGTTGTGATCCACACTCAGTCCCTATAGTCCTATCTTTGAGTGCTCTCTTCATCACAAGACCATTGGAACTGGTTTGAATCATATTGCTGCTGAAAAGAGCCACGTCTATCAGAAATGATCATCATATAATCTTGCTATTGCCATGTACAATGATCTCTTGGTTCTACTCACTTCACTTAATATTAGTTTATATTAAGTCTCTCCAGGCTTCTCTGAATTCATCCTGCTGATTGTTTCTTATAGAAAAATAATATTCCATGACATTCATATACCATAAGTTATTAAGCTATTCCCCAAACAATAGGCATCCACTACAAAAAAGGCTGCCACAAATATTTTTACACATGTGGGTCCCTTTCCCTCCTTTATGGTCTCTTTGAGACCCGGCCTACTGGATCAAATAGAATACACAATTTGATAGTTCCAAATTACTCTCCAGAATGGTTGAATCAGTTCATAACTCCACCAAAAATGTATGTGTCCCGGTTTTACCACATCCCCTCCAACATTGGTCATAATTTTTTCCTGTATTGTCTTAATTTGTATTTCTCTGATCAAAAGTTATTTAGAGCACTTTTCCACATGACTAGAAATGGTTTCAATTTCTTCATCTGAAAATTGTCTTTCATATCCTTTGACCATTTATCAATTGGAGAATGCCTTGAATTCTTATGACTTTGAGTCAATTTGCTTTATGTTTTAGAAATGAGGCCTTTATTAGAACCTTTGAGTATAAATATCTTTTCTCAGTTTATTGTTTCCCTTCTAATCTTGTCTGCATTAGTTCTGTTTATACAAAAACTTTTAAACTTAATACAATCAAAATTATCTATAATACATTCCAGTTCTTCTTTAGCCAGAAATTCCTTCTTTCTCCACAGATATGAAAGGCTGACTATCCTTTGTTCTTCTAATTTGCTTATAATATCACACTGTATACGTAATGAACTCAATTTCAACCTTATCTTGGTATAGGGTGTCAGGTGTACGCCAATGCCTGGTTTCTGCTATACTAATTTTCAATTTTCTCAGCAATTTTTGTCAAATAGCAAGTTCTTTTGACAGGAGCTGAGGTTTGGGGATTAAAAACACTAGATTACTATAGTCATTGAAAATTGAGTTTTATGAACCTAACTTATTCTACTGATCAACTATTGTATTTCTTAGCCAGTACCAAATGGTTTTTATAACCGCTGCTTTATAATATAGTTTTAGATCTGGTATAACTAGGCCACCTTCATTTGCATTCTTTTCATTAATTCCCTTGAAATCCTTGACTTTTTGTTCTTACAGATGAACTTTTTTCTAGCGCTGTAAAATAATTACTTGGGAGTTTGATTGCTATGGTCCTGAATAAGTAGAGTATTGCCATGTTTGTTATATCAGTTTAGCCTACCCATGAGGCCTTGATATTTTCCCAGGTGATAAGTTCTGACATTTCTTGTATAAAAAATGTTTTGTAATTGTGTTCATATAGCTTCTGTCTTTGCCTTGGCAGGTAGATTGCCAAATATTTTATATTGTCTACAGTTATTTTAAAGCGAATTTCTCTTTGTATCTCTTGCTGCTGGATTTTGTTGGTAACATAAAAATTCTGATGATTCCTGTGGATATATTTGACATCCTGCAACTTTGCTAAAGTGGTGAACTATTTCCTGTAGTTTGATTCTCTAGGATGCTCTATATATACCATCATATCATATGCAAAGAGTGATAATTTGGTTTCCTCATTACTCCAATTCCCTTAATTTCTTTTACTTTCTTATTGTCAAAGCTATCATTTCTAATATAATATTGAATAGTAATGGTGATATCAAGTGGGCAACTTTATTTCACCTCTCATCTTATTGGGAATTGTTCTAGCTTATTCCCATTACATATGATGCTTGCTGATGACTTTAAAAAGATACTATTAATTATTTTAAGGAAAACTCCATTTTTACTCTACTCTCTAGTGTTTTCAAATGCTTTTTCTGCATCTGTTGAGATAATTATATAATTTTGTTAGTTTGGTTATTGATATAGTCAATTATGCTAGTCATTTTCCTAATATTAAACCAGGCCTGTATTACTGGTGTATATCCTACTTGATAATGGTGTATTATCCTGGTGATAACTTTCTGAAATCTCTTTGCTAATATTTTATTTAAGATTTTTGCATCAATATTCATTATGGAAATTGTTCTATAATTTTTTTTCTCTGTTTTGAACCTATCTGATTTAAGTATTATTACTATGTCTCTATCATAAAAAGAATTTGGTGGGATTCATACTTTTTTCTATTTTTCCAAATAGTTTGCATTTAATTAATTATTCTTTAAAAGTTTGGTAATATTCACATGGAAATCCATTTGGCCTTGGAAATATTTTCTCAGGGAGTTGATTAATAACTTGTTCAATTTATTTTTCTAAAATGGGATTATTTAAGTAACTTATTTCCTCCACAGTTAATCTGGGTGATCTATATTTTTGTATGTATTCATCTTTTTCATTTAGTTTACCATATTTATTGACATAAAGTTGGATAAAATAGCTCCTAATTATTATTCTAATTTCCTCTTAATTGGTGGAAAACTCACCCTTTTAATTTTTGATATTAACAATTTGATTTTCTTCTTTCCTTTTTTAAATTAACAAACCAAAATTTTATCTATTTTATTTTATTTTTTTTATTAAAGGCAGCTCTTGGTTTTGTTTATTAGTTCAATAGTATTTTTGCTTTCAATTTTATTATTCTACTATTTTATTTTCAGAATTTGAAATTTGGTTTTTAAATTGTTTTTTTTTAAATTTTTTTCTTTTTCTAGCTTTTAAAATTGCATGTCCAATTCATTTATCTTTTTGTTCTCTATTTTATGGAAGTAAACATCTAGAGATAGAAAATTTCCCCTAAAAACTGCTTTGTCTGCATACCAAAAGTTTTCATATATTATCTCATTTTTGTCATTCTTTAAGAAGAATTTATGGGTTAGGTCTATGATTTGTTTTTTCACCCACTCATTCTTTAGGATCAGATTATTTAGTTTCCAATTAATTTTTGATTTATTTTTCCCTGGCCCATTATTACATGTAATTTTTATTGCATCATGATCTGAAAACATCTTTTTCTGCCTCTCTAAATTTGATTTTGTGGTTTTATGCCACAATATGTAGTCAATTTTTATATTGGTTCCATGTACCACCAAGAAAAAAAGTATAGTTCTTTCTGTCTGCATTCAATTTTTTTCTAAAAGTCTATCATACCTAACTTTGTCTATCATACTTAACTTTTCTAAAATTCTACTTGCCTTCTTAACTTTTTATTTAATTATTTTGTGGTTTGATTTATCTACTTCTGATAGAGCAAGGTTGACAACACCCAGTAGTATATTTTTGTTGTCTATTCCTTCTTACAGTCCTTATAACTTCTCCTCTAGTAATTTGAATATTACATGACTTGGTGCACATATGGTTAGTATTTCCTTCCTGATCTCTTTTAATTAGATCTATTTTTTTTTCTTTGCTTTTGTTTGATCTGAGATCAGGATTGCTATCCCTGTCTTTTTTTACTTTGGCTGAAGCTTAATAGATTCTGCTCCAACCTTTTATTTTTATTCTGTATGTATTACTCTGCTTTAGATATGTTTGTGTATACAAAATATTGTATTATTCTAACTTTTAATACAGTCTGCTATCCACTTTCTAGGAGAGTTCATTCTATTCACATTCACAGTTAAAATAACTAATTCTGTATTTCCTGCCATCTTATTTTCCACAAGCTATACTTTTCTCTTTATTTTCTGACTTTCCCTTCTCCCCAGTATTTTGCTTCTGACTGTTATCTCCCTTAAACAACCTTGTACTTTTACATCCTCTCCACTTTTCTTATACCTTTCCCCTTCTACTTCTGTTCTCCTGTCTATTAGCATCCCCCTTTCCTTTCCTCTTTCCACTTGTACTTCCCTATAGGGTGAGAAAAATTTATCTGTGAAGGTAAATATATCTGATATTCTCTTTTTGAGTTAAATCTGATGAGCATAAGATTCACACAATGCTCATCCCCCTCCCTTAAGTCCCTCAATTGTAATAGGTCTGTTTTGCCTCTTCACGAAATGTAATTTACCCCATTTTACCTCCATTTTCTTCTTCTTCCAGTACAATCTTCTTTTTACCTCTAGTTTCTTCTTTATATTATCACAATTAATTTAAATTTTACCTGCACCCTCTAAGTATACCCATAACAGAGATACAGTTTTCAGGAATTAAACATATTATCTTCCCATATAGGTATGTAAGCTTTTTGACTTTTAAAAGAAAGTTATTTTTTTCATTCCTTTTTACTTTTCTATGTTTCTCTTGAATTCTGTATTTGAAAATCAAATTTTCTATTCAGCTCTGGTCTTTCCATCAAAAATAAATGCAACTCACCTGTTTCATTGAATATCCATCTTTTCTCCTGAAAGGTAATATTCTTAATTTTGCTGAACAGTTGATTCTTGGATGCAATTCAAGTTCCTTTACATGTTGCAATAACAGATTCCAGGCCTTTTGAGTCTCTAAAGTGGAAGATGCTAGGTCCTGAATAATACTGATTGTGGCTCCTCAATATTTGAATTATGTCTTTCTGATTGCTTGCAATATTTTCTCCTTAATCTGATAATTCTGAAATTTAGCTATGGCATTCTTTGGAGTTTTCATTTTGCAGTCTCTTTCAGAAAGTGATTGATTAAGTCTTTCACTGTCTATTTTAACCTCTGTTTCTAGGACATCACAGCATTTTTCCTTGACGGTTTCCTGAAAGATGAAGTCTAGGCTCTTTTTTTTTTTTTTTTAATCATGGTTTTCAGATAGTCCAATTATTTTTAGATTGACTATCCTGGATCTATTTTCCAGACTAGTTGCTTTTCCAATGAGGTATTTTACATTTTCTTCAATTTTCTTTTTTCATTTTGGGATATTTTGTTTGATGGATTCTTGATATTTCCTCTAAGGCATTCTTCTCATTTGTTCAATTCTAATTTTTGGTGAATTATTTTCTTCAATTAGCTTTTTAATCTCCTTTGGCATTTGGGCAATTTAACTTTTAAATGTGTTGTTTTGTTCATTGGATTTTTTTCCATTTCACAAATTCTATTATTCAACAAGTTGGTTTCTTTTTCAAGTCTATTTTGTAAGGAACAATATGCTTTCCCCATTTCATCATATCTGTTCTGTAAATAGTTTCCTTTATATAATTTCTGTATTTTCTTTTCCCAACTTTCTTATAACTCTCATTTCTTTTCCCCATTTTTCTTCTCTCTTTTAAGATCATTTTTGAATTCTTCCAAGAGAGCCTTGTGAAATGAGGACTTTTGAGGGTTTCATCCAGAGAAAATTTGCTTTTAGTATCCTCAGAGTTCTAGGACTGTTCTTCTCTTTCTCCATAAAAGCTATCTATAGTCAGAATTCTTTTTGCTTTTTTCACTCATTTTTAAAGGTTGAGATCTGCTCTTTGGGCAAAGGGGGCATTGTCCCAACCTTCCTTTATAGGTAACAGTGACTTTTTGTTGCCCTGGCTCACTCCTGCTGACTTTCTTCCTGTGATGGGTGGACTTGATCAAATCCTGTGTCATTCTGGTGTGTAGAGACTCACTATTTGCCTTTTGTACCTCTGTTGGTTCTCTCACAGCTAATCTGCTGATCCACTTGGGTTTCTGAACTGGAAAAGTATGCCATGCTGCTTTATTTTGACTAAGAGACTTCCAATCGATTCCCCAGAGTATAGACACATATCTTTTCTGAAGTTCTTTCAAAATATCTTCTGATGGAAATTGGTTACACTTCAAGTATTTGTGTGTTTTGTCACTTCAAAACCATTTCAGAGACTTGATCTGGTTTTGACCTGAGGGATGCCCAGAAGAGCTCAGGTAAAGATCTGTTTACTCTCCATCATCTTGGCTCAATCTCCCCTCTCCCCCACAAAAAGTCAGTTTTCTAGAGCTATTCAGAATGGCATATTGTCCTCAAATTGTGATTCTGAGTGTTCTGAGAAAGTGAATGAAAGTAAGGCCATAATTCTGGTCTGTAGGGTGGCAATAGGGATGAGATGGGAGAGGTCAGGCAGCAATATAAGTGATTAATACATTTATTTGTATCAATGGCATATATTCTTCCTGAGCATAGACCCAGAGGAAACTGATGATGTAAAAAGATAATAAGTTTACAGGTTGATAAAGGTGAAACAAGACTCTTTTTGTTTCAAAGGGGAAAGAGGATTTTCAGTCATTTTTCAGTGATTCAAGTGAAAAAAGGCTGCCAAGATTTGATATGACATGTCTAAGCTATTCCATGTGTGTGAAATGGTTCACAATGCTACTCTAGTGTCATGATATATATATATAGGAATAGGAGTAGCAACAACAATAATAACAATAACCAGGAACATTTATATAACATTTTAATGCTTTTGATGTTTCTGAATATACCTCATTTTCTCCTTTCCCCATCCATCAAATCTTCCTCATTAAAAAAAAAATCAAAAGGAAAAATACCCACCTCAGCAAAGTTAATCCATATTATCAGGGGAAGGAATGGTGGTATATTTTTCTGATTTTCTCCAGGACTCTGATTGGTTAATTAAAATCACACTGAATTAAGTTTCATTTTATTCCACTGACCATTTGCACTATTGTAGTTATCACATGTTTTATACAGACACACACACACATACACATATATAATAATTATTTTATTTTATTCTGTATTAGTTCATATAAGTCTACCAATGCTTCTCTGAATTCTTCATATTTGTTACTTCTTATGGCACAGTAATGTTATTCCAATTCAATGGATATTTACTTTCCTTACAGATTTTTCCTATAATAAAATAATATCAATGCTATCAATATTTTAACACATATGACCTTTTTTTTTTATGCCCGACATTCTTAAGGCATATGTACAGGACTGGTATTTCTCAATAAAAAAAAAAATCTATTCTTTTGTAAATATAACTGTGATTTGAGTTCTAGCATGATTGAGCTGATTCATAGCTATACCAACAATTTATTAGTGTTTCTGTTATTCTATATCTTTTTAACATTGGCTGTTACCAAATTTTCCCATCTTTGCCAATGTCCTTGGCATGTATGGAGAAAATCTTAAAGTTTATTTTTATTTGAATTTTTCTAATGAGTTAAAACTTTTCCCTATGTTATTAAATGTTGCTATTTTTATTTTGATAATTATTTGTTCATCTTCTTTGGTCAATTACCATTAGATTATTAGTCATATATTTGAAACAACATAATTGAAAAGACATATGCAGAATGTGGAAGCCATGGCAAGAAATAGAAGATACATATAAAATTTGATATAATTTTGTAAGCATTATCACATGAATTCTAAAGCTTAGAATGAATTAATTCTGGTAAAAAATGTTAGAATAATAAAATATGTTATTTGCAAGCTATACAGGAGGAAATAAGACTCAATTAAGGGATGAGGAGATTTCGTAGAGGGAATACAAAAATGTAAAAAAAAATAAAACAAAACAGATGGAGAGAAGGCAATGCCATTTAATTCTTTGGATTAAGAATAGTAAAATAACAATGATGATGATGAAGAAGAAGAAGAAGATGATGATGATGATTTAAAACCCCAAATCAGTGTCAAAATAGAAAGAGAGAATCCAGAAAACTGGCTTTGATTGATTCAAGATGTTTACTCCAGACAAGCTCTAGCTCCAAATAAGGAAACTGGTAAATGTGATTGCTGAGTGATCACTTTTCAGTGTCTGAAAGTTTATGAGGAATAGGACAGGTGCAAGAATATGGGAGGAAAAATGTTATACTTGATTTCAAAAAAAAAAAAGAAAGGGACTTAAAAATTACAGATTTATAACTCAATCACTTCTTTTAAAATGCATCTATTGATATGTTGTTTTTTACGTCATGATAGTATCACATCCTTCTCACCCCCACCCTCTACCCAGAGCCATTGCTTATGACAAATAGTATTTTTTTAAAGAGGGAGAAGAGGCAACACAACTGATTTTCACATTTAAAAAGTCCAAAAACACTTGAAATGTTTTAACATCTGCAGTCTTTCAACCTCCATGAAGGAGTAGGGTAGAAGTGTCTTCTCATAGCTCTTCATTCAAGTTTCATTTTATCTTTATAATTTAAAATTTTTGGTATAAGGCTATTATTCCCATTTGCATTATTATAGTCACTATCTAATTTGTTTTCATGGCTTTTCTTACTTTACTCTGTATAACTTCATACAGATCTTTTCACTCTTTTCATTACACACATTACACACATAATTTATTATAGTTTAGTGACATTTCATAAAGAAATTCCGTAGGAGAAATATGATAATAATAATAATAATATCAACAACAACATATATGTAGTACTTTGTGACTTACAAATCTTTTTATAAATATCTCTCATTTTATCTCACAGTACTATTGGGAAACAGTTCTATTATTATATTCATTTTTTTTTTTTACAGATAAAATAACTGAGTCAAATAGATGTTACTTGCCCAGGGTCATAAAATTAATATCTAAACAAGAGAAGACCATAATATGACTCTTAGACTTTATAGACAATTAATTGCAGTTTTTTGTAAATGTTTATTTAGTATCAATCGTTATTTTTCTTCATTTTACAATTTTTAATTCATAGATGTCCCAACTCATTTATCAGATCTGAAGGTCACACATCCTTCTGTTGTTACTTTTTTTTTTTTCTGTTGATTTATGTTTATGTTCAAATTCTTTGAGATTTCTATCTGAAATCTTTAGTACTTTTAAGTCTCCTCTCTTCCCTCACCTCCCACTTACTTTTCTTATTATTCATTTCCTTACTTCTTCCTCTTTGAGTGTGTTTCACTGGGAGCTAGAATTCAAATTATCTCAGTCCCCTCCAATGTTAAGTAATTCACAAATCCTCAACCTATGTCTCCATATCTTTGACTTTTGCTTGATCAAAACAGGCTCTACTTGGATGCTGTGCTTTCCCCCTCTTGCTTGATAGAATATCTCTTCACACTCATGCTTATCTTTGTGACTTATTCCACCCCCTCTCTTGCTTAATTCTCTGGTCTAGCACAAGCAATTCAGAAGCTACTTTCCTTGGCAACATCAGGGCTTGATTTTCTTGATGTTGACAGACTGCTGACCCCAGCACTGGCAATTCAGGGACTGATTTGCCTGGTTCCAGCATTTTAGAATTTTGTAGCACTAATGCTTAAGGTTTGTAGCCCCTAGGTAGACTATTGATCCTGAAGGACAATTATTATAGTTTAGTAACATTTCATAAAGAAATTCCATAGGAAAAATATGATAATAATAATAATAATAACATCATCAACAACATATATGTAGCGTTTTGTGACTTACAAATCTTGTAAGCTGGTTATCATGGCCCAATGTAAACTTCCAATCCTAGAGCCAGGGTATATACAACATAGAAAGATGGAGGGAGAAGAGGTACAATGATGGGGTTCTTTTTTTTTTTTTTTATAGTGAAATACAGTTTTTTTTCAGAATTTTAAAAATGTTAATAGTATTTTATTTTTTCTTAATACATGTAAAGATAATTTTCAACATTTACCTTTGCAAAACCTTATGTTCTAAGTTTTTTCTCTCTCCTCTCCTCTCCCTCCTCCCCAACACAGGAAGCAATCTGATATAGATTCAACATGTGCAGTTCTGTTATACACGTTTCCATATTCCTCATGGTGCACACACAGGGAAAAAAATGAGATCACAAGGGAAAGTAACACAAGAAAGAAAAAAAAAAAAACAAGCAAACAACAAAAAGGTGAAAATATTATGATTTGATGAAGTTCACAATTCTGCCAAAAATGTATGTGTCCCAGTTTTCCCACATCCTCTCCCACATTCATCATTGTCTTTTCCTGTTATCTTAGCCAATCTAAGATGTGTGTAGTGCTACCTCAGAATTGTCTTGATTTTCATTTTTCTGATCAATTCGGATTTAGAGCATTTTTTCATATGACTAGAAATGGTTTTAATTTCTTCATCTGAAAAGTGTCTGTTCATATCCTTTGACAATTTATTAATTAGAGAATGGCTTGTATTCTTATGAATTTGAATCAATTTTCTCTATATATTTTAGAAAGGAGGCCTTTATCAGAGTCAATGGATGTAAAAGCAGCAATTTTGTGAATCTAACTTATTCCACTGATTGACTACTCTAATTTTTAGCCAGTACCAAATGGTTTTAATGACTGCCGCTTTATAATACACTTTTAGATCTGGTATAACTAGGCTATTTTCATATGCATTTTATAAATTAATTCTCTTGAAATTTTTGATCTTTTATTTTTTCAGATGAAATTTATTATTATTTTTTTCTAGCATTGTAAAACAATTTCTTGGGAGATTGTTTGGTATGGCATTGAGTAAGTGATTAACTTAGATTGAATTGCCATTTTTATTATATTAGCTCAGCCTATCCATGAGCACTTGATATTTTTCCAATTGATAAGATCTGACTTTATTTGTGTGAAAACTGTTTTGTAATTCTGCTGATATAATTCCCAACTTTGTCTTGGTAGATAGAGTCCTAAATATTTTATATTATCAACAGTTATTTTAAATGGGATTTCTCTTTGTATCACTTGCTACTGGACTTTGTTGGTAACATATAAAAATGCTAATGATTAATGTAAATCCTGTTTTGTGTCCTGTAACTTTCTTAAAATTGCAAATTGTTTCTAGTAATTTTTGATTGATTTTCTAACTATACCATCATATCATCTCCAAAAAGTGATAATTTTGTTTCTGTTTCCTTCTCATATACTCTAATTCCTTTAATTTATTGTTCTTCTCATTGTCAAAGCTAACATTTCTAATACAATACTGAATAGTTATGGTGATAATAAGCAAATGTGTTTCACCCCTAATCTTATTGGGAATGATTCTAGTTCATCTCCATTACATATGATGCTCGCTGATGGTTTTAAATAGATAGTACTGATCATTTTAAGGAAAACTCAATTTATTCCTATGCTCTCTAGTGTTTTTAATAGGAATGGATGTTGGATTTTTTAAAATACTTTTTTTTTCTGCATTTATTGAAATAATAAATATTTTATTTCTGTTAGTTTGATTATTGTTAAAGCCAATTATACAAATAGTTTTCTTTTTGCTAATATTTTATTCAAGATTTTTTATCAATATTCATTAGGGAAATTGGTTTATAATTTTCTTTCTCTATTTTGACCCTCCACAGTTTAGGGATCAGTATCATATCTATGTCAGAAAAGGAATTTGGTAGGCCTCCTTCTTTCCCTATTTTTCCAAATAGTTTGCTTAGTATTGGAAATAATTCTTCTTAAAGTGTATGGTAGAATTCACATATAAATCACTCTGACCTGGACATTTTTCTTAGGGAACTGATTAATAGCTGGTTCAATTACTTTTTCTAAAAAGGGATTATTTAAGTAATTTGTTTCCTCCTTTGTTAATCTAGTCAGTCTCTGTTTTTTGTAAGTATTCATCTATTTCACTTCAGATTTATTGGCATTCATTTGGGCAAAATAGCTCCTAATTATTGCTCTTCTTTGTTCCTCATTGATGGAAGGTTTACCGTTTTCATTTTGATACTCATTTTGATTTTCTTCTTTCCTTTTTCTAATCAAATTAACTAAAGATTTACCTATTTTGTTGGATTTTTCATAAAACCAACTCTTAGTTTTCTTTGTTAATTCAATTACTTTCAATTTTATTAATCTCTTATTTTCAGAATTTGAAATTTGGTATTTAATTGGAGGTTTTAATTTGTTCTTTTTCTATATTTTTAGTTGCATGCCCAATTCATTGAACTTTTCCTTCTCTATTTTATTCAAGTAAACATATAAAACTTCCTCTAGGAACTGCTTTGACTGCATCCCATAAATTTTGGTATGTTGTCTTTTTGTTGTCATTCTCTTGGATGAAATTATTGATTGTGTGTATGATTTGTTGTTTTACCACTTCATTCTTTGGAATTAAATTATTTAGTTTCCAATTAATTTTTGGCCTACTATTCTTTGATCATTGATTTACATATAATTTTTATTGTATTATGATCACAAAAAAGTGCATCTATTATTTCTGCCTTTCTTCATTGTTATTGAGGTTTATATGTCTTAATACATGATCATTTTTTTTTGTGAAGCTTCAATGTACTGCTCAGAAAAACATATATTCCTTTCTGTCTCCATTCAATTTTCTCCAAAGCTCTTTCATACCTAACTTTTCTAAAATTCTATTTACCTCCTTAATTTCTTTCTTATTTATTTTGTCGTTTGATTTATCTAGTTCTGATAGAGCAAGTTTGAGATACCCACTAGTATAGTTTTGCTGTCTATTTTTTCTTGCAGCTCTCTTAACTTTTCCTCTAGGAATTTGGATGCTATATCACTTGGTGCATATGTTAAGAATTGATATCACTTCATTATCTATGTTGTATTTAGCAAGATGTAATTTTCTTCCTCATCTATTTTAATTAGATATATTTTTACTTTTGCTTGATCTGAGATCAGGATAGCTTCTCCTACTTTCTTTCTTTTTTTTTTTTTTAAACTTGGTTGAAGCATGATAGATTCTGCTCCAATCTTTTACCTTTACTCTGCATGTATCATTGTGTTTTAAATGTATTTCTTGTAAACAATATATTGTAGTATTCTGGCTTGTAATTCAATTTGCTTTATGGGAGAATCCATCCCATTCACATTCACAGTTAAAATGACTAACTCTGTATTTCCCACCATCTCATTTTCCCCAAAGTTATACTTTTTTCTTTCCAGCTTTGCCTCCTCCTCAGTGTTTTACTTCAGACCACCACCTTCCTCAAACAGCATTCCCCTTTTACAACTCCTCCCCTCTTTTTATCTCTTTCCCCTTCTACTTCAGTTCTTCTTTCTATTAATCTCTCCCTTTTCTTTCCCTTTTCTGCTCCTACTTCTCTATCTATCAGTGAAACAAGTTTCTCTATGAAACTAAATATGTCTAATATTCTCTCTTTGAGCCAAATTTAATGAAATTAAGCCTCACACATTGCTCATCTTCCACTCTTCTTTCCCTTAATTGTAAAAGATCTTTTTCTCTTCTTCTTCATGAGATGTAATTTACCCTGTTTTACCTCGCCTTTCCTCTTCTTTTCCATCACTAGTTTCTTATTTATATCAACAAAATAAAGTCCATTTGTACCTACACCCTCTCCTAACAAAGATATAATTCTGAAGAGTTAGACATATCACCTTCCCATATAGGGATGTAAACTTTTTAACTTTCAAAGGAATCATAGTTTTTTTTCTTTCCTTTATTTTTATGCTTGAGTTCTGTATTTAAATATGAAATTTTCTGTTCAGCTGTTTTTTCATCAAAAGTAAATACAATTCACTTATTTCATTGAATCTCCATCATTTCCCCTAAAACACAATGCTTAATTTTGCTGAATAGTTGATTCTTGTCTGCAATCCAAGGTACTTTGGAGGGTCATATTCTAGGCCCTTCAATCCTTTAAAGTGAAAGCTGCTTGATCCTGGGAAATCCTGATTGTGGCTTCTCAGTATTTTAATTGTTTCTTTCTGGATCCTTGCTATATTTTCTCCTTGATGTGATAATTCTGAAATTTAGTTATGGCATTCTTTGAAGTTTACATTTTGGGGTCTCTTTCAGAAGGTGATCAGTGAATTCTTTTTTTTTTTTTTTTTTTTGGCTATTTTACCCTCTGGTTTTAGGATATCTAAAACATCAGGGCAGTTTTCCTTGATTTTCTGAAAGATGGTGTCTAGGCTCTTTTTTTCATCATAATTCTCAGGTAGTCCAATAATTCTTAGATTGTCTCTCCTGAATCTATTTTACAAGTCAGATGTTTTTCCAATGAGGAATTTTACATTTTCTGCTATTTTTCTTTCTTCTTGTTTTTTTTTGACTGATTATTTATGTTGAATTATTCATTTTGATTTGTTCAATTCTAATTTTTTAGTGAGTTCTTTTCTTCAGTTAGTTTTTTTATCTCCTTTTTCATTTGGCCAATTGAAGTTTTAAATGAGTTGTTTTCTTCATTGGATTTTTTCCCCATTTCACAAATTCTGTTTTTCAAAGAGTTGTTTTTTTTTATTCATTTGATTCATCAAATCTATTTTATAAGGAGTTATATGATTTTTTCATTTTATTAAATTTATTTTTAAGGTGTTTTCTTCATATAATTTTTGTGTTTCCTTTTCCAAATTCTCCTGCAAAGTTCTCATTTCCCTTCCCCATTTTTCTTCTAACTCTCTTTTAAGATGCTTTTTGAATTCTGCCAAGAGAGTCTTGTGAGATGGAGACCAACTCACAACACTCTTTGGGAATTCATCTGGATATGGTTTGTGTTTAGTGTTCTCAGGGTTTGAGATGTGTTCTTCCTTGTCTTTCTAAAAGCTATCTATGTTCAGAATGTTTTTTTTTTTTTTTGCTTTTTTGCTCATTTTTAAAGATTGAAGTCTTCTCTTAGAACAAAAGGGCGATTTTCCCAAATTTTCTCTAAATGCAACAACAGCTTCCTGCTGCCCTAGGGCCAGTGATGTTGGCTTCCTTCCTGTGATAGTTAGGCATGGCCAAGTCCCACATTATTCTGGGGTTCAGGGGCTCACTATTTATTTGTCTTTGTTATTGTGTTGGATGACTTAAAGCTAGTCTGCTGAGCCACTGGCTTTAGAAGCACAGAATTACATCAAACATTTATGGAAACATTGGTTACAGCAAGTGGAGAAATTTTGAATGCTATGGTTAAATCTACTTACCTTGGCAGTATATTTTACAGGGATGTTCACACTGATAATGAAGTTAGCATACCAATTGTCAGAATTAATTCAGTGCATTTTTACAGTCAAAGGTTCTGATAAAGGCCTCATTTCCAAAATATATAAAGAATTGACTCTAATTTATAAGCAATCAAGCCATTCTCCAATTGATAAATGGTCAAAGGATATGAACAGACAATTCTCAGATGAAGAAATTGAAATTATTTCTAGCCATATGACAAGATGTTCCAAGTCATTATTAATCAGAGAAAAGCAAGTTAAGACAACTCTGAGATACCACTACACACCTGTCAGATTGGCTACAATGACAGGGAAAGATAATGTGGAATGTTGGAGGGGATGTGGGAAAACAGGGATACTAATACATTGTTGGTGGAATTGTGAATACATCCAGATATTCTGGAGAGCAATTTGGAACTATGCTCAAAAAGTTATCAGACTGTAGATACCCTTTGATCCAGCAGTGTTACTACTGGGTTTATATCCCAAGGAGATCTTAAAGAAGGAAAAGAGATCTGTATGTGCAAGAATGTTTGTGGCAGCCCTGTTTGTAGTGGCCAGAGACTGGAAACTGAGCGGATGCCCATCAATTGGAGAATGGCTGAATAAACTGTGATATATAAATATTATAGAATATTATTGTTTTGTAAGAAATGACCAGCAGGATGATTTCAGGAAGGCCTGGCAACTTACATGAACTGATGCTGAGTGAAATGAGCAGGACCAGGAAATCATTATATACTTCAACAATAATACTATATCATGATCCAATTCTGATGGATGTGGCCCTCTTCAACACTGAGATGAACCAAATTAGTTCCAGTAAAGCAGTAATGAATTGAATCAGCTATACCCAGTGAAAGAACTCTGGGAAATGAGTATGAACCACTTCATAGAATTTACAATCCCTCTATTTTTGTTTGCCTGCATTTTTGATTTCCTTCGCAGGTAAATTGTACACTATTTCAGAGTCTGATTCTTTTTGTACAGCAAATAATGGTATAGACATGTATACCTATATTGTATTTAATTTATACTTTAACACATCTAACATGCATTGGTCAACTTGCCATCTCGGGGAGGGGATGGGGGGAAGGAGGGGAAAAATTGGAACAAAAGGTTTTGCAATTGTCAATGCTGAAAAATTATCCATGCATATATCTTGTAAATTAAAACCAAAAAAAAAATGTTCAATGTTTGGGAAGGTCCAAAGCAAAAAATGGAAGTGAAGAAGTATTAAAATTTATGCTAGGATAAAAGTCTACAGTCATAATGCTGACCTCAGTGATGTATACTTATGAAACTTGGACAGTATAGCAGCACTGTGCCCAGAAACTGCATTGCTTTCTTTTGAATGGTCTTAGGAAGATAGTGAAGATCACCTACCAGGATTACAGACCAGAAACTGAGATACTTTCTTGAAATAAGTAGCCAAGCATTCAAACTCTACTTTAGAGAGCATAACCAACCCCACCCGATCAATCAACATGGAGAAAGATATCTCTATTTTTTTTCAATTCATCTTTCTTTGACTTTGTCTATCCAATTCTTAATCTCTCTCTCTCTCTCTCTCTCTCTCTCTCTCTCTCTCTCTCTCTCTCTCTCTCTCTCTCTCTTTCTCTCTCTCTCTGTGTTTCTCTCTCTCAACTTTCCTCCATTAATGAATCTTGTCTACAATTGCATGTCCAGTATATGAAGCAGGACTTGAACCCAGATCTTTTTAACTTTAAGGCCAGTTCTCTATTTATTATTTCACACTGCTTCTCATGTCCCAAATTTGAATAAATTTGCATAAAATCAACATGAGATTTTTTTTTTTAGGGGAAGCATTAAATAGCAGGGATGAATGAGGAAATGTTTCATGTAAAAAGTGGTGCTTGCTCAGAGTGTTGAAGGGGAAAAGGGATTCTAGGAGGTCAAAACGAGTACATTCTTGCCTTGGGAAAAAGCCACTGCATTGGCCTAAATGTGGGTAATGACATGTTGTATGTGTAGAACAATAAGGTCAGGTTGTCCAGATTTTACAATTTAATATAGGAAAAAGAATAATGTTTAAAAAGCTTAGGAAGATATTTTATGGCCAGTTTTCAAAAGACTATAAAAACAGGGGAATTTATATTTAATCTTAGAGATAATAGGGAACCACTGGAGTTTATTAAGTAGAAGAATGATACAGATGGATTTGTAATATTAGTGTTAAACATATATCTGAGGTGAATGAATTAAGCCATTTAAGAGCCATTTTGGGCTTGGTGATGATGTTCTTAATGGAATTTTCTAGCACACAATGAATAATAATAATATCCTTGTAGGGTAACCTACCCTTGACCACCTGATAAATTTCATGGAGTTGTTCATCCAGATTGGTGATAGAATGTAACATTTAAAGGAGGGTTGAACATGTGTCCAGAGCACTAGAAAGGGACCTGGAGACAGGCAATCATGTGTAGAGGTTATGAAGATGTAGGCCATCTACCATATTGCTTGAGCAACAGGGCCAGGGTAGGAAAACAGAGTCAAGGAAGAAGCAATGTCTGAAAATGTTTACTCAGGATTAAACAAAGATCTAAAATACTCAAGATATTTCTACAGTCAATTGACCAGGACATATGTTTTATTTTTATTTTTACTTTTCATTCTCTAGAGGGAATTTGGTTTATTAGCAACATTGACCACTACCTTGATGAGAACTTTGAACCATGCTCTTATACCTCTGACATCACAAAGAGTAAGATTGAAATGATCTCTCTGATCTTTCTTTAACAATAAGAATTCAGTTTTAATGACACTGGATGGAAATAGGAGAGTACACCAACAACTATCTACCTCAGAGGAAGAGTGTGAGGCAGGCCATTTAATATGTAAGAGCAAGGACAAGACTTCAAAGAAATTGAAAAAGAGGACATAGGGACAAAAACCTGATCCAGACCTCAGTCCTTTATAGTGTTCTGTCAGAAGGTAGGATGGGAGAAGGATAACAGAAAAAATCACCTAAACGTAAATTGAGACTGTCAGAACCCAAGCTTATTCAGTGTAGAAGTTGGTGACATACAGACTCCTGAGGAACAACAAAAAATTATAGACATGCCTAATAAAGAGAATGATGCCAGAAGTTAAAGAGCTGGAAAAGGAGGAAATTCATTGTTTAGCTGGATCTTTGGAGGAAGAAAAATACAAGTTATTACCTAAGTCTTTCTTTTAAAAAAAAACATTTATTTTCAATATACATTGATTTATGAAACATGTTGAAAAAGAAAAATCAGACCAAAGGGAAAAACAATAGGAAAGAGAAAAAAAAACCAGAAGAAAAGAAGTGAACATAACATGAGCTGATCTACATTCACTCTCCTTAGTTCTTTTTCTGGATATAAGTGGCATTTTCTGTCCAAAGTCAATTAGGATTACTTTAGATCATTGAACAATTGAGAAGAACCAAGTCTTTCATAGTTGATTATTCAACCTTCTTGCTGTTATTGTGTACAATGTATTCCTGGTTCTGCTTGTTTTGCTCAGCATCAGTACTTGTAAATCTTTCTAAAATCAGCTTGTTCATCATTTTTATAAAACAATTATATTCCATTACCTTCATACACCACAACTTGTACAGCCATTTCCCAACTGATGGGCATCTACTCATTTTCTGATTCTTTGCTACCATAAAAAGAGCTGCTACAAAATGGATCCCTTGGGATACCAACTCAGTAATGGCCCTGTTAGGCCAAAGGTTATGCTCAGTACTATAGCCCTTTGGGCATAGTTCCAGATTGCTCTCCAGAATGGTTGGATCATTTCACAACTCCACTAGTAATGCATTAGTGTCTCAGTTTTTTCACATCCTCTCCAACATTTATCATTATATTTTCCTGTCATTTTAGACAATATGAGAGGTATGAGGTAGTACCTCAGAGTTGTTTTCATTTTATTTCCATTTCTCTGATCAATAGTGATTTAGAGCATTTTTTCATATAACTATAGATGACTTTAATTTTGTCATCTGAAAATTGTCTGTTCATATCCACTGACCATTTATCAATGGGAAAATGATTTGTATGCTTAAAAATGACACAGGTCTTTATACATTTTAGAAATGAGACATGCATGAAAAACTTTGGATTTGAAGATTTTTTTCCTCTAGCTTTCCTCCAACCCTTTTAAGGTTATTTGTATTGGTTTTGTTTGTGCAAAATATTTTTAATTTAATGTAATTTAAATTGTCCATTTTAACTTTAATAATATTTTCTAATTCTTCTTTGGTCATAAATTCCTCCATTCTCTAAAGATCTGACAGGAAATTTATTCCCTGTGCTCCTAATTTGCTTGTGGTATCATCCTTTATGTCCAAATCATGCATTCATTTTGACCTTATTTTGGTATTAGGTGTGAGATGTAGATTTAGGCCTAGTTTGTGACATATTATTTTCTAGTTTTCCCAGCAATTTTTCTTAAATAGTGAGTTCTTATACCAGAAGCTGGAGTTTAGGAATTTTTTAAATGCTAGATTGGTATAGGACTTGATTATTTTGTCATGTGTATCTAATCTATTCCACTGATCCACCAACTTATTTCTTAGCCAGTATCAAATGGTTTTGAAGACTGCTACTTTATAATATAAATTTAGATTTGGTACTGGTAAGCCACCATCCTTTGTATTTTTTTTTCATTAATTCCCTTCATATTCTTGATCTTTTGTTCTTCCAGATGAATCTTATTATTTATTTCTAGTTCTATAAAATATTTTTATTGGTATGGCTCTGAACAAGTAGATCAATTTAGGCAGAATTGTCATTTTTATAATAGCTTGACCCAAACATGAACAACTGGTATTTTTCCAATTGTTTATATCTGACTTTATTTGTGTGAGAATTGTTTTGTAATTGTGTTTATATAGTTTTTGGGTTTGTCTTGGCAGGTAGACCCCCAAGTATTTTATTTATATATAGTAATTTAAAATACAATTTCTCTTTCTATCTCATGCTGATGGGCTTTGTCAGTAATATATAAAAATGCTGATGATTTGTGTGGTTTTATTTTATATTCTGCAAATTTCTAGGTTTTGGGGTGATTTTTTATCTCTAAGTATATCATCATATCATCTGTAAAGTGATAATTTTACTTCCTCATTGCCTATTCTAATTTCTTTATTCTTTTTTTCTTTTCTTATTGCTAACGCCAAAATTTCTAGTACAATGTTGAATAATAGTGGTGATGATGGGAATCCTTTTTTCACCCCTGATTTTACTGGAATGCATCCAGCTTTTCTCCATTACAAATAATGCTTACTGTAGGTTTTAGGTAGATACTGCTTATTATTTTAAGGAAAGTTTCCTTCATCTCTTTGCTCTCTAGAGTTTTTAATAGGAAAAGGTTCTGTATTTTATGATAAGACTTTTCTGCATTTATTGAGATTATCATATGATTTCTGTTGGTTTTGTTATTGATATGGTACATCATGGTAATAATTTTGCTGATATTGAACCAGCCCTGAGTTCCTGGTATAAATCCCATGTAGTCATAGTGTATTATCCTGCTGATAAATTGCTATAATCTGTTGATAATATTTTATTTAAATTTTTTGTGCCAATATTCATTAGACAAATTGACCTATAATTTTCTTTCTCTGTTTTGGCTCTTCTTGGTTTATATAAATGCCATATTTGTGTCATTGAAGGAATTTGATAGTATGCTTCTTTACCTGTTTTTTTTTTTTCCAAATAGTTTACATGGTATTGGAATTAATTGTTCTTTAAATGTTTGGTTAATTCATTTGTGAATCCATCTAACCCTAGAGGTTTTTTTTTTTTTTCCTTTAGGAGTTCATTAATGACTTATTCAATTTCTTTTTATATAAACTGACCTTTCTTGAAGTTTTTTTGGTGTTTTCATTGTGTTAGATTCTGTCCAGAGGCTTGGTTTCATGTGGTTTTCAAGGGAAACTGGGAAAGCTTGAGTAGCCGCTTGACTTTGCTACTCCATCTTGACTCTACCCCGTGAAATATCTCCCTAAGTTTCTCTGTGTCTTTGTTTAAAAGAGTCAGGAAATAGGTTGATGTAGTGATGGTGAAAAATAGATCAAAAATTTCCATGTGGATACATAGTGATTAATGCGGGATATTGCATAATAATATTTCAAAATGAACTTTAGTTCAATATGAGAAGTATTGCATAAATATGATAGAAGACTTTTTGAAGGAGAGCAGGAGAAAGTGGACAGAAGTTCAGCACTTCAGTGAGTAGTACAGGTAATAGAAGGGAAATTGAGATGCTGAGGGCTAGAGCAAATATAGAGCAGGCTGTTCCTGACTATCTTGGGCTTTGATGCAAATAGGACAATATTGTGGGTCCTAATGTCACCACCCCATCCTCCCACCAGGGTTCACATGCATAAATTAGAGGAAGATAATCAGGTCTGATTTTAGGTCTGATAAAACTGCTGCAGACTTCATAGTATTTTATTTTATTGGCAAGTCAATTGGTGTAAAGTGATTTGCTCAGTGTCACTTAGCTAGGAAGTGTTACATGTCTGAAGTTGGATTTGAACTCAAGTCCTCCTGACTTTAGAGCTGGTGCTTTGTCCTCTGTACCATCTAGCCATCCTCAGAAATCTGGGAGACATTTTTATATCTATAAAATATGTAGCATCAATCAAGTAACTTATCAATAAACAGGCATTTATTAAACACTTATGTGTCATAAACTATGCCAGATGCTATATATACAAAAGCAAAAATAAAACATTTCCTGCCCTCAAGGATTTTGTAAGATCATATTATAATTTAATGGGAGAAACAGCACATACATGAATAAACATATGAAAAACATATATGAGATTAGCACTTTTTGAATTATTGTCTTTTAGAATTTTTGTAGTTTTATTTTGGAAGAGAATGCCTGGAGTTGGGAAAGGGTGTGCATGTGTGTGTGTGTGTGTGTGTGTGTGTGTGTGTGTATAGCAGGAAGACATAGAACAAAGGGTATATATAACTGTGAGTGACATTTATATAACAAATTTTCTGTTCTCTATTCTGTTTCATGTATCATTATTAAATTTCTTACAATCCCTTTGTTTCACTTTACCATTTTATTTTATTTTCCCATGTGTTTGCTTACCATCTCATTCTAGTACATTAGAAAATTTTGTGTTAGCTCAATTCACATTCTGAGAGTCTAATATAAACTATTGAGACACTTCATGTCTTTTGCTTAAAGGTCTTCCAAATAATGACTTCATTAATTAATTTAGAATCCATAAAAGTAGGTTTATCATTTGCTTACAGAACTACCAGGTTCTATTGGGAAATGGAAATTTTGAACTGTTTAACAAATGAGATGTTTTTCTAGTTATACCTGTATGACCTCTGGGGTAAACAGATATTTCACATTTATTTTTAATGTGAAATCTATTTTCTCTACCAGCTAAACACTTCCTAAGTTATTAAACATAAACATTTATATAAAGATTAAGCCATTAAAATTCAGAATGCATTTGTGATGTAAAAAGGAAAGGTCAGCTTGATCAAAGAGCACAGAACTAGCCATTTATATTACTGGCTTCCCTGTTCTTTCCAAGAACTTTTACATTTCTCAAATTGTGACTCTTTAACTTTTAAAATTCAATTTGATAAATAGTTATTAAGTAGCTATTATGTATAAAGGAGAGGAGCTTTTGTCTGCAGAATATAGTGCTGGGTTTTTGACAGCCAATAACTACATGAGCTTTAGCAAGTCACTGAATAGCTAGCTATTTCTTCCCTGACAACTCTGTAACTTAATTATACCCGGATTATTATTTCCCTGTGTTGATGGAGGCAGTTCCCAATGCTACAGAAATGACAGTTCTTTCCCAAGTTCATGTATAGGCAATGGTATATTCTTTATAACTTAGTCTCCCACGTTTGTGTGCCCTGTCTTGGAAGATCTTCAATGTAGTTAGCTCATTAAGACTTCACATTTCCCTTCCTTCCTCCCTCCCTCCCTCTCTTCCTTCCTTCCTTTCTTCCTTCCTTCCTTCCTTCCTTCCTTCCTTCCTTCCTTCCTTTCTTCCTTCTTCCATCTTTCTCTCTCTTCCTTTCTTCTTTTTTTCCCTTCCTTTCTTACTTTTTCTTTCTTACCTTTCCACATAACAAACATTGTACAATATACTATAGGTATTTTCAATGTCAATTTCTATGTCATTTCATTTTTAAAATGACTTTTCAACTATTAGGCCTGTGAACATGAACTTCTAGAAACTCAACATATTGTGCTTAGAGGTGTGTGTGTGTGTGTGTGTGTGTGTGTGTGTGTGTGTGTAGAAGGGGTTATACAAAATCTTTGAACTAGAGTGTGTTCTATGCTTTGTATATCATACAAAAATTAAATGAGACAGGACTTTTCTTCATGGAAACCAAATTTTAAGATGGAATATATTAGATTAATACATTTACCCATTGAGGTTTACAATATGCTTTTCTCACAATAAGCTGCTGATATTGATTGGGGTTCATTATTATCCTCCTTTTGTGGATTACAAAAATGGAGTCTCAGAGTGATTAATTGAGTTGTTTAATGCACTTTAGATTCTTAGTAAGTCTATGACTAAAGTTTTGAACCTAGATATTCTGATTCCAAGTACATTATTGTGCCATAATATTTTTCAAAAATATGCTAATAGCTATTATGTAAAATAGTATTTTAACAAATGTGTTATGTTTGTGCCAGAGGTTCTCATGGCATGAATAAACTGAATCTCTTATAGGGAGGTTGGTTTTTTTTTTCACTTTTCTAGGCTCATTGTTCACATAAGAATGTAAATACTCTGTAATTTGGTGCATATGTGTTTAGTATTGATATTAATTCTTTGTCTATGATGCCTTTTAACAAATGAGCTTTTTTTCTTATTTCTTTTAATTGGGACTTTTTGCTTTTTTTTTCAATGAGATCATGACTGCAATACCTACCCCCATTTTTTATTTCACCTGACAAAGTGAATTTTGCTCTAACTTCTTATTTTAACTCTGTATATCTCTTTCTACTTCAAATGCATTTCTCATAAAATATATTAATGGATTCTGGTTTCTAAACTATTCTGCTATCTTGTTCGAGTTTGTGGATAAGTTCATTCTATTCACAATTCATAGTTATACATGCTAATTATTTCCCTCTGTCTCTATTTTCTTATCTTATTTCTTTCTTTTCCTTCTGCTCCCTCTTTAAGTCTCTTTTGCTTATATTAATACATGCTTTAATTTGCTCTCCCTCACATCCTCTTTTTAACATTAACCCTTTCCCCTCCTATTTCCCAGTGAATAAAATGAATCTTTTTACCTTTGTATATGGGCATTTGTCTATCCTTTATAAAATCAGAAGAAAATAGGGTTCTGGTATTACCTATGCCCTCCACTACTCTTTCTGTGCTAAAATTCTTATGTAATCCATTTATGTGAGATAATTTTCTATATTCAACTCTCTGTCTGTCTGTCTGTCTTTCTCCTTCCCCTTGTATGTTCCTTTTCTTTACTTCTATTTTTTTCTTTTGAGATCATCTAAATACAGTTATACCAATAATAGATTTTCACTCATTCTCTCTGTCCAATTAGGCTCCCTCATGAACCCTGAATATGATAATTTTGTAAGGGCTTATGTGTATCATCTTCCAATATAGGCAAGTCAACAGTTTAACATTATTTAGTTCCTGGGAGCCAAGATGGCCAAGAAGGCACACACAACTTTCTAAGCTCCTCTCATTCTCCTCATAACCAACTATTTTATCCAGCCTCAGAAATAGCTCTTCACTGCTTAAATTCATGAAGATCAGAAGCATACAATTTACCTGCTGAAGTCAATCTGGAAGATTGCCAGGAAAGGTTTGTCCTGAGGGGCCAGGAACAGACTAGCGCAGGTAGTGAGAGACTAGCATCCTTAGCAGACCAGGGGCAGGGGTGATCTCTGTGACTAGAGAAGTTATAGAGACCACTCTGTTATGGGCTAACTGCTCTGCCTTGATTACAAGGCAGTAATCTGGCAGAGAAATTAAAGCCTGGAATAGAGGGTACTCTAAAAAAAGGCCAGAACCTAACACTGGCTGTAGCTACTCAAACCCAGAAGTGACTCAGGAGATTGCAACTGAGCCCTGCAGCCACATCCTGCAGTTTGGGGCTTTTGCAGGGGCAGTTACAAACCCACACGGCAGGGGGGCACAGCCTGGGCAACCTTTAATCAGCATAGTGGGGGGCTCGGCCTGGGGCAATAGAACTTCCCCAACAGGACTGTGCTTCCCTGAGCAGAGACACTTCAGGTCCCTGCAAATCCATTCACTGCTCAACTGATAATACCCACAGCCCCAAGGAAGAATTTGGCTTGGGATAGTGAAACTCTCACTGCTCAGCATCTAGCCCCAGGGCAGTCATTATGTGACACAGTGGGGTTCTTTGCAGGGCACTTTCCCAGCTCTGCCCTGCAGGCCTGAGTTACTTCCAGGTGGGGAACTCTTTCCCAGAGCACACCAGTACCTTGCTGCTTTTTGCAGCTGGCAGGGACAGTTACCCGTCCATACACCTCCACTGCTCTGGAGGAGCTGGAACCTCCTGCCCTGAAGGCAATGCCACAGGCTTTAACAAAATGAGTAAATAAATGGGAAGGAAGAGAAGCCTTACAAGAGCAACAACCTCCTGAAATAGAATTGGAAAAGTTAAAAATTCCAGGAAGTGCAGGGAAACAAAATTGGTGAATTGGAAAAATAAAGAATTCACTAGGAAGGATTTAGAATTGAAAAGGCAAAAGAACTCGAAGAAATAGGATCTGTGAATTGAAAAGAAAATAATCCACTAAAAAAATTAGTGAAATGGAAAAAAAATTCCAAGACCAAAACAATACATTTAAAACCAATTGGACAATACAGAAAGAAGTAAAAAGCTAATAAAGAAATAATTTTAAAAATTAGAACTGAAAAATAGAAACTAATGATTCATTGAGACAGCAAGAATCAGTCAAGCAAAACAAAAATGACAACTGGAAAAACCATGAATTATCTACTTGCAAAACGACAGACTTAGAAAATAGATATAGGAGAGATAATCTGAGGATTATTGGACTTTTGAAAACTATGATGAAAAAGAGCCAGATACTATTTTACAAGAAATCATCAAAGAGAACTGCCCAGATGTATAGAACGAGGTAAAATAGGATGAAAGAATTCATCAAACACCTTCTGAAAGAAACCCTAAAATAAAAACCCCAAGGAATATTGTGGCCAATTTCAGAACTATCAGATTAAGGAAAAATTTTACAAGCAGCCAAAAACCCCATTTAAATACCGAGGTGCCACAAAGGATTCACCCAAGATCTGGCTGCCTACATAAATGGAACGAAAGGGCTGGAATATGATATTCCAAAGGCACAAGAACCTGGGATGCAGCCAAGAATAAACTATCCAGCTAAGTTGAGCATTTCCTTCCAGGGAAGAAGATAGAATTTAATGAAACAAATTAATTCCATTTGTTTCTGAAGAAAAAACCAGAACTAAACAAAAATTTGATTCCAACCATAGAACTCAAGAGATGCAGAAAGGTAAAAAACCTTGAGAATTGTATTTTGCTGTGGATATACAAAAAAATATATGTATAATTTGATTGTAAATTGATATAACATAAAAAAGGAAGGAGATATGGAAAAGGGATGATGGCAGAATAAGGTGGGAAGGAGGGATAAAGAGGGAAACCACATCCACAAAGAGGCAAAGGAAACTTATCATATCTGAGGGAATTTAGTGAGGGGAGGAACACTGTGAATCTTACTCCATCAGAGTTGGCTCAAAAGAAAAATAATTGACATTTGTTTTAGAGAAAATTCTCTCTCAGCCTCATTAAAAACGGGGAGAGGAAAGGAAAAGAAAAAGAGTAATAAGGGAAGGAAGGGAAAGACCAAGGGTGGAGGGAGGATTATAAAGAGGGTGCACTGATACAAGAGGGTATAAGTTTAAAGGGGAAAGAGGGGTTGGGGAGGCAAGAATAAGAAGCATAATCTGGGGGTATTGGAAGAAATAGAGATTTAGTAATTCTAACCAAAACGTGAATGGATGAACTAAAAGAGGAGGCAGTAGCAGACTGGATCAAAAGTCAGAACCCTACAAATGTTGTTTACAAGAACACATTTACAGCAGGGAGATACATATGAGTAAAGGTAAAAGGCTGGAGCAAACCTATTTGCTTCAGGGTGAAGTCAAAAAAAGGGTAGCCATCCTATCTCAGATCAGCAAAAGCAAAATTGATCTAATTAAAAGAGATAAGGAAGGAAACTACATCCTGCTAAAGGGAGCATAAATAATGAAGCAATATCAATATTAAACATATATGCACCAAGTGGTATGGCATCCAACTTCCTAAAGGAGAAGTTAAGAGAGTTGCAAGGAAGAAAAGACAACAAAACTGTAATAGTGGGAGATCTCAACCTTGCACCTCAGAATTAGACAAATCAAACCACAAAACAAATAAGAAAGAAATTAAAGAAAATAGAATATTAGAAAAAATTAGGTATGTTGGATCTTGAGAAAACTGAATGGAGATAGAAAGGAATATACTTTCTTCCTCAGCAGTTCATGGAACCTATTCAAAACTGACCATATATTAGGACATAAGACCTCAAATTAAATGCAAGAAAGCAGAAATAGTAAATGCTTTCTTTTCAGATCATGATGCAATAAAAACTACATTCAACAAAAAAATTAGGGAAATAGACCAAAAAGTAATTGAAACTAAACAATCTCATCTTAAAAATGATTGGGTGAAGCAGCAAATAGATACAATTAATAATTTCACTCAAGATAATGACAATGATGAGACATCATACCAAAATTGGATGCAGCCAAAGGGTAATAAGAGGGGTTATATCCTTAGAGGGCACTTGAATAAAACAGAGAAAGAAAAGATTAATGAATTGGCCTTGCAACCAAAAAACTAAAAAGACCAAATTAAAACCCCAATCAAATACTAAATTGGAAATTCTAAAATTAAAAGGAGAAATTAAAAATATTGAAAGTAAAAACCATTGAACTAATTAAGAAAACTAAGAGTTGGTCTCTATGAAAAGCCAATAAAATAGATAACCTTTGGTAAATCTGATTAGAAAAAGGAGGGAGGAAATGAAATTAGTAGTCTTAAAATGAAAAGGAGAACTCTCCACCAATGAAGAGGAAATTAGAGAAATAATAAGGAGTTATTTTGCTCAACTTTATGCCAATAAATTTATAACCTAAGTGAAATGGATGACTACCTCCAAAATATAGACTTAGACTAACAGAGGAGAGTAAATTGTTGAATAGTCCCATTCAGAAAAAGAAATAGAACAGGCAATTAAACAACTCCCTAAGAAAAATCCCCAGGACCAGATGGATATCATGTGCATTTTACCAAACATTTAAAAACAATTGGCCCTAATGCTATAAAATTATTTGATAAAATAGGGAATGAAGGAGTCCTACCAAATTCCTCTATGACACAGACATGGTACTGATACCTAAACCAGGTAGGCTGAAAACAGAGAAAGAAAATTATAGACCAATCTCCCCATGAATATTGATGCTAAAATCTTAAAAAGATATTAGCAAAGACTACAGAAAATCATCTCCAAGATAATACACTATGATCAAGTAGATTTATACCAGGAATGCAGGCTGGTTCAATATTAGGAAAACTATCAATATAATTGGCCATGTTAATAAACCAAATTAACAAAACCATATGATCATTCTCAATAGATGCAGAAAAACATTTGAAGAAATCAACATCCATTCCTATTAAAAACAGTTGAGATATAGGAATAAATGGACTTTTCCTTAAAAATCAGCAGCATCTATTTAAAACCATCAGTAAATTATATGTAATGGAGACAAACTGCAACCATTCCCAATAAGATCTGGAGGAAACAAGGTTGCCCACTATCACTGCTACTATTTAATATTGTATTAGAAACGCTAGCTATAAATAAGAGCTGAGAAGGAGATTAAAGGGAATAAGAATAGGCAATGAGGAAACCAAATTATCACTCTTTGCCTGACATGATGTATACTTAGAGAACCCCAGAGATTCTGCCAAAAGTTATTAGAAATAATCCAACACCTTTAGCAAAGTTGCTGGTTATAAATAAACCCACATAAGTTGTCAAGCATTCTTATATATCACTAACAAAATAACAGTCAGAGTTACAAAGAGAAATTCCATTCCTAACTACTTCACTGATAATATAAAATATTTAGAATCTATCTGCCAAGGGAAAATCAGAAACTTTATGACCAAGACCACTTTTCACAAAATTAATGGATCTAACCAATTGGAAAATATTAAATGCTCTTGGATAAGGCGAGCAAATATAATAAAGATGAAATATTCCTAAACTAACTATTTATTTAGTGCTATACCAATCAGACCCCAAAAACTATTTTTAATGACCTAGAAAAAAATAACAACAAAGTTCATATGGAAAAACAAAAGGTCAAGAATTTCAAGGGAATTAATGAAAAAAAAATCAAATGAAGGTGCTTAGCTGTACCAGATCTAAAATTATATTATAAGCAGCAGTTTCCAAAACTATTTGGTATTGGCTAAGGAATAGATTAGTTGATCAGTGGAATAGATTAGGTTCAAGGATAAAACAGTCAACAAATATAGCAACCTAGTCTTTGACAAACCCAAAGATCCCAGCTTTTGGGATAAGAACTTACTGTTTGATAAAAATTGCTGGGAAAATTGAAACTAATATGGAAAACTAGGCATTGATCCATACTAACAATCGACACCAAGATAAGGTCAAAATGGGTTCATGACCTAGGCTAAAGAATGAAATTATTAATAAAATTAGAGGAACACAGGATAGTTTACCTCCAGACCGTGGAAGGGAAGGTCTTTATGACCAAAGAAGAACAGAGATCATTACTGATCACAAAATAGAAAATTTCGATTATACCAAAATGAAAAGTTTTGTACAAAACAAATTAATACAGACAAGATTAGAAGGGAAGCAATAAACTGGGAAAATATTTTTACAGTCAAAGGTTCTGATAAAGGCCTCATTTCCAAAATATATAGAGAATTAACTCTAATTTATAAAAAAATCAAGCCATTCTCCAATTGAAAAATAGTCAAAGGATAGAACAGACAATTCTCAGATGAAGAAATTGAAAACTATTTCTAGTCATATGAAAAGATGCTCTAAGTCATTATTAATCAGAGAAATGCAAATTAAGAAAACCTAAGATACCTACACACCTGTCAGATTGGCTAAGATGACAGGAAAAATAATGGATGATTGTTGGAGGAGTGGGAAAACTGGGACATTGATGCATTGTTGGTGGAGTTGTGAACGAATCCAACTGTTTTGGAGAGTAGTTTGGAACTATGCTCAAAAGTTATCAACTGTGCATACCCTTTGATCCAGCAGTACTTCTGGGATTATATCCCAAAGAGATTATAAAGAAGGAAAGGGACCTGTATGTGCATGAATGTTTGTGGCAGCCTTTCTAATGGCTAAAACTGGAAACTGAATGGATGTCCATCAGTTGGAGAATGGCTGAATAAATTGTGTATATGAAAATTATGGAATATTACTGTTCTGTAAGAAATGACCAACAGGATGATTTCAGAAAGGACTGAGAGACTTACACGAACTGATGCTGAGTGAAATGAGAGGACCAGGAGATCATTATATACTTCAAAACAATACTATATGATGACCAGTTCTGATGGACCAGGCCATCCTCAGCAATGAGATCAACCAAATCATTTCCAATGGAGCAGTAATGAACTGAACCAGCTATGCCCAGAAAAAGAACTCTGGGAGATGACTAAAACCATTACATTGAATTAATCCCATATTTATGCCACCTGCATTTTGATTTCTTCACAAGCTAATTGTACAATATTTCAGAGTCTGATTCTTTTGTACAGCAAAATAACGTTTTGGTCATGTATACTTATTGTGTATCTAATTTATATTTTAATATATTTAACATTTACTGGTCATCCTGCCATCTAGGGAGGGAGTGGGGGGGGTAAGAGGTGAAAAATTGGAACAAGAGGTTTGGCAATTGTTAATGCTGTATAGTTACCCATGCATATATCCTGTAAATAAAAGGCTATTAAATAAATTAAAAAAATGAGTAAGAAAATCAAAAAGACCATTGATAGTTTCTACTCAGAAAGAGTACAGCTTTTCAAACCTGAAGAGACTAATAGACAGTCTCCAGAGAATTGTTGGTCCCCAATACAAAAGGCTCTCCTAGAAGAGACTATTAAAAACCTCAAAAGAGAACTAGAAGAAAAATGGGGAAAGTAAAGAGAAGCTATGCAAGAGAGTATAGAAAAGACATATAACTCACTAAAAGAAAAATTTGACAAAGTGGAAAAAGAAAACAACTCCCTGAAATGTGAATTGAAAAGGTAAAAAACTCCCAAGAAGTGCAGGGAAACAGAATTTGTGAATTGGAGAAAGAAAATAACTCACTAAAAAAAAAAATTAGTGACATGGAAAAAAATTCCATAGAGCAAAATGACTCATTTAAAAACTCAATTGGACATATACAAAAAGAAGTAAAAAAGCTAATGAAGAAAATAACACGCTAAAAATCAGAACTGAACAAATAGAAATGACCGACTCATTGAGACAGGAAGAATCAGTCAAGAAAAGCCAAAAAAATGAAAGATTGGAAAAAAATGTCAAATATTTACTTGAAAAACCAACGGACCTGGAAAATAGGTCAAGGAGAGAAAAGCTAAGGATCATTGGACTACCCGGAAATTATGATGAAAAAAAGAGCCTAGATACTATTTTAAAGGAAATTATTAAAGAGAACTGCCCAGAAGTAATAGAATCGGAAGGTAAAATAGGCGTGGAAAGAATCCATCGAACACCTTCTGAAAAAGACCCTAAAATAAAGACTCCAAGGAATATTGTGGCCAAATTTCAGAATTTTCAGATTAAAGAAAAAATTCTATAAACATCCAGGAAAAAACAGTTCAAATACCAAGGTGCCACAATAAGGGTCACACAAGATCTGGCTGCCTCAACATTAAAGGATCGAAGGGCCTGGAATTTGATATTCCAAAAGGCAAAAGAACTTGGAATGCAGCCAAGAATAAACTACCCAGCTAAGCTGAGCATTTTTTTTTCCATGGAAGAAGATGGACATTTAATGAAACAAAGCAATTCCATCTGTTTCTAAAGAAAAAACCAGACTTAAACAAAAAAATTTGATCTCCAACAACAGGACGGAATACTATTTCCAGAGAAATACAAATTAAGACAACTCTGTGGTACCACTACATATCTTTCAGATTGGACAAGATGATAGGAAAAGATAATGACAAATGTTGGAGAGGATGTGGAAAAACTGGAATACAAATACACTGTTGGTAAAGTTCTGAACTGATTCAACCATTCTGGAGATCATTTTGAAACTATGCCCAAAGGGATATCAAATTGTGCATACTCTTTGGTCCAGCAATGTATCTACTGAGTCTAAATGAAGTGAACAGAACTAGGAGATCATTGTACATGGCAACAGCAAAATTATATGATGATCATTTTTGATAGACATAGCTCTTTTCAACAATCAGATGATTCAGGCCAGTTTTAATTGTCTTGTGATGAAGGGAAACATCTGTACCCAGAGAGAGAATTGTGGGCACTGAGTGTAGATCACAGCAGAGTATTTTTGTTCTTTTTTGTTGTCGTTTGCTTGCATTTTGTTTTCTTTCTCATTTTTCTTTTTTGATTTTATTTTTCTTGTTTAGCATGATAATTGTGAAATATGTGCAGAAAAATTGCACATGTTTAACATAATTTGCATTACTTGCTCTCTAGGGAAACAGTGGGGGGAGGGTGGGAAAAATTTGGAAAGCAAAGTTTTGCAAGGGTGAATATTAAAAATTAACCATGCATCTGTTTTAAAAATAAAATATTTTAATAAAAAAGAGTGAAAGTTGAAAATTGTCTTTAAATGAAATTGCAAAAAAAAAAATTTAAATAAAAAATTCATCCTAAAAAAACTAATGCAACTCTTTGATCCAGCAGTGTTACTATTGGGTTTATATCCCAAAGAAATCTTAAAGGAGGGAAAGGGCCCTATATGTACAAAAATGTTTGTGGCAGCCCTCTTTGTAGTGACCAGAAACTGGAAACTGAGTGGATGCCCATCAATTGGAGAATGGCTGAATAAATTGTAGTATATGAATGTTATGAAATATTACTGTTCTGTAAGAAATGACCAGTAGGATGATTTCAGAAAGGCCTGGAAAGACTTACATGAACTGATGTTGAATGAAATGAGCAAGACCAAGAGATCATTATATACTTTAACCATAACACTACATGATGATCAATTCTGATGGACATGGCCATCTCCAGCAATGAGATGAACCAAATCAGTTCTAATAGAGCAGTAATGAATTGAACCAGCTACATCCAGTGAAAGAACTCAGGGGAATGAGTGTGAACCACTACATAAAATTCCCAATCCCTCTATATTTTGTTTGCCTGCATTTTTTATTTCATTCAAAGGTTAATTGTACACTATTTTAAAGTCTGATTCTTTCTGTGTAGCAAAATAACTATGGACATGTATACATATATTGTATTTAACATATACTTTAATATATCTAACATGTATTGGTCTACCTGACATCTGGGGGAGTTGGTGGGGGAAAGGAGAGGAGAAATTGGAATAAAAGGTTTTGCAATTGTCAATGCTGAAAAATTACCCATGCATATATCTGGTAAATAAAAAGCTATAATAATAATAATAATAAACTAATGCAATGTAGCCTGTATCAAATTGCTTAGGATGATGGGTATAGTATTTTTAAAAGAATGTTAAAATTACTTTTACATATAATTTTGGGAAAATAAAATATTGTTTATATAATAAAAAAATAGTGATTTAGAACTTTTTTCATATGACTAGAAATGGTTTTAATTTCTTCATCTGAAAACTCTGTCCATATGCTTTGATTATTTATCATTTGGAGAATGACTTATATTCTTATAAATTTGATTCAATTCTCTCTATATATTAGAAATGAGACTTTTATCAGAATGTAGAGGGCTGAAACTCTTGAGTTGTTGCACTGAGGTCAGTTCAAGAACTTATGGCTAATTACTGATTGGACAATACTCTATGGGCATATGCTTGGGGAATGGCCCTTCCCAGTATCCTGTGCTGGGTCGATAATTGGTATATACAGAGAATTGTAGGAAGGACTAGGGGATGGAGTAAAACTAGCCAGGGTCACTCTCTGGTCAGGAGATGAAGAAGGAAGGTTGCGGAGATTCTGCTTGCATAAAATTCAATCCTACCCCTAAAGACCAAGAATAAAGACTAAGGACTTTTGCTTATCCTGACTCCATCTGATTCTAAGGTATCCAGGGTGCTAACATGGTCATCACATCAGAACAACTGAATATTAATTTTTTTCTCAGTTTCTGCTTCCCTTGTAAGCTTGGCTGCATTGCTTTTGTTTATACAAAGCATTTTAGTTTAATATAAACAAAATTATCCATTTTGTATTTTATATTGCTATTTAGTTATTTTATCACAAATTTCTTCCTTCTCCATAAATCTGAAAAGTATATTGTCCCTTGTTCTCCAAATTTCTTATACTATCTCTCTTTATGTCTAAATACTGAAACAATTTAAACCTTATCTTATATATAGCATGTTAGGTGTAGGTTAATGACTAGTTTCTGCCATACTGTTTTCCAATTTTCACAGCATATTTTGTCAGATGCTGAGTTCTTACCACAGAAACGTAAATATTTGGGTTTGTCAAACATTAGAGTACTATAGTCATTGACTGTGGTGTCCTGTGAACCTAAGCTGTTTCATTGATCCACTACTCTATATATTTTTTTGGCAATACCAAATGATGTTGATGACTGCTATTTTAAAATATAATTTTAGGTAGTGGTACAGCAAAATCAACTTCCTTTGCATTTTTTCCAATTAATTCCATTGAAATTCTTGACATTTTGTTCTTCCAGATGAATTTTTATTATTATTTTCTATAACTCTCTTAAATAATTTCTTAGCAGTGCAACTTGTATGACACTGAATAAGTAGATTAATTTAGGTAGAGTTGACATTTTTATTATATTACCTCAGCTTAACCATGAGCACTTGATATTTTTCCAGTTGGTTAGATATGATTTTATTTGTGTGGAAAGTGTTTTGTCATTGTGTTCATTTAATTCCTGGTTTTGTCTTGACAAGTAGAGTCCCAATATTTTATATTATCAATAGTTATTTTAAATCAAATTTCTCTTTGTATCTTTTTCTACTGGACTTTAACATTGAAATGCTGATAATTAATGTGGCTTTATTTTGTATCTTGTAACTGCTAAAGTTATGAATTTTTGCTAGTGGTTTTTTAGTTGATTATGGTTCTCTAAATATACCATCATGCCATCTGCAGAGAGTGGTAATTTGGTTTTCTCATTACCTGTTCTAATTCCTTTAAATTATTTTTTCTTTTCTCATTGCCAAAGGTAACAATATTGAATAGTAATGGTGACAGTGAGCAACCTTGTTTCATTCCTGATCTATTGGGAATGGTGCCAGTTTGTCACTATTACATATGTTGCTTGCTGATGATTTTTGATAGCTGCTACTGATCATTTTAAAGAAAACTTCATTTATTCCTGTACTTTCTAGCATTTTTTAATAGAAATGGGTCTTGGATTTTGCCAAATGTTTTTCTGTTTCTATTGAGATAATTATATAATTTCTGTAATTTTGGTCATTGATATAGTCAATTAGGCTAATAGTTTTCCTCATGAGTTTTCCTCAGGGTTGAACCAACCCTGCATTCCTGGTATAAATCCTACTTGGTCATGTTGTATTATCCTGATGATAACTTATTGTCACAATATTTATCTTTGTTAATATTTTATTTAAGATTTTTTTTGCTTAAATCTTCATTGGGGGAAATTGGTCTGTAATTTTCTTTCTTTGTTTTGAGCCTACCTCATTTAGGTATCAGCATAGTATCTGTGTAATAAAAGGAATTTGGTAGGATTCCTTCTTTTTGTGTTTTGCCAAATAGTTTGCATATTATTGGAATGAATTGTTTTTTCTAAATGTTTAGTAGAATTCAATTGCAAATTCATCTGATCCTGGACATTTATTCTTAGGGAATTGATTAATAACTTGTTCAATTTCTTTTTTCCAAAAGGGGAATATTTAAGTAATTTATTCCTTCCTCTATTAATCTGGCCCATCTATTTTTTGTAAGTATTCATCCATTTCACTTCGATGATCAGATTTATTGCCATACAGTTGGGATAAAGAGCTCCTAATTATTGCTCTAATTTCCTTTTCATTAGTGGTAAGTTGTAATGTTTGGACTAGCCCTCTGGAGGACCTCGGGATTAGCTCAAGTCCTTGATCTTAGTGGAGAAGTGAAGGAGGCAGGAGGCTCAAGAGGATGGATGGTCAAAGATGAAGTCTGGAGTCTTCTTGGTGTCATGTCCATGGCTGAGAGAGTCCTCTGTGATTGTGGCTGAGAGGCTCATTCCCAGTCCTCCCAGCCTTTAAATACTTCAGTAGAGTTACATCACTACAGCAACTGAGCATGTGAAACCATTACATCATTAGATCACATTATGTATATATTTAGAGAACCATTATCTCACACTTAACTATAAGCACCCTGCTGTCCTTGATTCAAGTATAACTTTTCAGAATTCCTGCCTCTACAATAAATTCATCCTTTTCATTTGTGATACTAGCAATTTGTTTTTCTTCTTTCCTTTTTCTAATCAAATTAACCAAAGATTTACCTATTTTGATGTTATTTTCATAAAACCAACTCTTAGTTTTATTAATTCAATAGTTTTCTTACTTTCAATTTTATTAATCTCCCCTTTTATTTTCAAAACTTCAAACTTGGTATTTAATAGGAGGGTTTTAATTTATATTTTTTCCTAGGTTTTTTTTTTTTTTTTGTGTGTGTGTGTGTTGCTGTTGTTGCATATCCAATTCATTGAACTTCTCTTTCTCTCCTTTTTTTTTCATGTAAACATCTAGAGATGTTAAATTTCCTCTAAGAACTGCTTTGGCTGCATCCCATAAACTTAGGTATGTTGTCTCATTATTGTCATTCTTTTGGATGAAATTTTCAATTGTGTCTGATATTCTATGAGCCAAATCCAATGAGATTCACATTCAAATAATGCTCACCCCCCTCTTTTCTTTCCCTCAAATGTAATAGGTCTTTTTTGCTACTTCCTATGATGTTATTTATCCCATTTTACCTCCATTTCTCTCTTCTTTAAGTCCATCCCTAGTTTTTTTTTTAACCTCTGTAAAATCAAATTATCCTTACATTCTCTATACCCCTAATAAAGAAACAGTTATCAAGAATTAAAGTTACTATCTTTCCATATAGGGATGTCACCATTTTAATATTCAAAACAGCATATTTTCCCCTTTCTCTTTTTACCTTTTTATGCTTCTCTTGAATTCTTTATTTGAAAATCAAATTTTCTGTTAAGCTCTGGCCTTTTTATCAAAATAAAATTGAAAATTATTTCATTGAATGTTCATTGATTTTTACTGGAAAGAGAATATTTAGTTTTGCTGGACAGTTAATTCTTGGCTGCAGTCCAAGTTCCTTTGCTCTCCATATTATTATATTTCAGACCCTTAAATTCTTTAAAGTAGAAACTATTAGATCTTGGGTAATCCTGATTGTGGCACCTAAATATTTGAATTGTTTTTTCTTCCTTCTTGCAGATTTTCTCCTTGATTTGATAATTCTGGAATGTGGTGATAATATTCCTTGGATTTTACAATTTTGGGTCTTTTTCAGGAGGTGATCAGTGGATTTTTAAAAAATGATTTTACCCTCTGTTCTAGGACATCAGGGCAGTTTTCCTTGATGATTTCCTGAAAAGTGGTCTAGACTTTTTTTTTTTAATCATGGTTTTCAAGTAGTATAATAATTCTTAAATTGGCTTTCTTGGATCTGTTTTCCAAGTCAGTTGTTTTTCCAGTGAGATAATTTAATTTTTTCTAAGTTTTTCTTTTTCTTTTTGGGGGATTTTGTTTGACTGATTCTTGATGTCTCATTGAGTCATTCACTTCCATTTTTTTTTTTCAGTTCTAATTTTTAGTGAATTATTCTCTTCAGTTCACTCTTTAACTTTTTGAATTTGGCCAATTGAATTTTTAAATGAATTGTTTTGTTCATTGAATTTTTTTTTAATTCTCCAATTCTATTTTTAGTGATTTGCTCTCTTTTTCCGTTTCACCAATTCTTTTTTTTTTTTCAAGGAGTTGTTTTCTTTTTCCATTTCTTCAAATCTATTTTTTAAGAAGTAGTTTTATTCAAAGAATTTGTTTCCTTTTCTAAACTCTCCTGCAAAGCTTTCATTCCCTGTCCCCATTTTCCTTCTAATTGTCATTTATTATACTTTTTGAATTCTTTCAAGACAGTCTTTTGAGTTGGACGCCAATTGATACTACTCTTTCAGGTCTCATCTGGTGAAGTTTTGATTTCAGTGTTCTCAAGAATTGAGGTCTGTTGTTTCCTGTCTCTATAATAGCTATCTATGATCAGAGTTATTTTTGCCTTTTTTTTTACTCATTTTTAAAGGTTTAGGTCTGCTCTTAGGAAGAAAGGAAGATTGTCCCAAGCTTCTTCTACAGAATAGCAGGCACTTTACACTGCACTGGAAATAGTACAGTCAGCTTCCTTCCCATGTTGCACTGGGCATGGCCAAGTCTCACTTGTTATTCTGAGATTCACTATTTGCCTTTTGTAGTTGTGTTGTGAGATCTGCTGATCCACTGGCTTTTGAACCAGGACAGAGCAACCTATGCTGCTGTATTTTGGCTAAGAGCTTTACACTAGATTTCCCTGGAATGTAAAGGTATCTCTTCTCTGGGCCTCCCTGTGCTATGCCTGTGATAGGTCATTTCTCCCCTAACCAATTGAGAAAGACTTCTGAAGTTCTTCCAAAATATCTTCTGCTGGAAATTTGTTACACTACAAATATTTGTGGGCTCTGTCATTCCAAAACCTTTTTAGAGACTTGATCTGGTGTTGATTTTTGAGGGAAGCCAGAAAGAGCTAGGCAAAGATCTAGGTACTTTCTGCCATCTTGGCTCTGCCTGATTCTTACCTTTCTACAAGAATCTTCCTCTGACTGAGACCTCACTGCATTTTATATTTATTTTCTGCTATTAGATTTTATGATGTGACACTCACCCCCCCACATACACACACTTTTTTCTGTGATTAGATTTCAGGATATTCATGAATTTGTGAGTGAAGAAATTACTTTAAAAAATTTAAACAAATTTTTGGTTTTCTTTGTTATATGATGTATTTTACACTGATCCACAGCTGTATATCTTAGTAATTAATAGATTGTTTTGATGTTTGCCACTTTGTAATAGAGTTATGCCACATTTCTTCACATTTTTACCCACTAATTCCCTTTATATTTTTGGTCTTTCATTGCTGCAGCTGAATTTTGATGTTTTTTCTAGATTTGTATGGCAATAAATAAATAAATTGATTTAAATGAAATTGGCATTTTTATTATATTGGCTCTGCCTAACCATGAACAATTGGTATTTTTCTAATTGTTCAGATCTAGCTTTATTAGTGTAAAAATGTTTTATAATTATAATTATAATTGTGTTCATCGTGTCCCTGGATTTCTCTCCATCTCATTTTATTTTCTTTATCCTTTTAGTAGTCTTTCTTTCTCTTAATCCCTCCCTCTTTTATTGGACAAGATAGATATCTATTTCCAAATGAATATGTATATAGTTTCCCTTTTTGAAGCAATTTAGAAGCCATTGAGATTCAAGCCTTGCTCTACCCTTCTCTACTCTTTCCCCCTATACTACAAAACTTTTCCTTGCCTGACTCTTTTATTTGATATGATTTTCCACATTCTCCCTCTTTCATCCCAAAACATCACTCTTTTTCATCTACTTAAAAAAAAACTCAAATATTTATCCTCTTCCTTACCTTATCCATGTATCTTCCTTTCAATTACCCTCATATTGATAGAATTCTTAGAAAATAGATATATTATCTTTCATATAAAAAGGTAAATAATTCAACCTTTTTGAATCCATAAAAATTTCTCTTATTCTGTTGAAGATAATATTTAAAAGTCAGTTTTCTATTCAGTTCTGGTCTTCTCATCTGGAATCCTTGAAATTCCTCTATTTTATTAAAGGCATTTTTTTTCTCTAAAAATATTATGCTCATTTTTCTTGTATAAGTTTTTTTTTGTTGTCGTAATTCTGTTATTTTACCTTCTGGAATATCATATTCTAAGCCTTCCACTTCTTTACTGTAGAAGCTGTTAATTCTTGTATGATCCTGACTGTTGCTCTATATGATCTAAATGATTTCTTTTTGACTACCTGAAGTATTTTCTCTTTGACCGGGGAGTTCTGGTATATTGTCATAATATTTCTGAGATTTTTTTATTTTGATTTCTTTTCCAGAAGTTGATCAATGGATTTGCTCAATGTATTTGTTCCCTTCTGGTTTAATACTATTGGAGTAATTTTCCTTAATAATTTCTTGAGATTTTTTTTCCTCAGGAATATTTCTTTAAACATATTGTTTTCAGATAAACCAATATTTTTAAAATGCTCTTTCCTGATTCTATTTTCTAAGTTAGTTATTTTTCATTGAAGTATCTTACACTTTCTTTTATTTATGTATTTGTTTTCTGATGTCTCATGGTCTTTAGATTTCACTTGCCCAATTCTAATTTTTTAAAGATCATTTTTTTTCAGTAAGATTTTGTACTTCTTTTTTCCATTTTCCAAGTTTCCATCTCCACCTCTGATTTTTAAAGGGTTATTTTCATCAATGACATTTAGTTCCTCTTTTTCCCATTTAGCCTATTCTTTTTATTTAAAAATTATTTTCTTCAATAATTTTGTGCCTCATACATACCCTTTGATCCAGGAGTGTTTCTACTGGGCTTATATCCCAAAGAAATCTTAAAGAAAGGAAAGGGACCCATATGTGCAAGAATGTTTGTGGCAGGTCTCTTTGTAGTGGCCAGAAAGTGGAAACTAAGTGGATGCCCATCAATTAGAGAATGGCTGAATAAATTGTGGTATATGAATATTATGGAATGTTATTGTTCAGTAAGAAATGACCAGCAGGATGATTTCAGAAAGGCCTGGAGAGACTTACATGAACTGATGCTGAGTGAAATGAACAGGACCAGGAGATCATTATATACTTCAACAATAATACTATATGATGATCAATTCTGATGGACGTGGCCCTCTTCAACAATGAGATGAACTGAATCATCTCCAATAGACCAGTAATAAATTGAACCAGCTACACCCAGTGAAAGAACTCTGGGAGATGACTATGAACCATTACATAGAATTCCCAATCCCTATATTTTTGTCTGCCCACATTTTTTTTTTAAATTTCCTTCACAGGCTAATAGTACACTATTTTAAACTCTGATTCTTTTTGTACAGAAAAATAACTGTTAGGACATGTATGCTTATACTGTATTTAATTTATACTTTAACATACTTAACATGTATTGGTCAACCTGCCATCAGGGGGAGGGGATGGGGGGAAGGAGGGGAAAAATTGGAACAAAAGGTTTGGCAATTGTCAATGCGGTAAAATCACCCATGCATATAACTTGTAAATAAAAACCTAATTAAAAAAAATTCTCACGGGAAAAAAAAGAACACTTATCTTGGTGTCTTTCTAACAATAAAAGCCTTTTTATCACAGCCTTTGAGTAAGCGAATGTCCTTCTCTATGAACCTGCAACCTTGGAGAACGAGGATTGCATATCCATTCGTGCCACGCTTCTCTTTCACCACCCTGCTTTCACCAATAGGACATAAGGGGAAAGCAGACATACAAAAAATCCACTGATCACCATCTATGAATGAAATCCTTAGGGGAAAACACATAGGAACTTTACTGACAAATTTTGAAACCCCCAGATTAAAGAGGACATTTTGCAAGAAACAAGAAAAAAACAATGCAAATACACTGGAGTTACCATTAGGATTGTACAGGATTTATCAGTGGCCACAATAAAACACTGCAGTCTTGGAATCATATCTACCAACAATTAAAAGTACTAAGCTCACAGCCAAAAAATATCAGATCCAACAAAATAATCTATAATGTTGAATGAGAAAAAATGAACATTCAATGAACTTGCATATTTTCAGAATTTTCTATTAACCAAACCTGAACTTGATAGAAAATTTCATATATATAAGATCCAACATCAATGATCAATTTCAAGGAATTCTACATGGATAATCTTCAGCAATGAAATGAACCAAATCAGTTCCAATAGAGCAGTAATGAATTGATCCAGCTACACCCAGAGAAAGAACTCTGGGAGATGACTATGAACCATCACATAGAATTCCCAATCCCCATATTTTTGTCCACCTGTATTTTTGATTTCCTTCACAGGCTAATAGCACACTATTTGAAAGTCCGATTCTTTTTGTACAGCAAAATAACTGTTGGGACATATATACTTATATTGTATTTAATTTATATTTTAACATGTCTAACATGTATTGATCAACCTGCCATCTGGGGGAGTGGATGGGGGGAAGGAGGGGAAAAATTGCAACAAAAGGTTTGGCAATTGTCAATGATGTAAAATTACCCATTCATATAACTTGTAAATAAAAAGCTATAATAAAAAAATAATTTTGTGTCTCTTTTACCAAAATGTTAATTATCTTTTTATAATTACCTTTTGTTTTCAGTTTTCACCAACTTTTTCCACAAGCATTCTTATTTGATTTCAATTAAAAAAAAAAAACAACTCATACAGGAATTCTTATTGTGTTTGTGTCCATTTCACATTTTCTTTGAGGCTTTGCTTGTAGCTCTTTTTATTTGATTGTTTTCTGAGTTTGTGCCTTGTTCTTTCTGTCAGTGCAGTTCTTTATATAATCAGGTTCTTTTTTTTTGTTATTGTTCTTTGCTCATTTTTTCCAACCTATTTTTAAATTTGGAATTTATGTTAATATTGGGGTCTGTTCCTGTAATGGTGGTGGCTGAGGGGCACTATCTTAAACTTTAGGCTTTTTTACACTGATGTTTTCAGAATTATTTCTGCGGATTTGGAAGTTTTTGTGCTTTTGAGGTAGTGCAATTGGGGGAGAAGGGTGGTTGTTGCTTTCTGTCTGTATTCCTTTCCTTAACTAGGAAAAGCCTCTGATCTCTTAGCATTTACAGTCTATATTGCTTTTCATAGTTTCTGCTTTATAACTGGAAATACTACTCTTACTTAGAGGGTCTGATCCTTAGGAGACAGAAGTGATACTCCTCTCAGGGCCTCAAGTTCCTCTTAACTAACAGTACTCCTCTCCATTTTTCAACTAAAAGTCAGAAGTTAGTGAAGGAAGTGGTGTTGCAAAACAGTATATGTTCCTGTATACAGTGCTAGTATGGGGTATTCTGTAACTTTCTGATTATTTGCCAGTTCCCCTCACCATTTCTCACTTGACAGTTCTCAGGCCTACTGTTGCTTCTTATCACCATTATCTAATTCCAGTACTGGTGTTCTAAGCCAATACCTACTGTCTTCATCAAAGATCTCTTTTTACAAATTTGCATATTGTCTTGGGGAAGGAAAAAATGTTTCTTTGTTTGATCTTCCACCTCAGAAGCAGATCTGAGGCAATATTTTAAAGTTTTTTGGAAAGAAATATTGGAAAACCTCAGCTGAGTACTTTTTGACTCCTCCATCTTTTCAACTATGCTTGATAAGACATTTTGAGCAATACTTCTTTTCTGCTTTGGTTTGCTTCTGTAATCCAGAACTTCTAGAAATCCACTATATCATATTGCCTGTCATAGATCTATTCCAAAATCCAATTAGACATCACAAAAACAGAGTTACTCCTTCACTTCATGAACATCTCTCTCAAATTGGAATGTTCTACATCATATTTGTCATAGTTTTTCTATTTTGAATTCCTCAAATCTTAATTGTTTTACCTTTTTTGTCTAATTCTGAATTCATCAATTTAACTCTTTAACACTACAGTTTTCATCTAAGGATTAATTATTTTTTTTCTGCACTTTAATAAGTTTAATCCTTTAATTCCCCCTACTAGGCATCATTTTTCTTTAGCTAATATTGAATGTTGCAGATAAAATAATTTTACCTGGTTCTCACATTGCCTCAAAACCCTTTAAGGACTGATGGTAGATTCCCATTACATTCTGGATCAAGACCAAGATTCTCCCACTTTAAGCTGTTCATGACCTCATTTGTCTTGTCTTCTAACCCCTCTATTTTTTCCCAGAATAGTTTAGTCACTGTGCTCTTAATTCAGTTACACTACATGTCCACTCTGAGATTCCCTAAAGTCATATATTTATTATATCTTCTCTTCTAGCTCACCAAATCTTCCTTCTATATTCAAACAATTTTGAAACTGTACCTCCTCTCTAAAGTTTTCCATGAAATATTAAGCTGTTTTTTTCTTAAATTACATCATTTTTGAGCAAAATGACTATGATTATCTCTCATTCACCATTTTACCAAATGTCTTTTATACATAATCGAAAATCTTTACTTATTCACATTTTCCCATTGTTTTTTTCCCCATCAATTCAGATATCCTTACTTATGTACCCATTGGTATGATTTATCTTAAATTGCAGACTTCTAAATGAAAGAGTCCTCATGCATAAATAGGACCTTAAAAGTGATGTTGATATTGCTGACTATATTTTAAAGAAATCTTTGAGTATTTTTTTCTATGATGAATTCTTTTTACATATATCATTATATCAGGAGATAACTAGAGCTCCTCTAAACATGTTAATGGTGCTTTTATTTTTCATTTCTTGTTCATTTCTTAGGGGCAAATGGATTTAAAAAATTAAGACATTATAGAAAAAATCAAATTTTCGCTCAATGTATTACTTGTCTTAGATTTTGCAATTTTTTAGCCCTAACATGTAAAATTTATTTGATGATTCTTATTTCTTGAATATCAATAAATTTTTTTGGGGGGTTAATTGTACAGAAAAAGAATAAAGTAGTTATGCTTTTACATAAGCAGCATGACTATAAAAGTGCTATCTTTCCAAATGCTATCCAAAAGGGATATTGTAAGTCAATAGTTAATATTGAAGTCAAGCACAGTGAAAAAGTAGTAAAGGAACAAAAAATTTCAGGTAAGTAAAATGGAATGTTTATTTGAGTTGCACATATTTTACTTCCTTACATTCATTTTATACAAATTACAATGTTCTCAAAAAATGTTATCAGAACAACATTTTCTGTCACCCATTAGGAAAGATTAGGTAAAACTCATTAGCCAACATTTCTGAGTAGCTCTCATCAGTCATCAATGGTGAAATCTGCTTAAAGGGATCACCCATAGTTCTGTATAATACTCTTCTTTTTACATAGTCTTTGAGGGGATAATATTCCTTAATGTAATTATTTGCTCTTCATTATTTCTAGTTGATCAAATCCATTTCAATACTTATTATGTATAAAGCATTGGACTAGATATGGGAGAGAAACTTAAGATGGAATTTTATCTTCAAGTAACTTTTAATATATTTAGAGAGACAAACTAATGGGGAGTTACATTATCATTTTATATTAGCCCTCTCCCATGGACATATCTACTTGGAAATTCTAGCATGGAAGTTCATCAGTATATGTAAACCCATAAACAAAAATAGGATTGTGTATTAAAGGCAGTGATACTTGCCTCTCATGCTAGAATAGAGAGTGTCAAAAGAGGTAGAATGTGTATGAGGTCATAGAAGAAGATATTGTACTTATAATTTCAATCAAGGCAGAGAACTGGTAGAGGAAACATTTGCAACATTTGAAGTTGCTGCCACCATTATGACTGGAGAAGGATGATTCAGTAATGCAAATAATACAGATGGCAACTAGCAGTGAGAGAAAGACTGTGCTTGCTGGAGTTTATTTAGAATGGGAGTGGGTACTGTCCTCTTTTCTACTCCAGTTGTCTGCTACTACAGAGAGTGAGCACTCCAAAGTTTATTTCTGTTCTTTAAAGTTATATTTATAATTTATATTTCATTAATTTGAATTCTGAATTGCTAAATTTTGATAAATTGTGGATATATCGAACAGGAATTGTGTGTGTGTATGTGTGTGTGTAGAGAATTGCTAAAGAGGGTAAACAGATGCAAATGAAAGAGCTAGGTAACACTGAATTTCATCTTGTCTGGGAACATGTGCTGTATGAAAAGCTTCTTCTTATATTTTATAAACTTCTAAAATTGGGTTAAAGAAATGATTCTGATACTATGTCGCTAGAGAAGTTTGACTGACTGATGTAGACTAGTCTGTAAGGTCATTGTGTTTTGTCCCTTATTGATCTTACCATACCTGAAGAGAAATTTTTCCTTTAAAGAAATTGAAACTTGTCACAAGTGATAGAAAGAAAAGAGAAGTAAACTGAAAAATACTAACAAGTCTCACATTCCAAGGACAGTGACTAGAGTAGAGGGATGATGATTCCTAAAACTTCCTTCTTCAGTAATTCAATAACTTCTCATCCTCATATAAGCAATCCTTAAGCTTTGTTGCAGCCATTGTGGTTTATAGATTTTTAAAGAATTTTGGATCTGATATATATAAGAAAAGTGATCTTGTTGTTTTCTATATAAGAAGCAGAAGCTTAGAAGGAACACATATCTGACATAAATTACTACAACCTATAATTTGAGGACTGAAAAATTTCAGTATTTTAATTCCTGGTCCAGCACCATATTTACCATGCCTTATTAGCTTTCCTAAAAATAATTTAAGAGTTAAATAATAATGAAGAAAATAATATAAAAAGATATCAGAAAGAAGTATGTAATATTCAAAAACAAAGAATGATCTAATTAACAATATAAATGCATTTTTCTAACATAATTGAAAAGTAGTTTGTAACAAACTCTGAACAACACCACAAATGATGAAATTGATTATATATTAACATGTAGGTAACTACTGGTTAATGATATTGACATCCTTTCAGAATCAACTACAGGTATATAATCAGAGCATCAAGTAGTTAGAGCAAAGACCAAAGCCAACAGCATATTATAAAAAAAGGATAAAGATGAAAAGACACATGCAATTACAACTGCTATGATTTGATATGACTTTGAAAAATGGAAAATGTTTTAAAGGATAATATGGATAAATAGATAACATTTACAATGGATAAATGTAAAGATATTGATATTCACTATCAGAACTTCTTAGTTGTAGAATATTTGCTGCATTGAGGAAAAAAAAAATAGCTATCACTTATAATGTGCCAGGCACTGTGCTAAGTGCTTTACAAATATTATCATATCTGACCTTCATAACAACTTTGGTTAGTGACTACTACAATCCACTTTTACAGCTCAGAATGCTGAGACAAACAGATGTCAAATGACCAGAGGTTACTTTCTGAAGTGTCTGAAGCTAGATTTGAATTCATATCTTCTTTACTCCACATCTAGTCTTCCAAACACAGTTCCATATAGGTGACTACTTGTGAAGATCAAAAGAGTCCAGGAACTGTATCAGTAAGCAAATATTTTATTTCTTCAGCAAGTATAAAGAATTTGAAATAAAGGATAAAGTTCTTTAGTATATGAGCTCATTTACAAACACAGTAGAGAGAAGATAGAAACTTGTGAGGTATATCATTCATGAAACAGTGTAGGGAAAAATACACTGGCAAAGAGGTTGGCATGAGAGGCAACAAAGCCAGATGATCCCAAGAACATTTATGGATAGTACTAAAATGAGAACAAATGCTTTCCAGTGTTTCTCTAGTGAAATCTATTCTCAACACTATGCTACTCTCTTCACCAATGAGAATGGAATACCAGCATTTTAGTACTGCAATATTTAAAAATGTTATATAAATAAATATAAGTAACGTTTAAGAGGGCAAAGTCAAGAATCTGACCAAAATACAATGATAATCAATTTGTCCTACAGAGTGTCTTATTTTTTGTGTATTAATGAAAAGAGGAAAAAAGTAACATACTTGTATTACTTTCCAATGTAAACCATAATGCAAACTAAATTTTAACAAGGACCGTCAAATTCAAGAAAAGTCTGGTTTGTCCTAATACATCCAGAAGGTCCTTTCTTATTTATACATTTATTGCTTTTGATCAAATTGTGCTATTGAAGTGTTTAAAAAGTTTGTTCTCTTTTTTTGATTTTCATTGCTCTGCCAGTTTTTTTTTTTTTTTTTTTTTTGGTTGTTGTTGCAATTTAGGTATTTGTATATTTATTTACCATCATCTTATTTATTCATGTATTTATTTAGAACATTTTTCTATTTTCCCATTTCCTCTCCTCCCTAATTAAATAATAAAAACCAAACACTTAGAAAATATACATGGTCTAATAAAACAGATTTCCATTTGGAAATGTCAAAAATAGACATTTTATTTTGTATTTAAGTCTATTACCTCTCTGGCGGGAGAAGATTAATGCATTTCACCTTGGACCTCTCATATCAAGGATTACCATTGCATTGATCAGGATACTGAAGCTCTTCAAAATAGCTTTTTTATAATACTTCTATCTCTATATAAAATATTCTTGCTCTGCTCTCTTCATTCTATATCAGTTCACAGAGTTGTTCAGTTTCACCTGAAACTATTTAATAATTTCTTATAATGCAATAATATTCCATTATATTCATGTATCATAATCTGGCTAACCATTGTCAATAGGCAGTTTATATTTTAACTATTATGAAAAGAACTACTATGAATACATATTTTTGTGCATTTTAGTCCTTTCCCTCTTTCTTTTTCCTCTTTGAGGTATTGGTCTATCAGTGTATTTTGGCTCAAAGTGTATGAACAGTTTAGTTAATTTTTATGATTTTTTACTCATGTTTTTTACCCATTTACACATGACATTGCTTTCCAGAATGGTTGGTCCAATTTCCAGCTCCACCAAAAATGTATTCGTGTTCATGTTTTCCTCAGCCCTTCCTCCAATTATCAGTTTAGAGGCAGAATAATTTTAGAGGTACTAAGAAATCATCTTTCTAGTTCTATCAAAATGGGGGCTATAGGAGGAACTATCAAGAAAGAACACAAAGATCAGGACCATAAATATAGAGCTGTAAGAGATTTGACATACAAAGTAGTCTAGAGGTGTCTGCTGCAATTACAATTACTCCTGCAATCCTCTTGAGATATACCGTTCTCACTGTTGAACTACTGAGTACAGCTGAATCAGATTAAAACATAATTGGGAAATATTTAACAAAATAAACAAAAATACAATAAAATATAGCTATTATTATATTTAAAAACTAACAATGTCCTACTTTCTATTTGAGTTTGAGCAGTAATTTAGCCCAACTATTTTAAGAAACAAACTGAGTAATTTACTCATGAACAAAGTTAGTAAGTATCTGAGGCATGATTTGAACTTCTTTTTTGAATCTAAACCTAATATTCTATCTACTCTACTTCCTCTGTATGGCATTATTTTTCCTTAAAATAAATGAGTTAATGAATGAGGAAGAAAAGTTTTCTATGTGCTTGGCACTGGGATTACAAATATTGAGTGAGATTGTCCTACCTTCAGGAAGCTTACATTTGGATAGAAGATGAATGAATCATATAGAAGAATGTTAGCCATGAAAGAGAGTTTTAGTCCAATGAATCACAATAAATGTGAGTTTATCCATGAGGTAGTCAATAGGTGTGTACTTTTCCAAAAGTGATAGTTAATTTGATTACTATATCCAAAGCATATAATAGAAGGTGGGTAGGGTATGTGAGAAGGATGGATGTGTTTAAAAGATGAGAATGTATAAGATTGAGTAGAAAATGGCAAGATTGCATGGATATCTGAATAAGATGTGATGTATAACCTGGTCTGATTTGTTTAATATAACTTCCAGGCAAATGTGCAACTCCCTAGTCACTATTAAAGCAACTGAGCCCCTGGGTTGCAAATTGCAAAGCAAAAACTAATAATATATTATATTAATACAATATGCAGATTTGTCTGAGTCAGAAAAGCCGGAGTTCAAATCTAACCTCAGACACTTAATAGCTATGTGTCCCTGAGAAAGACACTTAACCTTATTTACCTCAGTTTTCTCATCTGCAAAATGAGCTGGAGAAAATCTTTCCAATTTCTTTTCCAAAAAAATCCCCAAAGGATTCATGAAGCATCAGACACAACTGAAATTATCTAAATAAGAACAAGAAAATACTATTTTTCAATAGACGCATATGAGTAGTATGTTAGAAGCTCTGTGTCCTATGTCAGAAAGACCAGAGTTAAAAATCTAGCCTCAGACATTTATTAGCTGTGTTTCTGGAATATAATAGAAATTATATTAAGTAATCAATTATTATCACTAATTATTATTAATTAATATTGAAAAGTTATCTATACCTACTCATTTGTATTTTCACTTTATCTCTTGAAAATTCTTATAAGAACAGGCAAGTTTATAAAGACAATATTCCCAACAGAGCACATTTTTGTAATAATTCAATTTGCTGAGTAGAGAATTCAAAATTACTTTATTGATTGTACATAATACACATGTGTATATATGTGTGTATGTGATAAGATTTGATATGATAGAACAAAGTATATATTCTTAAAGATTCCATGCATATGCTAAAACATTACATATCTCCTTGACTGATATAAATATGGAAATAATATTGATGAATGATACTTTGAAAGTGCAGTATTTAGAATCTAAGACCTTTGGTTCAAATTCATTTCCTTTATTCTATTCATGTCATCCAACCTATCAAAACCTCAGATTTCTTACTCCCAAAATAAAGAGACAGCTACCAGCTCCTTTATGTACCTTCCCAGTCTGTGATCTTATGAATAATAAGTGAAGCTTTAAACAGAGAAAATATAAGATTCCCAAAGGTTTTACTACTGTTATAGAGCATTTTCTTCACACAAAATCTAAAAAGCATAGAAATTCCTATACTGAAGATAATGATATTTGCAAGATACTTCTGCTTGTATATTACCTTGGGCTGATTATAGAAAAACACTACAGGGTCTCTTCAATGATATCTGAGGTCATTCTTAAGAGATTGACTTTACAGTTCATAAAGGGATAAAACAAATAATCAAAAGATATGTGTTAGCAAGATCATAATAGGTAATTAAGACAGGTATCTTATTGAATTAGTCCATCAAAACAGAAGTTTTGGAGAGGCATTGTGGATGAACATTGCCCTAGAACAAGAATTTACTAGGAGAAGAAAAACCACTATCTGAGATTTTATTCAGTGCTTTCAATAATTCAAAGATGTTCCCTGTTGAAGAGTCCACATTTTCAACACAGTTATTTTTCCCATGATGTGCTCACCACAATTCAGAATTACAGATGGCTCAAAAAGCAATGGAAAGACAAATGGTGGGTGTAAGTACATTGTAGCATTTCATCAAAGTCATCTTGTGGGCAAGAAGTTGTATAAAATATATCATCAAGGACATAAAAAGCTGGAAAGGAAGGTGAATCCTTGATGTAATGAAAGATAAAAAAAATACACGGCCTGAATAACATACCAATATTCTTAACATTTTGAAAGGCATAGTGGACTATATCCAATACATTCTTTTGGGGAATATCTATTGAAAGTCTTTAATAATAGGGATAAGAATCTCACAGAATGATGGGGGATGATAGGTCAGTAATGATCTGTCTTCAGGTTTTCCTTAAGGCAACAAGGAGATTGTGAATCTGTCTTATAACCAACATATAAAATTACATAATTCTTAGATTAAAGTATTATGGAAGAATAACTCAAGTGAGAGTCAAAGACTTGGGTTCTAGCTTTTGTCTATTGGTATTGGACTTGAGCTAGCCTGTGAAATAGAATGAACTTTAAATTTTCATATAAAATAAAACAAGATGAATTAGACATCATTTGTTGTCCTCCTAGATTCAAAAAAGTTTATAATTACATAATTCAAAGAGTTTTTTAATCCTAATTTCTGAGTAAACACCAATTGATAATGATACAAAACATTTTAATTTTAAGTTCATCTGCTTACTTTAGAATTTCTAGGTAATCCTAAAATTAGTAACTCCCATGACATTGCAAACATGATGAAGTCAGGCATCCTTATTTAAACTCTGTATCCCACTCAGCCTCAAACCTAGGAAACACTTAAAAGTCTGTTGAATATATGACTATGAATAAATGGTGAATGAGTGAGTGAAAGTGCATTACAAAATTAAAAAAAGAAATTACAAAAGAAACTTTAAAGAAATAATTTAAATAATGAATAATTATTGTAATGAACAGATACTGAATATTACATAATACAATAATAATGATGTAATTATTTGTTTGTAAATACATCTTTTACTTCTGGAATATTTACCAGATGTAAGAAACCATGGATGGTCAAGGGCAGTCTTCTAGAGGTTTTATTGCACACGAACCAGCTATATAAAGAACACACTACACAAGCTATATATTCCATTTTTCATGTTTTTCTTCTATTTGTAATAAAGTTCAGCATTTCTTTCAGAATTCCTTAATGCTCTGTAATCTGATACACTTCAATGTTAAGCCATATGAAGCTCATCAGTTTTTTTCTGTGAGTCCACTATTTCTTAGGAGGTCAGAGCCCTTAGGGATAATGGGCTAGACTGTCACTCAGCTATACCCCTGCAAATTTTATAAGAATAGAATCTCATGTGATGGGTTTTATATCCCTGACTTTGAGAGTAATGTGTAGTATGCTTCAGTTCTCCAAAAATAAATTACCCAAGAATTATTTACATTGAAAAAGTGCCCTATAGGAAGAAATATATTCTCTGTCAAGTGGCCTGGACTTAAACTAAATACTCATATTGATAGTGTGTTCTTCAACATGACAGCTAGACAAAAATGTACAAGCAGATAGTGGAAAGTGAGGTCTCTTAAGGGGGGGGCCACAGAATGAAGAGTTATTTTGAGGGAGTACATCTAAAAGCCAAAACAGGAATGTGAAAGCTATAATCTCCGTAATCTCTTATCACAGCAGTAGAGTGAATGTATTTGCCACTATGCCTGCCCTGTAGAAAGTAGGGAAAATGGCTAGTTCATATTATCCAATTAAGATATAATATAAGGATCAGCCCTAATAGAGTTCTTTTTCTCCTCACAATATTTGTTTTTAGCTATTGTCTTCTTTCCTACACTATTCCTCACAAATATGAAATTATTAACCCTACATGACTTTGGCTATGCAGATATTTTGTAATTTTTTTTCAATTTTCCATCATGTCTTCTGTATTTGCCAGGACATGTAGTTAGGACAAATACAAATCTTTCTCAAAGTCAGGATTAGGATTTAATGTGACTTTTACAATTTGAGAAGCTATTAGGTACAGAAGAAATGAGCTTCCATTAGTGAATTAGTGAAAATGGAAGTATATAAGCATATACGTACTTCAAAGAAAGAACTAGAGACAAATGAACATCATATAAAATCATGTTATAAGAGCTTACTATTTTGTTTCTCTTTTATAAGTTGCTTCCCACCCTACATCTTCCACTCAGTTGTCAAAGTGATTTTCTTAAAGCATAGGTATGAATATGTCACTTCTTCCACCCCCCCTTCCTAAATAAACTCCAATGGTTCCCTATCACTTCCAGGATCAAATACAAAATCCAATGTCATTCAAACACTGTTCATAATCTGTCCTTTCTTCCCAATATCCACACTTTCCCTTTCTTCTTATATCTTATACCCATTTTCACCCATAATAATTTACTTTGAGAATTAGTTGTATTGTCTTCCTTAGTGTTCCATAAACAAGAACTTCTTGATGGAGATAGTCTTCCTATTCCTTGAATTTTCATGGACTGTGCCTCATGCCTTGAAAGCTCTCTTTCCTTTTCTCTGGCTCCTTGCTTCTCTAATTATCTCCAAATCCAAAATAAAATTATTTTATAGGAAGCCTTTACCAACCCCACCTTAATCTTCCTTCCTTGATTATTTCCAATTTATCCTTTATATAGCTTATTTGTATAGTCATTCTATTGCCTACCTCTTTTGGGGAGCTCCTCGAGAGAATTGATTGTCTTTTGTCTTTCTTTGTCTTGCTAGTAATTAGCACAGTGCCTAGAATATATTTGGCATTTAATAAATGTTTATTGATTGATTATGTCAATGAAGGACTAAGAGGTTCGAACATCATGTCAATGACTTGACCCTTTAAGGAGCTGCTGTATTGGTTCTATGAAGGAAATTTAGAAGCTTAATGCAAGCAATGACAAGGTCATATTCCCAACATTTTCAACATTTATTTTACGTTCAATCAAGGTTCAGTCTGGATTATGATTCTCTAAAAAAAACTAAAATTTCATAAAGGCTTCAGAGAGAAAAAACAATGGTTCTTTGAAAGTCAGAAAAAATGTCATAAAAATATTAAAAAATGAGAAGGGCTAAAAGCAAATGAACAAACCTTAAAATATATAAAAGTGTTTGTGCAGAATATGATGACTAGAAAAATTATGAGTAAAGACAGAAAGATATAAAGGGAGATGTTTTTCTATTCCCTCTCTATTATGTGTGTACAGATAAGACAAAAAGAATCCTAGAATATGATCTTTGCTTCAGTAAAGTTATTTTCATTTTTTTTACAGTGTATATTCTCCCATTTTGTGATACATATGCTTGGTTGTAGGCAGAGGTGGCCTTTTTCATACATATACATATATTATATTTATTTGTTCCTATTTTATAGCTCCAAATTGGTAAACTATATAGACCTCAAATATTTATAAAATATAAATAGAACCCAACATTAACTGTTTAAATGAGATTTAATTTTTAAAATATTTACATAAAACATACACAGAATAATTTCAATGAAAAAAGTGATAGTGAACATTTAGCAACTTTATATTTTATTGAATGGGAAGAACACAGGATACCATGTGCACCTGTGGTGACTTGAAACATATTTTCCCTCATGTAATTTTGATTTATAAATATTTTGGTAGTTGCTTGTTCTAATAGTTCTTTTATATATCTCTAGAGTAAAAGATTCATGATTGTAATTGGCCATCAGGGGATTTAATCATTCAGTTAAGGTCATTTTTTAGCTAAAACTACTGCAGTTTGATCTATTTTCTTAGAAACTGTGATGAAATGTGTATGTTCTTAATAGTATATTTTATTTCCACATGTCAACCTTTTCCCATTTAACTATATTTAAAAGATAGGTTTAACTATGTAGTAGTTTCATGCTGGAAAGTTTCCAGCCTATGTAATTGAACCTTGGCTTTATTCATACAATTTATCCAGCTTTTTCAATAATATTTTTTCTTATAAAATCATGGAATCCCAAAAAGTTGAATTGTGGAGAACACTTCTAAATTAAAAATAATAAGTATTGCTTCAGTCAACTTGGCTTCTCCCATTCACTAACCACTGTGTTTTCTAAAATATTGTCTAATAAGATATCCATTTTTAGAGATGTGAACTTTTTAATTTTATATATTTGATCAACAATTTACATGGACACTGCTACAGATTACAACAATTAGAGACATTTTTACACAACTTGCCTTTTATCTATTTTTAATATAATTGAGGTAAAATTTTTGCTCCCTTGGAATATAAGCTTCCTGAGGGCAAGGACTGTTTTACTTTTGTCTTTATATACCCAGTGTCTAACAAAAGGCCTTGGATATAGTAGGTGCTGAATAAGTGCTTGTCTTTGTAATAACATTATGAATAATTAAGACATTGCTATGAGAAAAGCTAGCAAATTTGTTGTATTGGTCCATAATCCAAAGATTGAGTGTGTTCTGATTCTAGCTATAACTTTAATAGATAAAATTGACTTAGACTTTTAAGTGTCTGAACATCAGTTTCTCTAGCTATAAAACATCTGTAACAATAGAAACAAAATTACATAGGTTGCATTGGCTAATAAGTCAGATTCTACTCAATGTTGTGCTAATGAAAATGACAATAACATGATTTTGATTTTCCAAATATTTCACAAAATAGTATTATTAATAATGTAGCCAACACATATTCAAAGTGTCTGCTGGACATTACATTTTTATTTGCAATTTTACACATACAATGACTGTTTTGTGACAGTGTCTGATTAGCTGGTCAGAATCCTGACTGTGAGCTTAATCAAGTATACCTACTGCAATCAAAATATATTTGCTGAGAATTATCTGACAAATAATCATTAAAGGTGGGAGTGCATAGTGGGAAAGGAACTGAAAAAAAAAAATAGAAGCTATTTCCCACTCATTTGAGATACTCCAGACTTCAGGAGCCTGATGGATCCTAATATTCATAGGTGGTGTTTAGGAAATAGCTTTTGCAGGTCTCAGTTGGCAATCATGAAAACGTGAAAAAGTTCTATCTAAAGCTCTGTGTTTGTGACAGCTTCTTCCCCTCTCTGGTTACCATAGCATCCAAACCTTGATGTGTCTGAGTGCTTAGCCTTGCCATTCATTGCCTTGGGATGAGTGGTTATTGCACAGGGCATAGTAGGGAGGAGGTTAAAATTCCAGCCTATGCAGCCATATGCCCCTGCTGATCCACTAACTCTTGTTAGTGGATCAGCAGGGATGCCATGGTGGAGTGCTGATGAGCCTAATTGGCTGCAGATGCCCGATTCCCTGGAAGCAAGCGAGGGAAACAAGAACCAAGGAATGAAGTGAAAGGACTGAGACAGTGGCATATATCTCTGCTATGTGCAGACTGGAGTAAATTAAAGCACTTTCCCCCAAAGGTCTAGCATAAAGGAGAACGTTATTCCATTATTTCATGTATTGGGAATCTTTTTATGTAGCGTTAACTTTCTCCCCTAAAATCAATGAATATTGGCCTAGAAAGGTTTGTCAGTGTCGTCTGTCCATACTCTAGGATTCCGTGATCCTGTTTTCAAGTTTGACTGAAGCTTGTAGCAGAATACAGAGTGACCTTTTTGTTTTGTTTCTGACAGGTTTTCTTAATATACATATTTTGGTTCTCAGTACTCTAATTTGGAAGTTATAGGGGTAGCTGAAACACTTTATGTGTCTCAGTTCATGGAGACTTTTTTAGTGACACTAGCTAGTTGAAGGTCCAGGGATCTTTATGTTGTCACTTGGAGTACTATGTTTTCTGAAGGGTAGTTGAAACGTGTAAATTCCTTCCTTCAGTCAATCTTCACTACAACCCGCTGAGCTAACTATGAGGCAATTTATTGTGAAAGGAACTAAGCAACTTAGTTACATTCAGAAGATGACAAAATATTGAAATCCTTGGCATTAGAAGCTTTGTTGTATTTTGTTTCTGAAGTGGCAGGAAGGCAAGAGTCACTAGGCTGGAAGTTTATCATCTAAAATTTAGCCTCCAAAATGAATGTACTCACAATGCAAGGTGATATCTTACCTTAAGTATTTCTATATCTATATCTATATATATGTATATATAGATGTCATCTCTCCATCTGTCTCTATGTCAAAGTTTCTTCACAACCTTTTTATGTCATAAACCTCTTTGGCATTTTTGAAAAGTCCTTGGAACTCTTTTTTAAATGCATAAAATTAGAAATATAACATATTAAAGGAAGCCAATTATATTGAAATGTAGTTATAAAAACATTTTTTAAAGAGTTCATGAACCTGAGGTGAAGAGGCCCTTTGTGACATGTATAAAGAAAAGAGAGCCTTCCAGTAAAGTTTTGCTATAGTCATTGTCTCAGAATCCTTCAAGTCAGAAACTTCTCCTTAGCATGTGACTCAATTCTCTTGTTGGCAATCAAACACTTGAACTTCATTCCATGCAAAGATCTGGGGGCTCGAACCCTTGAATTAGACTTTGTTAATTTAAAGGGAACCAATGTGGTTACAAAAAACATAGAGACAATGGAAACTTTCATGAAAAGCAAATATGTCACTTACAATGGCATTTAAATGAGTTAATGATAAATGAATCAGAATTACAGAGGGATTACTTTCCCCCCAACATCTATTTTTTTTTTTTTTGAAACGTTAAGCCAAAGAGTTGGCAAGAAGCTTGGATGTTGCTTTATTCATTCAAATGTATAAAATACACTTTTTGAAATGTTTTAAAGAAAACCTAATGACACCATTTCTAATAAGCTGGGTTTTTTTTTGGGGGGGGAAGTTAGTTGAGCTATCAGGATTTAAAAAGCAGCTGCTATGCTTTTCTTAAACATCTTGAGTCTGAACTCTTTATTATGGCTTATTATAAAATGACTGGGATGAAAGCAGCAATCTGGCTTGTGAAGAAGCTTCCATCCCCTGTAATCATTCTATGAAATTTAAAGCTTAGAGAAGAGCTAATGTGTTAAAACACTGACAGTGCTCATGAGGAATGGCATGTACACTAACATTTGAAAGCTGGCAATTCTACCCTCTATGGAGGATATCCTAGTATAGAATGGGCTAAAACTTTCATTCTTTACCACCACGATGCTGTACTATACTGATCATTAATGATTCAATGCTTCAACATTAAGGACATATCATGTACAGAGAAATACTGTTCTAGGCACTGGAAATTAAAAATTATGAAATGGGATTTAGTTCTTGAGTTTAAGAAGTTGATAGTCTAGCCAAAACGATAAGACATGTACATGAGTAAGTATAAAATTAGTTCAAATAAAAAAAGTATAGAGAATTTAAAAAAATAAATGAAGAAAATTTATGGATGAAGGAATCATCAATACTGGGGTAGAAAATTAGGAAAACATTTAACTAATCAATGATACTTGAATCAGTTATTGGAGGATGAAAAGAATTTCAAGTGGCAGAGCTGTGGAGGGCATCCATTCCAAGACATGATCACACAAATTCATAGATATTAGAGAGGGCAGGGTAAAATCAGAGGAAAGCTAATAATTAAGATTGACCAGAAAATGAAGTGAAAGAACTATCTAAAATAAGACTAGTTATATAGGTCAGCAAAAGATAATGGAGAACTTTTTTACTCTAGGATTAGCAATGTGGTATTATCTAAGAAGAAAAGTGGTACCAGACTTTGGTTCAGACACAGTGTTGTCATTTTTAATACTATCCTAGGTAAATTGGCAGGCTGTAAAATTTTCAATGTTTTCTTTTTATTGAATAAAGAAAATTTCAGAAATGACTTTCATTCTATGAATGACTCACTAAACATTTAAAAATATATAATTTAATATTTGGAATTTGAATTTAATTTAATTTGAAATTAATTTAATTAATTTGGAAATTCAAGAAAAAAGTTAATTTTTTCTTCTTCTTGTGGTATATGCCTAGATGTTATAACTGAAGATAACCACCTATTTCAGGTAAGCTACCTTGATATTATTCCATTCTTTCATTCCTCTTTAAAATGATCAGCATGGTAAAGAATCATTGGTGAAGGCATTTCATATGGTACCAACAAAAATAATGAGAAAGAAAAATAATTAAAACCTGTTTTTCAATCTTCTCCTCTCCCCCAATTAAACTATGCTATTTTTATCAATGCTTAATAAAAACACTTAATACTGTACCAAGTGCTTAACAAATATCTTATTTTACCCTCACAACAAGTCTGGGTGGCTGATGCCATTATTATCTGTATTTTGTATTTAAAGAAACTGTGGAAGAAAGAAGTTAAGATATGTATCTGGAGACTTATTGATAATGAATGTCCAAGATGACATTTAAACTCAGCATTTTTTGACTCACAATGTCCATTATGCCAGCAAGTCTCAAATGATTTGAATTCAAATGGACAAGACACTTGAAAGCTCTAAAAAGCACTATCTCATCTAAAACCAATGCTGTACTCTGTCTCTGAAGTCCTTTTTGGTTGTAAACCTATGATTCTGGGATTTTATTACCAGTTCTACTTAGTGATCCTCACAGAGTTTAACTAGGTTGAGTACAACAGATCAAGTCTACCAGTCCCATGATTGAAAACTTTCCCAGCTTAATAAAACCTTAACCAGGATCTAGTATAGCCACTAGGGACATGAGATGACCTTTATAGCACAATGAGACATTCAAGTAATCTTTTAATAAATGAAATTTTGAATAGCATCAAATAATTAAATTTATAGGTTGGATCTTGTTTAGCATGGTGATTCCCCTGAAATTATTATGTATTTGAACTTGCATTATTGGAGTTATAATTATGTTAACTAAGGTAATTGCTTCTTTATTGTTGTTCAGTCCTTTCAGTTGTGTCAAACTTTTCATGGACCAGTTGGGATTTTCTTGGTAAAGATACTGGAATAGTTCGCCATGTTCTTCTCTAACTCATTTTATAGATGAAGAAACTGAAGCAAACAGGGTTAAACGATGTACCCAAAATCACATAGCTAGTTAATATCTGAGGTCAAAATTCAATTAACAAAAATTAATCTTTCTCTATCCACTCTACTCACTTCACCACTTAACTGCCCTAATTGCTTATAGCACAATATGCAACGTGATTCTAATAATATGATCATTTCACCGTATTCTTATTCATTCTAGTTGAGACCCAGTTTTATTGAATAGTGATTTGGTGACTTAAATTGGAGGGCAAAATTAATACAATTCTCTTTTTTAAATATGTTAAATTTTTGTAGACAAACTGAAAATTTCTTGATTTTATAGGAATATAGATTTAGCTGATTTCAGAGAAATTATTGTCCTGTACTGGTAAATGAAGCTCTCATTGAGAATTCCTTATGCTAATAAAATCATAGACCCAGTCAAAAACATAACAAAATAGCTCCCCCACAAAAAAACAGCCCTGTAATTTAAAAAAATTAACATTTTGTCCATGGGGAAAATGATAGTAATAGAGGAGGAGGATGGACCATTTTATTGATGAAATTATGAGAATTGCCACTTCAAAATCTAATTTTTCAAGTATTTTTAAAAAGGAGTGCTAAAACTAAATAATTAGCAACTCAATATTTTCATATACTATAAATGAGTAAAAGGTACTACTTTTAGGAATATCTGAATACAGACTAAGCATAAGGTAGTAGACCAACAGTTGTCTTCAGTGTTAGAAAGACTTGGACTTTTACTTAAGAACAGGTAGGTGGCACAATACATAGTATACCTGGCCTGGAGTTAAGGTACACCTGAATTCAAATCTACTCTCACACTTACTAGCTATATGACTCTGGGAATGTCATTTAGCCTTTATCTGCCTCAGTTTTCTCAGTTGTAAAATGGGAATAATAATAGCACCTATCTCCCAAAATTGTGAATATATGGGATGTGGGAATATATTTAGCACAGCACATATATTGTGAGCCATTTTATGAAAGGCTAAATTCTGCCTCTGAGATGTCCTGGCCGTACGATACTGGGCAAGTAACTTAAATTGTTAATGTTCCAGGCAACTAGGATTATATAATAAATTGTGGAGCAATGTTAGGTAAAGGGAGTATCCTTCATGAGAGTTCCAAAACATAAATAAATTTACAAATCTATTCCTTTTTCAGTCCTCCTTATCAATGCTAAATTTTCTCCTCTGAGATTATTTTTGCCCTATTTAAATGTAACTGTTTGTATGTTGTCTCTTCCCTTTGATTGTGAATCCCTTGAGGACAGAGACTGTCTTTTGCCTTTATTTGCATGTTCAGTACTTAAAATAATGCCTGATTCATGGCAAATGTGTAATAAATGAATGATATAAAACTCACTAGCACTCAAAATATTAATATAACAAATAAAAAACACAAATATGTAGACTTCTATAATAAAAGTAAAACAATCCTACTCAAAAAACAAACACGATTGAAAATCACTCGGATTATGTAGTGATTTAAATGTTGCAAAGCATTTTATTTCTTTTTTCATTGACATATTGTGACATAATTGCTATTATTGTCCATTTTATAGATGAAGAAACTGAGGCAAACAGAAGTTAACTATCTAGACCAAAGTCACAAATTAGAAAGCATCTGAGATTAGATTTGAACTCTGTTTCCTTTACTCCAGGCCCAGAGTTTTATCCTCTGTGCCACTTAACTGCCTCACTTTTTAAAACTTTTATAAAATATTCCAGGATTCAATATTTTTTCCTGCCAAGGTTTTCTTGTACTAGGGGCAAATTACCCCATTTCATATCCAATCCTTCAGCTTCCAGTGTCTTTGTTTTCCCTTTTGTACCACAATGTACCAAACTGTGATAATAATGCTATTTACCTTTCAGAAAGGTGTTAGGCCTAACCAGAGAGTCATTTTAGAAAACTGTCCTTCATAACTATAGAGTATAGACATAATCCATATTCAATTGCTGCCAAACTACATGATACAATAATATATGCACCTATCAGCAAAATCTTGTAATTCACAGTAATTGTAAAATCCTCCCTTAGCATATCTGTCTCCCCTCCTAAGGGGAATAAAACATCAAGAATAAAGCTCTATTGAAGAAACAATAGGTTACAAGAAAAGATTGAGAACCTGGCCCACTCTGTATTTTTTTTAATATGCTTTACATGTTAAAAATATATTTTAATGCACAGTACTTTATGTGCCATAGGGATGAGTTAACATTCCTATGGCAACACGAACTTTTCCATTGACTCTGCCAATTTGTGTGCTTAAATTCACAACTCTAATGTCATAACATGTTTAGTGCAGTACTTGTTTAACTTTAGAGCACCTTAGAAATGTTAATTATTGGATATTCAGGAAACCTGTCTGAGACAGGGCCTCACCATTCAGCTTTTCATTCCCAATAGAGAGAAAAGTGCCCCAATCATTAAATCCTTGGTGATTAAATAATATAAAAGTGTAAGATGTAGAAAGAGCAAAAGTCAATTTTTCTAGACTCATATTTGACAATGAAAGCTATAATTTAAAAAGGCAGCTGAAAACAATTGCTTTGAGTCTTATTCCACATCTCATTAAGTAATACATTGTTTTACATTCTAGTTTTGTGGATGTAAGATGTGCTTCCCACCCTCAACATGCCGAATCTTCTATTTCCAATCACTTGCAATCAATACTTTCATTTTAACAAGTAAATTAAAATTACACAACATATATTACATAATATAGCCATTATGTGAATCAGAGAGATGGATAAAAAGCTGCTTTTGAGGCTGTATGCCCTAAGACAAGTAGTTTAATCTTGATGCTTTAGCACAATGACATCAAACTCAAATAGAAAATGTACATAAGGATCTCTGTGGATTACACATTGACTAAGAACATGAAAAATTACCAACAACTGTGCTTTTATTATATTTTTATTTTATTAAATAATTCACAATTATATTTCAGTCTTTTTCAGGTTTTACATAATAGTATTGTAGGCCCATGTGTTTGATACCTTGGCTCTAAAATGCTTTCTAAGGCTCTAAAATTGTGCATATTTCTTATCCTTTCTACTGGGGAAGATGAGTTGTGGATCTCTTGAATTCAGGTGTTTTATGCTGCAGTAGCTCCAACATTGATTGGGTTTCTACAATGTCTTGTATTCATATATTAAACTTTGTGGCACAACAAGGGAAATGTGGGAGTGGAGATGAAGGGGTAGGTTGCCTGTGGAGGTCCTGAAAGCCCAATTTGGAAACCAAGAAGATCAAAACTTTGATCAGTAGTGGTACTAGGTTCATAAACAGTCTCTGCTTTAAGCCTGGGCAACATAGTTCCCCATGTCTTAAAAAAAAAAAAAAAGATAAAAAAGCCATATAATTTACAGAGAAATATAAAGGGCTGAAACCCTTGAGTCAATGCACTGAGTCAGACCCATGAGCACTTAAGGCTAATTACCAATTGGACAATACTCTATAAGCATATGTTTAGAAAATGGCCCTTCCCACTATCCTGTACTGGCTCTATAATTGATGTATACAGAGAATTGTAGGAGGGACTAGGGGGTGAAGTAAATCTAGCCAGGGTCACTTCTGGGCGGGAGACGAAGAAGGAAGGTCAAGGAGATTCTGCTTCCATCCAATTCAATCCTATCAAAAACCAAGGACTTTTGCTTATCCTGACTCTGGCTGATTCTAAGGTATCCAGGGTGCTAACGCAGTCATCACAGAGAAGGTGGCAGCATGCATAGGTAATGAGGGTTTTCAATATCAATGAAATTACAAATCTAGACTCTATAACTACTGTATTCATTATAAATCATTACTAACAAAATTAGTAATAGCCAAATATAGTTTGCTATATTAATTAATTCATATTAAGAAGATTGCATGAATTTGGAACTATATCCAAAGGGCTCTCAAACTGCATACCCTATGATCTAGCAGAGTCTGTACTGGGTCTGAATCTCAAAGAGATCATAAAAAAGGGAAAAGGACCCACATATGCAAAAATGTTTGCAGCAGCTCTTTTAATAGAGACTAGGAATTAGAAAGTGAGTGGATGCCCATCACTTAGGGAATGACTGAAGAAGTCATGGTATATAAATGTTAAGGAATATTATTGTTCTATAAGAAACCATCAGCAGGATAATTTCAGAAAGGCCTGGAGAGACTTACATTAACTGATGCTAAATGGAGTGAGTAGAACCAAGAGAACATTGTACACAGCAACGAGATTATATGATGATCAATTCTGATGGGGGATGCTCTTTTCAACAATGAGACAATTCAAGCCAATTCCAAAATAATTCTGATGAAAAATACCATCCACATGAAGAGAGAGAACTATAGAAACTGAATGTGTATCAAATCATATTTTCACCTTTTTTGTTGTTTGCTTGTTTTTTCCTTCTTGTGTTATTTTTCCTTTTGATCTAATTTTTCTTGTGCAGCATGATAAATATAGAATATATATAGAAGAATTATACATGTTTAACATGTTAGATTATTTTCTGTCCGGGGAGGGCTAGGGGAAGTGAGGGAAAAATTTTGAAACATAAGAATTCACAAGGATGAATGTGTACATTTGCATGTATTTTAAAAATAAAGAAAATTCTTTAAAAATTAAACAAATACAACATAGAGAATTTAAAATAAATAAAAAGATTGCTTATTCTACATAGTCACCAAATAATCTTCCTAAAGCACAAAACAATGTTACTATGTTTCTCAAGAATATTTCTCAGTTCCCTATTATTGCCTCTAGAATAAAATACAAACTCCTCAGCTTTTCAGTTAAAATATTTTTCAATCTAATGACATTGACAAAGATGGAAGAGTAAGAGAAATCAGTACTTCTCAAATTTCTTCCCCAAGTACTCCAGCAAAGACTGAATAAGAGCACCTGATAGCATGGAACATGAGAAATCCAAAGCAAAACAAGAATAAGAATGCCATTTTTCTATCCCAACACTATCAATTTAGCCCACAGGTAAGTTAATAGGTTAGGGGCTATAACTAAGAGTAGATATGTAGCACTGTTGCTCTGATTTTGGAGCAGAATCATAATTTAGCTCTTAATTCTGGAATGGGATCTAAAGCTGGGTAACAAAGTAAGCTTGTGAACTTCAGACTAAAGAATAGGAATGGGTCTACACACCTGTCAGATTGGCTAAGATGACAGGAAAAAATAATGAGTGTTGGAGGGGATGTGGGAAAACTGGGACACTGATACATTGTTGGTGGAGCTGTGAACGAATCCAACCATTCTGGAGAGGAATATGGAATTATGCCCAAAAAGTTATCAAACTGTGCATACCCTTTGACCCAGCAGCGTTTCTGACAGGAAAAAAAAATAATGAGTGTTGGAGGGGATGTGGGAAAACTGGGACACTGATACATTGTTGGTGGAGCTGTGAACGAATCCAACCATTCTGGAGAGGAATATGGAATTATGCCCAAAAAGTTATCAAACTGTGCATACCCTTTGACCCAGCAGCGTTTCTACTGGGCTTATACCTCAAGGAGATACTAAAGAAGGGAAAGGGACCAGTATGTGCCAAAATGTTTGTGGCAGCCCTGTTTGTAGTGGCTAGAAACTGGAAAATGAATGAATGCCCATCAATTGGAGAATGGTTGGGTAAATTGTGGTATATGAATGTTATGGAATATTATTGTTCTGTAAGAAATGACCAGCAAGATGAATACAGAGAAGCTTGGAGAGAATTACATGAACTGATGCTAAGTGAAATGAGCAGAACCAAGAGATCATTATATACGTCAACAACGATACTGTATGAAGATGTAATTTGATGGAAGTGGATTTCTTTGACAAAGAGACCTAATTCAGTTTCAATTGATCAATGATGGACAGAAGCAGCTACAACCAAAGAAAAAAAAACACTGGGAAATGAAGGTAAACTGTTTGCATTTTTGTTTTTCTTCCCGTGTTACTTCTACCTTCTGAATCCAATTCTCCATGTGCAACAAGAAAACTGTTTGGATCTGCACACATACATTGTATCTAGGATATACGAGGACATATTCAACATATATAGAACTGCTTGCCATCTAGGGGAGGGGGTGGAGGGTGGGAGGGAAAAATCGGAACACAAGTGAGTGCAAGGGATAATGTTGTAAAAAAAAATTACCCAGGTATGGATTCTGTCAATAAAAAGTTACTATAATAAAAACAAAACAAAAAAAAAAAAGAATAGGAATGGGTCCACAGATTTGAATTTTGAGGTCTTCCAGCTATTAAACAGAGGCTGGGTTCAATAATTGTTTACTGGAGTTTCAAATAGGGGCAAGCTTATAATCATATTTCTGTAAAGATCTTTCTGTTAAGGGCCTCAGAAATCTCCCAGCCTTTATAAATGAAGAAACTGGGAAAGCCCAAATCCCCTCTTACCCAGATGGAAAGAGACCTACAGTTAAAACTGAAAGTCCCATTTTCTGATGATGCTGATTCTGAATCAGCTGATGCTGATTCTTCAGGTATTCCTCCCACTCACCTAACGATAAATCAGCATCGGTGCAGGAATTGTGAACTGCATAATAGATCCAGGCTTCTGCTTTCTCCTACTGGGGTCTGCTTCTGCTTAACCCAGGGAAGAGCCCAATAAAATTTTGGTACCTAATCTACCTGAGACCCTAGAGAAATTCACTTATTTCCATCCTCCTTGACTGCACTTTTATTATGAAGATTTTCTTTCAATACAACTGGCTTACTGTATTTTATCTCTACTGACTCCCTTCTTAGGCTATGTTCTGTCTGGTGATTTAGTCCCATCTTCTACTGAACTCCCAAATTCTAAAACTTATTCAAACTATGTGAAGACAATTTTTCAAAATGTATCCTAATATTCTCTCCAGCATTATGCAGAACCCCAATTTAACAAAAAGTCCAAATTTAGAAAATAAGACTAGAAGAAGGAATAAGCATTTAAATTCTTTCAAAGTCTGGTGTGAAGTAAGCATTCACTTCACATTAATATCATTCATATAGAATGCATTCCAGTGAAGGGACATCGGTGCTACCTAGTTCAACTCTCTCTTTTTATGAATATAGAAACTGAGGACCAAATAGGCTGGAACTTACCTTTTCCAAGGTACTGTTGATCCTCAGTTTCTTCCTCTCTATGTAAAGGCAAGGTTCAATTGATCAAATGACCTATTCCACTTAAAGTTAGTGAAAACTCACTGTCCCTGATAAACTTTTCAAATGAGAACATCAATCATAGGTATAATCAGTGTCTAGAAATCCTTATTGGATCTATCAGTCATAGACCTAAGTCTAAATGTGATAAGCCTTTGATCAATTCAAGCATCTTTAATCGATTTAGAAATATCTAAAAGGCATTGGATAAAAAAAAATGATTCCAAAAAAGAATCTGTTGATTTGATGTAAAAGACCTTGCCAATTCAGATTCAAGACATTTAAGTGGATTGTATATTGTTTTTCTCTAAGCTATTTATTTTCATTTGCCTCTAAAATTAAAAATACATATTTTAATATATGATATATATAATATATAAAATAATGTAAAAATACATATTAAAAATCTATGGTGTAAATCTATGTACAAGATGTTAAGATAAATACAAAAGAAAAAAAATTAGGTCTCTGCATTCCTGTAGTTTACAATCTAGAGGAAAATAAGATTCTATGAGAGATAATCATAATATGTAACATATGATAAATGAATAGGAGAGGTACAAACAATTTTTATGGGAAGTTAGTGAGACAGGCAAGGAAATGATAAATTTACAGTATTTTAATGAAATTATGATTTTGCTGATGTGAGTATTTTCTTTATCAATATAATAGCAAGACATTCCTGTTCTCACATATGAAAAGATGTAATGTTTATATATTTTAATTCATCAAAGTGGAATCAGTTTTTCTCTCTCTCTTTCTCTTTCTGTCTGTCTCTTTCTGTCTCTGTCTCTTGTGTGTGCTCTTTTCCTTCTTCTCTCTCCAATCCTTTCTCCCTCTTTCTCTCTCTCCTTCTGTCCCTCTCTCCTCCTCTCTCTCCTTCTGTCCCTCCCTCCTTTTCTATTCTTTAAATACCTGCATATATAATGAAGAGAATAATGCAGTCTATAAGACCATTTGTTTGCTTCACCATATGGCCAATACACTTTTTTATTCATTCATTTATTTTAAAAAATTTTCCTGATCAACATGTAATGAAGCCAAGGGATTCTTGAGCTATATGACTATATCTTGATGAATCAAGCTCTTTTCTGATACACAAATTCATCATCTGAGTATTGTTCAAGTTCACATGCACCCATACAAATGGTGGTTAGCATCACCCATCAGATCTTCTCTGCTTGTATAGCACAGATAGCTGGTGAAAAAATGAAAATACTAATTTTATGCACATTGTAGAACAAGACTAGGGAATGTAGCATATTTATTATTAGACAGCTAGAAAACTGGCAAGTATGGCTCTTAGCAGAGTTGATCTAAGTCAAGGTGATATTGGAAGGGTAGAAAGTAAGGATTATAGAAGGGTATATAAGTATGTCAGCTTTAAGTTATTAAAAATAAAGAAAATTGTAATTAATTATTATAATTTTAATCTCTCTATATATGAATACAAATACACACATATTTAGCTTTCATATCTAAAAGCCACAATAGTTGATTTCAGTGTATGGTTTTCTGGATAATATTTTGCATGATCTGTGTAATGTTTCAAGATATTATGGTATGTTTAATAAAAATATAAAAGGCAGCAATCAATTCTATTTCCTTGCTTTTTCAGTTTTCAGTATCATTTTAAACAATTTTTAAAAAATATTGCAAGATAAAAACATTTATTCTGCCAAAGTTGAAATGACTGGGAATGAGGTAGGTGTAAAGCATAGTAGAAAATGGTTTTCTTGTTAAATGAATTTGCCGAAAGTGGGGTGAGATGGGGGAAAGCCTGGATCTTTGATGGAAGAAGTGTTGAATTTCAAATCAATATGAACATTTCACTTTCTTGTACTATTTTTTTTTTTTTGGTCAATTTGCCTGTTGGGGTAACAAAACAGTGAAAACAGGATTCTGTTTAATTGGATGATGCAGTCCACTGATCCTGTCATCAGAACTGGTGGGCTGCTATGTGAATTAAAAAGTCCATTTTGAAAACTAGCACAGTGGGATTGTACAGGTCCACTAGTGAGTATATTTAAACCTTAAAAGTTCTTCTTGAGTCCTTTATATTTCCAAGAAATGTACACCACCAGACAAAAGCTTGCCCTTCTCTCCCTAACATTTTAAGTATAGTTCACAATTAAGTCTTGTCTCCTTCTATTATGGATTGGTCAGTCTTGTGGCTAAGAAACTCTTCTATATAGTGAGATTTTTTTAGACTTCATGCTTTTTTATATAACTGTCTTTGGGCTCTGCTGAGACAGACAATCTACCCTCTTTTCAACCCCAAAAGGGCAAGAATGTAGAAACATGCTTTATAACACACTTAGCTCTTTTTAACTCAGAGACATGCTGTCTTTCTGGCCTGATGCCCACAAAAAGAGACGAATGAGACCCTGCTGGCTATCATTTCCTCCTTACCTCTTTAAAATGGGGATGGAGGAAAAGTAAACTATCCAATTGGAAAGGGGCCTCATTTCCTTCATCAGGTCAAAAGTACCACAAAAAAAAAAATTTAATTGACGAGAGTACTTAACATTAGAGTCTGCTTATGCATAAATTGCCTGATATTTTTGCTATTTATAATAAAGTAAAAAGAATGTGTCAAGGGACCCAGAAATGGCAATAAAGAAAACTTTCCAAAGTAGATTGCCTCTCCCCTTTTTTCCATTTTAAAATCATAGATATTTTTTAGTGTGTTAGGTAATGCTGACTCTTTACTTTAGACTATGAGCATCCTGTGCTTTTTTTTTTTTTGTTCTATCAAAATATTATTCTTTTATACCTCAATATTAGGGAATTTTCTTATTTATTTATTTATTTTTAATTATTATTATTATTTTGATTAAAGCTTTTTATTTCCAACACATTCATACATAATTTTCAACATTCACCCTTGGAAACCTTATGTCCCCAATATTTTCCCCTCCTTTCACTCCTTTCCCAACATGAAGTATTCCATTATATGTTAAATGTATAATTCTTATGTAAATATTTCCATAATTATCATGCTGCATATGAAAAATTAGATCAAAAAGGGAAAAATGAGAAAGAAAACAAAATGCAAGCAAAGAACAACAGAAAGAGTGTTGTGATCCCCATTCAGTTCCCACAGTCCTCTCTCTGAGTACAAATGTTTCTCTTCATCATAAAATTATTGGAACAGGCCTGAATCATGTCATTGTTGAAAAGAGCTATCTATGTCCATCAGAATTGATCATTGTATAATCTTGTTACCATGTATAATGATCTCCTGGTTCTACTCACTTCACTTAGCATCAGTTCATGTAAGTCTCTCTTGACCTTTCTTAAATCATCCTGCTGGTCATTTCTCATAGAAGAATAATATTCCATAATTTTCATATACAATAACTTAGTTATTCTCCATGTAATGGGCATCCACTCACTTTCCAGCTTCTTGCCACTACAAAGAGGGCTTCCACAAACATTTTTGTACATCTGGGTCTCTTTTGCTCCTTTATGATTTCTTTGGGATACAGGTACAGTAGAGACACTGGTAGATCAAAGGGTTTACACAGTTTGATAGCCCTTTGGGCATATATCCAAATTGCTCTCCAAAATTATTATTTTTTTTCTGACTCTGTAAAATAATTTCTTGGGAGTTAGATTGGTATGGCACTGAATAAGAAGTGTCTATGATGTATTGTTTCATCCACTCATTCTTTAGGATCAGATTATTTAGTTTCCAATTAATTTTTAGTCTATTTTGGAGTCCAAAATTGAATCAATTCACAACTCCACCGACAATGTACTAATGTTCCAGTTTTCCCACATACCCTCCAACATTCGTCATTATTTTTCCCTATCATTTTAGCCAATCTGAGAGGGTGCAGTGGCACCTTAAGGCTGTCTTAATTTGTATTTCTCTGTTTAATAGTGATTTAGAGATTTTCATATGGCTGGAAATGGTTTTAATTTCTTCATCTGAAAACTGAATGTTCATATCCTTTGATCGTTTATCAAGTGGAGAATGACTTGCATGCTTATAAATTTGAGTCAGTTCTCTATATATCTTAGAAATGTGGCCTTTATCAGAACTTTTGAATGCAAAAAAAAAAATCCCCCCATTTACTGTTTCCTTTCTAATCTTGTCTTCATTGGTTTTGGTACAAACAAAACTATTGACATACTAATTTCCAATTTTCTCAGCATTTTTTGTCAAATAGTGAGCTTTTATCTCAAAAGTTAAGGACTTTGGGTTTATCAAAATCTAGATTACTATATTGACTATTATGTCTTGTGATGCTAATCTATTTTACAGATCAACTACTCTGTTTCTTAGCCAGTAACAAATAATTTTGATGACCACAGCTTTATAATATATTTTTGCTTTGTAAAATAGTTTTATATGCTTTATATATACATGTATATATGTGTGTTATAATATGCATGTACTTTATATATATATGTATATATGCTTTATAATATAGTTTTAGGACTTTTTTATTTAGTTTTTCATTACTTTTTTTTTCATTTTTTCATTAGTTCCCTTGAAATCCTTGACCTTCTGTTCTTCCAGATGTACTTTGTTATTATTATTTTTTTCTGACTCTGTAAAATAATTTCTTAGGAGTTACATTGGTATGGCACTGAATAAGAAGTGTCTATGATGCATTGTTTCATCCACTCATTCTTTAGGATCAGATTATTTAGTTTCCAATTAATTTTTAGTCCATTTTTTCCTGGCCCCTTATTACTTGTAATTCTTATTGATCTAATCTGAAAAAGATTCATTTACTATTTTCTGCCTTTCTGTATTTGATTTTGAGGTTTTTACACCCAAATATATCATCAATTTTTGCATAGGTTTCATGTAAAGCCAAGAAAAAGTATATTCCTTTCTGTCTCCATTCAATTTTCTATCATACCTAACTTTTACTTTTTTTATTTTTTTTTATTTTTATTTTTATTTATTTATTTATTTTTATTTAATAGCCTTTTATTTACAGGATATATGCATGGGTAACTTTACAGCATTAACAATTGCCAAACCTCTTGTTCCAATTTTTCACCTCTTACCCCCCCCACCCCCTCCCCTAGATGGCAGGATGACTAGTAGATGTTAAATATATTAAAATATAACTTAGATACACAATAAGTATACATGACCAAAACGTTATTTTGCTGTACAAAAAGAATCAGACTCTGAAATATTGTACAATTAGCTTGTGAAGGAAATCAAAAATGCAGGTGTGCATAAATATAGGGATTGGGAATTCAATGTAATGGTTTTTAGTCATATCCCAGAGTTCTTTTTCTGGGCATAGCTAGTTCAGTTCATTACTGCTTCATTAGAAATGATTTGGGTTGATCTCGTTGCTGAGGATGGCCTGGTCCATCAGAACTGGTCATCATATAGTATTGTTGTTGAAGTATATAATGATCTCCTGGTCCTGCTCATTTCACTCAGCATCAGTTCGTGTAAGTCTCTCCAGGCCTTTCTGAAATCATCCTGTTGGTCATTTCTTACAGAACAGTAATATTCCATAATTTTCATATACCACAATTTATTCAGCCATTCTCCAACTGATGGACATCCATTCAGTTTCCAGTTTCTAGCCACTACAAAAAGGGCTGCCACAAACATTCGTGCACATACAGGTCCCTTTCCCTTCTTTATAATCTCTTTGGGATATAATCCCAGTAGTAACACTGCTGGATCAAAGGGTATGCACAGTTTGATAACTTTTTGAGCATAGTTCCAAACTACTCTCCAAAATGGTTGGATTCGTTCACAACTCCACCAACAATGCATCAATGTCCCAGTTTTCCCGCATCCCCTCCAACAATCATCATTATTTTTTCCTGTCATCTTAGCCAATCTGACAGGTGTGTAGTGGTATCTTAGAGTTGTCTTAATTTGCATTTCTCTGATTAATAATGACTTGGAGCATCTTTTCATATGACTAGAAATAGTTTCAATTTCTTCATCTGAGAATTGTCTGTTCATATCCTTTGACCATTTTTCAATTGGAGAATGGCTTGATTTTTTATAAATTAGAGTTAATTCTCTATATATTTTGGAAATGAGGCCTTTATCAGAACCTTTGACTGTAAAAATATTTTCCCAGTTTATTGCTTCCCTTCTAATCTTGTCTGCATTAGTTTTGTTTGTACAAAAACTTTTCAGTTTGGTATAATCGAAATTTTCTATTTTGTGATCAGTAATGATCTCTAGTTCTGCTTTGGTCATAAAGACCTTCCCCTTCCACAGGTCTGAGAGGTAAACTATCCTATGTTCCTCTAATTTATTAATAATTTCATTCTTTATGCCTAGGTCATGAACCCATTTTGACCTTATCTTGGTGTACGGCGTTAAGTATGGATCAATGCCTAGTTTCTGCCATATTAGTTTCCAATTTTCCCAGCAATTTTTATCAAACAGTAAGTTCTTATCCCAAAAGCTGGGATCTTTGGGTTTGTCAAAGACTAGGTTGCTATATTTGTTGACTGTTTTATCCCTTGAACCTAATCTATTCCACTGATCAACTAATCTATTCCTTAGCCAATACCAAATAGTTTTGGTAACTGCTGCTCTATAATATAATTTTAGATCTGGTACAGCTAAGCCACCATCATTTGATTTTTTTTTCATTAATTCCCTTGAAATTCTTGACCTTTTGTTTTTCCATATGAACTTTGTTGTTATTTTTTCTAGGTCATTAAAATAGTTTTTTGGGAGTCTGATTGGTATAGCGCTAAATAAATAGATTAGTTTATGTAATATTGTCATCTTTATTATATTTGCTCGCCCTATCCAAGAGCATTTAATATTTTTCCAATTGGTTAGATCAGACTTAATTTGTGTGAAAAGTGGTCTGTAATTTTGCTCATAAAGTTTCTGATTTTCCCTTGGCAGATAGATTCCTAAATATTTTATATTATCAGTAGTTACTTTAAATGGAATTTCTCTTTGTAACTCTGACTGTTGGATTTTGTTAGTGATATATAAGAATGCTGATGACTTATGTGGGTTTATTTTATAACCAGCAACTTTGCTAAAGTTGTGGATTATTTCTAATAACTTTTTAGCAGAATCTCTGGGGTTCTCTAAGTATACCATCATGTCATCGGCAAAGAGTGATAATTTGGCTTCCTCATTGCCTATTCTTATTCCTTTAATCTCTTTCTCAGCTCTTATTGCTATAGCTAGCGTTTCTAATACAATATTAAATAGTAACGGTGATAGTGGGCAACCTTGTTTCACTCCAGATCTTATTGGGAATGGTTGCAGTTTGTCTCCATTACATATGATGCTTACTGATGGTTTTAAATAGATGCTGCTGATTATTTTAAGGAAAAGTCCATTTATTCCTATACTCTCAAGTGTTTTTAATAGGAATGGATGTTGGATTTTATCAAATGCTTTTTCTGCATCTATTGAGATGATCATATGGTTTTTGTTAATTTGGTTATTAACATGGCCAATTATATTGATAGTTTTCCTAATATTGAACCAGCCCTGCATTCCTGGTATAAATCCTACTTGATCATAGTGTATTATCTTGGAGATGATTTTCTGTAGTCTTTTTGCTAATATCTTATTTAAGATTTTAGCATCAATATTCATTAGGGAGATTGGTCTATAATTTTCTTTCTCTGTTTTCAGCCTACCTGGTTTAGGTATCAGTACCATGTCTGTGTCATAGAAGGAATTTGGTAGGACTCCTTCATTCCCTATTTTATCAAATAATTTATATAGCATTGGGGCCAATTGTTCTTTAAATGTTTGGTAAAATTCACATGTAAATCCATCTGGTCCTGGGGATTTTTTCTTAGGGAGTTGTTTAATTGCCTGTTCTATTTCTTTTTCTGAAATGGGACTATTCAAGCAATTTACTTCCTCCTCTGTTAGTCTGGGAAGTCTATATTTTTGGAGGTAGTCATCCATTTCACTTAGGTTATCAAATTTATTGGCATAAAGTTGAGCAAAATAACTCCTTATTATTTCTCTAATTTCCTCTTCATTGGTGGAAAGTTCTCCCTTTTCATTTTTAAGACTACTAATTTCATTTTCCTCTCTCCTTTTTCTAATCAGATTTACCAAAGGCTTATCTATTTTATTGGCTTTTTCATAGAACCAACTCTTAGTTTTATTAATTAGTTCAATAGTTTTTTTACTTCCAATATTTTTAATTTCTCCTTTTAATTTTAGAATTTCCAATTTACATACCTAACTTTTATAGAATTCTATTTACCTCCTTAACATTTTTCTTATTTATTTTGTGGTTTGATTTATCTAGTTCTGAGAGAGCAAGGTTGAGGTCCCCCACCAGTACAGTTTTGCTGTCATTTCTTCTTGCAGCTCTCTTAATTTCATCTCTAGGAATTTAGATGTATACAGCATAGTGCATATATATTTGGTATTGATATTCTTTCATTTTTTATGGTACCCTTTAGCAAGATGTAGTTTCTTCATATCTTTTAATTAGACCTATTATTTCTTTTGATTCATCTGAGATCAGGATTGCTATCCTTGCTTTTTTTTCTCTTCATCTGAAACATAATAGATTAAGCTCCAGCCTTTTACCTTTATTCTGAATGTACCACTCTGCTTTAAAAGTCTTTCTTATAAATGGCATATTGTTGGATTCTGACTTTTAATCCAGTCAGCTATCTACTTCTATTTTATGGGAGACTTCATTCCATTCACATTCACAATTAAAATTATTAATTCTGAATTTGCTGACATTTATTTTCCCCAAGTTATACTTTTATCTTTACTTTTGCCCTTTCCCTCCTCCCCAGTATTTTGCTTCTGACCACCACCTCCCTCCTTTTTAAAAAGTTTTCTCCTTCTACTTTTGTTATCCCTTGTATTAGCTTACACTTCCCTTTTCCCTTTTCCCTTTGCCTTTTCCCCTTCTATTTCCCTATAGAGTGAAATAAGTTTCTCTGTGAAGCTTAATATGTCTGATATTCTTCTTTTACCTAAATTTGATGAGAGCATGATTAACACAATGCTTATCCCCTCCTTTCTTTCCCTCAAATGTAATAGGTCTCTTCATGAGATGTAATTTATCTTATTTTACTTCCATTTTCCTCTTTTTCCATTACAATATCCTTTCCACCTCTAGTTTTTTTTATATTATCACAATAATATCAAATTATGCCTTCAACCTTTAAGTACACACATAACAAAGATGCAGTTCTCAAGAGTCAAATATCATCTTCCCATATACGGATAAAAGTTTTTTAACTTTTAAAGGAAACAACTATTTTTTCTTTCCTTTTTACCTTTTTATGCTACTTGTGAGTTCTGTGTTTGGAGATCAAATTTTCTGCTCAGCTTTAGTTTTGCAACAGAAATAAATGAAATTCACTTGTATCATTGAATGTCCATCTTTTCCTCTGAAACATAATGATTAATTTTGCTGGATAGTTGATTCGGGGTTGAAATCCAAGTTCTTTTGCCTTTTGCAGTATCAGATTCCAGGCCCTTCTATCATTTAAAGGGGAAACTGCTGGGTTCTATGGATTCTCAATATTTGTGCCTCCTCAATATTTGAATTGCTTCTTTCTGGCTGCTTGCAATATTTTCTCCTTTATCTGATAATTCTGAAATTTAGCTACATGCTCCTTAGAGTTTTCAGTTTGGGGTCTCTTTCAGTAGGTATTGGGTGAATTCTTTCAACAGCTATTTTAATCTCTGCTTCTAGGACACCAGGGCAGTTTTCCTTGATGAGTTCCTGAAAGATGATGTCTAGAGTCTTTTTCTCATCATGGTTTTCAGGATGCCCAATAATTCTTAGATTGTCTTTTCTAGATCTTTTTTCCAAATCAGTTGTTTCTCCAATAAGATATTTTACATTTTCTTCTATTTTTTTTCATTTTTTTGGGGGGGGGAGTTTGTTTGATTGATTCTTAATATCTCATTGAGTCATTCACTTCCATTTGGTCAATTCTAATTTTTAGTGAATTATTTTCTTCAGTTACCTTTTTTATTTTATTTTGCATTTGACCAATTGAATTTTTAAACAAGTTGTTTTGTTCAATGGATATAACAAACTATGTTTCTCAAGGAGCTGTTTTCTTTTTCCATTTTGTCAAATCTATTTTGAAAGGAGTTATATGCTTTTTCCATTTTGCTAAGTCTATTTTGTAAGTAGCTTTTTTTTCAGCTAATTTCTGTTTCCTTTTCTAAATTCATTTGTAATGTTCTCACTTCCTTTCCCCATTTTTCTTCCAGTTCTCTTTTAAGATCATTTTTCAATTCTTCCAAGACAGCCTTGTGAGATGGGAACCTACTCATATCACCCTTTGGGTCTTCATCTAGAGATGATTTGCCTTTAGTGTTCTCAGAGTTTGAGGTATGTTTTTCTCTTTCTCCATAAAAGCTATCTGTGGTTAGAATTCTTTTTGCTTTTTTTGCTCATTTTTTAAAGGTTGAGGTCTGCTCTTAATGCAAAGGGGAGATTGTCTCAAGCTTCCTTTATAGGTGACAGCAGTTTTTTTCTGTCCTTGGTGGGTAATGCTGGTTTTCTTCCTGTATTGGCCAAGTCCATGTTATTCTGGGGTTCAGAGGCTCTCTATTGCCTTTTATATTTTTGTTGGATGTCTCACAGCTAATTTGCCAATCCACTGCCTTCTGAAATAGGAGAGTAGCCAATGTTGCTGTATTTTGGCAAAAAGCCTCCCAGTAGATTCCCCAGCCTTTGGATGGTATACCACTCTGGGTCCCTATCCTGTGCTGCACTTGGCCCTATCTCCCCCTACTCCTATTGCAACATACCTGTTCTGAAATTCTTCCAAATTATCTTTTGCTGGAAATTTGTTATACTCCAAACATTTATGGTTTCTGTCACTCCAAAACCAGTCTAGAGGCTTGATGTGGTACTGACGCAAGGAAGAATTCAGATAAAGACCTGTCTACTCTAAGCCATATTGGCTCTGCTTTCTTCCCCCAACTCCCAGGAATTTTCAATATAAAAAAGCATGCTATGAAGAAGATTAAGGAAGGTGTTCTAAAACTATTTAAAAAGGAACAGATTGAGAATTTTGTAAGTAGATGATACCTTCAACCATTTAATTTTAGATGAAACTAGTTTTATTTATGATCAAAAAAAAAATAAATGCCTTATGAGAATGAGGATTGTAAAGAGGATACCCTTATCAATAGTGACTTGTGGACCCACCCTTTGTGTACTTACCTCTTTGAACTCAAGCCCAGTGACTAGATTTTTAGAGTCCGAGGAATTTGGAACAGGTTTAAGCTTTATGTAATGGAATGAATTTTTTGGAATTGATCCTTTCCCTGTTTTTTTTTTTTTTTTTTTTCAAATTTAGGAGATTGTAAAGAGAGATCTTTTCTAGTTCTGACATGAAAATTGAAACCATTTTTTATTTTGATCCTGTCGTCCACAGAGCTAGCACATTATGACTTTGAAGTCATGGGATCATATAGATCCAGAGCTGAGAGGGATTTCCAAGGCCATCTGGTCTAATCTCTACATTTTATGGAAATTCATATTTAGAGAGGTTAAGGGACTTTGGTCAAAATGACAAAGCTAGTAACCATCAGATGCAATATTTGGAATTAGGCTTACTGATTTTACGTCCTGTTACTCTTACTACATGATGTACTAATTAAGACTTGGCTTATTCATAAAATAAGTGTCTTAGATTTTTTTCAAGATGCCAAAGAAAGTGGCGGGGGGCGGGGAGGAGAGGTTATAATTGCAATTAGAAGAAGATCCTTCCCTCTTTTTCTCATTTTTATTCATTAAAAATTAAATAACTTATTTATTTTATTAAAAAAATTAATATTAATTTTTGTGTAGCTATGTGGAAAACTGATTTTTTCCTCCCCTAGATTTTTATGTCAATTGAAAGTCTCCTCTATAAGCCTTCCAACATTTTAATTGTTAAAGCAAAGGTCTTTTTTTAGTCCTTGTCTTTTGAACTTCTCTGTAGAATTTGACACAATTGATCACACTTTCTTCCTGGGTATTTTCTTTGTTATCCTCTTGCCTGTCTGAGTCATTTTATAAAATGTAATTGTTTTTTCATTACTTTTGCATCATCCATCTGTTAAGAGTGGGTAAACTTCAGAAATCTGGCATGCAATCTTTTCTCTCTCTGTCGCTCTTGATTATGTAATCTCACATGGTTTCAACTATTATTTCTGTGTATGTTTCCCACTTTTACATATCTAGCCCTCATCTACCTCTTAAACTCCATTAATTATATGTTGACACCTCTACTTGTGGGACCATTGGCATTTTAACCTCAACATGTATAACTGAATAATTTTCTCTCTAGTCATAAAGATAAATGGGATGGGTAGTGGGTAGATTTTTAGAACTAGAGTCAGAAAGATTTGAGATCCAAAATGACATGATATAACTGGGTGACCATGGTCAAGTACCTTACTGCTTTGGCTTAGTTTATACATTCCAAAAATTGGAAAAATAATAATAGTTATTTTTACATAAACAAAATGGGATAATATGTATAAAGTGCTTTACAAATTTTGAAGTGCCAGATGAATTACTAGATATTATTGTTATCACTATCATTATTAATTTTTTTAGTGTCATAGATCCCTTTGGCAGTCTATTAAATTATATGGGTTTCTTCTTAGAATGATATTTTTTTATCTATGATAAAAATATATAGGAAAACAAGAAATAGCAATTGCATGAAATACGCTTTATGAAAATGCCTTTAAAAAACAAGTTCGTGCACCCCAGCTTAAAAACATTTTATCTAACATTGTTGAGTTATTACCCTACAGTTACTAAGTTTGAGAATCTTCCTTGATCTTTCACTCTTCATATACCCAATCAGTTGCCAGATTTTATCAACAATCTATACTTCTATAACACCTCCCTGTTGTGTCTTCTCTCTCTAATACAACAACCACTCTAGTTCAAGTTTTCTGACTACCACAATGACTTACTAGTTTTCTTGACTCCATTCTCTCCCTTGTCTAATTTATCCTCCACATATCTGCCAAATTAATATTCATAAAAGCATAGTTCTGACAAGAAAGCTTCCCTGCTTAATAAATTTTTATGGTCTCCTATTGCTTTTAGGGTAAATGCAAACTCCTCTTTCCTTTCTTTTTCTTTACTTTCACAAGCCAATTCTAACCAACCTATCCAGACTATTTTACATTATTCCCCTCACATTCTCTGTTCCAGCCAAACCAACCTATTTGCTATACCCTGAATCCAATATTCCATCTTCAGTCTCCATGACAAAAAGCTTTCTCTTGAGAATGAAAGAAAACATGAAAAGCTTTCTCTTTTCAACTCCAGCTCTTATGCTCAGATCAATCACCACTTCCTACAGGTGGTGTCTGACTCCTCTTAGTGATAGTAGTAATATATATTACTTTATATATTTGTATATTTACTTTGTATGAGTATGTATGCAAGCATGCATGAATTTTGTACTTACTTTTATATTTAGGTGTTTTTATTTCCCCAATATGATGTAAACTCTATGATGGAAATTAGTTTTTTTTTGTTGTTTCTTTGTTCTATATATTTTGTTTTGTTTTTTGTATCTGAATTGAATATCTCTCTTCTCTTTCCCCTCTCTTCTTCTCTCTCTTCTTCATTCTTCTTTACTTGCTTCTTTTCTTACTTTCTTTTTTTTATCTTTTTCTTTCCCTTCCTTCCTTCCTTCCTTCCTTCCTTTCTTCCTTCGTTTCTTTCTTTCTTCCTTCCTTACTTCCTTCTTTGTTCCTTTCCTACTTTTTTCATTTCTCTTTTCCTTTCCTCCCTTCACTCTCTTTCTTCTTTTCTCTTTCTTACCTTCTTTCTCCCCTCATTTTCTTTCTTTGCAATTTTTTTTCTTGGTATTAGATATCACATAAGTGTATTCAGATTATTGCCAGTCTTATTCTTACTACAGATATGCAAGTTACAGAGACCTAATATGGACCTTGGTTTTTAAGGGTAAATTTCAGATTAACTAATGTGGTTTCTTAGTCAGAGAGTTCCTTTGCAGAAAATCTATTCCTGAGTTCTGCTAATTCTCTGTCAGTTAACTTTACAACTTTCCAACTTTTGATTGAAATCTAGCTGAATCTTTTTAATATGTATGTTTTTTCCACTAAACCTCCTCCCACACACTAAATGGATAGCTCTATTCACTTGACTATTTTTTCAAAGTGGCAGATCTTGAAAGAATGTTATTGTTGAAGATTCAAATGGATTTCTGTGAAATATAGTAAAATATGAAGTATTTTTTGATCTTTGTATACATATATATGTGTGTGTCATATGTATGTATGTGTGCATGAGTATCTTTCAGAAAACTAATAATTTTCCAAATCAGTGATCAAACTGGAATGCACATTCCTAAAAATCAGTGGGAATCATTCTTTTGTTAGGGTTGTGGGAGGGGTGCAAACTCTTAGTGAAATCTGTAGTCAGACTTTCCCATTATGTGGATGTTGACCATGTACACTTTCATTCTCTTCTTTCAAGTTTGATATTGTTAGAGAAAAGAAGTAAAACTTTTACTTTAAAAATAAATACTAATTTTAAAAAAGATGTAGTAATTGTGAATTACTGTGCTGATTCCAGCATGAGCAAAAGAATTTTTTTATCTTATAGCATGTAAAATATTTTCATTTTTAAGTATTACTGTTTCTTTTTAAATGCTACAACTATTTTATTTGATTCTACACCTCTAGTATCATATCTCTGAGAAGAGGTGTGACACATTCACCATTAAACTTTTGAAAACACTACTTTTGAGTACATTGAGAACAAGGAATTCAAAAGGAAAGGGACAAATAATTGTAAAAAAATCTAGAAATGACCTTGGGTTTGACACTTAATGTCTCCTACTTCTCAATTAAGAGGTGGGGAATTAGTTCCATTATCTATATTTTTGAATCAATAGTTTTGAGTTTTTAAATGTTGCTATTACATTATATGTATGCGTGTGTATGAATATGCACATGTATAAACAAGCATTTATATCAATATGCATTTACATGTGTAAGTAAAAATAAGTATAATGTGTATATATACTTAAATGTAGAAAATGACATAAATATGCTGAAATTCTGTTAAGATCTGATTAGATTAGATGAATGAAAAGAACTATTCATATTGCCAAACTACTTTAAAGAGAAGTTAATTCTAATTTGTTTTAATTGCTTATTAATTTACTAATTAATTTCATATAACCCAGGGTACTTAGGGCACCAGATCTATAGTGTGGGCTCAGAAAATAAACAAACATGTTTTAAGACTTGTTTAACTAACATAGAAAAGATACTAATTTGAAAAATTTTGAAGCTTAAAACTCCATTGGAAAACATGAACTGCTGATAAATGATTTTCATTGTGGAATATCATGGGGAGAATCTGTTTCTCAGGAGCAAGCTTTCATGTCATTAGTAGTTTATGAATGGATTTTACTTGTATTCTACAGGTGTGTATATAATCTTGGCATAATACACTCTGCTGGCTCTCAGAGATGCACTTAGATGATTTGGAAACCCAGCTCTGAAAATAGGGTAGGGCATAAAGCAATAAACAAAAAAGAGCCCACACAGAAGATTCATTAAAATAGTTCTCAGTGAGATCTTGCCAATAGTATTCTTATATCTTATATCCATTGGGTGGGTTTTTATACACAGAACTTCTTTAGTGATCACAGTTGACCTTTCCCTCTGCTTCTCATGACACAGGCTATTCTCTGTTTTTTGTTATTTTTGTTATTATTGCAAAGCCTAGTTTTACTCTCTTCCTGGTCTGTACAAGTCACTTCAAATCTTTTTAGCAACATTTTACACATATATAAAATGACAAACCTAGACTGATCTTCAAAGTCCTACTGAGATCTACCATTCCTTTCCCATGTATTATTTCTCTCTTCTTTGTTTTCTCTGGGTCTCTGCTTCTCTCTTTTTTTCATACCCCCCCCCCACACACATACATATACACACACACAAACACACACACACACACACTATACCTCTTATCTTACTTTATTCTTTCTCTGACATATCTATTAACAGAATATGTTAGATTCCAACATTGCTGATTTGGAGTAAAGAGAACCTTTATTAAAGTTCTGATTTTCTCCTTGAGTGAATCTTGAAAAATCACTTAAAATTTCTATGTTTCCATTCATTGATCTATAAAACAAAGGGAATAGACAATGACACATAAGGTGACTTCTAGCTTTAAAAGCATATTCTGCAAGGAGACAATAATAAATAATCACTTATTCTTATATAAGATATATTATTTGCCTTAACCCTTTTGTTCACTTTTCTGTAGCTATTCTGACTTATTTAGAGATATCTGGAATATATCTGGGGCCCAAATATGCCATTAATTAATTTCTTTCCCACACTCTACAACCACATTCCTCCTACTCTTGCCTAGTTGTTTGCTTCCCCATTATTATTTTTGGATGTGTTCCTCCTGGGCATAACATCTACCTTTGTTCCTGTGGATTTGGACTAGTGAAGCTATTATGACTTCCTCATGTTATAGGAAAGAATAGGAGAGAGGTAAGAGAAAAACCTGCTTCATACCAGTGATTCACTGGTATTTGTTATCTCAGCAGAATAAAGTTCCCGCACTTTTCATATCCTTCTTTCCTTGTTTCCCAGGGGAAGGAGTGGCTGACTCCCTTTTTTTTTTCTTTTTCTTTTCTTTTTTCTTTTTTGAGTAGAATGTTCCCGGGGCTTGGCCTGAGGTGAACAATGATGAAAGTAGCCGTTCCTGGAACTTTCTGTTTGCTTTGCTAACTTAAAAAGTGCACAGCAAACAGAACGTCAGTTATAAACTATGCAATTACCAAAAAAGAGAGGGAGAGAACAGTACTAATCATAAAAATAAAGCAAGGGGGGGGGGGAGAGATCTGAACATGTACAGCTCTTGACAATAGAATCAATGTGGTTTTTTTAAGGATTACTGTTATATAAACACATTTATATAAGAAGAAATATGCCTTGGTAAAAAGTTCATTTTGTTTTGTAAGGAGTTGAAACACCATTTGATTTCATCTTTGAATGATGAGTATTAGACATGACTCCAGAAACTGCTGAACTTCACATTTTGGACAGCGTAATATCAACAAATATCTTTTCCAACAAAATGCCAAAATGTGGGGGTAGCAACTGAGAACATAAATAATTCACGTTCAAAAACTAAATTCCTTCCCTCAGAGGACACAATTATTAATGATTGAAGTTTTGCAGCTCTCTTATGAGGATTGTTGGGGCTTACTTGGACACAGTACATGAAATAGACATTCTTTTTCAACAAATCAGCCACACTTTCATCTCAGTGGAGTTTAAATTGACATCTAAGGGGACAGACTAGGCTGTGCTGGTCTGTACACATCTGAGAAGTGGGGAACAAGAAAACAATGGTGCAAATTGAAAAGTTATTTACCCTGACATAGGAAAGGACTACAAAAATATTCTGAAAAGGCAGGTGGTCCAGCTTTTGCAACCTGCTCTTTGGACATGGAATGAACTTAAAAATTCACTGACTCTGGTAGAATTACAGGGATAATATTTTCTCTAGGACAAACTGTACTGGAACAAAGAAGCTGGCCTAAGTAGACTCTTAGCATGGAGTGCATCTTTGTTCTTGAACAGATAAGTTTGTATGTGGCCAATATGTGGAAACATACTTGACTCGAGTCTGCATTTCTTTTTGCTTGTCTTAAGTATCCCAGGATACATGGTGAGCCAAAGATTTTGTTCCTCTCCTGCTGGTTTGCTTTGGTACATAGGGAACTACATTCAGTGCTCCATTGTGGGTGGTAGTTAGTGACCTCCTCCATCTCTATTTTGAAATTGGAAAGTATTTTTTTTTAAACATAATGTGTAAGAATCTTAAATTTGATGGTAATTTTAGAGAGATAATAAAAAACCCATGTGTCAGATAGCAATAATGAAGAACCAGAATTTTTACATTAAATGTACACTGGAAGTGTCTACTGAGTTGTATCCCAAAGATATCGTAAAAAAGGGGAAAAGCCAAATGGGCAAAAATGTTTGTGGCAGCCCTTTTTGGTTAGGCATTAGAAACTGAGTGGATATCCATCAGCTGGTGTATGAATGTCATGGAATATTATTGTATAAGAATTGATCAGCAGGATGATTTCAGAAAGACTTAGAGAGACTTACATGAATTGATGCTAAGGAAATGTGTAGAATCAATAGAACATTGTACCCAGTAACAACAAGATTATGTGATGATGAATTCTGGTGGAGGTGGCTCTTTTCAACAATGAGGTAATTCAGGCCACTTCTAGTAGCCTTGGAGATGATGGAGAGAGTTATCTGCATCCAGAAAGAGGATTGTGGGGATCATACATAGTATTTTCACCTTTTTTGTTGTTGTTTACTTGCTTTTTGTTTTCCTTTTGATATGATTTGTCTTGTTCAGCATGATAAATTGTGGAAATATGTTTAGAAGAATTGCACATGTTTAACCTATATTGAATTACTTGCTCTCTAAGGAGAAGATGGGGGAAGAGAGGGACGGACAAATTTGGAACTCAAGGTGCAGAAGTAAATGTTGGAAATAATCTGTGCATTTATTTTGAAAATAAAATAGCTATTGAAAAGAAAAAATCTAAAAAATTTAAATATATACATTAATTAAAATATTAAAAATATTTAAATGTATACAATTAAAAATATAATTGGTCTCTTTCATCACTTAACATTTACATTCAGAATTGACTTGGGCATAATAAAGAAAACACTAGGCATAGTCATTGCCCATAAATTGCTTATGACAACTTGGAAATGGACTTTTTAATAAATTCTGATTTTGTATTTCTCATGAAAAATTGCCTCCAAAAACTGTAATGTTCTCTCTAAAATGTAATGTTATCTGTTAAGGTTTTCTTGGAGTCTCTGGGAACAGCCTTCTTTTAGTTCAGGAATCACCACATGAGTAGCCAGGGGTTAAAAGTCCATATCCTTTATTGTCTCCTTCAAAGTCTTGTCTCCTTTCCTGGGGCCTGGTTAGCTTTCTTAAAGTCCAGATCCTTTATTGTCTCTTTCTAAGTCTTGTCTCCTTTCCTGGGGCCTGGTTAGCTTTCTTAAAGTCCAGATCCTTTATTATCTCTTTCCTGGGGCTGGGCAGATTTCTGGAGAGCCTTCCAGAGTCTTGGTTTCAGTGGAGAAGTGAAGGAGGAGAGCCTGCCACCAAGGTGGTGTGAGATGGGATGAATGAATGTGGCTGTGAGTCCCTGATTATATGCTGTACATTGAGTACAAACCAATCATTGTATCACTAGGAAACCATTATTTGTTGTAGGATTAAATCAATGCTAAACTAGATTTAACCATTGTCTACTCAATTCCACTTAGTACCATGTTTCAAGTTCTGGCCCATAACATCTCCTTATAGGATTAAATCAATCATACTGAACCATGCTAAATTAGATAACTATTGTCTCTATCAATTCCATTGACTTAGTACCTTGTAAGAATCCTTTGTTTCTAGTTCAGAGTTCTGGCCCATAACAAAAAACCATCATAAAACTTGCAAAATCTTCGATTCACACATTCCAGTTGTTCATTTTCTGTTTGGCAGAAATGAGGGAGGGAGATATGCCTCAACAGTGAAGAAGAGTAGGGAAAAATAATACTTTCAAATGAAAGCAGTGCTAACTTTCATAAGTGAGGCATTTCAATGTACTTAAACTTTGTATTCCCCAAAGAGCAAGTGCTTATCAGGATTGGCTTAACTTCTTGAGTTAGACTGGATAGTTTTCAAGGAAGGCACTTTAGAGGTAAAATAAAAAAATAGCCAATTACATATCATAAAATTAAAATCCCTTTGTAGTAAACTGTTCACCTGCAACTCGGTAACTAATTTATATTGTGATTTTAGTTGTGAGGTGAGGGTTATTGTCCCTTTTTCCCCATCTTCCCAAAAGAAAGTAAAGTGGGAGAAGTAGGGCATGGAAGCAATAGACCTTTATTCAAATATTGATTCTGACATATATTAATTATCTTGACTTGAATCTAAAGATATACAATAAAAATTGTTTCTCTTTTTTTCATAACAACCATCTTTGATTTTTGTTGCCTCATGATCAAAAGTTATTAAATCATTGGCAGAATTATTGGTTATATGTTTAGTGAACATCAACCTATGACAAGCTTCATTATTCTCTTTGTGTTATACAGTTCTATTTATTTTTTATTTATTCTTTTATCTCTATCTATCTATCTATTTTGGTTCCATAATATAGTGAATAAGAGAGTTAGCTTCTAAACCAGGAAAACCTCAGTTCAACTTCTGCCTCTGACATATACTGGTTGTGTGAGCTAGAGCAAATTACTTAATCTCCTAGTATTGTAGACAATTTTCAAGAGACATAAATAAGTTGTAGCAAATATACTGACCCAAATGAATGGTTTTCTGACCTGGAGGTTTCTTATACCATTGAAATCTAAGCTCTCTCTCTCTCTCCCCCTATTTCTCCTTTCTTTCTTTTTCTTCCACTTGCTTTATTTCTGTTTTTTTTTTTTTGTCTTCTTGTATAAAATGACTAATATGAAAATGTTATACATTTCCATATTGCACATGCATAAGCTATTTTGGATTGCTTAGCATCTAAGAGAGGAGAAGAAGCAAGGGATAGAATTTGGAATAAATTTTTTAATTATTTAATTTTTTCATGTAATGGGGTAAATTAAAATTTTTAGTAGTTACTTTTTTCCAAATATATACAAAGATAATTTTCAATATTTATCTTTGCAAAATATTGGCCTTTGAATTTTTCTCCTTTCCTTCCTTCTTTCCTCCCCTCTTCAAAATGGCAGGCTTAAATATGTATTAAACACATATAGGTAAACATGTACAATTCTTCTAAACACATGTTCATATTTAACATGTTGCACAAGAAAAATCATATCAAAAGGTAAAAGAAAAAAACATAAGAAAGAAAAAATAAAAAAACAAAAAATGAAAGGTGAAAATACTATGCTTTCAACCACATTCAATTTGGATAGTTCTTTCGCTGGATAAGGATGTCACTTTCCCTTGCAAGTCTATAGAAATTGCCTTGAATCATCTCAATGTTGAAAGGAGTCTAGTGTCTTACAGTTGTTCATCACATAATCTTGTTACTGTGTATAATTTTTTTGTTGTTGTTGTTCTGCTTACTTAGCAACAATTCCTGTAAATCTTTTCAGGATTTTCTTTAATCGGTCTGTTCATTATTTCTTATAGAGCAATAATACTCCATTACATTCATATACCAAAACATATTCAGCTATTTCCCCATTGATGGGCATCCACTCTGTTTCCACATCCTTGCCATTACAAAAATGGCTGCTTCATACATTTTTGCGCATGTGGGTCCTTTTCATTCTTTTATGCTCTCTTTGGGATATAGGCCCAGTAGAGACACTGCTGGATCAAAGGGTAGGCACAATTTTATAGCCCTCAGGCATAGTTCCAAACTGTTCTTCAAAATAGTTAGATCATTTCACAACTTCATCAACAATGCACATATGCCCCAGTTTTCCCACATTCCCACCAACATTTATCATTATCTTTTCCTATCATCTTAGCAATATAAAATGTTAATTAAAAACAAGATAAGCATCTTGAGAACTGGACTTCTTTCTTGTTCTATTTGTATTCTCACAACCTAGCACAATGTAATATCATAGTAATCATGTGATAAATGCTAATGGACTTGAGTTGACGACTACCTCAAATATAACGTATTATGCCTAGAGATTAATGAAAATAGAATATCAGAGCAGAAAATACGTTGAACCATTTGGGACCTCAGAGTCCTAAGTTGTAAAATGGACTAATATACCTATTTTAAGGAATTTATTGTTGTAAGGAAAATACTTTATACATATTGCTAATAAATATAAATTTCATTATTTCTCTTTACCCTCAGTGAATAAGAATAGTAATCTATGTTGATCCTTCTCTCTTCTTTTTCCACATATCTAGTCCATCATGTAGCAATCTTTCTTCCTTCAAAAATATTTGTTTTCATCATAAAAAAGTCAAGGAACATGTGGCATAATGGATAGAGACCTAGCCTTGGTACCAGAAAGATCTGGATTAAAGTTCTTCCTCTGATACATATTGGCAAGTTATTTAATCTCTCAGTCTCCCAGGGAACTATTTAAGACTATCAATGAGAGTAATGGTTTAATCTGATTAGTAAAGGGAGTTTTCTCCCTGTACCAATGAAATCAGAGGTCTCATTTAACCCCTCCTTTTCCAAAACAAGGTTATATTACTTTATTCAGATGATGTGCTTCTTTTTTTTTTATTATATTAACTTATTATTTTAATTATCAAGTTGTGCTTATAACAGAGCTCTTCAAAAATATCCTCCAATTAATCATGGTTAATCTGGCAATTCTTTAATTTCAAATGGATTTAAATATTCTACAGGTTGATTGCTTATTATCTTTTTTTCTTGAACAACAGTGCTTAAGATAATATTTACCTGGTTGATTGTGTCACATTATCTTATTCTTATATTGCATATAAAAATGTTATTGTCTTGGAGTGTCAGAATTAGGTTAAAAAATTAAATCAAAGACCACTTAGAATCATTAATTTATAGTTATAAGCCAGAATTTATTCTCATCGAAAACCCCAGAGAACATATGTAGGACAATAAAATGGTAAAGGTGAGTGGGGGGATAAATATTTGGAAACTGGCACCTTGTTGTAGTGATTATGGATATAAAGTATCTTTAGGTGGAATATTAGCTATTTAGCAATTCTCATTTATATGGTATTGGTAATTCCACATACCTAAGAAACTGATTCTCCCTAGTTAATATATTAAAAGTAAAAAAATACATAAATAAAATATGAATTTTTTTAATATTAAAGAACTGATTTGATGTACATCAATTCTATTTAAATTGCTAGATGGGAAAAGTAAATTTGATATTTTCCCCCTCATATAGAGTATATACTTCATATTCTTGTGCATTTGGCTTTTAACTTAAGCCTTCTTCAATTCATAGACTTCTGATGTAGTAGATTGTGTTCACTAATTTTATTTATAATGAATGATAACATATAATAGCTAACATTTATTGCTTACTATGTGCCAAGCACTGTGCTATGTACCTTATAATGATTATTTTATTTGATCCTCATAAAAATCCTGGGAGGTAGGTTCTATTATTACTCCCATTTTATAGATATGGAAACTGAGGCATACAGTGCATAAATGATCATAAAGCTAATAAAATATGAGATCAGAGTTTAACTCAGTTCTTCCTAACTCAGATCCAATGATCTATCCATTATACCCTCAAACTTTCTCTAGATAAAAATCTATTAATGAAAATCACTTAATTTTAGTAGGGAAAGAATATTAAAATCTCAAGATGGGCAAGATCATGAAAAATTTTAAAAAAGGAGATACCACCTGAGCTAAGCCTTTAAGCAAGCCAGGGAATAAGGCAAGAAAAAAGTTCGTTTCAGTCATGAGGAACAGCTTTTGTTAAGGCACAGAGCCAAGACGTGACATCTTGAATTCTTAGAACAGCTAACATATCAATTTGTCAAGCACACAGAATGCATGAAGGGGAGTGATATGAAATGCTACTTGAAAAGTTATCATGAGCTAGTCTTTGAAGAGCTTTGTATGTCAAAGCTCAGGAACTAATATTTTAGCTTAGAGTTGGTAATGGGGATTTATGGAAGTTTTTTGAGCAGTAGAATGATATGGTAAGACCTGTAACTAAGGGTTATTAATTTGTCAGTTATACAGAGAACATTTTGGAGGCAGGATATCCTGGAAGCAGATACTAATAGGGATTCTATTGAAAAAGTTTAGAAGAGAAATGATCAGGTCCTGAATGAGAATAGTGATTATATGATTATTAGATAGCAATATGACTAACTAGTACACATTTATCAATTCCTAATGGCTACTATGAGCTGAATATTAAATCTTATGAAAATATTTTTCAAAAAATCTTTCTATTTATGCCCTGAAATTGGCAAATGGTACAATTCAGGCTTTTATTACTTTGTTGCTTTAATTTAAGAAAGTGATAGAGAAATCATTAATAAGATAAGTTGAAATTTAAAATATTGTGAATTATTTTGCGGAATCTGTTGTTAAACATATGCTTGCATATCCTGGATATGAGGGTGAGAAGTGCGCATTTACGATTTTTAATACATGGATATGGTGGGATAGGAAACCAGAATAGTAGTGTTTGTTCTGAATTCTGTTTCAGATATTTTTGAATTTTTTTGTTTAGGTGTGAAAATCTTATTTGCAGACAAGTGAATACATTTGCCTGTTTTATATTTCAGTTCATTTCACCCTCACTGACCAAATATATGTGAATGCTTTTCAGGGGTATATGGTGTGTGTGTATGTATGTGTGTGTGTGTTTGTGTGTGTGTGTGTGTGTGTGTGTGTGTGTGTGTGTGCTTTCTTTTTCTTTGTAATTGCTTTCATCAGAAATGAAAACCCCTCTGCCTCCATTTATCACTTAATCTTTTGCCTTTCAAGATCTAGGGTAGCTTGTGCTCCTAAACTCCATGATGTGGAAGGGATAATTGTAGTTACAAAAAATAAGGAATAGTCAATAGTGTTAATGAGGAAGTAGGGAAAGAGAATAAATATTTATTTAGTTCCTATTATGTCTCAGTCAGTGCATTCAGGGCTTTTACCTTCTTTATCACAACATCCCTAAACCATGGGTGCTATTTTTGTCCCTATTCTACAGTTGAGTCAACTGAACCAAAAGGACACAAATTACTTTTTCAGGGTTTTGTCCCTATTTTATAGTTGAGGCAACTGAACCAAAGAGACATCACATGACTTTTTCAGGGCCATACAGCTAGCAAAAGTTTGAGGATGAATTTGAATTTATTTCCCTGACTCTCAGTGTTCTATCACCCCCTTCCACTTTGAAGTGGAATGCTATATCAGGGGCTCCAATTATTAATGGGACTAGTCAGTTACTGAAACCCCCAATCATAATGGGTATTACTATAAAGAAAATTATTACGAAGGCATGGGCTGTGACGATAACGTAGATTTGATCATCGCTGATCAGAGTGCCAGGTTGGCTATTTGACCAATAGGAAACACTGAGAAACATAACTGCTGACAAACACAGATAGAAAGAGGCAGACAGACCTTTGGATACAGAGATGAACAAATATGGACTGAATGGAGAGTGGGGCTTAGTAATTAGGATTTAAGCTGATGGGAGCAGATTACTTTTAATTCATCTTGTCAAATTGTCCAGTACAGACATGTAACAGAGTGAGGGGTCTTGTGAGAACTCCATTAGAACAAAAAGGACATATAGCAAAAGTATTGAAAATGTGGGTCATATGACTCTCAAGTTTGCTCCAAACCATATTAAAATATAATTTGGAAATGTTTAAGAAAATAATGAAAAACATGATATCTCATAAATGACATTACACTTCTGAATGAATCCAATAGAGCAACTTAGGTATCACTTTAACAGTCCTGGTTTCTATTTGATATTACTGACCTAGAGTATCTAAGAAATAAATATCTTTGACCTTTGTGTCCCCTGCTTGTGTGCCTCAATAAGTATTGTAATGTAAATTTCTGGCCAACTTTTTCTATGTATATATACTATGTTTAATAATGGAAAAGTGCATTGCAGGGTATGAGGAGAGTTACAGTGTGTTCTTAACTATGGCATTTTAGTAAATGTCTTTGCTAAGAGATGAATGCACCTAATGGCTGGTTATTATTGGGAAATACACCTATTGGGGTTTGTGAATTATAAATTTAAGAATCAGAAGTCTAGGATGTCCCCCATTCACTGAACCTGTGGTAAGATAGGGTTGCAAAGTGGGGGAGAAGCTGCTAAAACTAGACACAGCAGAAGTTGCTAAGCATTCTGTCATTTCTATAATTTTCTATTATATCAAACCAGTTGGGAACTTCTGAGAGTCTAGATGATGGAATAAGCAATAACTGCCATAACTTTCCAATATTCACCTCTAAAAAAAACATAAAATAGTAGTCCAAAATGAATTCTGGAACAGCAGAACTAGCAAAAAGATGAGGTAAAACAATCTTTGAGCCCCAGAAACTTGGAAAATCAGCAGGAAAGTTCTGTCTCTCTCAGAAAAAGGGAGCACAATATGGAACAGAACACATCCCAGAAAAAAAAGCAGCAAGTTTTACCTCAGCCAATCATTTGTAGATCCTGAGCCTTCTTATAGTAGAGCAGGCAGATCCTACAGTTCTTGGTATAAGATGAATATGAAAGTGCCCCTTCCATTCTGGAAGCAGAGCTCAAATTGAAAAGAAAGGAAAAAATGCCAAAAATATGAGAAAAAACAAAACAAAACAAAACAACTACCCTGAAAATAATTGAAAAAGAATTCGACAATAAAAAGTTATTATGGTGACAAAGAAGATCAAGACGGAAATTAAGAAGATGAAAGCAAATTTAAAACACTTGTGGTCAAAATCACACAAAAAAATTGAGGTCCTAAGGTTATAAAATTATATTCAACAAAGAAAAGCAGAAAGATAAATTAAAAATAAATTGGAAATTAAATAATTTAATCCTCAAGAATAAATGAATCAAAGAAGAAATAATAGAAACAAACAACAATTTCATGAAAGAAAAATTATAATAATGGGACAAAATACCAAAATTGATAGAATGCACCAAAACAGTACTTAGAAAAAAAAGATATTTTTTCTAAATTCTTACATAAACAAAATGGCAAACAACTAGATCAATGAATTGAGCATGCAACTAAAACAAACTAGAAAAAGAGCAAATTAAATATTCTCAATCAAGCAAATTGGAAATCTTGATAATTAAGGGTGATATTAATGTGACTGAAAGTTAAAAAAAAGACTATTGAACTAATAAATAAATCTAGGATCTAGTTTTATGGAAAAAATGATAGATAAATCATTAGTTAATTTGATTAAAAAATAAAGAAGTCATACATCCAGTATCAAAAATTAAAAGGGTGAAATCATCACCATTGTAGAAAAAAATAAAAGCAATCATTAAGAACTATTTCACCCAATTATATGGCAATAAATCTGACAATCTGAATGGAATCAATGAATATTTATGAAAATGTAAATTACCCAGATAAACAGATCAGGAACTAGATTACTTCAACAATCCTATTTTAGTGGGGAAAATGAATAAGTGATTAATGAATTCCCCAAGAAAAAAAATGTCCAGAACCGATGGATTCACAGGTAAATTCCACCAAATATTTAAAGAACAATTAATTTCAATTCTATATAAACTTTTTGGGAAAATAGGCAAAAAAGAGTCCTACTAAACTCCTTTTAAGATGCAAACATGTTGCTGATACCTATATCAAGAAGAACTAAAACAGAAAAAGACAATTATAGACCAAATTTCCTAATGAATATTGATGCAAATATTTTGAACAAAATACTACCAAAGTGATTACATTAATATATTACAAGGATTACACCCTATGTCTAAAGTAGAGTTATACCAGAGAGATATTAGGAAAATTTTTAACATGATTGATCATATCAATCCCAAAACTAACTGAAATCATTTTATTATCTACCTACATACTGATAAAACTTTGGACAAAATGCAATATCCTTTCCTATTAAAAAAAAATAGAGAACTTTGGTGTAAAGGTATTTCTTAAAGAGATTGTTGGTATTTCTCTAAAATCATCAAGAATTATTATTTGTAATTGAGATAAGCCTTCCCATTAAGATCAGGAATGAAGGAAGAATGCCCATTATCATGACTATTATTCAATATAGTACTATAAATGTTAACTATAACAATAAAATAAGAAAATTAAATCAAAGAAATTAGAACAACTCTATTCAGCAATATAATAATCAAAAGATTAATGGAAGATTGATGGAAAATATTATACATATCCTCTGAGAAAACTATGGAGCCTGAATACACATTGAAGCATGCATGATATTTTCATATCATATTTTTTTTATTTTTTTCTTTCTTATTGTTTCCTCCTTTTTATTATTTTTTAAAAAAGTTATTAATGTGGAAATATATTTAACATGATTGTACATGTATAACATATCATATTGCTTGTTGTCTTAGAAAGGGACAAGGCAAAGGAAGGGATAAATTTGAAACTCAAAATATTACAAAATTATATGAAAACTAAAAAGGAATTGCAAATGAAAATTACTCTGAGATACTACTTTACACTTATCAAATTGAATAATATGACAAAGAAAGAAAATGATATATTTTCAAGAGGAGGCACTGCTGGTGGATTCAATCATTCTGGAGAGCAATTTGGAACTATTCTTAAAGGGCAACCAGACTTTGTATACCCCTTAATGCAGAAATACCACTACTAGAACTATATCCCAAAGATGTCATAAAAAGAGAAAAGGATCTACATGTGCAGAAATACATATAGTAGCACTTTTCATGATGGCAAAATATTGGAAATTGAAGGGATGCCCATTAGGTAGGGAATAGTTGAACAAACCCTGGTTTATGAATGTAAGGGTATACTACTCTACAATAAGGAATGATGAAAGGGAGATTTTGAAAAAATCAAACAAACCTAGAAAGACATTTACAAAGTTATGAAATGAATTGAGCAAAACCAAGAAAATATTATACACAATATCAGCCATATTGGGTGATGACCAAGTATGAATGACTCAGCTCTTCTCAGCACCACAAGTACAAAGGACTCAGGAAGGAAAGTGCTATCCATATCCAGATATGGATCCAGAACAAATAAACTCTGAATGTAGATCAAAACATGTTCTTTTTTTCCCCCCTTGTTTTGTCTTCTTTTCTTGTGGCTTTTTTTCCTCTTTTCAATATGTTTCTTCTTTTACAACTGTGACTAATATGGAAATATATTTTACATGATAGTGCATGTGTAACCTATATCAAATTGCCTTTCATGTTAGGAAGAAGGGAGAAAAGGAGAGGAAGGCAGGAAGAAAAGATTGAACTCAAAATTTTGTAAAAATGAATACTAAAATTGTTTTGATATGTAATTGGGAAAAATAAAATAATACTTTAAAAAATTATTGGGTTTCATCTTCCAGTACGAAGGCACCTAGAGATAACTATACCAATATTTTCTAAATGGTATCTCTGTGTTTCTATCTCTGTCTCTTTGTCTCTGTCTCTCTGTTTCTATATCTGTGTCTCTGATTCTCTCTCTCTCTCTCTCTCTCTCTTTCTCTCAAAAATATAGGAGAACCCACAAAACTATGGTCACTGAAATATCACTTTTGACACATATTGTTTGAATAGCAATCACTTAAAGAGTGTAATGTTCTTCACAGTTTCCAAACACCTTTCAATTTCCTGAAGAAAGAGATGCTTGGAGATATTGATGAATAGGATAACAACAATAATGAGCACCTTTTAAAATATAATTACCTAAAGAAAAAAAAATTCCCATCTAGTTTCACTATACCAAGCAAGGAGCATGAAATGGAAGGATGGTCAGCCAATTCATCTGCTTATATAATGTAACAAAAAAGTCATGAAAAATATAAAAAAAAAAATCCCCATAATAAATTGTTTCACATGATCTGATGTTTCACATGATCTCAATTTAATATAGCACAATCTATCTCCCCATTCATAATATTTAAGGACAGTAACCAGGAATCTGGTTACTGAGACTGCTGAGATTACTGCTAGCTGAACTATCTGCTAAGAGCAGCTAGTTGGTGCATTGGATACAGCATCAGGCTTGGAATCAAGGAAACCTGAGTTCAAATGTGAAGAGGTTTAGTCAAGTTTATTTCAACCATGACATAAGCTTAACCATAAAATTAGTCTCATAAAGATTAAAGCCCAGCATAAATGAATGGTTATGAAAATACCAAGAAGAAAGAGAGAACTTATTGGGATAGATGATATATACACTAATAAATGACAGAGAGAATGCAAAACTATTCAGCTACTGAACTGTTTTAGTCTTATCTATTCATGAATATGTTTTAAGAAAAGACACAGAACAAAGGAAAATTAAAAATAAAAACAAAAAATTGAGGTGCCAGTTAAAGGACATAACAATAAAGAGCACCTGATTATTTTGAAGTCAAGGCTTTACGTCTAAATTAAATATATGGGTAAACATTGAAAAAGCTTGAAGATGTGATCAAAGGGCAACTGTTAATAATCTTTGAGCAATTGTGGATATTGGAAAATATTCCAGAAGGCCCCTGATACCACTTTGCATGTTTTAGTTTACAAATTGGGAAAATGGATGGATTCTAGAAATGACAAACTAATTAATAAGTATCTAGTCTATCACTATTTCTCACCCAGACTAAATTAGGTTGAGGGTAACAAGAAAATTAAGAGGTTATCTAATCTAAGCCTTCCCCTGGTGGAATGGGCAGATGAGAACAATTGGTTCCAAGGGTTATGAAGGCCGCTGAAGAAAGCGCTGTAGAACACTTATAGCTTGATCAGACATTAAAGACATTGGGGTCATCTGTGCACGGCATCCTGTGCCATTCATAGTCATCCTAACTTTCTCTTGCCATTGTTCTTGAATGATTCTAGAAGAGAGAGTGAGGCTGATAACTTTGTGCAACTCTCCCTCATTTAATACAACTCACAGGGCAAGTTAAGACATCCACCCATGGTGTCATGGTCTTCTTTGAAGGAAAAACAACAACAGAGAATTCTTAGAACAAATCATTAAGTAGACATTTCTTGACTTCAGAAAATATCTTATAGAAGGCTATGGTAGGTTTGAATAGGTTGTAGAGTTGTATCAATGAGAACTGAGCATCAAAAATAGTTTAAATGTCAATTTTCCATAGTAGGCCATCTGATGATTGGTTTTTTACTATGTAGTTTAAGATGCCATGATCTCCTCTCATGGACTACAACTCTTCAAAACACTTCTCAGATGAAATTTCATTCTTTATTTTTTTTTAATTTCTTCAACTTAATTCTAACTATAGCCTTTGTACCAGATACCTTTTTTTTGATCAAGCTCCAAATTCACTGGCAGAACAATAATTACAAACAATACATAAGATCAATGGGCAATCTTTCCTACCTTGCCTCTCCATGCTACACCCCATTTTAAAGTTGCTAAGTTACAGTTCAGATATCTCCCATGAGGCTTTGAGTGCTATAATTTTTGCTTTACAAAAACAAAAAGCAAAAAGCACACATTTGTTAGATCACACAATCTATCAGTTATACAGTACTTATCCAATATATTATTTATCTCTTTCCCCATGATAGTCAGGATTCTCAAAATGCCATATAAAAAATAGGTTATATTAATTTCATTCTTTAACACTTACAAAATATTTTATTAACAGTTTTTCACTTGATCCTCATGTTAACACTTTGTGATTCCCATTTAATAGATGGGGAATTTTGATTACTTAGAAAGCAGATTAGTAAGATGTCTTAGCTGACATGGCTAGGAAGAATAAGAAAGAGATTTGATTTTCTTCATCATATGACTTTTAATTACAGTTCTTTTTAAATCCATATCTAACTCTAGAAAGCATAATCAGAATGAATGTATAGTAATTATGGGGAACCATACATTGGGCTAATAGGACCAAGATTCTAACAGTACAGGCAAAAAAACAATTGTCTATTTAGAATCAGGAAAAATTATATGAAGAAAGCAGTACATGAACTAACTTTTATTTTTTTTAATTTCAATAAGATTTTATTTTTCTGGTTACATGTAAAGTAGTTTTCAAAATTCATATTTATGAGATTTTTGAGTTACAAATTTTTTTGCCCCTTCTTCCCTTACCTCCTTCCTCCCCAAGACCTCAAGCAATGATATAGGTTATACATGTAAAATTATTTTAAACATTTACATATTAATCATGTTGTTAAAAAAATCAGAACAAAAGGGGAAAACGATGAAAAAGAAGAAAGCAAATGACTAAAAAATGGTAAAAAAAAAATAGCATGTTTTGATCAATATTCAGTCTCTATCTCTCTCTGGATGCAGGTAATATTTTCTATCCCAAGTCTATTGGAATTGTCTTAATCACTGTATTATCTAGAAAAACTAAGTGTATCATAGTCGATTATCACATAATTTTGTTACTGTGTACAATGGTCTCCTGTTTCTATTCACTTCACTCAGCATTACTTCATGTGAATATTTTCAGACTTCTTTGAATTCAACCTGAGAAACTTACCTTTGAAAAGTAAAGAGAGTATGCATTCTACATGTGGAGACAGTGCAAAGGCATGGGGATGATAGATGAAGTGTCATATGTGAGGAACAACAATGGCATAGGTTTCTAAATCTATGATTTGATAATCCGAAGAGTGATTTGAAAAATTGCCAGTTACATGAACAAAAAACTTACTTGATGAGCACTGTAGATTCTTCTGTCTCAATCCTTTTCCTTTAGTCTACAGATTTGTGCTATCAGATGGAACTATATATCTGGAATACATCCTTGACTACATTTTGTAATTGAATAGAAGGTAAATTCACATAAGAAAAAGAAGCTTGTACTGTAAACTTTTCTAGACCTCAGATTTTTTTTCACATGTAAAATGAAGGTATTGGATTGAATGATGTATAATGTTGCATCTATCTCTGGCAGTATAAGACATATAATATATTCTGTCAAAAGGGGAAAATGCTTTTGAGCTTGTCTTTTATCTCACTTTTCAATAACAGCCAACTCGCAGAAAATAATTGGAAAAGATAATTGGTTAGAACCACCCCTAAACTATAGAGCAGGAAAAAAATAAATACAACTAAGCTATTATATTTGTTTGCAGAGCTGCTGTTGTGATAATTAAGGAGATAAAGGAATTGTGCTTAGCTTGAAATGTTGGGAGGAGGAAGAGGTTGAACTGAGAGATCAAATGGAAGACATAAGAGTAAGCTCTGATATACATTCAACGTTTATCAACATATGTTTTCATTTAACTGGGGAGGGTAAAGCTATTTTAATGATAGTCCTCCTTTGGAGTATTTATATTCATTGCTATCTTGTTTGTATTGCAGTATTTTTAATAAGCAGAGCTTTATTGGATGATGGCTTTAAGAAAAATGTCTGACAGGCCAAGTAGCTCAACAGACTAAGGTATATGAAATCATTGTAGAAGAGATTGAAATTATGAACTTTGTATTACAATTTATTACACAAAGGACATATAGGACCTCGGGAGTTCTCTTGAGGTTCAAATTGGTAGCCAGAGAGACATAAAAGGAAAAACTTTATATTGGAGCACACTCTTTTTCAACTGGAAGAGAAATGAGATTAAAAAGCAAGTTTTATGATGTTGTCACAAGAGCTAAATTTTTTGGCTTATGCTCCTTTTCATTTATTTTTCCCTTGGCTTTGTTTCCATTTAACCCTTCCTCTGTACTTAAAATAGTGTAGCAACCTTTTCCTTTCCCCACTGAGTTATTGCAGTCAGAGATCACAATGGATCCTGGGAGAATAAAAAAAAAAAAGCCAGTTGCATTATCCCTGCCTCCGGCAAGACTGTTGGATCAATTTCAGGGTCAATTTGATCGTAATAGTGACCCATAATCATAATCAGTCAAACAAGCCATGAATTACAGATAGGTGTACATATCACAGAAATACTATATTTTGTTCTGTTCAAAAATCCTGCTGGAAGACCTTGAAAAGGGGTCTAGAATATGTAGAAACCACCTTTTGATAAAAGAGTAGTTTTTGAGAAAATACAATATTGTTTATGCAGCCTGCGGTATAGCAAACACTTTAATTTCAGAGCACGTGGATTTCAAAGACTAAAGGTATTCAAAAGGGAACCATAAATTAGCCTTAATGAGTAGAAGAGAGAATCATACTCAGATTCTCTTTGTTAGTGGGATGCTCATTTGTTCTATTTTTTTCCAGAGTCCAATTTTCAAACCTGAACAGCAGTGAGTAGCTCATATATAGGACAGGATGGGGATTTGCAGAAGAGGGCATACCTAATTTGGTCCAGTAAATGACTCTTTCAAAAAGCCTGATGTAAAGTGATGTAATGCAGTATTTTACATTGAAGAAGATGTCATTCAGAATAAGGAAGTACTGAGGAGAGAAGAAGACTGAGAAATTTGGTTAAATTTAGAAGTCAAGAAGTAAAGATGATGTGCTACTCAAGAACATGTGCTGTTTGTTTGTTTTTGCATGTGTGTATACATGTGTGTGTGTATGAGGAAAGCAAAGAGCTGTAATTTCATTTGTGTGGAAAAATCCCCTATCTTGTGTGGGAATTTTCTTGATTATGCTAATCAAGAACTCAAAAACTTACATTCTTTGTCAAAAACAGAACTCGTCTTTTTCCCAATCTCACTGCTCTACCAAAAATCTATATTTCTGCACAATGTACCACCACTTTTTAAGTCTCTGGTTTCAGTCTCTGATAATTAGGCAATCCATCTATTTGTCAAGTTCCTCTATATGTGGCCTTACTCCCATTTTCACCTAACTTTTCCTGGAGATTGGCCCTCAGTTATACCCTCTTTTTTTCTCTAGGTCTTTAATTTTTTTGTACCTTCTAGTCTCCTGTCTTTGGTTTTTGAAAATCCCCAAGTCCTCCCACTACACTAGATGAAAGAAAAGAAAGAAAGAAAGAAAGAAAGAAAGAAAGAAAGAAAGAAAGAAAGAAAGAAAAAGAAAAAAGAAGAGAAGGAGGGAGGGAGGGAAGGAGGGAAAAAAAGGAAACAAAGAAAAAAAATCAACAACAAAAACCTTTATTAGATACTACTCTTTCTTCAAGCTACCTTCCTATAACACTCTTCTCTTTCTTATCATAACTCTTCTTATCATATAGCCATTTATAATTATTCCCTCTACTACTTCTTTTTAATTCATTTTTCATCCCTTTGCAGCCTGACTTTTTCTCTCATCAAAATTACTAACAAAATCTTCATTTTAATATATGCTGATCTTTCCTTGTTTTTTTCCTTTTATCTGGATTTTCTGACAATTCACTTTCCTGGTTATTTTTGCAATCCTCAGCCTTCTTTGGTGATATATTTTCTACATCACATCCGGGAACTGTTTCCAAAAATTCTGTTCTGGGCCACTATTCTTCATTTTCCTTCTCCTATTATTTTTCTCCCCCTTCCCTCCTTCACATATGCTCTTTGTGCCAGTCATCCTTCATTCTTGAAATGTACTCTTTGCTCACATTCACGTCATAGAATCTATCATGTCTTTCAAGCACTATCTAAAACCTTTTTTGATTTCACCCAGCTACTGGTGTCCTCCCCATTAATTACTTTGTATTTATTTTCCATTTATTCTTTACTTGTTTATATGTACGTATTGTCTCCCCCAATAGAATATAAACACTTTTGTAGTAAAGATTTTTCTTTCCTTTCTTTCTTCCTTCTTCCTTCTTCCTTCCTTCCTTCCTTCTTTCCTTCCTTCCTTCCTTCCTTCCTTCCTTCCTTCCTTCCTTCCTTCCTTCCTTCCTTCCTTCCTTCCTTCCTTTCCTTTCTTCCTTCCTTTCTTCCTTCCTTCCTTTCTTCCTTCCTTTCTTCCTTTTTTCCTTACTTCCTTCTTCCTTTCTTCCTTTCTCATTCCTTCCTTCTTTCCTTTCTTCCGTCTTTCTTTTCTTCTTTCCTTCCTTCCTTCCTTTCATCTTTTTCTTCTTTTCTTTTTCTAGATTAGTATCCTCAACACTTAACACAGTGTTTAGCACAAAGTACTTATTTAATAAATCTTTGTTGATTGATATTGAATTACCTAGAGCACTGAAAAGATAAATCACTCACTGATGTGAACATAAATAATTTGTATGATACTGGACTTAAAGCTAGTCCTTTCAATCCCAGGGCCAGGTCTCTATTCATACAGCCTCCATACTTCTTTTTTTTAAATTTAATAGCCTTTTATTTACAGGTTTCCATACTTCTAAAAACTTAAATACAAATTTATTTGCTCTTGTATCAGACACCTTGATAGGATAATGCAGAGGCACTTTTCTAAAGCTAGCTGACTTTTTACCATGAAAGACCATATGTTCTGTTTATATACATGAAGCTCATTTGCTTTCTTTCCTATCTGTGCTTCAAAGTGAGTTCTTTGAACCAATTGGATGAAAAAAATACTTCATACTATAAACCTGATTGCATTGCAGACATTTTTAATGATGGTTTCCATACTTTGTCTGGGAACAACTTTTGTATGCGACAATTCCTTTGAATTGTCAGATCTTATATGCACACAAAAAAGTAATTCATGGAATTTCCATGAAATCTAGAATCAGTTTTTCCTTCTTCCCTATTTTTTTTCAATGAGATGGGCTTAAAAGCCTTTTATTCCATTACTCATGGCATCTGGAACAACCTTCTTGCATTTCTTTGCCTCATTGGGTTTATCTTTCCTTTCTTTTAAATATTTCCTGGAAATATGTCTCTTCTCACTTGCCTAAAGCTCTCTTAATTTCCTTCTCCCTCTGTGCTTATTTAACTGTGTAATTGTATTATTTAACTTTATAAATCATTTTGGGATACTGTATGTATAAGGCATTGTGTGAAAAATTTTTTTTTTAAATTGTAGCTTACTTTTTGGGGGGCTGTGATTTGAATGAAAACTTTTACTTCTTTTGAATCAGCAATATAGTAGATATGGCCTTTTCACTGATCATTATTCATTATTTTTGTTAATTATTACTAATATTTATGAGAAAAGCAATTCTACAGTTGACCTAATCATGTGTAGTATGTACCAATTAAATGAAGCTTCTTAAATTATGCCTCTAATTGATAAACTCTTTTATGTATATTCCTATTGGCAATGAAAAATGAATATTTAAAAAATCCTAATGTAATCAGCTCCCAATTAGCTAGTTTTACTTATTTTGCCTGTGGTATAGAAGCAATTTGTTGCCACAATATGCAGCTAATATGTTGGTATGTCACTGTTTCATGATGCAGTAGAACAAATATTAAATTTTGTTTCATGGAGTAAGGTTTAATTTTCAGCTTTGCCACTTGTATGACATTAACCCACTCATAACCTTCTTGCACCAAATTTCATCATCAACAAAATATAGTTGGAATCAATGACATGTAAGATCCTTTTCAGTTCCAAATTTGTAATCCTAAAATATAGTTTTGGGAATAAGGGGTTGTATGTAATCCTGTTGCTGAAAAAGGGGAAAGAAAAAGATATCAATCCTTCAAACCTGGGTCAAGTTGTAATGATGGAATAAGAATTCTTTGAGAATTGGAATAGTATAGATATTTTCTCTGTAGCCCCAATGCCAAGCAGAGCACCTTTTATATAATAGGCATTTTATATTATATATATATATATATATATATATATATATATATATACACACACACACACACACATACATATGTATATATAACTGTTGAAATATATGTGCTCCCTCTTTTCTTCATCCTCTCCAGCCTCTTGCAAAGGGAAACTGAAAAACTAAAAACAAAAATATTCCATATCAAATATTGTCTTCATGCTCACAAAGAAAAAGAGATCTAGGACAAAATGACTTCACTAATAGATTTTTCTTAGAATTCTACCTATTAGCACCTCCTTTATTCCAAAATATCCTCTCCCTGGAACTAATGATGTCCATTATTTTTAAAGAATATTTCTTTTTTTTTTTTCACTGAGATACCCTTATTATCCTAAAATATTTATTCAATCCTCATTTGTACATGAAACCATTATAAACCTATGTAGTTTTATCTATGTATATTTAATTCAAGTGTATATTCTAAAATATTGGCATAGATATATGTTAAAGGTATCCAGCAAAGAAGAGGAAGATTATATAGTGACTAGAAAGTCTACCTCAGAATCAGCAAGTCCTAGGTTCCAATCCTATCACTGACACATATCGTCGATATTAGAATTCCTCTCAGAGTCTTGCATGTAGCTTTTTATGATTTTAAGTTGCAAAACCTATACTGATTGCAATTGATTGTTAGTTTCTTCGAAAGGAGTTTCCACTCCTAGATGTCTCAGCATAAAGAGTTCCAGGCATAGAGTCGGGAAAATCTAAATTCAAATCTTGTCTTAGACACTAGCTGTGGGAGCCTGGGCAAGTCACTTAAACTCATTTTGTCTTATTCTACTGGAAAAAGAAATAACAAACTATTCCAGTATCTCTTCCAAGAAAACTCTATGAATCTGTCCATGGAGCCACAGAATCAGACATGACTGAACAAGAACATAACTTTGAAACAGTATCTATAGAATAGAAAAGAGAGACAAAGCTGAACAATAGAATCACAGAATATTATAGCTACATATGCATTCATAGATGTTATAAGGTAGAATTTAAATTGTTGAAGATGGAATTTCCACAAAAATTTGGAAGTTTAGAAGAAGGGAGGATTTAAAGGGAAAGAGAATGATTTCTGTTTTTGTAGGCATGTTGAATTTAAGACATCCTTGGGATTCAGTTTGAAATATTCAGTAAGCAATTAATAATGTGGGACTTTATTGTGAAGTGGGGAGAAATGGCAGGAAATAGACAAACAGACACAGAAACAGAAACATAAAGAAACAGAGAAGAAATTAGGAAAGGATAACGCTTAGGTAAACACCTGCAATCAGGTGTAGAGAGTGATATGGATGAGTCAGCCAAAGAGATTCTAAAGGAATCATTGTTAAGTAGAGAACAAGTGAGAATAGAGCTATAAAACCCAGAGAAGAGAAAGTATCTCGAAGAGTATGATGAATAGTGTCAAATGCAGCAAACAAGTTAGGGAGAATGTAAACTGAGAAAAAAACTATAAGATTTGGCAATGAAGAGACTACTACAAATTTTGAAGATAGAGTTTCAGTTGAGTGAGGAAACCTAAGGCTATAATGAAAAAGTTTGAAATGTGAGTTAAAAAAAAAATTTGGAAAGGAAGTAAAAGCATCAAATTTAATCAGAGTTTTTCAAATATTTGGATAGAAAGGGAAAATACATATAAAATAGTAGCTCAAGATGATGGTAAACAAAATATTTATTTTAAAACATTTAAAATAACATTTAAAATGATATTTTAAGCATGTGACAATGGATAGTTTTGAAAACAAGTAGAAAAGATATGAGGATATGAGTAGCTAAGGAAAGATTAAAGATTAAAGAAATTGAGAAGACAATTGTAGGTATGATCTGATATAGAGAAAATGGGAACAGAATTATTATTTTTTTATTAGAGCTTTTTATTGACAAAACATATGCATGGGTAATTTTTCAGCACTGACCCTTGCAAAAACTACTGTTCCAATTTTCCCCCTCCTTCCCTCCACCCCTCCCCTAGATAGCAGGTAGTCCCATACATATTAAATGTGTTAAAGTATATGTTAAATACAATATATGTATACATATTTATATAGTTATCTTGTTGCACACACACACAAATCAGATTTAGAAAGAAGGTAAAAATAACTTGGGAAGAAAAATAAAAATGCAAGCAAACAATAACAGAAAGAGTGTAAAAGCTATGTTGTGGTCCACACTCATTTCCCAGTGTTCTTTCACTGGGTGTAGCTGGTTTTGTTCATTACTGATCAATTGGAACTGATTTGGATCCTCTCATTATTGAAGATAGCCACTTTCATCAGAATTGACCCTCATGTAGTATTGTTTTTCAAGTGTATAATGATCTTCTGGTTCTGCTCGTTTCACTCAGCATCAGTTCATGTAAGTCTCTCCAAGCCTCTCTGTATTCATCCTGTTGGTCATTTCTTACAGAACAATAATATTCCATAACATTCATATACCACAACTTATTTAGCCATTCTCCAATTGATGGGCATCCATTCAATTTCCAGTTTCTAGCCACTACAAAAAGGGCTGCCACAAACATTTTTGCACATACAGGTCCCTTTCCCTTCTTTGATATCTCTTTGGGATATAAGCCCAGTAAGTAATACTGCTGATCAAGGGGTATGCACAATTTGGTAACTTTTTGAGTGCAGTTCCAAATTGCTCTCCAGAATGGTTGGATCTGTTCACAACTCCACCAACAATGCATCAGTGTTCCAGTTTTCCCACATCCCCTCCAACAATTGTCATTATCTTTTCCTGTCATCTTAGCCAATGTGACAGGTATGTAATGGTATCTCAGAGTTGTCCTAATTTGTATTTCTCTGATCAAAAATGACTTGAAACACCTTTTCATATCAGTAGAAATAGTTTCAATTTTATCATCTGAAAATTGTCTGTTCATATCCGTGACCATTAGATAGAATTATTTTTGAAGACAATAGGAAAGGAAGGGTCATGTAAATTGTACCTTGCTCTCATTACATGACTGTCACAGTTTTATATTTTTAATCAAGATATTTATTTTTCCTTATAGTACTTATGCCCTCTTGGGTATTAAATGTAATTTCATATAATATATCAGCCCACTCATAGCCAAGTTTTTTTTTTTTTATTTTTGTCTCTGACCCTCTTTGAATGATGATGATCATCTTCAGTTCTTCAGAAAATATAATATTCTATGACTGGCAGATTTATAACAGTATCTGAAGAACATTGGCATTAAAAATAGCAAGTCTTCTTTTAATCAGAGAAGCTTGTGGCCATTACTAGAACTAAACAGCTACTCAAAAGCAGTCCAAACAGACTTTCAATTAAATAGAAATCAAAAGCTAAAATGAAAAAAGAAATCAGAGAAAGTATACATAGATGAATTTATAGCAGCTAAAAAGAATGAGGGAGCTCTCTCATTAGGCATGGGTTTAACTTTGCTTAACTAAGAGAAAGACTCCTGGATTTCACCCAAGGGAAAGTTCCATAAAATCTTTAGTTTAACAAGTGTGGGATATGGACATCATGGAGGCTGCCATCTCCTCTTGAGTCCATTTCTTCCCAGAGTCTTTTCTTTCAACATTTTGATGTGGGAATGACATCTTTTCTCTCAAAGTTGGAAGCTAGAAGCAGTTAATCAAATGAAGAACCAGAAAAAAAACCTTAACAAAACCTGAAAAAACTCGATTAGCTTATTGCTATCATTTCTCTCACTCTTATCAGCTCTTCCCTTCCACTCATGCAGGAGTAGGGCACTGATCTCCACTGAGAAAAGTCTCTATCAATGAATTTTGGGACTCAGCTTACATTCCATACTACTATGTTCCATAATGAATAAACAAAGGTTTTGGGTATATGAAGACAACAACAACAAAAATACATGCTACAATCCCTGTTCTCAAAAAATTTACATTTTTTCTGAAGAGATAGCATCAGTCAAGGGAAATGGCTTAGGAAAAGAAGACTGGAGTAATGTGTGAGAGCAGACACAGTGGTGAGTTTGGATGAATCTTAGCATGGATGAAGGGAATGTGTAAAACATCTGGAAATTTTTGTTGGAGTTGGAATGTTAAGGACCCACATCAATTGATTGTACTTGAAAACTTTGAGTTAGTAATAGCCATTGTTTTTGATTGAGATCAAGATTACAAATATATTGTTTCCCATGTAAAAATGGGCTTTTTTTTTTTTTTTGGTGAGCTGATATTTGTTTATTAAGCTATGTCCTCCTCTGGGTATTAAGATGTTATTTCTAATTCACAAAGGCTTCTCAGTTTACTTGAACTAATAACTAATTGCCCTTTGATTATATGATGCTTTGGAAAATTTGCACTATGAAAATACATGATTCCTTTCCTTTATGTTTTCCATTAACTAGTATCACAGTCATTCTTTTCTGAGCATATTAAAATATATATATATTGGAGAGGCACATCAGTTATAATTTGACAGTAACTATTCCCAGCCCCTGATTATTATTGCCCTAGATTCAACGCAATTTTTTTTTTTGGTTTCATAAAGACAGAAGGGGGCACCTATAGCTACCTTAAAGCAGAAATGACAGGTAATCACTTAGGCAAAGATGATTTCAGTGTGACATTATCTAGGAAATGACTGTTTTAAGAATGAGTTTTTTTTTTTTAGGAAAATCTAAGTCATTTTCTATTTTTCTCCAACAATATATCTATTGTGAGGTTTAAAGTTTTGGTCATTTATATTTGCTACAGAATGAGCAGTGGTTCCCAGCAGGGAAAAAAAAGGTAACTGTAATTAGTCCTTTTGTTGCTTTGCATTAACATGTCTTTAAGGCCTTCAGGGAGTAATTTGAGGAAATAAAAGAATATATATTTATATAATGTGTGTATGTATATTTGTGTGCATATGTGTATATATATATGCAAATGCATAAATATACATTCATGGGTGTATATGTTTATACATGCATAATGTTTAATATGTAATAATATCATATTATGCACTAATATGTATATGTATATATTATATATATGTATATATATTAGATATATATATATTTATGTATCCATAATACTGTATGCATGTATACCACCCACAAAATATGTTTCTATTATTTATTTTTTAGCCAGAAACTAATTGCGTCAGAGAAGATATTTTATTTTCTATAACAGGTTTTGCTTATGATAGAATTAATTACTAGTAAATGAGATACTGACTATACTCCCCACTTCTAATATCCCAGTCTTTCCTGTGCCACTCAAGTTTATACAAAAGTTGATATGTGCAAATAATTTTGGTCCAGTAGTATAAGCCACAAAAATAAAGGAAGAAAGAAATTGCAAGTAGTATCAAAATGTAAGCTCTCTTGGGACAAACACAATTTTATTTTTTTGTTTTTGAATCCTGAGTGCCTAGTATATTAGCTGGCACATTATTGATGATTCATAAATACTTGTAGATTAATTGTTTAAATGATGGTAACAAAATACTTCTTACTTCTAAAGGATTACCTCCTTTATTATATTTGTGCAGTGAGACATCTCTGTTGGCCAGTGCTTCATGTCTAAGGGATAATCTAGGCTATTAATTTCTGTCCTGAGACAATGTCCCATGGCTTTAGCAAGTAAGGAACAGTAATACATTGCGTTTCAAATGGTTTCTTGGGTTCTTTTTTTGTGATTCTATTTCCTTTTACCCTGCCCTGCTTTTAACCCCATGCCTGTTGACTTTTCTTCACTGCAAAAGTGATAGGTTTTAGACTATGAGTAATTTAAATTATCACTAGACTTTTTACAAAGTCTGTAAAATAAATTGAGCAGTTTTGCAATCTATAAACTGCTACTCTCTGCTAGGCTACTTTAAAGAAAGTTAGAGTTTTGTGTGTGTCAAAAAATTCTAATCAATTTTTAGCCATTCATTCTACTAGTTCAGCAGTAGCTATAAATAGTAAACAGTATTCACTCAACATTTAAAAGCATTGGAGAACTGATTTAGTGGGGGTATTCAAAGTTCTTTCTAACTTGATTTTTTTTTTAAACTCATGACCTTCTTATTATTTCCAATCCTCTTTCTCTTCTCTGCCTCCTTCAAATTTGTACTAATTATAGAAAGCTTAATAACTTGGCTGTGAAAAATTGTACCTTGATGTTTCCAAAATGTCTCATCCATGCACAGAAAAGGAAGAAAATATAAAGTATCTCAGAAGATAGGAACCAATCTATATGTCAGCTAACATTGTCAAGTGATTTGCAAGGAAAATATAAGAAATAAAAAAAAGTCATTGAATAAAAATAAAAACAGAAAATTAGTCAAAATTCTGGCCTAAGTCTTTTATATGAGCTCAGCCTTAAAAAGTGGTCACATTGTGGTTCTCAAAAGTAGAAAGTGAAATTTTTATGCCCTATCGTTGTAGAATCTTAAATTTAAAGCAGAAGTTGTAGGTAGGAGGAAGGAAAGAAAGAACAGAGAAGAATGAAAAAGCAAAGCAATTTAGAACAATTTTTTCTAGTATTTAGACAAAATCTCCAACATTATTTCTTTATCACATATTCATGAAACTGCTTTAGATTCTTGCCAATTTTTTTTTACTAAAGCTGAAGGTTTAAAAAAATTATTATTTCATAGTTACATGTAAAATAATTTTTTTGCATTTTTATTTGCTTATACATGTATATTAATTTTAATACACATTGATGAATCATATTGAGAGAGAAAAATCAGAACAAAAGGGGAAAACCACAAAATAAATTAAAAAAACAGTAGACAAAGAAAAATGCCTTTGGACTTAGTTCCAAAATGCTCTCCAAAATCATTGGATCATTTCACAACTCCACCAATAATGCATTAGTATTCAAATTTTCCCACATCTCCTCCAACATTTATCATTATCTTTCCCTGTCATTTTAGCCATACTGAGAGGTGTGAGGTGTTACTTCAATTGTTTTAATATGAATTTCCCTAAATCAATATTGATTTAGAGCATTGCTTTCATATAACTATAAATCGATAAAGTTGAAGTTCTTAACTTTTCCTAGGTATGGACACTTTTGACAATCTAATAAAAACTATGTGGTTCTTATCAAAGTAATATATTTAAATACATAAGATAAAATAAATATTATTACAAAGAAAAGGAAATATATTGAAATACAATTAAAAACACTAGAGAACAATAAATGGAATTTGTTGGAATAAATTGAGTTTTCCTTAAAATGAGAAGTAGCATATATCTAAAACCATCAGTAAACATCATTTGTAATGGGGATAAATGATCTTATTAGGAATTCACCCCTAATAAGATCAGGGGTGAAATAAGGTTTCCCACTATCATCATTATGATTCAATATTGTATTAGACATGTTAGTATTATCAATAAGAGAAGAAAAAGAAATTGAAGGAATTAGAGTAGATAATGAAGAAACAAAATTATCACTTTTTGCAGATGATATGATAGTATACTTAGCGAGTCCTAGAGAATCAACTAAAAACTAGTAAAAACAACTAGCAACTTTAGCACAGTTATAGGATATAAAATAAACCTACAAAAATCATTGGCATTTCTATATGTTACCAACAAAATCCAGCAATAAGAAATAGAAAGAGAAATCCCATTCAAAATAAGTAGTTGGAGTCTACCTGCCAAGATAAAGCCTGAAACTATATGAACACAATTACAAAACACTTTTCACACAAATAAAATTAGATCTAAATAAGTGAAAGAATATCAAGTGCTTATGAATAGACTAAGGCAACATAAATATGATAATTCTTCTAAATTAATCTATTTATTCAATGCAGTATCAACCAAACTATAAAGATATTACTTTATGGAGCTAGAGAAAATAATAAAAAAATTCATCTTGAAGAATAAAAGGTCAAGAATTTCAAGGGAATTAGTGAAAAAATGCAAATGAAAATGGCCTTGCTGTACTAGACCTAAAACGATATTATAAAACAGCAGTCACTAAAATCATTTGGTACTGGCTCAGAAATAGGAATAGTAGATTAGTGAAATATATTAAGTTCACAAGACACAATACTCAATGACTAACCCCAAAGACTCCTGCTTCTGGGATAAGAACTCACTATTTTACACAAATGCTGGGGAAACTGGAAAATAGTATGGAAAGATTAAGCACTTGTGAACACCCAATAACCTATACACCAAAGTAAGGTCAAAATGAGTTCATGATTTGGTCATAAAGGATGATACCATAAGCAACTTAGAAGAGCAAAGGATACTTTACCTTTCAGATATTTGGAAAAGGGAGGAATTTATGGCCAAAGAATATGGGATAAAGTGAGTAAAGACTTCTTATAAGTTTGCTTATCTTAGATAAACACACATTCTCCTTCTGTTCCCTCTGTCCTTTATGCCACAATAAGTATTAAGTTCCTAATATGGTAAAGGGTGTGTCATTGGTTGCTATTCTTTGTCTCTTGCTAGATTTTTTAGTCTCTGGGTAGATTAGAAATATATACCTAAATTTTTCAGCCAATGGCAGAAAAGGTTAGAAGGGGGTGGAGGGCTTCTGCATTAGAGTCTATACTATATAATCCTGTGTTATGCAGCTTGTACTTTACACTCCTCTATTGACAACACAATGCCTTTTTGGAGTTGTCCTTTTTCATGAAAGTTCATAATAAATCCTTTTTGTTCATACCTTGAAAGTGTCTCATTTTAATTTGGATAAGGGTTGGTATCCCACACATTATGAAATTTAAATGAATAATTTTGATTATATGATGTTCAAAACTTTTTGTACAAACAAAACTAAGGCAGCCAAGATTAGAAGGGAAGCAGAAAACTCAGGAATTATACATCCAACACTTCTGATAAAGGCTTCACTTCCAAAATATATGATTGATACAAATTTATAAGAATGCAAGTCATTCTTCAATTGATACATGGTCAAAGGAGAAATTAAAACCATTTTTAGCCATGTGGAAAAAATGCTCTAAATCACTATTTATTAGAGAAATACACATTAAGACAACTTTAAACTAACACTTCACACCTCTCAGATTGCTAAGAGGACAGGAAAAGGTAATGATAAATATTAGAGAGGATGTTGGAAAACTAGGACACTAATGCATTGTTAGTGGAGTTGTGAGCTAATTCAATGATTCTGAAGAGTAATTTGGAACTATACCTAAAGGGCTATCAAATTGTCCATATTCTTTGATGCAGGACTATCTCTACTAGCTCTGTATCTCAAAGAGTTCATAAAAAGGGGGAAAAATTCATATGTGCAAAAATGCTTATAGCAGCCCTTTTTGTAGTGGCAAGGGATTGGAAACTGAATGGATGCATCTTTTATAATGCATCTTTTTAAAATCTTCAGCAAGCATCATATGCAAATAAGATCAGGGTTGAAACAATCATTATCACCATTACTATTGAGTAGTGTATTCAGTATTGTAATAGAAACATCAGCTTTTTCAATAAGAGAAGAAAAAGAAATTAAGTGAATTAGAGCAGTTAATAAGGAAACAGAATTATCACTCTTTGCAGAGGATATGATAATATACTTAGAAATCCTAGAGAATCACTTAAAAAACTACTAGAACCAATTCACAACTTTAGCAAAGTTATAGGATACAAAATAAATCAATATAAATCATCAGCATTTTTGTATATGATCAATAAAATGCAGCAGCAGGAGGTATAAAGAGAAATTCCATTCAAAATAACTGATGATAAAATAAAATATTTAGGGGTCAACCTGCCAAGGCAAAGTCAGGAACAAAATTACAAAACACTTTCCACCCAAATAAAATCAGATCTAATCTCTTGGAAAAATATCAAATGCTCCTGTGTAAGCTGAGCTAATGTAATAAAAGTGACAATATTACCTAAATTAATCTACTTATTTAGTGCCATACCAATCAAACGTCCAAGAAATTACATCATAGAGTTAGAAAAAATAATAACAAAATTCATTTGGAAGAACAAAAAATCAAGAATTATGAGGAAATTAATGAAAAAAATACAAGTATAGGTGGCCTATCCATACCAGATCCAAAACTATATTATAAAACAACTATCATTAAAACCATCGTACTAGCTAAGAAATAGAATAGTTGATAAGTTATGTTCACAGGATAAAATAATCAAGTACTAGAGCAATGTAATGTTTGATAAGCCCAAAGACACAGCTTCTAGGATAAAACTCACTATTTGAAAAAAAAAAACTGCTGGGAAAATTGGAAATTAGTATGGCAGAAACTAGCCATTGATCGATCCATACCTAACACCCTATACCACAATCAGATTGAAATGGGTTCATGAGTTAGACATAAAGAGTGATATTATAAGCAAATTAAAAGAACAAAGCATAATTTACCTCCCAGATCTGTAGAGAAGAAAGGAAGTTTTGGCCAAAGAAGAACTCAAGTACATTATAGAATACAAAATGGAGAGTTTTGATTATATTAAATTTATTTTAAAAAAATTTTTGTATAAACGAAATCAATAAACAAAATTAGAAAGAAGGCAATAAATTAGGAAAATTTTAATTTAAATGTTTTGAAAAAGATTTCATTTCTAAAATATATAGAGAATTGACTCAAATTTATAAGAATTCAAGCCATTCTCCAATTGAATAAATCATCTAAGGATATGAACAGGTAATTTTCATATGATGAAATTAAAACCATTTTTAGTCATATGAAATAGTGCTCTAAATCACTATTGATCAGAGAAATGCAATGTAAGACAACTCTGAGGTACCACTACACACTCCTCAGATTGACTAAGATGACAAGAAAAGATCATGACAAATGTTGGAGGAAATGTGGGAAAACTAGGACACTAATACATTGTTGGTGGAATTGTGAACTGATTCCACCATTTTGAAGAACAATTTGAAACTGTGCCTAAAGAGCTATAAAACTGTGCATATCTTTTGGTCTAGCAGTGTTTCTATTGGACTTATATTCCAAACAGATCTTAAAGGAAGGAAAGGGACCCACATGTGCAAAAATGTTTGTGGCAGCCCTTTTTGTAGTGGCAAGAAACTGGAAACTGAATGGATGTCCATCAATTGGAAAATGGCTGAATAAATTATGATACATGAATGTTATAGATTATTATTGTTCTATAAGAAATTTTCACTAAGTCAATTTGAGAGAGTCCTGAAGAGACACATGAATTGATGCTAAGTGAAATGAGCAGAAGCAGGAGAACATTATACACAGCAATTATATGGCATTATATATAAAAAGATTATATGATGATCATTTCTGATGGGCATGGCTCTCATCAAATATGAAATGATTCAGATGATTGTAATGAAGAAAGCCATCTGTACCCAGAAAGAAGATAGTAGTAACTGAATGTGGACTGCAACATAGTATTTTCACTCTTTTTGTTGTTGTTTTCTTGCATTTTGGCTTTCTTTCTCATTTCTTTTCCTTTTTTGTTCTGATTTCTCTTGTGTAGCTTGATATTTGTGAAAATATGTATTGAAGATACAGGTTTAACATATATTGGACCACTTACTGTCTTGGGGTGGGGATGGGAGGAAAGAGGGAAAAAATTAGAATTCAAGGTTTGTAAGGATATATGTTGAAAATATTATATATTTTGAAAATATAAAAGCTTTAAGAAAGAAAGAAAGAAAGAGGAAAAGAAACAAAGAAAGAAAAAAAGAAAGGGAGGAAGGGAGGGAGTAAAGAAGGAAGGAAGGAAAGGAGAAGGAAGGAAGGAGGGAAGGAAGGGAAAATACAAAAAAAGAAGGAAAAAAGAGAGGGATGTAGGGAAGGAGGGAAAGTAGAAAGGAAAGAAGAAAGGAAAAAATAAAACATGCATAGAAGACACCTTTTTTGGAAAAGAGCATTTAAAGTGATGTTTTGCTCTATGGATAAAAAATATTTTTTTTGTAATCCAAACACAGAAAAAATACTGAAACAAGCAAAAAAAAAAACCAGACACACAGACACACAGACACAGATACACACACACACACACACACACACACACACACACACACATCCAGTGAAGCTTATATTCTCTGAACATTTCAATATTTTTTTTTAACTGTATACATGTAACCTGCTATTTAATACTGCTGGTGAAACATACCTTGTTTCCACCTTATAATTTTATGAAAGATTACCTCAGTGCATGTGAAAGTTATTCTCAAAACCTTTTTTTTTTTATTAAATGAGTCAATCAGCTGGTATTTGAAATCTTCTTGTTCATCATTTTCATCTTGGTAGTAATGTCTGTGGTTTTCCCCCTAAACTAACAAAATTTCAAACCTTGGCTCAGAAATCAGACATTTTGCTACTTTATCAACTAAGATTGCAGTGTTCTAATAGAATTACTGCAAAATCTCATTTCATTATAAAGTTGTTGCTAGATTCTAAGTAGTTATTCTGGGGAAACACGAGCTCAGTAGATTTTATTAAATCTAAATAATTCTGGGTTTAAAAGACATCATAAGGAAACAATGAATTCAGCATTAAATTAAGCAGTAAGAACAATTTGATGTTAATCACTTTTGGAAAATTGCAAAGATGCTTTTAATGATTTGAAACTTCTCAATTAAACAAAGACCCAAACTTTTAATACTGTTACTTTAACAGTGTGGTGCAACTGAAAGTTAAGGAATACTCTGATTCCTAGAGAATTAAAAAAAATAAATATCACACAGAAGTCAATGCAAAAGTGTATGTAGTCATGTTGCACTAAATAGAAAATAAGGAAATATAAAGAAGGATTAGTAGTGAAAAAAATGTATGTTTAAAAAATAATGTGGAATAGTCACAAAAGGAAAGACGTAAGACACAGACTCTTTCAGTATGAACCTGCTAAATGAATGCATGTTCCATTTTGGTAGTGGCACTGCAATAAGAATCTTAGCCCATCATTTTGTTAGTTTGGGAAAGGGATCATCTTCTTCCTTAACCCTCACTCTCCCCAACTAGAGTTACATAGTGAGCTCTCACTGATTGCCTCCCAAAAGGACTACCAGCTGAAAGGTTTTTCTATCCTTGTATACCCCTACTGAACAAGTTTTCGGGATCAACAAAAACTGGGAGGACTTGATCCAATGATGAGTTATATATGTGTAGAAGCAGATTCAGCATTTTATGAACATGGGAGAAAAGGGGAGTCCATATGAAAAGAATTATCTAAAAAGGACAATACTAGGGAATGCTATACTTGCCTGGCGAAATCTAGCCTTTGACTTCACTATTCAACTAAAACTGTTCTTTCTAAAGTTATTGAAGTAATTTCTTTTTTTTTTTTTTACAGGAATGACAATTTTATTTATTTTATTTTTTTTATATAGCTTTTTATTTACAAGTTATATGCATGGATAATTTTACAGAATTGATACTTGCCAAACCTTCCCTCCTTCCCCCCACCCGCTCCCTAAGATGGCATGTTGACCAATACATGTTAAATATATTAAAGTATAAATTAAATACAATATAAGTATACATGTCCAAACAGTTGTATTACTGTACAAAAAGAATAGGACTTTGAAATAGTGTACAATTATCCAGTAAAGGAAATCAAAAATGCGGGCAGACAAAAAGAGGGATTGGGAAGTCTATGTAGCGGTTCATAGTCATCTCCCAGATTTCTTTTGCTGGGTGTAACTGGTTCAATTCATTACTGCTCTACTGGAACTGATTTGGTTCATCTCATTGCTAAAGATGGCCAGGTCCATCAGAATTGATCATCATATAGTATTGTTGCTGAAATATAGAATGATCTCCTGGTCCAGCTCATTTCACTCAACATCAGTTCATGTAAGTCTCTCTAGGCCTTTCTGAAATCATCCTGTTGGTCATTTCTTACCGAACAATAACATTCCATAATAGTTATATATTTATTCAGCCATTCTACAATTGATGGGCATCCACTCAGTTTCCAGTTTCTGGCCACTACAGAGAGGGTTGCCACAAACATTCTTGCATATACAGGTCTTTTTCCCTTCTTTAAAATCTCTTTGGGATATAAGCCCAGTAGTAACACTGCTGGATCAAAGGATATGCAAAGTTTGATAACTTTTCGAGCATTGTTCCAAATTGTCTCCAGAATGCCTGGATGTATTCGCCATTTCACCAACAATGTATCAGTGTACCTGTTTTCCCACATCCCCTCCAACATTGCACATTATTTTTCCCTGTCATTCTAGCCACTCTGACAGGTGTGTAGTGGTATCTCAGAGTTGTCTTCATTTACATTTCTTTGATTAATAATGACTTGGAGCATCTTTTCATATGGCTAGAAATAGTTCCAATAAACTGGGAAAAAATTTTATTTCCAATGTTTCCGAGAGAGGCCACATTTCTAAAATATATAGAGAATTGATTCAAACTTATAAGAATACAAGCCATTCTCTAATTGATAAAGGTCTGAGGATATGAACAAACAATTTTCAAATGAAGAAATTAAAACTATTTCTAGTTATATGAAACAATGCTCTAAATCACTATTGGTCAGAGAAATGCAAACTAAGACAACTCTGAGGTATTACTGCATACTTCTCAAATTGACTAAGAGGACAGGAAAATATAATGATGAATCTTGGAGGGAATGTGGGAAAACTGGGACATGAATATGTTGTTGGAATTGTAATCCAACCATTCGGGAAAGCAATATGGAACTATGCTCAAAGGGTTATCAAACTGTGCATACCCTTTAATCTATCATTATCTCTACTGGGCCAGTATCCCAAAGATAACATAAAAAAAAATAGGAAAATAATCCACATACATAAAAATGTTTATAGCAGCCCTTTTTGTAGGGAACTGGAAATGGAATAGATGCCCATTAATTGGAGAATGGCTGAATAAGTTAGGGCACATAAATATTATAGAATATAATTGTTTTATATAAAATGATCAACAGGATGATTTCAAAAAGGCCTGGCGTGGCATACATGAGCTGACACTAAGTGAAGTGAATGGAACTAAGAGAACATTTTATACAGTGTTCCACAAGATTATATGAGGATCTATTCTGATGGATCTTATTCTTTTCAACAGTGAGATGATTCAGTCTGGTTTCCATGGTTTTGTGATGGAGAGAGCCATCTGCACCCACAGAGAGAACTGTAGGGACTGAGTGTGTATCATGACATGATATTTTCTTTTTTTGTTGTTTTTATTGTTTGGTTGCATTTTTTTTCTTTCTCATTTTTTCCCCACTTTGATATGATTTGTTTTTCTATGCCACATAATAATTGTAGAGATATGTATAGAAGAACTGTATACATTTAACATGTATTGGAATGCTTGGTGTCTGAGGTGTATACACACACACACACACACACATTGTCATTTGTATAACATAATTACTGTTTTTCCTTTTTCCTATATGGTTTTACTTTTTTAGAATCACACCATAGCTCTATCCCAAACTTTTTCTCTACCCCAAAACTGACAATATTAGCCATATCATTAATATTTCCATGTTTCATATACAAACATAAACTCCCTTTAGGTTATTCTTTTGTGTAAATTCAAATATGTCAAATTTTCTATTATTTTCATGTTTGTTTGCCACAAAATCCTGAAAATCTGGCAATTAATTGAATGTCCTTATTTTTCATTCAATGTTGTACTTAATTTTTGCTAGATATAATATTTTGGCAGCACCCTTACTTATTTAGATCTTTAATATATAATATTCTAAGACCTGTGATCTTTTATTGTAGCTATTGGTGGGACTTCTGTGATTCTTATTACGGTTTCAGAGTATTTTGTATTTTACTTTTTGTTGCTGTTATTGTTGCTTGTAAAATTTTCTCTTTGATCTGGAGGTTTCAAAATTTAGCATTGATAATGAGTAGAACCAGCTGGAGAACCCAGCGAAAGAACTCTGGGAAATGAGTGTGAACCACTATATAGCCTTTCCAATCCCTGTATTTCTGTCCACCTGCATTTTTGGTTTCATTCACAGGTTAAGTATACATTATTTCAAAGTCCCATTTTTCTTGTGAAGCAAAATAACTGTATGGATATGTATACATGTATTGTATTTAACATATACTTTAACATATTTAACATGTATTGGTCTACCTGCCATCTGGGGGAAGGAGTGGGGAGAAGGAGGGGAAAAATTGGAATAAAAGATTTTGCAATTATAAATGCTGAAAAAATATCCATGAATGTATCTTGTAAATAAATGTATAATAAATGTATAATAAAAAAATAAAAAAACCCAAAAAACAAACAAACCCCCAAAAAACTTAAAAAACAAAATTTAGCATAGATGTTATTCTAGGTTTTCCTTATCGGAACTCTTTCAATGATTACTAAATTTTTATCTATTTCTGTTTTCCTCTCTTTAACACTTCAAGACAAATATCTTTAATTATTGCTTATATTATTGTGTCAAGATAATTTTGTTAACCATAGCTTATAAGTAGTTATTATGTTTTCTCTTCTTGATCTGTTCTCCATATCTGTTGTTTTTCTTATGAGATATTTCACATTCACTGCTATTTTTTTTTCTTTGTGTTTTGTTTTATTATTTGTTGGTCTCTTATTACTTCACTGGATTCCCCTTGTCCAAGTCTAACTTTCAAAGGGTCATTTTCTTCCTTATGTTTGGGGCTCCTTTGTGAGCTGGTTGATTTTCTTTTCATAATTTTGTTTTTCCTGGATTGTTCTTTTTAGTTTGTTTTGTTTTATTTTCCTCCAGTTTCTCTATTTAATTTTTAAGGTCTTTTTTGAGGTTTTCTATGAATTCTTTTGGAGAGACTTTTTTATAGCTTTTTATTTACAAGTTATATACATGGGTAATTTTACAGCATTAACATCTGCCAAACCTTTTGTTCCAATTTTTCTCCTCCCTCCCCCATCCCCTCCCCTAAATGGCAGGTTGACCAATACATGTTAAATATGTTAAAGTATAAATTAAATACAAAATGAATATACATGTCCAAACAGTTATTTTGCTGTACAAAAAGAATCGGACTCTGAAATAGTGTACAATTAGCTTGTAAAGGAAATCAAAAACGCAGGCCAACAAAAATATAGGGATTGGGAATTCTATGTAATGGTTCTTAGTCATCTCCCAGAGTTCTTTTGCTGGGTATAGCTGGTTCAATTCATTACTGCTCCATTTGAACTGATTTGGTTCATCTCATTGCTGACGAGGGCCACGTCCATCAGAATTGATCATCACATAGTATTGTTGAAGTATACAGTGTTCTCCTGGTCCTGGTCATTTCACTCAGCATCAGCTCATGTACATCTCTCCAGGCCTTTCTGAAATCATCCTGTTGGTCATATCTTACTGAAAAATAATATTCCATAATATTCATATATCAAAATTTATTCAGCCATTCTCCAATTGATGGGCATCCACTCAGTTTCCAGTTTCTGGCCACTACAAACAGGGCTGCCACAAACATTCTTGCACATACAGGTCCCTTTCCCTTCTTTATGATGTGTTTGGGATATAAGCCCAGTAGTAATACTGCTGGATCAAAGGGTATGCACAGTTTAATAACTTTTTCAGCATAGTTCCAAATTGCTCTCCGGAATGGCTGGATGAGGAGAGATTTTTTTAACTTCATTATCCTCTTCTGAAGATGAACTTCATTCTTTGCTATTCCAATAGTAACTTTATATGTTTCTTTCTCATTTGCTGTCATCATTTTTTTAAAATAAGAGTTTGTTGACTAAGATGACAGGAAAAAATAGTAATGAATGTTGGAGGGGATGCAGAAAAACTAGGACATTGTTGGTGGAGTTGTGAATGAATCCAACCATTCTGAAGAGCAATGTGCAATTATACCCAAAAAGTTGTCAAACTGTGCATACTCTTTGATCCAGCAGTGTTACTACGGCTTATATCCCAAAGATATACTAAAGAAGGGAAAGGGACCTGTATCCCTTTCCCTTCCTTAGTATTTCTTTGGGATATATGCCAAAGAATGTATGGGATGTATGTGCCAAAATGTTTGTGACAGTCCTGTTTGTAGTGGCTAGAAACTGGAAAATGAATGGATGCCCAAGACTTGGAGAATGGTTGGGTAAATTGTGGTATATGAATGTTATGGAATATTATAATTCTGTAAGAAATGACCAGCAGGATGAATAAAGAGACACTTGGAGAGACTTACATGAACTTATGCTAAGTGAAATGAGCAGAACCAGGAGATCATTATATACCCCATATACTGTATGAGGATGTATTCTGATGGAAGTGGATTTCTTTGACAAAGAGAAGATCTAACTCAGTTTCAATTGATCAAGGATGGACAGAAGCAGCTACACCCAGAGAAGGAACATTGGGAAATGAGTGTGAATTATTTGCATTTTTGTTTTTCTTCCCAGGTTATTTTTCCCTTCTGAAACCAATTATCCCTGTGCAACTAGAGAACTATTCAGTTCTGCACATATATTGTATCTAGGATATACTATAACATATTTAACATGTATAAGACTGCTTGCCATCTAGGGGAGGGGGTGGAGGAAGGGAGGGGGAAAGTCGGAACAGAAGTGAGTGCAAGGGATAATGTTGTAAAAAATTACCCTGGCATGAGTTCTATTAATAAAAAGTTATTATATTTACAAAAAGAAAAAAAATTATATAAAAAAATAAGAACTTGTTAATGTAACACCTCTCATTCAATGATGGTGGTGGGGAAGGATTTACTTCTGAACTCAGGTCTTCTTTCAATTCTCTCCACTAGCCTGGAGTCCAAAACCGAGAATTCAACCCTCCTGTAAATATGTGCAATCAGCAGTGTCTCTGCTCCACTGCTTCTTTCTGTACTCCCTGGATTAGTGTTGAAGTCTTCTCACCCAGGCTTGTGTCTCCTTAGCACAGCTGGGCCTGACATTATTTATCAGCAGCAGTTCCCTCATTCTTTCCTGACTCAGACAGCAGACTTCTTGCATTGTCTGGGAAGTAAAAGTTTCTGTGACTGGGGATGAGGTTACCTCCAAATGCAGCTAACAACAGGGTTCACTAGCCTGGAACTGTTTATACTTAACAGGGGACAAACCTCCACTTTGGTATCATTTTTTCAGATTGTCCCAGGAGGACTATTGCTCTGCCCCAAATCTTATTTGTTTTCAGTTGATCCATGCTCACCTCGAGGCAATGTTTTGTCTTATTTTTGAGGGGGGAGAAATCTGGAGAATTTGAACTTTTTCTGACCTACTCTGCCATCTTTCCAGAGTTTTCTCCTGCAGACAAACTTCTGTTGATGGGGAATGTTCTTTATTTCAATATAACCCCAGTCTCCTTGGTAATGAATGCAATAGTCACAAAGCATAGCATTCAGGAAACATGAATACCATAATTTATCTGACTGCTAATATTAATGAGAGAAGTGATCAGCATAGAACATATGTGAAAAGAGCTCATATTAGATCTCAGCTTTCTATACTCATAGTGACCAGTTATCCCCATATACTTCCTCTAGTTTCATTTCTTCATCCCTCACAGATAATCTTTCTGCAAAATGATTTTCTCAGTCAATTTTCTTAAAATATAGGAAACAGAGCTGTGTTAAGGAGATTAAGTTATTCCAGCTTCATGAACAAGATATACTCCAAAGCCCATGGTTAAGGTATTTGAGGAGATATTCATGAATCTAGAAAAGAAAACATCGACACAAAAGAGAAAGAACATGGGAGTTATTCCTTTTTACATTTTGGTTGGACAAACCAGATCTTATCTAGGTTTAATGTCTGTTTTCCTGACTGCTTGCAAGAGAACTGAAGGTTCCTTTAGGGAAGCAAAATAATCCAGTTAATGAAGCTCATATTGTTTTCCTGTGCAGAGGAAAGAGAAATTTTTCAAAAGGAGTTTCACACTACATGACAAGAGTTTTCTAGGGTATTCATATGAGCCATAGAGATGTTATGAAAGGAATCACTCATCCACCCCCAATCATACCTAGATAGTCTTGTCAGAAGGGAAGCTTCAACACTGCTGTTACACATACAAACTTCTTTTGTTCTTAATCCTTTATATTCACACCTGTGAATATAACTCGACTATACTCTAGCTACAACACTCTAGCATAACCCTTCTATATAAAAAATCCTTGTTATAATCCTACCTTCCATAAAGCTGACATGCTCATTTTTATGTAGAAAGATTCCAATTAAACTTCTTTTTATTGTCTTCATATCTGCTCCTCAATATGAATTAAGTATTGATGTTAAAGACACCATCATTGTTTTTTTCTAGTCAACCATGCTCATAGCATCTATGTCATCAGTGAATAATATCTTTTTCCCTACTCAAAATCACAAATATCTCCTTTTTGAATACTTCAGCCTCTCTTTCTGGATACTTTTTGCAGTAGTTCTGGTTTTGGTTCCCTTGTATTTAGGCTCTAAACTCTACTTTGATCAGTCTCCAAAGGAACAAAATTATAAGGGAACCAAAGGTCAATAGATAGCTTCCTAGTTGACAAAAGTAGGTCATAGAAGGTTACCAACAGTAATTTGCATGTGAAAATTGTGGAAGACCTCACCCAGTAAATATATAATCAAAGGATAATGTGATATAGTGGACAGAGGGTCACTCTAGGTTCAAACCCTGTATCTAACACACATTAGCTATGTTAACATTAGCAGATTAATTTAATTCTTGGTGCCAAGGCAAATCTCCAACACAATACTTTAGAAATCACTTGCAAATTTGGAAATGTAGATTGAGTTTCCACACTAGGGATTTCCACATGGCACCATATACATAGAGATGGGAAGAATTTAAGAGGCCATCTAATTTAAGCCCCTCATTTTACAGATGAGGGAACTGAGTTTGTTTTTTTTTACTTCCTTAAAGTTACCCAGGTTTCAAGAAAAAGATATATTTGAGTTCAAATTCTCAGATTACAAAGTCTTTTCTATAAAGTTGAGGAGCCCTTAAGCTATGACTCATCCACCAACAAAATTACAAATCCAGAACTGGCTTCTGTAATTGAAAAAAAAAAAAAAAAAAGGTATGCTCATTAAAGGAGGTATGCTTGGAACATGACAACATCAGTTACAGTCTTAATGTTGCAATGATGCCTATAGAATTTCAAAGAACCTAGGGAAGTATACAGGATATTGCTTAGTCTTTCTCTGGAGACTTACAAGAAAATATGACAAACATAGAACAAAATGAAAAAGTTTTAAATGGATTATAATTTAAAACAGGGCCAAATCTGACCCGACAATATAATCTAACACTAGTTTTTACATTTTAAAATAAAGTTGTATTGTATTTTAAAATGTAAAAACATTCAAAATTGTTTGGTAGGAAAACATGCAGTGGACCATAGTTTGCTGACCCCTGGTTTGTACAAAAGGAGTGAATTCTTATACTGATAGCATCACAGATTTATTGAAATATTTAATTATCATCATCGTTCACTGTTCTATTCTGTGAAGATTTTTTTTTGATACTGACCTTATCATCCTGGCTCTATGTAATTTTCTATTTTGATAATCACACCATCTTTAGCTTTATCTGAGTTGACAAAAATGTTGAATATTAGTATAATGACAAGGACAGGTTCCCAGTACATTCTATTAATATTTCAAGGGAGGTTGGCAGGAAGGCAAAAAAAACCCAACACTTTTATTACATTTCTTATGTGCCAAGCTAGACCTAAGCACCTGAGATGCAAATGCAAGCAAAACGATAGTCCCAGACTCAAGGAGTTCATATTTTAATCAGGGAAGATAATACATGAAAGGGAATTGAAAAATCCTATGTATTTCCTTTGTTTGCTTGTTATGCCCTCCATTAGAATGTACTCCTTGAGGTTCTCTTTTGCCTCTTTTTTTTAATCCCCAGAATTTAGCACATAAACTGGCATATAGTAGGCATTTAATAAATGCTTATTGACAGAACTGATTGAATGAAAAGAAGGAATAAAAATAGTGGATTGACAAAGAGGAATATTTTTGTAGGAGGTGTGGAAAAAATCTAGGAAATCAGAATCAAATCCAGGAGAGGAATGAAAGAGCTATCTAGGTTCTGTCTCCAAAAAGCAGGCCTTAACAGGCACTTAACCAGCAGGAGGATAAGTCAGAGTGGAGAGACTGTTTTAGGATAAAGAGTCAACATATACTAAAAGAAGTGCCAGGGAAACACTAGTTAAATAAGACCAGTCTTTACATCTGTTTATTCAACCACTTGCAAATCTATATCAATATATTACATGTAGTTATTTTCTTTATCTTTCATTCATAAGGCCGCAATAAGAGAATTATTTGAATATTTTCTAGAAATCTAGCTAGCATTCTCCTGATCTATAATCCTAATGATCATGGCAAAAAAAAAAAAAAAAAGTAACGAAGGTAATCTGGAATGACAATCATATCTTTTATCTTAAATTTGCTTATTTGCATACATGTTATGCTAGCTTAGGAGTACATAAAATCTTAAAGGTTTTGAATAAATATTCATTCACACACTCTTTATCTATCAAGGTGCCATTGCTTTTTGCCTGTCTCCTTTCAGGGCTTTTAACAATCAAAAAGTTCCTAATATTTAATTAGGATGCAATTGCAGTTAGTTCCATTAATTAATTTAATTTAATTTTACATATTTGCAGTTTCTAACTCAAAACAAAAATGTTAGAAAACAATGGATAAAGTAAAAGATTAAGTGAGAGTTGAAAAGAGGAAAGTTCAATTACCTGCACTTGAAGACCATTAGACCTTGAAGACCATGGAGGGAAAAAGGGAAAAACAAAACAAAACAAAACAAACAAGGGAAAAAAAAACTCTGGAAGAAAGTAAAAACAATTAATGATGAAACAAATTACCCCTTTTCTTTCCAATCTATCTGTTTTATATGTGTTCACTTTTCAAGTTTGAGTTGAAGTTTATCCCTATTTCACTGGATTAACAATTTGATCTGCCACCTAAAGGACTTAGATTCAAACTTTTCTGTTATTTCTTATTTGGGTATCTTTGGACAAGTCATTTAATGTTTCTCAGTCTAACTTTTATTATGTACAAAATAAGATTAGACTAGAAGAATAAAACTATCTCTTTCAGCTCTAAACTAAGCATTCTCTCCTATATAGTTTCCAATTCAAATATTCTGTTTTCTTTCCCTTTTTCAGTTTACAAAAGTGAAGGATGTGCCATTTTCAAAACAATATTTTAAATGCTAGAGGAGAGATAATTAGGTAATCAATTGTTGTTTTTACTCCCCACAACATCAATTCCTTTCTTAAAAACTTGGCATTCAAGTTTTTGACACATTTGTCTTCAGTGTGTCTTTGCTGTTTAGACAATTGTTCTATGGCAATTGTACATAAGCCTACAAAGGTACAAAAAAAAGTGGGGAATAGGATTTAGATTTTACCAGAGTATTTCAGGTACATAAAACATGGTATAGTTTGACTCTCTTCATATATAATGAAAGGCATGCAATTATTTTTGGTTGTTAGTCACTGCTAACTCACTTCAAAGATGAAACTAAAGATAACTATTCTTTTCTATATCCCTGCTTTCATTTTTCTTAAGCAACAGTTATGAAAGTGAAACTACTTATGGTTTGCATAAAAGCAAATAAATTATTCAGTGTATAGAAAGTTTCTTTCAATGTTTCATCTCCATGGCTTAGGCTGATGTCTACATTTATTTGGGAAATTTTTAGTGTGTAAGAAGCCTTGAGGCTAAATATACAGCATAGTGAGTTTCTTGCATAGTCTTTTGTTTTGAATATGCTAATATCTACTTGAGAGAGTGCTGCTGTAAGAAATTCTTAATTTCTTTATGAATTTGAATTGAGGGTTGTTTTTTTTTTTTTTTTTTTTGACTTGTTTGTTTTTTGGATGAGAACTTTAATTTCATTGGTTTAATGAGGTCCCAATGAGGAAACCCTCTCAATCAAATACAGATCAGCGACTGATCTTCAATTTATAGTCTTAAATAGTAACCTGAGAAACTAAGAAATAAGTGACTTGTCTATGGTCACACAGTACATAGCACCCAGAAGCAGAACTTTAGCTTAGTCTTCATGATATATAGACAACAGTAATTTTAAAAAAAATGCTCCTAATAAATAAAATCAAAGAATGAAATCAATGTTTTTGTTGGTATACTTTGGTTTCAAAAAGTTAAAAAAATTGTGGATCATTGATTCATTTCAACATAAATTATTTCATGTTTCCTAAATTTTGGATACTCTGTAAAGTACCTTGGGAGACTAAAAAAAGATAAAACAAAATGTTTTTGCTCTCAAAGAATTTATGATATAAAAGACCTTTTTATTTCATGTGGGGGGTGATCATTTCAGAAGCTGAAAAATGAGGAGACCTTAGCTTTGTTCCTAGATCTTCCGTCCATTTTAGAAAATGTTTACACGCAAAAAATTAAATCAATTTTACCTTCTCTCAACTTTAGAAGCTATAAAACAACATATTATTGATCATATACTTAGCAAGTAATAATAAAATTGAATTTGTACAAACATAAAGCTAATTTTGGCAGCATATCTATTACTGTAAAGATTCACATCTTCTCCAAATCTTTTAACAGTTACATTAAAAGGAAATACATGTATTAATATATTGGGTAACCAACTCTGAGATTTTTCTCTTTGTTAGAAGGCTTTAGGCAGACCTTCTGAAGTTTTGATTAGAACAACTGAACTTTCAATAGAAGCTAATTATTTTAGTCATGAAAATTTTATCAGCAATGTGTTTTACTTGATTAAAAAAATGGGATTTGTTTGAGTGTGTGTGTGTGTATCACAAAGAACAAAATTTTATTTCAATTGTGATCTTCCAATATTAAGCAAACAATCATAAACTTCAAAGAATAAACATGACACTCTAGCAAGTTTTGCAAATATTCTTTTTCAATATGCACACACACACACACACACACACACACACAAACACACACACACAATGGAGTTTCATCTTCTCTCTTTATCCTGCTCCATTCCCTTATACAGAAAAGGTGAAAAATAAAAAAACAAAAAGTCCTGTGTAGATAAATATTCAAACAAAACAAATTACTTCATGGGCCCTTTCTAGTATCTATATGTATATATTTAGCAATATTATTATACAGATATTCATAAGATATTGATAGAGAGATGTGCATAAACATAAATATCTGTATACACATAACAGTTATATCTATCATTTATCTATATCTTCATATCTCTGCTTCTCATACTAAAGTAAATGCAACCTAAACTCTGATTCCATCTCCTCTGTATCAGTAGGTGAGTAGCAAGTTTCATGAGTCCTCTGACATTGTAGCTGGTCTTAATGTTGATCAGTTTTTAAGTCTATTAACATAGTGCATTTTAGAATACTCATGTAAAGTGCTTACATTACTTTGCAGCAATTCATACAAGTCTTCCCAGGTTAATCACTTTCATCATTTCTTATAACAATAGTAGTCAACTACATTTATTTAGTATAATTAGTTCTTAAGCTAAAAACATATATGTATGTGTTTAGAACTTTTTCTTTTTTTTATATGGCTACTGGCAACTTAGATTTCTTCCTCTTAAAGCTGCAGATTCATTTCTTTTAACATGTTATAATTTGACAGGTGGCTCCATTGTAGTAAATAAGACTAATTTTTTTTATATATCTTAGAAACACAATCTTTATCAGAGCAACTTTATGCAAATATTTCCCCTCATTTGCCTGTTTATCTTTCAATTTTAGCTGTTTGGTTTTATTCATAAAAAAAATTCTATGTAACCAAAATTGCAAATTTTACTTTCTATTACTCTCTCTACCTCTTGTTTAATTATTGTGATGTTTCTTTTTTACTCCTATAAGTTGCTCATTACCTAATCTTTTATGTCTAATTCATGTACCAACTGGGAACTTATCTTGGGATACCAAACTGCTTTCTATGTTTCCCAGAGGGTTTTGTTGAATAATTACTTTATGCCTCAATAGCTGTAATCTTTGGGTTTATTAAACACTAAACTAATATGCTATTTGCTTCTGTATATTGAGTACCTAATCTGTTGCAATGATCAACCTTTCTATTTCTTAACCAGACAATTTTTTTTTTGATGATTATTGTTTGGTAGTATAATTTGAAACCCAGTAGAGCTAGTCTCCTTTTCTTGACACTTTCCCCCATTTTTAACAAGATTCTCAGTCTTTTTTCATCACTTTTATACCTGATATAATTCTAACACAGCTTGTTCAGCCATTTCCCAATTGAAGGATACCCCCTCAATTTCCAATTCTTAGCCCCAAAAAAGAATGACTATACATACCCTCATACAAAAGCAACCTTTTCCCCTTAAAAAAACGTTTTTTTGGGGGATATAGACTTGAGAGTATAATTTTTGAGTCAACAGGTAAACACAGTTTTATAGCTCTCTAGTTATAGTTCCAAATTGCTCTTCAGAATTATTGAATTAGTTCACAACTGCATTAATTGTGTCTCAGTATCCCATTTTTTCACACATTTCTCCAACATTTATCATTTTTCTTTTCTGTCATATTAGTCGGTCTATATTTTGTTGGATAAAAAATACATCAATATCTACCTAAGGACATAGCTCATTAGTTTTATTTCCCTTTTTTGACTCTCCCCTGTTTAGGTATCAAAACCATATTTTTATCATATAAGGAAAATGGTAGGACACTTTGTTTTTCATATTTTGAAAATTTTATTTAACACTGGAATTAACTTTTTAAAACCTTGGACAGAATTCATTTATAAAACCATCTACTTTTTTTTCCTTTGGGAATTCATTTATATTTTATTTATTTTTTCAAATATTGGATTATTTTTTCTTATTAATCTGAGTATTTGTATTTTGCAAATATTTGTCTGTTTTATTTAGAGTATAGGTTTTATTTGCATTAGGTGAAATATTTTCCAATTTAAAAAATTGGTTTTTAATTGTCTTTTCATTTTTATATTGGTAATTTGTGTTTTTTTCTTTCTTTTTATCAAGGTATTGTTTTTTTCAGAGAACACCTAAAAACTGCCTATATAAAGAAGTGAGACAAGAGAAAAACATAGACTAATGAGTCTACAAAATTAAAACTTTGGAAAGACCAATAAATTCCCTAGACATAAAAAAATCAAACTGTAAAACAAGAACTTTCTAATAATATCTTCATCAACTAAATTTTGCTTAAAAAATTTTAGTAAGACTTTTCACATGATTTTTATTATATTAGGGTCCTATCCCCTGCCTTTTTATTTTCTTATGTGAAAACCAAGAGTAGTCTCTATAATACCACATATTCCCACCAAGATTCTTTCTTCTTCTTCTTCTTCTTCTTCTTTTAAAATTATAGCTTTTTATTTACAAGATATATGCATAGGTAATTTTTCAGCATTGACAATTGCAAATCCTTTTGTTCCAACTTTTTCCCTCCTTCCTCTCACCCCTTCCCCCAGATGGCAGGTTGACCAATACGTGTTAAATATGTTAAAGTATAAGCTAAATACAATATATGTATACATGTCCAAACAGTTAATTTACGGTATAAAAAGAGTTGGACTTTGAAATAGTGTAAAATTAGCCTGGGAAGGAAATAAAAAATGTAGGCAGACAAAAATAGAGGGATTGGGAATTCAATGTAGTGGTTCATAATCATCTCCCAGAGTTCTTTCCCTGGGTGTAGCTGGTTCAGTTCATTACTGCTCTATTGGAACTGATTTGGTTTATCAAAAGACCCACCAAAATTGTTGAAGACCCACCAAAATTCTTAATGAAATTGGTCCTCTGTTTCAAACTTTCTTGGAAGATCTTTTGCTTGTCAAGACCACTCCTCTGTCCTTCCTTATAAAAACATTAAAGACATTAGTGAAGTTTCATAAATATATCATCCACCATATTAAACTGTAGTTCTTGACTCAGCTATTAGACTATGATTTTCAAGAGAAAAAAATGGGATTTTCTTTTAATATTACAAACTAAATGTCTTTTATATAATTCTGAAAGGATATTTTTTATCATTTTTGATGATTAAAGCTTGACCATTAACCTCAAAAGTAGAAACTGTTAAACAAATATTCTCAAAGTCACAGTCAAGATTATAGTGCCACAAAATAGAAGGAACAAAGAGTAAGACACATTTTACCCACTTATGGTGGTTAGTGAGAAGGAACATACTTTATTTCAAAAACTAAAGTGTATTTTACTTTTGTTTCCAAATTATCTTCTTTCCTCCATTGCCCATTGAAATAGCAAGAAAAACAAAATGCATTATAAAGAAGTCTATACTCCTTCCTAAAGAGCACTGAAGGACACTATTTGTCAGTCTGGGAAGTAGATTATTCTTTTCTCTATCTTTTGTACTACTGCCGTCTCCTTCTCCTCCCCCCCGCCCCCACAACTCAGACACACAAAGTTGACTTGCTAACAGATTTTTTTTTTTTTTATGCTGAGGCAATTGGGGTTAAGTGACATGTCCAGGGTCACACAGCTAGAAAGTGTTAAGTCTCTGAGACCAAATTTGAACTCAGGTCTGGATTTTTTAATAATACCCACCAAAACAACAATAACAACAATAAACCTACACAATAGCCTCTTCTGCTCCTCCAAAAAAGATGAACAAACAAAAACTTTAGAAATACAAAGCTACTTGCCAGGTTCATATCAGTGAAAAACTTAAATAATTTGAACCTAGAATTAATATATTACAAAATCATCACAAGTATTCCTTGATTTTAAAACATCAATCAAAAAAAAAAATAACAGCCCAAGAAACAAACAAAACAAAAAATAAAAGAAAAGCTTAGTACTGATCAGTTTTCTGACCAAATATAATTAATCAAAGCTAGCTAGCATATGAACTGAGTAGGGAGGGAAACTAGAGTCTCCACTGGACATTCGTGTATACTGGATTTGGGTGGGTGCAAAACATTTGTCATTGTTACAAATACAAATTTGAATTTTTCTTTGATTTGATTCAAATAATGTTTTTAGTAGGAGGGTGAATCAAATTTTTCAGAGAAGTGTCTAAAGGAATGTCTTCACAGTTGCATATATTGCCATTCTTTTCTTCAATTTTAAAGGCTCTGGGACAGCTAATTTCACCTTATCACAAGACAATCTTTAGGTCTTTCATTTGGAGAGCAGAAAATCCCATATATACATTTTCCTCCAAGTTTTGGTCCACCTTTGAAGCACAGGAGCCTTATATGTTTGTGGCCAAGTATTTTGGGGCCACAACCCTTTTGGGTTATATGGTCATGTCTTCACATACATACTAAATGATACTTCCTTTATTTTCATGTAGTTTGTTAATTTTTTTTGAGATCATGGTAAGTATTATATAGCATAAAGCTAATGCCAGAATAATCAAAACATATGATGTTAAAAAGATGGACCTTTGCTTCAGGGAGAAACTTGACTTGGTGTCATTAAAAACCCTTCCTGGGGAAGCTAGGTGGTATAGAGTATTGTAGAGAGCACTAACTCTGGAATCAGGAGGACTTGAATTCACATTTTATTTTAGACACTTATTAGCTGTGTGATCCTGGATAAATCACTTAACTTCAATTGCCCAAAGCAAAGCAAAATAAAAAAACTTACAACCAATCAAACAGAAAGGCCCGTTCACCTGCCCCCAAAAAACACCCCACCAAAACAACAAACAAAAAACTTACAGAAAATTCCACAAACTCCTCCCCAAATTCCTAATGACATTATAATCCACAGACAGCATAAAACAGGAATATATATATATATATATATATATATGTGTGTGTGTGTGTGTGTGTGTGTGTGTGTGTGTGCATAGACATACACATACACATATATGTTTGTATGTCAAAGTTATTTTAAATCAATATTTAAAATCAAATGCAGGAGGGAGTCATAATTAGATTGTGATGTCTTTCACATGTTCCTGTTTGCAGAGGTATTGGACTAATTATGTCAAGTCCCATAGTAATTGAGATGCTATTAAACAGAATTATTATAGTTATTACTACTCCTGCTACTAATAGTAATAATAGTAGCAGTAGTAGTAATTGAAATTCTGTATTACTTTATTTGCCAAAGAGCTTTACAGATATTATATAATTTGTTTCTCATAACAACCATGAGATGTAAGGACTATTATTACCCTCATTTTACAGGTAAGAGTACTGAGGTAAACATAGTTTAAGTGTTGTTGTTGTTTGACCTTTTTAGAAAAGGACCATGACTTCAGGAAGGTGATACCCTTACATGCAAATGAGTTGGGTTTAAGTGAAAGAGGGCTGTTCAAGGTCAACTGCCTTACTGTTCTCTCTAGAGCCATCTGGGTCCATGGTCATATATAAATCAGGATGACTGGAGACCCTGGTTGAAATGGGATAAATTGGCCTTTTTAAGCTAAGGTTTTTAATAGGTCTCAGTTTGACTGAAGCTTCACCCCTTTAGTGATTAAGGCTAGGTAATTATTGAGAAAAAGAATCTCCTCTTTCACTTAGTCCAAAAAAAAATCTAAATAAATAAGTGAATGTGGGAGGGGAAGACTTTCTGGGTTTCTAGCCAAAGCAGAAATAACTGCTATTTACATTCAATCTGAGTTAATCAAGATGCAAACAATGACCAAATGGGGCTTGGACATGACTTGCCCACACAGTAAAGTAAAAATTCAGAGAATTAAAACTTAAGTTACAGAAATACAGATAAATAAAGTGTAAATCAAAGAATGAAATGGAAAGCTAAGAAAGGAAACCTAAAAGTTAGGCTGATATAATATATAGATCTAATATATGTCTTATCTCTCTCTAGATATAGGAAACAAGTAACATATATTAGAAATAAGACATATATTAGAATAAAAACCATATTACTGGTAGATGCATAAGAGATATATACAATCCCAAATAAGGGATAAATAAGTAAGGGCCAGGGTCTCTGAAATGTTGGGGATGAGAATTGTAATTACAAGTAGAGAGTCATGTGGTGGAATTAGGTACTTCAGATAGGTTGTAACCTCTGTAGTACCCAGCCAATGGAGGAAACAGGGAAGGGACTTGTGTTTTGGGACATAAAGGGCTGTGCTTTTGCCTATTCAGCAATCTATTTTTTTGCAAGATGGTGAATGGAAATCTATCCCTGACTGCATCAGAGAATCTGCAGAATTCTTGGTGAGATGCTTATCTCTTACAAAGTTCAGGGAATGGAGGAAGCAAAACTAAAGGGTCTAGAAAGCATAATGTTATTTCGTGATTTTTTTGCAGTCTGTTTTCACTAGAGCATAAGAGTATGTATATGAGAGTAGTATAAATGTAATGAGGGACTGAGTAACATATATTGAGATTCTTCTCTTGCAAACTAGCATAATATTCTACTTGCTGCATGTGCACATAAATGTTTGGTGAGATTGTTTTTGAAAATTCAAAATTATGTGGGATAAAACATCCCTACTTCAGAGAATGAGCAAATGCTTTCTGACTGCCTCTGACCATGTGGTCAGGAAACAAACTTCTGCTTGGCTGCTGAGCTGGAACCACATTCCAGAAGTACATTCAAAAGGCACAAACTAGTCATAGCATGGGTTTTTCTCTGGCTTTGTAGTTAGAGTGAGGAGGAAAAGGCTGCTGTAAATCCATATTTTCAAAATGAGGGATATTAATACTAGTTTTTTCTACCTCATGGGATTCAATGAGATAAGGGTTGTGAATTAATTTTAATAGCTTGTTGCTCTTAACTTCAAAATAGCTCTCATGTATGCCCTCTTTACTCACAAAACCACCACTTTATTTCAGGATCTTATCACTTATTGTCTGGACTATGCAATTTCCTTCTAATTTATCTTTGCTCAAGTCTTTCCTCAATCCAATCCATCCTACATTTATCTAGTGAAAAAAAATTCCTCAAGGAGAAATTGGTCCATGTTACCCTTATACTCAAAAACATATACTCAACAAATTTCTATGACTCCCTATTACCCCCAGGACCAAAAATAAAGTCTTCCATTTGACCCTTTCCTATATTTCCAGTGGGGCAGGTACGTGACACAGTTGAAAGATTACTGTACCTAGAGTAAGAAAGACTCATCTTTGTAAGATCAAATGTGGTCTCAGACACTTTTGGCTGTGTGACCCTGAGCAAGTCTCTAATCCTTGTTTGCCTCAGTTTCCTAATTTGTAAAATGATTTGGAAAAGGAAATGGCAAACCACTCCAGGATTTTTGTGAAGTAAACTCCCCATGAGATCATAAAGAGTTACACATAACTGATATGACTTAAGAGTTACATATAGCAGATATGACTGAACAACATATACTGATGGTGATATACAAAAGACACTTGGAATATGAAGAAAAGTCACATTTCTCTATTATTATCTCTTTCTGCTCTTAAAGAATAGGTTGCCAAGAATGAATTCTCAGAGGAAGTTTGGATAAGAGCAGTCATACAATGTTGGATAGTGGGCAGAAGAAGAGGAATTCAGAAATGGATTCCTAATTAGGGGACATGAGGGGGATAGATGAAAAATGTGAGATGCTAAATCCAGGAGGTTAGTATTGAGAAGAGGCAAAAATAGAGTGAGGTTCAACAGAGAAAGGACAAAGGCAATGGATAAAAGAAAAAGAACAAAGTAAAACTCTCCTGTTGTTTCAGTTACTTGTAAGCTACCATTTTTTCTTAGCTGACTTTCTCTAGTGTGTATAATGAAGCATGAAATAGAAAGATGACTCCTAATCTTTAATCCTAATTCCTAGTTTACCAATGATTGGCTTATATTGCCTTTTAAGTGAAGCTACTATGGTAAGCTCTATGATGTACTCTGTCATTGAAATGTATTATAGCTCTCTCAGCATCTAACCCATGCTGTTCTGCCAATAGGAAGCAATATGAGGGAGCAGCTAAGTGGTATGGAGGATAGAAACCTGGGCATGGAGTCAGAGAGACTTCAATTTGAATGCAGCCTCAGATACTTACTAGCTCTTCAACTCTAGATAAGTCTCAGCATTTCATGGCATTGGTTTTCAAATCTATAAAGTGCAGATAATAGTAGCACCTATTTTCCAGAGTTGGTGTGAGGATCAAATTTGATAATATGTGAAAAGTGCTTACAAATCTTAAGAACATTTATCAATAATTTATTATTATTGATAAATATTTGTTTAGTCTTAAAAAAAGAGATACAGAAAATAAAAAAAACAGAAAGAATCTGTGTTTCGGAACTTAGATTAAGTGTCTGATATAAGCACCTCAGGCATAAGGATCATTAGGCTTCTTCTTGGGCAATGACTCTTTCACCCAGCAATGGAATTATCTTAGTGGTCTTCTCTTGAGTTCTGTCCCAAAGAAACTGTCTGTAGAGCTGGCTTTTCTTTTGTTCAGTCAGGCAGCTCAACATAGACAATGGTCTAACAGATGCTGATATTCACCCTGGAGCAGGCTGTGTTTATTTTCCACTTGTTAGCCTGAACTAGACACAGCCAGCTGGTTGCTGTTTGCTTTGAGTGAACAAGGGAAATATCCACAACTGCACAGACCCCTCCTTATGCATACACCTGTACTGACCCAGGATCTGTCACTAAGGCAGCTGACAGTGACAAACATGAATCCCACATAGCCTAGTTTTTCTTGGAATTCTCTCTATCTCTACTTTTGTCTTTCTCTTTTTATTTCTGTCTGTGTCTGTCTCTCTTTCTCTTTCTGTATGTGTGTGGGTGTATTTCTGTCTCTGTCATTGTCTCATTTTATCTCTATTTCTATGTGTCTGTCCCTGTCTGTTTAACTCTCTGTCTCTGTCTCTGTGTCTTTTCTATGGGTGGTTGTGTCTATGTCTATGTCATTGGTTCCCTTTTTCTGTCTTTGTTTCTCTTTGTATCTCTGTCTGTATCTCTGTCTCTGTCTCTGTCTCTTCTCTGTCTGTCACACACACACACACACACACACACACACTTCTCTCTCTCTTTTTTTGTCTCTTTCTCTCTCTCACACACACACTTCTCTCTCTCTCTCTCTCTCTCTCTCTCTCTCTCTCTCTCTCTCTCTTTCCTCCCTCTCTCTTTCTTTCTCTCTCCCCCGCCACTTCTCTCTCCTCCCCACTTCACTAGTAAAGGAACCTAAGGTTGCTGTCAGAAATGGTTCACAAGATATATGTTAAAAATAGTTCTGGTGTAGTATCCCCTGTTAATAGAGAAGGAAGTCAGACAAACTTTGTTTATTTATGTCTCCTCCCTAATAAGCAACAAGAAATGATTAAACATTTTTAAAGACCTATAAACAAATGGCCTCTTAGGCATATCTGATGAAATGTCTCTTGTGTAACCAGGTGTCAGGCTGTCTAGTGCTTTAATCTTCACTACTTGCCCCTGGTGTTGGTCTCAAAGCCCATCAGAAATGAACACAGTGTTCTGAGCTCACAGTGGGTATCTGGGACTCATTGTGCCCTATCTCACTTAAGAGTTCAAGGCTGCAGAGATGGCTTAGGCAGAATTTTATCAACAAGGAATGAGACAGAGAGAAATGTTTGCTTCCAGACTGCAGTTTAATCTCTGTGCTGTAGCTGGTGCTCCTGACTGTTTCAGGAATGCCTGTATATAGTTCAATACTTCATAGATGCTTGCTGATAAAAATGTAGAATTTTAAATATGGGAGGCAATTTGATAGAAGGGATATAAGAAGTGGATATAAGTAGATAGAATATGTTTAAGAGCTGATATTGGAGTTAGGATAGGTCCTGCTTCTGACATATCCTTGATGGACAAATCACTAAATCACTCAGTGCTCTGGGGAACTCTAGATGAGGGAGGTGAAGAATGAGCATTTATTAAATCTACTATATGTCAGGTAATATGCTAAGCATTTTATAAACATTATCTCATATGACTCTCACAGCAATTCTAAGAATTATGAGCTGTAAGTATTCCTACTTTGTAAATGAGGAAAAGGAACCTAAGATAGGTTAAGTGATTTGCCCAGTATTACACAGCTAGTAAGTATCTGAGGTCAAATATGAATTCAGAGTTTCTTGATTCCAACTAAGCTCTTTAACCACTGAAATATTTCCCATAGGACTATTTGTGGAAGAATTAAAATTTTATATTCTGTACCAATGTAATTATGATACCAAATTAAAAAAATAAAACAAAAAACCATGAAGTTGACCTTAGACACAAACTAAATGTTCCATTTTCTAGGTAAGAGCATTTGACCAAACTCAAAAAGCCAATAAGAGTTTCAATATGGTATATTCTGACTCTAAATCTGGTGCCTTTTTAAAATGATCTTAGACTTTAAAAAAATTATCAGTTCTTTTTTGCCGTCATTTTCATTATTGTCACACTTTTTATCTCTTCTTATATCTCATCTTCATTACCATCCATGGATGCTAAGGATACAATTAAAGGCTGAACTTAGGTTTTTATCAAAGTCTGACATAAAAAAAATTTACCTTATATTGTAAATCAAGTTATAAATATACCCTTAAACTCTCGCAAATGATTTATGATCTCAGCATATCCTACAAAGGCATACATTGAGTTGTGGGTATGAAAATTCTTGGCTTCCATGATAACAAGAAGTTCTTCTTTGTTACTTTGTGTGACTTAATTCTCCTAAGTCAGCTGCAGGGGAATATAAAGGGGAAAAGGAACATCTTACCCAGAATACATTTTATATTATGAAAGACTTTATGCTGATATTCAAAAAGGAGTCTTTATCATGGAATACAAAGGTATCTTGGACTGTGAAGGAAGATACATTTATTCATGTTCTTTAATATTTATTGAGCACCCAATACTGCCCTCCAGGGAGTTAATTTTCTAAGACTATGAAATCTATTCACCTGATGGTTACATTTTATTATTGGTTTATGTTTCCATTTTCCAGTTGTCCCCTGAGGAAGAATCCCAATTCCCCTCAATCAAAGAGTCATCTCTATATGATCCAAGGTGAATCACAAATACACCAGATTTACTTAAAAAGAATGAGAGAGAGAGAGAGAAAAAGAGAGAGAGAAAAAGAGAGAGAGAGAGAGAGAGAGAGAGAGAGAAAGAATTTCCTCTTTAGCATTTTTTCTCCTTATTAATATAAAGAGAAATTTAAAGAAGATTCTAGGATTTTTGTTACCTTTAGCAACTTAAGAGATTTTTAATACCATTTATTAAAGAACAATGTTAACCACTGCCATCAGTAACTAAGTTAATTGGAATCTTTTTCTACTAAAATTTCTGCCTTCAGCAGTTCATGGTATTCATAAAAAGTAGAACTTAAATATTTTGGTATTGTGGGAATTCCACAGTGTTTGAAGGCAGAGAATTTGAACAAAGTCCTTAGATACCATAATAATGACATACTGTCAAAATCAAGCAAAACTTCATTCAATAAAAATACTCCTATATGTTAGGTCATGTCTTTATTTATTTTTTTAATGAAGTATACTTAGTGAAGCTTGGAGGCCTCATCAAGTGGATTTTACAGATATTTCCTAAAAGACAAGTGTTATGGAACTCCAGGACCAGAATAATATGAGACTCTTAAAACCCAGAATTCAGTGAATCTTGTGAAACATAAAGACACATAAAAAAGATATACATCTATATACATAAAAATAAGGAAGGACCAGACCCATTATGTGAAGAAGACTATATAATAGTAAGAGGTAACAAAAATAAAGCAAAATTGCTAAATTAGTTTCTAGCTATTTTTTTTCCCCATCAACAAGAATGAGCTTTAATCCAGAAAATGTAAAACGAACATGATTAGAATTATTAAGCATATTTTTAATGTGTTGATAAGAATCTTTTGATCACTAGGAAATAGCATTAAATGACTAAGAATATATTATGCAAACTAAATTTCTCTCCTCCTCCTCCTCTTCCTCCTTCTCCTCCTTTTCTCTCTTTCTCTCTCTCTCTTTGTCTCTCTCTCTCTCTCACTTTCTCTTTGTCTGTCTCTCAGCTAATGTCACTGTCTTTGTCTTTCTCTCTTGCTCTGTCTTTATCTCTCTTTTGCACATAACACACTTCTTTTCTACCTGGTTATAAGATAGTATTAATAAGAGGTAGCTAGGTGGCACAGAACATAGAATCTTAGGCTTGTAATCAGAAGGGATTGCACTCAAATTCTGCCTTAGATGTTTCCTAGGGATTTTTTTTTCTCCTTGAGGTCACTTCTTCCTAGTCTCAGTGTCCTCATATATAAAATTAGCTCTAGGAGCACCAGAATTTTAAAAATTCTTCAAAGGACTAAGCTGCATGATGACTGAGATGAGAAGGAAGAGTATTCCCAGGATGGGTAATAGCCAATGAAAAGACAGAGTTGGAGGACTGAATGCCCATTATGAGGAATAGCAATAAGCCAATACCACTGTTTTGTTGAGAACAGAGGGAAGAAAAGTGAAAGAAAACCAGAAAAATAGGAAGATTGCAAAGACTTTTAAAAGCCTAATACAATATTTTAAAATTTGTTTTAGGTAAATAATAGGGGGTTATTGGAGTTTATCGAGTAGAAAAGTCACATGATTAGACTTATAGTTTAGAAAAATTGCTTTGGCATTATTGTTGATATCACAAATTATTCTTCTGGTTCTACTCATTTCATTTTGCATTTGTATACACAAATCTTCACTACTTTATCTGAATTTGCCATAGTCATCATTCTATATGGTGAAATTATATTGGCTTACATTCTCTTTTTTATATATTTTTATAAAGAGTATATATATATTTTTTCCCCCCAAGGCCTCTTTTTTGATTTTCTGAGTCTCCCCAGAATCTCCAATTTAAGGAAGAGATTCAGGCTAAATCATTGCTAACTCATCTCTTTAGTACATTCTTCTCCCCATTTTCCTTCCCAACTCCCTTTTATGTATTGTTTTTCCCCAATAAAGAATGTAAACACTTTGAGTGAAGGAACTATCTTCTTTTTCTATTTGTATTTCTAGCATTGACACAGTGGTTTCATTTCTATAGTTCTTTAATAAATGATTATTGACTACCTAACTTAAATCTATAAAGAAGAGTTTATACAAAATATTATCCTACTTATGTACACTCACTGTTTCTAGCTTTTTGGACATATTAAAAATTACAAGGATAATTGTATATATATATGCCTACATAAACACATATACATAAATATAGGTATACATGTGTACATGTGTGTACATATATACATATTTGTTCCTTTTCTCTGTCTTTGATCTCTTTGTAAGTATGCTACTGCTGTAAACAGTAATTTTTTTCACTTTTTTGATTTTACTCCATGCGCTTAGTCCTATTTCTACCTTCTAGAAGTATATAATAGAAGTTATAAGCCACAATGGAGAGTAGACAGACCTGGCCTTGAAACCAGAAAGGCCAAGGTTCTAATCCTGCCCCCCTCTGTACTGGATGTATGGCTCTCATTTCACTTATCCATGGCATATAAAAGCCAGAAATTTGATATTGCCAAGAAATTGTAAAATGACAAAGGGAGTTTCCTCACCTGGGAGTTCCCCATTCCAATGAAATCACAGATTCATTTCCTGCAAATATCCTTATTTTTGCCCATTTATAGCTTGAATTACTTCAAATGAAAAGTGTCACTTCATATATTATGAACATTTATGGACTGAGAAATGGCATTTATCTTTATGCATTTGTATTAACTCCATATATCACTTCCATATATACACATATATGTGCATCATATCAAAGATTTGTCATAGATATTTGCTACAAAGGTTATTTCTTAGTTAACTATTATTCATGGAATTGTAGCTGGAATGATTTGCTTGTGCAAAAGAATTTTCTATTTTATGTAATAAAAGTTGCCTGTTTGATTTTCTATGATCACTTCTATTTCTTCTTTAGGTAAAAAAAATCTACCACTCTCCTGTCAAAATTGTAAAAGATAAAGTCTGTTATCCTCTAATTTGTTTTTGATATGACCTTTTATATTTAGGTTATGTGTACATTTGTATCTTATTGTAGTATATGTTATTAAGTTGTTGAATTAAATCTGATTTCTACAAGAATGCCTTCTAGTTTTCCTCAGCAGCTTTTATCTAACATATCCTTATCCTTAATAGTAAATGTCCTTAGAGACACTGAACACTAAGCTATGTGCTTGATTGATCCTGGGGTTATTCTATTCTATTGATCATTTTTTCTATGTGTATGTGTGTATTTTAGAATCAGTTCCAAATCTGTTCTGTTTTAAAGGGAGTGGAGATATTTCTTATTTATCTTCTCTTTCTGTGCTGATATAATCTTATTATCTAGTGAAAGATATGGTCTAGATATGATGAAGGTTCATGGCCAGATATTTTCTCAACATGTTTCTACTGTGTTCTTCTTGCCAAAAATTTCAAACTATTTCCCTAGCCAAAAACCAAATCCTAGAACACTTGATATCCCCACATGATCCCTTAACTGGCAACAGCAACCTTGCCAGACTAAAATGTTAAATGAACAATTACATCCAAAAGATATTGATTAGCACTCAAAGAGTATTGATTAAAGGATTGGTGTCAGACTGGAAGGAGACATCTTAAAATATGTCTCAGGGCTTTGCATTTTATTCCTGCCTTATTCAACATTTCTATCTGTGAATCATAGAATTACAGGGTTGGAAAGAGCCTTATAGGTGTTCTAGTCCAATCTGTACCAAAAGTAAACAACTTGTCAACAACCTCATCAAATAGCCATCCAATCTTTGCTTGTATGTCTCAAAAAAATTAGTGGATTAATTACTTACAATGGTTTTTTACTCATTCAGCTGTGTCCAACTCTTCATGACTCTATGGGCCATATCACACCAATATGTCCATGGAGTTTTCTTGGCAAAAATACTGGAAAGGTTTGACATTTCCTTTTTCATTGGATTAAGGCAGATAGAAGTTAAATGAGTTGGGTAGAGTCACACAGCTATTGTCAGAGGCCTGATTTGAAGGCATATCCTCCATAAAGGCCCGATGCTTTATTCACTGAGCAACATATCTACCTCTGTTGCTAAGGTAAACTATTCAATTTCTATTAATGCATTCTTGGAAAATTTTGCTTCACCTTGAGCCAAAATTTATATCTCTGTAATTTCTACAATTTTATCTTAGTCCTATAATGGATAAAGTAGAACAAGTATCTTTTTTTACATCCTGAAGGCATAGTATTTAAAACTTGTGGATGCCACAAAATTGTGGTGTAAAATTAATCTAGTGGATTCCAGAATTAAGACAATTAAGAAATAAGACAAATATGATGGTAGTTTAGAATGATCAACTGATGGAAAAAAGATAGTTATAATTTCTATATACAATTACACATTAAAAATATTGGATTTAGCACATTGTTTGAAAAACTAGGGAATTTTGATTTATTACTTCTTAAGTATAAGTCCATACAATTTTTAGTGCTAAGAAGAATCTCTAGTCTAAGGGAAAAACTTGCATAATTATATTCAGTGGAAATGAGAACACATATGAATTATTTGATACAATGCTACATACTTTAAGGAGAATATTAACAAACTAGAGTACATTTAGTCATAGGACAAGCAGGATGATAAAAGATCTGGAAACTATCTCATATAAGCAAAAGTAAGAATTTAGAAAGGCTTGTCAGAAGAAATCTGGAGAAGGGTGCATCATTACTGTATTAAAATATTTAAAGCACCATAGCGTGGAAGATGGATTTAATTTCTTCTATATACTCTAAAAATATAAGTAGCCCTGTACAAGATAAAGGGTTATGCAGATTTTTTGTTATTATTATAGCTTTTTATTTACAGAATAGATACATTGGTAATTTTTCTTTTTTTTATTATAGCTTTTTATTTACAAGTTACACGCGTGGGTAATTTTACAGCATTGACAATTGCCAAACCTTTTGTTCCGATTTTTCCCCTCTTTCCCTCCACTTCTCCCCGATGGCACGCTGACTAATACATGTAAATATGTTAAATTATAAATTAAATACATATAAGTATGCATGTCCAAACAGTTATTTTGCTGTACAAAAAGAATCAGACTCTGAAATAGTGTGCAATTAGACTGTTCTGTGAAGGAAATCAAAAATGCAGGTGGACAAATATGGAGGGATTGGGAATTCTGTATAGTAGTTCATAGTCATCTCCCAGAGTCCTTTTGCTGGGTGTAGCTAGTTCAATTCATTACTGCTCTATTGGAACTGATTTGGTTCATCTTGTTGCTGAAGATGGCCATGTCCATCAGAATTGATCATCATATAGTATTGTTGAAGTATATAATGATTTCCTGGTCCTGCTCATTTCACTCAGCATCAGTTCATGTAAGTCTCTCCAGGACTTTCTGAAATCATCCTGCTGGTCATTTCTTACAGAACAATAATATTCCATAATATCCATATACCACAATTTATTCAGACATTCTCCAATTGATGGACATCCACTCAGTTTCCAGTTTCTGGCCACTACAGAGAGGGCTGCCACAAACATTCTTGCACATACAGGTCTTTTTCCCTTCTTTAAAATCTCTTTGGGATATAAGCCCAGTAGTAACACTGCTGTATCAAAGGGTATGCACAGTTTGATAACGTTTTGAGCATAGTTCACAAACAAAGTATCAGTGTCCCTGTTTTCCCACATCCCCTCCATCATTCCACATTATCTTTCCCTGTCATTCCAACTAGTCTGACAGGTGTGTAGTGGTATCTCAGAATTGTCTTAATTTGCATTTTTCTGATTAATAATGATTTGGAGCATCTTTTCATATGCCTAGAAATAGTTTCAATTTCTTCATCTGAGAATTGTCTATTCATATCCTTTGACCATTTATCAATTGAAGAATGGCTTCATTTCTTATAAATTAGAGTCAATTCTCTATGTATTTTGGAAATGAGGTCTTTATTAGAACCTTTGACTAAAAAATGTTTTCCCAGTTTATTACTTCTCTTCTAATCTTCTCTGCATTAGTTTTGTTTGTACAAAAGTACAAAAACTTTTCAATTGAATATTATCAAAATTTTCTCTTTTATGATCAATAATGATCTCTCGTTCTTCTTTGGTCTCCAAATCTGCCAAGATCAAAAACATCTTCATACTAAATAGTAAGAGATATAGATAATTAAAAGTTTAATTTTACTATCTGAAGTGTTAATCTACTGAATTAAGTCTTTACAAGGAGAGTATTTACTTTTCACCTGTCAAATAAGGACATCAAACACCTGAATCTCAAGTCTGTGGTTTAAAGATGCCTCTTCCATTTTTTAGAATTAAAGTATGAGAGAGGGCTGGGATGATATCTGGTTGCTTCTCTTTGAATATTTTTTGATTGATCTTGCTTGTACACTGGAGAGGATTGGGAGCAGGTAAAAGGTGGTAAAAGGTTAAGGGAACAAGAAAACTCTAAAACCGGACTCTCAAAGAGTGGGGAAGAACAGTGAAATTCCTTCCTCTTCCACAAGTCTGAGAGGTAAACTATCCTATGTTCCTCTAAATTATTTATAATCTCATTCTTTATGCCTAGGTCATGAACCCATTTTGACTTTATCTTGGTGTATGGTGTTAAGTGTGGGTCGATGCCTAGTTTCTGCCATACTAGTTTCCAATTTTCCCAGCAACTTTTGTCAAACAGTGAGTTCTTATCCCCGAAGCTGGGGTCTTTGGGTTTGTCAAACACTCAATTATTAAAGTTATTGATTATTTTGTCCTTTGAACCTAACCTATTTCACTGATCAACTACTCTTATTTCTTAGTCAATACCAAATGGTTTTGGTAACTGCTGCTTTATAACATAATTTTAAATCTGGTACAGCTAGGCCACCTTCATTGATTTTTTTTTTTCATTAATTCCCTTGAAATTCTTCATTTTTTGTTTTTCCATATGAACTTTGTTGTTATTTTTTCTAGGTCATTAAAATAGGGTTTTTTGGGGAGTCTGATTGGTATAGTGCTAAATAAATAGATAGTTTAGGTAGTATTGTCATCTTTATTATATTTGCTAGTCCTATCCAAGAGCATTTAATATTTTTTTTCCAATTGATTAGATCAGACTTAATTTGTGTGGAAAGTGCTTTATAGTTTTGCTTATAAAGTTTCTGATTTTCCCTTGGCAGATAGATTCCTAAATATTTTATACTATCGGTACTTACTTTAAATGCAGTTTCTCTTTGTAACTCCAACTGTTGGATTTTGTTAGTAATATATAAGAATGTGTGATGTCTGAATGAGTCATTGATTTCTATTTGTTCAGTTCTGATTTTTAATGAGTTATTTTCTTCATTAGCTTTTTTTACTTCTTTTTGTATATGTCCAATTGAGTTTTTAAATGAGTTGTTTTGCTCTATGGAATTTTTTTCCATTTCACTATATTTTTTTAGTGAGTTATTTTCTTTTTCCAATTCACAAATCTTACTTTCTTGGGATTTTTTTTTACCTTTTCCAATTCATAAATTCTGTTTCCTTGTACTTCCTGGGAATTCTTTATCTTTTCCAATTCATATTTCAGGAAGTTGTTACTTTCTTGCATAGCTTCTCTTTCCTTTCCCATTTTTCTTCTAGCTCTCTCTTTTAAGATTCTTAATGGTCTCTTCTAGGCTAGCATTATGTGATGTGGGCCAGGTAACATTCCCCTTTGGGGTATTGTCTGGATACTATTTGCTCTTACTCTCCTTGGGATTGCAAACCTGCTCTCTTTCTGTATAGAAGCTATCCATCTTCCTTTTGATTTTTTACTCATTTTTTAAACCTATTAGGTTCTGCTTTCAGGGCAAGGAGGTTACTAGTTTCCTCTGCAAAGCAAGAATAGGTATAAATGGGCTGGGAAGAACAGTGAGGTATGGGAGTGCTCTGGGAAAAAGCCCCTCCTCCTTCCCCCTCCCACCGAAAGTGATTTAGACCTGGTTAGCACAAGCTGAGCTGCAGAAATAGTCCAGTGAAGAACCCTGATGTGCAGATTAGTGACTGCCCTGAGGCTAGAAGCTGAGCAGTGAAAGTGTCACTACCCCAGGCCAAAGCCCACCATGGGTCTGTGGATATTAGCAGCTGACCAGAGAATAGTCCTGCACTGACTGGAAGTGTCTCTGGTCCAGGAAGCACAGTCGCACTGAGGAAGTTCTATTGCCCCAGGATAAGCCCCCCACTGTGTAGATTAGAGACTGCCCCGGGCTGTGCCTACCTGCCATGCAGATTTGTAACTGGCCCAGGAAAAGCCCTGTACTGTGGAATGTGGCTGCAGAGCTGTGTTACAGTCTTAGCTGAGTCACTTCCAGTTTTGGGTGGGTATAGCCAGATCTTGTTAAGTTCTGGTGCTTTTTAGAGTACCCTTTGCCCTGGCTTTAATTTCTCTGCTGGTTTACTGCTGTGTAATCAGAGCAGAGCAGTCAGCCTATGGCAGAGTCGTCTTTATAACTTTTCTAGCCATAGAGGTCACCCCTGCCCCTGGTCTGCTCCAGATGCTAGTCTCTCCCTGCCTGTGCTGGTGTGTTCCTGGTCTCTCAGGACAAATCTTTCCTGGTGATCTTTCAGATTATCTTTGGCTGGTAAATTGTTGTGCTTCTAATCTTCATAGGTTTTACCAGTCAAGCGCTATTTTTGAGGCTGAATTTAATAATTAATTGGTCATGAGGGCATGAGAGGAGCTTAGAAAATCACATGTGCCTTCTCTGCCATCTTGGCTCTACCACATGGGTAATTTTTTAACATTGATGCTTGCAAACACTTCTTGTTCCAACTTTTCCCTTCCTTCCCTCCACCTCTTCCCCTAGATGACAGGCAGTCCCATACATATTAAACATGTTAAAGTATATGTTAAATACAATATATGTGTACATATTTATACAGTTCTCTTGTTGCACAAAAAAAATCAGATTTATAAAGGTAAAAAAACCTGGGAAGAAAAACAAAAATGCAACCAAACAACAACAGAAAGAGTAATATTCAGATTTTAAAATTGAAATAAGTAATCAATTTCCATCTAGGAGAGCTATCTAAAAATGTATGGGCAACTTTATGAGATACTGAAGATGATTAAAGAGAAATATAATCATCTTCTGTAAGAGAGTTTAGAGTAGATTCCTGCATTGGTTAAAAGATTGGAGAAGATATCTACTAATGTCCTTTTCCTAATCTAAATTTTTGTAATCAGCTAAGGCCTAAGTAGAATTTCTCTATTTTTCACTTACTTCAGAGACAATCTAGTTTCTGAGGCAAATTCATATCCTACTTCTGACAGATACTGACTATGTTACTCTGGAAATGTCATTTAATTTGCTAGTATTCTAGACTAGGCAACTCTCTAAAGTTAAAGAAAAGGATCCTAACTTACATTGGCTGAATTAGTTTCCTAATCAGGAAATTTCCTACAAAAATGAAATAAGAAATCTAGTTCCTATGCCTGGGCTGGATGATGAATGGAGAAATTACATAAAGATTTTATTTGGTTTTCAATCTCCTTTATCCCAAATCTGTTCATTTGCCTCATTAGGATATCTGGTACCAAAACTTAAAGGAAATGAAACAAAATAAAATAGCAGTATAGAGAACACTGAATCCTTACTCACGTTTGTTAATCTTACTTTTTTATTTTAAGTGTCAGTAAATATAAACTTCATAAACTTTAATCATTAGAGAAAGGTTTGAATCAGTTTTAAACACTCAAGTAAGGCAGAAAAATGGTTTGGGGTTAACCTACTTAAGAGAATCTAAGGAATCTCTCTTTCCTAAGGATCCTTTAGCCTTCCTCAATGGTACTAAATTTGACTAAATTTAAAATCATGGATTATCTTAATTTCTTTTAGATTTAGCAGCTATAGACTACATGTAACCCTTAGGAAGAGATATTGGATGAAAGCCACCTCTGTGAATGGTATTTATTTCTTCATTTTCAACATCTGTGCTTATGGAATAATAGCACACATTTAAATAATGAAGCATAGTTTATAACACTCTTAGAAAATCTTACTTTACTTGATACTTACAAAACTCTAGTAAGGTTAAGAAGTAGGTCATTTTATCCCCATTTTATAGATGAGAAAATCAAGGTTCAGGAGCTCAAGGTCTATCTAAGATCTTACAATTGGAAAGTTCCAGAGTTTATAATTAAAATACAAGGTGTGGTATGGTGGAAAGAGCACTGGCCCTCAAGTAAAAAAAAAAATGTATTTAAATCTCTCCTCTGCTACTAATTTCATGTAAAACAATGGGCAAATTATTTAACCTCTCTGTGTTTCAATTCCATTACCTATAAAATAAATAGGTTGGATTAGTTGATTTATGAGGAGCATGTATTTCTCCATCTGTGGTGTTATGGCCCTCAGTCTAGTGGACTTTACAAGAAACCTTTGTTAGTTTATGGATTGGCTCCTGCATGCTTTTGGAAAGGATAGCATTTCACTTGCAGAAATTCAAGATTCCTAGTCCCAAAATCAAAGAATCTGAGTTTAAATGCTGCTCATGATACTTAAATACCCATAATATCTTGGATAAATCACTTTGCCTCTTTGTACCTCAGTTTCCTCATCTGTAAAAAAATGACAGAATTGGACTAGAAGTCTTCTGAGATCTCTTCTGGTTCTGAATCCATGATTCTATGATTCAAAATCAGTCAGGATGTTCTCATGGGACTAATCATTTTCTGTGACTAGGAACAATTCTTGGAAGAATCTATGTATAATATCATAGATCCAAAGGATCTGATATCTCTAAATTTTTTTATAGTAATCATTTTAGATTTCCAAGCATCAAGTTTGATTAATCAGGGTGTTGATTGTCACTGTGTTCAGAAACTCTGCTATTGCTATTGCAATTTTCCCTTACCCCCAATTACTTTATTCTTCCCAGATCATTAGTAACCCATAGTGACCTCTATGGAAGAAGTTGAAACCCAGCATATAACAAGCTTTTTTTTTTTTCTACTGCAGAGAAAAAATAGATCATTGTTTTGGCACCCTTCTAATAGAGGTAAAGTTCATATTAATAATAGCTGTTTATTTTATACTTCTGATACCTTGTGGTTACCTAATGTTTATTGTTCTTTCTCTGACTTTTTAGACTTCCCATATGTGCCCTACTCTTTGCTTTAAAGTCTTATATTTATTTATTTTCACTTAGCTGTGGCCACCCAGAGGTCTTCATCTCACAAATTAAAATGTACCATTTATTATTTTACAGTCTACCCACATTTCCTTTTCTACTGACTAATCAATAAATGTTGAAGAATGTGTGGCTTCTCCTGAGTTATGTTACATTGAACTTGAACTGATGTATGAGTCTAGATGGTAACACTGGTCATCAGCAAACAAGCAGAGGAAATAGAGAAATGAAAAAGAAGAAAAGGCACTGTCCATTGAGATAAAGAATCATTACTTCCTAAATTTTTGAAACACAGACTTGACTTGAATAAAATACACTGTGGTTCCAAATTCACCACAATAGGGCTTTTCTTTGTACACTAAAATCATATTTGTCATATTATTTGAGATCTGTTTAGTTTTATCCTTTTAAATTTTTATTAAGATTTTTTCTAACACTTTTTATTGCAAATATATCTATATTATTTCCAAACCTAAGGAACCATCATTGTCAGAAAGAATTAAAAAAATAAAGATAGAGGAAAAAAATCTCAGAGAAACTAATCAATGAATTAACCAAGTGTTATAGCATATCTAGTGTTCCACCTTGGTTATCCTTTATCCTTGCAAAGAATGGAAGTCATTAAATTCTCTCATCTTTCCCAGGTCCAAGCTTAGTCATTATAGTGATAGTTATAACAACAATAAGTAATTGTTATTTTCATCATTATGATCATTACACATATTTTCTCAATTCTTCCTACTTCATTAGTTTGTGGAAATTTTCAAATGCTTCTCTGAATTAAATAGATCAGTCAATCATCAAACATTTGTTAACCATTTTCTATGTTCTAAAAACTATATTAAGTTTTAGCAGTACAAATACAAAGTGTGACAAGCTTGTATCCTATCAAGAAATACAAGATACACATACACCGTTATATACAACAAAAGGAAAAATAAAATTTAAAAAGGTAAATAAAAAATCATTGGATGAGCTGAGGTTTTGAGATGAATTTTGGATGTAGAGAAGTATTTATGACACAAAAATAAGGAGAAAATGCATTCCAGCATAAGAGCTGGTCAGTGCAAAGTGGAAGTGGGAGCTGGTATGCTATGTGGAAGGACCATAGTGAAGGTTAATTTGAATTTTTTTTTGTAGAGTGTGTTAAGTGGAACAATGGATAATGATCCTGAAAAGGTAGTTTAGGATAAGGTTCTAAAGACAAACAAATGGTTTCTATTTCATTCTAGGGTTTTTTGAGGAGGGACATTACATGGTCATGTCTGTGTATAGAGAAAAATCTCTTTGACAATTGTGTAGATAATGGATTGGAGTAGTAAGAAAAATAACATGGGGAAACCAATTTGGAAACCATTGCAATCATCTAAAAGAGAGGTGATGGTGGTCTGTAATAAATTGATGGTTGTGTGAACAGTGGAGTCAGATATTATGGAGTTAGAAATGGCAAAATTTAGCAATTGTATTGACAATGTATAGTGAGGGAAACTGGGGAGTTGAGAATAATATTGAATTTATAAATTTGAAAAGACTAGAAGTGTAATATTATTTTTAAAATGCAATATTCTCTGTTGAGATTTTCTTGGGGTCTCTGGAGGCAGCCTTTGTTTCAGTTCAGTAATCACCACAAGAGTAGCCAGGTGTTAAAGTCCAAATCCTTTATTGTCTCCTTCAAAGTCTTGTCTCCTTCACTTGGGGCTCAGCTAGTTTTTCTGGAGGCCTTCTGAATCTTGATTTCAGTGGAGAAGTGAAGGAGGAAAACCTGCTACCAAGGTGGTATGAGTGGAATGAATGAATCTAAGTTCAAGAGCTTGTTCTTCAGCCTCCAGCCACCACAGAGGTGGACGATGGAATGAATCTGTCTCAGCCTCTGAGAGCTTCTAGTGTGTTTGTCCTTTCTGGCCCTGAGAGCTTCTCCTTATATATTCCACACTGAGTATACACCAATCATGATATCACTAGGAAACCATTATTTGTTGTAGGATTAAATCAGTGCTAAACTAGATTTGACCATTGTCTCCTCAATTCCACTTAGTACCTTGTTTTAAGTTCTAGCCCATAACATTTCCTTGTAGGATTAAATCAATCATACTGAGCCATGCTAAATTAGATAATTATTGTCTCTATCAATTCCACTGACTTAGTACCTTGTAAGAATCCTTTGTTTCAAGTTCAGAGTTCTGGCCCATAACATAGTAGTATGATGGTCCTTTTGAATTAAAAAAAGGGATTCTTCATATTTCTATTTTATGACATAGTAATATTCCATTATAGAATGTCTTATTCTTCAATACTGCACAATGTAATGTTACTGCATTGTAGATTATGACATAATTTTGTTTACATGGCTGAAATGTTTATTGAAATTGTTCCATTAATTGTTCCATTAAATAAAAGTGTGACATAAGGTGAAGAGTAATTCTGTCTCTCAATATTATCATTATCATCCTTATTATTTTGACTTAGATTTGTAATGTGGGATTTTAGAGGTCTGAGAAATTCATAATCTGAAAATTCCTATGACTAAAGCAGATTTGTCCTTCATCTGTAACTTAGTCCTAGAGACTTGTTTTAAGGTACCTAAAAATTAATCAACTTGACAAAGATCTCATACTTTATGTGTTAGGTAGAAGCTTTGAATCTAGATGTTCTTGATTCCAAGAATTCTCCTGTTATTTCATGTTTTCTCTCTATTGTAATTATAAAGATAGTTTTATAATTCTGAAAAAAAAATATAGGATTGCGTAGTTTTAGCCTCGGGGGGGGGGGTTAAATATACATAAAGATGAAAAAGACATCATTTTTATAAACACTATTATTACTTATTTAGAGTGACAAACTTAATCTTTCTTATTGGTAAAATGAAAGAGTTGAACTAGATAAGTTCTAATGCTCTTTAAAGTCAAAATTTGATTATTTCATAACACTAGGAAGTCTGATAGTAGGAAGAAAAAACAAATAATGAAGGTTCTGGGATCCTAAATAGGTTCAGGCTTTACTTAATTATGGAAATTGTGTTATTTAATCATTTCAGTTGTATCTGTCTCTTGTAATATGGGGTTTTCTTAGCAAAGATGCGGGGTTAGTTTATCATTTCCTACTTCATCTCATTTTGAAGTTGAAGAAATTGAGGCAAACAGTGTTAAGTGACTTGCTAAGAGTCACATAGCTGGTTTGAAGCCTTATTTGAATTTGGGAAGATAAGTCTTCTTGGTTCTAGGCTCAGCACTCTATCCACTGTGCAACAAATATGTCCCATGGAAACTAGAAAAATTTTTTTTTCAATGAACTGAGTGATACTATGGCTAGAAGACTAGATTTTAGTTGGTAGCAATCCAATTGGAATGCATTTTAGTCAGTGGGGTACGCACATTAACTAGTAAGTATCTTGATTCTCCTCTTCAGTTTTGCTTTATACTTCATTGACCTGCAAAGCAATTCAAAAATTTTCTTAATCTTGATTCTACACTTACTGAAGGATCCTCAAAGTTCTAAACAAATGGGAGAATATCAGCTGCTTACTAAGAAAATCCATAGATATGAGAGTTGGGGCCAAAATGGTTGAGAGAAAGTAGGGAGTTCCCTGAATTTTCCCCAAATCTCCCCAAATACCTTTAAATACTGTTTTTTAATAAAATTTTAAAGCTTTAAAACCCACAAAAAGACAGCATGGGGCATTTTTCCAGCTGAAGGCTGATTTGAAGGTAGGCAGGATGGGTCTGTTGCATTGGGTCTGAAGCACGATCACTGTCCAGCACAGCTTGGACCAGGAAGCCAGAGATAGACCATGGGCACTCTAAATTGATGGTAGTGGCAGAGAACTCTGGATCTCTCAGACCACAGAGGCCACAGACAACTTAGCAGGAAGGGTTTTGTATATTACAGCGTGATGGGAGCCCCAATCCAGTACTGGACTTTGGAAGCCACTGAATCAACAACATTTGCAGCAGTAGCTGCAGAAGAAGCAACAATGATGACTTCTGGAGATCTCAGTACACAACTGGTCAGAGAAAGATTGCAGGGGCCTCTTTGCTGTCATTGAGGCAGGATTTTATTGCTTTGCCCATCCTCAGTTTGAGTAACAGTGCTGGTTCACAGAAGGATCTTTGAAAACAACTTCACAAAACCCCTGAAGCTTGGGGCAGTTTACCCTTCATTCTGAAAACAAAACCCTATTTTAACAAAGATAAAAAGCCAAATAAAAGTAGGCTATAAAAATGAGCAGACAACAGAAAAAAGTTTCTTACCATCAAAAGTAACTGTGATGACAAGAAAATATGAAATACACACTCAAAAGAAGATGACACAGTCAAAGCTCCTACATCCAAAGTCTCCAAGAAAAAAAAAATAGGAATGACTCTCAGGCCATATAAAAACTTGAGGAATTTTGAAAATGAAGTAAGAAAGAGGATAAATTAGGAAGAGAATTGATAGGGATAGATACAAAAGGAAATGTAACAGCTTAATGGGAAGAATGACTTAAAAATGCAAAATTGGTTAAATGGAAAAGGAGGCACAAAAGTTCACCAAGAAAAGTAATTCCTTAAAAATTAGAATTGAACAAATGAAAGCTAATGGCTTTAAGAGAAATCAAGATACAATAAAATAAAATTAAAAATACAAAAAATACAAAAAAAAATGTGAAATATCTTATTGAAAAATCAACTGACCTAGAAAAGAGATCCAGGAGAGATAATTTAAAATTATTGTTCTACCTGAAAGTCATGATCAAAAAAAAAAAAAAAAAAAAAAGCCTGGATACCATCTTCCAAGAAATTATTAAGGAAAAATGTCCTGATATTCTAGAACCAGAGGTAAAATAGAAATTGAAAGAATCTACCAATCACCTGAAAAAGACTTCAAAATGAAAAGTTCCAGGAACATTATAGCCAAATTCCAGAACACCCAAATCAAGAAGAAAATATTGGAAGAATCCAAAAAGGAACAATTCAAGTATAGTGCAGCCACTATCAGGACCACATAAGATTTAGTGGATTCTACATTAAAGGATTGGACCTTCTTGATGGGGTGTATGTGGGACAAGTGCTGGACCCCCTTACCCAAATTGACTTACTCAGAGGCATTTTCAGATAAAGGAGGAAGCATTTATTTGGTCCTTGCAAAGAGAGGCTCAAGCACGAAGGGCTTGGAATATGATATTCCAATAATGGAGCTAGGATTATAACCAAGTATCATCTACCTAGCAAAAATAATTTTAACTTCTGAGAAAAAGGTAGAAATTCAATGAAATAGAGGCTTTTTAAGCATTCCTGATTTTGATTTTCAAATACAGGACTAAGAAGGGTAAGTAAATAATCAGGAAAAGTACATCATAAGGGATTTAATAAATTTAATCTGTTTGCATTTCTACATGGGAGAATGATACTTATAACTTATAAGAACTTTGTCATTATTATGGCATTTAGAAGTAGTATATATAGACAGAGGGCACAAGTGTGAGTTGAATATGAAGGAATAATATCTAAAAATTGATATAAAATCAAGGGTGATAGAGGAATGTAGTAGGAGAAAGAGGAAAGAAGAGGTAGAATGGTATAAATTATCTGCCATAAAAGAGACTCCCCCCAAAAAAATAAAAAAGATTTTACCTTAGAAATAAGAGAGAATGCTCAAGGGGAGTGAGTGAACCTTATATTCTCATCAGAATAGAATTGAAGAAGAAATAACAGACACACTCATTTCTCAAATGTATAGGGAATGGAATCAATTTTATTTTTAAAATGATGAGTCATTCTCCAATTGATAAATGATCAAAAGATAAGATCTATCCCCTAAAATCATGCATATCCTCTAGCCTAACAATACTATAATGCGTCATGAAAAGGACCTCTATATGTAAAATATTTATAGCAGCTCTTTTCTCAGGACAAATAATTGGAAATTGGGAGGATGCCCTTCAATTAGGGAATGGCTGAATAACTTGTGATATGTAATTTTGAAGGAATAATATTGTTGTTTAAGAAATGATAAGCAGGATGCTCTCAGAAAAATCTGGAAAAAATCCTCCATAAGCTCATGCAAAGTGAAATGTGCTGTGTATATAGTAACAGCAAAGTTGTGAGATGATCAGCTGTAAATAACTTTGCTGTTCTCAGCAATGCAGTGATCCAAGACTATTGAAAGACTTATAATGAAAAATGCTATCCATATCCAGGGAAAGAAATTATTTCATCTGAATATAGGCTGAAGCATACTTTTTTAAAACTTTTTTTGGGATGGGGGGGAAAATCTATGTTTTCTTTTGCCAAATAATTTTTATGGTAATGTTTTGCAAAACTTCACATGGGCCTTTTCCATGGAGTTAGGGTAGAGAGGGAGGAAGGGAATCTGAAGATCAACATTTTTAAAAATGTTAATAATATGTAATTGGGAAAAATAAAATATTAAAACAAAAATAATTTAAAAATATTATAAAGATGAAATAAAAGAAAACCCATAGATATGGATAGTACATCTTTTTTTCTTCATTTCTTCCCATTTAAGATGTGATCTTGTCATGTCTTTGTCTTGTTATTTAATAAATGAGATCTTTTCAGAATTTTTACTAATATTAACTTATGATGTGTCTATATGTGTGTATTAAAACTCTGTCTTTCTATTCTTTATATCATTTCTTGGAGTGGCTCCTGCTCTTATTTTGTTTTATTTCCTTCTTTTTATTTCTTTGTTTATTTTCCTTTCACTTCCCCAATGGCACCATATTGCTCTGTTTCTCCTTTTCCCATTTTTTCCAACTTGCTTTGGGATTGGTTTCTGCTGTGCCTTGATTATCATATCCTTTAGAAACCTCTGATTTCTTCTGCTGGCAATGACCTTGCCTTTTAACTTCCAATTTAAAGTCTAATCCTCAGTAACCAGTAGGGTTGCCAACTTCTCTCACAGGCCAAAATAGGCACAGCTTTTATTTGGAAAGCAGCCACACATTCGTTTTTGTTTTTGTTTTTGTTTTTTTCTCTTTGTTTGCAACAGTACCCTTCAATTACATTCATTGAGAAAATTGTAAGACAAAATGAAGATGAAAGAGTAATTTTACCATGGGATTTGTATGTGAGATGAAATGCTGAATTCTAGAAACTACAAAGAGACAAAGAGGGAAAGCAATTTACAACATACCACAGGGAATGTATGGGAAATAGATTTCAAGGGACATTATCCTTCTGTGTACATTTTTCTTCTTTTCCTTGGGAGGCTTCTCCTTTTGTATTCTAGATTTCCTTAACCAACCAGTGTTTTCCAACCTTTTCACTGTGAGGAGCAACAATAAATTTCATTTCTTCCCACATAATAGTTGTGATGTTATACATATTAATTGATTTAAAATATACATGAAGAAAAAGGTTATTGTTAGCATTAATTTTAAGTGAATTTGGGTGTTATTAATAATAACCCTCTATATACATTTAAAAGCTAATAACACATACATGGAGAGATATTAATTTTTTTATCTTACTAAAAGTAATTTTGATTTGATGAATTGTTAAAGTAGATCACGCTTTGTTCTTTATTGGTACTGTATCAATATCCAAACAATGATCCTTAGTGCACATGCAAATTCATCATCTCATTGTAATTACCCTATGACCCTCAGGTATCACTAGTTAACAGTTTGGAAATAATTATCTTAGCTTATTGGTTTTTTCCCCCAATAATAAAAATGAACTTTGGAATAAAAATATGTGCTACAGTGAGACAGGAAGAGACTAGAAAATAAGAGGAGTAGTGAGAGAAGGCTAAGAAGATGAAGTAATTATAGACCTTTGGTTTTAGGGGGAAATTATTTAAAAGGGTTAAGTGGTGATTTCAGCAGGAGACAAATCAGTGCACATTGTGGTAGAACTAGATGTGGCCTCCTGGGAGTCAACAAATATAAAAGGAAGTGGAAGACTGATTATTCTTGAAATTTGTTGTAAAGTTATTAAAAGTGAATTAGGAAATAAATCAATGGAAAACACTTCTAGGAATAGTTTACTTAGATGCTAATTCATTTTGAACTCTTCATGGAAAAGTTAGTAGTAATTTTATAATATATCTATCTAATATGTATCTATCTATCTATCTATCTATCTAGTACATCTATTTAGGTTTCTCCAGAAAAAAAAAAAAAGAAGAAGAAGCACTAAGCCAGGCAACACCATGTGAGATTAGTAAAATCTCATTAATTCACACTCTGTAGCTAATTTGCATAGGACTGTTTTTTGGTTTCTCTATCCTTGAATAACTAAAGGAAGTGACTTAGAAGAAAATGTGCTTTGGCTGACTATGGGGTTTAGGTTGTGGCTAGATTTGCACCAGCATCACTTAAAACAGGTTTTTCTGGAATAGATATTTTAATCAATCCATCAAACTAACCTTCAAAAACATTCCTTACTATGAATTTTTGAGTTTCTTCCAGCCTTCCTTTACTTGGAGAAAGTCTTTAGTATCTACTCTTCTTCTTCTGAAATGCTTTTGAATTTGTTTAAGGAAGGATTAGAATTAATTAAAAATATATAGACATAGATTTTTGAGAGCTAGATATTGTCTATCACATGGTTGGTCATTAGAATGCATGAATAACTTGCCTTTCATCAATGTCTTCATCGTAAAATAAGGATTATGAGAAAGCACACTTGCCAAAAGGTCCTATACCTAGTATTCCTGCAAAAATTGTTCCATAAGTACATGTCTCTAATAAATTATTTTTGATTGACATCTGAAATTTTTATTTCATCTCTTTACATTTTCTAGTATAGTTCTTGTTATTATCCTAAATTACTATCCTTTTTCTTTTCCAAACATTTGTAAATTATTATATATTTTAGCTTGTCAGTTTAATAAGCTACATATACTTTATGTTTTTTTTTATTTTCTTTTGAATTACTCTCATTTCCTTTTTGATTTGTTTTTCTTCATAACTTCTCTGATTAGATATCATTTTCCTATTACTGCTCAATTTTTTCAAGTATAGATCTGTTTTCACAGAACTGTGAAGAAAAGAACTGTTCACATAACTTTATGTTGCAATGCACCTTCACAGGCAGCCAAAGTCAAAGATAAATTTCTGAGCAGAAAATTAGAATATTGCCTTTCTTTTGTTCTTACATATTACATTATTTTCAGCACTACCAGCAATAGTACTTGATATTTCTTCATTAGATTCTCTTAGAGGGTCAAACCTTTTTTGGTTTTCAAAAACCCTTTATTGAAATGAATATTTTTGTTGAAAGGTTTCCTCAGTCAACAATTTGATAGAGATTACTTGACAATTCATTGGAGAGCTAGTAGGTAACCCAAAAATTGAAAAGAGTTTGATAGAAAATTGTTAATGATTGTTAATATAATGAGAGAAATTGTTAATACCAAATAGAATATGGACTGCCACTCCCTTATATTATCATTAAGATATTCAATCTTGATTAGGTAGAGCTGAACCATACCCTGAATCCCCCCCACTTTCTATAAGTATTTTACTCTTGGGGGAGCCCAGCTCAAGCCATATCTCAGCTTTTAGTGCCCTTTCCCTCTTCCAATAAGATTCAATGAATGAAGGAGAAAACCACCAGAATGAAGTAGCTTTCCTAGCATGGATGGTCAAGAGCCACTGGGGTCTCATGATCCAGTCTTGCAACCTCATACTATCTTGTCCCTCTCTCATTCTCACACTATAAAATCTTTTTTCATGGGTCTCTTTGGGTAGGAAACACACTGGACATCTCCCAGGGTAGCACTTTTACTACCCTGTACTCTCAATTAAAGATGCTTTATTTCTCAACTCAAAGTTGTGATTCATTTCAGTATCTGACAAAGGCAGAGAGAAATGTCTAGCACTAGATCTCATCCAGTTAAAAGATAAATAAAATAAATTTTGCCTTCTTCTAGTCCAGTGAAAGAACAAGTAATGAATGTCTATCAATTAATCAACAAATACTGATTATGCTTACCTAAAGCTTATGCAGCACTAGACTTCCCTAAGTAATATTTAGATTATTTGACAATTTTCTAAATTTTCTCTATTAAAGACATATCTTAGAATACAATTCATTTATCTTCTATTTTTGCTTAATGTTATTTTCCATACCAGATCTCCTTTATTTTGAATAGGATTTCAATTTCAGGTAATTAATGCAATAACTTTTAAAATTTTAAATTTAAGAATATGCCCTGTGTTTTATAAATATGCATGTCTTTCTTTTTCTTTACTCTATCAATTAATCTGACATAAATAATCTGCTTTTATTACTACCCAGCTAGGTTTTACCTGTTCTTTCAATCTTTGATTGCCTCTTTTCTTATCTCTCTAGGTTGCTTACCTTTTTTCCAGCTTATTCTTTTCTTTTAAAAACAAACAAACAAAAACAACTAAAAACTAACCCTCCCACCCCAACCAAAAGAGTGTATTCAAGCTCATGTAGCTTCCAGATTCCTTAGGAAGACAGATCGTTCTTATTTTTCTTTCTCAAATTTCAGGGACTAGAATTGTAATTTCTTTGGTGTGGGAAACTCCTTCTATCAATAAAGGTTAGTGTCTCTTTGTAATTTATAATCTTAGAGAATTGTTTTAAGCACTTAGAATTTATACATTTGCCTAGACTCACAGAGCCAATAGTATCAGTCTTGAGACCTTTCCTAAGTGCTGCTATGTCACTGGCAGTAGGATAAGAAAGTGGTGAATAGGTAGTGGGGAGATAATTCTTCCTCCTCCTCCTCCTTCTTAATCTTTTCTTCTTCTTCCTTCTGCTGTCGTTTTTTAAGGATTCTCTTATTTAATCCACTGTGCTATTTGTTTCTGTTTTATAGGAGAATTCATCCCATTCACATTCACAATTATGAGTACCAGCTTTGTATTTCCCTCCACCTTCTTTTCTTCTTTCTCTATACTTTTGTTCTCTCTTTATACCTTGTCCTTAATGGTGTATTATTTTTTCACCCACTCCACTCACTACTTTATCTTCTATCTCCTATTCCTCTCTTCTCTTACTTTATTTTCTTAGTGTTTCTGCCCTCCCTTCTATCCTGTCCCTCCCTTGTCTTTCCTCTTTCTCATCCTACTTCTTTAGAAGGTTAGATGAATTTCTATACCAGACTGGATGATTAAGTTGTTCCCTCTTAGAGCAAAAACTGATAAGATCACACTTCAGACAACTCTCATCCCCCTCGCTTCTTTCCCTTGACTGTAAGAGGGTTTTTTGTGCATCTTCATGTGATCTAATTGTCTCATTATATCTCCCATTTCCTTTTTTTCTAGTACAAAAATTTTACCACATCTTAATGTCTTTTTTTAAATATCATCCCATCAGCTTCCATTCACAAGCTCATCCATGTGACATATACAGTTCTCAAAAGTTACAGATATCATTTTCCCATCTAGGGATGCAAACAGTTTAACCTTCAAATAATATATATATTTCCTCTATTTCCCTCTTTATGCTTCTCTTCAGTTCTGTGTTTGTAGATTAAATTTTCTGTTTAGTTCTGTTTTTTTTTTTTTTCAATAGAAATGATTGGAAGTCTCTTACTTCATTGAAGATCTATCACCTTCCTGAAAGATAATGATGGGTAATTAATTCTTGGTTGTAACTCTGAGTCCTTTGCCTTCCAGAATATGATATTCCAGGTCCTTTGATTTTCTTCCATTTTTTCATTCTTTTTTGTTTGACTGTTTCTTGCTGTCTCACAAAAAAAAAATAAGCTTCCATTTGCCCTGTTCTAGTTTTTAATGTGTGATTTTCTTCATTAGCTTTTTTTTTAAATCTCTTCTTCCATTTGGTTACTTCTATTACTTCAGGAGTTATTATTTTTTTTTAGATACTTTTTCCCCTTACTTTTCCAAGCTGTTGACTCTCATACATATATCTCTCATTTCCTTTCTCCTTTTTTTCTTCTACCTCTCTTATTTGTCTTTTGAAGTCTTTTATGAGCCTTTCCAAGAACCACCTGGTTTGAAACCAATTTATCTCACTCTTTGAGATTTCTTCTGTGAACATTCTATCCTCTCTGAGTTTGTATTTTGCTCTGCTCTGTCACCAAAATAGCTTTATATGGCCAAGGTTCTTTTTTTGTTTCTTGCTTATTTTCTTTCCTTTTTATTTTGGTATTTCCTCTCTCTCTCTCTCTCTCTCTCTCTCTCTCTCTCTCTCTCTCTCTCTAACTTTTAAGGTGGAGCTCTGCTCCTGCACTGTAGGGGAGCACTGCCCCAAGCTTTCTGTGATGCTTTGAGCCTTGGCTTTGAGCACAGCATCCCCTTGTGTTTGCAGAGGTAGCTTTGCCTGCTCATTTCAGGAAACATCCTGATTTCCCAGAGTTTGCCTTCAGAGCTGGAACTGGAAGCTTCCCCACTAATTGGCTCTTTGCTGAGCCAGAACTGAAGATTTTAGTTGCTGATTTGCTCTGATTAAGAGCCTCTCACTGGCTCTTTCCCAGAATCTTTCTGAGTTGGGCTGAACACCCTTTTCACTCCTGTGTGACTCTTTTTCCAGTCTATCTTGAGCTGGAGAGTCATTGTATCAGACTGTTCAGAGGCTTGTTTCATTTGATTTTTGAGGGACCCTGAGAGAACTTGAGCAGTTTTTTGGCTTTACACTGCTGTCTTGGCTCCACCCTCAGAAGTCTCTAATTGGCTCTTCTAGTTACAGAACATTTGTTTGAATTTCTGAACCTGAAATCCAAAGAAACATTTAAGAACAAAAATATATTCTGTCAAATATAATCTTTCCCCTTAAAGTCCCAGATCTTTATCATTAGGGTGGTAATTCACCCCCCCCTTTATGTGAGTCCAAAAAGCAGAACTCTTAAACATTGCTCTTCTCCATGACAACCATCACCTTCTTCAAGATCATAAGGAAAATCTAGGTCTGTTTTATTATCAAAACCATTTTTGCCTACCAATATTCATCTTCATAAATATTCTTTAGTAAATATCTTTCCCAATGATGCTGATGCTGAGATCATTTAGAATTAAAAAACTATAGCTGCATGAGCATTTTAGTCTCCAAAGATTTAAGGGCTTTGAAATGAACAAACATTAGGTTTTATGCTATTTTAAAAAGAACACCATGAGCCAGACTGAAATGAAGATAGAATATATCTTCAGGTATTGTTTACTGGAGATAACATTTTGTATAATCCTTTTATACTACCCTATAAGTATAGCATGGGTAACAACAACAACAACAACAACAACAAAGATAATAGAAGGCAGAAAAGATATTAAAGATTCCTCCTAAAAATTGATCCTGAAATAAAATAATTTTTAAAAATGAATAACTTAACAAAACCAAAAATCTGTACAATATAATATCTATGGAAGAATCATATGGGCACAAATAAATACTCAGATTCTCTTCAGAATTCAGGAATGTTCTTTTTTAAAATTTTATTTTCCCTAGTTATATGTAAAAATTATTTTTAACATTTATTTTTAAAATTCTGATTTCTAGATTCAGGCACCATCACATCTGCCTTTGGTTCTGAATAGCATTTTTCATCATAAGTCCTTCAGAGTTGTCTTCGATTATTTATTGTTGAGAATAGTGATATCATTTAAAGTTGGTCATCTTATAATACTAATGTTTTTTTTTTGTACACAGTACATTTTAATTTACATCAATTCATGGAAATATTTGTAGGTTTTTCTGAGAGCATCTTACTCATTTCTATTTATAGCACAATGGTATCCTTCATAATCACATGCCACAATTTACTTATCCATTTACCAATTGATAAACATCCCCTCAATTTCCAATTCTTTGCCCTTAGAAATAGAGCTGCTATAAATGGTTTTTTTCCCCCCCACATATAGGTTCTTGCCTATTTTTTTCCTGTGACTATTTCACAGGATTAATTGGGAGGATCAAATTAAGTTATTAAAAATGTTTTGCCAAAAATAATGTTTTATATAAATGTCATTTATTATTATGATAATCTAAATAATGAATAGATACAGTTATTAGGGCAGTATACTTTCATCCTGTGCAATTAATTAAGTAGAATATATGAATACGGAATTTTATGTGTGTGTATGTGTGTGTGTGTGTGTGCGTGTTAGGACTAGCAGGTAGTGAATTTAAAGGGACAAGGAAAATAAAGTGTAAGAATATTGTAGAGTTGAATTAGTTAATTTTAGGGTCAAGATTATTAAGGAAAAAAAAGTGGGAACTGACAAGGAACAATGGGCTGAGAATACAATGAATGATAGAAGAAATAAATATTAAAGTATGGATGAAAAATAAATATTAAAGTATGGTTTGGGGGCTAGAAAGTAGAATTTCAAAATTCAAAAATATCACCATTTTTGTTATTGTGATGTATATGTTCTAATGATTTCATTGAGTGATAGAGGGTGAATAATTATGTAGGTCATGGGATCTGATGAGGTTAATTAACTGAGAACTGATCTTTTAAATTTATTTTTAAAGCTTTTATTTTCAAAATACAAGCGTTAATAGTTTTCAGCATTCACTCTTGCAAAACCTTGCACAACAAATTTTTTCTTCCTCCCTACCTTTCTACACCCCCAGATGCAAGTAATTCATTATATATTAAATGTGTGCAATTCTTTTTTACATAGTTACACAATTATCGTGCTGCACAAGAAAAATCAGATCAAAAATAAATGTAAGAAAGAAAACAAAATGAAAGCAAAGAACAACAAAAAAGTGAAAACTCTATGTTGTGATCTATACTCAGTCCCCACAATCCTCTCTCTTGGTGCCTTTGGCTCTCTCCATCACAAGACTATTGGAACTGACTGTAATCACCTCATTGTTGAAGAGTCACATCTATCAGAATTGATCATCATGTAATCTTGTTGTGGATATGTACAATGTTCTTTTGGTTCTACTCAGAGAAGTGATCTTTTGTGAGAAATTCTTAACATGTATGAATGTAGGGTGAAGTGCATAACTGTCAGATACTGAACTATTTATTTTATTTTTGTTTCACAGAAACTACATTTCATTATTTATTTATTTATTTTATCAATTGTATTTTATTTTTCCAAATACATATAAAAATAGTTTTTAACATTTGATTTTCCACAACTTTTGAGTTCCAAATTTTTCTCCCTTCCATCTTCACCTCCCTTCTCCCCAAGACATAAAGCAATCTGATATAGCTTAAATATGTGTTTTCCTTTTAAAGATATTTTCATATTCATCATGTGCAAGAAAAATCAGACTAAAAGAAAAAACAACAACAACAACAAATAAACAAAAAGGCAAAAATATTATGCTTCAATCCACATTCAATCTCCATGTTTCTCTCTCTGGATTTGGATGGTATTTTTCATCCTAAGATTATTAGAATGGCCTTGAGTCACCATATTGAAAAGAGCCAAGTACATCACAGTTAATCATCACATAATCTTGTTGATACTGTGTACAATGTTCTCCTTACTTACTTAATTTGGTATCAGTTTATGTAAGTATTTGTAGCATTTTCTGAAATTAGCCTGCTAATTTATGAAGCTATTCCCCAACAGACAGGCATCCTCTTAATTTCCAGGCCTGTGTCACTACAAAAATGACTGTTACAAACATTTTTGCATATGTAGGTCTTTTTTTTATCTATTTAATCTTTTTAGGACACAGACCCAGTGGAGATACTGCTAGATCAAAGGGTATACACAGGTTTATAGCCCTTTTATGACAGTTCTAAATTGCTCTACAGAATAATTAGATCATTTTACAACTGCACCAATAATGTATTGGTATTCTAGTTTTCCCACATCCCCTCTAACATTTATCATTATCTTTTTTTGTCTTCTTAGTCTAACTAAATGAGGAGAAATGGTACCTCAGAGTTTTCTTAATTTGCATTTCCCTAATCAATAGCAATTTAGAGCATTTTTTTCATATGACTAGAAAGGACTAATTTTTTTTATCTGAAAATTGTCTATTCGTATCCTTTGTATATTTATCAAATCAATTGAGGAATGACTTGTATTATCAATTTGAGACAATTCTCTATATATCTTAGAAATGAGATCTTCATCAGAAACAATGGTTATAAAAATTTCCTTCACTTTTCTGCTTTCCCTGTAATCTTGGTTCCACTGGCTTTTTTTTTTTTTTTTGTGCAAACAAAACAAACCAACCAAAAAAACACTTTAAAATATTTAACAATAAAAATAATTAATAATTTTGTTTTCAAAATACATGCAAAGATAGTTTTCAAATTTTCTCCCTTCTTTATCTCCCCCCCTTTCCTAGATAGGAAGCAGTTCAATATAGGTTAAACGTGCAAAAAAACTTTTTAAATTTAATGTCATCAAAATTATCCATTTTATATTTCATAATGTTTCTCTTTCTTCTTTGGCTACATAGTCTTCCCTTTGCCACAGATCTGACAGATAGACTATCACTTGCTCTATTAATGTGCTTATAGTATCACCCTTTATATTTAAATCATGAACTCTTTTTACCTTATTTTAGGACAAAGTGTTAGATTGGTCAATGTCTAGTTTCTGCCATACTATTTTCTAGTTTTCCCAACAATTTTTATCAAAAAGCCAGTTTTTATCCCAGTAGGTGGAGTCTTTGGATTTATCAAACATTAGATTACTATAGTCATTGAGTATAGTGTCTTGTGAACCTAACCTATTCCACTGATCCACTGTTCTATTTCTTAGGACAAAATAGTTTTGATGACCACCACTTTAAAATAATAGTTTTGGGACTGCCACAACTAGAGCACATTTCTTTGCTTTTTTTTTTTTTTTCATTAATTCCATAAATATTATTGACCTTTTGTTCTTCTAGAGGAATTTTGTTAGTGTTTTGTTTTTTTTTTTTTTTTAGCTCTCTAAAGTAATTTCTTGACAGTTTGATTGGTATAGCACTGAATAAATAGATTAATTTAGATGGAATTGTCATTTTGATTATATTAACTTGGCCTATACACCAGCAATTGATATTCTTCTAATTGTTTATATTTAACTGTATTTGTGTGAATAGTTTTGTATAATTCCTGTCTTTGTCCTGGCAGGTGGATTTCCAAATATTTTATATTGTCTGTATTTTTTTTTTAATTTATTTGTTTGTTTTTTAGTACTGAGGTTTTTTCTTTTTGATTTTGTTAAATTTTATTTATTTTATTCTGAACTTAAGAAATAAAACAAGCATGTCCATAACTTAGAACAGAAAAAAATTGTACATGTAACTGTTAAATATATTAAAGTATAAATTAAATACAAAATAAGTATACATCATACCTAATTTTTTTTAAAAGTCTATTCATCTGGGAAGCTAGGTAGCATAGTGTATAGAGCACCAGCCCTGAAGTCAAGAAGATCTAAATTCAAATCTAGCCTCAGACACTTAACACTTACTATCTGTGTTACCCTGGGCAACTCACTTAACCCCAATTGCCTCAGAGGGAAAAAATCTATTCATCTCCTTTTTAATTTAATTTAATTTATTCTTTTTTTTGTGGTTAGATTTATCAAATTCTGAGAGAGGATGGTTGAGATCCTCCACTAATCTTCTCTAAGAATTTGTATGTTGTGCCCCTTGGTGTATGTATGTTTAATATTGATATTACTTAATTGTCTATGGTATCTTTTAGCAAGATGTAATTCCCTTCATTATTTTTTAATATTTGATCTATTGCTTTTGCTTCGTTTGAGATCAGGATCACTACCCCTGCTTTTTTTTTTTTTTTTTTTTAACTTTAGCTAAAGCATAATATTTTGCTCTAGCCTTTTGCTTTTACTCAGTATATATCTCTCTGTTTCACTTGCGTTTCTTGCAAACAACACATTGTAGGATTTTGACTTTAATCCATGCTGCTATCCACTTTCCTTTTATGGGAGAGTTCATCCCATTCAGATTCACAATTAAGATTACTAAGTTTATTTCCTGCCATCCTATTTTGTCCTGGTTGTACTTTTCTCTTTCCTTCCACTCTTTTCCTCTTCACCAAAGTTTTGCTTCTGATCCTCCTCTTCCTCAATCTTCCCTCTTTTTGCTCACCCCCTCCTCTTAGCCTTTCCCTTTCTACTTTTGCCCTCATTTCAATTAGCCTCTTTCTTTTCTTTCCTCTCCTACTTATAGACAATGGTATTTTGTTTCTAAAACAAATCTGATGAGATTAAGGTTCAGACAATGCCCATTCCCCTTCTTTCATTTCCTCAAATGTAACAAGTCTTTTGTGCCTCTTCATGTGATATAATTTATCCCATTTTGCCTCCTCCTTTTCTTCTCCAAATAAAATTCCTTTTCCACCCTCTTTCTTTTTTATATCATCACATTAAAATCAACTTATACCCACACCTTTTTCTTCTAGAGGAATTTTGTTAGTGTTTTTCTTAGCTCTCTAAAGTAATTTCTTGACAGTTTGATTGGTATAGCACTGAATAAATAGATTAATTTAGATGGAATTGTCACATGTCTATGTATATACCATTTCCTACTGTCCTGACAAAGATACAGTTCCCAAGTATTATTTTCTCATGTAGGGATATAAACATTTTAACCTAAATTTTTTTTCTTTCCTATTTACCTTTTGTTGCTTTTCTTGAATCATATTTGAAGATCAAGTTTTCTGTTTAATTCTAGTCTTTTCATCAGAATGATTGAAAAGCGTACTTTTAATCTAATATCCATCTTTTCCTCTTACAGATATTATTCAATATCTGTTGATTCTTGGTTGTATTACAAGTTCCTTTGCCTTCCATTGCCTCTCACTGAATTTCTGCCATGATGAGGCTTTCCTATTGTACTAGGTTGACTATTACTTGTTATGCCCTTTTAAGGGATTTGCAATTATCCTTCTGTACTTTCATTGGAGATCTCAAAGAAGGTTGCCTGATCCATTGGCATGATGAAATAGGACATAGTAGTCTATACTGATATATTTTGGCTAAGAGCTGCCTGCTAGTTGCCCTGCGCCAGATCTCCCATGCAGAGTCATTCAGTACCCCGCCTGTGCTGAGCTGCATTTCCCCCTGTGCAATTAAGACACACTTCTCAATTGTTTCTAAGTTTTCTTAAGCTGGAAAATTATTACATTTCAAATATTTGTGGGTTCTGTCACTCTAGAATGTGTTCAGAGGCTTGATCTAGCATTGATTCTAAGGGAAGCTTAGATAAGACAATAATAATAATAAGGCTTTTCTCCGGCTATGCCCCCAACAGAGAACTTTTTAAGAAAGGAAAGAGAATGACCTGACAGTTGGTAGATCATACCACTGGGTTATATATATCAAAGATCAAAAGAGGATTGATTTCTGATAAATAATGACAGAAAGAAACTATAAGAAGTAATAAGTTAGAGCAAAGGGAATGTCAAATCCTTCTCTTGTTCTAATGTACTAGGAGATATGAGAAAATGTAATAAAAACTGTTCTGAGATGGAATGTGTTTGAGGCAAACATATTTCCATTACAGTAAAAAGATAAAAAGGAGAATGAAATAAAAACACAGGATGAAAGGAAATTTGCTAAGGGATGAATCTTCCACAAGGCAAATGGACAGAAGAACTGAGGAAATGAAAGAGAGAAGTGAAAGGCAATGTATGTTTATTTTATTTTTGGATGCTGGTGATTGATTAACAGGAAATAGGCAAAAGTAGGATTTTAATTTTTTCTGTAGTACTGAGGACTAGTGGTTGTGTTCGTCATGATCTAAAAGCTGTGAATCCTGAAAAGTGCTGATGACAGTATTACCTTTATAAAACAAAACAAAACAACTCAGAGTTGGGGCAATGGAGGTGGTAGTAAATTTACTTAAATACTTTCTCTTCCTGAGTTGCATGATAATTTTCTCATATTTCTTTTTCTATTTATCTCAATTTATCTCTTTATTCTGTCCCAGACTTTTTGCCAAGTTATTATTCACTATCTACCCAGTAAGTGTGCTCATTCTCACCAAGATTTCTCTTGTTTTCCCATCTCTATATTCTTCTCCTTGGTTATAGTATAGTGATCATGACTATAATGATATACACACTTTATTAATCTTTCTTCTGAAGAACAACATTACATCTCCAATGGTCTGTTGCATACTTGAAACCAATTGTCCCAATAAAATTTCAAAGGCAACACATCAAAAATGCATATATCTTCTTTAATAAATCTATCCCTCCTCTATATTTTCCTATTTATGTTGATGATGCCAGCATTCTTCTTCCTGCCTAGATTTGCACTCTTGAAGTCATGATTAATTCTTCCTTCCCCATAACCATCTTAAATCCTATTACTTGCCAAGTCCTGTTAATCATCTCTAATCTATCTACTTTTCTCTATGCACAGACACCACTTTAATGCAGACTATCTTTGCCTTTCACTTAAACTGCTGTAATAACCTCATATTTGTCCTTTCCCATCTTTAATCCATTCTTCACAAACCTGCCAAAATACATTTTCTAGGGCAGAGTTCTGATTTCTAGATCATATGACCAACATATTGAAGTATAAGATTTTTTTCTCCTATCCTTAGAAATTCTCAAAACTTATAGATGTAAAAATTGTGTGCAGAAACAAAAGTGGTTGCAGCTGCTCCAAAGGAAAGACACTAAGAAATCTGATGAGGTAGTGATCTGATGAATTTATGGCAGAGAAAACTAATCATAAAGGCTCACACAGCACCCCTTTTCCCATGAGATTGAGCACAACCATATTCATATCAATTTATTTGAAACGATTACAGTTTCTTGAAGCATGTCTTGCCCCAATCCTTACCCTAAGATTCTATGTCATTAAGTATCAAGTTCATATGTTTTTGGAAGAAGAGGTATAGGAGAATAGAAACATGTTCTGTTCACAACAGAAAATTGTTGTGCTGTAAAAGCATTCAGCCAAATTACTAAAGTCCCAAAAGAAAATGATTCAGTTGTGTGTGTGTGTGTGTGTGTGTGTGTGTGTGTGTGTGTGTGTTTTGGAGAAGGGGGATACTGGATCAGGCTAAAGGAAAGAAAGGAAACATCCTGATAGGGTTAGTTTTGAAGTCCTAGAAGTCTGATAGAATGGAACTTGAATCTGTAAGTACTGAATTTTACAAAGTATGACAAGACTTAAACAGCTTTGTTGTACAATCCTTTGACAATCTGCCATCAAAAGGGAATGATTGAAAAAATAAGTGATAGCAGAATGTAAGGATTTTTTTCCCCTGAAATTGACAAATATCTCAGAAGGAAAAAAAAAATGTGTTAAAAACTTAGAAAATATGGATATAAATTATGAAAGAAGATATTAATATGGGTGTTATGATGGTCACTAGAACATAAATGAGCTTAAATGTCTCTAAGTAAATATTACAAGAAAGAGGAAACTGAACAAACACAAGATGATGCAGAACAGGCCCTGGATTTCTAGAAGATCATGGAACCATAGTAATATTTTTTATTTCGCTAATAGTTTCAGAGAGAAATATGAATCACTGAAGTAGAATTTATGGTCTATACTGCATTGGCAGAATACAAAAAACTTGAATATATGATGGCAAATATCTCCAAAGATATGAAAGAGAAAATAACTAATGAGCAATACTAAATCACAGAAATGAAAAGCAATTGGGAAAAGAAGCAAAAATAACATACAATTTCTAAGGAAAATATATTGTTCTTAAAGACAGAAAGTGTAGTTAGAACTTAAGCATCATAAGATTCCTTGAAGAACAGGAAATCTAAACAAAAACAAAACAAAACAAAACTATTGAATATAATAATGCAATAAAAATACAAGAAAACTTCCTAGGACCGAATACCAAAAAACAAAATGCCAAACCAATGAAACCATAGATTGCCTTCAGGAAGGGGAAAAACTAATTTTGTAATTTCATTAAACATTGTTTAAATAATTTCAATAACAACAAATTCTACAAATTAGCAGTTCATACATGAAAGGAAGAAAATCACAAGTCTATTCTGCACTTTGTACAAATCATACAAAGGAATAGATTAATATATTCTGAAGCAAAAAGCATCTCAAGATGCAAATTAAAATGAAAATCTGAAATTAATTAATAATATAAAAAGGAATATGTAGCAATCATAGAAAAATGTGAGATTATCTGCTTATAAAAGACCAAGGAAAAATGGGGGAGGGGAAAGAAGGAAAGTACAAATAATGCTATATATTAATCAAAAGAAAAAAAACCTATAGGCCAAAATAATAATAAAAAAAAAAACTAATTACAGAGAGATCATTACAGGATTTTTCTCTAAGAAATGAGTCAAAATTTTAAGAATACAAGTCATTCCCCATTTGACAAATGGTCAAAGGATATGAATAAGCAATTTATCAGATGAAGAAGTTAAAGCCATTTCTAGATATATGAAAAAGTGCTCTAATGAAAATTAAGACAAATTGGAGATACAACAATACACCACTCAGGCTAAGAAGATAGGAAATGATAATAATAAATGTTGGAAAGGAAGATTGTAAAGGCAGAAACTCACTCCACCTTTCCCAAAAACTATTCCAAATTCTTTAAATAATAACTCTTTATACATTTTAGAGTATCAGAATACCAAAAAAGATGGAGGAGAACATTTCCCAGGTAAAGACAGCTTTGGAAAGTCAGCAGAAAAGGTCTGTGACATCAAGGTGGGAGTCAAGGATACAGTACCAGTGCAGGCAATGCCAGAACAGCCCCAGCCAAGTCCTGATCCCTACCCCTGATCCCACACTAGTAAAGCAGGAATGGCTCTGACAGGAATTAATCAGCAGCAGTGCCAGTGGCTTTTAGACCTCTCAGACTTGGGAAGTCAGCAAAAAAGATCTGAAACCAGAGTGGGATCCCAGTGCACAATCTCAGTGTAAGCTGCATCAGTGCAGCCCTGACCTCACACCCAGACCATGACATAAAAGACAAGAATAGGTCTAGTGGCCAGGGAATCAGCAGCAGTACTGTTGGCTTTCAGATCTCTCAGCCCAGAGAATCCAAGCACATGCTATGCCAGTGCAGCCTTAACCTCAGCCCCAGCCTCAGTGCCAGCAAAACAAGACCTCTGAATCAGAAACAGTACTGGTAGTACCTCTCCACCCAAAAACCAAAACACCAAAGATGACTTGGAAGGTCAGCAGAAAATGTTTACCTGTGGTATGAGAGGGCTTTGAGAAGCCAGCAAAACAAGAGTGGGCATGGGCATTGGAGGTGGGTGCAACTTCTTGAAGCTTCAGCTCCTAACAGTTTTAGGGCAGAAAAGAATGCTTGTGATCAGGTCCCTAAAAGCATCTCTGGAAACTGGTGCACACAACTCTTAAAGCTTGGGAATGCACCCTAAACCTGGAAACAGAACCTTACTTTAATAATGATTTTAAAGCTCAGTAATAAGTTAGGAAAATGAATAAATAACAGAAAGTTACTATGTTAACAAGGAAGGTCAGAAAACACATTCAGAAGGTGACAGAGTCAAAGCTCCTAATCTAAAACCTCCAATAAAAAAGAAAGAATTGGTCTCTGGCAATGGAAGAACTTAAAAGAGATTTTGAAAATCCAGTGAAATAGATGGAAAAAAAATTGAGAAAAGAATTGAAAGTGGTGCAAAAAGAAAGGAAAAAAAGAAAATGAGAACAATTCCTTAAAAGCAAAATTGGCCAAATGGGAAAGGACATGCTGAAGAAAATAATTCCTAATGACTTTATGAGAAATTGGGATATAATAAAGCAAAACTAAAACAAAAATTTAAAAAAATAGAAAACGTGAAATATCTCATTGGAAAAATAACTGACATGGAAAATTGATCTACCTGAAAGTCATGATCAAAAAAAAAAGAGACTGAATATCATCTTTCTAGGAATTGTTGAGAAAAACTACTGATTTTCTGGAACTCTAGGATAAAATAGAATTTGAAAGAATCCACCCATCACCTGCTGAAAGAGGTCTCAAGATGAAAACTCCCAGTGATACTGTAGTCAGATTTCAGAATTTCTATTACAAGGCAAAAACATTGCAAATATACACAAAGAGCCAAAGAGTTTAAGTACAGTGAAGCCACAATCAGTATACTACAAGATTTAGCAGCTTCTACATTTAAATACTAAAAGGCTTGGAAGATTCCATTTTGAAGAGCAATGGAGCTAGGATTACAATCAAGAATCACATATCTAGCAAAACTGAATATAATCTTTCAAGAGAAAAGCTGGGAATTCAATGAAATAAAGGATTTTCTTTTCTTTCTTTTTTTTTAAATTTATTAAAGCTTTTTATTTTTCAAAACATATGCATGGACTGTTCTTCAATATTAGCCCTTGAAGATGGCAGAGAAGACACACGTCTTTCAGAGCTCTCCTCTACCCTCAAACTATTTTTACAAAACTCAGTCTCTGAATTAGTGCTCAACTGTTAGAATCATGAATATTGGGAGCACAACACATTACCAACAGAAGATGATCTCAAACTTCACCAGAAAAAGTCTGTTTTTGCTCATGTGGGGTCAGAACAAGGTTAGGTCAGGTGCAGACTCAAGCAGACAGGTAGACAAGAGAGCACAGAGAACAACTCAGCTGAGCAGACTGGAGGGGGGCAGGGTGTGGTCTTCAATGGCTGAAAATTTGCAGGGAGAATTCTATCACAGTGCTGGCTACTTTGCTCTGGCAGCAAGCCAATAGATCAGCAGAGAAGCCATAAACACACTGGGTAAAGACTATAACCCCAAAACACTAGAATCTCTTTGAACATGGCTGCACCTATGCAGCACCAGGAAGAACTCAGCACGATCTCAGCTGGCAATTGCTAATCCCAGCAGCCTCTAATCCCAGTGCAGCCACTGATCCCAGCGCAGCTGCTGCCTTCTGCTGCTGCTTTGCTGACACTTCCTGTTGTCTGTTGAAGAAGCTCAGTAACCCCTCATTGCCCCCAAAGCAACCGCAGCTTTTTTTTTTTTTTATGAGTAAAAAGGCAAAGAGGGCTCTAACTATAGATAGCTTCTATACTGAAAGAGAGAGATTTCACATCAAGAGGAGACTAAAAACAGTTTGTCTCTAGATGAAAACCTAAAGGTGCATATGATCTCGTCCCCACCACATAGGCTCTCCTAGAAGAAATTAAAAAGGCTCTTAAAAGAGAACTAGAAGATAAATGGGGAAAGGAAAAGGAAGCTTTGCAAGAGAGTCTGGATAAGGCATGTGACTCATTAAAAGACAGAGGGGAAAAAGAAAACCACTCCCTGAAAACAGAATTTGTAAATTGAAAAAAAGAAAATAACTCCTTAAAAAATAAAATTGGCAAAATGGAAAAATAAAATCATAGAACAAAACAACTCATTTAAAAACTCGTGGACAATTACAAAAAGAAATAAAAAAAGTAAATGAAGAAAATTCATTAAAAATCAGAATTGAACAAATAGAAATAAATGAATTGAACAGACACCAAGAATCAATCAAGCAAAAACAAAAAAATGAGAAAAGTAGAAAAAAATGTTAAATACCTACTTGGGAAAACAACATACCTAGAAAATAGATCTAGGAGAGATAATCTAAGGATTATTGGACTCCATGAAAATCAGGATAAAAAAAAGAGCTTAGACACTTTTTTTCAGGAAATCATCAAAGAGAACTGCCCAGATGTCATAGAATCCAAAGGAAAAATAGACATTGAAAGAATTCATTGATCACTTACTGAAAGAGATTCCAAAATTAAAACTCCAAGAAATATTGTGGCTAAATTCCAGAACTATCAGACCAAGGAAAAAATAATACAAGCAGCCGGGGGAGGGGAGGAGGGAAACAATTCAAATACCGAGGAGCCACAATAAGGATCATTCCGGATCTAGCAGCATCTACATTAAAGGATCAAAGGACCTATAATCTGATATTCCAAAAAGCAAAGGAACTTGGTATGCAGCCAAGAATAACTTACCCAGCCAAAATGAGCATTTTCTTTCAGAGAAGAGGATGGACATTCAATGAAATAGGTGAATTCCATTTATTTCTGATGAAAAAAACAAAGCTAAACAAAAAGTCTGACCTCCAAATATAGGACTCAAGAAAAGCATAAAAAGGTAAAAAGAACTCTTGAGAACTGTATTTCTGTTATGGATATACATAAAGAATATGTGTATAATTTGGTTTTACTGTTATAATATAAAAAAGGATCTAGAGGTGGAAAGGAAATTGTACCAGAAAAAGGGAAAAATATGGAGGTATTACATCTCACAAAGGGGCAAAGGAAACTTATTATAACTGAAGGAAAGAAGGGAGGGGGTGAACATAAGAGTCACAAATCTTACTTTCATCAGAATTGGCTCAAAGAGAAAATATTAGGCATATTCACTTTTCTTTTTATTTAATAGTCTTTTATTTACAGGTTATATGTATGGGTAACTTTACAGCATTAACAACTGCCAAACCTCTTGTTCCAATTTTTCACCTCTTGCACCCCATCCCCTCCCCCAGATGGCAGGATAACCAGTAGATGTTAAATATATTAAAATATAAATTAGATACACAATAAGTATACATAGCCAAACCATTATTTTGCTGTACAAAAAGAATCAGACTCTGAAATATTGTACAATTAGCAGGTGGGCATAAATATGGGGATTGGGAATTCAATGTAATTGTTTTTAGTCATGACCCAGAGTTCTTTCTCTGGGCGTAGCTGGTTCAGTTCATTACTGCTCCATTGGAAATGATTTGGTTGATCTCATTACTGAGGATGGCCAGGTCCATCAGAACTGTTCATCATATAGTATTGTTGTTGAAGTATATAATGATCTCCTGGTCCTGCTCATTTCACTCAGCATCAGTTCATGTAAGTCTCTCCAGGCCTTTCTGAAATCATCCTGTTGGTCATTTCTTACAGAACAATAATATTCCATAATATTCATACACCATAATTTATTCAGCCATTCTCCAACTGATGGGCATCCATTCAGTTTCCAGTTTCTAGCCACTACAAAAAGGGCTGCCACAAACATTCGTGCACATACAGGTCCCTTTTCCCTTCTTTATAATCTCTTTGGGATATAAGCCCAGTAGTAACATTGCTGGATGAAAGGGTATGCACAGTTTGGTAACTTTTTGAGCATAGTTCCAAACTACTCTCCAGAATGGTTGGATTCATTCACAACTCCACCAACAAAGGCATATTCACTTTACAGAGAAACTTCTCCCCCTCATTGAAAAGTGGGAGGGGAAAAGCAAAAAGGAAAGGGGTAGGCTAAATAAAAGGGAATACAGAAATTGTAAGAGAAAGGTTTAATAAAAGGGGAGGAACTTTAAGGGGTGAGGAGGGATCCTAAAGAATGAGGGCTATGTGAAGCAAGTGGTGCTCACAAGTTTAAAACTGGAGAGGAGGGCAAGAGGAAAAGAAAAGGGAAAAGCACAACTTGGGTTAACAAGATGGTAGGAAATACAGAAATAGTAATTTTATCCATAAATGTGAATGGGGTAAACAGCAGAGTGGACTAAAAGCCAGAATCCTACAATATGTTGTTTACAGGAAACATACTTGAAGTAAGGTGATACATACAGAGTAAAGGAAAAGGGCTGGAGCGGAATCTACTATGCTTCAGGTGAAGTCAAAAAAAGCAGGGGTAACCATCCTGATCTCAGATCAAGCAAAAGCAAAAATTGATCTCATTAAAAGAGATAAGGAAGGAAACTATATTTTGCTAAAGGGTAGTGTAGATAATGAAGCCATATCAGTACTAAACATATATGCACCAAGTAGTATAACATCTAAATTCCTAAAGGAGACGTTAAGAGAGTTGTAAAAAGAAATAGACAGTGAAACTATAATAGAGGGAGATCGCAAACTTGCACTCTCAGAACTAGATAAATCAAACCACAAAATAAATAAGAAAGAAGTTAAAGAGGTAAATAGAACATTAGAAAAGTTAGGTATGATAGATCTTTGGAGAAAACTAAATGGAGACAGAAAGGAGTATACTTCCTTCTCAGAAGTTCATGGAATCTATCCTTAAAATAATAAACAATATGTATCTAAAACCTACAGCAAGCATTATTTGTAAAGGATAGAAGCTGGACACATTACCAATAAATCACGGTGAAACAGGGGTGCCAATTATAGTCACTATTATTCAACATTGTACTAGAAATGTTGGCTTTAGCAATAAGAAAAGAAAAAGAAATTAAAGGAATTAGAATAGGCAATGAAGAAATAAAACTATACAGAGTGATACTTAGAGAATCCCAGAAAACCATCCAAAAACCTATTGGAAACAATTCATAGGTTTAGAAAAATTGCAGGATCTTAAATAAACCTACACAAATTATATTTTATATTACTTTTTAATATATTACTTCCAAAGCTCATGAGCCAGAGATGGAGAAATTCCATTTAAAATTAATTTAGACAAAATAAAATACTTGGGGGTCTATCTACTAAGAGAAGCCCAAGAAATATATGAACACAATTACAAAATACTTATCACAAAAATAAAATTACATCTATACATTTGGAAAAATATTAATTGTTCATGGCTAGACTGAGCTAAAATAATAATAATAAAAAAATTCTGCCTAAATTGGTCTACTTGTTCAGTGCAATAACAATTAAATTGCCAAAACATTATTTTATAGAATTATAAAATGTAATAACAGAATTCATCTGGAAGAAAAAAAATTAAGAATATCAAGGAAAATAATAAGAAAAAATGTAAAGAACGTTGGCTTAGCAGAACCAAACCTAAAACTATAATATAAAGCAGCAGTAATCTAAAGCTTTTGGAACTTATTAAGAAATTGAGTGATGGATCAATGGAATAGATTAGATAAACAGCACAATAATCAAGGCCTATATCAGTCTAGTATTTGATAAATCTCCAAATTCCTTCTTCTGAAATAAGAACCACTATTTGACAAAAATTGCTGGGATAACTGGAAAATGTGTCAGGAAAAAAAAAAAGACTTAGAACTACATCTCACCTCCCATACCAAAATAAGATCAAAATGGATACATGGTTTAGGCATAAAGGATGATACAATAAACACATTAGGAGAACAAAAGATAACTTACTTATTAGACTTTGGAGAAGGGAAGCATTTATTACCAAAGAAGAATTAGAGAACATTATAAAAGGTAAAATAGACAACTTTGATTATATTACATTAAAAATGTTTTACACAAACAAAACCAACAGAAACAAGATTAAAAGGGAAGTACATAGCTGGGAAAATATTTATAGTGATTATTTCTGATAAAGGTCTCATTTCTAAAATATAAAGAACTGTGTTAAATTTATAAGAATATATGCCATTCCCCAATTGATAAATGGTCAAATGATACGAGCAATTTTCAAATGATGAAATTAAAGCCATTTAAAATTATATGAAAAAATTCTCTAAATCACTATTAATCAGAGAAATGCAAACTAAAACAACTTGGGTACCATGTCACATCTCTCAGATTGGCTAAGATGACATGAAAAGGTAATAAATATTAGAGAATATGTGGGAAAACTGGAAGCTTAATGCATTGTTGGTGGAATTATGTAATGATCCAACCATTATGGAGAGCAATCTGGTACTATGCTCAAAGCACTATAAAACTGTGGATATCCCTTGACCCAAGAGTGCCATTACTTAGTTTGAAAATCATAAAAGGGGAAAGCATGACCCACATGTATAAAAATGTTTGTGGCAGCTCTTTTTATGGAAGCAAAGAAATATAAAAAGAGTGCATCCCCATCAATTCGGGAATGGCTGAACAAGTGTGGTACATGAAGGTAATGAAATATTATTTTCTTTAAAAAATCATTGACAAGCTGATTATAGAAAGGCCTTGAAAGATTTACATGAACTGATGCTGAAGGGAAAAGAGCAGATCAGGAATGCATTGTACACAGTAACAGCAAGAATGTGTAATGATCAACTATGAAAGGCTTGATTCTTCTAAGCTCTTCAGTGATCCCAAGCAAACCCAATAGGCTTTGGGCAAAAAATGCCATTTGAATCTGAAAATATCTAAAGAGATGGAATGGAAATCAACACATGTTATGTTCACTTCTTTTTTCTGTTTTTTTTTTTTTAATATCTCCCATGGTTTTTCCCTTTTGCTCTGATTTTTCTCTCCCAGCATGATTATAAAGCAACATGTATTAAAATAAACTTACAAAAAAGTAAAATAAATTTTAAAAAGAAAATAAAAAGCTTTACTTAAAAAAGAAAAAATCTAAATCTTAAGTCTCATAGTCACTTCTCTACTCAAAAACTTTTAACAACTTCCCATTGTCCCTAAGAAAAATTACAGATCTCTTTTCTGAAATCTGAAGCCTTCTATTTTCTTTCTCCAATCTACTTTTAACATAATTGAAAGACTCATAGCTGCAAGAGACTTCAATAACCTTCTTATCTAAAACATAATTGGAAAAGAATCTCTACTGAATATACATCTACTTAAGGATGCCCTAATGTAAGAAATTTAACAATTATTTGGTATAGCATTTTGAAATTTTAAATAATCTGATTCAGAAGGAAAAAAAATTAATGTCCTGTCATCAGTCTTAAATTTGTCCTTTTCATGTTCAACACATTTCCCTGAATTCTTCCCGTTAGGATGAAACAGGATAATTTAAAATATATTTTATTTCATTATTTCCCAATTAAATTTAAACATTTTTTAACAATCCTGTTTTAAGATGTTTAATTCTCTTCTGACCCTCCCCTTCCTTGAGAAAACAAGAAATTTTATGTAGATTATATATATGTGTAAATTCATGTAAACAGATTTATCTGTCATGTTATAAAAGAAAACAGAAATAAAATAAAAACAATAAAAATAAAGTTTAAAAAGCATGCTAGACCTGTGATCAGAGTTCATAAGTTCTCTCTCTGGATGTGGATAATACTTTTCATCATGAGTCCTTTGCAATTGTCATGGATCATTGTCTTCATTAGAGTAACTAAGTATTTCACATATGATCATCCTTATGATGTTATTCTTGCTGCATACAATGTTCTTCTGATTCTACTTATTTCACTATGCATGAGTTCATGTAAGTCTTCCCAGATTTCTTTAACATCTTGCTCATCATTTTCTTATACTATGAGAGGGTTTCATCACAATCTTGAATGACAGCTTTTTTAACCATTCCCCAATTTATGAGCATACCCTCTACTTAGACATTTTGCTATTACAAAACCAGAACTATTAATATTTTCTATTAATAAGTTATTTTCTCTTTCCTTTGATTTCATTGGGATACAGAGTTGACAATGATATTACAGAACACAGCCAGGAAGTCCAGGGATTAAAGACCTGGGAGTGTATTCAGGAAGACTCTTTTTCCTGAGTTCAAATCTACTCAATCATTTACTAGTTTTGTGACCATAGGTAAGTCAATTAATTTTTTCCTTAGTTCCATATTAATACCATGAGCTGGAAAAGGATATCACAAAACACTCTAGTATCTGCCCATAAACACTAATGGGATCAGGCATGATAAGTATGCGTGCATATATGTATGCATAAACACATATATGTATAAACACACAATATACATACAATTAGCTATAATTATATAATTATTGTTATGTATTATACATACTAATAAATTTAATGATTAATTTATAATGTTACAAATTATATGTTTTATATATATATATATATATATATATATATATATATGCTTAGTTATTTAGTCATGCTTAGTTAGTTCCAAATTATTCTCCTCAATAGTTGAACTAGTTTAGAACTTCACCAGCAATGTGTTAGTGTCCCATTTCCTCCCACATTACCTTTAGAATTTAGCATTTTCCTTTTCTATCATATTAGTCAATCTCATAGGTGTGATGTGGTTTCTAAGATTTGCTTTAATTTGCATTTCTTCAATCAATAGTGATTTAGAGAATTTTAATGTGATTATTGGTAGCTTTGATTCTTTCTTCTGAAAATTGCCTATCTGTTTTCTTTGACCATTTATCATCTCAGGAATGGGCCTTTTTTAAATACTTTTTTTCCCAGTTCCCTATATATTTGAAAAAAAAAAAAAAAGAGGCCTTTGTCTAGTAAATGTCTGAGATTGAATTTGAACTCAGATCCTCTGTTTCCAAGAATAGTTCTATAACCTTTGACGTTTCATGCAGTTTATATTCTAGTCAAATTTGAATCATCACTGCTTCCAGATGATTGATTACCTCTGTTTATGTGTTTTTTCTTGATCTCTGTCTCTTAGAATTCTTCATCCTTCTTCTCCAAGCTACATGCTTCCTTGAACATAGTTTCTTGTTGAACCAGTTGACTATCATCCTATTTTCAAATTAGCTTTTATTTACTTTTGTACTTTTGTATTTTACTTTTTGAGCTTTTAGACAACTAATACGATGAAAGCTCTCTGAGGCCATGGGTTTTTTCCATTTTTTTCCTGCTTTGTTAAGATTTAACACAGTGATTTTCATATACTAGGACAAAAGCACACTTATGGAATTTTTAGTTAAGTTCTTGAAGAGACTGAATTACTCCATATTACTGAAATACTGAAATTTCATGGATATTACAATTGACCTGGTCAGGAAACTGGGTTTTAATCCTATCTCAATCAATAACCATTGTAACAAAAGTACTAAACCTCAATTTCCTCATCTGTAAAATAGGTCTAATTATAAGAACCACATATATTCATTGGAAGAGTCACATGGAATGACATATGGAAAGTATATTGACAATTCTAAAGTGAAAAATCTGAACTATTATTAAGTTGTGACCAGAATAATAATACCACCTAATAAAAAAAAATTAATTCTGCACTTGGTCTCACAAGATCAGAGTTCAAATCTCTCCTTAGATGATTGCTAGCTTTGTGATCATGGACAAGTTCTTCAAATTATTAGAGACACATTTTCCCCAATCACAAAATTAGGAAATATACTTGTACAATATATGTTATTGTGAAGACTGGGCAAGCTTTTTGCAGATGTGAAGGGCTCCATAGAACTGTAAATTATTGTTATTCAATTAAAGGATAAGCTTTAACATCTCTGTTTGACATTATCCATGGGCAGAGAACCCTGGCTAATAGCAAACCTAGGAAATGTGAACTCTAACTTATGCAGCTCATTCCAAACTTCTTGAGCTCTGTGAATATTTTAGAAGTTACGCCAATGTTCAAAGTGCAAATTCATAGGTGTGACATAATGATTGCAAGAAGAAATTCTACCTTGCAAGGAAGAGTAATTATGTTACTTCCTTGAAAAAAAGCAACTTCTTATGTCTTGTTCAGTGACTGGCACTTTAATGTGTTTAATGAATGTGTTTAATAAATGCTTACTACTATACTGATGTTGTGCAGGAAATGAGAAACCACTCCAATATCTTTGCTAACAAAAACACAAATGGACTTATGAAGAGTTGTCGATAGCTGAAGAACAACTAAATATCCGCAACAACAATTTACTGATGTAACTAATACACATACACACACATAAACTCACATACTTTACAAATTGTAAAGTGGATTACTTCTCCATCAAGAATAATAATTATAATAATAAAAAAGTTTTGCTTTATGATCCATTCTTTGAAATTAAGATTAATCCACCTAAGGACTTGAGTTCTTTTGAAGAGTCTTGAAGTCTTGAAGCGTCTTTTGCTTTACAGAATTTTAGTCATTATTTATATAGTTCTTTTGTTTCTATATACTTTGCTCTGTATCATTTATGCCTGTATTCCAAAGTCTTGCTGAGTTACTAATTTTTCACATTTTTCATAGTTTAATAATATTCCATTGCATTTAGACTTCATTTGGAATATGATATTAGATTCTGGGCACAACAGATTAAGAAGAAAACAGAAAACATTAAATTGAAGAGTTTGGGGAGAAGGGGAAGTAGGATGGTGAAGAGGCTTGAATCCATGTCAAGTTAGAATCTGATGAATTTTTATCATATTTAGTCTGAGAAAATAACAGAGGCCACGGTAGGGGTGGCTGGCTGGAGGGAACGTAATTGTATTCAATTATCCAAAAGATTGTCCTGTAAAGGAGGGACCTGATTTATTCTATTTAACCCCAGAAGAGAAAGGCTAGAGCCACGTGTAGAAGTTGCAAAGAAGTCAATTTAATCTTGATGCAAGGAAAATATCCTGATAACTAGAGCTATCTAAAAGTGGAATTGCTGAAATGGAAGATACTTGAACAGTGTTAGGGTCCCCAGGTCAGTGTCTAAGTTATGGTCAAAAAATTGGCAAACTCGGTTTATTTTCAAACTATGGGTCACATATTTATTTTGCTACTAACAGTAGGCTAAGTTCCAAAAGAAATTAGCAAAGAACCAAAAGTAAGATAGATAAACTTATAGGAAAAAGAAATCCAGATGCTTCATGTCTGAAATGCTAATTTTATGGCTTAGAGGTGTGGTTGACTAGTGGTCCAGATTTGACTTTGTGTGTAGGGGCAGTATCCATGGTGCTCTGAGCAGAGCTGGGGGGTGGGTAGAGAAATATCTTCAGTTTGTTTTAGGCCTGACTCATCATTGGGTCAGCTGGTGGACATCCAATTTTGTTCTGCAACTGAGATAACTTTAAGTACCTCATCATTGTTGCTGATTAGTTTTAGAAACCCATTATCACAGACCATCAGACTATTATCTGAATGAGATATTTGTGGTCTTAGCATCCTGGTCAGATAGAATAAACTGAGACCAGATAGCCAAGCATAAGAAAAAGATAATTTCTAACTACATAACTGTCAAGGCTAGCTAATTTTAGGGTTATTGGTGCAAGTTCCCTAGGAGCTACACCACATCAGAATGATTTGACCAGAAAGAATGTGAATTTTTTCCTTCCTTCAAGGAGCTGGTTATCACCTGTTGGATATGTAAAAGTGAATAATTCTTATGTGTAAAGATTGGAATAGATGGCTTCTGAGGTTTCTTCCAACCCTCACATTCTTTTCTGTGATTCATATCCTTTATTTTGTTCAGCTATTCTGCATGGATGGGCACCCCATTTTTGTTAACCACAAAGTACTGCTATAAGTATTTTTATGAGACTTTTTTTAAAAACATTTTTAGGGGCACTTGACACCTTAAGTAAAAAAAAAAAAATGAAAAATTTTTTTTCCCTTGAATCGTTTTAAATTGTTTTCCAAAATAGTTATAAGAATTCATAGCATTACCAACAATTTATTAATATATCTGTGTTCCTCTCAGCTATCAGCTATTTCCATAGTTTTCTTTTGCTAATTTTCTGGATATAGAGTAAAAATTAACTGATGTTTAAATGTGAACTTCTCTTATTAATTTAGTTAAATAATTTAAACCTATTTTAAATTAATTAATCTATGACATTTTTTCATGGGGCAGTCATTTTGATTCCATCTTCTGAAAACTATGTATTCATATCATTTAACCACTTGTTGTTTATTGACTCTTTTCCCTATATATTTTTCTTTAATCCTTGTAGGTCTTGGATATAAAATTTCTAGCATAGTCTATTTGCATTGATTTCCTTTATATAAAATATATTTCATTTCATATAATGAAAATGATCTAATTTTTAAATCTCTTTTATCTTTGTTTCATTTTGGATTTTTCTAAGAATATAAATCTGAAAGATGTCTATTTTGTCTTTCCTCAAGTTTTTTTTTTTTTTAATTTTATATTGAATTCTTTCAATTTAAAGTCCATTATCTACTGGGAATTCATTTTGTTACATTTTCAACATTTTTCTCCAAAGATTACTGTCAGAGGCTCTTCAATCACATCTGCAAATTCCCTCATGATTTACTAAGTACTGAATGTTAAACCAGGGAACCTCAGGAGAAGGTGTGACAACTGTATCAGTTCTTATAGAATGATATAAAAATTTAGGGAGCTGTGAAGACCCAGCCCTCGCAGATATAAATATACAATTAGTATCATTCTGAACTTTCCCAGTTATCTCCACATGGGAAAATATAGTGCCTGGGGAGACACTTTTCCTCCAAAAATCTGAATATGAATAATTAGTTCCAAAGCTTTATTTGTTTATATGTCATTGTTGACTTGGATTCCTTGAGAAAAACTCAAAAGCTCCCATTTTCTTTTTTCATTTTTATTCTTTATTTCCAAATTAGAAAATCATTATACCTGATAGAAGAAACAACAACTACAAATAAAATCTGTTGTATCACTTCTATACTCAACAATCATCAATATATTGATTTCTTTTATGTTAAAATGAAGACTTTTAAATATGGTAATTAGCTAATCTGAGTACAGCTCATCACTCCAGAGTATTTCACATTTCCCCCTCTTTATTCATTCTTTACTCTAGTTAAACTGTATTCTAGCTGTTCTTGAATTTATTACTCCATCTTCTGCTTCCATACTTTATGGATACTCATTTCTGAAATGCACTACTTCTTTACTTTTGTGTCTTCAATTCCTAGCCACCTTCAAGGCTCAGTTCATATGCTAATTTCCAGTTGTCATAATCAAGTTGTTAATTCTCTATCCCTCCTCAAATTGATTTTATTTATCTTTCCTTTTAGAATATATCTACCTTGAAGATGAAAATTGTTTTTTTTTTTTTTTGTTTTTTTTTTTGCCTTTTCCCTTGCATTCTCAGTGCCTACTTTCAACTTTTCATATGGAGTTTTACTTTGTTGCATTATATTGCATGACACAAATATCTCAGTTGCTTACTATTCCAGAATAATTACTATAATCATATATTTTAACACTTGCAAAATGCTGTGCTTCAAATGTCTCATTTTATCTTCACAGCAATTCTGCGTCGAGTAGCTGGATTAGGCCTGAAGGGAGAAAGACATAGAAATAAAGAGAGACACACAGAAACAGAAGAAAAGACAGAGACAGAGAGACAGAGATGGAGGCTGATAGATAAATAGACAGATAGATAGACAGACAAATAGATTGATAGACAAATAAATGAATACAAAGATTGTTGATTGAGAGTCCCAGACAACTCATCCCTAATTTTATTAATGTAGTGAATGTGTGATAAGGAAACCTCCTCTACCCATGCACAGCTTCATATGCTGTGCAATTTGCAAGTCTTATAGAATTATCTGGAAAGTTGAAAAGTTAAACTCTTTGCCTAGGGTTAACACTGCCATTTTGATAGAATCAAGATTTTAATATAGATCTTCCTGACTCTAAGCATGACTATTCTCTCTACCATTCTGCTTTAGATTTTTTTTAATTCCATTTTTTTTGGCAGTATTCACTTGTGAATCCATCTGATTTATTCAATTTCTTTTTCTAAATTGGAACTACTTAAGTAATTTTTTTCCTCATGTTAATCAGGACAATTTATATCAAATATTCAACCATTTTGGTTAGATTATAGAATTTTCTGCCATACAGTTGAACAAAATAGCTCCTAATTATTGCTTTCTTTTTTATTGGTGTTAAGTTCACCCATTTCATTTTTGATGCTGGTGATTTGTTTTTTTTCTTTCCTTTTTCTAATCAAATTAACCAAAGATTTATCTATTTAGTTGCTTTTGTTTTCATAAAACCAATTCTTAGTTTTATTAATTAATTCAATAGGTTTTTTTTTTTAGTTTCAATTTTATTAACCTCTCTTTTGACTTTTAGAATTTCTAATTTAGTATTATATTAGGGGCAACTAATATACATAATAACTAATGTATATATAATATATTATATTATGTTAATTCTTTTTTCTAGCTTTTTTAGTTATATGCTCAAGTCATTAACCTCTTTTTCTATTTTATTCATATAATTATTTAGATATAAAATTTCCCCTAAAACTGCTTTGACTATGTCCCATAGGTTTTGGTATGTTATCTCATTATTGTCATTCTCTTGTATGAAATTATAAATTGTTTCTGTGATTTGTTGTTTGACCCAACTCAGCTTTTTAGAACCAGATTACTTAATTTCCAATTGATTTTTAGTCTATCTTTCATTAGCCATTCATTGAATAGAATTTTTATTGCATTGTAGTCTGAAAAGGAAGCATTTATTATTGCTGACTTTCTGCATTCAATTGTGAGGTTTTTAATGCCCTAATACATGCTGAACATTTTTGTAGATACCATATATTGCCAAGAAAATGGTGGATTCCATTTGGTCTCTATTCAATTTTCTCCACAGCTCTATCATATCTAGATTTTCTATGATCCCATTAACATCGCTAGTTTCTTTTTTATTTATTTTGGAGTTAGATTTGTCTGATTCTGAAAGTGGAAGATTGAGATCTTCCACTAGTTTAGTTTTGCTGTCTATTTCTTCCTATAACTGGCTTAATATATTCTCTATGAATATCACTTGGTGCATATACATTTAATATTTTTACCACTTCATTGTTTACAGTTCCCTTTATTAAAATGTTCTCTCCTTCCTTATCTCTTTTAATTAGAACTATTTATCTTTTGCTTTATCTGAGGTCAGAATTGTTATCCCTGTTTTTTGTTTTTTTGTTTTTGTTTGTTTTTAGCTTCAGCTGAAACATAATAAATTCTGTGGCAGCTTTTTACTTTCTCTGCATGTGTCTCTCCGTGTGAAATGTGTTTCTTGTAAATAAGGATTCTGTATTGTTTGTAGAATTCTGATTTTTAATCTACTCTGCTATTCTATTTCTTGGGAGAGTTCATTCCATTCATATTCATGTTATTTAGCATTGCACAAACAAATGTAGCTACTTGGGGAAGGGAAAGGGCCTGACTAAGGTGCCTGGGTCAAGATGATTGATTTTATAAATTGCAGAGACATTATTTCTTCATTTTATAACTTCCTTTCCCAAATGCATTCATGTCTTCCTATTTCCATATCCAATCTACACGGTAACATTTGAAACTATGTGGCATAGTTATACATGGATTACTTGACACTCCATTAGAAATATAATGGTAATGTACAAAGAACAATAAACTTATGAGTCAGGAAATCTGGGTTCCAATGTGACTTCTAACACTAGCTGTTCATCCTGTCAGTTCACTATTCCTATTTTTGTATCAATTTTCTTATCTACAAAATAGTTATAGTAATATACTGTATATCACATGGTTGTTGTGGGGTAGGAAAAGATTTGAAAACCTTAACCAAAGATATAAATGTTTATATTACTTATGATAATTAGACTGCATTTAAAATAAGTTTAGGGATACAGAGATTATTATATTACCTAAGCTAAAGATCATAATGTCATATAACCCTCAAACATAGAAAGAATGATGCAGATTCCATGTCCTTAGGTTCATAATATACCTATATTGTATCTATTTGTATTGCACTTGTTATTTATTTATATGTTTTAACCTCACAACTAGATTAGGCATTTGTGTACTGGGGTTATGTGTTCATAACTTCACAGTGACTTACATATAGTAGATTATTAAGCATTATTTACATATATTGAATATTAAATTATTATTATATTAGAGAGGTGAGCAAGTTTCAAAACATGTTTCTTTCATTATTTTCATCTGGTAACTAGGGTAAATAATTTTTCTTTTTTGGGACAACAGCAGTTGCAGTATATTGAAAACCTGTTTTTTCACAAGTTATTTTGTCTGAACAGACAGTGCATAATCTCATAGGAGCAGACACACTGGATTCCTGGAGGACCAGATCCATTGGATTCCTTCTCAATAGAGTCATGGAAAAAGTTCAAGTTTAATTTATTCTAGATGGTATAGAGTTCAAAAAGCATCACTGATGCATTTTATACTGAGATACTTAAGAGGGTTTGTAAAAGGGCACAAAATAGAATGACTGGGAACCTAGATTTTAATCTCTCATTTAATCTCTCTGGGCCTCAGTTTTCTTAGCTCCAAAAGGAAAGAGTTGGACCAATAGATTTCTTGCATCTCTGTGAGCTTATGAATTCCACTAATTTTCTTATGATTGTCTTGTGTCTCTCAAATGGCTTTTAGAGCCATGTTAAAGCCAAAATAATAATAATAATAATAATAAAAACATCTGGCCACAACTAATAGATCATGATAATAATGGGACCACATCTAACAAATAATGTTTTCTTCTGCTGGGTAAAACCCCCCATTCTGCTGTGTTCAATATCTAGAACTTATCCAAGCAAGGTACACAAAAAAATTATATAAATATAGATCTGAAATATTCTTACTATAAGTAAATTAAATAATTGATAAGATAAATAATACTAAGGACTTGGCCATTCCAAAGCAATTAAAATGACAGTCTTTTTTTCAAAAAGGATGTGACTTTTTTGTGAATGTTACCCATGGACTGTGGGCTTACATGAATTCAACCCAAAGGAAGTCATGTATTTCTTTTGGCTATGTGCTTATTAATAAACTATAGGTACGACTTTTACCTAAGTTACCCCCAAAGGGCTTCCCTCCCACGTGGTTACCTAATGTTCAATAAGAATCAGTCAGTAAACATCTATCAAATACCTACTATGTGGCAAGGACAGTGATAAATATTGGGTACACAAGAAGAGGCAAAAGACAGTCTTTGCCCTCAAGCAGTTAATGGGAGAGACAACATATAAACAAATATTATACAAAGCAAATATTATGAAGTATAACTAGGAAATGATTAACAAAAAATCAATGGAATTGAGACAGGTTGGTAAAGGCTTCTTGTAGAATGTAGGATTTTAGTTGGTATCTAAAGGAAGCCAAGTATATTGGAAGTTAGAACTAAGGAGTAAGAACATTCCTGGGATGAGAGAGTCAGAGAGAATGTTCAGAGTGAGAGATGGAGTGTTTTGTCATGGGACAGTCAGAAAGCCAATGTCACTAGATCAGAGTACTTGTCAGAGAATAGTTATCCGAGGATTAGAAAGAGGCCTAAATTATGAAGGACTCTGATGCAAAAGCATCTTGCTTTTGTAACAGAGGCAATAGAAAGTCACTGTAATATATTGAATTAGAGAGATAATAAGATTGGTTGGATTGGAAGAGACTTAAAGCAAGCAGAGTCATCAGAAGGTCATTGTAAGAATCTAGGTAAAAGGCAATGAAGAGCTTATACTAGAGTAGTGATAGTTGTTGGGTTATTCTTCCTTTTTGAGGAAAAGAAGCATAGGACTGGGAAACTACCAGAAATGTAAAGTACAACAAGTAATTTATTTTTATAATAATTCTGTGATATAAGTAATGAAACTATTTGTAACCTTATGTTATATATTAAAAAAACTGAGACTCAAAGAAGTGACTTACTCATGGTCAACTAGTCATTTTCTAAAGCAGAATTTAAACCCAGGACATAAACTTTCTGGTTCTAACTCCATAACTTAATTCATTATGACAAAGCCTCATAGAAGTAGAACAGAAAGGGATGAATTTCTAATCAAGCGTAATTACTAGAAAGGGATAACGTATTGTCTAAACACCTTATTTTATTTGTGTGACTTGTGCAGGATGAAACATATAGGAAATTTCAGGGCTGAGATTCAAATTAAAGATCTCTGACAGTTTTCTTCAGATTAAAAGTTTTCATACTTAGTCTGGAGCTTGATGCCATGAATAGTCAGCTAGTCTCCCCAAAGATCGATTAGTTTTCTTGACTCCCACTTGGCAGCAAAATAGTCCAGTAAAAAGATTCCTGAGTCTGAATTATATCAACAAGTAATACACTTATGCAAATTTTGTGAAATTACTTTAGTATGATAGCACATATTATTTTAATTATTTATTTTTTAAAAAATGTATTTCAATTACATTTAAGCAATTTAACATTCTTTTTAAAATTGTTTCAAATTCTCTCCATTCCTCCTGCATGTCCCTTGTCCCTTGAGAAGGCAAGAAATATGATATCAGTTATTCATATAAGACCATGCAAAACACATTTCCATATTAGCCATGTTGTAAAAGAAAACAGACACCAAAAGCAAGAAAAATAAAGTGAAAAATTAATCTGAACTCAGACTTCATCAGTTCTCTCTGGAGGTAGAGAACATTTTTCCTTGTAAGTTCTTCATAATTTTCTTGAATCATTACCTTGAGCTGTGTACCTTAGTCTTTCACATTTGATCATCATTACAATATTTTTGTTACTATGCACAATATTTTCTTGGTTCTGCTCCCTTCACTTTGCATCTATTGATATAAAATTACTCAGTTTTTTAATGAAACTATTCATAATTTCTTATAGCACAATAGTTTTCCATTCCAATCATATACTGTAGCTTAGTCATTCTGCAACCGATGAGTATCCTTTACATTTCCAATTATTTGATGACAAAAAATGAGTTGAATATATGCAGATGTAGATGTAGATATACATAGACATACACACATATGTTTGTGAATATTTAGATATAGTATGTGTTTGTATGTGTGTGTATACAAATAGGTGATATTGACTTTTAAAAATATTTTTGGGATAATAGTGATATTGAAAGGGTATGCACAGCTTTTTAGCCCTTTTGGTATTATTCCAAATAGTTCTTCAGTTCACTACTCAGCCAACAATGCTTTGAGATCACAATTTTTTCCACATTCTATCCAAAATTTGTCATTTTCCTTTTTGGTTATTTAACTAATATGATAGGTATAAGATAATACATCTGTGTTATTTTAATGGGCATTTTAAAAATCAATAGTGTTTTGGAGCATTGTTTGATAGTTTTGATTTCTGAAAACTGCTTATTTGTATTCCTTGGCTAGTGAATGTTTAACAGCTGGCTCTCTTTCCCGCTCTTTTTTTAAACAATTGATACATGTTATAGAATTATGTCATATGGTAAGTTTAATCTTCATTATTAACATTCCCACTATTCCCTTATTTAGTCTAGACATCCAACAAAACAGTAAATAAAGCCATGATTTGCTGATTTCTCAAATGTTAATACTTCAAATAAAAATTTTAAAATTGGCTCTCCTGAGCATTTACAAGCCTGCTCCAGCACACCATAGCCCTTAGGTCTGAATTAGTGCAAATTTAATGTCCACAAACTTGTAATGTTTTCTGTTCAAAAAGATAGAGATTTTGGAATTATCACTAATTCTTTGTGCTTTTTGCCATGAACATTTTGCTGAAATCAAATAGTGAGTAAAGTCTAACTAGGGCTAGACTGAGATTATGGCCATCTGGTTTTAATTAGACTAGACAGTGGGGATGACATTCCCTTTGGAGGTAATATCATGTCTGAGAGGTAGTTCAGGTTCTGACAACATATTCTGGCTTCTCCCACCTCTATATATTCTTTTACTGACTCTAATTCATATCAGTTGTGTGTTTTTATCCCTCTCTATTCATTATATAACAGTGCCATTACCACTGACATAACTACCATGATTATCCCTGACCTTCTTCTGGTAATAGGATGGGGATTTGGCTACTACAGAGAGAATCTCTGGCCAAAGGTAAGAGATATGTGCCAATATTATATAGCCATTGGCACAAAACTAAATAAATCCAGGTCTAATCCAAATCCCTCATGTTAGAATATATATGTTTTCCTTTTTTGGCCATACATACACATTATTTTTTCATGATAATTTTAAACATAAATTTTAAACTTGAAAATCAAATAGAAATAGAAACGCTGCAATCAATACAAAAGTTGATTCTCTATCAGCAACTTCTTGCTAAAGATTTTTTTTTGATATTTTTTGCTCCTTAGTCACTTATTTATGTGTTGTAGCTGGACAGGATTTAGCAGCATAATGAATGCCAAGTAATTTCAGTCATAAAGCAAAGAAAATGGTTATCTAGTCACTCAAGCAAAAATTCATTCAATGAAATAGAAAAATTCAGAAAAGTTCTTTCATTCAGTACAGGAAGGGGCATGCATTTGTAAGCTTTTATAATACTGTCCAAATGCTTTTGCCTTTACAACTACATACTTCTTGCTACATACGGTGAAAGACAGAAAAAGATGGTCGAGATTATGTCATCTTAAATTTTACTAAGAGCTTTAAGAGAAATAATGAAAAGATTTTGTGTGTTTCACAGGTATGCTGGAAATATTAAATGGAGGATTGAAGTCTGAGTACAAAATCCTGCCAGCTAGATAGAATTTGCTTTAGTATATAAAGTAGTCTTGGTGAAAGGACTGCAGGATAATAACCTTTCATAGACATTGTTTATATGAAAGGCACATGAGCTAAAGCTGATCGAACTAAAAAAATAAGGTCAATTTTTTCAATGGTTTTTAAGCGGCATTATGACTAACTCAAATTTATTGATTTGTCTGCATATTATCAATGAAGCTGGAAATTGTTCTTTAATGAGGAAATGATGGCTTTTGCTCTAGTCACTCAATATGTCATTTGAATGTTGCTCAGAAAAGTGAACCTCTCCATTCCACTTTGTAAATTATGTAAATGTATATGATTATGTAAATGATTTAACTGTAGTATGTATACAAAAGTTACATGATACCTCACTTTATGGAGCAAGTGAGTTCTTTAAAAAGTTTCTAGAAATTGTACTTTTTCTGGCATCATATATCTTTTCATTATATAATTTTAAATAGGCTATTTAGGGAAATAGTTGTTTTTAAAATGCAACAATATAGCAAATATTTTGAAGTGTATGTTTATAAGAACAAGGAGCTTTTCCATTGAAATCATATGGAGTTATTATTGAAATGTTTAAGTTAATTCATGATATAAACCAAGATTTTAGAAACCACAGACCCCTTCAAAAGAGTATTGCAGGAGAGGCATTCCCAAGATGGCAGAGTAAAGATCACCTGATCTCTCTCCTAAACCCTTTCAAATAACTTTAAATAATGACTCTAAGCAAATTTTAGAGTGGAAGAACCCACAAAAAGTGAGAGTGAAGCAATTTTTCTACCTTGAACAACTTAAAAAGACAATAGGAAAGGTCTGTCACACCTAGGTAAGAGTGGAGCTCAGTTCAATGCAAGATGTGCCAGTGGAACACTTATCTCACCAAGTTTGGAAGTAACTGAATATTCAGAGGCAGATCTGGTGCTTTCTCTTACACAGATGAAAAAAGGCTTGGAAAAACCAGTCAGAAGAATATTACGGGGGTTTCTATGCTATCACTGAGACAGAATTCTTTTGCTTGGCCCATGCTCAAATGCTGGTTACAATACTGGATGTCAATCTCAAGATAAAGAAGAGAACTAACTAGTACATCAGAGTTTGTGACTTCATTGGAGCAGGGGTCCTACTCAAATTTTCAAAGGAGAAAAGAGAGCTTGTCACTCACAGATCAGAACACAGATCAGGAAAGTAATAAATACATCTGTCCTTAGATCATACTACTTTGGAAGTAAACTTATAGGTTCCTAGAAGGATCTCTGAAAATAGCTGCATAAAATCTCTGAAGTTTGGGACAATGCATCCTCTACCCTGGAAACAGAACCTTACTTTAACAAATAGATAATATGTTGAGACAATAAGAAAAAAAAAAAGAAAAAGAAAAAGAAAAAGATTCTGACCCTAGAAAGTTATCATGGTGATAAGGAAACTCAAAACACACAATCAGAAGAAGATAATAAAATCAAAGCGCCTACATCCAAAACCTCCAAGAAAAAGAATTGGTCTCAGGCCATGGAAGAGTTCAAAAGGGATACTGAAAATATTTGGAAAGAAAAATGAAAGTGATGCAAAAGGAAGTTTAAAAAAATCTAATGATAAAAAGAATGCTTTAAAATATTAAAAAAAAAAAGCAAAACAGTTCAAATGGAAAAGGAGATTTCAGTGATGAAAATAATTTCTTAAAAATTAGAATTGAGCAAATAGAAGCTAATGTCTTTATGAAAATCAAGAAGCAATAAAACAAAACCAAAAAAATTCAAAAAGAGAAAACCATGTGAAATATCTCATTGGAAAACAACTGACATGGAAAATAGAATCAAGAGAGATAATTTTAAACTTATTTCTCTATCTTAAAGCTATAATAAAAAGGCCTTACATATCTTTCAAGATATTACCAAGCAAAACTGTCCTGATACTCTAGAAGCAAAGGATAAAATTGAAATTGAAATAATCCACAAATCACCCATCCTGAAAAATTCCAAGATGAAAATTCCCAGGAATAATATAGTCAAATTTCAGAATTCCAAGGTTAAGGAGAAAACATTACAAGCATCCAAAAAATTAATTCAAATATAGTGTAGCAATGGTCAAGATAACAAAAGATTTAGTGGCTTTTACATTAAAGGAGCAGAAGACTTAGAATATGATATTCTGTCATACAAAGGAATTAGAATTACAACCAAGAATCATCCACTCAGTAAAAGTGAGTATAGTTCTTTAGGGGAAAAGGTAGAAATTCAATGAAATAGAGGACTTTTGAGCATTTATGATAAAAGACCAAAGCTGAATAGAAAATTTGACTTTCAATTAGGTGTCTCAGGAGAAGCATAAGGAGGTAATTGGAAAAGGGAAATCATATGTTGTCTGCTGCAAAATTACTTTTCTACCCCTTAGAAGAACTGAAAACATACAGGGGCAGGATTGGGAATACAGTTAGCAATACTAATTGTGAAAAAAGAAGCAAGTTTCTCTAATAAAAGTCTCATTTTCAAGCATTAGAGAAGTAAATCACAATTATAAAAATAAAAGCCCTTCTCAAATTGATAAATGACTAAAAGATATGAACAGTTTTCAGATGAAGCAATCAAAACTATCACATACAGAGTAGAGGTTTGAGTTGAATGTGAAAGGATGATACATAGAAAAAGTAAAATTAAGGCATGAGAAAGGAATTTATAGGGAGAAAAAGAAAGGGAGAGGTAGAGTGGCAAAAAAAAAAATCATGTCACAGAAAAAGGCAAAGAATGGTTTTACAGTGAAGGGGCGAAGAGGTAGAGATAAGAAGTGAATCTTATGCTCATCAGAATTCTGACCATAGAAAGTTACTACAGTGACAAGAAAAATCAGGACACACATGTAAAAAAGACAATAAAATTGAAGGATCCTGGAAAACTATGAACTGATCATAAAGACATTGCACTTATCACAGATAAGCGCAAAAAGGATTTTGAAAATCAAGGTAGAGACATAGAGGAAAAATTGGGAAAAGAAATGGAAGTGATGAAAGAAAATAATGAGAAATGTATCAATAGATTGGTAAAAGAAAAACACACAAAATAATGAAGAATAGCACACCTTAGAAGACAGACTAGGCCAAATTGTAAAGGGAGTTTAAAAAGGCAAAAAAATGCCTTAAGAGGCAGAATCGACCAAATGAAAAGAGAGGCACAAAAATTCACTGAAGAAAAATGTTCCTTTAAAAATAGAATTGGTCAAATAGAAAAGGAGGAACACAAGCTTATTGAAGAAAATAATTCCTTAAAAATTAGAATTGAGGGAATAGAAGATGACTTGATGATAAATCAATAAAGAGTAAAACAAAACAACAAAAAAGAAGACAATGTGAAATATATTATTTGAAAAGCAGATCCAGGAGAAGTAATATTGAGCCATGATTAAAAATAGTCTAGACATTCTCTCTCAAGAATATTATTAAGGAAAACTGAATTGATAACCTAAAACCAAAAGGCAAAAAAGAAAATGAAATAATTCATTGATCACCTCCTGAAAGAGACCCCAAAATGAAAACTCCCAGTAATATTATATTAAAATTCTAGTTTCCAGTTCAAGGAAAAATTATTGCACATATCCAGAAAGAAATGATTTTAGTATAGTAAAGCCACAGTCAGCAAAACATAAGATTTTTATATTAAAGTTTCTATTAAAGAATCAGAGAAGTTGGAATATGATATTTCAGAAAGCAATGGGGCTAGGATTACAACCAAGAATCAACTAGGATTCTCAGGAAAACTGAGTATAATCTTCTGGGGAAATACGGATATTTAATGAAGTAGAGAACCTTTATGTTCTTAAAGAAAAGACTATAGCTGAATAGAAAATTTGGCTATCAAAAGTCTCAAAAGAAACATAAATAGGAAAGGTAAAGCATCAGGGACTTAATAACATTAAACAGTTTTCATTTCTATATGGGAATATGATGCTTATAATTCATAAATACTTTCTCATTATTGGGATAGTTAGAAGAAATGTATACAGAGAGATAGCACAGATATGAGTTGAATGTGAAGGGATGATATTTTTAAAAATTAAAATTAAAGCATGAGAGAGGAATGTGCTGGGAGAAAAAGAAAAGGAGAGGTAGAATGGGATAAATCATCTTGCAGTAAAGAAGGCAAGACTATGCTTTTACAGTGGGGAAGAGAAGGGGGACCAAAAGTAAAAGTAATTGAACTTTACTCTCACAAGAATTGGCTGAAAGAAGGAATAGCATACACACTCACTTGATTATAGAATTATATCTTGCCCTACAGGAAAATAGGGGGGTAGGTGGATTAGAGAAGAGGGACAATTGAGGGAGATTGTAGTCAAAAAAAAAAAACACTTTGAAAGTATGATAGAGTAAAAGGAGAGGGGTAATAAAATAAACCAAGGACGATGGGAGATACAGTTAGCAATATTAATTTTGAAAAAAGGAAGCAAGTTTCTTTAAATAGGTCTTATTTCTCAAACATATAGAGAACTGATTCACATTTATAACAATAAATGCCATTCTCAAATTGTTCAAAATGATCAAAAAGTTTTGAGATAAAGTAATCAAAACTACCTATAGCAACATGAAAAAAAATTCTAACTCACTATTGATTGGAGAAATTCAAATGAAGACAATGCTGTGATACTACCTTATACCTTTTAAATTGGTGATATAGGACAGAAAAGAGAAATGAGCAGTGTTGGAGAGACTTTAGGGAAAATGAGACATCAATGCATCTTGCTAGGTGTTTTGAACTGATTCATATACTTGATAGAGCAATTTGGAACTATACCCAAAGGATTATAAAACCATATGCATCTTTTGTCCTATCAATACCACTACTAGATCTGTATTTCAAAAGAGATTAATAACCAAAAGAAAAAAGACCTATTTATATGTAAAAAATGATTGTAACAACTCTTTTCTGGGAACAAAGAATTGGACAATGAAGAGGTGCCCATCAATTGGGGAAAAGCTGAACAAATTATGATATATGATTATGGTGGAATACTATCGTTATATGAAACAATGATCAGGATGCTGTCTGAAAAACCTGGAAAGACTTCCATGAGCTGATGCAAAGTAGAATGTATCATGTAAAATGTAATAACAATTTTATAAGATGATCAGCTATGAATGACTTAGCTATTCTCAGCAATATAATGATCCAAGTGAGATCTGAAGGATTTGTGTTAAAAAATATTTTCCAATCTCACAAAAAAAAAAAACAAACTGATCGTATCTCAATACATATTGAAGATACATTTTGAACTTTATTTTGGGGGGTCTATTTTTTCACAACATGACTACTACAGGGATGTTTTACATGACTACACATGTTTAACATAACTATAACATAACATAACTTAGGCCTTTTCAATGGGATATGGGGAAGAGGGTAAAAGGTAGAAAATCTAGAACTCAAGTTTTTAAAAAAATAATGTTAAAAATGACATGTAACTGGGGAAAATAAAGCAATAAATGGGGGGAGGGAAAGTGTTGTAGCATCTAGTATTGAAAAAATAAACTTTACCATGATTTTGAAGTTAGGAAGAACCAAAACTGGCTTCAAAGTGCAAGTAAATAAGGAAAGTATGAGAAAATTATGATTGCTTAATTGAAAGAAAATATAATTATGGCACAATCACAGGGTGTATATATCAATAGTCTTTCTTTTTTTACTTCTTTCCAAAAAGAAAATAGATGCATGGAATACAAGCATAAAAAATGATTGCACGAGTGTTAGTAAACCTGGTTTTGGTTAGCAGAAAGGAATCACAGAAAATATCACTCTTTTCTACCTTCCCATCTCCTATAACTTAAAGTCCCAGAAACATAGGACAATGTAATGAAAAGTACATTGCATCTAGAGTCAGGAAATCTGTTTTCAAATTCTATCTCTAATATTAGTTTCCTATATTTATGGCAAGTCACTTAATCTAATTCTGCTTACTTGTAAAATGTAAATGTGAGATTGTAAAATATGAAATTACACTTGAAAAAAAACTATCCCATAGGAAAGAAAAAAATTAAGGAAAATATTTTTATCAATGATTTTGTTGTCATTTTTAGAAAAAAAAGAGAAACTATATAACTACTTAAACTATATGTCTTATGTTTGTTGAAGCTGCTAAAAATTCAGAAAAAAATGGATAAACCTCAAGATCATACAATATTAAGAAAGGTTTAGAATACATCATATAAATTTTTTTTTCAGTTCTGAATTAAAGTTAAAGTTTGATAAAATGGCAACTGATGATAGTTACAGATGACTGAAACAAGTAATTATGCCTAAAGGCTTATTTTTTTTTTTTGAATTTTGCTCTACATTATGTAGCACTTAAATGTTATGTTAATAATAATATCTTTTTATATTTAAGCTCTTTGATAACTTTTCTACAATCTGCTAAAATTAACCAAAAAGTTCATTAAAGCTACCAGACTATCAAAAGTTAGTTCTGCTAAAAATTTGGAGGTAACTCTTCATCATATTTCTAGAGAGAACTCTGATTTACATAAAATGAAGGCATGGAACAGACTTTTATAAAGCAAAGTGGTTTTTTGTTTGCTTGTTTTTTGCTGAGGCAATTGAGGTTAATTGACTTGTCTAAAGTAGGAAGCTAGGAAGCATTAAGTGTCTGAGGCCTGATGAACTCCGTTTCTTCTGACTTCAGTGCCAGTGCCACTGCCTCTATCCACCATACCATCTAGATGCCTCAAAGACTTTTTTTAAAATTTCAAAAAAAGACAGATTATAGTAAAGTAAATTGAGTATGCAGTGTTTATCTCTTTGATTTGTACTACTTGTATTGATTCTACTTTGCCATTAAACAGAATTATGTCTCAGTATGGTAAAAGGTTCATGTGAGCTTTAATGTTAAGTTTATTCAAATCTGTTTCATAGAAACCATCCAATAAGTATGTACTTATTACAAGTAAAACCATAAACTAGGTGCAAATGCAACATAACTCAAATAGCTTAAAACATTTTTTAGAATAGAAACAGAATTGATCAATTAAAAACATCCCCCAATTCAGGTGGAAACGTTCATATATATTAAAAATTTACTTCTCCCTGTGTAAGCTCCCAATTGGCTTTATTTTTAATGAATGGAAATATGGTTTACACACTTAACTATAGTTATAATTATAAGGGAAAGGATTAATTTTGTATAGAATATGTCAAAATTCAAATACAAGTATAAAATTAACTCAATCTATACATTTGATCAATGTTTATCTGATAGAATATACACATAAAATGCATACAGAATTATTTATGGTTATATTTGGAACACTAGATCCAAAAGTGAAATAAAAGGATAGAAGGAGTTGTAGATTGAAAAAGTCTTCTTTTCAGCTTTCTCCCGATATTGTATAGCAAGACACTATCTTTATTTTTCAGAGTACACATTGTTGAGACTGCTGGTTTTAGAATTTAAGTGGTTCATCTGGCCTAAAGGAGAGAAGAAGATTGAAATTCAGCAGCTTGATTCAAAATGTAATATTGGATAAACAAACAAGGAAGAACATTTACTGAAACATATAAGTGAAAGAATTGGAATATTTCATAAAGGTGATTTTCAGATGTCAGATTCATATTTTTATATATAAAGTCTGAAAGATGAAACATCTTTCTTAGAATTAACATTTTGTTTAATTATTTTAGCTAAAAAGGAGAATTTTATATTTAATGCAATCCCATTTTAAATGAAATAATATTTTGGCAATAAAATAATTTGCAAATTTTATATTTGCACCTACTTTTTGCAATAGAGTAGTTCATTAGGCAAGAAAAATATTAGAGGTAATGATTCTTAGTAAATAGAGAGGATCAGTGAGTCTATCTCTATGCTCTGCATTTGGATCATAAGGCCAAAGTCTTAGCTAATCTGCAAACTGTTTAAATGTCCACATTATTTGTGTTTCATATTTCCTAAATTAGTTTGACTCTTTTACACCCACTTGCAGTTACATCTATATACAATGCTTTGTGTGGGATGATTACAGACAACAATCTGTGAATCTGTGAAAAGTTGCTTTATAGAAATCTTTTAAGACTTCCAAAGGCCTTGAAAATATCCTTTCAAAAAATAATCCCAATGTTCTTTCAGAACCAAAAGAATCTCTTTTAAAAAGACATACAAATATATGCTTCCCTATGAATTTTAATTAAAGTGAAGGTAGCATTTATCTATGAAAAAGGGTAGGCCAATTTGTAAATGCAACAGGGAAATGAGATGAAACACATTTCAGAAATATAGTAAAACTACTGACTTAAATAATGTTTATTTGTAGGAGATGAGAAAAGAGCTTCAGAAAAGACTTGGAAACATCAGAAAAGATGTATACATCCATTGTTCAGATTAATCCTTATGAGCTCAACTCAAAGTATACTAATAACTTTCTAAACTTTCGGTGATCATGACCTCATACAACACTAGTTTTGCCTTTAAAAAAGTGGTTTCCTAAAGCAATGCCATGCCTACAGATGTAAAAAAATGTTTTACTATTTTTCATCAATTATTTTTATTTGTAGGGGCCATCCCAGAGAGCCAAAACTCTTTATGCAAATATATAAATATAGGGTTGTTAGTATTTTAAAACATTTTAAAATAGTTAGATGGACTTATTAAAAATGACACAGAACACAAGATTTTAGGGAGGGGAGAGGATAGATCATAGGGAAGGATGATGTCTGAGAAATGGAATTATAAACATTTGTGAATAGAAGGAAGCTGGATATGAGTGAGGGTGATGGCAAAGAGCAAATATGCAGAGAGTAGAGGATGCAATGCAAAGAAGGGACTCCTATAAGAGACAGATTCTACTAGGCCAGCCTAAAACTGGGTAAAAAAAAAAAAAAAAACTGAAACAAAAATAATAATATTGCATGTAGAAATTACAAAGGTTAAGGAAAGTTTACCAAGTCTATTAAATAGGTTTCAAAGAATGAAGCAAAAGAGTTTTTCAAGATAGACTGGGAGAACTTTAGCCAACTTGGGGGGAGAAGTAGATCTAAAGAAAGTTTAACGTTGGTCAGAAGCCAATGAGGATGTTTTTAGGGCTCAAGCAAGATGTGCTTTTTCTCTTACTGAATTCAAAAGGAAAATGAGCATTAGCTTTGCCAAATTTGAAAGAATCAAAGGGGCTATGGTTTAAAGGAAAGTGACAGCAAGGAGATTCTTGGAATAAACTCTTGGGTTTTAATCTTAAGCAAAGTAAAATGAGAAGCATGAAAATTTACATGAGATACAACCCATATAAAGGTAAGAGAATGAAATAACCAAATTCTTTAATATTTTATTTCAAAGATCATAGACTCTAGAAATGGAAGCGAATCTTCAAGTTGGAAGTTCATTTATTCTAAAACATATACAAACACAACATCTAAGCAACAATGCTGTCTGCAATATTCCTAACTAGTGGTCATTCGTCAAGGTCATTTCCTTTGAAGTAGAATGAGGAGCCAAATTACAGATTGAGGAGAAAGTTCATATAGTCAGTGAGTAGTCAAACAATCCAAAAGTTGGGGCATTTATCACACATGGTGGATGGTTTCTGTAAAGGGCAATGTTTTGTCATATAAATAACTTAAAAGTAGGCAAAGGCTTGAGGAAAAGTTTTAAAGCAGACAGATTTTAGAGTAAAGTACCTTTCCATAATGTAGTTACCTCAGCAAAATGATCTTTTAAAACATACATTAGGTGTTTAATAGCATCCAAACAAGTCATTTTCAAAGAACATTGTTTCAATGATCCCGATTGGAACAATTTTTTAGCAGCCAGTTCTTGTCCTAGCTGTATTGTAGAATGTATCATTAAAAAAATACTATATTAGCATTTGGAAAGGGAAATGCTGTTTATTAAGATTAATAGTTTTATTTAAAACGTACATAACTTCTTTTCTAAATAACTAGACTTACTTGTAGAATAGAGATACATAGTGGATATATTAAACCAGAATTTTCTTAAGGAGACTGAAAAAATATACTATGCTATCATCCTTGAGGACAAGATAATTACATTTAATTATGCAAGATAGTTAACTCAATAGAGAAGTATTTGAATGACAAGACCAAAAATATAATCATCAGTGCATTGATATTAACTTGAGCATTGGTCTGTAGTGGAATTCCCCAGAAATCTTTTATTAGTTTCAACATTTTTATCAGTTACTTATATGAGATCAAAGAGGAAATATTTATCAATTTATCAGAGTCCATGATGTTGGAAGGGACACAATAGAAGAAAGAGTTGGGATCCAAAAAGTCCTGGAATGGTAAATAATCCAATAGATCTGTAGTGTTATTAATGTTGGGATTCCTATGATTGTGGTGATTTAAACTTATCTAAGACTTCTGCTCTTTTGTGTTCCAAATAGGTACCCATGCTCCCCCATAAATTCTCAAAACACTCTCTACAAATATTCTAAATATTATTAGCAACTCCCAAAACACAATAAAAACTTCTACTTACCATGACATTAAGTCAATTTTGATCACAGAGATGTGATATACCTCAGAAGATGATTTATAAAAAAAATCCTGCCTATTCCCTTTTCGCACTTTATTTATTTTTTATCAAGAAAATAATCATTCACACAAAACTTTTGTAAGGATGAGAAAGTTGGCAAGTGGGTAGATGACTGTTGACATGTTCCCAATCTATCCTTTTCAGTACTAGTACCATCTGTGATTTCCTCTGATCATCCACTTCTATTATATATTGTAAAAGTCACTCCTTTGGTGCTTTTCTTGACACATTCAGCACATGTTTCTTTTGTATACACTTGGTCTAAATTAGTTGTCTTTTTGTATTTATTTCTTTAGAGTTTTCCCTCATTCCTTGTATAGCTTATAGGGCAACTGCAGTGTTCAAGTCCATATGTGGCAAGATTGATTGTGAAAATAGGTTGCTATGGAAACACTAGCAGACTTCTATTTTTTATTTCTCCATTGCTCTCTCTCTTGAACCATACTTTCCCATATATTTTCCCTACTCTCATCATTTCCCACCTTTTCAATCTGATTTTGATTTGATTTTAAATAACTTACCAAGTTTTTTTTTCATAAAAATTCTCTGCCACTACATCCTCAGCAATCAATGTTGTGCATAAGCTGGAACTATTTTCATGTTGGTAATTTTGCAAATACTTATCATTAGTACTGTAATATAAGATAAGCAAATGTCCCATGAAATAATATTTCTTATAGCTCTAGGCATACCATAAAACTCATTCCACCAACTCCTTTCTTTACCTCTCTTAGGACTACCTATGAGCCATCTGTCCATTTAGCTACAATTTCCTTCTTGCTTTTAGTTTTGTTGCTAACAAAAATGTCAAGATTGATATAACTCAGCTCTCCCGAGAATTTTTCCACTCATTCACTAGACAAGGATCTCATATATATACTAACAATAGTAATATTTAAATGTCTTGATGGTCTAAAATGTGATTCTGACAATTTGCCATTACTCTGTCATTATTATTGTAGAGGGGGAAGAGACCTTATAAGGACTTTTCAGAGATTCCAAGGGTTGCCTTGTCAAAAAAATCAATTCTGTAAGAAGTCTATAATTGGCAAGGCTGACACATAAAAATCAGAGAGTTCATTATTGAAACCTTTCTTGTTTAGTAGAAATTTCCAGAGTTTGTAGTCACTTGACAAGATTGTCTATCACCTTCATACCATTCTGAACCATCCAGGTAATATTTTGTCAAAATCTTTATTGTCATACGATTAATTGAAAGATTTTTTTTAATGTAAGTTCTACTACATATCAAACTGCATGCCCTTTGATTCAGCAGTTTTTGTACTGGTCTTATATCCCAAAGAGATCTTAAAGGAGGGAATGGGACCCAGATGTGCAAAAACATTTGTGGCAGCCCTTTTTGTAGTGGCTAGAAAGTGGAAATTGAGTGGATGACCATTACTTGGAGAATGGCTGAATATGCTATAGTGTATGAATGTTACAGGATATTATTATTCTATAAGCAACAATCAGCAGGATGATTTCAGAGAGGTCCAGAAAGATTCACATGAACTGATGCTGAGCGAAATGAATAGAACCAGGAGATCATTATACATGACAACAAGAATTACATGATGATCAAGTCTGATGGATGTGGCTCTTTTCAACAGCAAGGTAATTCAGGCTAATTCCAATGATCTTGGGATGGAGAGAGCCATCTGCACCCAGAGAGAGGTCTGTGGAAACTAAATGTTCATCACAATGTAACATTTTCCCTTTTTTATTGCGGTTTGCTTGTATTTTATTTTCTTTCTCATTATTTCCTTTTAGATATGGTTTTTCTTATTCAGCATGATAATTGTGGAAATATGTATAGAAAAATTGCATATTTTTTTAACATATATTGGATTTCATGCTGTCTAGGGTAAGGTGTGGGGGAAAGGAAAGGATTAAAAACTTGGAATATGGAGTTTTGCAAATTGAAAACTATCTGTACATATGTTTTGAAAATTAAAAGCTTTAAAAATGTAAATTCCAGTTATGTGTTTTTTTATTGCAAAAAATTAAAAAAAAAGAAACAATGGCTATTTTATAAAGATCTTTTGCTAAACTCAAACTTCTCCATAAAAGTAACAGCCTATCTTTTAATACAAATAGTTTATCACTATTGCAACATGAAAGCAAGATGTGGAAGAACACTGCTTCTATAGGAATGAAGACTATTATCATACAGATACCTCATGGTTAAAAAAAAATGTAAACAGGTGCAAAATATAAACAACGAAGAACTGAAAGACAAGAGTAAAGGACAACATTAAGGGATTTGATGGCAAGAAAAGAACTAAGACAGTCTACATGGAAAAGAGATGTCATGTGGATAGAGCAATTCTCTGGTAATTCCAATAGATAAGAAGAAAGAGAAAGCACCTGTAACATTTTGGAAAGAACCCTTGTGGAAAATTTCTTGGAAAAGATGCAGAAGAACTACACAGAAGTTATAGCCATTTTCTGTGTTCATTGTTGGAGGAAACAAATCATTGAAATATTGAAGTCTATTTGAGCAAGATCATTTATAATGTTTATCTTTTTTTTTTTTCCATTTTGGGAGAAGAGCATGTAGAAATTTCTCTTCTCTAATACAACTTATAAAATTCTCTCCTGTTTTCAAAACTTTATGGACCTAAAGAAGATGTTGCTGTTAGCATACAATCTAGTATTTGGTCTAATCAAGCTCTTCTTCAAGATTCTTCATATATATGTGTGTATATATATATATATTTATACATACATACATATACACACATATCTGTGTGTATATATACATATATATATATATATATATATATATATATATATACAAACAAATGTTTATATATACATATAAATTTTATTTTCTTGTATGGAATTTCTGTCATTGAGTTGTTAGGATTCAATAGTTATTAGGCCCACTATCATTAAAATTTGAAGCAGATCATCTTATCATAAAACGGCCAGATGATAAAGTGAATAGATCTGTGGCTAGATCTAGGAAGACACGATTTCTAACCTAGTCTCAGAAAATAACCGCGCAATTTTGGGAAAGTCATTTAACTTATATATGCCTCAATTTCCTCAACTGTTAAATAGAGATAATAATAGTAATAATATATTGGTATAGAATGCAAATGCATTGCTATGAGGACTAAAAGAGAAAATGTTTGTAAAGCATTCAGTGCTTTACGTGTTTTGAATTGGCTTGTTTTGGGCATTTAAATGTTTTTGCCCCCCACCCCATCATAGAAATGTTGACCATTTTCTATTTATTATCTGAGTTTCATCTATGATTGTTCTTAGGATAATATATTTTGAAATAAATGCCATAATTTCTTAAAACATTTATTTTCACTTACTATTTTAAACTGTTTTAATAAGGATATTTATTAGTATAGAAGATACCTATATCTATAAGGATCTAAAAGATCTCACAGATGATCTGACGTCCAACCCCCTGTTTTATATATGGAGCAAATGAGATTGCAAGAGTTTAGTCATATAAGAAGAATCAGCTCAGCTCCTTGGTGATGTCTTACAAATGCTTTTGCGTTCAATGCCAGTGTTGATATTGATTATCATATCTCTCCACTTAGCAAGTTGATCAAGAGTTTTCTGTTTCATGGGCCTTTCTTGTCCTCGTTGTTGTGATACCTATACAATGGCTAGCCATCCTCCTCCCTCTGTTTCTCAGTATTCATGGTTAATTTGCTATAAATTGGTTGTCATGAAATAAAAGCCCTAGTTTTCCCCCTTCTGCAGCCAGCATCCTGCTTTATTTCAGAATTGAGTTTACTTTGGATTGTAGCAATATCATCCCAATTGTTCTCCATGATGCTAGATTCTCAAGAGGGAAATTTTTTTGACAACTGATCTGTGTCAGACTACCTGTTGTTTAGAGCATACACAGGTATGATCTGCTTCTATTCTAGTTCAAACTTTTGCCCTAGTAAATATATTCATAGCCTACTGTAATAGTTCACCATTGTACAAAGTTTTTCTTATTTTTTGTATTTATCTTGCATGGAAATTCTAATACAGCTAATTTCTTTTTTTTCTTTCTTTTTTAAACTGCTTTGAGGTTGTCGGATCATAGAACCCTAGAGTATCCATATTTAAGTTCAACTGCACACTTATTATCAAGTAAGTTATCAAGTGATAACCCTGGACAAATCCCTTAAACATCTCTGATTTGGCTTCCTCATCTGTAAAGTAGGGATAAAATATAATGAAAATCAAATGAGTTATTTTCAAAGTATACAACATAATACTGGCACACAGTAAGTGTTATAGAAATGTTAGTTTTTAGTAGTGTTAGTATCACCATTATTATTATTTTTTTTTTGTTACTGATCTGTGTTAAAAATCTTCCTGCAATGTTCTTTTGTTTAAAGGGACATGCTGCCCAGTCTTGAATTAATGATTAACCTTTCTAGTAGCAATTTTATCTAAGTTCTTTGATGTCTTACTCTCTTTCCTCATTTTATTATAATTATGAACACTCTGGTTTATGACTGCCCTATTTGCCTTTAGATTGCTTACACCTAGTCATTTCCTGTCCCTAACACCAAGTATTCATTTTCACATGACTTTTTTTTTCTTTTTCTCTCTCATATCCATTCTTCTTTTCTGCCTTGTTTCTATATTGTCTTTTTCATCACTCTTGGAATGATCATGACAACCATAGATGCTTGGCCTTTCCTATACTTTCTAGTTTCTCCAACATAACCTTTTGCTTATCTATATAATTCCATTCTACAATTAGTTCAAGTATAGAGTTAAACTTGACAACTGAGTTAGTTAAGTTTTCCAGGAGACAAATTGTCTGACATAATTCTATTTCCTACTCCCACTCACTCACCAAAGCCTTGAGGTAAATGAATACATAAGAAGATGCCATAGGATATTATATAATTTTTTCTCTGACATAAAATATTATGGTTTTAGAGATTTGTCTGAAAATGCTTAAGTGATTATTATTCTTTTGAAAACCTTTATCATCCTAGTCCCCACAGTATCTGTTCCAATTTTCTTTTTTCTTCTGAAAGCACAATGCTTTCTACTCTTGTGCATTATCAACTTATGCTTGTACTCTATCTTATGTTCTATCTACTGTATCACCTACCTGCCACTATGATTTATTTTCAACTATAATAATAGTGGGGCAATAGCTATTCAATTCTAATACCTCAGAGCTAGAAATATCATACAAGGAAGTATAATTAATACATATGGTCATTCCTTTGGGATTATATGATATATTAAAATTATGCCTTGTTCATTTAAAAAAATTCCTTGTCCACTTTCCCCAGATTTAGATACTATAATCTCAATTGCAAATAGCTCCCTTTTTATGGAATTAGGAAAATCATGCTCAAATCTCCAATATCATGAAAACATTTATCAAGGGGAAGAGTCCCACATAGAAACATGATTGGGGTCTTTCCTCAAATAGGGTAGCAAGATATGCATATCCATTAAAGATTATACATGCTATAGGTAAGGAGTTAGGAGAGAGAGATTATTCCAAACCAGTTGATCTTTGGAGACTATAGCTATTACAGTAATCAAAGTCAATGGTGTACTTGCATCGATAATGAATCTACACTATATAAAGCACGAAAAAGTTATGTTGGATAAAACAAAGAATGAGGGAAAGGTCAAGATCTAATGTGTTTAGGGAAGGTGCCAAGAATAATCACTGTAAAAGCATATGGAAACAGGTCAAGAAGCTAGAAGTACTGAAAGAATGGAACATATGTAGCAAAGCTGTATAGAAATAAATATTTGAAATCATGGAAAATCAAGTTCAGAGTAGATTGGACTTGAGAAACCTCTAGTGCTCAGCATTCAAGGAAAGTGTTCAAAGTTAGGTTGATAATCTTTTTAAAAATTAATTAATTAATTGATTTTTTATACACATTGCTTTATGAATCATATTGGAAGAGAAAAATCAAAACAAAAGGGGGAAAAAAAAAACATGGGAAAGAGAAAAAAAAAACAGAAAAAAGAAGTTAACAAAATATGTGTTGATTTACATTCAATCTCCATAGTTCTTTTTCTGGATACAGATGGCATTTTCTTTCCAAAGTCTATTAGGATTGCCTTGGATCACTGAACCACTAAGAAGAACCAAGTTTTTGATAGTTAATCATCACACATTATTGACATTATGGAGTACGTTATTCCTGGTTCTACTTGTTTCACTCAACAACAATTCATATAAATCTTTCTAGGTCTTTCTAAAATCAGCTTGTTCATCACTTTTATAATACAATAATATTCCATTACCTCTATATGCTGTGGTGACTGCATATTTTAAAATAAGCCGGAGTCAGGAATTCAGGTTAAGGGAAAATCTTCAATCTTTATTCTTGCTAGAGGTGAAGAAGGATCCAAGGTGAAGGGGAATCAGAGGTGAAGAGGGGTTCACGATCGCAATGTGTGCAGCTGAGTCAAGAAGCCAGGCAGAACAGAAGCCAGCCAGACCAGAAGCCAGCCAGCCTTCTTTCCCCGCCTCTCTTCCTGCCCCTTTGCCTACACCCACCAAAATCGTCATTTCCTATACAACACATCAGGACTTGCACAAAGAGTGGGCAGGGGCCCTTCTTTCTCCAAGCATATATATTAATAGAGTATGGTCCGATTATTATTTAGCCTCATGTGCTTGGGACCTCAGTGCATCAACTCCATCTTCAACCCATTACAATATGCCACAACTTGTTTAGCCATTCCACAATTAATTAATTCCCTAATTGATCTCCCATCTTCTCATTTTCCAGTTCTTTGCAACTACAAACATTTTTGCACATGTGGTTCTTTTTCTTTTCTTTATGATTTCCACTGGTTACAGACCCACTATTGACACAGCTGGATCAAAGGGTATGCACAATTTTATAGGCTTTTGCTTTCCCAATTGCTTTCAAGAATAGTTGGATCATTTCACAACTCCACCAACAATGCATTTATCATTGGCTTTTCTTGTAATTTCAGCCAATCTGAAAGGTGTGAGTTGGTAACTCAGAGTTGTTTTAATTTACATTTCTATGATCAATAGTGATTTAGAGCATTTTCATATGATAATAGTTTTATTATCATCATCTGAAAATTGTCCATTCACATCCTTTGACCATTTATCAATTGGGGAATGACTTGTATTCTTATAAATTTGACATAGTTCTTTATATAATTTTATAAATGAGAGCTTTATCAGAAACTCCGAATAAAATTTTTTCTCCCTGCTTTGTATTTCCATTTTAATCTTGTTTCAGTTGGTTTTGCTTGTGCAAATCCTTTTTAAATTAATGTGGTCAGAGTTGTCTTTTTTGCATTTCATAATGTTCTCTAGTTCTTTTGCCTTAAATTCTTCCCTTCTCTAAAGATCTGATAATCTGTAAATTATTCCCTGTTCTCCTAATTTGCTTATGCTATAACTCTTTATATCCAACTCTTCTACCCATTTTGACTATTTTGATATAGGATGTGAGATGTAGATCTTTGCCAAGTTTCTGATATATATTATTTTCCAGTGTTCTAAGTATTTTTGTCAAATAGTGAGTTCTTATCCCAGAAGCTGGAGTTTGAGACTTATCATACTAAATTACTATAGGTTTTGACATATTGGGCAGTCTTGAAGTGGGATTCTGATACATACATCAAGGAGTCTAAAATACACAGAAAAAATCAACATGAGTGGGCAGGATGTCTACAAAGAAAAAATAGTAAAACAAGAAAGCCATGACACAAATCAATAGACAAGGAATATAAAGTATAAAGGGAGAGTATTGATAATTCAGACAAGAAGATGAGCATGAGAAGTAGGAGACTTTCCTAAAGAAATGACCTTTTCCATATAAGAATATCTGAACATAATAGATACTGTGGTAATAATGAATCTTAGATTATAATTAGTCCTATATTGGATATATCTTACACAGATAATATGACTTGCTACCATAAGTCAAATCAGTCCATCTACCATGTTCTGATAGATGGACAGGGGGTGTCAGGTAGAAAATGTTCATTTTTCATTGAGTGAATGGAGTGAAGTCTTATCAAGAACTTGAGGTAATATTGCACCTCATTCTATAACAATTCTTCCCAGAAATACACATATTATCCTTCTTGTATCCAAAATAGTCGTAGATATATACTCTCTCTAGAAATAAGGATCTTTTCCCTGAACCCCTCTCCTCTCAGGCATTATAACTGGGGTTAGCCTTCTATCCACTTGCATGATTAAGGTCTCTGAAATCCCTTTATCTAGTCAAAGCTTTCTCTCATTCCATATGTACTCAGGTCTTACTTTTCCTAAACTAATTCTTTGTTTTCACTATGACTTTTATCTCCTTTACTCACCAGTATTTCTTAGACAGTAATCCCATCATCTGTTCCTAATCTCAACCAATTAACAAATTCAATTTCACATTATCCTCTCTATCCCATGGATGTTCAAAAACCATACTTCAGTCTTATATATTATGCCCTCCCACTTTCTCTTTTACTCTTACTCAGATACCATTGAATGGAAAACAGCATATAATCCACTATGAATTTATGTTATCTATTTTCATCTGAACTCTCATTCCCATAAAACAATTCTTTTACTTCTTCCAAATCAGTTTTCTATTTGCAATCACCACAGTTTCCGTACTAATTTTTTAAATGATCTTTGGAAGCAATACCCTCTCCCCTTATCTTTAGAGATTAGGAACATACAGTATACTTTTTTTGAGAAAATCAAAAGTTTTTGTAATGATTACTTTTATTTCATTCTCTAAATATTACAAACCTTTAATTGACTACCCTTTCCTCTACTCTATTCTGATGAAATGAAGGACCTTTATTTTTTCAATTTTTTTTTTTTTTTTATCAAAGCCAAGTCTTCTTTATGCACCCTGGATTTCAGTTCTACAAACTTTCACAGCATATCTCGCCCACAAACATCCCTACTATTTAATTTTTAATCTCTTTCTAGTACTGCTTCTTTCCCCAAGTCTTCAAATAAGCTTGTTTTTCTCATACTAAAATAAAATAAACAAAACAAAACAAACAAATCCTCCTTAGTTATCCTCTCTCTCCAAGCTAGTTTTTGCTTTCTCTTCCTTTAAGACTTATGAATTGTGGATTGAATGCTGAGCTTTGAGTAGGAACACATGAATTCCAGTTTGTCATTAGATCCTTAGCTGTGTCACTTTGGCCAAGTCTTTTAAACTGTCTTCCTCTGATTTTCCATCTATAAATAGGCACAATGATGCTAGCTACTTCACAGGGTTGCTGAGAAGAAAAATGAAATAAGATATGTAAAGTGCTTTGCAAATAGAAAAGAACTATATAAATGTGAACTATTATTAATTCTAAGCCAGGCTCTTAGAGAACTTCTCACTTATTGCCACTGTTTCTACTCATTTAATCCTCAATTCTTTTGTCTGGCTTTTTAATCTCCTCATGCGATTTAATTGCTCTCTCCAAAGTTACTAAAGGTCTCTCTTCTGATCTAATATTTTCTTAAACTTCATCCCTGATATATCTTTAGAACTGGATGTGCCTGATTATGGATATTCTCTATTCTAGACTCTTAAGAAACTTCTGTTTCTCAGTTTTCTGCCTGTGATGCTTTTTTTGACCTCTTCTCAATCTCCTTAGTTGGACTATTCTTCTTATCATATCCTTTAACTAGAGATACATCCCAAGGATTCTGGACCCTCTTCTCTCTTGTCATTTACTTTGTGAATTCATCAGCTCCTGGGTTCACTACTGCTTCATTTCTAATTCTATTTCTATTAAGGATCTAAAATAAGTAATTCTAGTCATGTAGATTTAAAGTTTCCTCATTCTCCCTCACCTTTCATAACCAGTTACCAAATCTTTTACTTTCTCTCTATATATTTCTGTTCCATTCTCTCTTCTTACATAGCTATCAGCCTAATTGAAGCCCTCTCATTTCTTATTTTAACTATTGTAATAGCCTCCTAATCGGTCTCTCTGCCTCAAGATTTTTCCAAAGTCATTCTGTTCTTTGTACAGCTGCCAAAGTTTGTTTATTTCCCCTAAAAACAGGTCTGGTAATCTCAGAAAAAACTGAGAAGATTTCCATGTACTGACACTAATCTAAATGAATAAAAGTAGGAGAATAATTTATGCAGTTATAGCATTATAAAGAAGAATAAATAAAACACTGTGAAACTCTGATCAATATAATGAAAACCTGAGGCTGAAGATAAAACATACCATTTAATGCATTGAAAATTCCTCTCTCTCTCTCTCTCTCTCTCTCTCTCTGTCTCTCTGTCTCTCTCTTTTTATAAATTTAAATATATGAATATAATATATTCATATATTTAAATTTATACATAGTACATACAAATGTATATGTGCACACATACAATAAAACACACATTGTATTATATATATCACAATATAATCCTACATAATTTGTACTTGCCCATTTATGTGCATGTATGCATATAATGTATACATACATCTGAGTATATATATGTATACATACATATATATGTTAATATATTATGTGTGTATATAAATCATATTTAATACTTTATTCTCAATCTCTGCAACGTTACTTTTGGCTGACTTCAGTGTCTGAAATGCATACTTTTTCTAGCTTTACATCATAAACTAGTTGCCTTCAAAGGTTAGCTGGTATATATATGACAATAAAATATCTTCTAATTATTTGATCCCTCAGAACAATCCTTTTATGTGTACAGTGAACTGTGCTACATAGCTGCTCAGAATATCAGGGTTGAGATTGGACTTGATTAGATAGTGAATCTAAAGCATTGTTTTTTGGGTTTTTTTTTTTTCCCCATTAGACCACACTCTTTAAAATTAAAGATTTTTGTAATTCTTGTTTTTAATGGTCATTCTCTAGTATCAGAAAAGGATTTCCTAGAAATATTTCAAGATTGGCACAAGAGAATACTTACTGGATAGCATGCAACTGGCAAAACTGACCATTTAATTGTAACAACATTGCCACTGGCACTGTCTGCCACAGGCAAATGTTTCCCATTGTGACTATGTGGTCAAGGCTGTCCATTTAGTTTTGTAATGTGGATTTCTACCCTAAAACTAAGAAATACAGGTTATCTAGGGTCAAGTTGCAATTTGAACATTACTTGTCAAGAGGAATTCTCAGGCCAGGAATCTAATGCTACTTTTTTAACATTTTAATTCTGAGATTTAAGGCTAAACACAAATGGATTCATGTATCCCAGGTCCCATCCATGTCTTCTGAAACACTCATTATTGCTTTGAGCCTCAGATTTCCCATTTATAGAATGGGAAGCATAGTTACATCCTTTCCCAAAAACATGTTGTGGGATGAAAATGGAATATTTAAGAGAGTTTGAATCCACTGGAAGTAAACATGTAAATTTAGGTGAAGCTTTTGTTGTAGTTGTCTACTTCCTCTTGAATTCAATGAATTTTAAAAGGCAGAGCTTATATTTCTATAGAAAAAAGCCATCTCAAAATTCTGCATTTTACATATTTTCTGTTTCCATAGTGTTTACTTTCCTCAGGAGAAGTAGATGAAGTTCAAATTCCTTTTTTCAAAAAATACAGTAGATTCATTGCTATTGGACAAATCATACAACTAAGACACTTTTCACATCTCATTATCACACACCAAGGAAACCTCAAATCAATTTTCAACTTGTGATTTAGGGAGTGATTTTATTAAAATATATACTCTATTTTTTAGTGTCCAACCTTATATATACTATGTAATAGAGACTGAATATTTCACAGACTCTTCTGAAGCTGACTTTCATAATTTGCACTTTCTGAGAAGAGCAGCTGAATCTGTCTGGAGTAGGTCTTTCATACTGGTTTTCTGTTAGATTCTAGGTGCAGTGGTGCCCCTAGAATATAGTGTTGCATAGCTGCAGGACTGCCAGTGGGAGTGAGTGTTTAATTAACTGCCTGCTGCACTCACTGACTGGCTGTAGCGCCAATAATTCTCTGTTCAGTACCTTTCAGTTTTCATTCTATAGATTATCCCATTTTGGGGTTGGGTGTGGTTGTCAAAGGCTTCACTGAATCTATCTAGTTCCAACAAATAAAATGTCTTGATGAGATCTGTTCCCACACACATTTCCTTCATTGAAAAGTTAAGTTTATTTGTAAATCTTCATAAGTGACACAATACAGCATCTCATAATCAAGTGGAGAGAATGAATTATGTGTCATATCAAAAGTGCTTGTTAATCTTTTAAAAGAAATACTGGAATAGCAAAAACACTCTGATACCCTGAGTTTATATCTATGGCTCATCTTCTAAGAGCTTCATTTTTCCCCAACGATAATGAGATAATGTATGTGAAATGAGATAATGCATCAAAATGAGATAATGTATGGGAAAGTATTTTGCAGCCATAAAGCGCTATATAAATGTAAACTGCAGTTATTACTTGAACAAATCTTGTTAAAGCTATGCCTGTTGGGTGGGCATATAATTTTTTATCCCAAAATAATTGTGGTGACTTTGTGTCAAAGAAGTATTTAAGAAACAAAATTATATTTTAACAGGAAAAGTAAGCATTCTATATGCCAGGAAATAGTTTTTAACCACTTGTTTATTCAAAAATAATACACTTCAGATATTCACTTCAGGTTCTACTCCATTAGAGAACATCCTTGGATAACAGTATGATGTCCTTGAATTTAGGGAACCTAGTCCTGGAAATCCAAAATTTCTATTTATAAAATAAAATTTTGATATGGAAAAGTTAAGGAGGAAATAATTCCATATTCATGATTCTACTCTCAATTCATGGTTTATGATAGTAATAGATAAAACATAATTGTCCCTGAAGCATTAAAAATTAATGAGTGCCTATGTATATGTCTGGGGGGGGGTAGTAATGGAAAAGTATTTGATGGGTTTGAACAGGCTATATGCTATGACATAAATTCACAAATAAACATTAAAAAAAGATACCATCAAAGTAATGGATAATAGAAAAAAATGGGTCAGTCATATAAAGAAAGTAAAGTATCACAGAATCATAGAGCTACTGATAAAAGAAAACTTAGGGATGCCTCGTCAGATTGCTCCCTTTACCTATCTCCTGGATTTTGTGTACAATGCATTGAAAACCCTTTCCCCTGAAAACTCCTTCTAACCCTGGACTTGATACATTGGAAATAGTCTCTACTCTATGAAATCTCTCTCTGATTGGCTAGTTCTTCACACAATCTTCATTTTAAGAACCATCCAGATCCTTTCCTACTAGACTGTAATTCTGACTTTCCCCTAGACTATATCTTCAATGTCCCTTTACCAAGTACTTTGGCTTCATTTCCTCTTTACCAAATATATTCATCTCTTTATCCTTCTTTTTGCTTCCTTTTATGCTTGCTTCCTATATTAGAATGTAAACTTCTTGAAGGCAAGGCCTATGTTTCTACTTCTATCTACTCCCAGGATATGTACACATGTACGTCCACACACACAAAAAAAATTACTGATAAGATATTTTGGAGTTATAATAGGAAAATACAATAGATTCAAGGGCATTATTGCATTACCTACTGATATCTTCTAAATGCATTAAAACCTGATGTGAACATCTGAATTACATTATTTTGAATAAATGAATGGTTAAAAAATGTCTTCAGGCATGTAGAATGATTGTTTTGACTATGAAAATATAATTTTATTGCAAATTAAGACATCTCTGAGGTACTACTACATAGCTCTCAGATTGGCTAAGATGACAGGAAAAGATAATGATAAATGTTGGAGGGGATGTAGGAAAACTGGTACACTAAGAAATTGTTGGTAGAACTGTGAAATGATCCAAACATTCTGGAGAGTAATTTGAAACAATGTACAAAGGTTATCAAACTGTGCATATCCTTTGATCCAACAGTGTCTCTATTGGGTTTATATCCCAAAGAGATCATAAAGGAGGGAAAGGGGCTCACATGTACAAAACTATTTCTAGCTATGGAATATTATTATTCTATGATAAATGATCAACAGGATGATTTCAAAGAGTCCTGTAGAGACTTACATGAACTGATGCTAAGTGAAGTGAGCAGAACCAAGAGATCATTATACACAGGAACACAAGTTTATATGATGATCAACTCTGATGGAATTGGCTTTTTTCAACAATGGGGTGATTCAGGATAATTATCCAATAGACTTGTAATGGAGAAAGCCATCTGTATCTAGAAAGAGGACTGTGAGGACTGAATATGGACTGAGCACCTTTTTTGTTGTTTGCTTGCTTTTTTTTTTCTTTTTTAATGTGATTTTTTTTTTTGTGCAGCATGATAAATATGGAAATATGGATAGAAGAATTATATAAGTTTTACCCATATTGGATTACTTGCTATCTAGGGGAGGGAGTGGGCGAAAGAGGAGAAAAATTTGGAACACAAGTTTTTGAAAGAGTGAATGTTAAAAACTATCTTTCCATGTATTTTGAAAATAGAAATCTATTATTAAAAGATAAAATATAATTTTACTTCTTAAATATTTAATAAATGCTTGTTCACTTTACTTGACCTAATCCAACATCCTTATTTTCTGGTTGAAGAATCTAATCTAATCTATGAAGAGACTTGCTAAATTTAACAGTATTCTAATGACATTCCTAGATGTTCAAAGAAATGAAGGAAGAATTCTGGAACTTTTGGTGGATCTTGGGGGAGGAATTAATTGAAGTCTGTGAATAAGAGATGCAAGGCAGGCCTGGATGATTTTTGATCTGCAACAATGGAAGACACTTCCAAATCAAGAAGATCACACATCCACTTGCATTTCAAATATGATCCATATCATTTTACTCTACATCATCACACTAACATATGAAATTATATTATGATTTTTTTTTGTGTGTGAGAGATTTAGAAGAAAAGAGTAGGAAGAAGAGAGATTTATGCAAATTGTGCAATCTCATTCATTACTACTCTCAAAACTTTTATTATCTTTGGCATATTTCCCTTAATTCACCTAAAGAACAATGATTGCTTAATGTTATAGGAAAAAAAAAAACAAAAACAAAGGTGAAATGGAATTTAGAATCACCATTTATACACATCTTTATTAGTTCTTTATCTCTTATAAAGCTGTAAGTCTTTTTCAGCAAGTCTGTAAAGCCAAGGAATACCCTGTAGAAGGAGGAAGGAAAGACATAATTGGCAGATAACTCAAAGGCACTGTCATATTTTGAAATTTTTCACTTTTGGGCTTTTGAGTTCAAGCATCTTTTATCCAGGGAATTTGAAAGTTGCCCTAATCATTGGCTAGTTCAAGAGAGTTGTGAAATGAAAGTATATATGGAAGGAATGGGGAGAAGGATTTAAGGCAGTTTGGAGCTGGATGAGACTGTTTAGTGATTGTTTCCTGACTCTATCCAATTTTAAATATGTGATCATGCTTTAAACTTAACCATTGTTTTCTCAGAAGTAGTTGAGGGAGTGGTTCCTAACTCAAAACTTCTGTTTTCTATCCCACTCTTTCACTATAGGTAGATATAGGAAAAACTACTTTTCCTTTAATTTTCTTCCCAGAGTGCATGGGGGAATTATTCTTCAGAGAACAAATATCTGGCTACATGTGGTTTTTGTTTGAAGATTCCCCTTAATTTTAGAAGCTTTGTACCTTTATTGTTTCATTTCTGTTCTATTTGATTTATAATTATATTTTTGAGAAGCTGTCATGACCATTTGAATATTTTTATTTTGTTTTTTGGTGAAACCTATTGTAATCCAAAATGTGTCAAGATTTAAAATAATTCTAGTCATGTTATTTTTAACAGAAATGCTTCTTGGCAGCATTATGGAGAATGGAATTGTGTTGCTACAAGAAAACCCAAGAGTAAAATGAAGTGTGAACACATTGAAAAGTTGTGGGCTTATTCTTGCATATCCTGTAAAAGTGAAACACAAGCTTAGAGTATCCAGCCTTTGAATGTGGTGTGGCTGTTTCCTCCATGGGCACAGATCACAAACTCTCCATTTATTTTCATCCTGTGTATTCTTCAGAATTTTTCAATTCCAATAAACAAAAAGCATAATCTTACTGCAAAGCATGAGAATTTAATAATAATATCATCCCTTTAGGAATATATCTTGCCAATAATGTAAGTTATACCATAACATTTTCTTCCATTTATCTTCAGGAAGTAATTTTCATTCCAAAATTGCTTAGAATCTAAATTCAGTTGGTTGCTTATCTAGCACCATATGCTGATTAGCTGGACACTAAGCACTTTGGGAAGAAGAACTGAGGTTCATATAGAATATATATTTTTCTTGTTGTGCATGGCTCAGTATTTTGATATATTATTATTTTGAATAACTTTAGTTTTTATTCATAAGTATTGAAGAACGATCCCAATAATCGTTCCTAAAAATTCTGTACACATATGTTGAAAATGGGATCAAGATATGCCTCAATTATATACTTCTGAAGTCATGATTTCTAAAAATTTCAAGGCACTGTTCACTATCCCTACATGAGTATCAATATGCATATTGGAGTTTTGAAATAAATTGGGATAAGGTAATGCAAATAGACTGCCAGATAAAAACAGCATGAATTCAGCAATGGTATATTATAAAAGTACTGGAAATAGATCCTTGGATCACAACCCTAATTTTATAATTGTGGGAAAGACAATCTCCCTCTGGGTCATTTCATTTATATATATGTAAAGTGGGAAAAAATATGCATACTATTGTGTGAAGTATCATATAGTTGTGAGGATTAAAGGAGATAATTGTTGTGAAAATGCTTTGTAATTAAAAATCCCTATTACAGTGTCAGCTTTATTGAGTAATATGATAAAGACATGAAGAGATCAAGTATAAGAAAGCTAAAGATTTTGAAAGATTTTATTTTAATTTTCATATTCATTTTTGTAAAAGTTCCAATTTTTTCTCCCTCCCTTCCTTCTTGTCCCTTTCTACAAAATAACTACCAATCTGACAGAGTTTAAATATATACAATTCTTTTAAACATATTTCCATATTTGTCATGGTATGGAAGAAAAATCATATCAAAAGGGAAAAAAAAAAAACACGAGAAAGAAAAAAAAAAAAAACAAGCTAACAAAAAAGAAGTTGAAAATACTATCCTTCTGGTAATCTATCTACCAAAGGAAAGTCAGGAATTACAAATTACAAAAAACTTTCCACACAAATAAAGTCAGACTTAAACATTTGGAAAAATATCAAGTGCTCCTGGATAGGTCGAGCGAATATAATAAAGATGACAATACTCCCTAAACTAATCTATTTATTTAGTGCTATACCAATCAGACTTCCAAGAAAATATTTTAATGATCTAGAAAAAATAACCACAAAATTCATATGGAATAATAAAAGGTCAAGAATCTCAAAAGAATTAATGAAAAAAAAATCAAATGAAGGTGGCCTAGCTGTACCTGATCTAAAACTATATTATAAAGCAGCAGTCACCAAAACCATTTGGTATTGGCTAAGAAATAGATTAGTTGATCAGTGGAACAGTTTAGATTTACAAGACAGAATAGTCAACTATAGCAACTTAGTGTTTGACAAACCCAAAGATCCTAACATTTGGGAGAAGAATTCATTATTTGACAAAAACTGCTGGGATAACTGGAAATTAGTATGGCAGAAATTAGGCAAAGACCCACACTTAACACCATATACCAAGATAAGATCAAAATGGGTCCATGATTTAGACATAAAGAACGAGATTATAAACAAATTGGAGGAACATAGGATAGTTTACCTCTCAGACTTGTGGAAGAGGAAGAAATTTGTGACTAAAGACGAACTAGAGACCATTATTGATCGCAAAATAGAAAATTTTGATTACATCAAATTAAAAAGCTTCTGTACAATCAAAACTAATGTAAACAAGATTAGAAGGGAAGCAACAAACTGGGAAAACATCTTCACAGTTAAAGGTTCTGATAAAGGCCTCATTTCCAAAATATATAGAGAACTGACTCTAATTTATAAGAAACCAAGCCATTCTCCAATTGATAAATGGTCAAAGGATATGAACAGACAATTTTCAGATGATGAAATTGAAATCATTACCACTCATATGAAAGAGTGTTCCAAATCATTATTAATCAGAGAAATGCAAATTAAGACAACTCTGAGATACCACTACACACCTGTCAGATTGGCTAAGATGACAGGAAAAAATAATGATGATTGTTGGAGGGGATGCGGGAAAACTGGGACACTGATACATTGTTGGTGGAGCTGTGAACAAATCCAACCATTCTGGAGAGCAATCTGGAATTATGCCCAAAAAGTTATCAAACTGTGCATACCCTTTGATCCAGCAGTGTTTCTACTGGGCTTATACCCCAAGGGGATACTAAAGAAGGGAAAGGGACCAGTATGTGCCAGAATATTTGTGGCAGCCCTGTTTGTAGTGGCTAGAAGCTGGAAACTGAGTGGATGCCCATCAATTGGAGAATGGTTGGGTAAATTGTGGTATATGAATGTTATGGAATATTATTGTTCTGTAAGAAATGACCAGCAGGACGAATACCGAGAAGCTTGGAGAGAATTACATGAACTGATGCTAAGTGAAATGAGCAGAAACAAGAGATCATTATATACGTCAACAATGATACTGTATGAAGATGTAATGTGATGGAAGTGGATTTCTTTGACAAAGAGACCTGATTCAGTTTCAATTGATCAATGCTGGACAGAAGCAGCTACACCCAAAGAAAAAACACTGGGAAATGAATGTAAACTTTTTGCATTTTTGTTTTTCTTCCTGGGCTATTTCTACCTTTTGAATCCAATTCTCCCTGTGCAACAAGAAAACTGTTTGGATCTGCACACATACATTGTATCTAGGATATACGAGGACATATTCAACATATATAGGACTGCTTGCCATCTAGGGGAGGGGGTGAAGGGTGGGAGGGAAAAATCGGAACAGAAGTGAGTGCAAGGGATAATGTTGTAAAAAAATTACCCTAGCATGGATTCTGTCAATAAAAAGTTACTATAATAATAATAATAATAATAAAAAAGAAAATACTATCCTTCAATCCATATTCAGTCTCCATGCTCTTCTGTCTGGATGCAGATGGCATTTTCCATCCCAAGTTTTTTGGAATACCTTTGAATCTTTGCATTGCTGAAAAGTGCAGTGACTTGTGATTTTTAAGAAAATTATGAAGGAATTATTTAAAAATAAAAACAATTATTTACTGCATGTGGACCTGTGAACTGGAATAATAATATTCCATGGAAAAATAATTTGGAAATATATGAGAAAAATGGTTAAATTATTTAAAGCTTTGATTCAGATAATCCCACTTCTGAGTATATAAAATATAAACTCCTTGAGAGCAGGGACTATTTTATGTTTGTCTTCTTGTAACCCTCTGCAATATCTGGCAGGCTGTAGAAACACAAGGGATGCTTGTTGATTAATTGACATGACTCAAGGAGATTAATTATAGAAAACAAAAGATCATATAGACTGGAGGCAAAAAAAATAGCAGCACTTGGCATTAATATAAAAGAAATAAAAAAAAATAAACCTAAACTTAGAAAGACATGCAATGCCTAATGACTTGGAAATGGTTTAATACATTATTACATATAAGCATAATGGAATATGCTATTTAATAATAATAATAATAACTAGCATTTAGATAACTCTTTAAAGTTTGAGAAATAATGTACTTACAGTCTCATTTTAGCTTTACAAGGACCTTGGGTTACTATTTGCAGATGAGGAAACTAAGATAGACATTAAGTGACTTGCTCATACAGCAGGATTTAAAATTAAAATCTTTCTGACTCTAATTCTAGCATTTTATTTACTGTGCCAAACATACTCTCATAAAAATGTCTAGTATTTAAAATCCAGGGAAACAAGGGAAGACTTTTATGAACAGATGTAAAATGATAAAAAAAAAGAATCAAGAAAATTATATACATGATTTTAATTTTATAAATAAAAACTACACTTAAATTCAGCAGATCTCAGATTAATTATAATTATCAAAACGTATTTCTAGGGATCAGACAATAAAATACATTTCTTCCCAGTAGAGCTGTGGAACAATGGGCAAAAAATGTATAAACAATCACAGTCTCTTTGTTAATTTGATTTTGCTTATTTTTTGTAGAAAGAAACATTCAACAGGTATGGAATTTTAGAAAAAGATTGTGTTGTAAAAATAAAACAAAACCAAAAAACCCATTTGAAATATTTAAATTTGAAATTCACTAAGGCATCACAGCCACTCACAAGATAGCAACTAACATAAGCTGAGAAACAATGTTTTGCTAACAATGATGATGGCATCTCTTTCTAAAAATTGGTGTTTTTGAAGCAAAATGAAATTATTTTCTATACATTTCATTTGGAGCAACTTAGCCTTTTAATATTTATTTATCATTTTTGAAAACTGCATCCCCTTTTGTTGTTGTTGAGTTGTTTCAGTGATACCCCAAATTTCTGTAACCACGTCTGGAGTTTCTTGGCAAAGATATTGGAATGATTTGACATTTCCTTCTATGACCCATTTTATAGATGACTTGGCCAGGTTCATTGAAGCTGGATTTGAACTCAGGTCTTCCTGGCCCAGCATGTTATTTACTATACTTTCACAAGAGTGTAAAAAGTTTGGATATCAATGGGAGTAATCATTTCAAACATTTAAAAATATAATAAACTTTTCCAAGATGAGAGAGATGAGTTTTGTTACCAACTGGCCAATGTATGATTGGAATACTAGGGAAATATTTTTTTTTGTATGATTGACTCTTTATTATTATTATTATTATTATTATTATTATAGCTTTTTATTGACAGAACTTATGCATGGGTAATTTTTCATCATTGACCCTTGCAATTACTTTTGTTTCAGCTTTTCCTTTCCTTCCCTCCACTCCCTCCGCTAGATGGCAGGCAGTCTTATACATGTTAAACATGGTAAAGTATATCTTAAATACAATATATGTGTACATATTTTTACAGTTCTCATGTTGCACAAGAAAAATTGGATTTAGAAAGGTAAAAATAAACTGGGAAGAAAAATAAAAATGCAAGCAAACCATACTCATTTCCCAGTGTTCTTTTGCTGGATGTAAGTGGTTCTGTTCATCACTCATCAATTGGAACTGAATTGGATCCTCTCATTGCCCTTAGATAGCCACTTCCATCACAATTGATCCTCATATAGTATTGTTGTTGAAGTGTATAATGATCTCCTGGTTCTGCTAATTTCATTCAGCATCAGTTCATGGAAGTCTCTCCAAGCCTTTCTGTATTCATGCTGCTGGTCATTTCTTACAGAACAATAATATTCCATAACATTCAAAAATGCCATAATTTACTCAGCCATTCTCTAATTGGTGGACATCCTTTCAATTTCCACTACAAAACAGCTATCACAATCATTTTTGCACATACAGGTCCCTTTCCCTTCTTTAATATCTCTTTGGGATATAAACCCAGTAGTAACACTGATGGATTGAAGGATATGCACAGTTTGATAACTTTTTGAGCATAGTTCCAAATTGTTCTCTAGAATGGTTGGCTCCATTCACAACTCCACCAACAATGTATCAGTGCCCCAGTATTCCCACATCCTCTCCAACATTCATATTATCTTTTCTTGCCCTCTTAGCCAATCTGACAGGTGTGTAGTGGTATTTCAGAGTTGTCTTAATTTGCTTTTCTCTGCTCAATAATGATTTGGAACACCTTTTCATATGAGTGGAAATAATTTCAATTTCATCATCTGAAAATTGTCTGTTCATATCCTTTGACCATTTATCAATTGAAGAATGGCTTAATTTCTTATAGAGTCAATTCTCTATATATTTTGGAAATGAGACCTTTATCAGAACCTTTAACTGTAAAAATGTTGGGGGAAATTTTTTTTTTAATTTTCTTTTTAAGTCAAAATTTTTTGTAGTCAATTTATTTTTTTTAAATACATATTGCTTTATGAATCATGTTGGGAGAAAAAAAGAGAGCAAAAGGGAAAATCATGGGAGAGATTAAAAAACAGAAAAAAAGAAATATATCATGTGTTGATTTACATTCTGCATCATTAGATCTTTTTCTGGATGTAGATAGCATTTTCTATATTGGATTACTGAACCACTGAGAAGAACCATTTACATATGTTTTCATTTTCCCTCTTTTATGATTTCCTTGGGATACAGACCCAGTAATGTCACTGCTGTGTCAAAAGATATGCACAGTTTTATAGTCCTTTGAGCTTAGTTCCAAATTGCTGTGCACAGTTGTTGGATCATTTCACAACTCCACCAATAATGCATTAGTGTAAGTGTACCAGATTTTCCACATTCCTTCCAACATTTATCATTTTCTTTTCATGTCATTTTTGCCAGTCAGAGAGGTATGACATGGTACCTCAGAGTTGTTTTAGTGTGCATTTCTCTAATCCATAGTGATTTTGAGCATTATGATAATTTCATCATCTGAAAATTGTCTGTTTATATCCTATGACCATTTATCAATTGGGGAAGGACTCATTTCTTATAAATTTAACACAGTTCTTTTAGAAATGAGATCTTTAACAGAAATATTGGCTGTAAATATTTTTTCCAGCTTTGTAATTCTCTCTGAATCTTGTTTCTATTGGATTTCTTTGTGCAAAAAGTTTTTAATTTAATGTAATCAAAGTTGTCTATTTTGCCTTTCATAATGTTCTCTTATTTTTCTTTAGTCATAAGTTCCTACCTTCTCCAAAAATCTGATAGGTAAATTGCGCCTTGTTCTTCTCATTTGTTTATGGTATCATCCTTTCTGCCCAAGTCATGTATATATTTTGACTTTATTTTTGGTATGGGATGTAGATGAGATGTAGAACTATGCTTATTTTTTGACATATTATTTTCCAGTTTTCCCAGAAAGTTTTGTCAAATAGTGAGTTCTTATTGCAGAAGCTGGAGTTTGGGGATTTATCAAATACTAGATTGCTATAAGCTTTGAGTGTTGTTTAGTGTGTATTCTAGTCTACAGATCTACCACTCTATTTCTTAGCCACTATCAAATAGTTTTGATTACTGTTGTTTTATAACATAGTTTTAGGTTTGGTACTGCTAAGCCACCATAGTTTGAACTTTTTTTTTCATTATTTCCCTTGATATTCTTGACCTTTTGTTCTTCCAGATGAATTTTGTTATTATTTTTTCTAGTTCTATAAAATAATATTTTGGCAGTTTGATTGGTATGGCATTGAACAAGTAGACCAGTTGTCATTTTGATTATATTAGCTTTGCCTAGCCATGAACAATTGATATTTTTCCAATTGTTTAGATCTGATTTATTTATTTGAGAAAGTGTTTTGTAATTGTGATCATAGTTCTTAGGTTTGTCTTTGCAGGTAAACTCCCAAGTATTTTATTTTGTTTACAGTAATTTTAAATGGAATTTCTCTTTTTATCTCTTGCGGATGGGCTTTGTCAGTAATATAGAAATAGGTTTTTGGATGATTTTCTAGGATTATCAAAGTATATCATTATATAATTGCAAAGGGTTATAATTTTATTTTATCAATGCCTATTCTAATTCCTTTACTTTCTTTTTCTTTCCTTATTGCTAAGACAACATTTCTAGTAAAATGAGTTTTTTTTTTAATCTACACAACCCACTATCTTATTTTCTATCACCTCTTCCCCTTCTCTTACCTTTTTTACCCACTCCACACTCTATCTTATCTCTTATCATTCCTCTCCCCTTTTCTTACTAGTATTTTTTAACCCTACTACCTTATCTTCTATCAACCTTTCCTTCCTTTCTCTTATCTTTTTTCCTAGTGCTCACTCTTATTTCTTTTGCTCTTTCTCCTCCTATTTCTTTATAGGTTTAGACAAATTTCTGTATCCCACTGAATGATTACCTGTAGAGGACTGCAGATATTGGGGAACTCTGAGAAAAGTATACTTAAAACAAAGATACTGACAGCAGGGTGTTAACTCAGTGTAATTGACAAGATGATGGTTCTCTAGTTTACATATACTTAGTACTTAATATGGTGATGTAATGGTTCTAGAGTTGACACATGCTCAGTGTGCTGTAGTGATGTAATTGTACTAAGGTATATAAGGGCTGATAGGACTTGATATGAGCAGTTGTGAGAGAGATTCAAGTGAGAGTGAGCTCAAGCTTGATCTCAAAGTCCAGACTCCAGAGAGATTTTCGTGAAAACTAGCCTGGACATCATATTTTGGCACCCAGCATGGGGCACTGAAGGAAGCACACTAGACTTTGAGGCTCTGGATGTAAGGACCTACACTCAGCAGTTTAACTAATGTGATCATAAGCTCAGTGGAGAAGTCCCTGTGATGTGGAAATAAGATGAGTAAACTAGTCATTTTTGTTTTTCTTCTAAAATGGGGCAAATACTAAAAAAAGTGCCCTTCCCACTTCAAGGGAAGTGTGTAGCAAGCCTAGTTAGGTTAATAAAGAAGCAAAGTCTGTTGGTAATTTGGAAGCAGATCATTGGACTCTTAAAAATATCAGAGTGCACATCTACTTGGTTCCAGAAGAAAAATTAGAGCTAGATATGTGGAAATTAGTGGGAGAGCAACTAATTGAATATTATAAAGCTAAGGGTCCTGATTCAATTCCTGAGGAAACATTTATATATATGCAACATAATACAATTGGCTTTAAGGAACCCCACAAGTTTTAAAATAAGGAAAAGTTTTGATGTGGATAGTCAGACAGGGAAGTTTGAAAAGAAAGAGGAGGGGGATGGTACTGACAAAGCAGCTGAAAAGCATGAAGAATTGGTCAAGAAAGGAGTTAAGTATAGTGCTGATGAACTTAAGGAGTGTGGTGCTTCTCAGTAAGCACCCGTAGGGCATTTTCCATCTCCTGACCCTCCCTCCTCAATTTTGCCTTTGTGGGTGGAGGGAAGAGGAGGAGTGGGAGGGGCAGTGATACCACCAGCACTACACATACAGCAGCTTTGTCCACCCCTTATCATAGGATAACAAAAGGCATTAATTAAAGCTTAAGATGAAGAACAGGATACACCTGATTTGAAAATAGAAGCATAGCCTGTGATTGAAGAGTTTGACTCTTCAGGTCAAGAAAGAACAAGATATACTCTTAACCTGAAGAGTTAAAAAAGAATAAGATGCACTCCTTTTAATCTGGAAATTATCAATGATCTGAAAAAGGCTTGCACTCTTCATGGGTCTACATAATTTTATGTTAAGATGGTATTAGAGAATTTGGCTTATGAAAATTTAACCCTTAGTGATTGGAAATCTATAGCAAAGACAGGTTTAGGACCTAGACAAAACTTATTGTGGCTTTCTGAGTATAGTGAACTCTGTAGAATACAAGCCCAATGAAATAGGCATCCTGGAGTTAATATACCAGTCACCTTTAAACAACTAGCAGGTTTAGATCCTTATGCAGACACTTTAGAGCAGATTAATTACTTTATGTAGCATATGAACAAATTGTTTCTACTTCTATCAAAGCATGGGGCACCCTGCCAGGAAGACAAGATAGAGGGGAAGGCTTCACAAAAATAGCACAAGGTCCAAATGAACCCTTTTCTGATTTAGTGTGATTTCTGCAAACAGCTGTCATAAGAACTATTGGTGAAAATGCAGCAACAGAAATTACGATAAGACAACTTGCTAGAGAAAATGCTAATGAAGTTTGTAGAAGAAGATGCTGTGCCACACTGGGCACAAATAACTTTTATACCCAGGCTATGATGCAGACATTTCAAGATCTGAAAATGGGAAGATCTGAAAATCAGCAAGGAACTTCCAGAGAGATTTGTCAATCCTTTCAATGTGTTAAAGTAGGCATTTGAAGTCTCAATGATGGCATAAAAAAAAGGGTGGGAGAACAAGATCCAACACCCTATGTTCAAAATGCAACAAAGGCTTCCATTGGGCATCAGAATATAATTGATTCAGGGAAATGGGAAGCAGGGCTCAGCTCTAGGGTCCCAGGCAAAAAAAAAAAAAAACAAAAAAAAAACACTTGGGGCATGATAGCAGTCAATGTAACACCCAGAGAGTCTTTAAAAGTTCAGTACTCAGACATGATCAATCAGCTGAGAAGCAATCTGATGGGAGAAAGGGATTACAATTGGGCGAGTTGTATGCAGCTGGGACTACTGAGATATCCCCTGGAGAGGTGAAATCTGTCCTTCTCCGCTCTATAGATGCTTTGTCTCCAGCCACAGTCCTCTTGACCATTTCACCTCCTGAGAGTGCTTACAAAGCAATGTTTATTCATACACTATTGTGGGAAACTGGGGAATGTGTAGATAATATCCCAGTCATTAATACATGTAGACAATGTGTGACATCACCTAGGAGAAGTAGTAGCATCAGGGTTACTGATACACATTCCTGATAGACAATATGGTGATATTTACCCAGATTTTGACTCCCAACAACAAAATTCAGGAATATTCTGGACTGCAGCTGTGACAGCTGATCAACCTATGCTAACTATCTATGTAAATAAATGTCATATCATTAGAATGATTGGTAGACAGATGCAGATCATTCAGTCATTAGAAGTGCCAACTGGCCCAGTCACTGGCCAAAGATTAAGGCAGACACCTATATGTCTGGTGTAGGAGGATCAATAGCAGCTGAAATTAGTCCCCTTTGAGATGAACATTTGAAGGTGAAACAGGAGTTTTTACTCCTTGTTTAGTAGAAAAAATCCCCATCATTCTATGGGAAAGAGACATCTTACAACAGTTAGGATCACAATTGAGTACTTTGGCTTTTTAGGCAGGGTGGCTGTTGAAGGCCTGCCTGTACTCTCACCTGGTCCCATTCAATGAAAAACTGATACACCAGTGTGGGTAGAACAGTGGCCTTTAACAAGTGAAAAATTCAGGCCTCATTAGCTATAGTACAGGAGCCACTTGACCAAGGATACTTACAACCTTCTCTTAGTCCTTGGAATTCCCCTGTATTTGTTGTAAGAAAGAAATCTGGAAAATGGAGAATGTTGACTAATTTAAGAAAAGTAAATGATCAGATGGAGACCATGGGAACTCTTCAGCCTGGACTTCCATCCACTCTTTGGGTTATAGACATTAAGGATTGTTTCTATTCTATTCCTCTACATAAGGAAGACATGAAAAGATTTGCTTTTTCAGTACCCAGTTTTAACTTAGCTGAGCCTTATAAAAGATATGAATGTATTGTTTTGCCATAGGAAATGAAAAATAGCCCTACTATGTGTCAAATGTATGTGGCTCTGCTCTTACTCCAGTTAGAAAAACATTTCCAAAAGTTATATGACATTACATGGATGATATATTCAGGTGTGCACTTGAGAAGCAAATGTTAGAAGCATGTCTACAAAAGACCATAGAAACACTAAGGAACTATTAATTATATATAGCCCCAGAAAAATTCAAAGGCATACTCCTTTTCAATATTTAGGATATGAAGTATATCCTAAGGTACTTACAGTACAAAAGCTTTCTTTAAGAACAGAGCAGTTGAACACCTTAAATTACTTTCAGAAATTGATAGGAGATATCCAATTCATGCGTCCAGTGTCCAATTACAATTACCTTATTCCTTCTTAGAGCCAAAACTGATGAAATCAAGCTTCAGAAAATACTTTTCGCCCTTCTTTTTTTTCCATCAATTGTAATAGGTTTTTTGAGCCTTTTGGTGTGAACTAATTGTTCCATTATACCTTCCCTTTCCACTTTTTCCAGTAAAGACTTTTTCCCACCCCTTAATGTCTTTTTCTTTCATGCTATCACATCTGAGTCCATTTACAACCACATCCTCAGTCCATGTGATGCCCCCTTTGTCTTCCCCATGGTCAGATACAATTCTTATGAGTTACATATATCGCTTTCCCATCAAAGGGATGTAAAAAGTTTAATCTTTAAATTTATATTTTCTCCCTGTTTACCTTTCTGTGGTTCTCTTGACTCCTGTATTTATAGATTACATTTTCTGTTTAGTTCTGTTTTTTTTTTTCAGAAATTATTGAAAGTCTCTTACTTCATTGAACCTCCATCTTCTCCCCTGAAAGATGATGCTGAATCAAGCTATGTAATTAATTATTGGTGGTAACCCTAGGTCCTTTGCCTTTCAGGCAAAGCATTCTTGGCATTTCAGGACCTTTGATCCTTTATTGTAAAAACTGACAGATTCTGGGTAATCCTGAGTGTTGATCCTTGATATTTGAATTGTTTTTGTCTGGCAGCTTTATAGTATTTTTCTCTTGAGATTATAGTTTTGGAGTTTCACAACAATGTTCCTTGATTTTTTTTCTTTGTGAGATCTCTTTCCTAAGGTGAATGAGGGGGAATCACCTTCCCCAATCCCTCTTTTAGATACTAAGCATTTTGATATGTTATACATCTGTAATTATATAAAACATATTGTCATATTCTTGTGTTTCTCATAGTATAGAAGAAAACACAGACAAAAAACATCACAAAAAACTCACAAAAATAAAGTGAAAAATAATGTGTTGATGTGAATTTTGACTCCATCAGTTCTTTCTCAGACTCCATCAGATAACATTTTTTATCATGATTCCTTTGAAATTGTCTTTAATCATTGTATTGATGAGAATAGCTGCCATTCACTGTTGATCACTGCAAAATATTGCTGCTACTATATAAAATATTCTCCTGTTTTGCTCCCTTTACATATAAGAATTTCCAGTGTCCCCCCACAATCATCCTGTTAATTATTTATTATAGCAAAGTAGTATTCCATTACAATCATATACCACAATTTCTTTCACTATTTCCCAACTGATGGATATTCCCCTGCATTTTCAATTCTTTCCTGTCTCAAAAACAACTTCTATAAAATAAAAAAAAAAATCAAATTCTTTAAATGAGTATTTCCCCTTCTGTTTCTATAATATTGGGGAAGTTTTCCTTGACGAACTCTTGTAGAATGCTATACAGGTTCTTTTTTTTTTTTTTTTTTTTTTTTTTGCTCGTAGTCTTCAGGCAGACCAATAATTTTTTTAAATTGTCTCTTCTGGATTTATTTTCCAGGTCAGCTGTTTTGTCAATGAGCTATTTCACATTTCTTCCATTTTTTCCATTCTTTTTAGTTGACTGATTCTTGCTATTTCAAATCGTAATCAGCTTCCATTTTCTCTGTTCCAGTTTTTAATGTGTGATTTTCTTCAATTAGCTTTTGTATCTCCTTTCCTATTTGGTTTATTCTACTATTTATGGAGTAATTTTCTTCAGACAATTTTTTTCCTTCCTTTTCCAAACTATTGACTCTCTCATGCATACTTATTATTATTGTGTTTCTTATTTTTTTCTTCTACCTCTCTTATTTGCTTTTTGAAGTCTTTTATCAGCATTTCTAAGAAGCCTCTTTGTGCTCGAGACCAATTTATCTCACTCTCTGAGATTTCTTCTGTGATCATTCTGCCCTAGTCTGTATTGGTGTTTTGCTCTGCTCTGTCACCATAGTAGCTTTCCATGGTCAAGGATCTTTTCTGTTTCTTGCTCATTTTCTTTCCTTTTCTTTTGATATTTCCTCTCTCTCTCTCTCTCTCTCTCTCTCTCTCTTTTTTTTTTTTTTTTTTTTTTTACTTTTAAGGTGGAGCTCTGCTCCTGGAGTATAGGGGACACTATCCCAAGCTTCCTATGCATCTCTGAGTCTTGGCTTTGAGCACAGTATTCCTTATGTCAGCCTGGGATAGCTTTACCTGCTCTGATCAGGAAAGAGCCAGATTTGCCAGAGTTTGTCTTCTGAGTTGGGATTGGAACCTTCCCCTTTACTGCTTCTCTACTGAGCCAGGGCTGAGAGTCTTAAGTGAGGATTTGCTATAATTAAGACCCTCCCACAGAGTCTATCTGAGCTGGACTGAACACCGTTTTCATTCCAGTGAGATTGACCTTTCTTGAAGTTTTTTCACTCTATGTTGAGCTGAAGAGTGGTTTTATTCTGCAGACTCTGTTCAGAGATTGGTTTCATGTGATTTTCAAGGGAAACTGGGAGAGCTGAAGCAGCTTCCAGAGTTTGCTACTCCATCTTGGCTCCACCCTTGTAATTCTACTGAAATTAATTTGCATTTTTTACAAGTTCATTAGTGAAGGCAATGAGATGCCCTCACAGTCACTTATGAAATTACCAGTTTCCTCATTATCTCAGGTTCAGACCTTGATTGATAATTAAGTGCTTGATAAACTGTGCAGTTAATTGTTCGATCATTAGTTTACTTTTATTGTGGCTGATTTTTCCTTACAAATATTTAGAACACACTTCTAGAAATAAGACTTTGGGAAATAATGGACTATTCTATTAAGCATTCAATTGTAGAACCGTGCTAAGATAGGAAAAAAGACCTTCTGTTCTTTGTTTACTGCCAAATCTAATTATTTAATTAGGTCATAATTTATTGTTGTCAAAGTGGGAGATGTGAGGCAGTCAGGATCAGGCTTTGTCCTCTTTCTGAATGTATCTGTAAGACCACATTAATGCAATACAGGAGAGTTGGCTGCTAAATTGTTGAACAAAAGCCTATTTGCTCCCTAATAGAAAAGTGCAGACCCCAGCAAATCTCATCTGTCACTAACAACTGGAGAGAATAGAAAGCAGATTATCAATTGGAAAATATATCAATAAAAAGTCATCATCCAGAATCAAATCATTTAGTAGACATTTCATGTGAGTTGCCTTTATTTGAAAATAGTCCTAGGTAATGCCATTTGCAAAGTGCTTTATATTCATTTCTTATAATTTTAGGGAAGGTAAACAGACAAATATTTTATAACAACCTTTTCCTCCTGAAAAACATAATCAGAGCCTGACTGCTAATTGAAACACTCCAAGTGGGGTTTAGATTTAACCTAGAAAAAAAATGGAGAAAAATGTTTTGGGTAAATTGTTATATTTAGCAAAGAAAGTTCTTATTTAATTTAATTTAATTTTTAGGTTATACATGTAGCTTAATTTTTTTTTTAATTTCAATTTGAGTCATGTTAGAAGACAAAAATCAGAATAGGGAAAAAAAAAAAAAGTAAAAAGAAAGAGAAAAAGAAGGTGAAAATAGTATGCTTTAATCTGTGTTCAGTTTCCACAGTTCTCTTTCTGGATGCTGATGACATTTTAGATTCAAAGTTTATTGGAATTGTTGTGGATCACTGACTTGCTGACAAGAGTCAAGTTTTTCATAGTTGATCATCACACAATGAGCAAAAAAAGTTCTTGACATATATATATATATTTATTTTTCTTTCACTTTTTATTTGCCACATTAGAAAAGAATTAATTAGGCCTTGGGTTAAGTAATCAAGCTTCTCTTCCAACCCCTTATTTTACAGGGCCTGCAAAGAAGGGGTTTGTGACTGCATCAGAAAATAGAGCTATAGCCCTAGAGGTAAAAGTAACTGAGAGGCCATCTAACCCAATGCCTTCATTTTACAGATGAAAAAAAAATTGTTCAAAAAATCATACAGGTAGGAAGTATAAGAGGAAATATTAGAACCTAAAACCCCCAACTATAGAACACTTTTCACAATACCAGGTTGCACCTTGTGGCTGCATCAAAGTAGAAATTTAATATTTCTCTTCACTTTTGAAAGGTGCCTCTTCAGTGAGATTTCTCATAAAGGCATATCTCATTTTATGCAATGGACAAATTTCTAAATACTGTACAGAAAGATAGCTTTGCAAATAAGATGATTTTAAATATTCCAATGATTCAAGGTAGAGAGAATGTATATAGTGGATATTTTGCAGAGCTTGGATTCAGGTAGACCCTGGTTCAATCTTTTCTAGGAAAGTAATTTATTATCAATGTACTTTAGATAACTACCTAGAGAATGTTTTCTAAACCTAGACTCATTTACAATCTAACTTGGTCATGGAGGTTCTATTTCCATTAATAGTTGAGAGGAATTCTGAACTAAACCAAATCTCCTTAAACTGTGGGTTGCAATCCAAGGTGAGGTTTCATGACTTAATACAACCATTGGAAAATTATGGTTTATTATCAGAAAATGTTTGAATTACATACCTAGTTTATAAATCCACATACCTGGTGAAGTAAACATTACTCTGGTAAAAAGGAGTAATGAGTAGAAAAAAAATTAAGAAACCTTGAATTAAATAATGTGGGAACTCTTGCCATATCATTTTGAATTTTTTTGAAGAACTTTTGTTCATAATAATTTAGTTGATCTGAATTTGATCTGAAAATATATTATTATGAGTAATATTCACTTATACATGTGTTTACATACATAAAGAAATTCTTTTCCTAAATATTAATTACAAACACTTATAAATTTAAGCACCTTAAGTTTCCATTATTTTTTCTTTGTTGTTATCATCCTCCTGATTGCTATAATTAGTTTTCTTAAAATTAGAGCCAAGAAATATTAAACTCTTAAAAAGATTGACATTGATCATGTTCCAGCACCTTTTCAATAACTTTAGAGATGCATTTGGAAATTTTGCTATAATGCTTTATTGAAAAAAATTAATCATGATATGTTAGATCTAGGTAGAAACTCAATGACTAACTGGTCCAAAGTTTTCATTTTATAAATTTATAAATGGAGGTTTGTGGTGAGGAATTAATTGACTCAAAATTTAGAATTCAGGTTCCTTGATTAATATCTTGCAAGATTACTTGTAGATATGTACAACCATTATTGTTCTCATGTAAGAACTTCTCATTTGCAATAAAAACTTCTTTTCAAGGTCTCATTTGACACTCCAGTTGAATTATCCACACACTGATCAGAAGACAATATTAACTGAGATTCTTGCGTAGCCCTATAGTATAATCCCAAACTAATACTCTCCAGAAGATGCATTTATAAAAGAGCTTAACTATTCTCATCATTAATGACAAAATTAAGAAACATTTTCCCAACACCTAGCTGGATAATTTTATTTAGTCAATATGCCAGTGATCTATGCCTGGCTGCTGTGAGAAGTCTTTCTACTATCACAATCAGAATACCATAGAATTTCAAAATTGAAAGGGCCCTCAGCTGTCATCTCATTTAACTCATAATAAAAAATAATAACTTTACAAAATACTTAGCATAGTATCATGCAGACTTCATTTAAACTCTTTCAAGAAGGAACCCAATACTTCTCACCGAATTCATTTGTTTTTGTAGAGTTGTTATTATTTCATTTTTTTACATTAAGATTAATTTTTCGAGTCCAAGTAGAACAAGTGACAAGTATCATACATCTTTTTCTTTTCTTTTTTTTTTTAATTAGTCCAACAAAGATTTATTAAGAGTCTGCTATTAACAAGGAACTATTAGCAATGGAAATACAAAGACAAAAATTAAAAGCCTATGTTCTGAAAATTTACATTCTAATAAGGAAGGTAATATATACTAATGTGTGTGTGTATGAATGTGTGTGTGTATGTATAAACATATTCAGCATAGGTAGTGAATACAAAACAAATGCCATAATGTGTGCTTTTTGGTCCTTCTGTAGCATATGGCACTACTGATCATACATCTTTTTCATGTCATTCCCTTAAATATTTGAAGAATGCTATCATACAACTGCTAAGTATCAATTATCTCATCTCAAGTTTAAAAATCCTCACTTCCTTCAACCAATCCTTATTATAGGATTACATGGATTTTAGGTCTTTTGCCATCTTGGCTGCCCTTCTTTAAGTAATCTTTAAAATTATCAATATTCTTCCTAAACTTTTGTGCCCAGAACTGAACTCCATATTTCATATAGTTTGACCAAGATTGGATCACATTTTTGGCTGCCAGATTATACGTTTGATTTTTATTTCACTCAGATTCTTTCAAAGCTTTCATATATCTTGCCTATCTTGTACATAGTTTAAATAAATTAATGGCTAGATACGTGATGATGAAATATAGAAGCTATCCACACATATTGATACAAATAAATATGTATAATGATATATAGATACATATAGTGATTGCCTTAAGTGGATGTAATCTCTAAGACACACCCCATAATTTAAAGATGTTTCAGCAAAATTGAATACTTAAGTATTTTAAGTACTTAAGTCAAATCCTACCACTAACAAGAAATTATCAATTGTAGAACTGTAGTTGTTATTACCAACATGTAATGAGAAAAATGAAATTTTTGTAAATTAATGTGACTTGTCTATGACTACATTGTAAGTGCCAAAGATTTTAATCCAGAACCTCGAGATTCCAAGACTAGGATTTAATTTCATTTAACCACACCAGTTCTTTAATTTCCCTTTAACTTGTTTATAACAACTTCCTTTCTAAAATATAATTCCCCGCCCTCCTCCATTCAGAGAACAACCCCTTTAAGTTAAGATTTTAAAAGAAAAAATAAAAATTAAAAACATTCATCAAAACGAAACAAAACATAAATAATTTTAAAGTGAAATTTTTTTTTATATTAATCGTGATTATTTTTCCAAATTATATATAAAAACAATTTTAACATTCATTGCTTATAGTTTTGAATTTCAAATTCTTTTCCTCTCACCTTCCCCAATCCCTCTTTTAGATATTAAACATTTTGATATGTTATACATCTGTAATTATATAAAACATATTGTCATATTCTTGTGTTTCTCATACTATAGAAGAAAACACAGACAAAAAACATCACAAAAAACTCACAAAAATAAAGTGAAAAATAATGTGTTGATGTGAATTTTGACTCCATCAGTTCTTTCTCAGACTCCATCAGATAACATTTTTTATCATGATTCCTTTGAAATTGTCTTTAATCATTGTATTGATGAGAATAGCTGTCATTCACTGTTGATCACTGTAAAATATTGCTGCTACTATATAAAATATTCTCCTATTGTGCTCCTTTACATATAAGAATTTCCAGTGTCCCCCCACAATCATCCTGTTAATTATTTATTATAGCAAAGTAGTATTCCATTACAATCATATACCACAATTTCTTTCACTATTTCCCAACTGATGGATATTCCCCTGCATTTTCAATTCTTTCCTGCCTCAAAAAGAACTTCTATAAATATTCTTGTACAAATAGATATTTTCTCTTTTTTAAAAAAGTCTCTCTGGAACCTACTAGATCAAAGAATATTGTGGGATCAAAGAGTATATGCTGTTTGGGGCATATTTCCAAATTGGTCTCCAGAACTGTGGATTAGTTCACAACTCCATCAACAATGCATTAGTGTCCTGATTTTCCCACATCTCTTGCAGAATATATCATTTTCTTCTTCTTCTTCTTTTTTTTTTTTGCATATTAGCCAGTCGTATTAGTGTGAGATAGTACTCAAAGTTGTTCTAATTTGCACTTCTCTAATCAATGAGTTCAAACATTTTTTCCATGTAACTATTCATAATTTTGATTTTTTTCATCTGAAAATTGTATGTTCATATCTTTAATCACTTATCAATTGGGAAATAATTTCTATTCTTAGAAATTTGACTCAATTAAGCATTTCCTCCCAGATTTCTGCTTTTCTTCTATTATTAGTTGCATTGATTTTGTTTGTGTAATTTAATCAAATTTATCCATCTTATATTTTACAGTGTTCTCAGTCTCTTGTTTGGTGATAAATTATTCCTTTATACATAGCCCTATCAGGTGAACTATCCCATGTTTCCCTAACTTGTTTATTGTATCATCCTTTATGTCTAAATCATGTACTCGTTTTGACTTTAGTTTTGTAAATAAAGTAAGGTTTTAGTCTATACCTAGTTTCTGCCATACTATTTTCCAGTTTTCACAGTAGTTATTTTTTTTTCAATCAGTGAATTCTTGCCTCCAAATCTGGGGTCTTTGGATTTCTCAAAAACTAGATATTATGATCATGTAATTTTTTTGTGTTGCGTACTTAATGTATGTCATTGTTCCACCACTTAAGTTCTGCTAGTATCAGATAGTTTTGATTATTACTGTTTTATAATACATTTTACTACCTTCCTTCCTTTCTTCTCCATTAATTCACTTGATATTTTTGACCTTTTGTTCTTCCAGATAATTTTTGTTATTTTCTAGCTTGAAACATAATTTATCACATCCATATTCCTTCAGCTTTATAAAAGAAGTAGTGCTATTTTTTCCTCTAGATTTGATTTTTTTATTGTCGTGACAGTTGTTGTTATTACACAGTTTTAAATTGAGGGATTATTTGATCTTTACATTTAAAATTGTTGTATTATTTGTGTTTATTATTTTTGTGGAGAGGTTTAGTTAGCAGATAGCTTTTATATAGTGTCTTAAAGTTTGCACACTGCTTCACAAATGTTATATCATGTTGTCCTCACAAGACATTAATAAGTGTTGTTATTCTAATTTTAAATATTAAACCACTGAGGCAGACAGACATTAAGTATCTTAAGTATCTTTCCCAGGTTCACATAACTTTAAATTGTTTTAAGTTGGATTTAAAATTTCCTGACTCTTGGTCCAACACTATTCATTAAGCTACCTAGCTACCCTTCACTTGGTATCAAATTACAAACCTTCTCAAACTTCTCCAATTTCTTCATATTTATATTTTCTTATGATATAATAATCTTCTATTACATTAATATACCACAATTTAGTGAGCCATACTAAATTCATATTTAATCTGCTTTGCTTCCAGTTTTCTGTTATTATAAAAGATGTGGCTGTGAATATTTATTGAGTGTGGGAATTTTCTAGTCTTTGACCTCTTTGCAGTAAAGACCTAGTAGTATGATCTGAGTCAAAGGTTATGGATATTTTAGTTCTTTTTAAAATTTACTTTAATAATCTATTATGCATATACTATAAGAATAAAAGAGTTGCCACTAGGTTTAAAAATATCTAACATTGTTTTTATTCTCCCTTCCTCCCCATTTATTTTTACCCATCTCTATTGTATTTTTACATTAGTCAAATGGGTCTCTTATTGATCACCCGTTTTATTTTGCTGTCTCTACCAGTCATAATTTTTCTTAAACTAAACCCATCCATCCCCACTTAGAATAAAATTCTAAATGTACTTTTTTTTTTGGCAAACTTTGCTCTATTAGTATTACCCAGCCTTCAACCATGTCATATCTAGTAAATTTTTTTGAAAGTTTGTTGTCAACTGCATCATTAACTATATTTTAACTCCTAGAAGAAATGGAGCATGTTTGATTTATTTTTTACCCTTGCTAGCAAGCAGGCAGCAACAACAACAATAAAAAAGACATTAACAATTTACTGCTTTGAAAAGTAGTTTATTAAGAGATTCAAGATTGGACTAGAAAGTAACAAATCAATCAAGAATCCTTTTTACCATCTTTATTTTAATTCTTACAGTTTCTTATTTCATCTTCTTGCTCTCAAATAAGTTTCCTTTAACCAAGATTTCAATGTCTGAACTTCAATGATATTGCTTTTTTTTTCCTCTCACTTTTGTAGCTTTCTCATTTGTTTTGTTCACTTGTCCTTTCTTTTTTCTCTGCCTGATTCCTTGTATAAGATAAAGTAGGTTTGGCATCATCAAGCATGTCAAGACAAAATTTTGTTGGCAATGGAGAGCCCAACAGACTCACATAAAAGGCAAAAAGCTTTGCAGAGGCAAATTGAGTCAGACAAGTAGTCAGCAGTTTCAACATACCACAGATTTTGGCTCTTGATCCAGTATTAAACTCTGAAAAAGAAATTTGAATTCAGCAATTGATTTTCCTACTTGTCTAAATCCTTGGGATTTCAGTTCCATAAAGAAATCCCATTGGTTACATGATCTTGCTCTTTGTTTTAACTTGGAACCTACATCACTTCCCAGAGGGTGATTACCCTTGCCATATCCTGGTATTTACCTAATCATGGACTTAACAGCTCCTCCATAGGTGGTATACAAACTATGAAAATTATGTATTTTGAATACTTGCTTTTCTTCCCGTTCTTTTAAGAGATTTGTCTCCTCCATAAACTAAATTAGGATTGTACCTGCTTTTCACTGTTCCATATTTATCTTTATACATCAATTCTCAGCAATTTGAAATAGATTTTTTACTAGACTGCAGACCACACACAAAGCAAGGAGCTACAGAATTAACCTCAACTTTCTTCTCTTATCTTTTAAATTTATTTCTACACGTCTCCATTGGACATGGGAACATTGGTAATGTTGGGATATATAGTACTTATGTATTTCAGAAGTGTGTCTGACATGGTATGACTTTAGATGATCTTAAAGGGGAAAATAAGATTTGTTCAATAAAAACATTTTCCTAATTCAAATGTAAATGTTCTTCCTATTCCCTCCTTGACATATCCCATCATTTCTCTTAATTTGACAAATAGATATTTTGCTATGCTTTAACACTTTGTCTATAATGTTTTATCTTTAACCCTCTCACAGTCAATCTGTTGCCAAGGCATTTTGATTTGGCCTTTGTAAAATCTCTGAAGTATGATCCCTTTTCCTCTTTGATATTTCCATGGTTTTGATGCAAGCCCTCAAGACCTTATGCCAGGATAATTGCAACAGTATGCTGATGGGTATGTATGCCTGCCTTAATTTTTCTCCAATCCAATCTATAGTCCATTATGACAGTCAAATAATTTCAATAAAACACAAATTTGATCATGTTATACCTCTCCCTTGAATGCAATAAATTTGTGACTTTCATTCACTTCTCTGATCAAATATAAAAACCCTCTGTTTTCCATTCAAAAAACCCTTCATAACATAGTTCCTCCACCTTCCACTTTTTTAAAAAAAATTTGCTCTCCTCATGTACTTTTCAGTTTAATTGAGATTGGCCTCCTTGGTTTCCCGTGAGTAAGATACTCCATCTCTCTAGCTTTGTGCATTTTCTCTGACTGCCCTATATGCTTGAAATGATCTTTCTAATCTCTTCCTATTTTCTTCCCAGAATTATTTTGAGACCCAACTAAAATCTTATCTTTTACATTAAACTTTTCTCACCCCTGTTAATTCTAGTATCTTCCTTCTCATTTTTTATTTATCCCATGCATAGCTTGTTTTTAAATATTTGGGAGATTATGAACTTCTTAAAGGTAGAGATTGTATTTTTCTTCTTTATATTCCCAATGCTTAGCACAGTGCCTGGCACAGAGTAGGTATTTAACAAATGTTTATTGATTTGCATCATATTGTCTACTATTATTGCCTAATTTTGTATCAAGATTTATGCAAACATTTTATTTAATGGTTAGTAATGTTTTTAGATTCCAGTTCATAATAACTTCCCTCTTTCCATTTTAAATTCCATAATTTTAAAATCCCATAATCAGAACTTCTTAATCCATGGCATTGGCTTTTTATCTTTAACATTTTAAAACGCTAGCTGAATATTGTTCAGACAACTCTCAGAGACATTAATGGCTTGGTAATGAGGCCAAGACTTTTAATTTAGCCTCAAATTTTATAACTTTTCTTCGCTGAATTTTTGTCATATTGCTCTCTCCTATTTCTTTTACTATTTCTGTCCTGATTTTTATCAGTTACCCTTGCTGGAACATGTTTATGTCATGTCCACTAAATGTGAGTGTAGCCAAGGCTCTGTCCTGGATCTCTTCTTTTTTATTTATGATCTTTTACTTGGATTTGATTACCATTTTTTGAAGATGATTCCCAGATCTTTATATCCATCTCTTTTCTCTCTCCAGAGCTCTAGGCTCTTACCAAAAAGCTGGATGTCACAAAGTCTAATTAAACACATCATAACCAAAATAACATTCATTTACTTGAAAACTCATTCTCTTCCAAGCTTCCCTATTACTCTCAAGGATACTTAACTTCCATGTCATCCTCAACTCTTCACTCTGACTTACATTACATATACAATTAGTTGTCAAACCTTATTTTTCTTCTATCTCTACTAAGTCTATTTTTTATTTTTCCTCTCTCTGTTCATAAAGCTATTACCCTATTCCATGTTCTCATGCCTTCTTATCTGACATTGCAATATACTTCTATTTTATCTCCCTCAAGTCTCTCCCTATTGTAATCTAACTTCCCAATAGTTGCTAGAGTGTTTCTTTGTTTTTTTCTGTAGGTGATGATCATACCATGCATATTTCCACTTTTCTAAATATATGCTTGTAGCTTCTTATTACTTGTAGAATAAAATATAAATTTTCTGTTGCACTCATTTAGTTCTTTGTAATCTAAATACTTACTACCTTTTCAATATTTCTCCATATCACTCTCCTCTGCACCACTTATTTGCTATTACTCATATGTAAAATTTTAACTCCTATACCATGACTTCATAAGTGACCTTTTCTTCCCTTAAAGGTTCCTCATTAAGGTTCTCCAATAACCCCATTTTTGAGGGAGGAAATTAAGTTTCCTGAGAGGGAATTAGAGTGGTTCCAGAATCTGGATATAAACCAGGAAGGTTTATTCACCCTATTCCAATTAAATCACAGCTCTAGACCCCACAACCTAAATTCAGATCTTATCACTCAAGGATGTGAAAAGGCAGTATATAACTTCATGACTGTTACTGAATAAATCATTCAATTCATTATTGTTGTTATTTAGTAATAGGAGTACATTTATATAGTGCTTTAATCTTTACAAAGCTTTAAACTTTGTTATCTTCATAACAAACTTGAGACATAGATGCTATAATTATATCTATTTACAGATGAGGAGATTGATACAGACAGAGGTTAATTTACTTGCCCAGGATTACAATTTAGTAAATGTCTGAGACTGGATAAGTCTTCCTGATTGCAGGTTCAACACTATATGTACTGCAATATACCTAGCTGCCTTTTTATCCTTTATCATCTGTCTAAAGATACATAAACACACACACACACACACACACACACACACACACACACAAGTATACTCACAAGTACCTTTAAACAAACTTTTAAACAGAGATACAAAAACGCACATTTGTATGTAACACATATATGTGTGCATATATCTTATCAGCTGGTCTATGTCAAAAGTCCCAAATTCAATCCTATCACATACAATTCACTTTTTTTAAAAAATTCTAGATGTTCATTCATTAATTTAAAATAATTGATAGACACAATCACTTCAGTATGTAATGAGAAAAAGAAATATGTTCAATTAATTTCTGTTGAATATTTTTTAAAAAAAGTGTTATGCTAAGTTTTAACTCAGTGGTCACAAAATTTCCCTGCCATTTAAAACTATTTTCCTATGCATTTAAATGTTTTATTAATGTTCATTTCCTTTCTCTTTTCTTTCCCATATCTCCTTATCTATTATCTCCCCCTTTCTCCCTTTCCCCATGAAAATCTTACTTTATAAATATTATCAAATAAAAGAAATCATCAAACTTGTCTGAAAATGAGTGACTCATTCTGTGTCTCTAAGCTGTCATCTTTCTGCCAAGATGTAAGAAGTGTGACTCATCTTCAATCTTCTGAAATTATGATTGGTTCACTACACTGATCGCTGTGCAGTCTTTAAGTCTTTCAGTATCACTGTAGCTTATTTCCTTATACATACCTAGCTTTGTTTCTTATACTAAAATGAACTTCTTTCAGATCCCCATAGATCTTCTCTTTAGCCTTCTATACTTTTAAGCTATTTGTATTACAAATTTCTATTGAAGTTGTGCTTGTCTCTATTACTGTGATTTTTAAAGTCTTTCTTTTCTTTATTGCTATGATCTTTATTTAGTATAGCCTCTTTTTTACTCTATTTTGTCTTCTTAACTCTGGATCTTCTCATTCCATGTATTTGTGTATATCATATTTAATACATACATGTGTGTATATTTATATCTATAACTATCTATTTCAATATTTTAATTCGAGAAATATTTATTAAGGGCTTTTATGTAACTAGGATTATGCTAAGCTGTGGACACAAATGATTAAAAAAATAAGAAAAAAGTAAATAAAATGCAAACATCTTCAAAACTGGATATTTCATTTCTGTATTTGAACCACAAGCACCTCATATGTTCCTTGGTACACAGAAGACACTTAATAGATGCTTATTGGTTGAAATGTTCACCTATTTGTCAAAACTAAGCATGAAATTATTCATTTAAGAAACCATTGACTCAGTGATTGTCCTTGAAACCTGGGAATCCTTTTATTTATATGTATATAGACCACAAGACTTGGTTGAGATTATAAAGAAAGTCATATGATAACTGGGGTTAACCAATTTATACATATACATTTAGGTGAAGATACATCTAAAACATTAGCCCTAATGCATGTACACTTAGGTTGTTCTTGAGTACTTTTAATCATTCCCTACTCTTTTGACTCTACTTTGAAGTTTTCTTGGTAAAGATAATGAAATGGTTTACCATTTCTTTGTCTAGCTCATTTTACAGATGAAAAAATGGTGGCAATTAGAGTTAAGTGACTCCCCAGGGTCACTCATCTACTAAAGCACCTGAGCTGAGATTTGAACATATGAAGATAAGTCTTCCTCTAGGACTTTGCTCTATTCACTGTGCCACCTAGTTGCCACATATTTGTATATGTGTTCTTGCATTGTGTATGTATACATATTTAATTCTCATGATAATTCTGCCAGATGAGAACTATTCTGCCCTTTTAAAGATGAAGAAATTGATATGCAGAGTGGTGAAATTATCCAATTACTAAATATTTGTGGCAAGTGTTGAATGCACAACATCTTTTGTTGGCTGTACCCTGTGCCTGGAAGATTCTGCCTTCTTAAGGACCTCTCTTACAATTCCTGGCTTACTTCATGACTCAGCTCAGATGTCATCTTCTATAGGAGGCTTTTCTCCTCTCAGCTACTAGTATATTCCCCTCTTAAATTACCTTTCATTTATTCTGTCTGATTTTTGCATATGCCTATTCAAAATCAATTTATAAACATTTATTAAACTTTTACTAATATGTCAGAACTGTGCTAAGGACCAGGGATACAAAGAAATGCAAAACCAGCCCCTGATAATGAGAGCTCACTATCTAAAGGGGAAGGCAATATGTAAGCAATTGGGTAATTCAAAATACTTTCATGGCCAGGACTAGTTTTGCCTTTCTGTAAATGTGCAGAGTTTAGCATAGTATCCGAAACATAGTGAGAGCTTAATAAATACTTGTTGTTTCATTGGCTCATTGATCCTACCATGATGCCCAGATTGCTAAGGAATTATTCTGAACAATGTAATATGTTAGTATTTTGTTTTCCCTCTTGATCCTTTAATGGTTTGCAGAATACTTTCAAATACATGATCTCATTTGATCCTCCCAAGAAGTCTGAGTGGGAAGCAAGAACTGTGATTGAGACCTGGTTTGAAATATAAAAACGCTGAGACTGGGCGAAATTAAATGGCTTTTGAGGGATACAACTGTCAAATGACAAAGTTATGGCTCTTTCCTGAGTCTTTGGACACCTGGTTCAAGGCTCTTTCAGCAATGCCATGCTGGGATTATCACAGAAAAGCCATCCTAGAGTTCCAGTTTCTCAGGGTTTTCTAAAAAGGTGTTAAAATCCTGAGAGATATACATTTAAAACAGTTTAATTCATGAGCCCAGGTCTTATGTAGTACTTTCAGCTTCATGCAACATAAGTATTTTGCTAGGAGAAGTCAGTCCTTTCCTTTTTAAATTAAAAATCATATTTAATCAGTTTTCTCTGTGGGGTTTTCCACTAGGGAAAATCTATAGGTTTCCAAAGATATGCCCAATAATAAGAGTATGAGGTTTAACATTTCTAGGCAGCCCATGATGCTGAAAAGTGTGAGACCATTAACAAAACAATATAGAAAAGCACATGACCTTAGTGAGGATTCAAGGCACTTTTCAACTTGGCAAATTGAAATCCACAGGTGATGAAAATAACAAGGGCAAAATTTTATCTTGCTTGATTTAGGGCTTAAAAATCCAAGGATTTGTTAGATTATTATTTTCCCTTTCTTTCTGTTCCCTTTCCTTTTTTTCCCTTTCTCTTCTCTTTAGTTTTGTTCTTTTTAGATTAGCCAAATACAACAGATGAATCCAGTGGAAGGTAGGGTGGGTTGGGATAGGGTGTATAACTGAGTCAGAATGAATAGTTGCATACTAAAAGTTGCTCCTAAGAGATTGGCAGTTTCCAAATTCCAGGATCTTTGATATGGTCCTACCTTAATAGAGCTTCTCCTCATTATTTTCTGCTTCATTTCCTATTCTGTAATTAGGGGGGAATGAAAATTAAAGCAATCCATGTGGGCTGACTTGTCTAAGAGAAAAGGGAACATATGTAAATCACCTATAATTTCTTAGTAGGTTGTAATATTAGTTTAGACTCAGTAAGAAATGAGTTATATCAAGTTAAATACCAAATTTGAAATTTTGAAAATAAAAGGAAATACTAATAAAATTGAAAATAAGAAAACTATTTATTAATAAATAAAACTGACTTAGTTTTATGAAAAAAAATAACAAAATAAGTAAGCCTTTAGTTAATTTCATTAGAAAAAGGAAAGAGGAAAATTAAATTGTTAGTATCAAAAATGAAAAGAAAGAACTTTCCACCTAATGAAAAGAAAATTAGAATAACAATTAGAAGTTATTTTACCCAACTATATGGCAATAAATTTGATAATATATGTGAAATGGAGGAATACCTACAAAAATATAGACTGTCCAGATTAACAGAAGAGGAAATAAATTACTTAAATAGTTTAATTTTAGGAAAAAGAAATGTAACAAGTTATTAATCAGTTCCTTAAGAAAAAAAATCTCCAGAGCCAGATGAATTTACATGTCAATTTTACCAAACATTTAAAGAATAATTAATTCCAATACTATGCGAATTATCTGAAAAAATAGGGAAAAGAGGAGCTCCAACAAATTTTTTTTATGATACAGATATAGTGCTGATACCTAAATCAGGTAGAGTGAAAACAGAGAAAGAAAATTATAAATCAATTTCCCTAACAAATATTGATGCAAAAATCTTTTTTTCTTTAAATTAAAACTCTTCATTTACAAAACATATACATGGGTATTTTTTCAACATTGACCTTTGCAAAACCTTCCATTCCAAATTTTCTCCTCTTTCTCCCCACCCCATCCCCTAAATGGCAGGTAGTCTAATACACGTTAAATATGTTAAAATATATGTTAAATCCAACATATGTATACATATTTATATAATTATCTTGTTGCACAAGAAAAATCAGATTAAGAAGGAAAAAAACTGAGAAATAAAACAAAATGCAAGCTAACAACAACAGAAAGTGTGAAAGAGTGAAAATGCTATGTTGTGAACCACATTCAGTTCCCACCGTTCTCTCTCTGGTGGCTCTCTTTATCACTGAACAATTGGAACTGGTTTGAACCATGTCATTGTTGAAAGGATCCACATCCTTCATAACTGATCATCATATATTCCTGTTGTTGCCATGGAACTGAGTTATGGAACTGATTTGGTTCATCTCATTGCTGGAGATGGCCACGTCCATCAGAATTGATCATCATATAGTTTTGTTGTTGAAGTATATAATGATCTGGTCCTGCTCATTTCACTCAACATCAGTTCATGTAAGTCTCTCCAGACCTCTCTAAAATCATGCTGTTGGTCATTTCTTACACATATTATAAGCAAATTAGAAGAACAAAGAATAGTTTACCTCTCAGATGTGTAAAGAAAGATGGGATTTGTAGCCAAAGAAGAACTGAAGTTCATTATTGAACACTCAATATTTAATTTTGATTATATTAAGTTAAAAAGTTTTTGTACAAACAAAACTAATGCAGACAAGATTAGAAAGGAATCAATAAATTGAGAAAATGTTTTCATAGTCAAAGTTCTGATAAAGGCCTCATTTCTAAAATATATAGATAATGGATTTAAATTTATAAGCATTCAAGCCATCTTCCAATTGATAAATGCTCAAAAGATATGAACAGTATTCAGATGAAGAAATTGAAATCATTTCTTCTCCTATGGAAAGGCGTTGTAAATTAGAATAGATCAGAGAAATGCAAATTAAGACAACTCTGAGATACCACTACACATCTTTCAGATTGTCTAAAATGACAGGAAAAAACAATGATAAATGTTGGAGGGGATGTAGGAAAATTGGGACACTAATGCATTGCTGGTGAAGTTGTGAACTGACCCAACCATCCTGGAGAGCAGTTTGGAACTATGCCCAAAGAACTGTCAAAATGGGCATACTCTTTGATCCAGCAGTGTTTCTACTGGGCTTATATCCCAAAGAGATCTTAAAGGAGGAAAAGGGACCAACATGTCCAAAAATGTTTATGGTAGCCCTTTTTGTAGTGGCAAGAAACTGGAAACTGAGTAGATGTCCATCAGTTGGAGAATGGCTGAATAAGTTATGTCATTTGGATGTTATGGGATATTAATGTTCTATAGAAAACAATCAGAGAAGTCTGGAAAGGCTTATATGAACTGATGCTAAGTATAATTAACAGAACCAGGACATCATTGTATACTGCAACCATAAGATTATACGCTGATCAATTCTGATGGACATGGCTCTTTTCAATAATAAGATGTCTGAGGTCAGTTCCAATGATCTTGTGATGAAGAGATCCAGGGAAAAAAACTGTGGGAACTGAAGGTAGACCACAACATAAAATTTTCACTCTTTTTGTTGTTGTTTGCTTGCTTTTTATTTTCTTTCTCATTTTTTCCCTTTTTGATCTGATTTTTCTTGTGCAGCAAGATAATTGTATAAATATGTATGCATATATTGGATTTAACATGTTATCATCTATTGGATTACTTGCCACCTAGGAGAGGAGGTGGGGGAAAGAAAGGGTAATGTTGAATACAAAGTTTTTCAGTGATTTTTTTTCAGATAAAAGCTTTTAATAATACTTATTTTGTATAAATCAAATATTAGTTCCCACATTCCTCTTTCTGGGTGTAAATGGGCCTCATCCTCATAAGATCATAGGGAAAGGCCTGAATCATCTCATTGTTGAGAAGTCACATCCATCAGAATTAATAATTGTATAATCTTGCTGTTGCCATGTATAATGCTCATTTCACTTAGCTTCAGTTCCTGTAAGTCTCTCCAGGATTCTCTGAAATCATCCTCCTGATCATGAAACAGTGTTTTGCAAGAGTCATTGTTGAAAAATTATTCATGCATATGTTTTGAAAATAAAAAAAAACTTTAATAAAAACACAAATCAAAAAAAGAAATGAATTATAAATTTATGGATTTTCCTTTAAAAAGTGTGTGTTTGGGAATGCCATTACTTATGGGATTACTTAAATATACATTTAGAAATATGAACCAAAAACATTATTTTTATTGAAGACTTGGGTCATGTAGTACTTTTCACCAAGATGTCAGAATTTAATTATTTACTATTATATTTTCTCCAATAATTTTTCCATTTGATGCTTTATATCCTGTGGCATTTGTTATTTTTTAAATGCTATTCTACTGTTAATAAAAGATCCTTTCATAAAGAAATGTTTTCCCTCTGAGCTGCTAGCCTACTTTCTCTTTTAATAGAATAATCTTATTGCTCCCAACTGTAGTCATGCCCTGAATCTGAACTGAAATATGTCTTCCATCTGTCCCTCAATTTAAATGTTTAATAAACTTTGTTAATTCTTGGATCTTGCTTAGATTATAGTTCTATTTCCTTTACTTGTTAACCAAGCTGCATACATTTAACACTTTTAATCTTGCTTCAGTAGTCCCTCCTTAATTATTTAATGCCCTAATTTTCTTTTTATTTACCAGTATCTTCCTTTACTCTGGTACTGAGACCATTTATAATAGTTCAGATCTAGTATAGCATCATGATCAAGGAACAAATTTGACCATTTACAAATATTAAATACTGCAAATGTTCTGCTAAGTAGCTTTTTTTTCCCCCTCTAAGATGAAAAAGTGTTTTTGATATCCTTTTTCTAAAATGAGCAGTAAAGCTGAGCCTACTTGAAAACTCTGAAATGAGGTGTATTGAAAAGAAATTCTCCCTTGAATCTTTGGCAACAGCTTTTCTGGCATCCTTGGGTTTTTATAATGCCAAGAGGTTCATGGAGAACTGAGGTTGTGTTTGGAAGGAATAATCGAACCGAAACTGGCATCTCACATCACAGATAGCCAAATCTGACTTTTGAAAGTGGCAAATTTGAGAATTCAAAATCCAAAGAAGAAGCCTTCATACCAACAGGGATATCAACGTGAAACTTTACAAAGGAACTGAGCGTAATGGTATAAAACAATAATAGTCCTCGGGAGTACTACATATTTTCTAAATGCATCATTTACCAAGTTTTCCCAAAGAAAAAGGCCTAACAGCAAAGTGCCAAACTGACAGTCAAGACACATGAATTACAAAAAAAATGACTTTCTGATTTTAGGATAGTCACTTAGCCTCTCAATTCCTTAGTTGCTTCATCCTCAAAAAGGTATTTTTTTTCCCACTCTAATTCCTAATAGGATAACTTTTCTTCTTCCAGCTTATATATATGTGTGTGTGTGTGTGTGTGTGTGTGTGTATGTGTGTATATATGTGTTATGTAATATATATACACATATATGTGTATATGTGTGTGTTATGTTATATATATATATTTGATTTATATACTATATATATATATATATAGTATATAAAGCAACAGAATATTTCAAGGGATTTAGTTATACTCAGTTACTCTGCTATTGTCGAAAGAATACTGACTCCAGAATTAAAAATCCTAAATTCAAAACCTGTCTCTGATATTTAGTGTCTGTGTCATTTTGCCTCTCTATTTCCCCATTAGCATCATAGACAACAATGGGTCACTGGACAGACCAATAAGCCTGGAATCAGGAATATGTATGTTCAAATCCAGACTCAAGATATTCACTGACTGTGTGCCTGAGCAAGTCTCTTTAATAGCAGGTTCCTTAAATATTAAATAAGGATAATAATAGTAATAGCACCAACAAATTGAGGATCAAATGAGATATTTCTCAAAACTTCTTAATGCAGCATCTAGCACATAATAAATTATATTTTTCCTTTCCTCTCAGTTCCGGCTATAAAATGAAAGTCTTGGACGAGATAGTCTTAACGTTTCATTGTAGTTCTAGATCTATGATTCCAACTCACTGAGAGTACTTGTAGAAATTGTCATTATAAATTCAAAAATTTATTTTCCTCCAACAGAGAGGAAGAACAGACAATGAATTCAGTTGAAAATGGACATTTCTTTACAATTTGTAAATGCTATTCAAAGTCCTACTTGAAGAAAGAAGAATCTATTTGCTGAAAAGCAACTTTCTTTTCTCTGAGAAGAGATTTCAATTATCCAAAACGATTCCCTCTCTGCATTTTTAAAATGCATACCATATATGTGTGTGTCAATATTGATAGAATTGTTTATATTGTTTGCCCTATTGAAAGTTCTTGAGTGAAAGTAGCTTGCCTAAGTTTTAATATGCCCCCCTCCAAGAATATAGCATTGTGATGTGTATCCTGTGGATATTCAATAAATATTTGACTAACTGACTTTTAGGTTGATCTTATGCAATGGTGGAAGATACAAACAAAATAACAATTATTGAATGACAAAATGCCCTTATAATACGTCTTCTTGATTGAAGAGAAAGTGCCCCCAGTGACACAAATCAGAAATCCATGAGACACCACAGGTTTACAGATTCTGTCTTATCATGCATAAACCAAAGGTCTCAGCAGTCATTCAGGTGATACAGGATTGAATTAAGAATATAGTCAGGTGTAAAATAGATGACAATATACTTATATGCATATATATTCACAGGATCATTATTATTATACAGACATTTAAATAATTTTGAGACTATGACAGTTTTATCAACTCAATTTCACACAACTGTCTATCATAAGAGAAAAAATATGGGATTTTCATTCATCCCTGCCTTTATCTTTTGGATATGTGAGATCTGTAATCAAATGGAATTTTGATTTTGGAGAAATTCTGGATATCCATTGTTTCTATTCAGAATTAATCCATTATATACTTGTCAAAAATATAAAAATGAATAGAGATGAATTATGTTATTAAATGATACATATACATGTCTGTGTTTATACACACATATTCCTATATAAGAATAATCAATTTTAAGAAAAATTTCAAATGTGCATATACAAAAATAAATTAAGCACATTTATGTATGTCAACATTGATTCAGCTCATTTGCTACTTCTCTTTGCAAAAATGACTTACTTTAGAATTCCACTGTAACAGTAGAAGGAGAAGGCAGCTAGGTGATATATTGGACAGAGAGCTGGGCCTAGAATCAGGAATACATGGGTCCAATCCAGTCTCATAATTTTACTCTCTGTGTGACCCTGGACAAGTCACTGAAACCCTATATGCCTTAATTTTCTCATCTGTAAATTTAGATCATAATAGCACCTATTTCCAGGGTTGTTGTGGGATCAAATGAAATAATATTGATAAAGTACTTTCATCTACCAGAGATAGTTGGGTGGTGTAGGTAGGTAGGTAGAGTGTGGGATTTGGAGTTAAGAAGACTTTCTGAATTCAAATCTAGCCTCAGCCATTTACTAGCTGTATGAACTGGGCAAGTCATCTAACCCTCAGATTATCTCAAACGCTGAATTTGCCTCAGTTTCCTCATCTGTAGAATGAGTTGGAGAAAGAAATGGAGAAAGAAATTAAACCACTTTAATACCTTTGCCATGAAATCCCAAATGGAATTTGGGGATTGCAAGTGAAACTACTGAACAGCAACTGTTACTATTGTAACACTTACCTGCCTTCTACTTCTACTGTTATAGTGTTAATTTTGTAGATAGGATGGTAGAGGGTACTAAACATTTTTAATGGTTTTTAGGCCATTTCAAAAATCTATTTCATTGTTGGCTATCTGAAATGTGTAAACATTATTCAAGTAAAAAATATAGATTCTACAATGAAGCCAAGGAGCCATATTAACCAAATTAAAGCAGGAAGCTTTAGAAAAATGTAACTAAAAGGAAAGCTTACAAAACTCACAAAGATCAATATAGGAGGGAGTAACACAGTTAGAAAGCAGTATGATGCAGTGGAAAGTATGATAGCTCTGTAGTTAATGAACCTGGAATTTAATTTCAGCTATGCCACTTACATAGTAGTTAACATAACTCTTTAATGTTTGCAAAATGTTTTACATGTATTATCAACTTTGATCCTAATGACCAGGGACATAGGTATGCTTATTATCTCCACTCTAAAGATGGAAAAACTGAGACTTAGCTAAGCTATGTCATTTGCCAAGAATCATGCAGCTGGTTAATTTCTGGAGCAGCATTGAATTTAGTTCTTTCTAATTCAAAGGCCAGAATTATGTGTACCATATCAGTGGTATCAAATTGAAATTGGCATGGATCTCTATGGGGCAAAAGGTGACTTAGAAAATTACAAATTAAGAGTATCTACATTTTATTAATTTTTATTTATTTTGGCAAATATTTCTCATTACATTTTAATCTTATTCTGGCCATTAAAATTTTTTCTAGTGCTCCTAGATTTGGTTTCCTGTGCAGCATAATATCTTTCTGCCTCCAGTGCTCAAAATAATTATGATAAATTAAGGAAGGAAGAAAGGAAGTAAAAAAAGAATGAAGGAAAATAATAGGAAGAAAAGAAGCTACCATGAATTTGTATGGATAAAATTTTATAAATACTTGATAAAGACTCATAAATTAGCATATACAAAGATTATTGATTATTTATTATAAAAATAGGTAAATGATAGAAAAGGAAAAACTATATTGGAAAATGATTGGAATAACGAATTCATATGATCTGTAATTTACTCTGAGGCCTCACAACTGTTTATTATGAATGCTTACATCAAGACATCTGTAAGTCCTTTGATATTAGTATAATTGAACAACATCACAAACAAATGAAATTGTTTTTACAAATGTTAAATGGCTGGTTATGAATGAGTCAGGTTTTTTTATATTATTGAGTTGAGAAGTTTATTAAATCAATGCTAGATTAGAAGATATAATATTAAAAAGATATTGTTCAAAAACAACCTATTAAGAAACTATTGTAAAAAAATGAGAAATGAACAAAAATAAAGACATTTTACACAATAATTTCCTAAAGGAGTTTAAATAATACACAACAGACAGAAGAAGAATCCAGAAAAGACCTCAATCATAAACATTTAATCTCCATCTCAGAAGACAGACATGGTCAGTCAAGGTCAATGGAAGTTTAGAATATAAGTTCACTTGCAATATATTACTCAAGAACATTAGAGTGTAAACAGTAGGGAGATAGTAGCATTTTGGAATTCTTTTTAAAATTCTATTCTTTCTGCTTAATCTCTTGTGGTCTTCCTAAACAGTGACTACTTCCATGCCGAATTTGATGAACTGTCTTAGATTGAGATAATCATAAACTCAGCACCAAACTAGAAGCTATATAGAAAGTAGATTTACAAACATCCAGCAGTCTATATATCTGTAATTTTTATCTTTAATAATTCAGTTCAAAACTCCCAAACTTTCCTTGCTATTCCTTAAGATAAAGACTCTTAATGGGCAATAAGATGCAGGAGATAGAGCACCTGGACAGGAGTCAGGAAGACCTGAGTTCAAATTTGGCCTCAGACGTTTACTTAGTGCCAATTAATCCGACTTGCTTCAGTTTCCTCAGCTTCAAAATGAGATGGAGAAGGAAAAAGAAAACCACTCCAGTACCTTTATCAAGGACACCCTAAATAAGCTCACAAAGAGTCAAACATAACTAAAGAAATAACTGAATGACAACAGCACATAGTGAGTGCTTAATAAATGATTACTGATTATTATCAGAGAACACTTTCTAAAGTTGAAAATTAATATCTTGCTTATATAAAGGTTGTATCTTAAATGTCCTATAGCCTGGTAAGAATTTTTATGTATCCTTAAAATTTAGCAAGATGGAGAAGGATAAGACACCATGTGGGGATTTTTACATAGTAAGAAGAGTTTCAGAATGTGTTAAGGGAAGCGTTAATAATGTGATTATAAAGATATGAGTTCAGATCTGCCTCTAACACTTAATAGTGATGTGATCACAGCCAATTCACTTATTGCATTCTGTTGTTGTGATTGGTCCTTTGTTCTCAAAGAAGACCACGATATCAGGGATGTGATGCCATGACATGCAAGTGAGTTGGATCTAGGTTAGGGAGAGGTATGTCAGGTCACCTGCCTCACTTTCTTCTCCAGAACCATCTGAGTTCAGGGGCCAGATAAAGATCAGGAAGACTGGAGATGGCTCTGGATGCCGTCAGAGACCTTTGGCTTTGTAATCTTCAAGTGATCAAGGCTAAGTGATGATCGAAGCAAAGAATGGCCTCTTTCATCTAATCAAGGCAAAAAAAAAAAAAAAGATAAATCAATAAATCTGGGAGGGAAAGACCTTCATGATTTCATCCCAAAACAGAAATGATTTCTATTTACTTTCAATCTGAGTCAAATGGAACCAAAATAATGATCAACTGAGACTTTACTTGGTATCTATTATTGGTCAACTAATGAGAGACAAAGTGTTTTGAATTCAAGGTATGATCCTTGAAAAAAGAAATCTAACCTGTAAATCCCAAGATATCTTGGGAGGGTTCATAAATAAAAAAAAAAAAAAATCAAAAGAACATCTACAGGTCAGGGTATGATATCCGATATGGGCAGAAAGAAGAGAAAAGAAAGAAGAAAAAGGAAGGAGGAAAGGAAGAAAGGAAAAAAAGTGGGAAAAAAGGAAGGAAGAAAAGAAAAAGAGAAAGAGTTTCATTAGTTAGTCTTAATCACTGAATGGATGTGGCCTCAATCAAACTGTGACTTTTTTAAGACCTTAGTTTAAAAAAGCTGAAGTCCCATTACATCTAGGGTCATCTCCAGTCTTACTAATCTATATCTGGCCACTGGACTAGATGACTCTGGAAGAGAAAGTGAGGCATGTGATCTTGCACAACCCTCTCACACCTAAGTCCAATTCATTTGAATATTATGGCATCACCTCTCTGATGTCATAGACCTTTTCAAGAACAAAGGATAAATGACAATCTATTCACAGAGGTTGAAAAATATATTCCTGGATTGACTTTGCAAGATAAATCACAGATCATTCCTTAGCAAGCTAGGTAAAGTATATCATTTTTACCACAGCCAAACTATATTAAATTAGCTTTGACCCAACGAATAACTATAGTGCTCAGAGTGACTATTATTGTTTTTCTCTTCTTAGAAATTTTAGCAGTTTTTACAATTCTTTTAAAAATTCCTAACCTTTTTTTTTCCTAAAAAAGAACTCTGACTCCATTTAATTTTCTAGAGTCAGGAATTTTTCATACTTAGATTTAATACCACTTTTGAAATTGCCTTCTTCTATATATAGTTCTTACGGTGGAGTTGGGGAAAAAGTTTCATATTCTAAACAAACTTAAACCAACAACTTCAGTAAGATCAGCAAAATCTTGTGTGGTTGGCTAACAGCAATATTTCTAAAACCAACTCTGTATTTTGCAGAATTCTTCTGTTGTTACTACAAGCAATGTTTACAGCTGTCACTGTACTTTTGAGACAACTTTTCCTTTTGTGACACCATACCCTACAACATATTTTATTCTATGTGCTAGTTTTTGTTTTTATCCTAATTATTCTTAATTCCATTGAAATTCTATACTTAATAGTTTGCTAAGACAGTAGCTATGCAGAGGGTATGAATTATTTATTTATACAGACTAGTTTTAAGTTGAGGCCACCATTAATTTTGATAGGTCACTGGCTTTGGAAAATTGATTGCCATGTAAATAATCATGGAGCCAATGCCTTTGAATCAGTGTACAAAGTCTACAATTTATGAATAAAATATCTTTGCATTTATACTTTAAAAGTTATTTTATTGATGAAGCATAGATCTTTGGTAAAGCTTTCCAAGTCTAATTATGCTAATTCCATAATTTTTCATGTTATGCCTTTATACAATTTTCTGATTTGTTATTCTGATGAATTATAAATATTTGTATTTATTACACCAAAGACACAGAAAGTGCTTACTCATCACTTGTCATTCTAGACATTAAGACATTCCCTTCAAATAAAGGGAATATTGGTTAGTAAGTGGCTACACTACAGGAATTGTAAATCAATCTATCTTTCACCCCCTCCTCTTCTTAGCATACCGTTAGCAAATTTAAGCTAATTTAAAGACCTGAGGATGGATTTTTCATTGATTTTCCACGATCTGTCTTCCAGAAAAAATGACTTATAAGTTTTAACAAAATTATAGCTCTAAGTCTTATAATTATGGCTCTAAGGTCTCTGATCTCTGGGTTACATTACATTATATGCCATTTCAGGTCAATGTTCTGACTTGATATTGGGTTACCAGATGGATTTAATAGCAGGTTTAGAAAATAATAGCTTTTATTAAGTAATGTATTGTTTAAAAAAAAAAAAAAAAGCTCACCTGCATTGGTTGTGTAAAGCTTATTCTTTCTGTGCATGCAAATGTGCTGATTTGTCTTTCCCCTTTTGCTTTCCTTGCTCATGCTGGCATTTTTATATAATGACTTTTGTGTTCTCTGTAAACTCAAGATTCCTTTTTGGTTTATCCTGCAATTAATGGAACATATGCATTATGTAGTAGTTCTTTCTTTCTTCTGGCACAACAAACATTTTGGACAAGGACATGATTTGTTTCGACATTAAGTTCATTAGTGGATAAAAAAGATGCATTCCCTACCAGCCCACAGACATATACAACATTTGGTGTAGCATTCAAAGTAGGTAACCCCAGCCTTAAATATGCTTCTCAAATACCTTAGTAGCTCTGGTTTGGAAGCTGGAAGTACAAACGTTGAACTTTCCAGTTAGCCTTGATCTTAACATTCCCTCCCTGAGAACAGGAAACTATTGGAGACTCCAGGCATCAGGCAAGTTAATTAATCAAGTTTCTTTGTTTAATTTTTTTTTCTCTGTGTGTAACTATATTGATGAAGAAAAGAACATTATTTCTTTGGCCGGATATTTGTGACGTGTGTGTGTGTGTGTGTGTGTGTGTGTGTGTGTGTGTTTGTTTCTTTGTTTTCAAGTTTGTCTTTATTGTTTTGGGATAGACAGATAAATGGATAAATTAATAGATGAATTGAAGAGAGGTAAGTAAAACAGAGGCTTTATCAAAGGATAGAGCTCTGGGCTTGAAATAAGGGAAACCTGAGTTCAAATTAACACTCAAACAGTTATTAACTATATGAATCTGGGCAAGTTATTTAACTTTTGTTTGCCTTAATCTACTGGAGAAGGAAATGGGAGCCCACATATGGGATCATTAAAAGTTGAGCATGAATAAGATGATAGTGAGACATATATAAACATACATCTACACATCCATATTAGTGAATATACATATATATAGATAGATATGTTTGCTTTTAGACACACATACACAATATGTAATCTTAGATATCCATATTCATGTATTTTTAATTTTTTTTTATTTTTCCCCAAATTTAATTTATTTAAAGAAACAGAATAAGAAAAGGAGAAACTGAAAAGGAATACAAAACAAATTGAAACAAAACAAAAGAAAGCATTGTCATGTGCCCAGTAAAACAGCAGGGAGAATTCAAAATATATAACAACAAAACTAGTTCAAGAAAGTGTGTGTATGTATGTGTATGTGCATATATATATATATATATTTAAAATAAGTTATATTCATGAGTGTTCATCTTTTCTTTACTTCCTTGTAAATTGTTATTTTGTTCTCTGCTATTCATCTTTTTTTATTTTATTCTTTTTTTTCCTCTCTTTTCATCCCCCCTACTCCCAAGGAGGCTATAGTTAAGAAGGGATATATTTATATATACATATGTAAATACACACACACACACACACACACACACATACACATACACAACCCACACATATATCTTTCCTATCCTTGCTGATCCTTTTCTTTAATTCTGCTCCTAATTTGCCTTGCTATTACTTAACCTCCCCCATTCATGGATTCCTCCCTTATCTTCTTCCCTCATCCATTCATTGCTTCCTTGTCTGCCCATCCTTCTCCTCCTTATATCTTTATAGATTTTGAGGAGTACTATACTCTTCATAGTATATACATAGTGTTGCCTATTTAAAGCATTCCCAATGTAAGTAAGTTTCCAGAGCTATGAGCCCTCTTTCCCCCTCTAATGCTTCTGTATCTATTCTCCTCTGTATCTCATTTGAATGATATAATTACTATTTTTACTTAATTCTGCTTCAATCTTTCTTTTGAACTGTTGTATTGCTGCTTTCAATCTTAAACATATTCTATACATTTTTCATGCAAAAATATTATCCATGTAGAATTCCTTGAAATTGATTGTTGATATTGGTTCTTATATATGAAATTTTCTATCAAGTTCAGGTTTGGTTAATAGAAAATTCTGAAAATATGCAAGTGCATTGAATGTCCATTTTTTCTCATTCAACATTATAGATTATTTTGTTGGATCTGATATTTTTTGGCTGTGAGCTTAGTACTTTTAATTGTTGGTAGATATGATTCCTAGGACTGCAGTGTTTTATTGTGGCCTAATTGTAACTCCAGTGTACTTGAATTTTTTTTTTCTTGAAAAATTTCCTCTTTAAGAGATCTTAAAGAAGGGAAAGGGAATTGTATGTGCAAGAATGTTTGTGGCAGCCCTCTTTGTAATGGCCAGAAACTGGAAACTGAGTAGATACCCATCAATTGGAGAATGGCTGAATAAATTGTGATATATGAATATTATGGAATATTATTGTTCAGTAAGAAATGACCAACAGAATGATTTCAGAAAAACCTGGAGAGACTTAAACGAACTGATGTTGAGTGAAACGAACAGGGCCAGGAGATCATTATATACTTCAACAACAATACTATATGATGATCAATTCTGATGGACATGGCCATCTTCAGCAATGAGATGAACCAAATCAGTTCCAATGGAGCAGTAATGAACTGAACCAGCTACACCCAAAGAAAGAATTCTGGGAGATGACTAAGAACCGTTACATTGAATTCCCAGTCCCTATATTTTTGCCTGCCTGCATTTTGGATTTCCTTCACAGGCTAATTGTACAATATTTCAGAGTCCGATTCTTTTTGTACAGCAAAATAACAGTTTAGTCATGTATATTTATTTTGTATTTAATTTATACTTTAATATATTTAACATGTATTAGTCATCCTGCCATCTAGGGGAGGGGGTGAGGGGAAGGAGGGGAAAAATTGGAAAAAAAGGTTTGGCAGTTGTCAATTCTGTAAAATTACCCATGCATATAACTTATAAATAAAAAGCTATTAAAAATTAAAAAATAAAAAAATTTCCTCTTTAATTTGGGAGTTTCAAAATTTGGCAATAATGTTCCTATGTGTTTTCCACTAAGGATTTCATTCATATATGGTGATCAGTGGATTTTTTTGTATGTCTATTTTCCCCTTATTTCCTATTGATGAGGGCAGGGTGGTGAAGGAGAAGTGTGGCAGGAATGGGTGTGCAATCCTCATTCTCCAAGGTTGCAGGCTCGCAGAGAAGGAAATTCATTTACTCAAAGGCTGTGATAAAAAAGGCTTTTATTGTTAGAAAGACACCAAGATAAGAGCGTTCTTTTTTTTTCCCTTGAGAATTAACTTTTTTTTTTATTATTATACTTTTTTATTTACAAGTTATATGCATGGGCAATTTTACAGCATTGACAATTGCCAAAACTTTTGTTCCAATTTTTCCCCTCCTTCCCTCCCATCCCCTCCCCCAGATTGCAGGTTGACCAATACATATTAAGTATGTTAAAGTATAAATTAAATACAATATAAGCATACATGTCTTAACAGTTATTTTGCTGTACAAAAAGAATCAGAATTTGAAATAGTGTACTCAGCCTATGAAGGAAATCAAAAATGCAGGCAGACAAAAATATAGGGATTGGAAATTCTATGTAATGATCTTCCAGAGTTCTTTCTCTGGGTGTAGCTGGTTCAATTCATTACTGGTCTATTGGAGCTGAATTGATTCATCTCATTGTTGAAGAGGGCCACGTCCATCAGAATTGATCATCATATAGTATTGTTGTTGAAGTATATAATGATCTCCTGGTTCTGCTCATTTCACTTAGCATCAGTTCATGTAAGTCTCTCCAGGCCTTTCTGAAATCATCCTGCTGGTCATTTATTACAGAACAATAATATGCCATAATATTCATATACCACAATTTATTCAGCCATTCTCCAATTGATTGACATCCACTCAGTTTCCAGTTTCTGGCCACTACAAAGAGGGCTGCTACAAACATTCTTGCACATACAGGTCCCTTTCCCCTCTTTAAGATCTCTTTGGGATATAAGCCCAGTAGTAGCACTGCTGAATCAAAGGGTATGCACAGTTTGATAGCTTTTTGAGCATAGTTCCAAATGGCTCTCCAGAATGGCTGGATGTATTCACAATTCCACCAACAATGTATTAGTGTCCCTGTTTTCCCACATCCCCTCCAACATTCCCCATTATCTTTCCCTGTCATTCTAGCCAATATGACAGGTGTGTAGTGGTACGTCAGAGTTGTCTTAATTTGCATTTCTCTGATTAATAATGATTTGGAGCATCTTTTTATATGGCTAGAAATAGTTTCAATTTCTTTGTCTGAGAATTCTCTGTTCATATCCTTTGACCATTTATCAATTGGAGAATGGGATAAGAACATTCTTTGTGGGCAATATCATTCTCAAGAGAGAAGTGATTTTGCAAAGAGATATTTTCTGAAGGCCTACTTTATACAGAAATAAAACAATAGAACAGAATAGGCAAGACCACTTAAGTTTTTACATGAAAAGGTACATCCTCTGGATATTCTTCTTCTTGGTTCCATAAGGTGTGGGACCATTTAGGTTTGTATATGAAAAGAGTCATTCTCTGGAGATTCTTCCTGGTTCCAGAGAATGTAAGACCATTTAAGTTTGTATAAGTTTTTGTTGGTGATTTTACATAACCTTACAGGGCTGTCTGGTTTCTCTCTCATCACTATCACTCCAGTGATATCCTTTTTTTCTTGGATTATTTGGATTAAAATTGGATAAATCCAATTTTCTTGGATTATTTCTTGCATTACTGTGTCAATGTCCTTTATTTCGTCACAACTTTAAAGCATTCCAATTATTCTTATATTTTCACTTATTGGTCTGCTCTTCAGATTTGTCATTTTTCTTATAAGATGTTTCACATTCTGTTCTACTTTTTTTTTCATTCTTAGAATCTGTAGCTTCGGTGTCTTCCCTTTGTCCAATTCTAATTTTCAAAGAGTTATTTTTGTCTCTGATATTCTGTACCTACATTTCTAGTTGGTTAGCTTTTTTCATAATTTTCTTGTTTTTCTTGGATAGTTTTTATTTATTTTGTTTTAGTTTTTCTTCAATGTCTCTCATTTGATTTTTGAAGTATTTTTTGAGCCCTTCTATAAATTCTTTCTGGCCAGGGAGCCATTTCATATTACTCTTTGGAATAGAAGTTTTTTATTATTATTATTATTATTTCAGTGTCCTCCTCTAAAGATGAATCCCAGTCTTCCCTGATTCCATAGTACATTTTTATGGTGGGGTTATTTCTTCTTTGTGTGTTACTTTTTTTTTTTTAATAAGAGGTGTTAATGTAAGCACCTCTAATCCTGGGGTAGAGAGGACAGTGTCTCTGGATTCACTTCAGCTCTTCTCCCCAAACCAAGAGCTCTATTCTCCAGCAAGTGCCCATAGCCAATAGCATCCCTGCACCCTGTCTCTGCACTCAAGAGTATGCTTGTTTCTTCTTGCTCAAGGTTGCCTTCTGCAACACAGCATAGAACAGCACAGTCTGGAGTTCTCAATCAGCTAAGCTTCTCTCAGTTTTCCTGGACTTAGGCCAATATTTCACAAGCAGTCAGGGAGGTGAAACTCTCTGTGGTTCCTGCTGGGGCTTCAGCTGGCCACAGAGCTCCCCACTTAGTGTTTCTGCAGAGCTAGCCCAAAAGTGTTTTCACTTCACAAGAATTAATCCTGAGGCAATTGGAGTTAAGTGACCTGCCCAGCGTCACACATGTAGGAAGTGTTAAGTGTTTAAGACCAGTTTTGATCTCACAATCTCCTGTCTTCAAGGCTAGTACTTTATCCACTGCACCACCTACCTGCCCCTTTCTAAAATCTTCTTGATTTTTCATAAATCTTTGTTTGCCCTGAAGCACAAATTTGATTTGTTTGTGGGGGAAATTGGGAGAGCTTGAAATTTACCAACCTCTTCTGCCATCTTCCCAGAATCTTCCCATTTACATGTATTATTGATGGAAAAAAAAAAACAAAACAAAACACTGGATTTGAATTTAGGAGAACTGGATTCTTGGTCCAGCTCCACTACTAATTATAGTCTAATAACTTTGGAAAAGTTAATTTGTCTTTCTGTGCTAGAATAAGGCAGACTTATACATAGAAATATAGAATATACAAATAAGAAAACAGGGGAAAATATTTTGAGAATGTACATGCAATATGAATTAAAAGACATATTTTGAAACCTTTCTATAATAGAATTTTGGAGTCTGATGATGGGAAATTTTTGGATCTATCTTTTAATATTTTTGTACCTAAATCCCTTTGGATGAAATCAAAGATGAATCTACTACTTACTAAATGTAACTCCATGATGAAAAGAATCTGAGTGAAGTTCTAATTAAAAATATATATGCACATATGTATTGATGTGTTTTGTCTTTTCTTTTTACATTGAAATCAATTCTGTTTTAGTGTCAGTACAGTCTGGGTAAAAGGGATACCCTACTGTGATTTCAACATAATAGAAGCTGATTGAAATGTCAATGACTCAGCTGTGTTTTCCATTGCAAAGTTAAACATAGACTTTTCCTTTAAACAAAATGATTCAGAAGAAGTGGGAGTATTAGGACAATAGGGCAGAGAAAAAGAATATTAGTTCATTTTATGACCATTACACAGATGAAAAAAAAACATAAAACTTCCTAAATTGCTCAGAAACTATGAGCAAATATGCTCTAAAATATGCCCTATATATTCAAGAACAAAACAATTAGTAGCAATTTAAATCTCAAAAAATTTATGTAATTGGAATTTATTTCTTGGCTATAAAATATAAATTCAATATTTTACATATATAAATACATATAAGCATATATGTATCTGAGGTATATATATACACACATATATATATATTCTATGACTATGTGGATATATGTGTACATATGTACATACAGACATAACCTTCTGCAAAAGAGGAAAAGAAGTTTATTAGATTTTATTCTTGAAATGACTAGTATGGTAGGGAACAAAAATGATCTATATTCTACTCTTTGGAGAGGTATGAAGTGTCTTTGCAAAATGCATATTGCTTGACTGAAGTAATCCTCGCAATGATATATTTTTTATAATATTGGCCTGAGCATATTATTCCACAATAACATCATAAATATGTGTAATCCTTGTTTTTGTGTCATATTCTTCCTCCATACACAAAGGTCTAAGGGACATTCTGGGGTCTACTCACTTTTCTGCTTTGCCATTCTAATCTCAGTATCTGACATTCTTTAATGGTAACAACCAAATCTCTTAATAAGTACAGTTTTAGTGTTAAATGTGAAGTTTTATTTACAAGTTAATGTAAACAGATAGAATTTAGACTATAGCCCATAAAATATAATGATCCCCAACAAAGAGAAGTTATTTTATTAGAAAACAATTAAATTTCAATGCATAATGGTCCTAACTAAGTATGACTCCAGAAAGGAAAAATTGAGGTTCTACATTATTTTCCCCTCTAGCCACTCTGTAAGAAGGGTTAGTTATTTCTTGTGGTTTTGATGAGCTCTTGCTATTGTTATCAAGCATCAGCAGTTCTCATTCCTTCTTGGCTTCCATAATTCTCTATCTTGAAACTCTCATATCTTAGTCTCAATAAATAGTAGTTTCCTTGTTTGAGGACCTTGCTGTCTAATTCATAGAATTCTGCTTTCTATGAATATTCTATATTTTAAGCAGGTGGCCTTTTCATCAATAACCTCATTTAGCTATCTCTGCAGGTCTGACATTCTCCTTCATCAACTAATGTAACTTGTCTTCTCCACAGATAAACTCTCGAATTTGCCAATATGGGAAAGAATTTTCATGGAGCATTTACATTTCAAACACATCTACATTATTCTTAAACTTGCTTGACCCATGATATTCATAGATTCATGCCTCTGCATAAAATGTCTGTCAAAGAATAGAAGAACTCTCCCTTTGTGCTTCAGAAGAAAGCCTCTGTACCAATTCCAGGGAGATTCACTTTGACTTATTAGAGTTGGCTTTCTCTTTTCCACAGTGCCTTAGAAATGGGCCTCCTATTTATGTTAGAACTTTATTTAGGGTCTCGAGACTTCTAGGACTAATCCCTTTTTCTTGTGTTATACTTTTCTCCCCTTTATTTAGCCAGGCCATGTCATTAAATCATGCAAGTTTACATATCAAAAAATTTAAGAAAATTAAGTTCAGAAATAACTTTTCTCAGTAATTGTGATGGGTAGAATTGTAAAAGTATTCCATAGAGGAGGAAAATAGATTTGTCTTCCCAGATATATACATCATAAATAAATCCTAATTTAGTAAAAACAAGCTTCTGTAATTAATGACCAATTACATATTAATCATTAATAATGTTTGTAATTTTGCTCCTTTGCAACTATCATCTTTGACATTACCTCTCCTGATTCCATGTTGATGTGGGAAAAACACCATCACTCAAGGTATAATCATACATCTATGGGCAAAAACTCCCAAATTTAATTATCAGATTTGGGGAGGACATACTAAATTTGAAATTAATTAGCTTGGATTAAAAAAACATTTAATCTCAAATTCAAATAATGTGGTCCAGAGGAAAGTGTACTGTCTTGAGACTCAGCCTTGCATTCTGAACTTTAACCATTTAACTATGCAATTTGGGCAAATCATTTCACTTTTTTGGAGTCTTTTTCTCAACAGCAAAATGAGAAAGGAGGAAGGGATGGGATTACATGATGGTAATCATTGAGATTTATATAGTACTTTAAAGTCTGTGAAGAGTTCTGAAAACTATCTCACTGGAGCTTCACAACAATCTTATGAGGAATCATATTATAAGTATTTTTATAGGTGGAAATTGAACTCATAATTTCCTGACTTTTAAATCTATCTCTATTTACCATGCCTTACTGGCTCACAGGAAAAAAAATGTCACATTAGTAAAGTACTTTAAGTTCTACAAAATAATGTCTTCAAGACAACCTTCGAAAATCAAGAATACAAGTATTTTTATCATTCTAAGGTTTAGGAAGGCTGTGGCACACCCAAAGCAATGTTATGTCTTAGTTTTGTTTCTGCTCTAAAATTCTATGATTCTGAAAGAGAAAGAGGTTTTTAACTCCCATTCAAAAGAAGCACTCATTTAATTGCATTGATCATAGTATGAATCAGATTATTTTTCTTTTTTTTTTTTACAACATCATATTAGATAGTGTTATAGACAATAGGTTATTGGATGACAAATCAGGGATAATTTGTTTAAAATACAAAGTGAATCATTTTGCAAAAGATACAGAGGTTAGTACAACTTAACTTTGTTCAGCTTTGTCCTTAGCAAATTCCACCTTTGCAAGTGATTATACTTGTCCAGTTCAGCAAAGGTATTTTTAATGTTATACAAATTTTATAATAGGGCTGAGGCAACCCTTGCAACTATATTGAAGATCACTTTGCACAAACAGAACACTTTGATCAATAGTTTCTTGCCTTACATAATGATATGTCTCTTTATGCCTGCCTAGCATATCAATAATTGTCATTATTGTCTAAAGTCTGAAATCCTGCTCTTTATGGAAGAGGACGAAGAAGAAACTCTAGAAAATGATAGTTAATCTTTGAACTGTCAATCCTCACTTTTTTCTGATACCACTTTTTTGCGTTTTTTTTTTCAAAACACATCCTAGCAAATTTTTATTTAAAGCTTTTTATTTTCATAGCATATGCATGGATAATTTTTCAACATTAACTCTTGCAAAACCTTGAGTTCCAATTTCCCCTCTTTTTCCCTCACCTCTCCCCTAGATAGCAATATATATGTTGAACATGGTAAAATATATGTTAAATCCAATATATGCTTACATATAATTTATACAATTATCTTGCTGTACAAGAAAAATCAAATCAAAAAGGAAAAAAAATTGAAAAAATAAAATGAAATCAAACAACAACAAAAAGAGTGAACATGAAATGTGAATCACACAATTCTCACAGTCCTCTCTCTGGGTGCAGATGGCTCTATTCATCACAAGATGAACTGGCCTCAATCACTTCATTTAGCATCAGTTCATATAACTCTCTCCAAACATCTCTGAAAATTCTGATAATTTCTTACAGAACAATAATATTCCATAACATTCTTATACCATAACTTATTCAGCCATTCTCCAACTAATGGGCATCCCCTCAGTTTCCAGTTTCTTGCCACTAGAAAAAGCACTCCCACAAACATTTTTGCACATGTGGGTCCCTTTCCCTCCATTAAGATTTCTTTGGGATATAAATCCAGTAGAAACACTGCTGGATCACAGGGTATGCCCAGTTTGATAGCCCTTTGGGTATAGTTCCAAATTGCTCTCCAGAATGGTTGGATTAGTCCACAACTCCACCAACAATGCATCAGTGTCCCAGTTTTCCCACATCCCCTCCAACATTCATCATTATCTTTTCCTGTCATTTGATACCACTTTATTGAAACATTGTTACTATTGTTATTGGGGTCATGAAAAGTCAAACATGACTAAACAACAACAACAACAACAACAATTTAGATTATTACATCTTGAAGAAGCAAAAGATTCAGAAATATATGATTTTTATATATCTCATTTGATCCTCACAACAACCCCAAAGGGAAATGCTAGTGTTATTGTCATTTTACAGTTGAGGAAACTCATGTTTACAGAGGTTAAGTAACTAGTCTAGTTCACACAGCTAATAATAATAAGCTAATGTCCAATTTAAACTCACATCCTTCTGACTCTGGGTCCAACACTCTATTTACCACATAAATTATCTGTTTGTATTTAAAGTATAGTCTCTTTCTTTCCAATCCTCAGTAGAATATATGCTTATTAAATCCAGAAACTTTTTTTCTTTGCCTTTGTATACCTAACACTCTATACAATATATTGTAAATAGTAAGCCCTTAATAACTATTGGATTAAATTTGCTTGGATTGATTTCAATCTATGAGCTCCTATCTTGTTCTTTGTGACTAAGACCCTATGCTGTAATAAAGTTTCATTAATTGCATTTCTGTCTTGTCTCTCTACTTCTGAGTTATTGATTTACATTCCTGACTTATTCTTATTCATTTTCTTTGAGATTTTGGTCTAGGCAGTTCTGATGGACCTGGCCATCCTCAGCAAGGAGATCAACCAAATCATTTCAAATGGAGCAGTAATGAACTGAACCAGCTACGCCCAGAGAAAGCACTCTGGGTGATGACTAAAAACCATTACATTGAATTACCAATCCCTATATTTATGCCCACCTGCATTTTTGATTTCCTTCACAAGCTAATTGTACAATATTTCAGAGTCTGAATATTTTTGTACAGCAAAATAATGGTTTGGTCATGTATACTTATTGTGTATCTAATTTATATTTTAATATATTTAACATCTACTGGTCATCCTGCCATCTGGGGGAGGGGGTGGGGGGAAAGAGGGGAAAAATTGGAACAAGAGGTTTGGCAATTGTCAATGCTGTAAAGTTACCCATACATATAACCTGTAAATAAAAGGCTATTAAATAAATTAATTAATTAAAAAAAGAGAGAGAGATTTTGGTCTAGGTCTGTATCTCCTTTTCTGCATGCCCTCCCAGGTAATATAATGCTGCCCATAACACCAATTATTCTACCTAATTCAATGCTACCTGCTCCATTCTTTCCCACCTGGCTACTATCCTGGACTTTATTATCTCTAGATGCTCATCTTCCTGGAAAAAAATATGTCAGATGAAAGTCATACTTTTTTTTAGTATCACCTACTACTCAGAGCCCTTCCTACAGGCTGATTGGAGAGAGAATAGGACAGATATCAGAGAAGGTCTTTCCTGATCCTTCATTTAAAGAGGAGGTTCAGTACAATAGATTGTTAGCTTTTGGTGGGCAGAGACTTCCTTTCTTTGTATCTCTAGTATTTAGCATAATGCCTGGTATGTAATATTTTTTTTTAGCTTATTGATTAGTTCCTCCTTCATGCTATCTGTATAAATTTAAGGAAGGGACTCCTGTTTACTATTCCCTCATAGCACATTCCTGCATAAATGTTTGCCCTCAGCAAATAATCTGAGGTGAATTTGTCAACATTCTTGATTTTTAAAGTTATCTGGGCTTTGGAGGAGACTCAAGAATTGTCCTTTCAAGTAACTTTTCAGTGCCTTGAACTCAAGATTTCAATAAAGTCCATATGACATTGTTCTTAATGGCTTGGTAAATATCATATAAATAATCCCCACAGTCCATTTAGTAGAGCTCTATACAGTTCACAATTTAATGTCCCCAAATTAAAAAGCTTGGTCATGACATAATTTTACTAGTGTGTGTCTTTGGATATTATATCGGCCTATATATATTATATACAGAGTGTACCAAAAGTCATAGTGCAAGTTTAGGCTATTAAAGCTTAATTGCTCTATTACTTTTAGGACAACTATCATAAAGTTTTTTTACGTATCGAATAAACAAATTACAAATTGCAAAGTTTACCAGAAATAACTGCCTACTTAATACTTATAAGCCATGCAAATAGAAATAGAATTTGGAAAATTAAAATAATAATTACAAAAAAAGAAACTAATAAACATGAAAAATAGAGAAAAAATAAAAGGAAAAAATAGCTTATTCTCTCAGAGGGAAAGACTAGTTTCTGATGAGCAATCAGAACATATTAATTTCTTCCCAGAGGGATTAGATTCCCAAAATCAACAGAAAGTCATCTTTCCTCTATCTCTGACAGGCAGAGTCTGAATAATTCTAACTCACTGAGTAGATAGGGAGGAGAGGGGCAGAATGTGGATTTCCTCTCTCTTTGAGGATCACTGTGTGAACTAATGCTTCCTAGTTTAGTGGCTACTCCAATCTGAAATATGTTTGATTCAGCCTCCCTCCATCTTCTTCATTTATCTTGGTATGGGAAACATATAATCTAATCTAAGCAGATTAATTTAAATTTGACTTCCACATTGGAAATTTTCCAAATTACTTCCATGCCATGCTTAGAAGTAAGTATGTATCTTTTTAGAAGTGCCTAGGGTTCAAGCTCAGCAATGAGCAGTCCCCTAGGCTAAGGCAGGGGTAAGAGACTGCTATCTGCCTCTTTCCTGTCATTCCAAATGAAAATGTCCTATTTTGTTGGGAGGAAAAGTGTGCTATAGAAAGAATAAGAAAGATATAGGATGTCTTCTTGGAATGTATTAAATCATGGTAAAAGATGATAGGATAGGAAATTAATTTTTAATCCATTCATAGAATTAGAATGTCATTAATGATGATGTTGGAAATCCAAATATACCCTTTTTCAAATCCCATCTGTAATGTCATGCTTTATATTGGGGAACCATATTTTAGAAAATACATTAAAAATATGGAGTGATTTCAGAAGAAAGTGACTTTAAAACTATGCCATCTGAGGGTCAGTTGAAGTAATCAGGGATATTTTCCTTAAGAAGTTAGTAGAAAAAATAGAAGAAAAGTCAGTTAATTATCATTTATTAAGTACCTACTGTGTGTCAGAAGTTTTCTGAAGTAAGGAGGATTAAAAATATAGGGCAATTCTTGCTTTCAAGGATCTCAGTGGAAGGAAATGTTGACCAACTTTTAACGTGAAGGATTTATCATGTATCAAGTAATCACTTCTCTGGACCTTAGTGTCTTCATCCATAAATTGGGGTTTGTGAAGGACTGAATAACAGAATATCAATGATCTCTATGACTTTTAATCCTAGGATCATGTATGAGGAAGAGAGATTTGACTTGTTATGGTGAGATCTGGAGAATTTCACTAAGTCCAGTTGGTAGATAATTATAGAAAATAATGAGTATCATATCATATTTGATTACTACTTCCTTTTACAAAATGTTTGTTTTTTTTCAAAGTTTTCTCTATATTCAAGTAAGTTATTTTTATTTTTTTTTATCACAAGAGCCTGGCATAATGCTTTACATGTAGCAATGCTTTTGAAGTTAACTTAATTATTGCATAAAAGGCTGTAGAGTGGGAATATATCAAGTTATTCATGGAAAATATATGATCCAATTTTTAAGTCAAATTGCTTAATCATCTATATTGACTAATCTATCAACATATATTTTTAAATCACTACTAAATGTTGGCCCCCATGCTAGGTGCTCAAAACTATGTAAGTAGATCCTGTAAGATGATCTTACGACCGCTTATCTCTTCAGGATGTCCTCACCCTTGTAGATGTTTTGGGGAGAGGGAGAAAAGTGAGAAACTCAAGGTTTTGAAAATATCATAAAATTCTTTTCTTTTCTTTCTTTCTTTCTTTTTTTTTTTTTTTTTTTTTTTTTACAAAGGGGAAGATAAAAGCTTAGCGGGAGACCATAATTAATACAACTAGTTTTTCATCCTGATACCACCATTAGTTCCTTACTCAACCTTGGGGACAAAAGCCCTCTCATTTCTCCCAATACTTCCATTTTTTCTAAACTAAATATTTGAAATATTTTCTCATACCAAAAATAAAACAAATAGCAAATGTTTTTCACTCCTTGAAAAAGTTCTGTGAATATGAAAATTGCCAGAATAAATTTAGTCCAGTTTGGGGGAAAAGCATCAGAAAATGGAGAGTATTCCTAAAAGAAAAAGGAAATGTACCTGGAACTTTTAAAAAAGATGAACTGGAAACCAAAGTCACATTTTGGGGGCTCTAGGAGTTCTAGAAATGATTATCTTACTTTCTAACAAAATACTTGCAGAGATTGCTGAAAATGTCTGAAAAGTACTTGGTTATCTGGAAATGTTGTATTTTCAGATTCAAGTATTAAATGTAACATGGAAAGAGAGATTACTAACTTTTTAATTTTCTTTTTATATTGTTTTAATCCAAAGAAAATATAGCTACTACATAAAACTAGATTAGGTAAATCCTTCTTTCCCCTCCCAAAGGCTTTTCCTTTTAACTGGATTAATAATGTAAGATCTGGGGTCATGTAAAAATCTTTGTAGCTTCTACAGGTTGTACTTCTTAAGTCAGATTAAAGCACCAGAATGGACTTTTGAGATGATTCATTCCCACTTTCTATTATAATTGAGAAAACTGAAGGCCAGAGAAGTTAGTTGATCTGTTCAGGAATACACAAATAATAAAGGGAAGCACTGAGAATTGAACATAGGTCAATTTATGGCAGATCCAGGACTTGCCCCTCCTTCCTCACCCACATATGACAATTCTGTGATACAATTGTTGTTTCAGGTCCAAAATGTTAAAAATTTAAGGATTTCCATTTTTCCTTTGGTATGAAGAATACACTTAAATGTAGAAAGCTGTGAAATACTCTACCTGAATTCTGATTCTCGCATTTAGAGGATCCACAGATGCAGTTTCCAAAGAGTTAATTTATTATAAATTGGTAATTTAAATTATCTTACTGAGACTTAATAGAGATGAAGGGTGTTTTGATATTTATTTTTTTAGATATAAAGTTCTTTTTTTCCCTTATTTGTTTGTGAAAACATAGGCCTAATTTAAGTTAGTGCAATTTGTAAAATTTTGACAGTTGTAGCTTGGTTTTATTTCTAGGAGATAGAGATAGTCTTTTCCTTGTTTTCCCATATGTTTCATATTGCACCAGGCACACAGAAGTAACACATTAACTTTTCACAGATTATAGTGCTATCTTTAGAATTTTTTTGTATTATATTGTTTTTGCTTTATTTTAATAGAAGTGACTGACCTTTATGTACTTAGGAGAATTTATGTCATTCTACTTGAAAGACATTAGAGAAAATTTTTAAAAACTGTAAAGAAAATAGGGCATATTTAAACATCTCATTTCTAACCACCTAGAAGTTTTCAAGTTGGTGCAGTTTCAGATTCTGAAATAAAAGGAACATCATTGTTCTATGTTTGGAATAGGCAACATGGAATGATTTGAAAAATCATTTTTTTGAAGTAAGAATACTTGAGTTCAAGTTATAGCTTTGTCATTTACTATTATATGCCTTTGGAAAAATGGCAATCTCTCTAATTCTCAGTTTTCTCATTCATAAACTTCAAATAATAGTAGTTTGACTTCATTACTTTAAGGAAAATATCCTGTAACTAGAAATTACTTTCTAAATTTGAAATGTCATTATTTTATTCAAAACCACTCCACCCAATGTTGAACCATTCATTTTTATATGAAAGAAATTTTAATGTGGTTATAACTTTGCTTTAGAGCTAATAAACAAATCAAGCCATTTATTATTAAATCATTACCATGTGCTAGATACTGTACTAGATGCCTGAGACACAAGAAAAAAGTTCTGCCTTAAAAGAGCTTCCATTATACCCTGGGCCAAAAGAAAAAGAATTGTCCACATATAACCATACATATAAATATATTAGTATTATTGAAGATCATTTAGGAATTAATCAATAATTCAAATCATCCACCTCATGTAAAATATTTATCAAGATGCTAAATCCCACTATCTTAACACAATTAAGATATTTATTGAATAATTCGTGAGTTTTAAACTAAGTATTAAAAACTCCTTCATCAACTAAAGTATTGTTGCAGAGAAAATATATTTAAATTTGCTGGAGAAATTTAGCTATGTACTTTGGGTCATATACAAAATATTAATGAGTTCTCGTCCAGGAGTTTCATGTATCTAGCAAAAGAAATGAGGAAGTTTCTTGACAACTCCTAAGAAGAGGGCTATTTGTGAGAAGAGGCAGGATCCAAGATGAACTTGATCTTGATTCCTGGCTCCTTTTCCCCATTTCTTGGTTAGAAAAGAATATGTAAATCTAGAAGGATCCAGAGTATTTTTGATTTCTTATCTTTCCATTAGCTTTGAAATAATATCCTGGAAACAACTGATGATGACTTTATTGAGATCCAAGGACAGACTGAATTTAAGTTCCAGGTTCCAGAAAGAGTCTAGAAGAAAAAGCACACCTTGCCTAACAGAAACATTTTGAAGATTGAATATGAAAGAGTTTTCAAATACTTTAGCCAAATAAACTCTAAGATTAACCCCACTTTCTCCTGGATTCTGTCAATACTCACGGGAAAAAGCATTATAGAGTTAAGGTATGATTGCCTCAATGGTACCAAATATACTGCTGTAATAAAATAATCCTTTCTATCGTAACACTAATGCATTGTTTGTGGAATTGTGAACTGGTCCAACCATTCTGGAAAGCAATTTGAAAGCTGCCCCAAAGGGCTCTCAAATTGTATATTCCTTTGTTCAAGAAATATTATTACTACGTCTGTATTCCAGAAAGATCACAAAAAAGGACCTATCTGTACAAAATATTTATAGCAGCTCTTTTGTGGTGGCAAAGAATTGGACATTGAAGAAATATTCAACTTGAAAATGGCTGAACAAATTGTGCTTTTTGAATGTAATGGAAAAATTATGCTACAATAAATGAACAGACGACTTTCAGAAAAATCTAGAAAGACTTAAATGAACTGATGCTGAGTGAAGTGAGCAGAATTAGGAAAACACAGAATACAGTAATAGAAACATTGTGCAATGACCAACTATGATAGATCTAGTTCTCAGAAATACATTGATTTAAGACTATTACAAAATATTCAGTAAAGAAAATGCTGTCTACATCCAGAGAAAGAACTGGTAGAGAACAAATGCTTATCAAACCATAGTATTTTCACATTTTTGTTCTTGTTCTTGTTGGTGGTGGTGGCTTTTTTGTGTTTTCCCCCTTTTATTTTGATTTTTCTTTTACAACTTGCCTAGTGTGAAGTATGGTGTGGAAGTATGCTTGCACATGTATAGCATCTATCAGATTGTGTGCTACCTTGAGGAGGGAAAAAGAGAGATAAGGAGAAAACTTTGGAATGCAAAATCTTATAAGTGTTGAGTGTTGAAAACTATCTTTATATGTGATTAGCAAAAAAATAGAATATTATTAAGTGGGAAAAATTAATTGATAAATATTTAATGAAATAAAAATAGAAAATATGGAATTATTAAAATTCTCTCTTTTAAAAAATCAGTTAAATCTGGTTGACTAAATTATAATAGAATTGATAATAATCTAATGACAATCATGGCATGAAACATGTACATAGTAATAACTCAAATGATAATTGATAATCATGACAATCATGGCAAGAAACAATTAAGTAGTAATTTATGAGACATAGTGTTAGAAAGACCTCCCAACCACTCAGGGACTTGAGCCCTACAGACTGGGAGGGCAGTAGTTGGATTAGTAGCTTCAGAATATATAGTGCTTTGGGAGTACTTTGGGAACAGGCAAGGTATTATCAGATAACTGGAGTCTCTAGGTTAAGGAAACATGGGGCCATTTATCATGACACCATTTAACACTACTCTCAAAATACTATTCCTATAGGAGGTAGCATTTGAGGTGAACTTTGAAGAAAACTAAGGATTATAGTATGCATTAATTGAAACTGATCAATAATTCATGGCTTCAGGAGACAGTGTCATATTTTAAAGCATCATTGCTAAAGCTAATTTAGCCTAAAATTGATAAATCTAGTGACAAATTAATACACTTAGAGACTTTTCTTTTCTTTCATTCTTTTGGCATGTAACCTAGTTTTCCTTAAACTCCAGCAGTGAATTTTCTTATTGTCCTATAGGCTATCCTAGAATAGAAATTTTTTTTCCTATCCTAAGAACTGAAAGCCCTGGAGATAGCTGAATAATTATAATGTGCAAACTGAGGAGGAAGGTGGAAGTACAAGGAAAATTAAAATTGAGCCAAAATGTGACTATGGTGACAAAATGAAAAATGTTCTAATATGTTCATTGCTCATTCTAAAAAAAAAGCATCAATAATAAAAATAGAAGACATAGAAGACAAGAGATGGAGACATGATCTTAAATGATATAATGCTTCTTTTCTGGAAGTTTTGTGGGTTTCATTCCTTTTTTCATTAGTCTAAGGGGAACAAATTTAGATATCCTTGGTCCTATTTTCTCATCATATATTCCAAACTTTTGGATTTTATTTTCTTTATGGAAGCATCTTCAACACTGGTCTAACACAGACATTGTATGATTATGCAGTGAGTTTTACTTGTAAATGAATTAGCATTATGAAAATGAATATTCAAATTACAACTTGGAACACTCAAATTGTAAAACTCTAAGAATATATATTTATTATTATGATTTCCCCCATCTGCCCCTGGAAATACTTTAACTTTGGACCATACCATTGAGTGTAGATGCCTATTTTATCAACATGCCATCTGTGTATTCCCTGCACTGAGCTGCTACACTTACCTCATATCCCCTCATTTTAGGGAAAAAGAATAATAGATTCATGAATTTTGATATAAAAGTTCCTTAGAGGTAATCAATCTCAACTATCTTAATTTATAAATGATGAAACAGAAACCCATAAATGTTATATTACATGCCCCCGATGTCTGCAGTTGAAAAGCCAGGTCTTTCTGACTTCATAGGAACTTCTCTTTTCCAATTGCTATGTTTACTCCTTATGCTATACCCCAGGCTACTGCTGTCTGTATTTCTGCATGACATTAATTTTTATTGCTTTATGAAAAATTTTAGTTTATGTACTAATTCATTTATTCATCCAATATAAATTTATTAAGCATTTACTAAATCTAATGTACCACTTTAGGTGATGGGCATGTGAAAAGGTGAATGGCACAGAACTTGTTCTAAAGGAGTTTATAATCTAATAGGGGTAGAAAGACAATGCACACAAATAACTGGCATAAGAGGTGAGCTAAGTGTAAAGGTTAGATCTAAAGAAAATGGTATGAAGGAAGATGAGTCATGTGATGAGAAATAGCCTCACATTTTTTATCTTCCAGATGATAATTATATCTTCTGACAGAAAGACAAGAGATGCAAGATGATATTTTGAATGTGGATATTGTCAGAATTTATTTTTCCGGAAACTACATCTTTTAAAAAAATTTTCTCCTCCCTTTCCCCCCAATATGTGGAAAAGTGGGGAGAATTAGAAAGTAAATATTTTCTTAATTAAAAAACAATACATAATCAAGGCCCTTGGAGATTTATGGTCAAATCACTAATTTTATAGAAATTGAATTATATGGACTTAGAAAAGTTTGGGATACCAAAGTCCAGAATAAAACAGCACAAAGTAATGACAGTAAGCAATCCAACTTTATTGAAAGCAGATACTTGGAATATGAAGGGAAGCCAGGAGGAACTGTGAAAGAAACTTGCATCCAGTGACTTTCCAGTGGAACTGAGCGCAGACAATGGGGTCCTGATAAAAAAGAGGTGACCAAAAGAGTGAGTTAAGATGGGATTTTATAGGGTCCTTACCTAGAACTAGTAGAAACAGACATTAGAGGATATGATCTAGGAAGCCATTCTTTTGGACCATTGCTGGTTCATTCAATTATAAAAATTTCAGTTTATTATTTATTTTTAACTTTAGTTTCTTTTTAATTTTGTATTCCAAATTCTTCTCATTTTACACACTACCTCTCACCACAATTCAGAAGATAGGCAATATACTATCATTTATCCATGTGAAATCATGCAAAACATATTTCTATATTAGTCATATTTCAAAAAAAAGCAAGAAAAAAGACATGAGAAAATTATACTTCAATTTATATTGAAGTTCCTCAGTTCTCTCTGTATTGGTGAGTATTATTATTATTTTTTTACCATGAGTCCTTTGTTTTTGGATCATTGTATTGATCACAGGAGCCAAGTTACTACTGATGGCTGTGATCTTAGTACATTTGTCTTCTGGAATCCCATATTCCTTTAACATGAAAGATTCTAAATCTTCTGTGATCCTGACTGTGACTACATATTTGACTACTATTTTTTTTTTTCTGGCTGGTTGAAGTTTTTGTTCTGAAATTTGGCTGTAATGTTTCTTAGAGTTTTCATTTCGGGATTTCTTTTAAGGTCAATTCTTTAAATTCTCTTTTGTACTCTGGATCTAAGATACAAGGGCAGATTCCTTGATAGTTTCTTAAAACATGTGTAGATTCTTTATTTCATCATGACTTTCAGCTCCTCTATTAATTATTAAATAATCTCTCCTCAATATCTTTTCTAAGTTAGCTGCTTTTTTATGAAATAGTTCACACTTTCTACTAGTTTATCATTCTTTTGATTTTGTTTTATTGTTTCTTGATATCTCATAGAGTCATTGACTTTGACTTGCCCTATTCTAATTCTAATTACTTATTTTCTTCAGTGAAAAAAGCACTCCTTTTTCCATTCAGCAATTTCTATTTTTTATGCAGTTCTTCTCTTCAGCAAATTTTTGAGTCTCTTTCACAATTTGGCAAAAATAAAAATTTTAAGGTGTTGTTTTCTTCACTATATTGAGTCCACTTTTTAAACCAACTACTTAAGACTCTTTTCATAATTTTCTTGCATCACTCTCATCGCCCACCCAATTTTTCTTTACCAGTCATCTCTCTTTTTTAACTTTTCCAAGAATTCTCGATGAATTTGGGCTGAATTAACATATTTTTAAAATTTCTTTTTTCTTCCCTCCCTTCCTTCCTCTCTCTTTCCCTCCCTTCCTTCTTCCTTCTGTCCTTCTCTCCCATTCTTCCTTCCTTTCTTCCTGTATCCCTCCTTTTTTCCCTCCCTCTCTCCATCTCTCTCCATCCCCCCTCTCTTTCTCTCTCATGAGTTATATAACAAGATTTAAGTTTTATCTTTTCTTTATTTTCTTTTTGCTGCTATTTTAATGAGAACATTGGGAGACTTCAACTAGATTGTGGTCTACAATCTACTATCTTGGTCCTGCTTATTTTCTTCTATTGATAGTGGATGGAGAGGGTTAAAATATGGGGGTGGCAGCTCAGAAATATTTAAACTTCATGATGATGGAAAATGGGATTTGAGACTGTTACTTGTGAGTGTGAAGTAAAGGAAATCTTTACTTTGAACCTTCACAACTTCATTTAAACATGTATAAGCCATATGAACCAGGGCAGATCATTTAACCTATTTCTCCTCAATTTTCTCAACTATGAAATGGAGGCGAATAGCAATACCTTATTCTTAGGGTTGTTGAATCAAATAATGTTCAAATGACATAATATATGTTAAAATTCTTAATATAGTACCTTATACATAGTAGATGCATAATAAATTCTTCCTTCCTCCCATCTTTCTTCCTTTCTTTTTAATTCCTTCCTACCTACTTTTCTATATGTATTCCTTCCTATATTCTTTCCCTTCTTCCTTCTTCTGCTCTTTTCTTTCACTCTTTTCTACAACCTTTCCTTTCTTTCCTCTTTTTTCCTGCAATCCTCCTTTCTCCCTTCTTTCCTCCCTTCTTCCCTGCATCTTTCCTTTTTTTTCTATATGTATGCTTTTCTCCATGCTTCCCTACATTCCTTCTTTTCCTCCTTTCCTTTTTCCTTTCTACCATCACTTTTTCTTCCCATGTTCCCTCCTTCCTTTCCTTATATGTATTTTTCTCCTCCTATCTCCTATATTCTTTTCCTTCTTTTTTTCTTACACATTCCTTCCATCATCTCTTCTTATTCTCCTTTTTTCCTTGTTTCCCATCTTTCCCTCTCTTTTTCCTTTCCTGCCTTCCTTTCTCAAATTCCTATATTTGAATATGCTTTATAAGAAGTCAGCTTTGCTCTAAACATTGAGTTCCTTCTCTCCCCAGAGATTGAGGTGGCATTGTTGGAAATGGGAATTTCATATTTGAGAGTAAGTTTGTATATTTGTTATTATGGCTTTTGGATTTAATGTACTTTTGCAAAAAACTAATTCAGTTGCTAATGGTTAGATGGAAGTGAGCTAACTTTTCTAATCAAGAGAATATCATAATAAGCTCTGGAAACATTTCTAGAGAGCATTGATGGACAGCAGAGAGTCTTAGAAAAGGGGATGTATAATAGTAGTAAGGAAGGATTATAAGTAGAAGGTATGAACACTAGATTTCAATTTAGATAATTTCAAGAAGGACTCCACATTGCTGGAAAGATTTCGTCGAGATGGCAATAATTATTTCATAAATTTAAGCATGAGTTATTGAAATGACTACACTCCTAAGGAGAGTGGTGACACTGAATGAATCACATATTCACTGAAAGAGTGAAGAAATGTACCTATAGAATAATTTGAAATCCATGGAATACATCAATACTAAGATCACTTAAATATTTGACACTATCAAGATAAGCATGGATAATACTTTAACTAGATATGCAGGTTTCATTTATATAAGACTTCAAGGTTTACAAGGTACAAATATTTTATCCTCCTCATGATATTTCTGAAAGTTAGAAGTACTATTATTGTACGCATTTTACTGATGATGGCACTGAGGAAGACAGAAACTGAAAGATTTGCATAGGGCTACACAGCTAGTAAGAATCTGAGAAAATATGGACTAGACTTTTCCTTACCCTAGTGCTAATTCTTACCATAGTGTTCCATTCACTGTGCCAGGATATTCCTTATATTGACATTAATTATAGCCACAGTTTTTATATCTTAGTAGATTTTAGTCTTTTGCATTGTTGCATTGTTATTGTTAAAATTACCATCATTACCACCACCATTATTTTCATTTCTCGTCATCAATATTTTGGTGATGAATTTTTCAGAGTTTAGCCAAAGAAATCATTTAAGATTATCCCACTGCTGGTCTCATATTCTGAAATTTTCAAGCTTTGTAGATTCCATAGTCCTGTTTTATTTTTTAAAATTTTCTGATGAATTTGACAACCTTTAACAATCATAAACATTTCAATAGAAAATAAAATGAGAAAATATTACATATGAAACTGTTGATTTCTGTTATAGTTTGATTTTTTAAGAAGAATATTAAATTTAACTTAACAGAAATTAGATTACCCAACTTTCCTGTGTTAGTCCTAAATTCCTTCTACTCTGATTTCTATATATTTTAATTTTTTTCATTGATTTTCTTTTCATTGTTTTTAAAAGTACTATCACTAACAATTACTATCAGCATTACTTACAACTCCTCCTCTGCCATGGAGAATTTTGTTTTAAAGGAAAGTTTATTCTTGACATCCAAAGACACCTTCCTGATGTCATGATTTCTCAGTTTAGGATCTTTAAAAAAAAGTTAGCAATAGCACGCAGAAATAATTTAAATTTTTAGGGTTCTGTTTGACTTGTAAAACGTCATTATGTTGTTTTTATTCAGTCATTTTCTATTCTTCATGACCTGATTTATGATTTCCTTGGCAAAGAGAGTGGGATTTTTTGCCTTCCTTATCCTGTTCACTGTACAGATGAGAAAAGTGAGACAAATAGGATTAGTTAACTTGTTTCTAGTTACAAAGCTGGTTACAAACACAATGTCTAAGGCCAGATTTAACTCACAAAACTGAGTCTTCCTGAGTTCAGATCAGCTACTATGTCACTTAGTTGCCCCAAACAGTATAATGATATATATCCATTGGTGCATACTCAGTAAAATTTGTTGATAATATTGTTTGTTCATGAAAATATATATTATCAGCATTTTAAGTTTGGAATCAAGTGGGGATAGAAAGATACAAATGAAGTGGGATAAAAATCATAGCCTCTTGGATGATCCATAATAGGATAACTGAAAACTGATTGAAGAAAAAGGGCCAAATTCAATTCTTTTTTTTCAAATTCTTAAAAGGTACAAATATTACAGAATGACAAGGTAAGCTGTGTTTCCGAAGTAGAACCCCAACTTCTCAAAGCCTGAATTCAAAAGGTAGAATTCTACTTCCCTGTAAGCCACATTGTTTGAGAAGTAGACATTTTCAGGCAGGATTTTATCCATGAATATCCTCTATTAAACTTTAAATTTGTTGGTGACAGTATTTTTTTTTGTATGTGTTTTAAGTGTTGGAAGTTATTTAAGAGTTGGAGTATTATTGGGGTCTGGGGAATCTGTCATTTGGCAGAATATTTTATTTTAAGTGACAGACTATTTGCTTTCTCAAACTAGGGCAGAGATTAGAGAATGTCAAAAATTAGGTTTAGAATGAAGTTGAAAGAAGATACTTATAGGATGCAGGCCATTTAAATGTTTTTTTTTTTTTTTTTGCATTTTTAGAATTAGTATAGAAAAAAGCATGCTAATATCTAAAATGAAATAACCTTTTGTCCTAATGTTTTCCAGTTTTTCATTCAATGAGAATGCTAAATTTTTTGTTGTTGTTTTTATTTTTTTTTTGTGGCAGTCTCATTTGAGTGTTTTTAGCTGACTATGCTTTTTTTCTGGCTACAAGTTGTGACAGCATGAAAAAGAAGAGGGTTAAGAATAAGCTTGTTTTGTGACCCGTAGAATTCATTGGGAGGGGGGAGAAATCATTACAACTTTAAAAACATATTTTAGAGTGGAAAGTTCCTTGAATTAATGTAACTAAGGCAAAATATTTACATTCATTCTTTCTTATCTCTGTTAAATTACTAATAGTATAATATATAGTGGATAAAGAGCTGGCTTCAGACTTAGAAAAACATGGGTTAAAATTTCATCTTTTATACACATTGAATATGTGGCTTGGATTGGTTGTTTAACTTCTCCATTCCTACTCTACTTTTCATCACTTGAAACATTATAAAACTTTGAATTTAGTAAATATGAGAATTTGCATGGAAAGGAGAGAATATAACTGTATGGTCCCTGTAAAATAAAATTACAAACCTGGACAAAACAAACACACACACATACACACACACACACACACCCTGCACCACCACCACCACCATCACCACTACTCAAGCACACATGCCCATACCTGCATACAAATACATAGAATACACAGACTCATAGAAATAAGAGTATATCTCGTTAAAATTCATTTTGCAAAACCAAGTCTCTGAACAAATTTCACAATGAAAACACTTTCCAGCTCAAAATAGATTGAAAGGACTTCAAGAAACATCAGTCTCGCTGGGGTGAAGGGAGTGTTCACACCAGCTCAGATGATGTCAGGGAACACCAGTGAGAAGGTCTTAATCACACCAGATTAGTAACTACAAGCCTCCTTCCTGATTCAGTAGCAGAGCAGAGCAGTGGGGCAGCCTCCAGTTCCAGCTCAGAAGGTAAATTCCAGGAAACCAGGCTGTTTGCTGGAGAGAGCAGGTAGGATTACCCTTTACTGTGAGCAAGACACCAAACAAAGTGGTGTCTGTGCTCAAAGCCAAGGCTCAGAGCTAGACAGTAATCAGAGCTTCTGTAATAAAAGGCACGAGAGGAAATAAAAAAGAAGAAAAGAAAATGAGCCAGAAACAGAAAAGTTTCTTGACTATAAAAAGCTACTATGGTGACAGGGAAGACCTAAATACCAATCAGATGAGGACAAAATGTTTGTAGAAAAATATCAAATAGTGATTTGGCAAATCAGAGAAGTGGAAGGAAAAATGAAAAAAGAAATGAGAGGTATGTAAGACAAAGCCAGCAACTTGGAAAAGAAAGGGAAAAAATTGAAAACAATTCCTTAAAAAATACAATTGGCCAAGTGCAAAAAAAATCACTTTAAAAAGTAGAATTAATCAAATAGAAAAAGAAATACAAAGCTAACTGAAGAAAATCACACATTAAAAATTAGAACAGTGCAAATGGAAGCTATTGATTCTGTGAGACATCAAAAATCAAACTATCTAAAAGGAATGAAAAAATAAAAGAAAATGTAAAGTGCTTCATTGGAAAAGCAGCTGATTTGGAAAATACATCCAGGAGAGATAATCTGAAAATGATTGGTCTACCAAAAAGCCATGAGCAAAAAAAAAAAAAAAAAAAAGAACCTGAATAGCATTCTTTAAGAGATCATAAAGTAAAACTGCCCTGATATACTAGAATCAGAAAGGGAAATAATCTGTTAAAAATACATTGATCATCTGGAAAGAAGTTCCCCAGGGAAAATCCCATGGAACATTGTTGCAAAACTCTAGAAATGCAATCTGAAGGAAGAAATACCGCAAGCTGCCAGGCAAAAACAATTACAATATTAAAGAGCAAGAATCAGAAATTCTCATAATCAGAAAGTCTCTACAATAAAGGATCAGAGGGCCCAATATGCCATATTCCCGAAGGCAAAGGACCTATGATTATAACCACAAACTAACTACCCATTGAAACTGAGAATCATCTTTCAGGGGAAGAGATGGATCTTCAGTGAAGTAAGAGTCTTTCAATCATTTCTGTTGAAAAAATGAGAACTAAACAGAAAATTTGATCTTCAAACTTGGTACTCAAGAGAATCATAAAAAGATGATTACTAAAATTAAATTTTCCAAAGAAATTTGAAGTTTTAATTCTGGGAGTCAAGACAATGGAGTAAGTAATGAATAGATGCATATTTTCCCATATTTACCTCCAGCAAACCATAAAACACAAATCAAAACAGCAGAACCAGCAAGAATATGGATCAAAAAAATCTTTTGGCCCAGGAAACTTAGAAGATCAGTAGCAGGGATCCATCTTACAAAAGTGAAGGAAGAGGTTAGCCCAGGTTAGGCAGCTTTCCAATGAACAGGAAGTAGCCCCCACCTCAGTACACTAGTAGAGGATCCTCTGGTGTGGTAGAGCAAATGAATTCCAATACCGGGAGCTCCATCAGTTTTAGCATAGCCATGGGAACCAGAGGAATCCACTGCAGGAATCACTATGTGTACAGGCATCCTCCAACAGCTACACCTTCATATGCTTCAGTGTAGCCTTAAAGAAGCATAGAATGCCTCTGGAAGAAAATGTAAAATGCCTTATGGGGAAAACTATTGACTTGGAAATAGATCCAGGAGAGATTTTTAGTCTCAGATAAGGGCAACTAAAGGGTTAAGTTAAATAACTTACCCACGGCCATAAAACTAGCATGAGGAAGAGGCAGGGTAAGAATTCAATATTCTAAAACCAATGCTGCAAATGGCTTAGACATCTAATAGAGACCTAAATGTTTGTTCAGTGATTTTTCGGTTCTCTCCAACTTTTGGTCACTTCATTTGGGCAAAGATACTTGAGTGGTTTGCCATTTCCTACTCCAGCTATGTTCCACGTGGGAAATGAGGCAAACAAAGTTAAGCGACTTGCCCAAGGTTACATATCTGGTAAGTATCTAAGGTCAAATTTGAACAAGTGAAGATGAATCTTCCCGATTCTAAGCCCAGAAGTCTATCCACTGTACCACCTATCTTCCTCAGAAGCATAGGACTATTTTTCAATTATTTGATTGAGTTCTCTGTAAAGCCTAGGGAAGATTACAACTCAGATTTAGTCTATGAGAGTTTTATCAAAGAAAATTCTGGGAAAATGGCAGAAAAAGCCAGAAAATTCCAAGCTCTCCAGATTCAGCCCTATACAACCCAATCAAGACAAAGTTGCATTTCTGGGCAAAGACAGAGTGGTTAGAAACAAATGGGACTTGGGGCAGAATAGTGATCCTTCTGCGAAAATCTGAAGAAAGATAACAGGATGGAGATTAAGATTTTGTGAATCATAAATGCCTCCAGAAACAATAAGCTGCTTTTCATTTTCTATATAATTCTAATTGTAGCTCCAGAATATTTGAATTGTTTTGTTGTTGTTGTTGTTTTGTTTCTTTTCTTGTAGAATGTTCTCTTTAATTGAGGTTTTCAAAATTGAATAGTAATATTTCTAAGTGATTTTTGTAATATCTTTTTGAAGTGGTAATAAATAGATTTTTTCTATTTCTACTGGCCCCTCTTGTTCTATCACTCCAAGACAATGTTTTTGATTATTTTTTGTATCATTATGTCAAGATACATTTTTTAAATCACAGCTTTCAGGTAAGACAATTTATCAGCAGCTATAATAAATACATAATGCATGACAATATATTATTATTTATTGTTTATTTTTTTTTACATAGAAATCTACAGCATGTACATGACATCAGCAATTGGGTAATTCAAAAGAATGACTGGGGTAGAGCTGTATTTGATCTGACTCTAAAAACAAAACTTTCTAGGAAAAGGTAAAGTTCGTAATTGGTATAAAATGATATACTTTTTCTATTTTGTATTTTCTTTTGTATTTAGTTTTAAATACATAAATATTGTAAGAGAGTAATACTTAACATAACTAGTTTTACCATTCTCATTTTTTCCTATTTGATTCCAAATGGTGCAAGCTATGTAATTCATCAAAAAATATCTACAAGATACTTGCTTGTTATTTTGTCAACTGAATTAACCTGACATCTTTTGTTTTCTTATTAAAATCATTTCTAGATAGAAGCTCTAGCCCTCTAAATAATCCCTTCCTACAAAAAAGAAAAAAAGGAAGAAATATAGTTTTAAAAAGCCAACAAATCCAATAATTATCCATAGCCACGTATACAAAATTCTACAACCATAGTCCCTTAGCCTATTTAAAGAAGAGAAGTGTTTGGATAATTCTTTTCATGGTTCAGTATTATTCATTATAATTTATTCATCACTCAATTTATTTTAGTATTCTTTTCATTCATGAAACCAGTTGCTTTAATGAACCTATGAAAGTCATTTTAAAAATTAGATCTAAATTAAATTAAGAGCACATACTCTAACTCACAGAATCACAAAATTCCAAAGTTGGAGGGGACCTCATAGGCTATCTAAGTCTAAGCAGGACTGCTAAAATCTATAATTTTGCAAATTGCCCTGATGATATGGATCAAGGATCTTTAGAGAGAAAATATATATAGGATATAGGATATGTCTTTTTAAAAATTATCCCCATATGATTTCCTATTTCCTCATATTTCCCATGGTACTTTGTGTTTTCTATATAAATTAGAAGCTGTCAAGCTGTGATAATATTTAGATTTTTTTAATACTCTTTTAAGTGAAATGAACCTGTGGAAAGTATAATATTATGTAGTGGATAAGAAGCTCAATCTCAACATCAATAACACTTGTATTTGATGAACAAGATTTTTTATGTGACTTTAGAAAATCCTCTCTGAAGTGCATACTAACCTTCACTAACTACAAAAGGAAATACAGTCTGTGTGCCCTTTCATTCTTAGATATTTTCCCCCTCTGATTAGTGAGACATTTACAAAGCATTTTGAGCTCATCAGAAAAAAAAAAAAAAACACCATTGTTAGTAATTGTGAATTAAGGAACACTCTGACTGGAAAAAGAACATGGTGTCTGTGAAAATAGTCAGAAAAAACTTTATCTTGATGGCAGGTCAACCTGGTAAGTTAATGTCATATTTTCTGTGGAAGATATTAGAAAATAAGCAAAAGATGCACAGATCTTTATATGACAAAAATTTTATGAAAACAATAAAATAAATATCTAATATATTCTAATATTCAATTAATTATTCAATTGAATAAATATATTCAAATATTCTAATCTACAAATAAATTGGCAAAACCCCTGCATATTCAACTTAAACAACAACAATAACAACCACAACTACAACTACTAAAAGTGGACCAAAAGGAATGAAAATGCTAATACTACTCTTCAGAGTATCCTAGGCATACATTATACTCCTCAACCTACCCTTTAAAGTATGTCTTCTTTCTTTTCTCCCTCCCTCCCTCCCTCCCTTCCTTCCTTCCTTCCTTCCTTCCTTCCTTCCTTCCTTCCTCCCTTCCTTTCTTTCTTCCTTTCTCCTTTCCTTCATTCCTTTCTTTCTTCTTTGCTTCCTTCCTTTCTTCTTTTCTTCTTTCCTTCCTTCCTCCCTTCTTTCCTTCCTTTCTCCCTCCCTCCCTCCTTCCTTTTTTTTCTTCCTCCCTTCCTCTCTCCCTCCCTTAGGGCTTGTGCTCTAATCCATTGTGCCACCCAGTTGCCCCAGTAAACATAATATTTCCATTTTTCTTCTCTGTTATATTCATTGATAAATAAATATCAAACAAATCTACTTTGACAATTATGGTGACCAGAAAATAATTTATGGTTTTAATGAGTATTGAAGAAGTAAAGCCAAAATATCTATAGTCAATAGCTCTAGTTGTGCAATTATCATTAAAACACCCGGAGAGGAATACTTTCATATTTAGCAACATGGTGGTACTACACCAACTTATCTTCACTGTAGATTTGTACAATATGAAAGCTGCATTCCTTAGTTTAGTTCCATAGTTTCATTCTTGATAAAATGGATTTGTTTGGTTGTATTTTTTTTTATAGCTTAAAAAATGATGAAGTATACAAGACACAGAGGCATAGAGAAGATGTTCTTTTTTGTATTATAAATCCTCATAAAAGTCTGAATGGAGATGGTTCAGGCAAATTGCTTTTATCATCACTTTTTTCTTTTCAGGCTTTGTTATGCAAGGGAAGGTGAGGAAATAATAGTCAATTCCTATCTTTTGGGTGATTGGGGCAAATTACCATCCTTACACTACTAAGAACAAATGTCAATGTGAAGGTTGTTCAGAAGCAAATAGGGAAATAAGCAGGGAAACATGAAAGCTGAAAAAATATGAAGGAATGGAAAGTAGCATATGAATTGGGAGGAAATTGGATGATCAGAGGACCTCATACACAAATGATCAAATGACAGAAAGTCCAAGATAAAATCAAATAATCAAAAACCCAAAAACTAGGTACTCACAAAGCTCCAGGAATAATTAGGATGTCAAATAGTATTAAGAATTCAATATCCATAGTTTTCTTGGATAGTATGCTAGAATAAGATGGATCATTTATGATTTAGTGAAGTTTTTCTGCCCAATGGTCAGTTTATCCTATTATCAAGGCATTGTTAAAATAAGAAACCATACCTGGATTTAGAGAAAGCAGATTTTCCAAGAAACATAAAATTTTCTATGGGCAAAAGAAATTCTTAACTGAAGGTCATTCATCAATGAGTAGTTATATTGGTACTCTCTCAAATATTAATGTAAGCAATTAACTTAGTTGTGTCAATTTGGAGAGGTCACTGTTTTTTTTTTTTTTTTTTTTTTGTAATGCCTGTAGTTGTCAAAAGATCTTACTTTCCTTGTCAATAAAAGTATCTTATTGAAGAACAGTAGTTAAATAAGAGTTAAACAAGAGTTTAATGCTACAAAACAAAGCAAACAAACAACACTTCTCTGAGTTTACCTCATTCTTGAAATAGTTGCAACACAGAATTGTAAAAAGTAAGAAAAATATTAGTAATAACTCAGCTCCTGGCACAGCAATAGATAGACAAATGGATGATTTGAAATGAATTGAATTGAAAAAAGAAGAAAAACATAGATATTTTACCTTAGCACAGCTTGTTTACTTTTAGAATTCTTAATTGGAAAGGTTCTTTTCATGGTGAGTACAAAAGAATATTGCTAGAAAGTGAGCAGAACCCCACTGAATCCAATGTGGCTTCATGTCTTAAAAAATTTGCATAAGATCCCAAAGTAGAGAGACAACATAGTATGCAGTAAGAAGGTGATAAAACAATGTTAATTTCAGGAAATGTTATTCTATGTAGAAATTGGTGACATTATTAATCTGAATGACTTTTCATGGTGGATTTAGGATAACTTCACCTTCTAGTTGATGTCCTTGCTTCATTTCTCTCCTGCATTTAATTCTGGCTTCACCTAGCATCCAAAGTGATTTTCGAAAAGCTAAATTCCAACCATTTTACTAACTCACAATTAAATTCTAGAGGTTTCCCATTACCACTAGAATCAAACATTAACTCTTCTGTTTGACATTCAAAATCTTTTATGACTTATCCTCATCCTAAATTTCTAGTTTTATAGCATACTGTTCTTTTCAGGAGGCAAATAGGTAGTTCAATGGGTAGAATGCTGGGCCTCGAGGAAGGAATACTCATTTTCCTAAGTTCAAATCTGGCATTAGAAATGTAATGACTGTGTGACTTCACACAAGTAAGTCACTTAATCTTTTTTGCCTTAGTTTCCTTATATGGAAAATGAGATTAAAAAAGAAAAAGTATCTTTGAGAAGAAAATTCCAAAGGGAGTCACAAAGAGTTAAATATAAATGAAAAATGAGACTATAGCAATTCTACTCTATTCATATGGGAGTTCAGTTAAACTGTTCTTCATAGTTCTATCTTTATGCCTTTGTACCAGCTGTCCTCCATACCTAAAATTCATTTATTCATTTTGTTCTGCTGAGAATTCCTAACTTTGTTCAAGGTTCAGCTCAAGTATTACCTTCTGCACAAGATTTTTTTTGATCCTTGCCAGTGACTAGTATTTTCTTTGCAAATGTTTCTTATACCTGTTTTGTATACATTTTAAAAACAAAACTTTATAAATTCACTAGACTAAGTTTCTTAATAGTATGGGTTCTTTCACTTTTTTCTTTGCATATGCAGAAATGAGCAATTGTCTATAGAGTAGTCACTTAATAAATGCTGTTCAAAAAAAATTTTAAGCTAGGTGGCACAGAGGTTAAAGAACTGAACTTGAAATGAGGATGATCTGAGCTAGACTTTTTCCCTTCAGAAAAATATTATCAACATATCCATGGACAAATCAATTGACCTCTTTCAACCTTAGTTTCTTGGTTTGTAAAATGGAGATGATAGCCCCTTCCACAAGGGGTTGTAAAAAACACTTTGTAAACCTTAAAAACATATAAATTATAGTTATTATTATTTTGATTGATTAGCATCTGAAAAAAGGCAAATTAATGGATAATATGCTCAAAATTTTATTTTATAGTATCCATATATAATGTCAAGATCAATTTATAACCAGTTACTATTTTGGGCTACTTAGACCAATTTATAAAGAAGAAATATTTTGAATGACATATAGAAAAATGTTTTCAAAGACTTTTTTTCTTTTTTTAATTAAGATTTTTATTTCCAAAATATATACGTGGATAATTTCAAATATTCATCCTTACAAAATATTCAGTTCTAAATTTTCCTTCTCTTGTCCCTCCATATCCTCCCCTAGACAACAAGTAATCCAATATATGTTAAATATGTGCAATCCTTCTATGTATATTTCCATTAATAGTATGTTGCATGAGAAAAATCAGATCAAAAATGGAAAAAAATGAGCGAGAAAACAAAATGCAAGCAAACAACAACCAAAAGAGTAAAAATACTTTGTTATAATCCATACTCAGCTTCCACAGTCCTCTCTCTGGGAGTAGATGTCTCTCTTCATCACCAGACCATTAGATCATTTCCTTGTTAATAAAAATATCTTCTTGAAGAACAGTAGTTATCTGAATCATCTCATTGTTGAAGAGAGCCAGGTCCATCAGAACTGATCATTATACAATCTTGCTGGTGCCATGTATAATGCTTTCTCATGATTGTTCATTTCACTTAGTATCAGTACATGTAAGTCTCTCGGGCCCTCTCTGAAAACATCCTGTTGATTCTTTCTTATAGAACAATAATATTCTATAACATTCATATACCACAACTTATTCAGCCATTCTCCAACTGTTGGACATCCACTCAATTTCCACTTACTTATCACTATAAAAAGGGCCACCGCAACCATTTTTGCACATGTGGGTCCCTTTCCTCCTTTATGATCCCTTTTGGATACAAGTCCAGTAGAAACACTGCTGGATCAAAGGGCATGCAAAAATTTACTGGAGATTTCTGGACTACTTGACTGACCCAAGCCATCTAGATGAGCCACCAGCCCCCATTTTGTAGGACAGTATTAATCATTTTGTAGTCTAAGGATTTGCCTATATTCTTTTCTCAGTTTATTCTATAACCACATAGTCAGGGTTCCTCTTAAAACGTCTCTCTTTGGTAGAGGCAAAGTAAAGAATACCTAGTATTTCTGTGATGCCAGAGAAAAGTATGAGTGAGTATTGATAAGAGGAGATTAAGGTTGATAGGCAAAAATATGTTCCATAGTATTTGAACTCACTTACTTTGAAAGAGATAACACAAAGTGATTTACCCCTCCAGTTGCTTAAGCAGAAATTGAAGACTTCAACTTGTCCTCCTTTTGGAAAGATAGCATAAGCTATAAAAGATAAGGAAGACTAACTCAGATGATATAAGTTCAAATTTTTCAACAACCGATAAGTTGCTTACAAAAATCCCAGGTATATGGTAGAAACTGCAGATAATTTAGTAATGTACTGCAAAAAAAAAAAAAAAAAAAAAGGCAAGGATAAACGCTCGATAAAAACCCAACTTTGTCTCATCACCAGCAGTAGTCATTTCCTTTGTCTCTAAAAATTTTGTAGTGTAGCATCCATATAACCTTGACCCAGTCTATTTCTCCATTTAAATGGTCTTACAAGATGAGTCACTAAGAGGATGGCAACTCACATTGTCCTGGTAAGGCTATATAAGGAGTCTCTATTGTTTCGCTTCATATAAACAAGCAGACACTAAACATAATTTGACCTTAGAAAAGATATTTATGGGAGATGGATCAAGGATGCAGGTATTCACCTTAAGTCTCCCAATTCCCCTCCAAACAATTTTAAAGTAATACTGCAAAACAAAGGTAATGGCAGTACAATCAAAATGATGAGGTGAAACAATTTTCTAGCTCAAAACTAGTTAGCTTAACAGAAAAGGTCTGTAAAATTAGGATGAAGTAGAGAATATCCTAGCAAGGGCAATGTCCCAACAAAACAGCAGTAAACCCTGGAGACAATTGAAGGAGCTTTCTGAGCTCTCAGGCCACAGACTACAAAAATTGTCAGACAACTTGTTAGAAGAAAAACACAAAGTTGCTTTTGCTGGCACTGGGATTCTGTTCCATTGTCCATATGTGGATCCAGGGCTCAGTCCTGAGTCACAATCCCAAGATAAGGAAGAATACTGCTACATTGAAGCTTATAGCCACAGTGGAGTGGACATCCTGATCAAGTTTTCATCGGGAAAAGGAGCGCTTGTAGTCTTTCTGAAATCAAAACAAAGCCAAGAGAGTAGTAAATACATCTTTCTTTAGATCATACCACTTGCAAGAACTAAAAACTTACAGATGCCTAGACTAGTTCTGAAAACAGATGCATACTAAGAAAATCAAATGCAACCATAATTAGAAGGAAAACAGAAATCTGGGAAACAACATGATAGTAAATATCTGTGATAAATGCCTCATTTCTCAATGATATAAAGAATGGAGTCAAAATTTTAAGAATACAACTTGTCCCCAAATGTAAGTGTTCAAAGGATATAAACAAGCAGTTTTCATGTAAAACATTCAAGGCATATTCCTAAGAAAATAATTTTCTAAATCAATATTGTATATTGGACTGTAAATTAAAAGAACTCCATGTATCACAAAACACTTATCAGATTGGTTAATATGACAGAGAAAGAAAATGATAAATGTTGGAGAGAAGGTGGAAACACTAGTGGATTGTTGTTGGAGTTGGAAACTGATCCAATTATGCTGTAAAAGAATTTAAAATTATGCCCAAAGGACAATCAAACTGTGTTTACCATTTGACCTATAAATAGCACTACTATATTATTGTCTAAGATACCATAAAGAAGAGAAAAGGACCTATGTGCACAACAATGTTTAGAGAAACTCTGTTTATTGTGGTAAAGAATTAGAAATGGAGGGAATTCCCCTCAATTGAGAAATACTATAACAAGTGGTGGTATATGATATTATGCTATTAGAAATGATAAGTAGGTGAATTTCAGAAAATAATATCTGGAAGAATATACATGAATTGAAGGAAAGTGAAAAGAACAGAACCAGGAGAACATTATATATAGTAACAGCAACATTGTGCAATGAACAACTCTGAATAACTATTTTTTTTTCTAAAAATTTAATCATCCAAGACATTTCCAAAGGACTCATGATAGAAAATTCTAGTCATATTCAGAGAAAGATAAATTCTGAGTGCAAACTGAAGCATATATTTTTCATTTTCTTTATTTGTGTGTATGTATGTGTATGTTTTCCTTTTATTCTGTTTCTTTCACAAGACTATAAAGGATATATTTTACATGATTGCAATACATAGTTATTAATATTAAATTGCTTACTATTTTACAAAGAAATGAAGGAATTGAAAAAGAGACGGAGAAAAAACTCAATAAAAAAGTTAATAATCACCTTTATGTGTAATTAGAAAAAAATGCTATTAAAAAAAGAAAACAAGTGCACAAAAATATGAAACATGGGACACTGACTCCTTCACTCTTGGAACAGAGCCCAACTTTAACATAAATTTAAGAGACAAGAAATAGCTTGGCAATAAAAGCAAAAGACCAAAAAATGAACCTGACCACAGAAAGTTACAATGGAGACAGGGAAGAGTAATAAAAAACTCAAAAGATGACAATAAGTCAAAACTGTTAAATCCAATGTTTCAAAGAAAAAAGTAAATTGGTCTCATGCTCAAAATAAATTACTAGAAAAGCTCAAAAAGTGTTACACAATTCACATAATAGATGTAGAAGAAAATTGTCATGGAATAAATGAGAGTAATGAAAGAAAATCAAAGTAGACAAGATTCTTGTCAAGCTTGATGAAGGAGGTACAAAAATATTGGAGAAAACATCACCTTGAAACAAAATAGAATACAGTAAATGGAGAAAAACTCAAAAATTGCTAAAAGAACTTTTTTTCAATTTATTTTCTTAAATTTTATTTTTATTACACATAACTATGAATCATATTGGAAAAGAGAAATGAGAACAAAAAGGAAAAATCATGGGAGAGAAAAAAAAAACAGAAAAAT